>NC_132863.1:14058000-15402500 GCF_048164855.1 Canis lupus baileyi
CTCTCTGTGTCTCATGAATAAATAAATAAAATCTTTTTTAAAAAATACAAAAGAATTTTTACCTTGAGCCAAAGAAAAAATTGCAATACAAACTCACAGCAATGCAATATATATTGAAAACTCAGCTGTACCCCATGCTTCATAAAATACTCTTAAATTTTACTTCTTTATTGTTAGGGTCAATTAGAAGGGTAGTATGGTAGGTGGCCTTTAAGATGGCCCCCAGTGACCCCTCGCACTCCTGGTCTTCACACCCTTGCACAATCTCCCTTCCTTGCATGTGGGCTTAATGTAGGAACTCCTCTGAGTCTCCATTTCCCTTTGTGAACGGGAATGTCTTATTGCAGTTCTCCTATGTCTGCTTTATTATTATATATTGGGAGCGAAAGGCACATGACTTGTCCCATTAGCTTTGGGTCTACAGATGAAGAGGAGTTCCAAAGCATATCCAGAGGAGCCTTGCCCACCCTGACCTGATTTCAGTGATAAGATTCTGGACTTCAAGCTGATATTGTAATGCAGTGAGACTTTTGGGAATCTGGGGAGTGTGTGAAAGTATTTTGCAATTTTGCATGTGATGGGCAACCTCTAAGCTGGCTTCCTGATCTCACTTCTTGGTAGTGCATCCTTAGAATGTTCATGGGACATAATGACAAGCTTTTAATGAGTATAGAGCAGAAGTGATAGGATGTCACATTATAAAAAGATGGGCTTCTCTCGATTTCACTCGTTCACCCTGATGGAGGCCACCTGCCAGGTTGGGAACCACTTATGGAGAGGCCCACATAGCAAGAGACTAAGAAAGGCTTCCAGCCCACAAGGAACTGAATCCTACCAACAAACACAAGAGTGATTTTAGAAGCATATCCTCCCTAGTGGAGCCTGAAGAGTAGCCCGTGACATTGCAGCCACTCAAGAGGCCCTGAAGCAGAGAACCCAGCTAAATTACTCCCAGATTGATTCCTGACCCACAAAACCTCTGACATAATAAATCCCAAGTTCTGGGTGTAATTTGTTATGCAACAATAGACATAATAAAGGCAGGAACAAATGCTTATTTAGAATTACATACTGAAAACTTGGTCACACAATGGACAAAAAGCATTCTTGATGCCATTCCTCTGCATTTCCACCATCCCTCCAAACATAAAGCCAGTGTTCTTTATCATTCATGTTCACAGTGGGGTTTTTACATTCACTTAAGAAAGCATGTCACATGGAGGGGTGCCTAGGTGGCTCAGTCAATTAAGTGACTGACTTTTGGTTTCAGCTCAGGTCATGATCTCATGGTTGTGGGATTGAGCACCACCTCCAGCTCTGTGCTTAGTCTGCTTCAGATTCTCTCTCCCAAATAAATAAATAAAATCTTTAAAAAAAAAAAAAAAAGAATAGAAAGAAAAAAAAAAGAATAGAAAAAGAAAGAAAGAAGAAAGAAAGAAGAAAAGAAAGAAAGAAAGAAAAAAGAAAAAAAAGAAAGAAAGAAAGAAGGAAAGAAAGAAAAAAAAGAAAGAGAAAAAAGAAAGAAAGAAAGAAAGAAAAAGAAAGAAAGAAGAAAAAAGAAAAAGAAAGAAAGAAAAAGAAAGAAAGAAAGAGAAAGAAAAGAAAGAAAGAAAGAAAGAAAGAAAGAAAGAAAGAGAAAGAAAGAAAGAAAGAAAGAAAGAAAGAAAGAAAGAAAGAAAGAAAGAAAGAGAAAGAAAGAAAGAAAAGAAAGAAAAAGAAAGCATCACATTGAAATATGAGAATTCCCCTGGGTCTCCTTGGGCTTCTACTGGATTTCCAGGTTATTCTAAAAGGGACGCCACAGTGAATCTCTCCAGTTGACCTTAGAGGTTAAGAGCCTCTCTTACTTCTCATGATAGCCATTAGCTCTGCCATTCTTAGCTTTGTCATAAAAATTCAGTTACAAACCTTGGTGAAACATTAGTACTCCCATTTTTTAATATGTCATGCATTTGTTGAAATAGTCTCATGAAGTTTTTGCTTTCTGAAGTTTTATACAGTCCTTAGTAGAAAATACTGTAAATAATTAAAAGAAAAAAAATACTTAACAGTTCAAGGAAGTCATCATTCAAACTCAGATGGCAAAATATGAGATGAAAATTCTTTTTAAAAAATTTTATTTATTTATTCATGAGAGAAACAGAGAGGCAGAGCCATACGAAGAAGTAGAAGCAGACTTCCTGTGGGGAGCCTGATGCAGAACTCGATCCCAGGACTCCAGGATCACGCCCTGAGCCAAAGACAGACACTCAACCACTGAGCCACCTAGGTGCCCTGAAAATTCTTTTTTTAAAAAAAAGATTTTATTTATTTAGAGAGAGCATGAGTGAGTGGAAGGAGGGGCAGAGGGAGAGGGAGAGAATCTCAAGCAGACTCTCCACTGAGCATGGAGCCTGAGCAGGGCTCAATCCCACAACCCTGACACCATGACCCAAGCAGAAGTCAAGAGTTAGACGCTTAACCAACTGAGTCACCCAGGTGCCCTGAGATGAAAATTCTTGATGAAAATAATTTCGGAGGAGCTTATTTTGACAGAAATAACAAGAAAAAACAGGAACTAAGTTAAGCCTCAAGCATTGGTTTTGTGATTTAAAGTTAAGATTGAGGTCTGAATATTGCATTACAAGGTTCCTCAGGAGACAGAACAAGAAATCTTGGTAGTTACAGAAAAGAAAAGGGAGAATAATGCTCAAGAGGATGAAGTCAGTGACAGCTGCTCATGACTTTTGTGAGACAGGACGGACAGTATTCAAGTTTATTGAGTCCAACAAGACTAGCATCTTATTAATCAAAAGAGGTTAGAATTTTGACAGAAAGAAAAAAATTAGAAAACCAAAGCAAATGAAGAGTCTTTTAAGTTGCAATACTTACTTGGTCTTGTAAATACCACACTCCTTAATTCATCCACTTGTACTATATTAAAAAATATGGGGCAGCCCGTGTGGCTCAACAGTTTAGCACCGACTTCAACCCTGGGCCTGATCCTGGAGACCCGGGATCAAGTCCCGCATCGGGCTCCCTGCATGGAGCCTGCTTCTCCCTCTGCCTGTGTCTCTGCCTCTCTCTCTCTCTCTCTCTCTCTCTCTGTGTGTCTCTCATGAATAAACAAAACCTTAAAAAAAAAGAATATGAACATATTAGATATTTTAAATCAACCATAAGAGTGAAGTAGTTTCCCCAGGATATTTAAATTACATATTATTAGTATCTTTTATTATTAGAGTATCCTTGAGCTCATTTAGTTCGTGCAATCAAAGGTAGTCAGGCATTCATATGATATTAGAGAAAATTTAAGTACTTCTGTAAGATCCATCATATCCTGTATTCATCACACTGGTGAACAGTTCTTTGGATAACTTTAAAATAAAATATTGTTTATAGTCACATAAACTATGCAGGTTATTATGTAAGAGCATCATGTTCAAAAATCACTTACATAATTAATGCAGGCTCTGTCAAACATCCAATTAGGTTATTCATTACTTTCTGATAATCTTGGGGGAATAGTCAAGGAGACTAAACATCTCATACAGGGTCCTGTTTCAGCTGTCTCAACAAATCTATCTCTTAATCTGAAGGAAAAGGCAAGTTTGAACATCTGATATTTTTATAATTTTTTTTTACCTGTAGTTAAATGTTTCCACTTAGTAGCAATAGTATCCCATAATCCTTGGAAAATTTTGCCATTTCCCTACAAAATTTGAATTTAAATGTATGTAAACCAATGTCAGCCTGTATTTTTAGGTTACTAAATGTATATACTTCTTTATTAAAAATATAGTAATACTCATAAAACAGTGAAAACTGAAAAGGTTTGTTTTCTGTGTATACTTTTCTAAAATGTGATCACATAGTATGTTGTTTTATAATCTGTTCCTTTTACCTAATATGTTATGAACATCATAAACATGTATAATCACCACATATTCCACTACTACATTATTTTTAATTCCTAAGGAAATTTCAGTTGTAGAGATTCTACCATAATTTAATCAATGAGCTTTTTTTTTTTTTTTTTTTTTAATTTTTATTTATTTATGATAGTCACACACACACGCACACAGAGAGAGAGAGAGGTAGAGACACAGGCAGAGGGAGAAGCAGGCTCCATGCACCGGGAGCCCGACGTGGGATTCGATCCCGGGTCTCCAGGATCACGCCCTGGGCCAAAGGCAGGCGCCAAACCGCTGTGCCACCCAGGGATCCCAATCAATGAGCTTTTATTAGTATTATACGATATAAGCAAAACCTCAGTCAGTATCTTGTATTTATCCTTTTCCCATGTCTGGATTATTTCCTCAGGATGAATGAATATAATCAAGATTTCTGGGCTCAAGTATTTATTTGAAATTGGAAAACTATTAATGTACATTGTCTTAATTATTCAGTCTTCCAGAAATGCATCAATATGCTCTGACCACAGCATTTGGAAGTGCTCATTTTCCTGAACTTTGGCCAACACTAGTTATTTTTTGACAATTTAACAGCTGAAAATGGACTCCTTTTAATAATTTGCATTTTTAAAAATTATTGAGATAAATACTTTTTATCATTGTTAGCCAATGTCTTCCTTCTGTTTTTCTTAATAGGCCTTCCATATTTTCTCTCAGTAAATTCATCTTTCACATATATATTTGTATTTCTTTTCTCATACACATTATTAAAGATATGCACATATCAGAAAGGTAAATTTTTAAAGCATATTCCCTGTTCTTCATGGTCTCAGTTTTCTAACCAGCTCCACATGCCAAGCTTAATGGCACAATTTTGCACGTTTCTACTGATTTTATAAGATTTTATAACTCATAAGCAGTGGCAAAACATCTATGTAGTATGAAGAATATAAAATAGTAGACAATCGCACCTGCCTTTTGATACCATCGAACCCATGCTGTATGACTTCGCTAGGGCTGCCATAACAAATTACCACAAATTTGGTGGCCTACAACACCACAAATTCATCATCTTGCTATTCTGGAAGCTAGAAGTCTGAAATCAAGGTGTTGTCAGGCTACACTGCCCACATAGGCTCTAGGGGACGATCCTTCCTTGCCTCTTCTGGCTTCTGGTGGCCTTGCATTCCCTTGGTTTGTAGACACGTCCTTTCAATCTCTGCCTCCATCTTCACAGGGCCTTCCACTCTATGTCTCAATGTCACAAATCTCTCTCTCCTTTCTCACTGGGAAACCAGTCATTGGATTTAGGGCCCACCCTAAATCTGGAATGATCTCATCCCAAGATCCTTAACTTGATCCTTAATTTGATTACATCTGCAAAGACCCTGTTTTCAAATAACATCACATTCACAGGTACGATGGTAGGACTTAGACATTATCTTTTGGGGGCAACACCATTCAACTCATTACAGATGGGAAAAATTTACCATGATGTAAATCTTCCTTCCCCAGATTACTGTTGCACAGAGAGCAAAGTATGGCCGACTGGGCCAGGTTTTACCACCAAACATTTCAAACCATTTCTCCATTTATTGTTTTAAAATTATAATCAAAGTGCAATTTCTCCCCCTGCCCCCTTTTTCTTTAAATAGCCCTATACCTGACATTCTCTTCTATTCCACATCTCTACCGGGATCATCTTCCTACTTGTTCTTCTCCCCCAAGAAACACATATAAACTACCCATTGCATATTCTATGCTTCCTCTATGTTTATATAATTTACAAACATATAGAGAAAAATGTTTGTGTTGCTTTTGTCAAAAAAAGAGATAATTTTATATAACTTTGCTTTTTTCAGAAATGTCTCCACATCAACTGAAACTGATATAACTCATTGTTTTCAGGGTCACATATTATGCCTTTTTATGTTGTAGTAGATGACGTGCCTGTCCCCTTTGCACCCATCCCTAGATGCTTTGAGTGTATTGGCTACTAAGGGCTTACAGTTAACCCTTTCTCCAGGGAACTTCTCTAAACCCAAACAAAATCCACCTTCCCAGGGAGATTATGCCTGGGAGATCATTATACCTGACCCTTTCCTCTGTGTGTGTATGTGGAGGCAGGACCCTCAGCCAATGCCTTTGTATACATATTCTTACCTACTTATGTTTTTATTTATAAGTGTGAGGTTCTAATGATTCTAATGAGTAATGAGTTTGGTGACAAAAAATGTGTACCATTTAATAAACACTGCCTAATTGTTTTCCAGAAGGCTATCACAACTCACATTTCCACCAGCAATGCATGAGAGTACAATTTCCCATAACCTCTTCTTCCTCTAGGGTCTCTGCCTGAAATATGTATTATGTTTCTTGTTTTTCCCAATTGTTGTTTTGTGGTTATTTTAAAGTTCCTGATTACTAGTGAATTTGGGCATTTTAAAAATATATTACAACTTCCGTTTCTCATCCCACATGTGAGGAGCTTCAAAAGTTGCCACCACATCCTAATAAAGAGTAGAAAGCTGAACAAACCACAAAGTCAACGACTATTTTGAGATCTGTAAAAGGTGGTCCTCATCACCAAATCTCAATGTGTGTTTGGTTGGGGAGAGGTTCCCACACCAACAAGTAATTCTCTGGACACCAGCAGCATGTCCTACAACTCAATTCTGACACTTATCTACCTGGATAGCATCAGATTCCAAAGGTGAAGGGTGTAGTTCTATATGACTGCCCTCACCACCACCTGCTCCACTTCATATCCCATTTGCAAATGAGGATATCACCAATGCTTCTGACCGACCAGCTACAGATCAAAGATTCTGGTGATCCTTCCTTGGGTTCACTTAATTTGCTACAGCGGCTCATAGAACTCAAATAACTCATTAGGTCACCAACTTATTATAAAAACATAATTTAGGAATAGCCAGATGGAAGAGATGCATAGGGCAAGGTATAGGAAAAGGGCCCAGAGCTTCCCTGCCCTGAGTGTACTACTATCCCCAAATCCATGTGCTGACTAACCCAGAAATTCTCTGAATTGGGTTTTTATGGAGGCCCAATTGATTAAATCATTGTCTGGAGGTGAACAATTGAACCTCCTGCTCCTTTCTCCAGTCTGGATGTCAGAGGGCAGAACTGAAAGTTCCATGTCTATATTCTTGGTTGGTTCCCCTGGCAACCAGACCCCCACTCTGAGGTACAGTCCAAAGGTCACTTCATTAACATAACCAAAGACACCTTCACTCTCATCACTTAGAAAATTCCAAGAGTTTTAGGAGCTCTGTGCCAGACATGAGACAAAGACTAAATATATTTCTTATACTCAATCACCAGTATCACAGTCCATCAGAGAAGTGAGGTCACAGGGCAAACAGCTACCCCCAAAACTGGAGACAGATACAGAAAATTACAATTTATCAGAGGAGAAACCCACAATCAGAAGCCATGGCAGAAATAAGTGCCAAGTTGGGAGAACTGGAAGTGTAATTAATGAATTGCTGTCTGCTCAATATGGAAAAGTCTGAGAATTAAAAACTCCAGGGGGACCGAGTCATAGGGGAAGTCATACTTCTGTGAGTTTTAACCCTCATCCCACTTCAGAGCCCTACTAGGTAGTTACACTGAATATCAAAGAAAACTCCTCTTGTGTTCCCAACAGGGTGAGGGGGAAAAGGAACCATGTGGAAATGGTTCTTCTTAACAAAGCTTGCCCTCAGGAGAAATTATTTTACCAATGCCTGTTAACCTCAAAAATAAAACTGCCAGTTATTCTACTAGCAAATGGGCTTATTTGGGAAGAGTGGAGAATTGCATTCTGGGACACGCAAGCTATACACCAAAACTAGGCAAAAAAAGACAGGCAAGGCTGCAGAACAAAGCAAAAGAAGGGTCTTTTATAAAATAAGAAGGGGAAAGTTGTAAAGGTTGTGATAACAAAAAGTCCATTGGAGGGCAGCCCGGATGGCTCAACGGTTTAGCACTGCCTTCAGCCCAGGGCCTGATCCTGGAGACCTCGGATCGAGTCCCATGTCAGGCTCCCTGCGTGGAGCCTGCTTCTCCCTCTGCCTGTGTCTCTGCCTCTCTCTTTCTCTCTCTCTCTCTTCTCGATCTCTCTCTCTCTCTCTCTCTCCCTATGTCTCTCATGAATGAATAAATAAATAAAAATCTTAAAAAAAAAAAAAAAAGTCCATTGGAATAAACTCAAGAGTTCATAGTGGCTTTTCATTGGCTGAATTGTGACAGCTCTCATTGGCTGGGCTGTTGCCAGGGCAGGAAAAGAACCTTTCTTCCTACTGCTAGGATAGTAAAGTAGCAGCGAAAGTAGAATTGACTTGGAAAGTACATCTCTAACTGTTGGATCCACGATTGACAAACTGTAGCAGAGTGGGAGAGCTCCCTCTTCTGACCTCCTGACTCCCTAAACAAGGTTTCTTTTTATTAATTTTCAACTATTTTATCAAACCTGCTAGAATTTTATCAGAGCCAAACCTACCTGAGTGAAGGGAAAAGCTCCAGCCCCATCTAGCCTTCCAGGTGGAGAAAGGGAAATACACACCTCAAGCTCCCTCCAGCTGTCCTATTTCACCTAAAGGGGAAAAAAACTTGGAGGCGTCCAAGATATCTTTCAGTAGATGAGTCAATAAATAGTAGTATATCCAGACAATTGAATATTGTTCAGTGCTAAAAAGAAATGACCTTTAAGCCATGAACAGATACAGAGGAAACTTAAATGAATTCCACTAAGTGAAAAAAGCCAACCTGAAAAGACTATATACCATATGATTCCAACTGTATGACTTTTTGGAAAAGGCACAACTATGGAGAAATGAAAAGATTAGTGGTTCCTAGAGATTGGGGGGAAGGAGGGATAAATAGGCAAAGTACAGTGGGTTTTGGAGCAGTGAAACTTCTTGGTACAATACTGCACCAGTAGATACATGTTATTATATATTTGTCAACATGTATTTAAAAAAGAATGTTTTAAAATTTTAATTAAGGCAAAATTACAAATTTATAAAGTTGGGGTGAGCAGTTACAAGGATATTAAACCATTTGCTTAATTTTGAAGTTTTCATATAGCTTTACTGAGTATAATCTAATAATTATCTTGGGCTATGTCAGAGACTGCACAATGGGCATATTTATTAAACCTCCCTGACAGTCTTGGTTCACTAGAAACAGAGAAATGTGCCACATTTTACTTTTTGTCAGTGTATCAGATATATCTATGAGTATGGAGTGGGTGATTTCATTGCTAAGGAATTAAATATTCCCTGAAATTAAGAAAAATGCATCTGTGTCCACAAATTCCTAACATTTGATATCAGTAGTGCTTAAAGTATTATCAAATCTGCTATTATACATCTCTTTACTCTTATTAAAAATTGTTTTGGGCTGCAAGAAATGAATAAGTATATGTGAAATAAGTATGAATCTATTTTATGATTATATAAGCAACTTGAAAAATCTCAAGTTACTCTTCAAAATTAAAGAACTTCTTAAAACTAAAACAAAAATTTATATCAGTTTTTCAAGATAAACTATCAACCATTCTTATTTATTTTACTTATGAATTTACTATGCATGAACATCTTATTAAATTAGGCTACTCTTACATGATGGTGAAGTATAACGGAAAATTTTATCTTTATATTTATGACACATGAAACCAAAGTCTTTACAACACAGATGAATTCAAGTTCTTGTTTAAATATTCTTTTTTGCTCTTTATTGAACATTGTAAGAAATATTTTCATCATTTTTATTATAAATTAAATCTTGATTATCTGCATGGATGAATCTCTCTTCTCATATTTGAATCCTTTCTGGTTTATTTTCATTGTAATCCATTGATGTAAATATTGGGACTCTTCTGTGGAAACAATTTCAAAATGTCAAATTAGATATAAAGCACTTGCTGTTGGTTTTCTGACCCATGATTCTTACTTAGAACCAGATTTTCTCCTCATTCATCCAATGAAGAGCTATTGATTACTTACCATGTCAAACCATTGTACACATACTTGTCTATCTAGTTCCATTCTTCCATTCACTTATTCATGACCTGACACCATAGCAAGTGCAAAAAGACATTGTCCTTGTTCTGATTAAGCTTGAAGTCTGAAAATCATCCACATAAGGGTAAATGTAATTTGAGCTATGTAGCAGAATGATATAAGAGTGTAATGTGAGGGGCACCTGGGTGGCTCAGTCAGTTAAGCATTTGCCTTCAGCTCAGGTCATGATACCAGGAGTCCTGAGATCCAGTCCTGCATTGGGCTACCTGCTCATCAGGGAGTGTCCTCCCTCTGCCCTTATCCCTGCTTGTGCTCACTCTCTTTCTCTTTCTCTCTCTCTCTAATAAATAAATAAAATCTTTTTTAAAAAAGGAGCAAAATGGCAATCAGGAGGATCTTGCCTAAGAAAAATATGATTGCAATGAGATCTTAAGGAGAAGTAGAGTCATTAGGATGAGAAAGAAATGAAATGATTCTAGGCAGGAAGATTAGCATATACAAAGGCCCTGTGGCTGGCGGGAACATAACATATTTCAAAAATTGAAAGGTCAATGTGGCCAAAGCTTAGAAGTAAGGGCAAATGTCATGGAAGATGACTCTGAAGATATGTGGGGCCATGCCTTGCCCAACTTTGTAAGCCATGGGACTTACAAAGCTCTTAAATGAAGAGCTTGGAATTGATCCTAAAAACAATGAAAATCATGACATTGTTTTGAGGTAGGAAAGCAGCAAAGGGAAAAGTACTGAGGTTGATGAGAAAAAGTAGTTAGGAACTTATTTACCAGAATGGTGAAGAAATCATGGCAGATGTAGGTGGCAATATAGATGAGAGACACAGATGAACTCAAAATTTCAGCATATAAACTCAGCAGAATTTGTGATAATTTAGATAATCATAAATGGACAGTTGGATAGTTAGAGATAACTCCCTGCTTTTAGTTTACCCATCTTGATGACTGGTAGAGGACAGGATTTGTAAAAGGAATAGTACATTATGTTTTGAACATAATGAGTCTAAATTGGTTTTCTTGCTAACCAAGTGAAGAGAGTAAGGAGGCAATTAGATATACAGGTCTGGAACTCAGAGGATGACTTTAGGGTAGAAATACAAATATATGAGTCATTTGCATATAGGTAGTTACTGAAGCTATTCATTTACTGATTATTCGATCATCATACATTCATTTATTTATTTTTAAAGATTTATTTATTTATTTTAGAGAGAGAGAAGCAGATTCCCCTCTGAGCACAGAGCCTGATACAGAGCTGAATCCCATGACCTTGAGTTGAAATCAAGAGTTGGACACTCAACCGACTGAGCACCCAGGCAAGCCTTTCACCACACATTTATTACACTCCTACTATGTGTCAGGCACTGTTCTAGGTTCTAAGGATTCAGATGAATTTTAAAACCAGCTCGACAAGTTCCATGAAAATCCTTTGGAATTTTAGTTAGGATTTCATTATTTGCACATAATTGACACCTATGTAATATTTAAGCTGCTCAACCTGAAATCCTATTAAATTAAAGAACTAGTAAAGATATTTTTTTAAAGATTTTATTTATCTACTTGAGAGAGAGAGAGAGAGAGAGCTGAAGGGGAGGTAGAGGGAGAGGGAGAAGCAGACTCCCCCCTGAGTAGGAAGCCCGACATCCCATACAGGGCTCCATCCCAGGACCCTGAGATTGTGAGCTGAGCTGAAGGCAGACACTTGACTGACTGAGCCTCCCAAGCACCCCTGTTCCTATGTACTTTATACATTTTTTTGTTGCTGTGAACAGAATATTTATGCCGTACTTCTCAATTGATTATGACTGACCTATAGAAAGAACATTGGTTTTTGTAGGTTGAAAATTTATTCAAATTCTTTACTAAACTCCCTACTAGTTCTAATAAGTCAGTTATTAGAGTTAATAAGTCAGAATCTCTGGGACTTTGAAGCTAAACAGTTGTATTATGAGCAAATAATAACATTTTTGTTCCTTCTTTCCTTTTTTGATCTCACTACATTGGCTAGTAAGAGGGATAGTTAGCACTTCTTTTAGTTTCTTTTGTGTTACAGATCTGTACCTTTCCTAGTCGATATGAAACATATCTTTTGATATAGAATCAAGGAATATATATCCTATGGTAATGTCCCAAATGATGAATTTATATTGAAAATGAGTAATATATAAAATAATTTAATGTATAGGCTCTCTTGTCATTGCTATAAAATTTCAAAACATTAAGTTTTACTGTTTAAATGGATTTTCCAAAAAAACTACTGAGACAACATGGACTTGGCAATTCCCAATAAGAAAGATCTTTTTGGTTTTCCATTTGAGATCTACATCCTAAAATATATCAAGCAAGCTTAGAAAATAGCAGGGATAACCAAGCCAAATTGGAGCATATGTCTGAAAGGCTACAAAAGCACTAGTCTTGCACAGTTAATGATGACCCTGTAACATGTGCTGTGAATAGAATTTTGCTTCCTGTTAATAATAGCTTGCCATCTAAATAGCATAATGTAAAGTATAATGAGCACTACCCTTAAGATAAATATTGCTTTTATTTTCAATGAAGTGGAAACTACTGCCTTTATCTTTGTTTTATATTTCCAATTGCTACAAAAATAAATTTGCCTAAAGGTATGTCAAACAGACATTGTACAGCTCTGAATTCATGATATGGTCTACTAGGCTGATCAATGAAGAGCACAGCTATCATTATTAATCTGCAAAACATTTGATTGACCTAGAACTGTCATACCTGCCTGACAAACTGCATAATTTTTATGGACATTTAATGTCAAAATGAATAGAACTATGATGATTTTGGCATGCAACTCTATATGAGAACAAATCATTTACTCCTAGAAAAATATGTTTGTTTGTTTTTTAAGTAGTCTAAATGCCCAGCTCAGAGGCCAATACAGGGCCTGAACTCACAACACCAAAACCAAGACCTGAGCCAAGATCAAGTTGAGTAAGACACTTAAATGACTGAGCCACCCAGGTACCCCTAGAAAAATACACTTTATAAGGAGGAAAATATTTAGACCAAATGGTCCCTTACCAATATTTTCAGTTAAAATATATTCTGATTTTCAATTGTGAAATGATTGAGACAATTCTCTGACCTCAACTAAACCACAGAGAAAGTAGCCTTTGTTTTGCTGAATTATAATACTCTCCTGTTACCAAGAATTTTAGAAGTCCTAACACCCCCATGTCACTTCAAACATTTTAAACATGTATGAAGGATTGAAAATTTTAGATGATACTTCAATTAAATCATTCTGTAGAGTTTTATTCCTAATTGCAAAGGAAAAAATTATGTAAGAAATCTCAATTATGATTTTCTCTGGGTAATAGAATTAAGGATGGCCTATCAACTTTTCTGTTTTTTTTTTTAAATCATTTATGGTGAGTGTATATTACTTTCTTTTTTTTTTTTTTTTTTTTTTACTTTCTTAATAATAATAATGAACTAGTATTTTTTAGAAGTTGAATCAAGGCAATAGGGAATATGTTTTCTAGAGTAAAGCTTCCCAAGGCTAGAAATTTTGTATATGTTGCTAAATTAGAAACAATCTTGCACTCAGCGCACCTGGACAGCTCAGTCCATTAAGCTGCTGATTCTTAATTTGGGTTCCAGGTCATGATTTCAGGGTCATGGAATTGAGCCCCACATTAAGCTCCATACTGGGAGTGGAGCCTGCTTGGGATTCTCTCTCCCACTGACCCCCACCCTCAAAAAGAAACAAAAGCAAAAAACCCCCAAAACGTCCTGTGTTGAATAAACATAAATTTAAAAAAAAAAATCTTGTGCTCAAATCTTGAACTCCCGAGGTCTCTCTGGCGCTGCCTGCTCCCAATCCCCATAGGACAAAACTTGACCACTCAGAAATAGGAGATAGGAGGGAACAGTAAAATAACTCTGCTATTAGAATTTTTTTTTAAGATTTTATTTATTTATTTATTTATTTATTTATTTATTTATTTATTTATTTATTTATTTATTTGATTGTTTGAGAGAGAGAGAGAGTATGCACATGAGCAGCTGGGTGGTGGAGGAGGGAGCAGAGGGAGAAGCAGACTCCCCACTGAGCAGGAATCCCATGGCCCCGCACAGGGCTGGATCCCAGGACCCTGATATCATAATGTGAGCTGAAGGAAGACACTTAACTGATTAAGCCACCCAGGTGCCCCACTTCTTTTTTTTTTTTTTTTTTTTTAAGATTTTATTTATTTATTCATGATAGTCACACAGAGAGAAAGAGAGAGGCAGAGACACAGGCAGAGGGAGAGGCAGGCCTCATGCAGGGAGCCCGACGTGGGATTCGATCCCGGGTCTCCAGGATCACGCCCTGGGCCAAAGGCAGGCGCTAAACCACTGCGCCACCCAGGGATCCCCAGGTGCCCCACTTCTTATAGAATTTTTATCAAGTGTTTCCAAAGCAGTTGTCAGTCTTTATGCTGCAAAAAGTAATAAAAGGAAACTTAACTAAAGTGGACTCAGGGTGATAGAATAAGAGGCTAGTGTGGGGGGGGCCTTACTGCTCAATGACAATTACAGGAAGATTAGTCAATTATAGACCCATGACAGAAGAATCTAAACAGAAAAGAATTGCCATTTATAGGTTCCAACAGGGAAAGATACACCCTATATCTCCTACAAGAAATAGACCACCCCTAGAACTCAGCCCATGACAAACTATCATCACCCTGAACTCCTCCTGCTTCTCTCCAATGGACTTTTATTCAAAACCACCTCTCCCAACTTCCTCCTTCCTCTTCATAAAATAATGGTCCCCTGTTTTATTTGCTGGACTTGCCTATGGTTTTGTTGAAGCTTGCTTGTCTGGATTGCAATTCTCTGTTACTCCCTAATAAATCCATCTTTTGCTGGTAAAAGAACTAGTAGTTTTATTTTGAAAGTTAACAATGCCCTGACCAGCAGGAAGTGCCTACTCTGGTCTGCCACCTCTTTACCTGCATTTGGACTGGTTGGCTGCAGCAATGATCAAACCATGCTGCCTCCCTGGGCTTATTTCCTTCTCTGTACTACTCTGTGCCTCTGCACACACCCACATACACTCCTCTTCCTAGATCATGGAGAGTAAGCCCATTACATGAATGCTGCGGCCCAGACTCACTGCATTCATTTCTTTCATTCAGAAATCATTATACCTACTGCATGCTAGACAGTTGAACAAGGTACAGGTGAGAAAGGTACAAAGACAGTGACAGCCCTCAAATGGCACTAGTCAGGTGAAGGTGTGGTGTACGTGTGTGTACCAGCTTCGAGGAGAAAGGAAATGAGACTGTATTCTGTCTGAGAAAAGGAGGCAGTCAATGCAGAGAATGCCATTCGGGCTGAGCCTCGGAGGCGAACAGACAATTGCGGTGCCAACTTCAGACAAAGCATGTAGTGGAAATGGCTTCTCATGGTACATCCGTCACACTGGGTGTGTGTATTTCTAAGAACCCAGGAGTTCTAACACAATAGCTACATAGATTTCAAGGGCAAGGTAGGGCAGGGTAGGGAAGTAGGAAAAGGAAGAAAATGGAAAAATACATGAAAAAAATGGTAGAGGAAACAAAGATAAGATAAATAGGGAAAAGCCCCAAGAAGAGAAAGAAACATTTTTTTATTACCTTCCCTGGTCATAAAATCCAAAGACATAATTCAGGGTTGTGAATCTTTTTATATCTTTCTAGATTGCCCCAAAGTAGTGAGTAGAAGAATTAAATAGCCATCCCACTTTTTAAAAGATTTTATTTATTTGAGTGAGAGAGAGAGCAAGAGAGCACAAGCAGGGGGAGTGGCAGCGGGAGAGGGAGAAGGAGGCTCCCCACTGAGTAGGAAGCCCTACTTGAGGCTCAATCCCAGGACCCCAGGATCATGACCTGAGCCAAAGGCAGCGACTTAACCAATTGAACCACCGAGGCACCCCTTAGGTAGGCATCCTGACCACTAGCCTGGCACACTATAAAGTGGTGGCTCTCAAGCTTTGGCCTAAGAATCGCCAGGAGAACTTGGTACAGGTTCTCTGGGCCCAACCTCCAAAGATTCTGATACAGAAAGTCTGAGGTGGGACATAAGGTTCTGCATTTCTCCTGCTGGCCCATAAGTTACACTTTGAGGAATAAGGGTACAAAGAAATATCTGCTAAAATATGGAAGTCGGGTCTAGATAGGAACACCTCCTAGTATGGGGGATGTTTTCTCAAAGCCTAAGCTCATAGAACAGTGCTGTTGTTAAGAGCATGGATCTGATGCTAAACAAATTGCAGTCCCAGTTTTCCCAGTTCTAATAGTTAGAGACACTGGACAAATTACTTAACTCTCTGTGCCTCAGTCTCCTTGCCTATAAAATGGAAATAATCATAGCTGCTTTATGAAGGGCTGTGAGGATTCAGTGAAATAATGTTTGTAATGTACTTAGTGCAATGTCGACCAGATAGTAAATATTTGCTGACAGAGCCACTTACTAATGGGACAGCATAAAATCCCATTTCATAGTGGTCTTCTGGTAGGATATAGAATTTAATAGAAATATTGGTATCTCACCTCTATGAAGAAACTACATCTGAATAATAGTAACTGTAAATCCGAATAGAATTATAACGCCAAAGTCAACTTGTTAAACTGTAGTGTCACAGTCTGTTTCTTCAACAAATAATGGCAGAGAAAGAACATAGAGGGGGTGAGGAGCCTACTGATTAAAAGACGCTTAAGAGATACATTATGGGCCCTGACTAGATCCTGAATCAAAAAACTAGCCAGAAAAAAATTACAAACAATAAGAAAAATTATAGTGCTATTTGATACTAAAGAATTTTTGTCAATTTATTTTTGATATATTTCTAAGTCTTGAAAAGATGTGTGTGCATGTCTCTACTGAAGCCTTTACAGATGTAATATGATGTCTGGGATTTGTTTTAAAATTATCTAGTGAGGGGAAAGAGGCATTAGGTGGAGTGTAAATGAAACAATACAAATCTTACACTGGTAAATGTTGAAAATGTGTGATGAGTACATGAAGGCTCATTATACTATAATTCTCTGTATATGTTTAAAAAATAAAATACTTTGCTATCACAATAGAGCAGTAACAATTTATATAAGTCCTAACAATTCCATATTAGAAATGCTTTTATTTCTCTTAAATTATTGAATGTCATGTTAATTCTTTCACATTTCTGGCAATATCTTGACATGAAAATATTTATGCAGCCTACATTTAAATTTCTGCCTCTAACTGCTCTTATAATGTATGAAGTTCAAAATAACATTTCTGGTCACCTTGGACCACTAGAAATAATATTGAAAAGTGGAGTTATGATGGGGAAATCTTGAAAAGGTCTTGAAATGATTAGGCTCTGATGTGAACAGAATTTAACTTGATTTTGCACCTATTGATTAGAGAATCAAAATGTGAAAAGCAATTTTAGAAAAGGCTCAGTCTGAGAACATTTGCACTCTGAAATGTCATCAAGAATCATTATTCATTAAAAAAAGAATCATTATTCATTTTACTAAAGAATTGGCCTCAGCCTTACTTTAGAGAGTTGCTTCCACTTGAGCATGTAAAATAAATAACTCAAATTTGATTAATTCTATCAGTTTTAAGAACATACCCATTAGATAGAATAACTGTGACTACATTCTGAGCCACAATCTTCTAAAAGTTTGGATAGTATTTTTGTTTTGTTGTACACTTTATTGAACTATAACATACACTGTGGAAAGTGCACATAGATATACAATTAGTGAATTCTCACAAGTTGCGCATACACTTGCAACTACCACCCCGATCAAAAATCAGGACATTTTTCTTTGTGTCCCCAATCCAATCATTACCTACTCCCAAGAGAACCCACTCTTCTGATTGCTAACAAATCAATTCATTTTGCTTGTTTGTGTGTGTGTGTGTGTGTGTGTGTGTGTGTGTGTGTGCTTTATATAAATGGAATCATACGGTCAGTGAGGACTCTATCTAGCTTCTTTCACTTCTCATTATGTTTGGGAGATTCATCCACGTTTTGTGAAGTTGTAGTAAGTATTTCATTCCCATTGCTATTTTTTTTAATATTTTATTTATTTATTTGATGGCAGGGGGAGAGTGTGTGTGTGGGAGAGAAACAAGCAGGGGGAGAAGCAGGTTCCCCACTGAGCAGGCAGCCAGACATGGGGCTCCATCCCAGGACCCTGGGATCATGACCTGAGCTGAAAGTAGATGCTTAAACAACTGAGTCACCCACCCAGGCGCCCCTGCTATTTTTGTATTGTATTGTCTAAGTAAACTACGACTTATATATTCATTCTTCTGTTGAGGGGTATTTGAGTTATTTCCAGTATTTGGCTATTATGAATAGTGCAACTGAGAACACTCTTGTACGTGTCATTTGGTGAACATATATACATATTTTTGTTGGGAATATAACTTGGAATGGAACTAATGGAGCATGTGTGCTTATAGTCAGCATTAGCAGATAAAACCAGAGTGGCTCACAACGATCAGTGTGAGAGTTCTAGTTGTTCCACATCCTACCCAACATTTAGTATTTTCTGTCTTTTTAATTTTAGCCTTCCTGCCGTATTTTGATTTGTCTGTAGTTTTAATTTGCATATCACTCATGGCTAATGAGTGAAATGTTTATTGGCCATTTAAGTGTTGTCTTTTGTAAGGTGACTGTTCAGACCTGTTGCCTAATTTCTATCAGATTGCCATCTTTTTTCTTATTGATTTGTAGGAGTTCTTTATATATTCTAGATAAAAGTCTTTCTGTAGGATATATATATTATAAATATTCTATGAGTTGTGTTTTAACTCCCTTCATGGTGCTTTATGATGAACAGAAGTTTGTAATTTTTACATAGCCTAATTAAAATTGTTTCCATCATGAGTGTCTTTTTTTTTTTAATTTTTATTTATTTATGATAGTCACACACACAGAGAGAGAGAGAGAGGCAGAGACACAGGCAGATGGAGAAGCAGGCTCCATGCTCCGGGAGCCCGACGTGGGATTCGATCCCAGGTCTCCAGGATCGCGCCCTGGGCCAAAGGCAGGCGCCAAACCGCTGCGCCACCCAGGGATCCCCTCATCATGAGTGTCTTGTACTGTTTTAAAAGAAATCTTTGCCTACCAGAGTTATTAAGTTGGTTAATTTTTTTTAAAGATTTAGTTATTCACAAGACACTGAGAGAGAGGGGGGCAGAGACACAGGCAGAGGGAGAAGCAGGCTCCCTGCAGGGAGACCGATGCAGAACTCAATCCTGTGACCCTGGGATCATGCCCTGAGCTGAAGGCAGATGCTCAACCACTGAGCCACCCAGGCATCCATTTAATGTTTTTTTTATTATTCATTTATTACCCTTTAATGTTTTTCTAAGCTTAATGATTTTACCTTTTATAATAAGATCTACAATCCATTTGGAATTGATTTTTGTGTAATAAGTTGTTTAGGGGTCAAATTATATATATATTTCTCCCAAGTATCTTGCTACCTCATGCCTCAAACAAATTGACACATAAAACTACTGCACAGAGCCCAGTGGGGGTTCCTGTTTGATGAACACGTGACGTGTGTGTGGGGGGGTTAACATGCCTAGATTCCATGAGGAAAGAGCATTGAGGCTCTGCCTTATCTCCTAACTTTGCTGTATGCCTTTTTATTGGTCAGACCCATATTCTTTATAATAAAACTATGATTGTAAGTATAAAACTTTCCTGAGTTGTGATAACTCTAGCAAATCATGAAACCTGATGGGGTCATGGGACCCCTGAATTTGGAACCAGCTCTTTAGAAGGGCAGATATCCTGGGGACCCTATTTGTGGTTAGCATCTGAAGTGGGGGCAACCTGTAGGGTCTGCATTAATTCTGGGTAGTTATATCAGAATGGAATTTCAGGACACCTAGTTGGTGTCACAGAATTGGTGTCAGTCACACCTTGTGACATTGGTTTTTTTTTTTTTTTTTCAGTTACTAAATTATTTTGTGTTTGTTTTTTTAAGAAATGTTTTATTTATTCATTCATGAGAGACACACACACAGAGGCAGAAGCACAGGGAGAAGCAGGCTCCCCACAGGGAGCCTGATACGGGACTTGATCCCAAGACCCTGGGATCACGATCTGAGCCAAAGGCAGATGCTCAACCACTGAGCCACCCGGTGCCCCCCAAATTGTTTATATTCACATTATTCTCATTTGTTTTACAGGAGAATTTTGCATATATGGTGCCCACTCTGCATGCTGTGGAAGCTTATGGGTATCACAAAATGCTCACAGAGCTCTCTATTTTGATCTCCAGAGCTCTCTCCTTTCTATTTGCTCCTTTATGCCAAAACACCCAGTGAGCACTTGCAATTTCCACTCTAGAGGATTTCCTATTATGTCTTAAGTTTTAAAGATCATGAAGGCTTGGACAGCACTTTTTTCTGACAGGTCAGAGTGTTCTGCTCTGATGGAGATAATTATAGCACCATCTCTAACAACCTCAGCCCTTGGATCTTTTTTCTTTTTTACCTAGTTTTCTACCAGGTTTTCTGTCTTTAGTTTATTTCATCCAGTATGATGGCTTTAAATACCATCTATATATTCCAAACCTGACATCTCCTCTGAACTCCAGATTCTCCATTCAATTGCATAGTCAACATTTCCACTTACACATCTAATATTCCTCTCAAACTTAACACATACAAAAGTAAATTCAATGTTTTCCCCAAAGCCTACACCAACCTTCTAGTTGCCTGGGTGTGATTCTTGACTCTCTTTCATACTCCATGTCTAATACATCAACAAATTCTAATGGTTCTATTAATAGAGTTATTCCAAATTCACTAATTTCCTCTACCCTCACTGCCACCAGTAGGTTCTACTCATCATTATTTCTTGATTAAATTATTACACTAGCCTCCTAATTGGTCTCCTTGCCCAAATGCCCCATGCCCCCACATAGTGTATTCTCAACACAGAGGGCAAAGAGATTATATTAAAAATAAGTTAAGAAAAAATAACTTAGATCATGTCACTTCTCAGCGTGAATTGTCCAATGGCATTCTTGCCAAGCCATTCAGAATAAAAGCCATAATTCTTATTAGTAAAACTTAAAGGTCCTACATGACCTGGTTTGACTTCCTTTCTGACTTCATTTCCCAACTTCACCTCTTATTCACTCTTTTACAATCAAGATGGTCTCTCCTTTCTATTCCTCTCACATACTAGGCACACTCCCACCTCAGGGCTATTTACTAACTATTGTCTTTGCTGGGAATGCCACATCCCACAATCTATGGCTCATTTCTCACTTAATTCAAGTCACTTCTCAAAATTCTGCTTTGAGTAGCACTTGGGTGCTTCAGCAGTTGAGCGTCTGCCTTCAGCTCAGGGTGTGGTCCCAGAGTACTAGGATCGAGTCCCACACTGGGCTCCCCTCAAGGAGCCTGTTTCTCCCTCTACCTATGTCTCTGCCTCTCTCTCTGTGTCTCTCATGGATAAATAAATAAATTTTTAAAAAAAAAATTCTGCTTTGAGTTAGACTTTCACTGGCAACCTTATTTAAAATTTCAACCCTCCTCATCTCCAGATATTCATATTCTTGCTGCTTGATTTTTCTTCTTAGCTTGTATAACCATATAACTGTACTGTGTATTTTACTTATTCAAGACCCAACCAGGAACCAAATTAAATACCTTAAAAGCAATTTAAGAGTTTGGGAAAGGGGAATATTCATAATATCCAGGAAAAACTTCATAGCACAGGATGATTTGAACTCACTTTTGAAAAAGCAGATAGAATTTGAGTAGTTAGTGAGGAGAAAGGAGAGCATTCTATGTGAGGAAAAAAAAAGGACGAGCTATTTTTCAGAGATCTGAGTTGCAAAAGTCTGATCTCTTAAGTAAGTAGGGCATTGTAGTACTTTTTTGGGTGTCTCCTTGAACACAAATACTTTTTCATCTCTGTTTTCTCAAAATTTATCCCAGTACCTGGCATAGAATAGAAATTCAGCAAATATTGGGTGGATTATAGGATGAATAAATGTATGAATGGGTAAATCAAAAGATAGATGAGAAAGTCAATGATACAAACTCACAAACCCGGGATCCCTGGGTGGCGCAGCGGTTTAGCGCCTGCCTTTGGCCCAGGGCGCGATCCTGGAGACCCGGGATCGAACCCCACATCGGGCTCCCGGTGCATGGAGCCTGCTTCTCCCTCTGCCTCTCTCTCTCTCTCTCTCTCTCTCTCTGTGTGACTATCATAAATAAATAAAAATTAAAAAAAAAACAAACAAACAAACTCACAAACCCAGCTACTTTCTGTTTAAACTACATTGGATTCTGATGCATTATAATCATAAAGATAATTCCTCACCCAGTGGATCAAAAGACTTTGTTAGTTTTGACCTACATATGAAAGAATCTTTTTCAAAAGACTTATTATTGTAAAACACACATTATGTTAAATTTACCATCTTAATCATTTTTTTAAAGATTTATTTATTTATTTGAGAGAGTAAGCATGAGTGGGAGGGGCTGAAGGAGAGGAAGAGAGGATCTCATGCAGACTCGGCACTAAGTGCAGAGCCTGATGGGGGCACTAAGCACAGAGCCTGATCTCAGGGTCATGAGATCATAACTTGAGCCAAAACCAAAAGTCAGCACATCCAGTTGGTGTCACAGAATTGCAGAACATTCTGACTTGTCAGAAAGAAGAGCTGTCCAAGCCTTCATGATCTTAACTGACTGTGCCACAGAGGCACCCCACCATCTTAACCATTTTTAAGTGTGTGGTTTAATAGAGTTAAAGATTTTCACATTGCTGTGCAATCTGGAACTTTTTCATCTTGCAATACTGAAATGCTATACCCATTTAATACTGATTACCCATCTCCCTCCCCTCAATCCTGGTAACCCCCTTTGTGCTTTCTGTTTCTATGATTTTGACTATTTTATATAGTTTGTATGAGTGAAATATTTGTCCTAAAAAGAAATTATAAGAAATTTTAACTTCCCTTTATGCTACTTTGACAGTAGTCACTGGAAAACATACTACCTTGGAAGCTAGAGTTCCCTGTTGTGCAATTCAAAACGAGATTGAGAAATAAAAGCTGATGATTAATTTCTTGGTTTGATCTTTACATGTATTCAGTAGAGAAAAAAGATAATTATTATTATATAAATGAGGCAAGTCAAAAATATATTTTAGTTCTAAGTCACTCATTTCTAACCCCCTCCTTTTAATATCTCTGAAATAAATATGTCTGATAATCAATAGTATTTTTGCATTGTCAGTTTAATTCGCAGTATTTCTTTATTCCTGGTGGCTTTTTTTTTTTAAAGTAGGCTCTTTACCCAATGTGTAGCCCAATGCAGGGCTTGAAGTCATGACTTTGCGATCAAGACCTGAGCTGAGATCAAGAATTAGATGCTCAACTGACTGAGTCACCCAGGCATCGTTCCTAGTGGCACTTTTTATTGGCAAATTTATGAGCATTGGTGCCTTTGAGCTATGAAATAAGATAAATGATTAACTCAAAATCTCACACCCAGTCCATGACCATGACAGAGCTGGGACTGGCACTAAGGTTTCCTGAGTTTTAAAGTAATCTTTTAATGGCTAGGAAACATTTCCACTTAAAAAAAAAAAGGAGCCCTTCCCAAATTGTTTTTATGCCATACCTTATGACTTTAAGGGAACTCTCATTTACCTGTAGATGCCTGTTAAAAGGCAAGGCATTATGAATTTTAGAGACACTGCCTTATGACAAGTTTCTTGCAGCTAGGACCTCACCTCATGTTGCCAGATATAGCAGATCGCAATATAGGAATGTCTCATATATTGCATGGGATACCCTTATACTACAGAGTAACTTATTGTTTATCTTAAACTCAAATTTGACCGGGGATCCTATATTTAATCTGTCAATCCTAACCTCCCCTAATACTTGGAAGAAGGGCTATCGATGGGTTGGTTTTGACTTTTTGCAAGATTCTCAGTGAGAGGGCTGGGCAGGGAGGTGTGAGATATTCTAGTTAACCAAGAATAGAAGCCCTCTGTACAATATCTGACCCAGAATCATAGGAGTTCCCTTGATTTAGCTCTTAAGATTCATGTGAGAAGTGTAGCAAATACTCTTCTTGGCTCAATGCCAAATGACCTAGTGTTAAAATAAATATTGGGCTGAAGCCAAATGTCACCACCTTATAATGAACTTCTAGGGCAAACTGTTTCCTTTAAAAACTTTCAGGCTAAATGGAATTAAATAGCAAAATAAAAATAAATATGATTTTTAAATGTTATTTTCTTTAGAGTCACAAATGATAATGACCTAATAGTACTGCAAAGACTATAAATATGATTTGTATGCAATCTCTAATATCCTGCCTTCCATTCTTTTTTTTTTTTTTTAAAGATTTATTTATTTAGAGAGAGTGCGGGAGAGGCAGAGACACAGGCAGAGGGAGAAGCAGGCATCATACAGAGAGCCCGACGTGGGACTCAATCCAAGGTCTCTAGGATCACACCCCGGGCTGCAGGCGGCGCTAAACCGCTGTGCCACCGGGGCTGCCCCCTGCCTTCCATTCTTATTTAAAACTGTACAAACACTTGATGGCTTAAAAAGAATAGTGTGTTGGGGCACCTAGGTGGCTCAGTTGGTTAAGTGTCTGCCACTTAAGGATGTATGGTTTTCCTAAAGTTATCTGCAGAAGTATTCTTGCTTAATATTTGTATTGCTGATCTATTTCCTTATTGATTAAATTATATGAAAGTTTTTAATCAATGATCTTTATACAGAAAATTGATAGCGTTCACAATTATTAATTATAGTAGTATTTTACCCTTTTTTAAAAAGAAGATTGTATTTATTTATTTATTTAAGAGAGAGAGAGAGAGAGAGAGAGAATGAGGAGAGGAGTAGAGGGAGAGGGACAAGCAGACTCCATGCTGAACATGGAGCCCAATGTGGGCTCAGTACCACAACCCTGAGGTCATGACCTGAGCCAAAACCAAGAGTTAGATGCTTTAACCAACTGAACTACCCACTTACCCCACCATATTATTTTTATAGTAATAAATACATATTTATGCTTCAGCTGATAAAATTTTAACATGTAAAGCTCACAAATAGATTTTCATTTCACATTATATCTAGATGCATACCTCTTATTTGAAAATGAATATTCAGATGTTAACAATTAATTTTAAAAAATAGATATATCTGTTTTATTTAACTGTTTTTTAAACTGAGTGTGATCCTAGACCAGCAGGATCACCTGGGAGGAATACACAAGATTTCAGGCCCGCCCTAGACCTAAGGAATCAGAATTTCAGAGTCAGAATTAACAAGCCCTCCAGATAATTTGAATATACACTGAAGTTTGAAAAACTGGCCTTGAAAAGAGTCTTCTGGCCATTGGCTGGAAATGCAAGCTCTTGGGTTCATTACAGACCTAGGGAATTTGAATATGTATCTTTTTAAAAAACTAAGATTATTTATTTATTTGAGAGAGAGAGAACACAGCAAGGGGGAAGAACAGAGGGAGGGAGAGAAGCAGATTCCCCACTGAGCAGGGGGCTCAGTGTGGGGTGGGACTCAGCTCCACACAGTGTGAGGCTCATTGGGAGCAGGCCTCCATGCAGGGCTCAAGGTAGGGCTGGCCCCCACAACCCTGAAATCGTGACCTGAGCCGAAGACAAACACTTAACCAACTGAGCCACCCAGGCACCTCTGAATATGCATCTTAACAAGATGCCTTAGTGATTTGTGTCCTAGAAGTTACCAAAACTGAATGCTGCATTTCATCATCACTGTCTAATCAGCTGATACTGATGAAGAACCAAGGACTCAGAGTGGTCCCTGTGCCTCAGAATGACAACTAGACATGATTCAGGACTTCTTTCATCAGTATAATATGTTGATTATTTCAGCCAGTGGTGAGCAGAGATCAATCTCATTCCATTTCATCCACAATATTCCTTTTCAATCTTTAATTAGCATAACTATTCCCCCAAACCTCTCCTAGCCTTTACCCCTGGTTTTGTTACATGACAATAGCTAACTGATATAATGTCTTCCAATTTGTTTAGAGGTTTCTTCTAAAGACTGATTCTCAGCCCTGGCTGTATATTCAAATCACCTGGTAGCTTTAAAGATTCTGATAATCGGGCAGCCTGGGTGGCTCAGTGGTTTAGCACTGCCTTCAGCCCAGGGTGTGGTTCTGGAGACATGGGATTGAGTCCCATGTCAGGCTCGCTGCATGGAATGGACCCTGCTTCTCCCTTTGCCTGTGTCTGTGCCTCTCTCTCTCTCTGTCTCTCATGAATAAATAAATAAAATATTTAAAAAAAATTTTTTTAATTCTGATAACCAAGTGTCCCTCCAGACAATTTGAATCTTTGGGGCTGGGATCCAGGCATTAATATTTTTTAAGAGCTGTCCAGAGGATGATTCCAATATGCAGCCAAGATCTAATGGGAGAACCAATGATCTAAAGTCTGGCTTAATTATCACACCTCCTCTATACAACTCAGCCTATGTAGCCATACTTGACGCTCATGGTCTTGGAAGTTTAAGCAAATGAAACACAGAAGGCTTCTTAGTTTGGGAAGTCTCATAATCTATGTCACATTGTAGAGTCTTCTAAGCAAGAGGCAAATGGACTCTACCAAAACCATCACTCTAAAAACTCTATCAATTGTGAACTCTATACTAAATGCACTTTAGGAATTGAGTTCTTTATCACAGGCTTCAGACACATCAAAGTTGGCATATCGAAAGTTTGCCCTACTACTCATGTTTCGGGATCCCTGGGTGGTGCAGCGGGTTAGCGCCTGCCTTTGGCCCAGGGCGCGATCCTGGAGACCCGGGATCGAATCCCACATCGGGCTCTCGGTGCATGGAGCCTGCTTCTCCCTCTGCCTGTGTTCTGCCTCTCTCTCTCTCTCTCTGTGTGACTATCATAAATAAATAAAAATAAAAAAAAAATACTCATGTTTCATTTTCTCTTCTTCCTAATCTGATGACTCCTCTTAAATGTGGTGAGATACATTCCCCATCTACCCCCTTATTTTACCAGTAGGAAAAAGACATGATATGTGAGAGTGTGAGTCCTATAGGCAGTTTGGGATTGACTTTTAAGTTGGAACTCCAGGTTAAATATTGGTTCTCTCCACCTAACATGGTCTTTTGGGAGAAAATATCCATTTTTAACAACTCTTCTGGTCATAAGCCTGTTGTTTAAATTTAATCTAAATCCCTTTAGCAGCTGAACGGTTCATCTCTACTTTTGAAGAGGAATTCTTGATTACAGCTCCACAATCCCAGATGTGCTTTGGAATCTGAAATTCGTGGAGTGTAGAAAGGTAATGCAGTGCATATGTGGCAAATCATATCACATCTCCAAGGAGTTCTAAAGCAGCATCCTGTAACAAACACATTTAAATCCCTGCAAATGAAACACAAAAATTCACAGCAAGCGAAATGAATAGACATTATAAACAGTCTCATGTGAGTAATTTAAGAGAAATTTTAGTTTTCAGAGCTTTTTCGATTTGGGCATTATGGGTAAGAGATTGCAGAATGCAAGTTGCTGCAAAAAAATAAATAAATAAAAAAGAGTGAACTTCAATTGGGAAATGCTGAAGCGGAAAAATATGAAAAACAGCAGTGATGTCCACTTGAAAAGCTTGTTTAACAGATTTCTTCCCACAAACAACCCAAATTTGGAATTGAAAATTGTCTGTGGCCAGGTTCAGAGTCCCAACCAGGAGACATTGCAATAAAAAGGTACTGATGTGAATTGGGCGATGGGTTTTAGGGAAAGATAGAACAAGAGAAATAATAACAAGCCTCCAGAGTGCCCAGAAATGGCATCTTGTATGTGGGCTAATTATTTTCAATGATGATTCATCCCCCAAGCAGTTCACAGCTGGCTCCCTTTTAGTTCTCCATTTTAAAATTCATCTACATCAATGTAGTTAGTGGTGGGTGGTTCAGGATGTCTTGGCCCACCCTCAGACAGACCCATTGTTCTTGTAGCTTTTTAGAAATCTAATGGCTTCTTTTCAGATCTTCTGATTTTGTATCCAAAATGCTCAGGTCTTCTCTGCTCCTTGAATGTTTTCTCTTGGCAGGGACAAGAAAGGCATCCCTAGGGTACCCTTTGATTATTGACTTGGCTTTTGCTCAAGGAGCATCACAGGTTAGTGCAAAGAAGATGGAAAGTAGGAGGCTGTAGCCCTCCTTTCAGAAACCATATGCTGCTTTTCTTTCTCAGCATATTCCTGAAAATTTCTTTCTGGCATCATCTTTTAAAGAATGGATCTAAGCTGAGAAGTGTCAGATCAAAGACAGGTTAAAAATTCAGAAGCAAATCATTTTTTCCTCTCAAACACTTCACTGAATATAATAACCAAGCACTTCAGAAGTATAAAGTCACTTTTAAGATAATCTCAGGGTTTTTTGTAATGTAAATTTTGTCAATGCATAATGTACCTATAGAAAGTGCACATATCATAAGTGAATAGATAGATAAGTGAACTTATCACAAAGTTTACATACTTTGTAGTCTGTGTCCTGCTAAGAAATACAACATGACTAGCACTACGAGGCCCTTCTTATGGTTCCTAAGTTGTTTCCAGATTTTGGCTATTGTGAACAATACTATAATTAACATCTGAGGGCAGATATCTTTTTGAGATTATGTTTTCATTTCCTTTGGGTATATATCCAGAAGTAGGATTGCTAGATCATTTGATAGTTTTATTTTTAATTTTTTTAGGAACCAGCTATTGTTTTCCATTGTGGCTACACCAATTTACATTTGCAGAAATAGCCCCATTTTAGAGATGAGGAACCAGAGGCATAAACAGTCCTTGAAAATGCAAATTTAAAGAAAGACTGACAAAATAAATAAATAAAATAAAATAAAGAAAGAAAGACTGACAGTAGAGCACACCTTTAAAATCGTTATGCTGGGGATCCCTGGGTGACTCAGCGGTTTGGTGCCTGCCTTCGGCCCAAGGCGTAATCCTGGAGTCCTGGGATCAAGTCCCACATCGGGTTCCCTGCATGGAGCCTGCTTCTCCCTCTGCCTGTGTCTCTGCGTGTGTGTGTGTGTGTGTGTGTGTGTGTCTGTGTCTCTCATGAATAAATAAATAAAATCTTTAAAAAAAATCATTATGCTGTGTGACCTCCAACCTATTTAATAAGACTTTAATTTATGTGTACATTTTTATGACCTTACCTTGGCATAAATAAATGATAGAGAGCCCACCAAGTAAATAAGTTTAATAATAAATTTGGCATCTGGTCTTTAAAGTATTGACCTTTGGATATTTTGCTGGGAAATGATTAAACAAGGAAGAACGTGACAACGGAGAATTGGTTTTGTCCTCAGGAAAGGTGGGTGGGTAAGCAGATGAATAAATGAGCTGAAAAGTTTAACTTTATTTCAGGCTTATGCTTCCAGAGAACAGACTCCCAACTTTTTGTTTTCTGAAATCCCACCACCTTTTTGTGTTCCAGGAAATGCCTTATTGCAAAGAACCACTCCCCTTCCCAAAATAACTTAGATCTGGCTGTCCATTCTTTGTTAGGACTCTCATCAGATTTGTAGATGACCCTCTTGTGACAGGCCATAGACTTTTTTCTCCTTTTGCTTGAACTTGCTGAAAGGCCATATGCAGATCTTCCACTTTCTGTTCTTTGTCTTATGAATGGTTAGCTGAGATTAGAACTATTTGTCCCTTTCTGAATCTACCTAGACACAGAAATAAACATTTTCTGTTCAGCTAAGACATCATCTGATTGCAAAGTATTCCAACTATAAATCATTCTGCCTATAATTATTTACTCCTCCCTATAAAAGGGTAAGGCAAATTAGTAGATATTGTATAGTATTCTCCCTATTTTATCGCCTAAATAAAATCTATCTTTTTAGTTGTTTGGTTTTTATCCTGGCCAGAGTTCATGGTTTCATATCTTTATGACTAAGGGTTGGTGGTCATTTGGCAAAGATAAACCTTGCCTTATACTTCTGGGCTTTGTAATATCAAGAGAAAGAAATGACTGTTCTTTTGAAGCCTGAAGGAATATCTTCTCCTCAATTTACTGTCATCTTGCCCTAGGTTTGGTAACTATAATAAGCAACCATCTTCCCAAAGGCTCTCTGGGGCTCAGGACATCACTCCAGCATCAGCCTATATTAAGTCTATCCTTAGCAGGCTCAGCAGCCTCTGAGCTTCCTGTTAAGGTGCTGAAAATGTTTGAAAAGTGTGGGAATACTTAAAGTAGAAATCCTCTAGATAACTAACTGTATATGGGATTGCAGAATTCATCTGATGAGCACTGGAAGGCTTTGAGAAAAGATATATAATGTAGATATTCTTTCAACATTTGCATTTCATTTAATGCCATTTTGCTCCTTTAGAAGCCTGTTTAACCTCTGAATACAAAAGGTGTTATGGAAGAGATATGTATTTATTCAGTTTCATTTGTCACAAAGAAGAAAAAGCAACCATTTTCCTGTACTTTGCTAAAAGGCATGCTTTCTATAAAATTATAGAACAGAACAAAGTTTCCATTTACTCTTCCATTTTTTTGTATTATATTGTATTATCAATACAATCTTGAGATTAATAAACCCCACCTGAGCATCCTTTACAATGCATCTGTGTTTTGGGTTCAATGTTAAATGATTATGGACTAGAGATAAATAAAGAAGTACTGATTAACAAAATAGTTTTTGGTTTGTATTTTTAGTTTTTTTATTTAATTTTATTTTTTAAAAATATTTTATTTATTTATTCATGTCACAGAGAGAGACAGAGGCAGAGACATAGGCAGAGGGAGAAGCAGGCTCCATGCAGGGAGTCTGACGTGGGACTCGATTCTGGGACTCCAGGATCACGCCCGGACCTGAAGGCAGATGGTCAACTGCTGAGCCACCCAGGGATCCCTGGTTTGGATTTTTAAATCCTGACAACTAAATGCTATTTGGTGGTCTTTTCATAGAATGTGTAAAGTATATGTAATTAACACAAATTAGTTTCAGGTTCTTTTAAAATCAAGATTTAAAGCATCAGCAGAAATGGACATACAAAAATGTATTAATTACTGTATCTTCAAAATTATGCCACACTATTACTAGAATTCTTTTTTTCTTTAAGTTTTATTTACTTAAGTAATCTCTACATCCAACACAGGGCTCGAACTCACAACTCTGAAATCAAGAGTCACATGCTCTTCCAACTGAGCCAGCCAGGCACCCCATTATTAGAATTTTTATAACCAGAAGGGTCCATATATTAATGTTTGTGGTTATAGAAATTTTTATTCTGCATACAGACTATGCAGAAAGATCACCTGCTAACTTCTGAAGCACTTTCACTGCCCACCAGCAAGTTGTTTTCATTGAAATATCAAGATTTACTTTCATATCAATATTCTCTGGTTTGTCTCTAGAGAATAATTAGGAAGAACCAACACCACTGAAGGTAATTAAAAAGTTGGAATAGATTTCAGAGGTAGCAAGAAACAACATGAAAAAAAAAAAGTGTAACCCTCTATGCACTATAGCAACAAAGGCTGGATTTCGAGCCCAAGTCAACAGAATTATTTTTGTAGTATAAATGTACAGCTAGGTTGAAGTTACCTTAGTGTTTTCACAAAATAATTTCTTTACTCTGAATCAATGCATAGCATCTCAAAAGCATTGTCCATTATTTTTTCTAAATTAATTATAAACTGAGTTAATCTAAGGTCAAAATAGCAGCACATTCTATTTTTTTCCCCCAGCTTAAAATTTTTTTTAAAGATTTTATTTATTCATTTGAGAGACAGAGACAGAGCATGAACAAGAGTAGGGGTAATGGGAGAGGGAGAAGAAGCTTCCCTGTTGAGCAGGGAACCCGATGTGGGGCTCCATTCCAGGACCCTGAGACCATGACCTGAGCTGAAGGCAGGTGCTTAACCCGCTTAAACCAACTGAGCCACCCAGGCACCCTTATTTTTTTCCAGCCTTATTGTGGTATAATTAACATATAACATGCATGAGTTTAAGATGTACAACCTGATAATGTGATACACATATACCTTGTGTCTAATTACCACAATAAGGTTAGTTAACACATATAATTTCACATACTTATTTGTGTGTATGTGTGTGCACGTGTGTGTAATGGTAAGAATATTTAAGAGCTACTTTCATAGAAATTTTCAAGTATAAAATACAGCAGTGTTAACTATAGTCACCATGTTACACATTAGATACCTAGAATGTATTCATCTTATCACTGGAAGTTTGCCCACTTTGACCAACATCTTCCCATTTCCCTCCAACTTCTAAGTGCTGGCAACCACCATTCTACTCTGTGTCTATGAGTTCAGCTTTCTTAGATTCCACATATAAGTGAGATCATACAGTGTTTGTCTTCCTCTTATTTCACTTAGCATAATGTCTTCAAGGTTCACCCACATTGTTACAAATGGCAGGATTTCCATCTTTTTTGTCTGAATAGCATTCCATTTTATTTATATAGATAGGTCTATAACATATAAGATGTATATTATAATTATTATGATATAATAATACATATCATATTTTTAAAAATATTTTTAAAGATTTATTTATTTATTATTTATGATAGACAGAGAGAGAGAGAGAGAGGCAGAGACACAGGAGGAGGGAGAAGCAGGCTCCATGCTGGGAACCCGACGTGGGACTCGATCCCGGGACTCCAGGATCGTGCCCTGGGCCAAAGGCAGGCGCTAAACCGCTGAGCCACCCAGGGATCCCCTTAAAAATATTTTTTATTCACTTGAGAGGGACAGAGAAAATTAGAGCATGAGCAGGGAGGAGGGCCAGAAAGAGAGAGAAGCAGACTCCCCACTGAGCAGGGTGCCCGATGCAGGGCTCGATCCCTGGCCCCTGGGATCATGACCAGAGCCAAAGGCAGACCCCCGTGACTGAACCACCAAGCACACCATCATATTTTCTTTATCCATTCATCTGTCAACAGGCACTTAGGTTGTTTCCATGTCTTAGTTATTGTGAATAATGCTGCTGGAACATAGGGGTGCATATATCTCTGAATTATTTCAATTTGTTCAGCTATATATCCAGAAGTGGGATGCTGGATCATATGGTAGTTTAATTTTTAACTTTTTGAGGAACCTCCATACTGTTTTCCATAGTGGCTATACCAATTAACATTCTCATCAACAGTGCACAACGGTTCTCTTTTTTGTACATTCTTGCCATCATTTGTTACTCTTGTCTTTTTGATAATAGCCATTCTACCAAGTGTGAATATCAATACAGTTTTGATTTGCATTTTCCTGATCATTAGTGATGTTGAACATCTTTTCATATACCTGTTGGCCATTTGTATGTCTTCTTTGGAAAAATGACTATTCCGTTCTTCCACCCATTTTAATTTTTTTATTCTTTTAAATTATTTTTGGGTGGTTTATAAAGCTTGTTTAATATCAATGAAACTTTTTTTTTTCAAAACTTGTATTAATGAAAGAATAAAGAGTAGTAAAGTTCTTCCTTATCTACAAAAGCTCCCTGGAACATTAAAGATCTTAGCCACAGCCACCTAATACAAAACACTACGAAAAAGCAGAACCAACCATTTGTTCTTAGCTTTTTCCCATCTTGGAGCATGCAAAAGTAAGATTGTCTTTCTTGACAATATTAATCTATATCTATGATTTTAAATTTTATTTTTGTTGTAACTCACATTTGTTCTTTAAACAACTATCTATGCAGGAGAAAGGTGAATAGACCACTGACAATACTGGTTTCTCTGTAGCCACTGGAACAAAGGCAGAGTTCAGACTGGGCCTCTGAGGTAAGGCTCCTGACCCAGACCGACCCCCTTCCACTGAGGTCCTAATCACAAAAATTACACTGATTTGGTAACAGGTTCCCGGACAGTCTCTTGACCTATTTCCAGTGACTATATGGCTTCATCCAGGCTGCTCATCACTGCAGTGGAGAGGAAAGCAGCAGAATGAACATTCTCTCTTTGGAAAGACTCCTGATTTCCAGGCTGAGCATCATTGTGTCTCCACACTGTTTCTCTGTTTCCCTCCGGGCTTCCTGGCCAAAATGCGAATCAGCCTTTCGCCATGCTAAAGGTATTGGCATCTCCCCATGATGAAGATTTCAACCTTGCCCTCAGAGTTGGGCTCTCTCATCTGGGGGAGGACTTTGAACTCTCATTCCAATCCTGGGAGGAGGGCTCTGCTTGGACCAAAAATCTTTTCCAGCAGACAAGCTTCCACGTGAAGCATAGATGGCTTCAAAAAGTGTTTAAACTTATACCAGTACCGTTAAGTGTGCATAAGGAACCAATTCCTGGAATGAGAACACTTCTTGCTGGCTCCTGGGCTGCGCGATATGTGCAGGGTCTTCATCATGAAGGGCACCATTGCTCATACCCAGACAGGATCTGCCTGCCCGTTTTTATTTCTATCTTATCTTATCTTATCTTATCTTATCTTATCTTATCTTATCTTATCTTATTTAGGTTTTAGGTAGTTAACACACAGTGCAATACTGGTTTCTGGAGTAGAATTTAGTATTTCATCACTTACATACAACACCCACTGCTCATCATAACAATCCTTAATACCCATCACTCATCTAGCCCATATCCCAACCACCTTCTTCTATCAACCCTCAGTTTATTCTCTGTCATTAAGAGTCTCTTATGACTTGTTTTCTTCTCTCATTTTTTTTCTTTTCCCACTTTCCATATGTTCATCTGTTTTCTTTCTTAAATTCCACATATGAGTGAGATCATATGGTATTTGTCTTTCATGACTTATTTCATTTAACATAATATACTCTAGCTCCATCCATGTCATTGCAAATGGCAATATTCCATTCTTTTTGATGGCTGAGTAATTTTCCACCACACACACACACACACACACACACACATAACTTCTTTTTTTATTTTTTTATTTTTATTAATTTTTTTCACACATAACTTCTTTATCCATTAATCAGTCCATGGACGTTTGGGCTCTCTCCATAGTTTGGCTGTGGTTGGTAATGCTACTGTAGACATCAGAGTGCATGTATCCCTCTAAATCTGTATTTTGTAAATACCTAGTAGTTCAGTTGCTGGGTCATAGAGTAGTTCTAGTTTTAACATTTTGAGGAACCTTCATTCTGTTCTCCAGAGTGGCTGCACCAGTTTGTATTCCCACCAACAGTGCAAGAGCATTCCCCTTTCTCCACATCCTTGCCAACACCTGTTGTTTCTTGTGTTGTTAATTTTAGCAATCCTGACAGGTGTTAGATGGTATCTCATTGTGGTTTAGATTTATATTTCCCTGTGGTGAGTGATGTTGAATATCTTTTCATGTGTCTCCCAGCCCAGGATGTCTTTTTTCCTCTCCCCATTTTTAAACTGGGTTATTTGATTTTTTTTTTTTTCAAATAAAAAGTTGAATTGTGTAAATTCCTTATGTAGTTTGAATATTAACTCTTTATCAAAAAGTTTGCAAAACATTTTCTCCCATTCCATAGGTGTCTTTTTATTTTGATTGTTTTTTAGCTTTTTGTTGTTGTTGTTTCAAAGTAAGCTCTAGGCCCAAAGTGGGGCTTGAACTCACGACCCTGAGATTGAGACGCATGGTCCACTGACTGAGTCAGCCAGGAGCCCCTGTTTATTTATTTATTTATTTTTTTCCTGCTGTGTAAAAGCTTTTAGTTTGATGTAGCCCCACTTGTTTAATTTTGCTTTTGCTGCTTGTGGTTTTGGTGTCATATCCAAAAAATTATTACAAAGGACCATGTCAAGGATCTTTTCCCCCATGTTTTCTCCTAGGAGTTTTACAGTTTCAGATCTTATATTTAACTATAATTCACTTTGAGTTCATTTTTTTTGAGTGGCGGAAGATAGGGGTCCAATTTTATTCTTTTGTGTGTGATTATCCAGTTTTCCTAACACCATTTTTTATTAGTGCATAAAAATGCAGTTGATTTCCACAAGATTGCTGATTTGATTTATTAGTTCTAGTAGTTTTTTGGTGGAGTCTTTAGGATTTCTCTATATAAAGTCATAATATCTGCAGAAAGACAATCTTCCTTCTTCCTTTCATTTGGAAAGGAAAGTCATTTGGATGACTTTCTTTCTTTTTCTTATCCAATTGCTCTGGCTTTGTCTTCTAGTACTATTAAATAGAGGTGGTGCTAGTTGGCACCCTTGTCTTATTCCAGATCTTAGAGGAAATTTTTCAATCTTTCACCATTGAGCATATTAGCCATGGGTTTGTCATACATGGCCTTTATTTATTTATTTTTAAAAGATTTTATTTATTTATTCATGAGAGACAAAGACATAGGCGGAGGGAGAAGCAGGCTCCCCTCAAGGAGCCTGATGCAGGACTCGATCCTGGGACCCGGGGATCACAATCTGAGCTAAAGGCAGAAGCTCAACCACTGAGCCACCCAGATGTCCCATAATGGCCTTTATTATGTTATGTTCCTTCTATACCCATTTTTTATATCTTTGATAAAATGATGTAGAATTTTGTCAAATGCTGTTGTATCTACTGAAATGATTATATGATTTTTATCTTTCATTCTATTAATATGGTGAATTACATTTATTAATTTGCAATTGGTGATTCCATCTTTCATTCCCAGAGATAAATCTCACTTGATTGAAAGGTGTATGGTCCTTTTAACTTACTATTGAGTTCAGTTTCCAGCATTTTGATGAGAATTTTGCATCTATATCCATCAGGAATATTGGCCAGTAGGCTTTTTTCCTTGTAGGGTCCTTATCCGACTTTGGTATCAGAGTAATGCTGGGCTTGTAAAATAAGTTTGAGTGTGTTCTCTCCTCTGAAATTATTGGAAGTTTGAGGACTGCTATTAACTTTAAGTGTTTGGTAGAATCCTTCAACTGATCCTGGGCTTTTTTTTGTTGGGGCTTTTGATTACCAACCGAATCTCCTTACTCATTATTGGTCATTTCAGATTTTCTTTTCTTCATGGTCCAATCTTAGTAGCTTGTATGTTCCTAATAATTTAATCGTTTTTTTTTCTAGATTATTAAACTTGTGAATTGCAATAGTTTATAGTAGTCTCATAATCTTTTGTATTTCTATGTTATCAGTTGCAATGTCTCATTTCTGAATTTTTGAGACTTCTCTCTTTTATTTTTAGTTTAGCTAAAGATTTATCAATTTTGTTTGTCTCTTTAAAAACAAACTCTTCATTTCATTGATCTTTGCCATTCTTTTCCTGGTCTCTATTTCATTCCATTCTGCTCTGATCTTTCTTATTTCCTTCTTTCTGTTAGCTTTGGACTTAGTTTATTCTTCTTTCTTTAGTTCCTTGAGGTGTAAAATTATGTTGTTTATTTGTCTTAATATATGCATTTATCACCACTGGGGCATCTGGGTGGCTCAGTCAGTTAAGCATACGACTCTTAATTTTAGCTCAGGTCATGATCTCATGGGTTGTGAGAATGAGCCCCACATCAGTCTCCATGTTCAGTGGGGAGTCTGCTTCTTCTCTTCTCCCTCTCCTACCCCTCCATGTGCACATGTACTCTCTTTTTCTCTAAAATAAATAAATAAATCTTTAAAAAATACAGACATTCATCACTATAAACTGCAACCATAAACTTTGGTATGTCATATTGCCATTTTCATTTGTTTCAAGATATTTTTTAGCATTTCTCTTGATTTCTTTTTGACCCATTGGTTGTTTAGGAGTGTGCTGTTTAGGGGCACCTGATGATATTAGAAAATGAAGCTTCTGGGGCACCTGGGTGGCTCAGTCAGTTAATTGCCTGCCTTCAGCTCAGGTGATGATCCCAGGGTCCTGGGACTAAGCCCTGCATTGGGTTCCCTGCTCAGCAGGGAGCCTGTTCTTCCTCTCCCTCTGCCACTCCCCCTGCTGTGCTTTCTCTCTAATAAATAAATAAATAAAATCTTAAAAAAAAATAAGTGTATTCTTTAATTTCCACATATTTATGAATTTTCTGTGCTTCTCATATTAATGGTTTCTAGTTTCATACCATTGTGGTTGGAAAAGATGCTTGGTATGATTTCATTTTTCTTAAATTTACTAAAACATTTTTTGTGACCTAACAGATGCTCTATCCTGGAGAATGTTTTATGTGTTCTTGAGAAGAATGTGTATTCTGCTCTTTATGAATGGAAAATTCTGTATATATCTGTTAGGTACATCTGGCCTAAAGTATAGTTCAAATAAATGTTTACTTACTGATTTTGCCTAGATGATTTCTCCACTGTTTAAAGTGGGGTGTTGAAGACCCCTACTACTATTGTATTATTTATTTCTCCCTTCATATTTGTTAATATTTACTTAATATATTTAGATGCTCCAATGTTGGGAGCTTATATGTTTACAACTGTTATATCTTCTTGATGGATTGACTCTATCATTATATAATGACTTTTGTCTCTTGCTACAGTTTTTGACCTAAAGTCTATTTTGTATTATGTAAGTCACTTATGTTCTTTTTTTTTGTTTCTATTTGCATGGAATATCTTTTTATATCCCTTTACTTTGAGCCTATGTTGTCCTTAAAGATGAAGTCAATGTCTTGTAGGCAGCATATAGTTGTTGTTGTTTTTTTAAGATATTCTGCCACTTTATGCCTTTTGATTAAAAGAATTTAACCCGGGATCCCTGGGTGGCTCAGCAGTTTAGCGCCTGCCTTTGGCCCAGGGCGTGATCCTGGGGTCCCAGGATCGAGTCCTGCGTCAGGCTCCTGGCATGGAGCCTGCTTCTCCCTCTTCCTGTGTCTCTGCCTCTCTCTCTCTGTCTCTGTCTCTCTCTCTCTCTGTCTATCATGAATAAATAAATAAATAAGTCTTTAAAAAAAAAAGAATTTAACTCATTTATTTTAAAGTAATTATTGACAGGTAAGGATTTATCATGCCATCTTATTAGCTTCTTCCTGTTTTATAGTTTCCTTGTTTCTTTCTTCCTCACTTGCTATCTTCCTTAGGAACTGATCGTTTTCCATAGTGGTTTGCTTTGATACTCTTGTCTTTATTGCCTAATTGTTTTCCAAAGTTGTTTTAACATTCAAACCATAGTTTATTAACTCTTGAGTCAGAGTAAGTAATGCCAGCTATTATAATAAATTACTTGCAAATCTCAGTGACATCACATGATAGATTTATTTTTCACTCATGCAAAATTCAATGTAGAATTTTCTGATTGATTATTTGGCCTCTGGGAAGTTCTCCTTCAAGCAGTGACTTGGGTATTCATGCTTCTTTCATATTGCGTTCTTCAACACGTGGCCTTCATGGTCACCATAGAAGGTGAAAAAGAACATAGAGGTATGTGCTGCTGGTTTGTGGCTAATAAATCTAATAATCCACTGTCCATTCATATTCTATTGATCAGATGCCAGGCAAAGTCAAGGGAGATAGGAAAATGTAGTTGTTCCATGTGCCATGAAATAAAATATATTGATAAGCATCTAGCCAGTATTTACCACATATGATAGAACTCAATATATTAGTATTTCATAGTATTTCACAAAAGGCATCATGATTTTCAGATTTGCCACTTGAAGAATTTGAAAACCATTAAGGTATGTCCTTCTTTACAAAATTGTCACTCCTGTTGGGCTATATAAATGCTATTTTACTATTTTCAACTAAAAATTAATTTTCTTGACCAAAAACACTGGATCAAAATAGATGATTGGAGCCATATACATAAATAAATATCTTCATTCAATGAGTACCTCCATTTGTCTTTACATTTCACTTCAAGAAAAGAATTTCTATAATGAAGTTGAGTCAAATACTTTATCCTTCACTCTAGACTTATTGGCTAAGGTTTCTTACTTTTCTTTTTAACTCTTTGGAACTCACACACATCATCTAAATGACAGCAAATAATGAATGATTTGATTCTAAGTTCCTGGAGCTTTTTAGGCATTTATATTACACTAAATGAAATGTCCAGGATGGTTGTATAACTAGCCCTATATGGACGATGTATACTTTGTGATTAGGATTATCAGAGTAATAATTCTTCAGAATTAATAATAAGAATAATAATTCTTCACCATAGCTAATTTCTTCAAGCCTGTTGGTTTTCCAAGTTTTTAAGTAAAGTTCTCTGGTTCCATTTCATGTTGACCACAGGAATTTACTTCTTTTAAAGTAGAAGCATAAAAGACTACATGAGAGACATATAGTTTATATATACCTTTATGCTGTGCTTTACAATAAAATAAATTTTACTAACTTGGATTCCAAAAGCAAAGCCCTTTCCAACAAACTAAATAGTTCATTTCTGGTAATGTGAAATAAGTTTAACTGAATCCAAAAATAATAAGAGGATCAAATATTCAGGATGACTACATTATTATTATTAAAATAGAGAAGTTCTGGGGTACCTGGATGGCTCAGTTGGTTTAGCATCTGACTCTTGATTTCATCTCAGGTATCTTAGGGTCATGGGATTGAGCTCTGTGACAGGCTCTGTGCTCATTCCAGAGAGAAATTCTCTCTCTCCCTCTCCCTTACCCCACCCTTCCATCCCGGGGTCATGCATGTGCAATAAATAAATAAATAAATAAATAAATAAATAAATAAATATCTTTAAAATATAGGAGTTTTTTCCCTCTCTAATAATTACTCCTGCTGCTTATTATGAGATGTTGCTGGTATCATATTCAATATAATTTTAGCCCTATCTCAAGGAGATAGGTATTATTATCCTCACTTTATGAAAGTTGAAACTAAGGTCCAGTTTCCCATCTATTGTCACATGGTTAGAAGCAGTAAAGGCAAGACTCAAATATAAACCTCCCATTTAAGTCGATAGTGACACTTTTTTTTTTTTTTTAATGCCAGAGCTGCCTCCAATAGAAGGCAGTCAACTACAGAAGACCATATGATTTAGGGCAATACACCTTGTACTGGCTTTGTTTGTTTGTTTGTTTATAAATTCCCAGAATGTTATAAAATTCAGTTCTTCACAGAAATTTCACGCTCAGCATCCCTTTATAGAATCTCTGCCCGTAAAAGAAATCTGTTATTGCTAATTCAGGCTTTTCATTGTCTGGGAAGAAGAGTTGTTTTACTAAATTAAAAATGAGAAATAAACTACTGATCGAACAAAGCAAAGTGAAACTTTGCTTGAGGGGATGAAAAGTATACTGGGCTTCCTGAGATAACCTGGACCTAAACATATTAAATACTAAACATACTAAATACAGAAAATAGACTCTGCAAGTGTGTCATGGAAACTGTTCACAAACTGGATTAAAAAAAATTCATAAAAAGCTCACACCATTCTTTCTGTGGTCAGAGCACCTAAGTACTTGAGTCTTTAGAAGAGATATCACTAAAACTGCTTAATCTTTCTGGAGTTCAGTTTTCTCATCTGTCAAACAGGAACAACAGAACCTGTTCCTTTTCTCTTGGGGCTGCAAAAGTCAAATGAAATGATTGCTATGCATACTGACTTTTGTGCTATCCTCAGTTTCCTCTCTGAGCAGGCTTAATCTTCTTGAGTTAGAGTAAGGGGTGCAGGCTACTGAAGTTGCTGTGATCCTACAATTCTGCATGCAGATCCAATGTGTGGGTTTCTCCCCACCCCCCACCAACTTCAGTGTCCTATAAGTCAAGTCAATTCTGACCTTATCCACTTGAAGGTAGCATCAGATCACACAGGTTCAAGGCTTAGTCCCATCACTTCAGATGCCAATTACCAAATCAGCTTGTCACCTGTGTTTTTGACCAAACTGGCTGTATATCAGAGCTTCCCACTATCCCCTCCTTAGGTTTGATTAATTTGCTAAAGCAGCTTATAGAATTCAAGAAAGCAGTTTACTCAATAGATTACTGGTTTATTACAAATTATATGCAAGCATATGGATGAAAGCCAGATGAAATACACAGGGCAAGGTACGTGAGGGGAAGGGGGACATGAGCTTTCTTACCCTTCCAGCATGCCACTCTTCCCAAATCTCCATGAGTTCACCATCCTGGAAGTTCTCTGAACCCCATTCTTTTGGTTTCTATGAAGGCTTTATTATACCACTATGGTTGATTAAGTCATGGGCCCTTGATGACTGAACTCAATCTCTAGCATCCCTCCTCCCAGGTCTGTGGGGGACTGAAGGCATAGGACTGAAAGTGCCCACACTCTTTTTTTTTTTTTTTTTTTTAGATATTTTTTTCATTTATTCATGAGAGACACAGAGAGAGAGAGAGACAGAGACAGAGAGAGAGAGGCAGGGACACAGGCAGAGGGAGAAGCAAGCTCCATGCAGGGAGTCTGACGTGGGACTCAATCCCGGGGCCCCAGAATCATGCCCTGGGCCGAAGGCAGGCGCCAAACCGCTGAGCCACCAAGGGATCCCCAGTGCCCACACGCTTAATCACATGGGGAGTTTCCCTGGCCAGCAGCCCCCAGCCTTAGTGACGTCAGGGCTTTTAAAAAGCCATCCAAAAAAAAAAAAAAAAAAAAAAAGCCATCCATTTATGTAACAAAAGACTCTTAGGAAATTCCAAGAGTTTTAGGAGCTCTGGGCCTGGAGAGGACTAAGACTAACAATAAATATTTTTTATTATACACACAACATCATAGATCCTAAGCCAGGCTTTTCAGGAGGGAAGAATATGCTTGTCCTTTCTCATCGTGAGGCTCCTTGCATGTAGCAATGCTGGTAGGAAAACAATGTGGATGTAACATCATTCGAGTTATGGTAGACCAACATTAACCAAGGTCAAAAAGGAAAATATCATATGGACCCAGAAGCTCTCAAAGAAATAGGTTCAATTTAGCCTCTTTATAAATAATAAGTGTTTTTCTCTACTACTTCATCCTTTGTAACCTAAAATCCAAGGTAAGACATCCAGAGGCTATGGCCAGCTCCACCTACCTCCATTTGAAACCATTGCAGAAATGTAAAGATGGATAGAAATTAAGTTGGACACAGCAATGCTTCAGCAAGCCTTGACTTTAAATTGAACACATTTTTCTCTTCCTCATTCTTGAAGCCTCTCCCTCCCCTTTACTTGTTTTTCTGTAGAATTCTTTGTTTCAGGAACTCAATATCAATACTTAGTAAGGGAGGCTCAGATGGCCATCATCAGTGCTGGTCATGAGACCACCCTGACATGACTGACGCTGCTGGCCACACCAACTGGATTCCTATCAAAACTGCTCAGAGCCAGCCTTTTACCCTGGAGCGGGTCTACAGGGGTTTTTTTGTTTTGTTTGTTTTTTGTTTGTTTGTTTTTCATGTTTTGTTTTTAAGTAGGCTCCACACCCAGTGTTGGGCTTGAACTCATGATCCTAAAATCAAGAGTCAAACATTTTACTGGCTAAGCCTGCCAGGTACCCCCTGGGTCTGCAGATTTGAAGACATTAGCTTGCTGCAGCCTCCTTTGCCTGGAAAAGTAATAAACTGTCTTCCTTCTTTATACCCAAACTCTGTCTTTGAGTCACATATTTCAGTTCTGGAGCATAGTGGTCGGTTTTCGACAACACAATTACTATTTTCTTCATTTAGGTTATGTTTTTTTTTTACCATTAGCCGATAGGGGAGGGCAGATCCTCACCAAGGCAACCCCAAGTGGGTGTGTGTTCAGGCTCCATGGGATTCTCTTTCCCATTAGGTTACATTCCCATTGGCTCAATTCACTTTCTTGATTTCAAGAATATAAGTAATTCACTTTTCTCCTCATTTTCACTTCTTCACAGTCTTGGTAACCTGAATACACTCCCCTGAATTCACAGACTTCATACATTCCACTTCTACAACTGACCTCAATATCTTTCCCTCCTTTGATAAATAAACAACAGATCTATACAGGCTCCTCATAGTGAAAAGTTCATGAATAAACATGACACCCTTTATAAGCCTGATATTGCTATTGTTAGATCTGTGTTGCTTGTTTCAAACTTAAAACATCAGCAAGGGTATACTAATTGTCCAGACAATAGCTAGGACTACATTTCATCTTTCTTGTCTCTAGGCTTTTGCTACTGCTAAAAGTAGTGCTCTTTCAATGCACTCTTCTCTTCCCCCAAAAGGTTTAAATTCTGCCAACCCTGGTATTGAAACTTGCCTGTAAACACTTCCTCAATCTCTTAAAACTGAAGTCATTATTCACTGGCATTTATTGTGAAATACACTTATTTGCTCAAGAATTGCTCTGCAGTGTTACTTTGCTTGCTCTTTACTATGAATCTTTCAAATAGTTTACTTTCATGTAAATGTCACTTTTTCCTGCCTAGAATTTCTAACTCCTTGACAGCAAGCACTGTTACTTCTAGGTAATCCCACCCTATTCTACCCAAGGTCTTCATTTAGGAGGCCTTCCAAGAATGACTGGTTGTATTTGTTGCTTTAAACATACTCTTCTACATTTTGCCAAAGGAAATTAAACTGAGCTGGTATTTCTTTCTAACTCTTTTACCCTGAAAATTTTTTTCTTAAGATTTACTTTTTTATTTGAAAACAAACAGAGCAGAGTTTTAGGAGGCGGGGTGGTGATGACACTAGTGCATGGCAAAGCTTCTTGAAGTTGGGAACAATAATGGTCAATGTTCAGTGAGTGCTTCCTACGGATCATGCTGTAGTCTAATTTTGAAAGTACATTTGGTCTTTGTTCCCATTTCCTGATAAAGAGCTTCAGAAATCCTTGGAATTTCCTCAGTGATAGAAGTATCTTTTACTATTCATATGATCCTCTTTCTACCAGACCTATATTTATGCTATTAAAATGAATTAAGATAGGGCCTTTTTATAGCTTCAGGGTGAGGGCTGGTGGCTTGAAAAACCAACCATGTGATAGGATGGTTGAAACTTTCAGCCCTACCTCCCCAACCAATGAAGCCAGGAGAGGGGCTGGAGATTGAGTTTCATCCTGTGGCCTACTGATTTCATCAACCGTACATATAAAATGAATCCTCAATAAAGACTTTGAAGAACTAGGTTTAGGAAGCTTCCTGTCAGTGAACATGATGTACCCGCAGGGTGGTGGAACCTGATTCCATGGAAACAGAAGCTCCTATGCTCAGAACCCTTCCACACCTTACATCCTATGTGTCTCTCCATCTGGCTGTTCATTTGTATCCTTTCCCATAAAATGGCAATTTATGTGTAGTGTTTCCCTGAGTTCTGTGAGTTGTTTTAGTGAATTATCAAACTTGCAGGAGTGTGAGAAGCCCCTGAATTTGTCGATTGCCAGACAGAAGTGGGTGTCTTGAGTTCACCCAGGACTTATAACTGGCATCTGAAGTGAGGGGCAGTCTTGTGGGACTAAGCAGTTAACCCATGCAATCTGTTCTAACTCCAAGTAATTAGTGTCAGAATTGAGTTGAACTGAAGGACACCCAGCTGCTATCAGAAAGCTGGTATCAGAATGTACACCAACTGGGCCAAGCACTTTCTATATATTATCTCATCTCATTCTCACAGTAAACCCTAGAGAGAAGAATGGCCATCATTATCTTTTATGCATATTAGAAGGTTGAAACACACAGAGAGTGATTTCTCCAAGATCAGAAGCCTGGTATTTTGGTGTCAAAATCCAATGATGTGACTCATTATGTTACACTGTCCCCAAGTCTGCCAAGTCTCATAAGCTAAAGATAACACACTTGGCAGTGGGGGAGTGAAAGTATATTGGGCACCTCTTTTGCTCACCTACAAATCCTTTTGGCATTTCCTTTTACTGCACCTACTTACCATGGTGACTGGTTCAGGACATGCCTTGACCAGCTTTATGGGGATACATCTCATTCAGACTAACCATGTCCCTTTTGTGCAAACAGCTTTAGTTTTGCTCAGCCTCTACATATGTGCACCTAGATGAGTGGCAGTGTGGACTGTTGACCAATGGGGGATGGAAGCCAGTGGGTACGTAAAAACTTCCCTCTTTTGTCTCTGAGATATATATTATTAAACTCTTCAAAAAGTGTTCTGGGTTCAAACATCAGTTGCCACACAATGGAGGCTCATTTGGCAACATATTCCTGTACTGTTTCTCTCTCTCTCTCTCTCTCTCTCTCTCTCTCTCTCTCTCTCTCTCACGCCTTCCTCCTCTCCTACACTTCTGCTCCCTGGCATTATTTCCTAAATAAACTCCCTATATTTTTGCAGGCTTGCTTTCTGTGGACAAAATGCTGTTAACTTCAGCCAAAGGTATGTTGATGATACCTTAATGACAAAATGACACAGATAAATGGGCTCTCCCTGAATTGCCCCTGCACAACTCTGATTTGTGGTGAAACAAAACATATTAAAACTAATTAAAAGTGTTTCACATCATGAAATTTTTTTAAAGATTTTTTATTTTATTTATTCATGAGAGACACAGAGCAAGAGAGAGAGAGGCAGAGACACAGGCAGAGGGAGCAGGCTCCATGCAGGGAGCCCAATGTGGGACTCTATCCCGGGTCTCCAGGATCACGCCCTGGGCTGCAGGCGCCGCTAAACCGCTGCACCACGGGGGCTGCCCCACATCATGAAATTTTTTAAAAGGTACGATTTTGAACTAATAACATCTAAAATGATGAATAGTATGGTAAATGAAAAATTAACATCAATAAAGTGTGTTCATTAGAATTTATGGGAAAATTAACATGAAGAGATTTCCTCTTATATGAATTTAAAGTTAATTCTATTTTAAATAAAATTTCAATTTTATTTTGGATCTGAAGGATTTAGAATAAAAACCTTTGATAGATTACCATCTGCTACAGAAACTCAGTGGTCATAGCATACTGTTTGCATCCTCAGTGTTTAGTGTCAGGCACATAATAAAGACTTAGTAAATGTGTGCTGAATGAAGAATCTGAAAACAGATCAGAGGTTGCAGTGGGTTGAATTGTGGCCACTAAGAACATATGTCCTGATTCTAACCCCAGTACCCATGAATATTAACTTACTTGGAAAAAGGGTTTTTGTGGCTGTAATTAAGTGAAAGATCTTGAGATGAGCTCATCCTGGATTGACAGGGTAGGCCCTAAGTCCAGTGATAAATGTCCTTAGAGGAAGAGAAGAAACAGATACAGGGGGAAGGCCATGTGAATATGGAGGCAGAAACTGGATGCAGAAATTGCTGCCACAAGCCAAGGAAGACTTGGAGCTGTCAGAGACTGAAAGAGGCAAGGAGGGATTCTCTCCTAGAGACTTTGGAATGACTGTAGCCCTGCCAACACCTTGATTTCAGACTTCTGGCCTCTAGAACTCTGAGAGAATAAATTTCTACTATTTTAAGCCACCCAGTTTGTAGCAATTTGTTGTGGCAGCCTTAGGACCCTAAAATACAGCGGCATTAAAATAAAATATGACAGAGATGCCTGAGTGGCTCAGTGGTTGAGCGTCTGCCTTTGGCCCAGGGTATGATCCCGGTCCGGGGATCCAGTCCCACATCAGGTTCCCTCTGTGGAGCCTGCTTCCTCCATCTTTGTCTCTGCCTTTCTGTGTCTCTCTCATGAGTGGATAAATAAAATCTTAAAAAAAAAAAAAAAAGAAAAGAAAAACATGACAAAAGCTAAAATGGTTTCAACCATAAACTGTTCAACAAATACAAACTGAACATTACTATGTGCAAGGCATTTCTCTAGCAAAACATCAATAAAAAACAGAGGCCCCTGCACTTATCATGCTTATATTCTAGCAATATTCTGATTAGAGAAGCTAGTTTATTTAACACTCTTTTACCTTTAACCAAGATGTGTTTGTATCTTTGCCTGTTTCAGAACAGATTATTAAACACAGCTAGTGGTAAAGACATCACTCAGAGAATGAAGGTTGTATAACAATGTGGGAAGAACTCACACCCCCTGGAGAATGCAAGCTCTAGATTTCCAGATAGGAAATATTAGTTCTTTACAAGTATAATGGAAGGAACACATTCAAGACTTTTATGACCTTCAGATTTCTATTCAGCTAATAGGATGGATTGAGATTGTCCACTCAGTAGCAAACCAACACTGACCTTTTGTGAGCAAGCACAGGGGGTTCTGCTAAATGGAACAGTATTGGATGCCTGGGTGGCTCAGCAGTTGATCATCTGCCTTTGGCCCAGGGCATGATCCTGGGATCCGGGATCTAGTCCCACATCAGGCTCCGGACAGGAAGCCTGCTTATCCCTTGGCCTATATCTCTGCCTCTTTCTCTGTGTCTCTCATGAATAAATAAATAAAACGTTTAAAAATTAAAATAAATAAATAAATAAAATGGAACAGTATTATAGTTCAGAAAAAATAAATCAAGGAGATTTTTATCAAATTTGATTTCCTACAATAGTTTAAAAATATAATGTTTCTTAAACTTTTGACAGGTGCCATTGATTATTTTCCAGGGAGGACTAGCCATCAACTAAACAAATGCACATTTAGCAAACCAATGTTAAAGAATACGTTTGAAGGTATGAGGGTGATCTTGCTGCAACATCGGTCACCCCACTGATTGCCAGAGTTGATTTGGCTGATCTGGCTGTCCTCTTCCCTCACTGCTCCATGTGCATCTCTCCCAAAGCTATGAGCTCAGTGGAAGAGGATGACCTTCTCTGATAGAGGAGAAGATAGACCTTTCTTTGGTCAAGGGTATACGAGTAGCTGTGCTCCCCTCCTAGAACCTCAAACAATCAAAGTCCATCTGTAGGAGAATATAGGGTAGTCAAGCTTCCAAGACTTCAGACACACCTATATGAGGTGATGTGTGTGGCAGTCTGCCTTTCTTAAAAAAAAGAAAAAGAAAAAAAGAATAGGTTTGGCTCACAGATTTGTCTCTGTGTGTCTGTGTTTGTATTAGTATCTTGTGATTATGATACTCTGTTGGCTTTTATATTGTATACATTTAATTTAATTATCTCAATCAATATAAATTTAAGATAAACAACACAGGGATCCCTGGGTGGTTCAGTGGTTTGGCACCTGCCTTTGGCTCAGGGCACAATCCTGGAGTCCCAGGATCGAGTCCGGCATCGGCTCCTGGCATGGAGCCTGCTTCTCCTTCTTCCTGTGTCTCTGCCTCTCTCTCTCTCTCTCTCTCTATGTCTATCATGAATAAATAAATAAATAAATCTTAAAAAAAAAGATAAACAACATAGAATTTTGTCCTCAGGTATTATTTATATGATTGGAGTAAAATATACTAAGACTTCATCAAAATGTACTTTGGTTTCCAAGTGCTCTAATATTAAAACAATTCTGAGTCCTGCTGGTTTAGCATCAATGAACGAGCAAAGTTCTGAAATGCTGGAAGGACAAAGCATAAGGTGAGAAATTGAATCCTATAAAACTAATAATTCGGTGCTTACAGATGAATCAGAAAACTTCTTTACATTTCAACATGTCAGTGTTGAACATAAATGTATTTAGCTTACACAAATTCAATTTGGCAACACATACAGACACACACACACACACATACACACACAAGGCATTCAGGGACCTAAGAAGCTAGCTGAGGGAACAGAGATTCCCATCTCAGACTGACCATGAGGCCCACCCTCAATTAGTGGAATGGCAATACCAATTGAAAAAAATCTTTTATATCTTTGTTCCTTCAGCTTCCTAAGTCCTGGAATGCCTTGTGTTTGTGTGTGCATTTCTATAAAATTAAGTTGAAGTTTGACTAGGTTAAACACTCTTGTGTTTAAAGGTACATAACTTTTCATACAGTATATCCTCTGATTCTTTTTTTTTTTTAATTTTTATTTATTTATGATAGTCACAGAGAGAGAGAGAGAGGCAGAGACACAGGCAGAGGGAGAAGCAGGCTCCATGCACCGGGAGCCCGACGTGGGATTCGATCCCGGGTCTCCAGGATCACGCCCTGGGCCAAAGGCAGGCGCCAAACCGCTGCGCCTCCCAGGGATCCCCCCAAGATACTTTGAATGGAAATATTCACCGAATGTCATCTTTGCCTTGAGAGTTAAGACTATGTCCAAATTTTTAAAATCTTTTGATTAATCAAGAATAAGCACAAAACATTTCTCTTCCCAAAAAATCATATTGATGGCTGAAATTTCGAGTATATAAACTTCAGCATCATTCTTACTGCTAATGATCTATAATTCTGTGAAATCAGATTTGTAAACCTGAGCTGGAATGAAAATGGTTATTACTAAATGAGGAATGGTTAGAAGTTGGCCCAGATAATTGCCTAAGCCAAAGTGGAGAAGCATCTACCTCTATATCTGGAGAGGTGACGAAAAGGTTACCCTGCCAGTGATTCCTTCATTGTTTTTGTTAAAACACCTACCACCCCTAGGGTTAGTGTCACTTCTTTTGTGTTTTTTTTTTTTTTTTAATTTTTATTTATTTATGATAGTCACAGAGAGAGAGAGAGAGAGAGAGGCAGAGACATAGGCAGAGGGAGAAGCAGGCTCCATGCACCGGGAGCCCGATGTGGGATTCAATCCCGGGTCTCCAGGATCGCGCTCTGGGCCAAAGGCAGGCGCCAAACCGCTGCGCCACCCAGGGATCCCCAACCTTTTGTGTTTTTGAGAAGCTTAATCCTAAATATGCATGGGTAAGGATTACAGCGTCAGAAAACAAAACAACAACAAAACCCAGACCCAGGGACCTCCAGTATAAACCAATCTGTATAAATCAGCCTCTCTTCTTCAATTCCTGAAAAACTATTCCAAATCTTCAAGGAGAATGAAAAGCACCTACCCACAGATTCCATCTATGTGAAAGTAGGAGACAAATATGACCCATAAACTCTAAAATAAATAAAGCAGTGGAGCAGGGAAGCAGCTGAAAAAAGAAAGGGAAGGAAAAAAGCAAGAGATTCATGAAAGAACCCAGGAGAAAAACAGATCTCAGAAAGCACTGTAAAAGTGCACTTGCTGAAGGTGATGGGCTAACCCTGAAGCAACCATGGACAATACAGAAATGTCACAACTTACACACTGGAATGAAGTAGGTAGACTTGGAACAAATATGCTGATTATCTCATCTATAATAACTTTTATTTCAATGACATCATTCAAAGCTGATTAATTAAGTTCTAGACAGGTATATACTTCTTAATAATATAAAGATAACATTAAGAAAGGGAATATTAGTCATTTAAATTGGATGGTGGAGAGAGAGGGAATGGGGAAGAAAGAAGGAACACTATTTTTATTATTTCTCTTAGTGGAGGACTATAATGCACTGACTAAATGCATTAATAAGGGTAATCACTAGGACAGAACTGCAAAGCTTCCTAAAACTCAGAGCTACATAAAGCAAACCAAAGGAAACAGACCACATTGAAAAAGGCCTTAAAATATATAGACAGAAAATGTGCAACAATATGACAGAACTAAGACAAAAATATATGTTATCTTAGTAAATATAAATGGTTTTAACCTACATATTAAAAGAAGAATTTTAGATTAGATTGGATTACAAAGAAAAAACAACTATGCCATATCTAAGGATCACACCAAAGTGATTGAGGATAGGCAAAAATAGAAAGATGGGCAAAGTCTACTAGGAAAAAGTAAATTTTGAAAAAAATTCTTTTTTAGATTTTTTAAAAAGTAATCTCTATGTGCAATATGAGGCTCAAACTTCCCACCCCAAGATCAAGAGTCAGATGTTCCACCAACTGAATCAGTCAGGTGCTTCAGAAAAGATACATTTTTAAACAACCAGAAACTATTAACATAATATCAGAAAAGCTGTGATTCAGCCCAAAGAGCAATGGGCACTTTATGGTTTTTAAGCGTACAATGAATGCAAAAATCTATCAGTTATCTATCAAACTGAATAGTTGAGTATCTATCAAATTACATAGCAACAATGATCATAAAGCAAAAATTACAAAAGATAAAAAGACAGAAGCACTCTGGTAATAGAGGACTTCAAAAAACTCTTTTAGTCTAAGAATATTGAGAAGATGAAAAGTCAGAAAGCATATGAAAGGCCTAAATAACATAATTTAAAAGTAGAACTGACTAATGTATATCCTACTGCACCCTGAAAATAGAGTATATGCATTCTTTCCAACTGCCCATGAAAATTGACCATGTTGAAAAAAATTAAGGCACTGAAAACCTCAATAAATTAAAAAAGTAGAAATACTTTAAGGCATGGGTGAGCAACTGAATGTTTCTTGAACACCTACTGTGTTTTGGGGGGCGCACTCCTAGGAAACAGATCCTGAAACAATGATTTGAGTGTAATTTGGGAGGCGCAGGAAACATACGGTGTATTATGTAAGTGAGACAGGGGAAGGGAAAGGAGCCAGTAATCATGTACCTTATTGAGCCAGCTACTGTTACAGATGACTGGAGCCCAATTTTGTTGGGAAACTCTGAAAGCTAGTGTAGAACATGTCAGGATTATCCTACGTGAGGATCAAAGGAAATGGGACATTTTACACCAACTAGCAGAGGGTGTAAAGCCCTTAGGGGAAAAAAAAACCGTAGAGGCTGGCTGCTGAAAGTTGGGTCAATGTGCACTGAATTATAAAGAGAAGTGGAGGGGTACAGATGGGACACCAGCAGCAGCTGATCTTCAGTGTGCAAGCGTAGCTTTTAATAATCGGAGAGAGCTAAAACCAGAATGGATGAGTTTTTCTGGGCACACAAGTTGGACTGAGCAGAAGTATGAAATCAGGTTTTTTCTAAAGCTCCCTGGTGTTGTTTTTCTATTTTCTTTGTTCTTTCCCTACAAGAACCCCTTGCCAATGGGTGAATAAATGCCCCAGTTCTTTTCATTAGGCTAGGCTGTACAGTTCTTCTGTACTCAGTCGTGTCTTGATTATGTCTAGCGCCCTTTGTTAGAATGATCTGCACAACTTTTTCTCATTCAGGTAACATTAATGTCCCGTTCTAGGTTTGTCCCTCCTGTTTTGCCTTGTAGTTTGCCCCTGCTGTTTTTAAAGAGGTGTGCATTGATTCTCTGTGGTGGCTGGTGGGTGCTGGTAGCAACTAGAAAGGGATAATAAACAGTTTGTTAATATGGAAAACATTACAAGGGGGTGTGAAACGTAAAATGTTTAGCATACAACATGGTGAGGACACCAGTCACCAGTCCTGAACTCTTGACTGAGTGTTGGTTCTCTACTTCATGCCAGAGAGTCAACACTTTGGTAACTGGCTGATTCTAGGACTTCAAGAGGGAGAGGTTGGGATGACTGAGATAACCAGAGGATTATCTAAGGTACTGGCTGAAACTCAGACCTGAATGCAATCTAGGTAAAACTTTGTCAATATTTACTTTTTTTGAGTTAGATTTAAGATGGCATTTTCCCTCACTGGCTTTGCAGATGGGGACCAGGGACGCTATAAAATCTTCCAAAAATCTGTAATACACACTGGTGGTGGGCTAGTGATATAGGAAGATCTCTACAGAGGCAACATGAACTGGATTAGTCTAGACAGATATCTTAGCATCCTTGCTCCAATACCATTTCTAGAAAATAAACAATTATGTGAGTTTATTTATTTTTATAAATAAAGTTACCAAGGTAAAGTCAGAAGTTATTTTTTTTTTGAAAGTGCAGTTCCTGGATGTGGGGCACATATAGCAAATTTCTGAAGGAAAACCAAGATATGGATGAGCTAAATATCAAAATCTGGGTTGATGTTTTTAATCAAAGAGAAATGAGTAATTCAAAATGCTGAGGACTTAAGTGGGTCATGAGCTTTCTTCCTAGAAATAAAGAACTTGGTATTCTTCTGCTTTCAATGTGTGTAATTGATTCTGAAGGAATGTCTGAGGATCTATAATCCAGTCAAGCAGAATTCATTGTGTAGTGTGGCTACAATGCACGCAATTTTCAATCACATGTACATCATCAGAAGGCACATACTTCTGATGTGCCTTTTCCCTGAAGTTTTTCTGATTTTACTCTCATGCTTTCTTATTAACACTGTTGCAAAGAAAAAATATCCAAAACTTAAAAGAGGAAAAAAACATTATGCCACTCTCATTTTTGCTGTTAGACACTGCCCTGTTCCTAGTGTTCCTAGATCAAAGGTTGGCAAGTTTGTTTTGTTTTGTTTTCTATAAAGGGCTCCATGGTAAATATTTTAGATTATACAACCACCTAATCTCTGTTGCAACTATTCAACTCTGCAGCAAGAGAAACCATTTATAATACATAAGCAAATGCCTGTGGCAGTGTCCCTATAAAACTTTAATTAAAAACCGGGTGGCTAAGTCGAGTTGAGCTATAGTTTGTTGACTCCTGACCTAGAGTCACATGATATAAAAATTTCTTTGGGGCAGCCCTGGTGGCTCAGCGGTTTAGTGCCAAATTCAGCCCAGGGTGTGATGCTGGAGACCCAGGATCGAGTCCCACGTCGGGCTCCCTGCATGGAATCTGCTTCTCTCTCTGCCTCTCTCTCTCTCTCTCTGTGTCTCTCATAAATAAATAAAATATTAAAAAAAAATTTGTTTGATTTACCATTACTATTGATTAGGCCTCAGACAATTTTCAACTCTGTAAAGCTGGATGTTCCTTTATTGTAAATTGATAAGGTATAAACTACTTTGCCCAATATTATGCAAATAATTTTTGTCCAGGAGCAATGAAAATTATTTTTGTCTGATAGTAACACAATGATTTTCTTGTATAGAAAAGTTAACCCCAAAGACTATGGTCATATTACTGATAGAACAAGGACAATAACCAGTTTTGCATCTAATCTTGTGACTTACTGCTATTTTCTTCCTTTCTCTCACTGACAAAATAATCATCAGTTACATGTATCCTTTCTTGAACTAACTTCATTGATAAGCTTAATAAGACTTTGGTTTCAATCACATGTACATCATCAGAAGGCATGGTTGGTTTCTGTTCATTATGATTTTATATGGGAATTGCATGATGTTAAACATTTTGAAAATTATACTTTGCATGTCATTCTGTTAAGATATTTACCTGAATTAGACCCCATGTTCTTTTCCTTTACTTCTATAAACAGGGAGGGAAAGGAAAAGTGCTCCTTTTGACTTCAAAAGCCAACTTGAGATTCAAAAAAATCAAAACAAGGGATCCCTGGGTGGCGCAGCGGTTTGGCGCCTGCCTTTGGCCTAGGGCGTGATCCTGGAGACCCAGGATCAAATCCCACGTCGGGCTCCTGGTGCATGGAGCCTGCTTCTCCCTCTGCCTGTGTCTCTGCCTCTCTCTCTCTCTCTCTCTCTCTCTCTGTGACTATCATAAATAAATAAAATTTAAAAAAAAAAAAATCAAAACAAGAGCTGAAGACAAGTAAAAACTATCTGAATGTGATTAAGAAGCCATGGTTGCCTTAGAAAGACCATTCAACCTAAATGCCAGGATGTGGCTTCAGGCTTGGCAATAGAAAGTGTAGGAGACCAGAATGTACTACCCCAAAATATGACTGCAGGAGATCAGGATATGTTACCCCAAAAAAATGCCTCTTTGATAAAAGTACTACTTAGAGCTGGTTGTTGTTGTTAATATTTAGAGCTGATTGTTTTAAGAAAGAAAAGATTCAGAAGAAGTTCTAAAAACAGAGTAGAAGCTACTCTTTTGTAAGAGAAATTTACCTTTATAAAGAAAATCTTCATTGTCTGTTTCTTTTACCAGGAAAAGAAGTATGACTCTAAATCCCAAGAGTCTCTTATCAATAGAGAAGGCACAGACTAAAATCTGTATAACAAACCTTACCCTTCTTTACTGTACTTTCTGTGTTCACCTTCCCATCCTTCTTCCTCTGTTTTAGCTGAAGACAGAAGTTAGGCTCAAGTTCCAGTCATCTCTTTGAGTTACTCATCCCTGAGTTTCTCCTATGTATGTGGGAGATACACATGTTAATAAACTTCTGTTTCTTTTGCTATTCTCTGTTGTTACAGGGGCCCCAGTGGAGAACCTAGAATAGTAGAAGGAAATTATTTTTCCCCTCCTTTATGAAAATGTGGCATGTATTCTAATTCTGATAGGATAATGTGTACAGGGTAGACCTCTTGTATCTATTTCTATTTATGGCAAAACTTCTGTCAAGATGGCAGGTATTTTACCCAGTGGAAGTTGTCAGTACCCTTCTCTGATATTACTTTTACTTTCATACACAAAAATGAAACAAAATTAAAGTAACTTCAATGTAAGCTAAAACCATTCACCAAATACATTCTCCCCCATTCACTCAAAAACAACTCTCAGGGAAATCTGAGAATTTTAACTCCTGTTCTCCCTTTGGCTCAAAGCAATGACTGAACCTGCGTTCAAGAGGCTGAAACTTTGAAGGGCAGCTGAGTTCATGCTAATCAGCAGGCAGTGGCAAAAATGAAATGGATTTTCTTTCACATTAGACTTGATGGTATAGTGGCAATCTGAAAAATATTGTTTCATTTTGGATTCATGTTTTTTTTTTTTCCTACTCTGTGATACTTGAAAGTCAAACTGAATGTTAGAGATAAAAATGTCATGCAGATCATGGCTCAGTTCCCCTAGGTTCACTGGAGATATATGCAATTGAGACTTTTGACTGAGGTCAAAGAGAGGTCAGTTCAGCTACCCTGTTCCCTGGCCATCCCCTGCTATTCCTCACTCCAAAAGAATAATTCAATATTGTGTCCAGTTGAAACCCAGGTAAGACTAATATTTAGCTGAGTTCTCAGAGGCTGAAAGACAGTTTATGAAAATATTAAAGGATAATTTTTTAGAAAAGATAAGCACATCCCTCATACATATATAAAATGGGCACATGTCAAATATTTTTACTTAACTCAGAAAACGTATACTAGGAATGTTGCAATGAATTTGAATTTGCTTAATTTGTGCCATAATGGCTTCTTCCACAGAGAAGGAGGAAAATTAATTAAACCTTTTCCAAATTCATTTGCATATTTTTGGACAAGAATCATTTGTATCTCTTTCAGTCATCTACAACTTACAGATTTGTGAAAAACACCAATATAATGAAAGTTGTAAAGACACCATAGAACCACATAACCTGGAGGGGGAGGTTAGACAATGCCTAGTTTTCCTTTGAAAACATCCAGTAACTTTTTTTTAAATGTATTTCAGTACTTCACAATTTTTCCCTACAAAAGAAAACCTGACTAACATTATGTTTTTATCTCTAGGGTTATATAAAACAGAAAAGGCAATAGTGTTCTCCTCCTGCATCTGTTTGCCAAAAACAATCAAAATAGGACAACAGATGGGCTGAGTAGCAGATACTTGAAAGCTGGAGAAATCAAATGGAAAGAAAAGTAAACTTTAAAATACCCTTTGCTTAATCATTGTCTTTCCAGCACATTACTTTGCATTTCACATTGGGGAAAATTTTAAGAGAAACACTTAATGGATGAGCTATCTTTTAAGCTACCCTGTTTGCTTTTCATAATCTTTTCAACATTTTGGCATGTCAGGAAAAGCACCATGAATTTTGAGGCCTTGAATCAAAAGCCCTGGAGAATAATATGAAAGTCTTATGACAATTGTTCTTTGAAGAATGGGACACTGTACTGCATTCTGGACAGCCTACTTTCCTAAGAACCCTTCTTACACACCTCTTTCTCCCACCCAAAGCTTCTGACTCTCTTTCTCACTCTCTCAGAATCTTCAGTTGTGCTAGTTCCTCTCCCTACCTTCCCTATCTTCTCATTTTTGGTTTTTATGAAAAGTAATTTTATCATCTCAACTCTTCAGATCTTCTTTCCTTCCACTTCTCAGCACAAAGTCCTGATAAACAACCCAAGTAAATACTATGTCCTTTATCCTTTGAAGGGAGTGGAGGGAGCCATCACAAAAGCATAATTTGATATATTCCTCCATGCCACAGTTTATTTTAAACTTAAAGGGAAAATATCTTTGCTATATATCTTAGATTATAAATAGCTGCCACATTGTTATTTTAAATTTAGGTACACAATAAACGATAATTTTATCAAATTTATGTAGAAAAAAATGATTTCTAAGCTTTTCCTAAATGTTATTCACTTTCCTTCTGACACCCCAAATGCAGACAGGCAAAAAGACTATATTAGTTTGCTAGGGCCCATATAACAGAGTACTCTAAATTGGATGGCTTAAACAATAGTAATTTATTTTCTCACAATTCTGGAGGCTGGAAGTCCAAGATTAAAGTGTCAGCAGGGTTGGTTTCTTCTAAAGATTCTCTTTGACTTGCAGATGGCCATCTTCTCCCTGTGTCTCACATGGTCTTCCCTTTGTGTATGTTTACATCCTACTCTCTCTCTCTTTTTTTTTAAATAAGGACACTAGTCACATTGGATTAGGGCCCATGATAGTGACCTCATTTTAACTTATTTATCTCTTTAAAGATCTTATCTCTAAATATAATGACATTCTGAGGTCCTGGGGGTTAAGCTTTCAACATATAAATTCAGGGGGGGGGGATATCATTTATCTTTTTTTTTTTTTTTTAAGATTTTATTTTTATTTATTCGTGAGATACAGAGACAGAGGCAGAGACACACAGGCAGAGGGAGAAGCAGGCTCCATGCAGGGAGCCCAATGTGGGACTCGATCCCAGGTCCCAGGATCAGGCCCTGGGCTGAAGGCAGTGCTAAACCGCTGAGCCACCCTGGCTGCCCCGATATCATTTATCTTATAACAAGGGCCATTCTTTTCATTTTAGTAGCAGAAAACTGTCAGGTGTTCAGAGATTAAGTGATCTCTGAATAATCCATAAGGAATGCAGCCAGCATTTGTAACTGATAGCATGTAGTATGGATTTAAGTCATTCTTAGAAGAAAGAGTTGTTAGAAAACCTGAAGAAAGCAAAGCTTCATTTTTGTGTTTAATTTAAAAATATAAATGATGGATATATGCTAACTTTATAAATATTCATCAGGGTAGCTAGGTTAGCTATTTCCATAGTTAATCTAAATATTCGTACAAAAGCATCACAAGTATTTTTTGTGTGTTTTTTCACAATGTTATTGATATTTACATACTGTGAAGTTCACCAGTCTAAAGTGTACAGTTATCAGCAATTCTTTCTGCCTATGCGTCCTAGTCTTGTACTTTAATAAAACCACCTTTTTAAAACAACAAAAGCACCTTTTTTGCATCAAAAAGATTATAATAAATAAATATAAAGTGTACAATTATCATAAGTATATATGTATGCAATTACATGGCAAACTACTCTGCATTTTAAAAAATATTTTATTTATTTATTTGAGAGACAGAGTGAGCAAGAGAGGGAGCACAAGTAGAGGAGGGAGAGGGAGAGGGAGAAGGGGCTCCTGAGTGAGCAGGGAGCTCGATGCAGGGCTTGATCCCAGGATCTCAGGATCATGACCTGAGCTGAAAGCAGATGCCCATCCCACTCAGCCACTTAGGCACCCCTACTCTGCACTCTTTATGTAGACTAATTACAATTTCTATGATAACTCTACAAAGTTGACATCATTGGCATTTATAGAAAACATCAGCCTTAAAGATGCAAATCACTTTCTCAAATTCACCCAGCAGATAAGTAGAAGTGCTAGTAATTCAAATCCAGGTTGATGTGAGTCTAAAACCCAGGTCCAATATACTGGACCACCTAGCCTCTCCTTCTCAATTTTCCCACAGGTAATACATTCTCATTGCATGGAAGTGAAAGAGCACAAGTAAATGAAAAGAAGAATCACTTAAAATCCCATTTCTCAGAATTTATCATCTATTATTATTTTGGCATTTTACTCTTATAGTTTTTTTTTCATTTATACATATCAAAAACGTGTATGACTTCCTACACAGAAACTCAGTTTTTTAAGGAATGTCACACTTCTACATTTTCTTCATATCAAATTAAATCTGTCTCTGAATTTCATTCTACCAGGTTGTCAGAAGATCCTTAGAAGTCCTGGGGCTTCTGATCTTTCTTGAGGTCAAAAAGAGAAATGGGAGGCTTATGCACTGCTAGCAAAATAGGGTGATGCCTTTATCATGGTCTAATGTCCAGCAGTTCAGGAGGTAAGGGACTCCACTACTTCAGATCCCAGAGGAGCACTGAGTCTTGTCCTGACTTGGAGGCTAAGTAGCTGTCTGAGGTGCCCTCTCAGGCCTCACTGCTGTCTAAGGGTACTGTGAGGCATCAGGCCCACGGCCTCCATCTCCTGTGCCCCGCTTCCATGAAGCTCGTCAGGCTCTCCTGCAATTCTTTCTCCCACAGTATAATCCCTTTTGTTCAGTTAAACAGACTAAGAGCTGAGAAGGGAAATGTTTATAGTTAACAACTCCCTTTCAAAAAAAGGAGAATAAAAGATTTGACTATGGAGAAATTATTTATTTACTCATTTACTGTGGTTATTATTTACAAAAAATCACATTCTACCTGCTGTTTTTATCTCATTTGACAATCTTTATAGTTTTTAGATCGATTTTCTTATTACTGAATTTTAAGAATTCTTTGTCTATTTTGCATACAAGTCCTTTATCAGATACATGTTTTGCAATTAGTTCCTCCCATTCTGTCTTTCATCTTTTTAATTGTCTTTTTCAAGGGAGAAGTTTGAAATTTTAATAAAATCCAACATATCAAGTTTTCATTTTATAGACTGTGCTTTTGGTATTGCATCTAAAAACTCATCTCTAAATCCAAGGTTATATAGATTTTCTCCTATAGTTTCTTTTACAACATTTATTGCTTTGCACTTTACCTTTAGGTCTATGATTCATTTTAGGTTAATTTTTGTGAAAAGCATAAGCTATATATTCAGGATCCAGCACCATTTTTTGAAAAAAAAAAAAAACTGTCTTTTCTCCACTGAATTGCCTTTGAGTCTTTGTCAAAGATAAATAAACTATATTTGTGGGAGTCTATTTCTAGGCTCTCTATTCTGTTCCATGCTCTCCCCCCCACCAATTCTATGCTGTTTTGATTATTGCAGATTTATAATAAATCTTGACATTGCGTAGTATAAGTCCTTCAACTCTGTTCTTTTTTAGTATTATGTAAGTTGTCCTAGGTCTTTTGCTTTTCGATATACATATTAGAATCAGTTTGTTGGGGATCCCTGGGTGCTCAGCAGTTTAGCCTTTGGTCCAGGGCCTGATCCTGGAGTCCCCGGATAGGGTCCCACATCCAGCTCCCTGCATGGAGCCTGCTTCTCCCTGTGTCTCTGCCTCTGTTTGTGTTTCTCATGAATAAATAAATACAGTCTTAAAAAAAAAAAAGGGATCGGTTTGTTGATATCAACAAAATAATTGCTGGGATTTTTATTGGGAATTGCATTGAATCTATAGAGTAAGTTGTAAAGAACTGACATCTCTCGTCAGGATTGTCAAGCAATGACAGATGGTAGTTGGTTGATAAATACCCAAGCTTTCACAGCCCTCAGGTAACACATGACTGTGCATGTTCTGCAGGTTTTCCCAGAGTCCTCAGCAGGATCAAGCATCAGTTGCCCACTTTTGTAACTTCTCATTAAAACACCTATTATGGACTGTTATCTCTCCTCTGCTCACTTCCTCATCCTCTTACTGTCACCAGCTAGACCCTAAGACCTGATCTTTACTGCCCACCTGCTTATACTCACTAATCTTTGCCTTACATTTTTCCTTAACCTCCTCTTTCTGACTTACCTTTTAACTCAGAGGAATGAAGCCTGAAATTACCCCTCAGGTGTGACAACAGCCCTAACAAGACCTCCCACCGACACATTTGAATTGAATGACTCACACCTCCACAGAGGGACCTTGGCGTGACTCCCCTGGAATATGGTAGTTGCCTTTATCTCATTGTAATACTAAAATCTCCACCCAAAGAGGAACCCCAGCCTCATTTACGTAACATAAATTTACTATAGGATATTTCCTTAAGGCGCTTGCTCTATCTTATGCGCACCTGTACATTCACACTTCCCTATCTGAACATTGATCTACCCCTAAACAAAAGGAACCCATTTACTCTCTTGGGGAGTCATGGCGTTGGAAGCCATTTTCCCTATCTCCTTATTTGCTGCAAATAAAGTTTTCTTTGTGCGACTCACCTGGTACAGTTTCCTTGACTCACCAGGGGCAAACTCATGTTGGTTTGGTTACATACCAGTGTTTCCTGTAATCAATTACCAAAAGAACTACTTTCCCTCAAAACTTCATGTTAGGGTTTCTGAGGGATCCAAACCAGCAGCTGTGACAACACAGGAATACTAAAAGGCAAGGTCAAGTAGGACAACTCCTATTTCCTAAATGCACCCAAGTTTCAAAGTAGTACCAGGGTTACCCAATTTAGATAGAAAACTCACAGATAGGTAATTTAATACCTACTCTGGGCACTCAAATTTAGTCTTCAATTTAAGATGCAGAAAGCAAGTGCCTCTCAAGCCTGCTATCTCTCCAGAAGGAAAAGAAAAAAAAAAAAAGACACAAATGAAACACATTTAATTTCAACAAGTATGCCCATGCATGAAAATCTACCTCAAAATAGCTAAAATGGTAAAAGATGTGTTGCTATTTTAAAGCCAGATTTGGATTTGCCTCAGGCAGCTTTTAGCTTCCAGAGTTTTATGGCTCACTAGTTTCAGGTTAGAAAATTAGAATTGCAAAGGCATGCTGTGGTTTATCTCTGCCATTCTTTCATTATTTTACAGCAAGAGGGTTTTTCCAGGGAGGGAGATGAGGGTGGGGTGGAAAGATAGGAAGAAAGGAGTGAAAGGTATCAAGAGAACTGATCCAAGTATCTGCCTTTATGTTTAACAGTCTTCAAGGCAAGTCATGCAGGATGAACACTGCAGAAGCACCAGACATTTGTTGAGGGGGGAAGAATCCTCTGGGAATGCACCTCTTTAGGGAAGAAAATGGCTTCGTAAAGAAAGGATACAAACACTGTGCTCTCTTTATTTGCAATTGCAGAAGGAAATAGCCACCACACCAAATCCTCAGTCAGCTGCAAAAACAATGTGTTGTAATCTGATATTTATTTTTGCTGAAATGGAGCTGCAGCTCTGTCATTCTAGATTCTGGAGCCTTGCAAAGCACCCAGAGAGCTTTTGCTGACCTTGAGGGAGTACAGCCTAATGAAACGTCCTCACTTTTGCAATTTAATTTTTCTCTAAGAACACAAGCCAGAGTTAGAGGAGTTTCTATCCAACCTTTGGAGGGAAAAACAAAAATGAATTAATTAAGCTTATCAGACGGCCTTTAGAAAATGTAGCATCAGCCTTTTATTGTGATACAGTATCCGCCAACACTTGCTTCGTTTTTGCTGGGAGGAATTGGATTGGGGCTGCTGATCATGGCAGAAGCACTTTGTTGTCTCTGCCCACACATTCAAACGATTTAAATCTGGTCTCTAGGAGACCTGACATCATAAAGGGAAATTGTGTTCAGGCCTTCTAATCTATGAAGCATGACCTCAACACTGCTTGATTTCTGTCACTACCACTGTTTCTCTCCATGTATCAGCAAACTTCATGGGAGAGAAGTTACTACTGCTCCACTACTTCACCACTTATTATTTCCTTAACTCTAAGAACTGCTGCCATAAATTCTTGAATGATGCTATTCTTTTGAAGATCACCCAGGACCCTCATTTTCTCCCATCCAATGAGCATGATGCAGTCCTCATGGTTTGCACCATCGGACACTACCTACCCACCTCTCCTTCCAATCTTAGCCTTGGGGTTCCTTGCCTTCTGTTTGACATTGTCCTTCCTTCCTTCCTTCCTTCCTTCCTTCCTTCCTTCCTTCCTTCCTTCCTTCCTTCCTTCCTTCCTTTTCTTCTTCCCTCTTACCTATGCCTCCTCCTAGTCCTTCCTTGTAGTCTTTCTCCAAGGTTCTTCCAGTCTCCTATTCTTTATGTTTACTCTCTCAGTAAGCCTCCAGTCCTATAATTTTGGCCATCACCACCTTGATGGCTGGCACTTCAGCAGCCATCTTGACTGATGAAGTACCTGGAGGATGGAATTCCCCAGGGGAGGATGCTGAAACAGGACATTAGAAGGAGCTTGGCCCCCTGATGACTGCTGAAACCAGCATAGCTATCCTGCCCTGCCTACCTCCTGATTTCTTCTATATGCTAGAAGAAACCCTGTGTATTTAAGCCATTGCTATTTTGAATTCTCTATTATATGCAACATAATCTAAGTTAAATAATAAACATGGATATAACAATGCCTTCTTGGGGCTCCTGGGTGGCTCAGCTGGTTAAGCACTTGCCTTCAGCTCAGGTCATGATCTCTGGATCCTGGGATTAAGCCCCATATCAGGCTCCCTGTTCAGTGAGGAGCCTGCTTCTCCCTCTTCCTCTGCTCTTTGTCAAATAAATTAAAAACAACAAAAAAATGCCTTCTCATAAAGTTAGTATAAGCTTTAAATGATATGAGTCATGTGCCTATCTCATGTACCTACCCAGGCATAGCCTATGTAGCCGAATATTATAGATATTATTATAAACTCTGTGTTTACATTTCTACCTTCATGGTGCATCATATCACAGGATGTCACCTATGATCAAAACAAATCCCTTCCAAAACCAGCTCCTCCTCTGGTTGTCTTATTCTTTGGTTTATGACATGACTATTCTTTTATTAATCAAGGTTTTGATTCCATTTTCTTGCTCCAAATATTGAGTCAATTGCAGAATGCTATTGATCTAGTCCTTCAAATTTTCTCCCATTAATTCCCTCATATTTCCCCTGTAAATTCCTAGTTGAAACTTTCATTATTACCTACCCAAACTATTTGCAGTCGTCAACTCAGTTGGTTCTCCACTTCCTGTATATCTTCCTACTTCAGGTTATCCTATTGAAACCCTGAGACCAGTCTTCCAAAAGCACTGCTCTAATTTCATTATTCCTCTGATTAAAAACTTTAGGCTTGTCATTGTCCACGGAGTCAGACAACCTGCTCTACAGCTTGGTGCTTGAGACCCAACATATACTTCTGATCCTCATCTCCATGTCCTTCCATGGCCATCAATCTAGACTCTTTGATTTGCCTTCTGCTTTCTTAATTCTGTTGCTTGGCTCACATTTCACTCATCCAGAGTGTCCACTTATTACTCTACCGCCTACATTTCAGTATTTCAGCTAACTTTCAAAGCTTCATGGCAAAACTATCAGTCCTAGAAGTCCTCCTTCCAAAATAGATGTGATCTTCCCTTTACTCAAAGCACTTTGTATCTCTCCCATGGTGTGTGTGCTCAATTGCTTTACAGCAGCAATGCTCAAATCTTAGGGAGCATCTTAATTATCTGGAAGAACTGTGAAAATACAGACTGCCGACTCCAAGAGATTGGATTCAGAAAGTCCGGGGAGGGGTCTGAGATCTACATTTCTAAGAAAGCCCTGTGTGCTGCTGATGCTGCTTCTCTGGGGATCACACACTGAAAATCGCTTTCTAGTTATTTGGATCTCATTCTTTCTCTACATTGTAAGCTTCTTGAGATCAGATGATGTGGCTTATTCCAATCTTTGTATTTCCTGATGCTCCTAGCACACAGTAGATATTTAACAAGTATTTATTAGAATGGAACTGAATAGAACAAGAGGCCAAACAAAGTTGGCATGGACCCTTTGAAGCTATGTTCAGTTGTTGGTTTCCATCTTACAGAAAGAACACATTTAAGTGCTTTTGCTGAGAGCATAACCAAATTCTTCTTGGTCTTATTGTTCTCAGTTTGGGGAAGTGAGCTCACAGCGTGTGCTTGGAGGAATGTTAAGTATTAAAAGCAAGAACACGACAAGAATTCGGGAGTTGAAGGGTTCCCCCAAAGGAGCAGGATGTCAAAAGTTCAACATTTGGGAAATTAAGTACGAAGGTTGCCATGGAAAGGTAACAACAAATTTCAAATCTATAATTGTACCTGGAGAGAGGCATGTTAGAGTTTCCTCCAAATACTTTTGTTTCCTTCTTATGCTGTTAATGCTTCAGAAGCAAGTCACTCTGAATTCAAGTTGTGCTTCTAATTATCCTTATTATTCTCAGAATGTTTAGAACCGACATGATTTTTGGGAAAGAAAATTAATTGCAGCTTTAGAAATGTGGGCAACTGTGTATTCCGGCAACTTCATGTCCTGTTTTCCTTCTGTGTGTAGATAATAGACTGATAATCACCTTCTGCTCAACTATCCAGTTATCTAGTCAGGGCATTCTTTTTTTTCAGGGGGTGAGAAGATATTTTGCATATGGAAAGTGTTTTTGAAATGACAAGAAAATGAAGGACAAGTCAGCCAAAGAAATAAAACATGCTACCGTCATCTCCCAAAGACCTTTGTTCTTCGCTTTTTGTATTTCATGTCATACTTCTCATGAAATAAATCCTACAGAAATAACAAAAGATAGATGGAGACCATTACAAGAGAGGATGTATATCAAATATGGATATTTTTTATTTTAAAGAGGCAATTCAATTATACCCAGATGGAACATTAAAAAAGTCACATCTATGCCTCATCATTTTTCAGCAGCAGCACAGATGGTACCTTTTCATTTGCATGGCGTGCCAACATAGTCTGTGTGCTCAGCTGTCTGCCTCACCCCCATCATGATTCCAAGTTTACATGTAAGAGGACATGTTGGTTGAGTTAACTCAGAGACCCTTGGGAAACTGCCTTGCCTGGAGCCCTGACATTACTATTTTATAATATTTCCTTCTTCAAGAAAGCAGATGGGGTTGCCAGACCGTGACTTTTATCTACTGTTCTTGAGTAAGGCGCCCTAAGGCTTCCTGCCCCTTCCCAGAGACAGGCCGTAGATATACAGTGATGAGGAGAAGCAGGCAACATCTGCAGACCTTCTGTTAAAGGCTCTTATTTGTTTAAACATCCTGTTTCCTTGCTGTTTGTGTTTCTAGAAATTAGGGAGATGCTTATCCCTTCTTGTCCCAATACAGTTAAAAATTACAATTGATGTCATCAAGGGTCCACAATTTTTATCCTGAGTAAAAAAAAAAAAAAAAAAAAAAAAGGAAAAAGAAACAACAGAAAAACAAAAACAGAGGGAAAATACACCATCACCATCACCACCACCATCACAACTTTCATCATCACCCTCACCTGACTGCTGAAATGGTTTTCCTGGAGACAGTAGCAGAAATTCTGCTTTCTCTAGGGAAATTACTATGGTCTCCCGGGAGGGGGCGGGGGGTTGGCAACATACCATCTCAGGGGGTCCAGGAGAATCCCACCTAGGGAAGGTACTGGGTCACTAATCCCTGAGAAGAATTTACAATTCAACTAAAGGGAGAATTAAATAGTCTGTCAGCCTATCTCATGCTGTCCTACAATGTCTGCTTTGCTTTGATTAAACAGAACTGGTCAGAGAGCAGAGAATCCCTCAGTTTGGCATACATGGAGGCCCTAGGGTATTTTGCAGCCTAGCATTTATTTATCACGTTAATTCTTAGCTTCCTAAACTCACTGATTTCACACGCAGTGATAGGCACTTATTTCCAACATTTCACAACTGTGTTAACTTCTGTTGTCTCCTGTCCTTGGCTGGCAATGGAGAGCTGCCAGTCCTTTAAAAAGCCAGGTCTTCCCATTCTTTAGCCTCTCCTGTATCCATGCCCTTTGCCACGTGGCCTTATAGCTTCCCCCATTAAGAGGCTGAGCCTATTTCCCTGACTTTTGATTCTGATTTCATCCATGTGATTTGCTTTAGCCAGTGGCATATTAGCAGATGTGACTCAAGCAGAGGCTTGAGAAAAAGTTTACTCAAGTCCATTGTAGTTTGTGTCTCGGCTGTCTCCAACAGTGTATGCCCAGGCTATCCTACTGGAAAATAAGAGACATATGGAGGAAAGCTGAGTTGTTCCATTTGTCGCAGGTAAAGACAGTCTGGATCAACCAACAGCCAACTAATTCCTGTGATAATCCTCTACCTTTCAATCCACTGTTGAATTCTGGTTTTACCTCCAGTGTAATCTTCCAAGTCTGCTCATCTCTCTCCACCTCCACTGTCGCTGCCCTAGTTGGTGTACACCTATACCATATTTCACCTGGATTTTGTAATGTCCTACTAGATGGAGCCCCTGCTTTCCCTTACATTTCCCTGCAAGCCTATTCCCATTCAGCAGCCAAGGGATCTTTTAAAAAACGTAAATCAGATGGTGTTAGTCTCCCAGATAAACCTTTTGATGGGTTCTCCTTGCTCTTAGGATAAAATCCAATATGTGGACACAGTTCTGAAGGTTTGCATATTTGGCATCCTCAGTGGAACTTATAAAACCCTTCCTACTCTCCTATTCCTCTGGTCTGCTCTTTTGCATCCTCAAATAAGCCAAACCTACTCCCCACCTTAGAGCCTTTGTCCCTGTTGTTCACTCTGTCTGGAATGCCCTATCCCTAGCAATGCTAATCACCAGCTTTATGTCCTCTGTCAGTTTCTGCTTCAATTTCACCTCCTCCTGGAGCTCCTCTCTGTCCTCTAGCTTATAGGCCTCTTCCAATTTGCAATGAGAGCATCTAGGTAGTTTCTTTTATAACCTTAATCACAATCTGTAATTATCTTATTTATTTATTTGCCTTTTTTTTGGCTGCCTTACTAGTTAGAATATAAATTTCTCATAGACAAGATCTTATTTTCTTATTTTTCATTGATATTTCCAGCACCTCACCTATAGTCAGTGCTCTGTGTATGTGTATGAGAGATTAAAATTGGAGGACTCCTTCCTGTACACACATCTGGGCCTGCATATATATATGTATACACATATATAAAATATATATACACATATTTGTTTCCTATGGGAAACTTATATATATATATATATATATATATATATATATATATATATATATATATATGAGTATTTCTGTGTATATGTTAGTGAGTCCTTTAAGTTCACAGACATAACCCCAAATAGCCAGAGGAATGTTGAAAAAGAAAACCAAAGCTGGGGGGCATCACTATGACGGACTTCAAGCTGTATTACAAAGCTGTGATCATCAAGACAGTATGGTACTGGTAGAAAAACAGACACATAGATAAATAGAATAGAGAACCCAGAAATGGACCCTCAACTTTATGGTCAACTCATCTTCAACAAAGCAGGAAAGAATATCCACTGGAAAAAAGACAGTCTTTTCAATAAATGGTGTTTGGAAAATTGGACAGCCACATGCAGAAGAATGAAACTAGACCGTTCTCTTACACCATACTCAGAGATAAACTCAAAATGGTTGAAAGATTTATTTTTTTTTTAAGATTTTATTTATTTATTCATGAGAGACACACAGAGAGAGAGGCAGAGACACAGGCAGAGGGAGAAGCAGGCTCCATGCAGGGAGCCCGAAGTGGGACTTGATCCCAGGTCTTCAGGATCACACCCTGGGCTAAAGGCAGAACTAAACCACTGAGCCACCGGGGCTGCCTGGTTGAAAGATTTAAATGTGAGATAAGAATCCATCAAAATCCTGGAGAAGATAACTCTGGGAAACGAACTAGGGGTGGTGGAAGGGGAGGAGGGCGGGGCTGGGGGTGAATGGATGACGGGCTCTGAGGGGGGCACTTGACGGGATGAGCACTGGGTGTTATTCTGTATGTTGGTAAATTGAACACCAATAAAAAATAAATTTATTAAAAAAAAATCCTGGAGGAGAAAAAAAAAATCCTGGAGGAGAATACAGGTAACAACCTTCTTGAACTTGGCCACAACAACTTCTTACAAGACACATCTATGGGGCAACCTGGGTGACTGTGTATACACACACACACACACACACACACACACACACACAATGGAATATTATTCAGCCATCAGAAAGGACGAATACCTACTATTTGCTTTGATGTGGTTGGAACTGGAAGGTATTATGCTGAGTGAAATCAATTGGAGAAAGATAATTATCATATGGTTTCACTCATATGTGGAATATAAGAAATAGTGAAAGGGATTATAAGGGAAAGGAGGGAAACCAAGTGGGGAAAAATTAGAGAGAAAGATAAACCATGAGAGACTCCTAACTCTAGGAAACAAAGGATTGCAGAAGGGGAGGTGGGTGGGAGGATGGGGTAACTGGGTGATAGGCACTAAGGAGAGTACTTGATGGGATGAGCACTGGGTGTTATACTATATGTTGGAAAATTGAATTTAAATAAAATATTTTTTAAAAAGTTCACAGACACAGTAATATATAGGTGGAACATATTTGTAATCTACTGTATATGAATATGTACATGTATGTAATGCAATACATACATGTACATATGAATATGTACATGTATGTAATGCAATACATACATGTACATATGAATATGTACATGTATGTAATGTAATACATACATGTACATATGAATATGTACATAATATGTACATAATGTACATATGATGTATGTAATGGGTCCTTTATTTTTAACCTGGCACCTACATATATGCAATTTACTCTTTAGAATCCTGCATTAGATCAAATAAAACTTGAACATATTCTATCAGTTCCTGTTGATATTGCCCTTCTTTGTGGCTTTCTGTCAACTATCCTCCCTCCAGTGAATCCATCTTCCAACAAGTCTAATGAGATGACATACATTAGTGGCCTTCAAATGTTAATGCCTGTAAAATTACCCAGAGATCTTGTTAAAACACAGATCTCTGGGCCCTACCCTAGAGATTCTCACTCAGCAGATCTGGGCTGGTGGCTGAAATTCTACATTTCTAATAAATTCTTAGATGAAGCTGATGCTACCAGTTGATGGAGCACACTTTGGTTATGCAAAGTTCTCCATAAGCATTAAAGCCCATGCAAACTCAGGAGAATGTGAACTTTAAGTTTGTATTAAGTCCCTACTGAATGCCAGCTATGGTGACAGGCATTATGGCAAAAAACAACTCCATATGTGAGGTCTCATCCATGAAGATTTAAGAAATTAGTTGGTGAAAACAAAATATGTGTCACAAAAACATAAATTTTCAGTGAAGGGTGAGATAAATGAGAAAGAAATAGTCTTTAATTAGAAACCAGTTCTGGGGCAGCCCCGGTGGCTTAGAGGTTTAGCACTGCCTTCAGCCCAGGGCGTGATCCTGGGGACCCGGGATCAAGTCCCACGTTGGGCTCCCTGTGTGGAGCCTGCTTCTCCCTCTGCCTGTGTCTCTGCCTCTCCCTCTCTATCTGTCTCTCATGAATAAATAAAAAAAAAACTTAAAAAAAAAAAAAAAGAAACCAGTTCTGGGTATAAAAAACACTCAGTGCAGACCATTCGATTTTGGGCATGTACTTATGAAATATCAATTCTGTTGATAAACTTTCTTCCCTCATTTTAGTTGGGTGCCAAATTAGCTTCCTCCCAAGACTCATCAGCAACTGGTTTGAATCTCTGTTTGCTGCCCTCTTAGCTAAGACGGACCTAAGAGCTGCAGTGTCAGAAAGGGAGATTGGGTTAGGTTGGGTTCCCTGGAGTAGAGCCTAAGATGAGGCTTCTTATTCAAGTGATATATTTAGGGAAAATTTTGGGGAAGACTCTATGGGTAAAGCAGGGCAGTAGAACAAGAATGTGGTCTCATGTGAAGCCTCACCTGACTCCAAGTCACCAAGAACTTCTCAGCTTAGGGGGCTGGCCTTTGTACCCCAATATTAGTCATTGACAGTGGGTTGCCCTGGGGTGCTTTGGCATCATCTCCCAGAGGAGGCACCTCCCATCAGCACTGGTGTGTTCAGAAGGCCCTTGCAGGCCAAGGGGTCCTTCTACTGTGGCTCACTGAACTGCCTTTCCCCCATTTCCACATTGATTCCCATAATCTTTGTAAAAATTCATTTTTCTTATTTTATTTACAAGCATGTATTGCCCATATTCTCTAGGCACTAAGGACTTGTAAGGAAAGGGCATTAACTGTCAGGGCCTGAACTTCTCTGTCTCAAAGCCCACAGTGATGTCATTTGATACTGAAACCTAGCCTAGTGGCTATCGAGAGAACTCAGGTGCTCTCTCTCCAGGCTGCACACGTGTAACTCAACTGGCATACGATATAATGGCCTGCCTTCAGTCTAGCCCTCCTCTACCTTACATCATATGGCTGCCCTGGAGCCTCCAGTAAAGTCAATCTGTCTACTACCCTCTCACATAACATCTTCAGTGGGTGCCCTATTGCCCTCAGAGTAAAGTCCAACTTCCTGTTCTGGTCTGTGGGATCCTTCATGCTCTCCTATCTGCCTACCTCATCTCCCATCTCCCATGAAACCTGAGGGATGCTGAAACATCTGTCCACCAGGATCTTCACATGTCCAGGTCTTAGGTTGTTGTAGTACACTGAGTAGTGGGATCCCAAAAATATTAGCTCCTAATCCCTCGAAACTATTAATCCTACTTTTTATGGAGAAAGAGTCTTTGCAGATATGATTGTTAAGAATCTTGAGAAGGAGAGATTACTCTAGACTATCCAAATGGGCCTTAAATATAATCACGAGTGTCTTTATAAGACAAAGGCAGAGGAAGATTTGATCGAGGAGAAGGTGATATGAAGGCAGAGGCAGAGACTGGAGTGATGTGGCCCACACCAAAGCATGCTGGCAGCCCCCAGAAGCCGGAAGAGGAAAGAAGAGATTCTCCCCTAGGATCTCCACAGGGAAAATGGCTCTGTCAGCACCTTGATGTCAGACTTCTAACCTCCTGAACACTAAGAATAAAACTGTTGTTTTAAGCCACCCAGTTGTGGTAATCTGTGGTAGTGGCCCTAGGAAACTAGTACAATTATGGTATTACTGTTTCTGAGGTTACCTGGGCGCCACAACACATATTTCACAATCCCGCAACTCACATGCTGCTCTCCAGGCAGCCTCCTAGATCTTTCACCTCGTCACCTCCAGGCTCTGGTCTGAGTAGATACCCCTACTCTGTCTCCCACAGTTCCTTGAACAATCCTCTCTCATTGCTTTTGCCTTATTTTTTATATGACCTTCCTAGGTCAATCTCCTTGTGAAAACCTAAATCCCTGGGGTCTTATTCATTTTTATATTCCCTGGACCTGGTAAGTCTGAGTGTAAAGTGGCTTCTTGGTTATTTGTTTCTTGGCATGAAGAAGGAGTAGATGCTGCTGTTCAGTGGCTACATGGGGAGACTCAAGGTCTCACATCACTGGGCGAAACTTGCTGGACATGGGTAGGTCGCTACCCCGGCTGAGATGCCACATGCAGGCTTCTCCCCTGTGAACCTGCCACTCCAGCCCTCCAGGCCAGCCTGCTGTGAAGCTCTCTGAGGCTTCAGGATGGGGTGCTCCCTTTGGCTTTGTGTCTGCAGAGCTCATGTTTATTTTCTGCTTGGCTCTTCTTATGTTCTTCTCACTCTGTTCTCACTCTCCTGGCTCCCAAGCAGCCATGACTCACAACCTCAAACACTGCTCCCTTTTGTCATTATTTTGAGGAGTCGCATGATTTCCCTCATTATTGCCTTCAGGCTAGAACAGGATCTGGCCTGCAGTGTTTTATTTCTCAGGGCCAAGCCAGGGGATATAAAGCAAGGGACAAGTTCAATAAGCTGGGGGGTCACATTGGTGTTCTAGTAATCTAGTTGATCTGAGGAGGTGGCAACTAAATGTGGATTTTGAAAATTGGAGATGGTGCTTCAGTCAAGGGGATGATATTAGTCTTTTTAATTCTTCATCTATGAATTTGCTTTCTAACTCAGACTTCTTGGACAACACAGTCAAATTTAGCAGTCTCTCCTAAAACCTGGCAGTTTTTTTTTCTATTAGCCTCCAAGGAAGGTAGATAATTATTTTGTCTTTCTTTTAAACATTAGGTAGGGGAACACCGAGGTGGGGAGGGTAGTTTTATTTAATCCTCTCTATGCTGTTTACAAGCCACTATAATGTAACTATGAAACCTGTGCTCTGGGGCAGGTTTTAACAATTTATTCATGAAGTGGCTGAGTTAGTTATTTATTGTTGTATAACAAACTATCCCAAAAACTTAGAGGCTTAACACAAGCATTTGTTAACTCACAATGTTTCTGAGAATTAGGATAAAGCAGTAGTGTATTCTGGCTCAGGGTCTCTTGTGAAATTGCAATTAAAACATTGGTTGAGGCTACCACAGTCCTCAGAAGGGCCTGGAGTAGCTGCTTTCTGGGAGGCTTATTCATATGCCAGTTGGCTGGAGGCCTCAGTTCCTTATCACATAGACCTCTCTACAGGATTCCTTGAGTGCCTTTATGAGACAGTAGCTGGGCTCTCTTGGAGCAAGTGATCCAGGAGAAAGAAAGGAAGAAGTCCCAAGGCTTTTGATTACCTAGTCTCAGAAGTTACACACTGTCATTTCTACCTTATTCTATTCCTTAGAAGTGAGTCACTATGCCCACACTTAAGATGAAGAGAATTAGGCTTCACCTGTAGGAGGAAATGTCAAAGAATCTGCAGATATAATTTAAACCACCGGAGTGCCTTTCCTTCGAATAGCTCCAGAGAATGCAGACCAATCATTGTTAGCATCTGGTATTTGAATGTTTGCTGATATTGCGAGAAACATAGACCTCTTACATTATAATCATTAGAATAGTGAAAAAATAATAGTATATAATAGAGGAAAATAATACTTATGATGATAGGTGAGAGTTTTCCCTACTGTCTTAGGTCTGGATAAGTGGGAGGATTTGGGAAGAGTAGAGGATACCATTGGCCTGGACCTCATACTTTCTATTTAATATATACAATATTAATGAACTATCTCATTGTGCTCTTTGATTCAACAATTCAACACCAGGAACCATGATAAACGAGACAAACTTTCTGCTTTCAAGACTGAAAGATAGATGAAAGAGAGCTATCCTAGAAAAAGCCAAAACCATGTCACCCCACCTGACCAGAGATGAGTGAGCCCAGTAGAGACCAGGAGAACCACCCAGCTCAGATATGTTGAACCTGTGGAAATGTGAGACATTAATATTTATTATTGTAAGCCTCTGAGCTTGTGTGATAGTTTGTTATACAGCAATAGTAATTGATACAAGTTTATAGTAGAAAAGACAAACAGAAAGGCAGACTTTTGCAGTGCAATATAGTACATATCATACTCGAAGATGGAACAGGGTACTCTGACACGAATGAGAAGGGAGGCTTTAAATCTACCTCTGGGTGATCAGGGAAGCTGAAGACTTCTGGTATGCCTGAATGAAGGCCTAAGGATGAGCAGGTGTTTGCCAGAGTGGGTTGGAAGACTGAAGCTGGGGTGGGAGAAGCACAACCTTTTCAGATCACTGCAAGGTCTTAAGAAGCTAAAAAGCAGCTGTAATGGATAGGTCTTAATTGTTGGCAGTCACTGGATCACGAATCACTTTGTATGTCCTGTGAAAGAGTTTGCTCCTTATCTTAAAGGTAACCATTGAAGGATTACAGAGGCATAACATAATCAGATTGATGGTTTATGAAGCCCACCCCGGGAGTGGTGTGGACCCAGGCAGGAATTGGGGTGTCTGGTCTTGAATCTATGTTCCTCCAGATATGGCCATGGGAAAGAAGGGGGTGGAGGAGGGAAATATTAGGAGGTGGTTCAGACAAGGCTTGGCAACTGATATAATGAGGGGGTGGTACTTGGCTTCAGTTCCAAGGCAGAAAAGTTTGGAAGGGGGCGGTGGTAAGCATTTCAATGTGGGTCATGAGTTTGAAGTGCCTGTGGGTGAGCTGAAAGGAGGTGTTTAGTAGGCAGGGGAAAAGCAGTTTTGGGCCTCAGAAGAGGAGCCTGCAGCAGGCATATACTTTGGAACATCATCCACATGGAGGCAGTACCTGAAGCTATTACAGACAAGGTTGGGTTTATGTAGAATGAGAAGCAAACCAAATTTATAGTACTTTAGGGAAATACCAACACCTAAATGATGAGCAGAGGGAGGGAAACCAAAGGAGACCGAGAAAGAGAAGCCAGAGAGTAAGAAAGGCAGAGGAAAGTGGGTTCACAGAAAACAAAGGGTTTTTAAGTTGCATGTTAATAGTATCACACATCACAGGGAGGTAGAAGCATGGGGGACTGAAAAATGTTTTGTTTTGTACCCAGAAACTGTGATGAGTTTCATGGTGACCTGAGCAAGGACCCAGTCAAAGGTGAAGAGGGATCTGTTGCAAAGATTAGACAAGGACATGCAGACAACAATGGATATTTACTGCTCTGTAGAAGAACCATCCACGGTCTCTTCGCTGCAGCTCTTTCTTACTTCAGCCATGGATAGGGAGAGAGTTCTGTGCTGGCTTTAACTCACTTCAAGCAGACAGCATCTTGCCTCTGGTATGTACTTTGGATTTTCCTTTCTGTCCAGGGCTTTTCCAATACCATGGTCACTAGTGAGAGCTTGCTCAGCCCCATACATGTAAGCTTGGAAGTCTAGGGGAATTAACACCTGTCTGGAAGATTTGATAGTCATCCATCCATGGGGATGCAAGCTAGTGAATAAATGCTTCTGTCTTGCATTTACCGACAACAGTCAAGATATGGAAATAACCTAAATGTCTGACAGATGAATGGATAAAGGAAATGGGGTATATATGCAACGAAGTATTATTCGGTCATAAAAAGGGAAATGCTGTCATTTGTGATAACATGCAAGGAACAAAAAAAAAAACATGCAAGGAACTTGAGAACATTACATTAAATGCAATAAATTAGAGGAAAACAAAAACTGTATAATTTCATTTATATGTGGAATCTGAAAAAAGCCAAACTCTTAGTAACAGGGAGAATGTTACTGGTGGTTGCCAGGGGATGGGGGTCAAGGGTCATTTGGGCAAGGGTACAAATTTCCAGTTTTAAAATGAGTAAGTTCTGGGGATCTCATATTCAGCATGGTGATTATAATTAACAATTCTGTATTTTATACTTGAAAGTTGCTAAAAAAGTAAATCTTAAATGTTATAGTAAGAACCAGCATTCTGACTGGTCTTAAGGGTTAACTTCCTTTAAGCTATGGACACCCTGCATCAAGACCAAATCCCTTGATCTATAGCAGAACTGATCTTCTTTCCTGGAAACTGGCCTCAAGGAGTGAAGAACCAAACTTTCCCAGAAGATAAGACCTGGCCACATTCGAACACGGTTGCCCCAGATGCCAGCAAGTCTCAGGGTCCCATCAACATATGGCTAAGCACCTGGGCACCTGCTTTTCCTGCACGTAGCTCCCTTCCCTTTTCCTGTGCTTCCGCTTCTAAAACCCTGGATCTTTGGGACGTTATTAGTCCACCATCTTCCCAGGTGGCCACTTTCCTGAATAGAGCAACCTCTCCTTTCCCACCCTCGCTAGTCTCGCGACTACTGATTTTTAAGCACTGAGCAGCTGAATCTGAGTTTGGAATGTGTTCTCTGGTAACATTCCCACTCACACAATGTGTTAACTAACCTTATTGTGGTGATCACTTTGCAATATAAATGTATAGCAAATCATCCCCTTGTACACATTAACACAATGTTATGTTAATTATATCAATAAAGCTGGGGGGGGGGTGTGGTGCAGAAATGCCCGCCTCTCCTCTTTAGAGTGCACAATTCTGAGAGTGATTCTGTAAACTTCTCACAGGTCACAAGGAATTGAGCCCCATTACCCAGAGTGGTGATATTGACAACACATGCTCATGTTGGCCTTTCTTTCTCAGACCCCCTCCCTCCTGCTCCCTGGGATCACCTCCCAAATAAACTACTTGAATCCAAGTCTGTGTTTCAGGTTCTGTTTGGGGAGAATCTAAATTAAAAATGTTTTTACAGTAAAGATTTGAGATAAATATGTAGGTATCAACAGGCACTCACCCACTGTACTCCTTCTCCACAAACCTTCTGCTTAGGTGGCCATGTTTTGTATCACATGACCTTACTCTCTAACAATAGCTAATTGGACCAAGGGCAAGCAGGTGACTGAGCTCAGCCGATTCAATCCCACTGTGCTCAGCAGATGTTGCTGTTGTGAACCTTGGGGAGGAGCTAAGTGGATTTCCTTTTTTGGGAATTAGACTAAAAAACATCTGGAGTGGGAAGAAGTAAACAATGAGAGCAGAAGCTGAAAGGCTGGGATGGATGGAGGGGTGGAGAAAACATGGTATCAACATTACGAGAGCACAAAAGCAGTGAGCTGGGAGTGCTTGGGTGGCTCAGTTGGTTAAGTGTCTGACTCTCTATTTCAGCTCAGGTCATGATCGTGAGGTCGTGAGAGTGAGTCCCACTCTGGGGAGTCTGTTTGTCTCTCTCTTTCTCTCTGTCCCTCCCCCACGTCTCTCTCACCTCTCTCTAAAATGAATAAATCTCAAAAAGCAGTGAGCTAACAAAAGGGTAAAAAGCGACAGAAGTGGAGTTACCATGGGGCTCATAAACATGAGGAAATGGGGATTCCTGGGTGGCTCAGCGGTTTAGTGCCTGCCTTCGGCCCAGGGCTTGATCCTGGAGACCTGGGATCGAGTCCCACGTCTGGCTCCCTGCATGGAGCCTGCTTCTCCCTCTGCCTCTGTCTCTGCCTGCCTCCCTGCCCCCTCTCTCTGTGTGTCTCTCATGAAAAAATAAAATCTTAAAAACAAACACAAGGAAGAGAGGAGTCTTGTATTCTCCTTGACTTTTTTTTTTTTTTTTTAAAGATTATTTTACCTGAGACAGAGAAAGAGAGCACACACGCTACAGGGGTGTGAGCAGGGAGAAACAGACTTGGGGCTCAATCCCAGGACCCTGAGATCATGACCTGAGCCGAAGGCAGGCGCTTAACCGACTGAACTACCCAGGTACCCCTCTCCTTGACTTTGTTGTTTTTTTTTTTTAAAGATTTTATTTATTTATTCATGAGACACACATGAGAGTCCCTTTCCTTGACTTTTTAATTCCAATTCCAGTCCTGTACTTCATCACATGAGCCCCTTTCCCCTCCTTTTGTCTGCACTACTGTGAAGGAGACTGTGCCCTGCAGCCACAACATCCTCCATACTCCTGGGAGGAAGTGTGAAGGAGATGCCTGATGCCATCATTCACCCCTCCAAACCAATACCCTTCCCTTCTCCACCCTGTCTGGATCTGGTGGGCCAACTTGTGTTTTGTGGGGGTTTTTTGGTACAAAAAATGGTTTTATTAAAGCACAGGGACAGGGCACCTGGGTGGCTCAGCAGTGGAGTGTCTGCCTTTGGCTCAGGTCATTATCCTGGGGTCCGGGATCAAGCCCACGTCGGGCTCCCTGCATGGAGCCTATTTCTCCCTCTGCCTGTGTCTCTGCCTCTCTCTCTTTCTGTCTCTTATGAATCAATGAATGAAATTTTTTTCTTCAATGAATGAAATCTTTAAAAGAAAAAAAAAAAAAAAGCAAGCTAGCAAACAGGCAGAAAGGACCCGTGCACAGGCAGAAAGAGCTGCCTGCAGGCCAACTTGTGTGAACTTCACCTCCTCTCTATCCCTGGTTCCTGGTGGGGTTCAGCACATGGGGAGCCTCAGAAAGGCCAGAGATTAGAAGGTGGGAGGGGAAGGAAACTGTGGTGTGTATCCCCAGCTTCCTTCTGCCAGGTTGCCATAAATTAACTCCATCTCTCCAGGTAAGGCCACAGCTTCAGCCAGGCCATCCTCTCTGTTATCCAGCCACCCTTTCCAGGCTCATGTCTTTGGAACTATGGATGAAACGGGCCCCTCACTGTTGCTGGTCCCAGGGGATGGCACTCTCACTCCTGGTTTCCCTAAAGCTGCCCACACCTTCATACATAGTCCTGATTATTAATAGTCCCTCTAGGAGCCTGACTGACATGGGAAGACGGTACAACAGAGGAGGAGAGGGACAATCTTGAAACTGGAGGGACAGGAAACTCAAGTAATTTGTGCCTGATAATTGTAGATTGCCAAGCTGCACTACTCCAGGAAGCATTTTTCACATTGGGATGGAATTGTATAAACTATGCTCCTGCTGACAACTGCAGTTTTCCCTTAAAAATATCAAATGAAGTCATGCTAAGAGAGAGGGAGGTAAAAGGATGGGGCAAAGAGGGTTCCTTTATATCTGAAAGACACCTGCAGCTGGACGGAGAGCTGGATGAAGTTAGGAACTATATCTTGTTGTTTTTACAACCTTTCCAAAACTTCTTGTTGGGGTAAAACATATATCCCATAGTTATACCATATCATTTAACATATCATTTTACATAGTTCAGTGATTTTTGCAAACTGAACACACTCATGTAATCAGTACCCATACAAAGAAACAGGACATTACTAATGCCCCAGAAACTTCCCTTGTTTCCTGGTTAACTTACTAACCCTTTACGCCAAGGGTAACCCTATCCTGACTTTGAACACTATGGATTAATTTATCCTGTTCTTGAATTTTATATACATAGAATCAAATAATATGTTCCTCGTATTTGGTTTCTTTCATTCTATGTTATATTGGTAAGGCTTATGGATGTTGCTTTAGCATGTGGTTGTAGTTTGCTCATTCTCATTGCTGTATGTACTATATGAGTAAACAACCACAAGAGATTTCTCCATTCTATTGTTAATGGGCATTGAGGTAAATTCTAGTTTTGGGCTATGAATACTCCCACTAGGAACATTCCTGTATGCATGTGACTTTTGATGAACAAATGTACACATTTCTGTTAAGTAGATACTTAGAGTATTTATTTATTTATTTATTTATTTATACTTAGAGTATTTATTTATATTTATATTTAGATATTTATCATTGCTAAATTGTAGTGTATGTACACACTTAGCTTTTGTGGATACTGCCAAATGGTTTTCCAAAGTAGTACCAATTGACCTGCCACGTGCTGGGCATGAGAATTTCAACGGGACCACACGTTTTTATTGGCATCAATCCAAGTAATCTACGTTCCCAAGAAACCCAGGCATGGGAGGTAATCAGGCAGATGACTACATTGGTCCTACATTGGACTACCTTGTAGTCCAAGGTTGAAGGGCAGAAAATTGTAACATTTTCATTTCATTTGACATGAAAGTGGAAGGAGTTGTGCCCTGGGGCTCTTGCTGACATTGGAAGCTGGACTTATTGATAGATAGCTTAGAAGAAGAAACTAGAAGTTTAGATGAGTTTGAAGCACACAGGCAGAGATGTAAGAACATGAGAGAAGAGAGGTGTGAGATATTTTGGTCAAAGAATGAGCTTAGAGAAATGTTGGATGAGTTGAGACTGAAGCTTGAACGAGAGCAGCTTCAAGCTGGAGAAACTTATAATCAAGGTCACCTTGACGCTGGCCCTGAGAGTAGAGAGGAGGGCCCAGGAACACAAACGGGGTTATTTCAAGAAGATGAAAGAGAAATAGCCTGGAAGTGGCAACGGGGAACTAAGTCCTTGACTGGCCCCATGTCCTCCAGTCTTTCAGCCACTATTTCTATTTAAGAGTTCCTTTTTATATTTCTTTCTTGTTCCCTTTTAACTGGTTATGTCACTCCCGCCCCCATCTTCTTGTTATCACTGTGCCAGGAATTGTTCAACGTTATCTTCTTTGGTGTCTCTTTTCATTTTTTTCCTCCTCATGCTGAACTTCCTGGCCCTCTGCCTCTGAGTCTTCAGGATTCAAGATGACAACTTCAACAGAAAACAAAGACAAGCATTCCTTATTACTTTTCTGCTTTCATCTGAAGCCTTGGCTGTACGGCCAATATTTAGAACTTTATTTTTGCCATTTATTCTATTCTACAGTTTGCCTTTTCCATTTGTCCTCCAAATTATTTTGGAATAGTGGCTTTTCAAGGTTTTATTTATTTATTTTTTTGTTTTGTTTTTGTATTTTTTTTTTCCACTGGAAGCTCTTTCAAACAATATCTCAGTTGAAACCCTATATATGGAGCAGGGAAGTGGGGAGCTGTTGTTATGAGGTGAATGACGCCCCCTAAGGTTTAGCAGTATGCAACCTGCACAACTGTATGCAGTGCATGTCAGACATTTCTTTTTCTTTTTTCTTTTTTCTTTTTTTTTTATGTCAGACATTTCTTAAACATACCTTCAGATTCTCTTGTACCTGTCTCTTATGCCAGTCACAGCAGTGGCAATTAGTTTTGTGCAGACTTCAACCAGTCTCATTCAAGTATGAACTGACAGTGCATACCTCAGCCCAAACCTCTCACTTCTGCCCTAGAACTTCCTTCCTCCTCTAGGGCAGGACATCCTTGAGAAGAACCCCTTGACAGGCACATGCACAACCCAGAAGTACAGGGGAGTGAAGGCTCTGTCCTGTGACTGTACTTGACCAAAGGGAGATGGAAGCAGCTGGGTAAATCTCGCTTTCTTGCCCCAGGAAGATGGTCCTGATGTGCATTTCATGAGATTTCTCAGCTGCCTCATGGGAACTAAACACCCAAGTGTCTATAGGGTTGACTAACTCTATTGTGCATTCTTGCGTTAGCTCTCCCTCCTCCAGCACTCCTGCTCCTGGGAGTCACACTCCCAGATTAACTACTTAGATTTCAGCCACTGTCTCAGGCTTTGTTTTCTGAGGAACCAGCTGGTAAACACCCCATAATTTAGCCCCCTGAAGGGTAGGGAAAGCACTTGCAAAGCACTTCAGTGATTCCCCTTTGTTTGAAATGATTCTTCTGAAATAAAGTTATGTTGAGATAGTTGGTAGATCTTGACTACAGAACTGCCCATTTTTCTTAGAGCTTAACACGTTATTTGCATTTCGTGTGTATACATGAAAGTTCATCAGACAGAAATTGAAATGGGCCATTGTCATGGTCAAATCAATTGGTGTGGAAAACACTGGATTTTTAGTGGAGAGGTATAGAAGCTCTAGCCCCTCGAGAATCTACTTGGCCTAGTTTGGATTTTTGCCTTTAATAACAGATGAGAATATGGGTTTAGGTCTCTAGGGCTTTCTATCTACACAGCGTCTGAAAGTTTAAAAACACACACCATTAGCACTTGCCTCATCTTTCCCAAACTGGAGGTTGTCACAGTTCCTTTAAAGAATTAAGACGGTGCTTCGGAAGACAGCAGTCACCTCCCACACCCCTACTCCTCCAGACACCCAGGATACATCTTGTGTATACTTAAGCTGTCTCTGACACACATAATTTCTTTTTCATCCCTGAGTAATCAGTCTTTTTTATCCTCTTAGCAAAGAGAACAGTATATTTTTGAACAGAAAAGATTGAGAGGAAAGAAAAAGAAAAGAAAGCCCTCTCCCCCAAGAAATTTCAGTGTAAATTCCCACAGAATAGCAACAAATAAAAGATGGTAAGGAAAAAACACAGAAGTTTCTAGAATGAGGGTATATGTGAAGTGCTGGTTGAGGATCCAGTCCTATTTTGAACATTTTGAAATTGTTTTTTCAAGTTCTGTTGTTTGGGGGTTAATGATGCTGCTGAAACCCTATTGCTTTGAATAGGAGGGATTAGTTTTTCTATTTCAGGATTAAGGTCAGTTTTATCAGGCTGCCAATCCTGTCAGCAATCCTCAGTCCTACAATCATTCTGCTGTTTTCAAAATCCTCCCTTGGGCTGCTGGCCCATTGAGCCCTACACTTATTCTTTTAAATATTACCAAAGGGGAGAGTATTAAGCATGAATCTACTCTAAGATACATGGAGGGTTTGCCCTAACCTTTCATTTCCATGAGATTCTTTTTGTTAAAGATTTATTTATTTTAGATAGAGAAAGAGAGCAGAGCCTGATGTGGGGGCTTGATCTCACAAACCTGAGAGCATGACTTTATAGAGGAAACCAATAGTCGGATGCTTAACTGACTGCACCACCCAGGCACCCCATTTCCATGAGATTCTAAAGACACAGAGGAAAGAAGGAGAACTGCACAGGCCTCTTTGAGGGTGTGGTAGATTGATAGTAAAGATAGCCATATTACTCACCCTTCTCTTTACAATATGACTTTGAAACTTTTCCCAATAAGAAGTGGAGTGTATTTCCTTATGTCTTGAATTTGAACTGGTCCTGTCTCCTGTTTTGGCCTTTAGACTAAGGGAGAAGCAGTGAGCCTAGGAGAGGCTTTGCATGCTTCCACTCTTTCTGACTTTGCCATGAGAAAAAGTCCTGGTCAACCTCCTGGACGATACCCTATAGAGAATAATAGCTGGCCAACTCTCAGAGGCTAAGCTGCCCAGCTGACCTGTAGTTGACTATAGTCATGTGAGGAACCTAGCCAAGACCAGAAGAACTCTCAGCTAAACCTGGCTCAAAATGCCAAACAGCAGAACTGCAAGCTAAATAAATATTTATTGTTTTAAGTCACCATATTTTAGGGGCAGTTGGTTACAAAGCAGTAAGAAAACTATTATAGAGGGTTCACAGCCTCCACCATACTGTTTGGATCTTTTGTCTAGTTTGCCTGATTATCACTAATAGTATTGACAGCAGTGAAAACAATATATAATATTAGGACTGTAGAGGGTCCACCTCATTTAGGACATGACCAATGACAAAAGCAGTATTAATGCTATTGACTTTCATGACCTTTGGATAGAAATCAGAAAGACTAGTTGAATTTCAATGGTGAAAATTTTAGAGCACATTTTTCTACAACAGCATTTTTTTTTTTTTTTTTTGGCGGGGGCGGGTGTTGCTCAGAAGCTGGCATGTATCTCATTAGAATGTATTGTCTGGGGCAGGGCTTCCCCAGAAGCAGACCCTGAGACAAGAATTTCAGGTTAAGTAGTTTATTTGAGAAGAGATTCCAGGAAATACAAATAGTGAGGTGGGAAAGAGAGAAGAAAAGACAGCCAATAAATAGTGATAATTACCAGGCAAGGTATGTGAGAAACTGGAGATTGATTCTGTTAGGGGAACTCTGACAGACAATGTAGAACACATAGCTCGGGGCTACCCCAAACTGAGGCCAAGGAAACTGGGCATCTACTCACCAATGCCCATCCACCTTTGGTTAAGGACTGCTTCCCAGGGCATTAAAACATGAGCAGTTCTGGAGTTCTTTCTCCCAAAGTAGAGAATTTCAGTGTTCTTCACTGCAAACAGCCTTTTGTGAGTAGGGATAAATGCTCAGAGGATATGAGCAGGGCATTAGCAGTGTTTAGTAGAAGGATTATGGGCCACATTTTTCTGAGTTGCTTGTGGAAAGAGGATCATGAGCTTAAGGCAGGAAGTCCTCTGAACAGAGTAGTCTTGAGGCTGTGTTATGGCAAGATGCTGGAGGAGCTAAGGATGGTGAAATGATGGCGGAGGGGGGGGACATCAGCTGGTGGTACCCCATCTGGGATTGGGATTCTGGAATAGTTAGATACCTGGATGCTTTGGCAACTCATCCTGGAAATAGCTGTGGGCATTGGAGTTAACTGATTTTTTTTTTCTTTAAAGATTTTATTTATTTATTAATGAGAGATACAGAGACACAGGCAGAGGGAGAAGCAGGCCCCATGCAGGGAGCCCAACGTGGGACTCAATCCCAGGTCCCCAGGATCACACCCCAGGCTAAAGGCAGCACTAAACCACTAAGCCACCAGGGCTGCCCCATTAACTGACTTGTTAATGGTTTACTTTTCTTTGTTTCCCAAAGTGTCCTGCATTCTAGGAGATAGATTTGGGTTTCCAAATCCTAGATGGAGAAATTGAGATACATGACTAACTTGCTTGAAGGTAAACTAGTATGTCAATGATTGTATGAAGAACACTCAGAGTGAGAATTCCTTTTTTTTTTTTTTTTTTTTTTAGAGTGAGAATTCCTAAATCTTGGAGCTTGAAGTCAACACTTTCTCCTCTCTTAAGACAATTTGACTTGATGTTCATTCCTTGTACACTGTTTGTTTCATCCTCTGTACTTGCCTCCTTCCTCTCTGAGCCAAGGGTTTTTCAGGTTTCTTCTGGACAGTGTGGGAAATAGTTAAAATCAGTGTTTACTGAGTTACAGAGGAGGAAATCCAGTATTACTAAATGAAAAGATATAGTTTGTACATTTGTTTCTTCATTCCCAACCACTGCTTCTCAAATGAGTTCACCCTGGACATATCATTTTGGTTACTCCAAATCTTGAAGAATTTTCTACTTAAACTTCATTTATCTGTGAGGTCTTCCTCCAATGATTCTGTCTTAAAATAATACCGTCTCCACCTTCTGAACTCTTTTTCCCCTTCACTGGTTACGTTTCTGTGTGACATGTAGAATCTGATATACTTCATGTTTGACTTATTGATAGATTACCTATCATCCCCAGCTTGAATACAAATTCAATGAACACTGACCATTTTCCCTGTTCCCTCTGCTGCCTCTTTCCCTCCCCTTGCCACATGTACTCCCAGTACTCAGAACAGGGCCTGGCATAGAAGCTCAATAAATATTTCATCAATGAATGAACAAATGAATCAAAGGTGTTTACCAAGACTTTTGGCTAATAAATCCAGTACATTTGTCTTTGCTGTTCTTTGTGAAGCAAAATATCTCATGGAGTTTCCTGGCTAGTTGAATTGAGAGAGGTACAATCCTGGATTTATCTTCCAGGCTTCCTTATAGCTTTGGAAGTACACATCTGGTTTGAATCCTACCTATATCACTTAGTAGCTGAGAGGTCTTGTTCAAATAAACTCTTAATTTCTTCTTCCACAAAATGGGCTAATAATCCCCATTTTGAAGCATTTTTTAGGAGGTTTATTTGAGTCAACATAAATAAGGTACTTAGCCCAGTACCTGGCATGCAGATGATCATCAAGTATGAATCTTGTTTCTTTTTTCCTAATTTCAAGTGTGGTCATCAATTGGCTGGCCAATCAGTGACACAAAGATCGAACGCAGCCCGGGTGGCTCAGCAGTTTAGCGCTGCCTTCAGCCCAGGGCCTGATCCTGGGGACCTGGCATCGAGTCCCACATTGGGTTCCCTGCATGGAGCCTGCTTCTCCCTTTGCTTGTATCTCTGTCTCTCTCTTTCTCTCTCTCTCTCTCTGTGTCTCTTATGAATAAATAAAATCTTAAAAAAAAAAAAAAAAGAATGGGAAAGTTGGTCAAAGGAGATGCTGAGGGAGGATGTCAAAGAAGGAAATCTGAAACTAGAAATGCAGGCAGGCCCTTAGGATCCGGGGCCCCCTTTTACCTCCTGGTTGTTTATAGAAAGACCATGGATGAGGGAGGCAGAAGATATGGCCTTGCCCCAATCATTGTATTTCTAATGTATTTCCTGAGTTGGTTCCTACCCAAAGCTGATTCATCTCTAGAGAATATGTCCTTTAGCCAAAAGGAACTGACTGCATAAGAGTTGAGGCTGGAGAAACTCAATTATCCAAGGAAATATGTTTCAGAATGAATCATATGATAAACCTTAAAGCAAAATTCCAGTATGGGGTTTTATTACTCAAACAATGTGGAAATACACCTGACTGAGAGGAGATGGAATTTAGGACAGAATTTTCTAATATGACCCATGTATTGACCCCTTAGCAGTTTTGGCATATGCAGAATATTTATCCACTTTCTCCTTCTTCTAGCAACCACTCTACTACCTTAACTTTCAAATAGAAATGTGTGGTATAGTTGTTGAGCATCTGGGAATGTCCAGAACTTGTTTTGAGGCTTGGGAAGACGGTGAATAACTGCAAACATTTACTGAGAATGATGAGTTTGTCATCATTGTTTCCACTACTTAACTTCTCTTAGAAAACCTTGAGAACTACTTTCAAGGGTGAAATTATTTGGTGGCCAGTCAAGGCAACTAGGACAAATTCATCTGTATCACTATTATGGGGTAGAAGAGAGAGGCAGAGGAGGAGGTGGAGGTGACGGAGGTGATGGTGATGTTGGTAAAGATGGTGGTGGTGGCAGGTGATACCATGGCTGAGGAGATGGCAATGATAAAGATGGAGACTCTGAAGGTATTAGGTAAGATAAAGGAGAGGTTGCAGAGCAAGTGGAGAGAAGGTGGTGGTAATCAAGGCAGTAGTGGCAGTGGTGGAGGTAGGGCTGATACAGGTGTTGATGGAGATGATGGTGGTGGAAGTGTTGGCTTTAGTAGTGACAGAGGCAATAATGGTAAAAAATGGTGATATCAAAAGAATTGAAAAATGTCTGCACAAAAACTTGTACATGAATATTCATAGCAGCATAACTCATAATAGCCAAAAACTGGAAACAATCCAAATGTCCATCAATGGATGAATGGATAAACAAAATGTAGTATCCACACAATGGACGTTATTTGGCCACAAAAGGGAATGAAGTTGTTACATGCTACAACATGGATCAACTTTGAAAACATTATGCTTATGTAAAAGAAGCTAGACACAAAGGCCACCACATTTTGTATAATTCCATTTTATGAAATGCACAAATAGGCAAGTCTATAGAGACAGACATAAATTAGTGGTGGAAGTGGGATGGGAGTGACTGCTAATAGAATGGGGTTTCTTTTTGGGGTGATAGACATATTCTAAAGTTAGATTGTACAACTCTGAATATACTAAAAACTACTGAATTATATACTTTAAATGGATGGATTGTATAGTAAATCAATAAAGCTAATAAAAAATTTTTAAAAAGTGGAGGTAGCAGTGGTATGGTTGTGGAGGGTTCACTTTTGGTGGTGGGATTGGACTGGGGAGAGGAAGGAAGAGTTGATTGATACCTGATATACCTAAATCTATGTAGGATCAAGTCTGAGTACCAAAGATTTTTTTTTCCATAGATGTTTTTCCATCTTCTGGAAACTCTATTTTCTCCCGTAGCTAACACTGAATCCACACACAAATATTTCTGAAACAGATGATAAAAATCAAGTGAAGTGTCACCTGCTGGAGGAATCGTGTCTAAAAGGGATATCTTTGTTTTTTCCACACAATGTTCTCAGCACACAGACTGGCTTCTGAGAAGCAATGGGATGGAGTGGCCAGGCTTCCTCTTCTCACGTGAGTGCAAAGTCAGATGGAGTCCATGAAGAAATTAAAGCAGACATCTGGGATCTATAATTTTTAATAATTTTTAAACTAGCTACAAAATGTCAATCACTTCACAAACCGACAGAGGAGACAGGAGGAATTTAATATTACATGCTGTAATGATATTTATCTCACAGTTTATCTATATTTCATTCATTTATATTATTTTTTAAAGATTTCTTTATCAGCTACTAAATATCTCAGCAATTTGGTGTGCATAGCTCTAGATTAAGCAACAGAGAATTGTACTGATAACAAACCACAGGGGGATATGGTGATTAATAAGAGTCAGCCTTATAAAATTTACATCTCCACACTGTTTCACAGCAAGATTGCTTTCTCCAAAACATAGCCTTCAAAAGCAGCAAATAAATCCTATATTACATTCATTTGACATAGTTCAGCCAAACGTATATTTTGCTGGAAATGATTAAATGGTGAGTGTGTCAAATCCATCTTTTTTAAAATTCATTTTTTTAAAAAAAGGATGATTATGATTAATAAGTCTATATATTGACAGAAAGAAAGTGAAACTACTTCAGTTTTGCTGGTATAACTTAATCTTGACAGTGTCTCAATACTGAGCATGCTTTGTTGTTGTTTTGTTGTTTCTGCTGTTGTGTGTGTGTGTTTTCTCATCAGTATGCTACTGTCATGGAAAGATTTTGTTTACGTAGGAATCTAAAAATCTATTTAGTTCTCATGCATAAATGCATAAATCACATCACTTTTAGTGCAATGCCTGTAATGTAATTCCACATTGTCTAATTATGAAATCATAAAGACAGATGACAGCCATGAGGAACCAAGGACAGCAAATTTTGAGAGTTTCAGAGCCTGACACCCAAAGAAAGTATAGTGACAGTAGCTCTGTGGAATGTCACAGTTTTACAAGAACAATACTGTGTATTGAAAGAATCAACAGCACATTGAGCATTCCTAAATTGTTGTCATTCAGCAAACACCACTGAGGAGAGAAAAGGAAAAATAAATCCAAGACATCTTATGTAGGGAGTCAGAGCCACTAAATGACTACTATATACAACCTTTGGAAAGAAAGAGACTCGGAAAGAACAAAAGACACATAATATTTTGGGGAAGCTGATGAATGACACAAGACAACATTCACAATGGGGGTGGACTGATATGTGTATGTGTGCAGACCTACTAGGTAATACGATGAGAAAAGCATGAAGGTGCTATCTTGCCCAACAGCATTTGGAAGAGAACACAGGTGGGCACATTTAACCACTCCCCAGCATCTTTGTTGCACGTTGGTTGGCCTCATCAATTCTGGTTTTGTTGGAATCAGCCTAGAAAAAAGGAAAAAGAAAACAGAATTTAGGTTGCCTTTTGACATTCCATTCTTTCTTCTGGGTCTCTTCAATTGCCCCCTTCTTGAGGGAAGGCATCTTGAAACTTCTCCTGTCAGAATTGACCCTTTCTTCTTTTGTCATCCCAGAATAATTGCTTGTGGCTCTACTTGGACATGATCATAGAAGCTTGGTTCCCATGACTGTCTTACCTTACCGGAGAGCACCCTTTTGAGGACAGGGTTACCTCATTTATCTTTCTCTATTGGAATAGCACCCAGTGATGTCTATGGATGGCATTCACATCTGCAGGATTGAGTTGAATTAGCACCACTTAAACAGCTGGGTTCAGATCATGGCTAACTTATTAGCAGAGTCACTTCAGGCCACTTACTTAATCTTGGGGCCTCAGCTTTCTCGTCTATAAGCTGGGGCAAAAAAGAATCCTGCTAACAAGCATGAGTGTCTATATCCTGTTCATTCAACCTTGACATCGAGATTGATATAACTATGAAGTATATACTATTATTAATTCCTTTTTCCAAATGAGGAAACCAGGCAGCCTGGAGCTAGAGTCCACACTAGTAATCACTATGTTAATCATTGTTGTAGTACTTAGGTCTGCTGTGAAAATGAAATGAGTTTGTACATATAATGTGCTTTGAATAATTTTTTGCAAAGATTAAGTGCTCAATATATTCTATCTTGCAATTATTGTTATTGGGTGAAAACTTGACTTGTTTTCAGGATGTTTAGTAACTTTTAGCCCCATTTCTGAAGACTCACTCCTATGAGTTTGACAATTGGCTTGTATTTTTTTTAAGTAGGCTCCACACCCAATATGGGGCTTGAACTCATGATCCCAAGATCAACAGCCATGTGCTCTACTCACTGAGCTAGCCAGGTGCCCCTTATCATTGGCTTGTTTGCACAAGAGCACTTTACCATAATTCTGTACCTTGACTGATCTCACTGCTTCAGTTACCTTTTGCTATATATGCAGCATGAAACCAAGAGTTGCTACCAGGACAGACTTTTAAACCCCAGAAAATGAACTATCTATTCCCAATACCACTGAAAAAGGTATGAGTGAGCAAGCAGAGGCAAAGATGAAGATACTGTTCAGGCTATTGTTTTGTCCTATCACGATTGGTAATGGTGTCTGTCCCTCTCCAGCCTGGAAAGTGGAACACAAAACTGAGAGGCAGTGTAGGGAAACTGAATTGCTTTTCTATCAACCAGTATTTGTTCAGTGATTACTGATTTTGCATTTACTATGGTGCTTGGTGCTTTCCAATCTCCACAGAATTGGATCTTCTTTATTTAGTTTAATTGTGAATTCCAAGCAGATTTAAAGTTATTTATATTCAACTAGAAATTTGCCAAGTTAAAATAGAAATATTGCTAGATTATTCAAAATTCTGAATTATCTGTCAACGATTTCCTACCATCTGTTTGGATAATCAAAAGTTGACTTTGAAAACAAGTTAACATAGGGCATTAATTTTCCTTGATTGTTTTGATCTATAGACTCATATTTTGGACCTTAGGTTCCTGATTTGGAAAACAGGTATTCTCTCCAATTTTACTTGGCTCTTAAATCTTCCCCCTTTAGCTACAAATCCTATTAGAAATAATGACATTTTGGTGCAAAGAGCATTATAAGCTCAGACCAATGTGAAATGTTTCTGCAGATTAAATGATGCTATTTTTCCAGACTAAATACTAAGAAAAGCTCAAATGAGGAAAATCATTAATTTAAAAATGGATGGCATTTCTGGAGGCAAGCATTCTGGAAACTCTTGCATTAAGAATGCACTGGTGAGCCTTCATCTGGTTGTAGAAGGAGAAATTTTGAAATAGAGGTTAATCTTTGGACATTGTCAAAGGATCCAGAACAGACCTACATTCACTGAAGATCTGTGATTTCCACCTAAATTTTCTCTGAAGCGTATCAAAATTCAAACCTATATACCTTATGCAAAAGGTACTACATCTTTATTATATAACAGAAATAGCATCTTTTAGGAAGAATCCTGAGGTAATCTCCTTTTAGATGTCTCTGTGGTATTTGGAGAATGCCTTTGTGTTCATTCTGTTCATATGCCAGAGAGGGGGCTCCATCCCATGACCCTGAGATCATGACCTGAGCTAAAACCAAGAGTTAGACTTCGAACAACTGAGCTATCCAGGTGCCCCAAGATTCTTATTCTTAGAGTGTGAGTTTAATTTACTCTTAGATATGCAAGAGATCTTTGTATTCTGTTTCCTATTAGCAGAAGTGAGAACTTACGTGAGAGGGTAGAAATCTATTTAAAAAATGTGTAGTTTATATAACATGTATCATTTGCAGCGATACTGGGTTGAAATAGACTCTATCGAGTCATGTTCAGATTGTGATTTGGAGGGTAAGACAAAGGCTAGTTATTCGAAGGCAAATAGACCCCTCTCTCACTTCTTAAACAATCCAGCACTTAGAGAATGATACAAACCATAACGGTTATTTCCCATCCACTTGCCTGACTTCCAATTATAATTCATAGCTGCATGTCTTTGCCCTTGTAGTAAATTGGGCCCAAAATGAAAGGTTTTCCCTAGAGAAGGGAACTAGAAATGCAAAGTGGTAGAATTAAGATGCCACTTGCCTTTCCAGGAACTCTTTTTCTTGCTGGAAGTCCAACTCTATCAATAAAGATTTGACCCTTCTCTTAGTAAAGGTACTCCTTCTGGAACTCTAATTGAGTTAGAGATACATTATCTCCCCACATCTGTGAGTAAATTGGGTCCATTGACAGAAAATGAGTACTTCTTGTTTTTTCAAATAATTTTCCTGATGGAAGGTGGTTCGGCAATTATTTTTTAGTTCATTCTTCTGGGCCATAACGGGTTAGGTCAGTTTGTGTCAGCTCCAGCGCTTTTTGAAACTCTCAATATTATTCTAAAATCTATTGATTTGTGCAGCTTTAAAAGCCTTGGCATATCAAAGGCTCTTAACAATGGTAAGAGTGTCATGACTTGTAAAAGTAAGCAAAGCACAAGCTTTTTGCCAGCCAATAGTGACATCTGTGTAACTCAACATTGATCAGGGAAAATATTACGTGATGAGATATTTTTAATATGAAGCACATAGAGCGCAACAGGGCCAAGCGTTCCCTTGATGTCTACTCCTTCCTTTTTCAAGTCATCGGAGGATGTCTGAGTACCAAGAAACTCAGTATTTAGCCTTATTTTCAAAGCATCCTTCTCTGCTCACCAAAGTGGAATGAATCGTTCAAAAGAAACTCAGGGTTTCAGCTTGAAAAATTCAGCATTTCCCAGTAAATAACCAATGTAACCATTGGTTACAGATGCACCATTACCATTAAGCCTGTAATGTATCTATTTCTTCCTGTTGGCATTTTGACATCTTATGAGATTATAAGCAATATTCAGGACTCTACTGATTGGGAAGGGAGCAGAATACAAGATCATAGACAGTATTTCAGGTTTGTGTAGGGTGGAATATCAGGTTTTGGTGCCCCAAATCTTCTTATAAAAGGTATCTGGTGTTTCTTTCTGTTTCCTTCCAATCTCAAGCCCCTAAAACCATTCCCTTCCCATTCTATTCTCTTCATTTTTCTTTATGCTTCTTGTTGACACCAGGGGGTTCAGTCTTAGAGCCACATCTGGTGTCCTTGTGTGAACTCAACTTCATCAGATTATGCTTTCTATTTTGAGATCTGGACATGTGAACTGTTGAACTGGAAATGGAATCTGGGCCTTTTTGAACTATTATTAAAGCTTTGGCATTTATAAATCAAAGCTCATATTCATCTTCTGGTTAAACTAAAATAAGTGTTCTTTCCCCTATTTCCTGATTCTATTCCTACATCATCTCTTGACAAGCTCCTAACCAAACTTTGAGACTCAATTTGACTTTTTGGGAGATTTTCCTATCACTTAAGGAAAATCTTTTTCTATCTCTTTCCTATCACTTAGATCTTTCCTCATCTAACCCTACTTAGCATTTTATGTGTGGCACTCTCAGCAAATTATATTTTGTGTGGTAGTAAATTCATCTGGAGGCTCACTGCTCCCCATAGGCTGTGAGTTTCTTAGCAGTGGGGATAATGTCTTTCTCATCTTCATGTCCTTTGGTGCCTAGCACAATACCCGAAATAGAGGTGCCTCTGAGGAATATCTGATAGATTAAATTCTACCCTCTTATTTACTTATGTTGGTGAACTTTTGGGAAATGAAGAGGGAAATTTCCATCTATCCCGTGTGCCTGAATACAAAACACAGTTTGAGGGGCTTATGCCCTTCATCTTTCCTCAGTGGTATTTCAGAAGTAATGAACAATGGAAGCTCGCTGACTGCCACAAGCTCACCTTCTCCATGATCCTGTCGATCTGGCGGTTCTGTGTATCAATCTCATTGCCCATATCCAGGGCCATGTGACGAAGGTTTCCAATGATACCGCTCACCTGCTCCAGGTTTTCATCCATTTCATTTTCTCGGGCATCATTTGTTACCCTGGGAGTCAAAATGCAATTTTTATAAGATAGAAATTGAGAAAAAAACTCAAATACCAAGGACCCAAAGCTCAGGGAAAATCTGTAGACCTTTAGGTATCAATCCCATCTACTTTTAATCTCTGTTCAATATAAGAACATTTTAGCTCTCATACAACAGAAAATAATTTGATTGATTGATTCATTGATTGGGCTCCACACCCAGCATGGAGCCCAACACCGGGCTTAAACTCACAACCCTGAGATCAAGACCTAACCTGAGATGAAGAGTCAAACTAACCAACTGAGCCACCCAGGCACCCCTAAAAAATATTTTCTAAATTTCATTTTTGAACCCCTTGAATTTCAATTTTTAAGGAAGGCATATTAGATTATCTACTTATCTCATTTCCACCAGCACATCATTTCCTCCCTTCATATGTTTATCCCAATTTTCATTTTTAAGAATAAAATCCTTTTGGGATGCCTGGGTGGCTCAGCAGTTGAGCATCTGCCTTTGGCTCAGGGCATGATCCCAGTCCGAGGATTGAATTCCGCATCAGGCTCCCTGTGAGGAGCCTGCTTCTCCCTCTGCTTGTGTCTCTGTCTCTCTCTTTCTGTGTCTCTCATGAATAAATACAATCTTAAAAAAAAAAAAAAAGAATAAAATCCTTTTGTTGAGAGGATTGCCGGTCAGAGAACGAAGATGGAATTAGTTAGAAATTATATTTTTCTTTCTGAAATGTCAACCAAAGTCTCCAAAAGTTAAATTGAGAAAGAAAGGCTTTTGTGTTAAGTCAGAGAATTTCTCTGCTCATCTTCTTCCCCATTTGGGACCCAAATACATGGGAAGAGTAATGATAATTACAATCTGCCCTTAATCCTGCTTGCTCCCAAGAACTCCAAAGGGAGCTACTTATTCAAGATTTCTATTTGCTCAGATTTCAATGCAATAGGGGGAGGGGGGGTTGGTGGCATTCTGAATGGGTGATTTCAGGGGAAAAAGTTGTGATAAAATATTGTTTCAGTTTGGGAAGGAAGGAGTTGACTCTCAAAGTGCCTTACCACCTTGTCATTTTTTTCATAGCTTAAGAGTTAAGAAGGTAGTAACTCTTTATTGTAAATGGTAAGTACTCATTCTAGAATGTTCTGACTAATTAACATTTTCCCACTGCAGATGGTGATGCTAAAGATGTCCGATGGGGTTAAAACTCATCCCCCATGGTAACTCCCAGTATAGACTGGCCCACCAAGGTTTTTAAGGCAGCCCAGGGCAGGGGAAATTAAAGGGGGAACTTCCTACTTTTCTTACATAGAAAAGAAGCTTATTTAAATGATCATCAACAGGTAAGGCATACTTCTGGCTCCATGATTCACAATACTGATAGTATATTAGAATTACTTGAGAAGCTTTAAAAACCAGAGATGCCTGAGTCTAACTTCTAGAGATTTTGAATCTGTTGGTATAGATTAGGCTCAGGTACTGATTTTTTCTTAAAAAAGACTTTACTTACTTATTTAAAAGAGGGAGAGAGAGAGAGAGAGAGAGAGAGAGATAGAGAGAGAGAAAACAAGTGGTGGAGAGGAGCAGAGGCAGAGGGAGAAGCAGGCTTTCCACTGAGCATGGAGACCAATGCAAGGTTCAGTCCCAGGACTCTGGGATCATGACCTGAGCTGAAGGCATATGCTTAACCTACTTAACCAAATGAACCACCCAGATGCCCCTCAGGTACTAATGTTTTTAAAAAATAGCCTCAGGTCATTCTAATGTGCAGCCAGTATGGAGAACCCCTGGTCTGGTTGCCCCGGGAACAGATAGAAACAAGAACAGAGTTGTCATCTGTGAGGCTTTATGTAGATATCTAAACCTTATGTTTCAGTGACAGTGATCTGTCATTTGAATCTGGATTATTGATTGGTAACATCAGTTACAATGACCTGGGAATAGATAGGTGTACAACTATCTGTACACTACTCTAGTCACTAGGTACCCTGGTCACTGCTGAGCCCTAATATAGCCTTAAAAAGGGATAGGAGTTTTATTTCTTTTATTTTTAACAACAAAAATATTTGTCATTATTTATTCTGTTTTCTGGTCTGAGAGTTGAGTTCTGGATCGGCAGATTTGTGTAATCTGAGATTTTTATATAGGTCTTTAAGTTGGCTTTTCCTTCCAGGTCTCAAAGGAAGTAAGTCAGGTATGTTTGTTATATTCTATTTGTACCCTCAGATCCATTCTCTCACCTGTTTTGCTCTCTGCCCAGAGATGCTGACCTCTCTACAACTGCATCACCCAGATTCTCTTACCCTCCAGCTTCCAATAGGCTTTGGCAGATGGCCAGTAAGATATTGGAGGGCAAGAGGAAAGAGGAATGTGGGCATTTATTTCCCTTTCTCATTTCTTGCTGGTTTGCAATAGCTGCATTTCTCTAGAGCCCCTCACCCACAGTGGTAACTACTGTCAGGTTCTGATAACAGCTCCTGTCCCTTTAGGACTCTTCCTGCTATTGCTAGTCCACAAATGCTTTATCATTGCTTGTTATTAACCCTGCCCACACCCCTGTAAACAATCTCTTTCATAAGTTCTGTTCAATTCAATTTATGGAACGAAACACCTGTTTACTGCCGCATTGATGCTGGATGTGGTCATGTGACTTGCTTTGTCTGATAAATGTTTGCATGTTGGAGCCTGCCTCCTGGGAATGCTGCCACCACCATGTAAGAAACCAGGCCTCTTTGCTGGAGGGACAACACAGGAGAAAAGCGGAGGCGCCTTGCCCTAGCCAACCACCAGACGAGTAAGTGAGACCATCTTGGATCATCCTGCACCCATCTTCATGGAACGAGGGAGCCCAGGAGGGGCTCTTGGAAGAACTGCACAGCCAACATACACATTCATAAGTAACCAGTAAAATGGCTGTTGCTTCAAGAACCACTCAGCTTGGGGTGATTTGTTACTTAACAATGGAGAACTGCTACAGGGCTGGCTGCGGGCAGCTCACCTCCGAATGAAGCCACCACTGATGGCCATCTGCTCCCGTTCGTCCACCACACGAGCAGGCTGGCTGGCCACCACTCCATCCTGATTATTGCCCCAGGCTTTTTTGTAAGCATCACTTGATTTAAGCCTATGCAAAAAAGAGGGTGAGTGACAAGGCAAGGGGGTGGAGCATCAAACTCACAACAATGGTCACCTCTTTAAGCGAAGAACCGAACCAAGCAAATGGGTTTTAATTCGAGGCTTAGGGAATACCGATATATCATAACTGGACCCAAACAGTTGGCCACCACCATGCCTCAGCTACTCAGCATTTCACGTCCAATCAAGCCAATTGCGATTGTCTAGATTGCAACTTTTGCCCAAAGGTTGTTCTTGTTTTGGTTTGTTTTTGCAGTTTAGTTGGATTTAAGACAAGAATTAAGGTAGCTGGAGGACATTCAGTTCTATTTCGGTGACATGGTTATATTTTGAGACACAAAACACACAGAAAAACATACTGGCAGACAGACACATAACAAGACTGCCAAGTAGAGTGTGTACATCACACCACAGCAACACACTGTCATCAAGAAAAACATACTCGACCAAGTTTTTACACACCATCATGCAAAGATTCCCTGTTTTAATTTTTCCCCCAATGCATGTATGGAACTAACTATTCCAACTCTGCATGAAGGACATAAAGGATTGGTGGTTGGCCAAGGGTGGTGGTCTTCAAGTTGCCTCTAGAGTGATTTGAATTAGCTAATATATCGGTACTTCCAAACAGTCACCATACATCTAGTCGATGTACAAACCTTTGTCCACAGAGACAAAAAGTAAAAGAGGCATAGTGAAATGAATGCAGGAAAATAGAAGAGAGAACAAGCCATCTAGCACCAGAAAAGGAAATCCCTCTACGTCTTCTTCATGCACCAGCTACAGGCATGAGTAGAAAGTGAAGCATTCTCATTTAAGCCAAACTATTCCAGAAGTTGACCATTCTCGGAAAAGGCACTAGCAGGACAGTAATAGCCTTCATGAGGATTTGAAACGCAGGTTCAATAGCTTCTTTGTCAGGCTGGGGGGCAGGGTGGGAATGATTACAAACTCCTACTTCAAGCTATCCTGGTATGTGGCAGGGGAGTGTGGTCTGGAACTGGTGTGGTCTCCATGGGCCATGATTCACTGAGCTGCCTTGGAGAGAAACTTAAAATCCAGGCATACCTGTTGTGCCCAATAGAAACATGTGCAGCATATTTTGGTGGGTGTGTTGTAAAATTTAAGGCAATCAAAGATGTTTTTAGGTTCTTTGCATAGTAGAAACCACATACTTCTTAGTCCAGAAACAAGAGAACTTCCTTTGGTCCCATTTTCTTATTTTCTCTTATATGACAGCAGAACTTAACCCCTCCCCCCACTTTTTTTCTTGCACTGGAGAATCACAGCCATCTATTAAAACTGGCTCCAGGGACTAAGCAACCCTGGAATAAGTTGGAAAACTGTACCAATGGAATTTCAGCAACTACCACAATCTAGTGTATAATGCCACAGCCCTCAGAGCCGTCAGAATTTATTGCACTAAAGAGCCATGGGCCCACTCAGTGGGACAGGATCCAAAAACTAATTCAACAGAGCTTAGAATCTGGGTTTTTTTTTCCAACTCCCCATTCCCTTCCTCCTCACATTAAAAGAAGTTACTTGGACTTTGTGATGTTTTCTGCTATGTAAAATATCTGGTATACCATCTTTGGCAAAGTCAAGGGGGTGGGAAAGTTTGCGTTTCTGAAAGAAGGCGAATCACTGCACCCACAATGCTGCACATAGACTCACATAACTGCCGTACATCTACCATAGTCCTTTGAAACATGCCGAGACAGGGCGAAGCCCTCAGAGAGTCCAGGGCACCACCAGCCACTGCGTTGTGACACATGGTTTTTAAAGCATTATTTACACACAATAGGGAACACTTCAGTCAAGCTTTGAAGCTCAGTTAGGGTCTCTTGTGCAATATGGAGTTAGTGCCAACTGCTATGTGTAATTCGTAGGGGCCATCATTTCATCTGAGCATTAGAATCCATCCCAGGGCAAGGCCTGTCTCCACGCTTTCTCCACACAGTTGATGAATGGGGAAATTGCATCTGTTGGAATTCATCATAAAACAGGTGGAAGTCTCACCTGGGGGGCAGGTGGCCACTGAAAAGAATACACAGCTAAGTCCTGACTAACTGGAATGCGTAGCAATGAGTCATGTTGGTGAATCACACCACTTTCTTAATTAACAGTGGGCCATGGAGGAAAATTTTGTTTCAGGCATGATTGTTGAATATGTTAGATTTTCTAGACACTTTCTTGCCTTAGAGTCTTGGGTAGTGAGCATGACCGAATTTCTCCTTGGTTATGGCTTTACTTGATGTACCTGATAGCCTTTCCTCTAGGATCAACTCTTACTCTTTGGTCCCCTTGGGTGTGGAAGTCACAGGATGTCGACTGAGTGGCAGAACACAAACTGCCTAGATTGCCCTTCAGGAAAAACCATTTTAAGTCCCTGATGTGATTTCCCACCCTCCTTTGTTCAATGGTCTCTTTTTACTAGTGGAAGGAAAGCAAAGGTATAAATACCTTAGAGTTTCAGTTAGCTAGATTCCAGTTAATCAGGCTTTGCTGTAGATCATTCTTTTAAAACGAGTTTAAATTTATTTGTAAATTGAGCCCCTCCCCCTCCTAAACAGGAAGTGGGATATTTTAAATCAGCCTCAAAGTTTAAAGGATGTGAATGGTCATATAATCAGCTAGAAATGACATCAATTGCTGTACTAAAAGCTAGGATCAGGAGAGCTTTTAGGAAAAAGGCTTCTGTTCAAAGGGAAGTGGGAGGGGTGACGGAGATTGGGTAACGGGTTTAATTTTCCAAATGCATGTTGGACAATCCCCTCATGCATTTTTTTTTTTCACTGCTAGTCAAATAAGACTATCTTCCAGAACCCTCCTTTTCAGGTTCCTTCTGTTGCAAACCTTTATAACCACATGTCACATTTCTGCTACATTCCAAAAAAGCGTTGCAGAACCTTGAGAACAGTTGAATGTTTTGTGATGTCGTGCATGCAAAATCTACACATTTCAACATTTTGGTCAGTGTACGGGTAGATCTTCCAAGAGGAAGAATGTCAGAGGGATGGGTCCAATTTGAGTAAGGCTTGAGCATTTCTTGCTTAAGGGCTCATGGCCTCAGTGGTGGGTAGAGCTGGGGCATCTACAGTCTAATCACTGGGCAGATTTGGCAACTGGCAGGGCAATCCCTGTCATACTCTCTGTCTTACAGATGCTTGCTTAGGCCAAATTACCTGTCTCTTTTGCTTCTAGAAAATCGAACCTTGCCATATGTGTTTCTCGACTTCCAAACTTACCCCCAAACTTTTCTAGCTCTGCAGTTTTGGCTTCTGGGATTGGGAAAAAATAAAATTCCCTGGATGCCTCTTTGTTGAGGCTAGTCTGTGTCTCAAGGTACACTTTCTGGAAAATGTTGAAACGTTTGTCAATAAAAGTTGCTGACAGTGAAGCTTTCACTGTAGTATGCCTGATTTTTAATGCATCAACAGTAACTCCCACTAATATCATCTATGCTATGAGATGAATGCATTGGAGACGGTATTGATCTGTTCTGCATGCCACATGCTCATCCTGACTTTGTGCTTGGCAGGAATGAGCTTGTCAAGGCTTGGAGATGGGCCTTGGGAAACCAAAGCTTCAGGCAGGCAGGCAGCACCTACTTGTTACAGGGACACACACAAAGCCCGCAGAATTTTCCTAGGTCCGTCAAATTCTTTTCTGCTTCTTTCATGTCCTTATTGATTTGGTCCATCCCTTCCTCAATGCGTTCCAGTTGTTCTGATTAAACACAAGTATTTTATCCCCACAGAATGAAGCAGATGGAAAAGGACAAAGAAAAAAAAGACAAAACTTCAGACATTCACTTTGACATTAAAAAAGAAAAAAATTAAAAGAAAGAAGAAAAAAAAGAAAACTGGACGCCACAGATTAGAGCTGGTACCCAGTACCTACTTGTTACAAGGACATATGAAAAGGCCACAGCATTTCCCTAAATCTTTTAAATTTTTCTCGGCCTCCTTCATGTCTTGGTTGATATGGTTCATGCCTTCTTCGACACGATCGAGTTGTTCTGGTTAGGACAAAGGGATGACAGTGTGGAATGAATTTTTTTTGGGTTTCCAACAGAACATGAGAAATGACTATGTGGAACGGAATTTGAAAGAGAAAGATATTACAATGCACGATCCCAGAGGATGCATTGCTGTAGACTGCTGCCACCTTACACGAGCACAGGTGGAAGGAAATGAACAAGAAAGATGTTCAAAAGAGTCTGTAATTCGGACATGATGGGATGGAGGTACGTAGGCCTGTTTGATTCTGAGGATCCAGGAAAACAGCACAGCATAGTCACTTACTCAGGCACCAATGAAACCCGAGAGAAAGAAAAACAGGGTGTTAATGTTTTAGGAATTCAGATTTAGTGCTACTAGAAAAGGTATCTGTCTCAACTTTAAATATCTCTATTTTTTGGCTGTAAGCATCCTGGACCAGGTAAGGGTAGCAAATAGAATCAATCTTCTTTGGGGAAAATAACAATTAAAGTGATAATTAGCAATGGGTACCAGATCTTTTTTTCCCTAGCAGTGGGCTGCTCCCTAGCCCAGGGGCAGTTCTTGGTTTTGAATACTTAATTCATACAGACACTGTTAAAAAAGGAAGCAACATCAGCAGAGTAATGTTCCAAGCACTGGGACATTTAAATTCCTCTCTTCATCCTATGACTTACTTGCTATCAAAGTTCTGGAAGGCATTTCACTTCTCTGCCTCCTGATTTCCCAGTCTCTACAATGGGGGGCATGTTAGATCCCTAACTCAGGCAGACAGCAGGGAAAACAAACACATGGGTCTCTGGAGGAGGGGTGATGGGCTGGAACATAGAACAGTACGGAGTCATTACTGCCAGCAAAGCGGACCTGAGTGCATCTGAGACATAGATCGATAGCCATAAAACCAGCTCATGCTTCTAGGTTGCCAGGGTTACATTCACTAACTTGATTAATTTTTCAAAAGTTATGGCACCACACTGAGTAAATTACAAGTTCAGTGAAGGGGTTTTAAAAACAGTTTTTAAGACCGTTAAAGGAAAGCAGCAGTGCAATGTCTTGGCTGTCTAGTTACAAACCCTAATTATACTTCCATCCCTCTTTTAATCTACATTTCTATGCACACCTGTCCCTTCCCTTTAGGAATAAAAGCTTGATTAGAATAAAACTGATAAATACATTTCGAGTCTAAGGGCATAAATAATTGCTTAAAAAGAATTTCACATTAAATTGTCCAGTGGAAATTATTCCAAAAAATGAAGAAAAGTTCCTTACTGACCCAAACTGGGGAAACGGTCTATCTAGAAAACAAGAGTCTATTGTGTTTTCATTAATGGGGCTAAAGAATAGAATCCAGCTTATTTGGAATCTGCTACCTGTGCCATGCTTTTCAAATGATGGATGAAGGCAAAATTTAAATGTTTCTGCAGCATTGGATAGCTGTAGAAAATAACAGTGTTGTGCTGGTGAACTTCTATTGCATAAGGATAGGTCTAGTAATGTCTTTAAGAAAATCTTTAAAAGGACTAAAAAAAAAAAAAGTAAGTCTTTACATTCTAGAAGATTCTGTGCTTTTACGAAGGCTTCTTTCTAGTTCCCTTTTAAGACTGTAATAAATTAGTCTATAGATAAAATTATCTATTGAATAGGGGGATTGGTAGAGAGAGAGGAGCTCAACATTGTCAAGGGAAGAACCATATTAAATACAGACAGAAATCCCAAAGGAATACTTGCTAATAGCTTCCTGAAGTGCTGGGTTGAGATGGGATTGAAGGAGCATCTGGACTCAGGGAAAACATGAGATACTCCACTAATGATAGCTGGAATACACGCAGATTATGGCATGGGGATACACAGTCAGGCATTTGTCCTTCCTGAGGAGTTTCTCTGACAACATTTCAGAAGCCCCACTGACTGTGGCCAGGGATTAGGAGGTAATAAAAATAAAATATAATAAAATAAAAACATGAATTGGTCCCCAAGAGTTGTATTTCTGAACCAGAGAATTCAAATTAAAATATAAAAACAAATGTGCTCGTCCCAATTGGTATTTCTTCAAGCTGTTCAATCATGGGTTGCCAGACTGTTAGGCGAAGGCCATAGTTAAGAGAGGGATGCTGAAGCTCTTTCAGAAAAGTTGATTCAGAAAATGATTTTATAGCTACTAATATTGGTTGAATTTATCATTTTACACAATTATAAATCAAATCCCTTAATTTAGAAAATATTGTGGGACCATTTTGTCATAGTTAATTCTAACTATTCATTTTTAGAGTGTACTGTGTTAGGCATATTGAGACTTCATGGCATTTCAATGGATTTCTGTGATGACATCTCTCAGGAATGCTTGAAAATAATCAATATCTTCATTCCAACCTAGAGTGGCCAGCAGCATCTTACTGGCTGATCCAATGTACTGTCCATAGTTGACTGCTTCTTACCTCCCTAAGCTTGTTTTCTGTTTTCTGTCTATTCTTGGAGACTGGGAGAACAATAGCATTTTGAGTTAGTAGAGGTATTCCAGTAGATTATACTATACGTTTGGGCAAGAGATTGTACCTTCTTTTGCCATATTGGGATGACTGGTTATTTATGATAGTTCCACCAATGGCAGGATACTCAGGGATCTAAGTTTAGACATCTTTTCTACTAATCTTTCTAAAGTAAGGCAACATGAGGCCCTTAGAATACTCAATCTGATTAAAAAAGAAACAAACAGTAGAAGAAGAGCAAGATGTCAATGCTATTGACCCAGTGTGGAAGCCTTTATAAGTATATTCAGTTACCAGATGCTGCCTATATGATTTTCATTATCCTTGATGAACAAATGGAAATTCATTAAATAAATTTAAGTAGCCATATGTGGCTAGTGGCTACCGTATTGGACAGTGCAGCTTTAGTTATTCATAACAGATACTGGTGTGTAAATGTTAGCAAAAGAAATGTTTTCTCAAATGCTACTTTGTAGTGCCATGAACCTTTTAAGAAAGTCAGCAGGCACTCTGGAAGAGGCCTTACTCTGCCCTTACTCTGTCAGGCAGAGGTCAAAGATTTCACTGTTTAGTTTGGCGTTGATCCCATGGGATTTTCCCAAGGGCTTCATCTTCAGCATTGAAACAAACACATAACTTAGCAAAGACCAACAAAAGGATCAAAAGATATGGAGGTGAGAGTTTATATCATCCCATGTTTGTGATAAGGTGGTTTCATGGGGATTTCACTTCGAGACAAGTTTTCTAGAGGAATAAAAGTCCCAACTCAGTATATTTCCAGGGCCATCTGTCATGCTCAATGCTTCTCGGTGTCTCCTGATACCTGGGTATAAAACAAGAATCCCATAAAGAATTTCCGAGCGCAACCATTTAGCTGGACAACCTGGAATAGTTCTTTAGAAGGATGTCTGTTTCTTGAAACTCCTGTGCAGCTGCAGGATAGAAGCAATCAACATTTTTGGTGTTGAAGCATAGACAAAATTAGGAGAGCATAACTGGAGAGAAATTTTAAAGCAGTTACTGATCTAAACAACTAAACACAGCATATGCAGAATGAAAATGCATTTACCATGACAATGAAGATAGTCATTTATGACTATCTTAAATGACTTTAAGCTCATCATTTTACAAGATCCTAATCACCTTATAGTATAAATGGAACGTGTACCCCTTAAGACTAGGCAATAACTACTCACTTTTGGGGGTTTTCCAGTTGTGTGTTTTTCTCAGTATCATTGTGATCCCCACCCATCTGGTAAAACCAAGGATATCCTAGGAAATATGTTTAACCGAGGAATTCAGCATTTTCTATGGCGTGGCCACAAATGAAATGTTTTAGCTGAGAACATGAGCTATCTTGTGGGGGAAATCTGCTATTCTGCTTCCTTTCTCAGAAAGGAAGTTGCTATACCTATGGGAGAGGTTGCTGGGAATCATTTGTGCTTATGAATAATATATTTCTGTGTGGAGATTTTGGCAAATTTTATCTTCAGATTTTCTTCATCAAAGTGCAATGAAATTTGCAACTCAAGTAAGCATGTTATTTCTCTCTTTTTGATTCTAGAGCTATATATGTACATATTACATCAATGCATATCTGCAGCATATAATTCTAGGAGCAGAATGTCTTGGTCAAAGATGGGTGTACGTCATAATTTGAAAATATTATCAAATTACTCTTCAAACATTTATAACTGTCTATAGTGCCTATCTGTACATTGAAGATGACTGTTTTCCCAATATATTCACGCACTGGTGATTATCAATTTAAAAAATTTGTACCAGTCTGCTAAAGAGAGGCATCTCGTTATTGGTTGAAGCATGATTTTGTGTCTATTTATAAGCGGGTGATTTATATCTTACATCAATTTGCTTGTAGGTTGTTGCTCTTTTCTTTGATCATATGCAAAGTTTCTCTCTATATTAGGAAAATGCCTTATGTCTGTTATGTGTATGGCAATTCCCACCGCCCCCCCCATCTGAGGTTTATTTATTTTTGAAGTTGGAGCTGTCCCATGTTGTGAATACAATCTTACATTTTCATCTTTGACATTAAAAAAATTATCATGATTCCTAAGAATTCTTTAATGTTTTCAAGAATATAAAGAAAAAATTCTCAACAATTTTCTTGTTATAAGAATTCAGAATAGAATCAGGTAGCTAACTTGTGGCTAGAATTAAATAAGCATCGTCATATGACTAGATGTATTGAGACAAAAAGAATATTACTCTTCTAGATTCCACTTTAGAGTACAGAGATGATTTTCATGGATTCTCTGATTTTCATTGCTTCTAGCATTTCCGTAGTAATTAAAAAATAATTTAAATATTTTAAGTGGTTCAGTTTCTCATTTTCCAATGGTCTCCCTCAGCTTATATCCTTTTAAAGACCTAACAGGACCTAGTTACTTAAGGAATCTTCATGATGACTTGGAAATCAAAACTGTCAGATCCTGAATTAGGATGGTCAGAAGAAATGGATGTGATATAATACTATTCTATCATCCTATCTAGGGATTATTACAAGAAAACTAAGTTTACGGGAAAAATTGGGGATAAGAAGGATCAAAGATTTCTCAAATTGTCCAAAACACTACCATTAAAGAAAAAAAAAAAAAAGACTTTTCCCTTCAAAATTCTGTTACTCCAATATACATGAGAGGAACAGTAGTGACATTTAATCAGTCATGAAGGCCTCAACGTTACCATACATTTACCAATCTTTTCAATGGAGAAAGGGAAAAAAGCAAGACGGTGAAAACTCTAGAATCCTCATACTCATATACATACATAAATATGTTGAAAGGATCACCTTTGTATGGACAAATAATTTTTTTAAATGCACTTTATTCAGATGAGAAATTGTTCTTACTGAAGAAATCTCAACTTACCTCCTTGTTCATCCAACATAACCAAAGTCCTGATACCAGCATCTTTACTCTACATTCCAATAATGGTAGCAAAGTTGAAAAAGAGTTAGAGAGAAAAGAGAGAAAGAGAAATCAGTAAGGGGACAATTAGCCCTAGAAATGGAAAATGAAGAAGGACCAAAGGAGAAAGAGGGAGGAAATAGGGCAAGAGTATTAAGGGCTGGGGAGGGGCTCAGAGGAAGAGGTTACCTGTGGACCTGTTCTATCGGTGAATCTTAGGGTAGATAAGGGGGATGTAGCTCAGTCTCCATGGGGGTAGGGCACAGAATTGGAATACACAATTTAATAATATACTGGGGTTTTATTTTTTGCAAAACAAAAATGCCTTATAGTTTCTCTAACACCAACCATAGAAAGCAAATCTTTCAAAATTTTCTAGACTAAATCATCAGGAAGTTTCCCTCAGTGAATTGGAAGGAGAGGCCCCACAGGAAAGTAAGAAACCTTGGGGGTGAGATTTTTAGGTTTATCAAAAGAGATGATTACTTCACGAAGATTGAGAAATACAGCCCCAAACAGAAATTAACCTTCTACTTTCTCTCTATGGGGAAAAGTTCTGTGAAGTTTAGAAAGCTGATGGACAGACGAGAAATAAAGGCTCTATATTCTGAGATTGAAAATTTGCACAATAATAGTGTGAGAAAATAATTCATCTACAAGTTTTACTGCAGTTCTTTTGTGTAGAAGTCTGCAAAAGGCACTCCTCATCTCACTCCAGATGATTGAAACAAACTAAATGCCACCTAAATTATTTGGTGGAGGGGAGTGGGAATTGGTGGGTAGGGGAAAAGGAACACAGATATTTGGTTAAGGTTGAGACATCAACCTTAAAAATCGTCATTGCTGGGATCATTAGCAATGCCATTTTATACTTCTTAACAATCACCCTATAAAACGAAAATCTTTCCTTAACTAATTTGAATTCCCAGCAAGATTGAATTCCCAAAGATTGGGTGGTTGCTGGGTTGGTTCATTCACTCAGCTGTTTGTTCATTCATTCATTCATTGACTGAATATTTATTGAGCCTCTACTCTGTTCCAGGCACTAAGTTAAGTGCAAGATACGTGTACAGCTTCTCAACTGCTTCACAGTGTAAGACACAGTTTAGGTTAGGTGGACAGAGCTGGGGTCTGGGAGTCAGCAATTCCAAATTCTAGACTTATCTTTGCAGTTCTCTTGCCCTAGAGTCACTTGTTCTGTGTCTCAGCTTTCCTAGCTGTCAGAGAAGGACAGAAACAGCTCCCTCACTTCCCAGGGTACTTATATGGATAAAATGAGCTACAGAATGTAAAGGTTCTAAATATTCAACTCTGTGGGAGGCTATGGGTTCCAAAAAGCAATTAAGATAAGGGATTTAATTTGTATAGAATCTCAAACAGTTTAGACTGGACTGCTGTGTTTGTTTTCTTAGATCCTTTCCCTTTTTATGAAATTCTCAAAGGAAAAAGTAAATATGGTAGGAGTTGCTGATGGAAGGGAATTGCTGTGTCTAAGAATTCACACTCTGGGATTAAAAAAAAACCAGCAGTTTTTAAAAAAATAATTAATTAATTTTTTTGAGCTGGGTTTTAATTTCGTCTCTGCCATTTATAGCTAGGTGACTCAAGCAAGTTACTTATTCACTGGGTACTTCAAGTTCCTCCTCACTAAGATGGCGATCAGAATAGTAGTGAAAGTGTGTACCTACGAGGGTTAAGTTAGATTATATATAAGTTAGATTATAGACCTTTGATGATGATGGCTCTGGTTATAGTACCCAGCACATAGTAGGTTCTCAATAAACATTAGAACCTACATTTGATCCCACTGTTTTGCTGATAGTTTTTTAAATCAAAATAACTGGATTTTTCTTTGGGGAAACTAGAAATGCAAGGGAGGAGAAGGACAGGGATGAGGACAATATTTTGAGGAAAGCAGAATATTACTTTCTCTTATTCTTAACAAGTATTATGTTTTGATAGCTAGGAATGAGAGGAGGTGGTTCCACTGTTGTCTTAGCTTGATTCTTGGTTTCTGTTTGAGATTGCTGGGAAAATTGTCTACCTAAAAACTAAAGAGTTGGAGATAATGAGGAATTTTTTTTTTCATTTCTTTCTTTCTTCTTTTTATATCTCTATTTTTATTTTTCTTTTCTTGCAGATGAACTAAGACTATTTCTAGAACATTTTTCAGTCTTTCTTTGATCATTCTGAGATGCTTTCCCCAAAATCCAACACATCTGAGCTAAAACAAGGACTCTCCAGGCACTTTCTTAACCACTAGAATTCCAAAAGCCTCCACATCTACCTATATGAAAAGAACTGCCCTGCCTCAATTTTCTAGCTTTAGTAGAAAGTCTGGCATAATAAAGACATGGCTTTAGAACACTTATTCTCATTACCAAGGTGACTTGGAAGATAAATTGGGATGAGAAGAAAAGATGCTTAAAATAGCCATGCAATGTTGAAGAGCCTCAGTAACTACCACTCCATGAAAGCTCTCTGTGGTGCTTGTGAACTGGCCTGCCCTCAAGCGCTGGGGGCTTTCCTGGGTTACTTTTCACAGCCCCAAGGCATTCACGTGTAGACTTCATTTCCGGCAGGTAGTGTCAACAGAGTTAACTTTTTTTTGCCTGGAACCAAATATTACTTTCTTAAAGAGGTATTCGTGATTCTACTACCAGAATTAATTATATGTTCCGAGGCAGGGAAGGTCTTGAGTTTGAAGAACCATTTTCATACCTGCTTTCCTACATGATACCAATTTATATCTTACCTCCCACCCCCAAAGTTAGGTATTCCATACATGTTTGTGCAAGTGTAGTCATCAAAAGAGCAAGTTTGCAACTCTGGGAACCAAATGTTATATGATTTCTAATCTTTTTACCTGTGTAGGGTATCCACTTTTCTGAATTTTCCCAACTGACTTCTGTGTCACTTTACATCGTCCTTGAAATGCCATTAATGGCTTCTATTAAAAAAGCAAGTTTCTATACCTGCCACTCTGTTACACCCTAGTCTGTGAGGGATGGCACAAAATCTTATTGAACTGAAAGTGGGGTTGTCTGCCGTAGGGAGGCTGCACAAGTTTTGCAACCTTTCCTGTCTTTGAGACTAAATTTCAATAAGAATTCAGCTCAATTCAAATTATATAGCACTGATGTACTTTGGGATCATGGGCAGGATCCCACTATTTCAGTGCTCATATTTGCCAAATGATTTCTGTCCTTGATGAATATTTAATGCTGATTCTCTTTAAAGACAATTTCTTTTTCGATCGAAAAGCAGACTATCCTTTGAATAGCCAATGTTCTAGACATAAGGGGTATTTGACCATCAATATAAAATAACCCAGGAGGAAGTAAGAGCAATCAATCTATTGCAATAATACTTTGCTCATAATTTCCTAAGGATAGAAAGTCTAATAGCCTTCTCTCATTTATTAGAGGTAGGAACTAGCTTCCATCTGTTTCACCCCTTGTTCTAAGATGCAACCTCATGCATGATCAAGAAATCCTTTAGGAGAAACAAAAATGTATGATTCAAGTATCCTACTTCAATCAATAGAGCTTTTGAGACTCCCCCCCCCCCCCCCCCCATAAGTAGAGCAGACACTCCTTACTCAAGACTGGTTGACACTGCCTGCAATTTAAGAAGAGGCAAAAAAAAAAAAAAAAAGTATTCATTGGCTCAAAGACTCCAATGGATGAGGGGCCAGTTCAGAGTGATGTGTTTGATGCATTTGCTCCACCACTTCCCAGTGTTTCAACACTGCACAGGTAGACAAATTGGTGATAGTTCTGGTATTTTAGAAATTTACTTGACGTGGGCATACATGTAAATGAAAATGAAAAATGAGTCCAGAGGCTATGGTTGAAGATCATAAAGATGTATAACATAACTAATTATGTCAGCTGACATGTGGGTTCCCTTCAGGTCAATGTGATATCTCATGTGGGAATTTATGAAGATTTACTCTTTTTGCTTGTTCTCATGATGGGTTAAGGGACAAGTCAACTCTGAAAACCTTGCCAGCACTCTTAGATTTAGAATACCTGCCTCCTTCTTGGTCCTCAAGTATTTCTGCACAAGTGGCATTCCCAGGATAGAGCAAGGACAAAATTTCTCCTCATTTAGAGAGGGAAAGCTGCTCCCTGTACTTCCAAGGGCTCCTTTGTTGGAGAGCCTTCCTGTGGGGGCCAATTTGTGTTACACTGCAGGCTCAAATGCTCGTTTTTCACCAGGCTCCCTGGTGTCCTGGGGAGCTCATGCTGCCCCCTTCTCCCTACTCCTTCTGTGGCAATTCACAACAATTGACATTTAGCCAATATTTCATTTCTGGGTAAGAAGCTGAAGCTGCAGAAATAAAGGAAGATGTTGGCTTCTGTAGTGTGAAAGGCAGCTGAACTTCATTTTAGTCTTATAACATTGATCTTTCTTTCCTTTCATGTCATTGCATAAGCAATTTACAGTAGTGCGAGGCAAGTAGGCTCATTTAATCATTCTGCTCAAGAACATGCAAGATCTCTAAAAATGATAACCACACATGAATTGATAAGCAGTTTCAAAGCATAGCTAAAACAGCATTTCACTGAATAAAAAACCATTAGGCTTGTTTTATTCAGTTAAGATAAATATAGCCCATCCCATTCTTTTTCCACTTCATCTCTCCCAATGGGCAAGTTCAATTAAACCACTTATTCTTCTTGGTTGACTGCTGCTCTCCCAAATTGGAATGAGCAAGGTTTATTGTAAATGCCCTTTTGATTCCATTATTGCTATCTGCCCTATTTTACCCATTTAAAAATAGTTTGGGATTCATTAACCATGCCTCACAAATGGATGTTTAATCCAGAGTCGGGAATCTAAAAGAGCTTCTATATTTGCATTATGGACTTGAAATTCCTTTTATCAAAGAATTTTCCTATTACTTCGTGAATTTTAGTGCCTGACTCTCAATATTACAATTTCTGCAAATGTTGTATCTATTGGGATACATATTTTTAAAAGTCATAAATGTGGCTGAGTCAAAACAGAGTATCAAGATTAGATGTGACTTAAGAGGCATCAAAATCATTACAAGTGAAGTTTTTATGTAGATAATTCCTTTATATTTGCTTAAAGTGATTCAATCTTCTGCAATTTCTTATGAGCATTTACTTAGAAGTACCATCCTTCTCTACTTCCTCATCTATAAAGGTGGCCAGGACTGGGAGGGAGAGGGGATCATTTGATGGCTAAGTGACATCTCCCTCATTAATGTGGATTCCTGGTAGGCGACATTAATTCTGTAATCAATGGGATCATGACCTAGGAAAAGGCAGTAGGGTCTAGGGAAAGAATATGCCCACAAAAGGGATTAGTTTATCTTGAAATATGGCCACTTCTTACCTCTTCAACCAGTTGCAGCATACGACGGGTGCTTTCCAGTGACTGAGATTTAAAAAAAAAAAAAAAAAAGTTATGAGTGCAGGATCCAGAGGTCTTTGGAAATCAGAACTACTCTCTTCAATTGAGAAACACAAAGGGTTACCTTTTTATTTTTTCACAAAGGGTTACTATCACATATTCTTTTAAGTTTATGACTGAAACACATTTTCAATCTCTTTCCTATCAGTCTTTCTACATAATAAGATTCCCTAAAGCAATTACATTAAAGCTGATCTTCTAAAATCAAAACCATATGAAGCTGATCTTGATATCAAAGACAAAGTAATCTGGAAAAGATAATTTTGCATGTGCAGGATGCATGAAAAATTATCTCAAATACTCAGAGGATTAATTTGGCCTCCTTGGACCAGGAATATTGAGTTTTAAACACAAACATAATTTTTCATGAATTGAGATGAATCTAACATCAAGTTTCTTATAAAGCTCCTAGAAACACAATTGGAAGTTCTTATCAATACAAATTAAGCTGTCGCCTTAGGGTGAAAAAAAAATCAAGCATGTTTGAAATAACTAGCCTATAGGAGACAGCTATAATAATTATCTCCATCCTTAGATAAGACAAAGTGAGATGGAAAGTCTGAAGTCAGCACTGGTCCCTCGGGCACATCGTTGTCACTTTTTTCTCAATTCCTTTGAAACTAGTAGACTCCGGCAACCACTGTGATTTCTCAAAGCTTTGCTTTTAAGTGACAAACTTATTTTGGACAAGATTCTGCAAGAACGGGAAGAACGTGAACTTTCCTGGAAGAGCTGTCAGGAGGCTGCTTGTTGAAATAGAATGGCTGTAAGCAGTGGTATGCTGGTAAATGCTAAAATATATGAATATTAATATGTAAAAAGATATGAATATGTGTATATGTGTATTTAAATTGGTTATTTTCCCGATATAGGGGAAGGAGAGCATAGTATTTACAAATAATAAAATATATAGTGCCCTTTATTATATATTTCATGTAGCTAATTGATTCTCACAGTAAGGTTTGTTAAGTTTTACTGAACTCTTGTGTCCATTGCTAAGCATGCAAAGAACAAGTGTAGTTCTGACATGGATGTTGGTTGATTTTTCCATTAACAAGTAAGAGGACAGTGCAACAATGAAGATACATTAGACCTTTGCTAGTTTGTCAATGATGCAAGTGACTGCTGAAGAGAATAAAAATTTTCAAATACTAGAAGATTTTCTCCATTTTTTGTGTTAATTAAAGAGTAATGGCTAGAGACATGCACATTTTTAAGTTTATTCTGTTATTAATATTTTCTCCACTTTCTTAAGTCTAGACAGTCGACAAAACAGTAAGTCAAATCCTGATTTGTAGTGTTTGCAGATTTCTGTGATATAAATACTCCTAACCTGTCTGATTTTTAAGCAGTGTGGTGTCACTAAAGGTGAACTTGGGAAGGTGTACAGCAACACACTGTTATAGGGTATTCCTATATTATAGCTATAAAACCAAGAACTTTGAGAGCATAGGTAGTAGTAAAATATAGGAAAATAATTAAGTGATGAATTTTGAGTATTTATTGCCTTTGATTTTTAATTAATATCATCTATTTTTGTCAATTTATATAATTCAATTTTAATACCAGCCTGTAAAATTCTAGAAAACATAACAATCAGCTCTCAGAATTAGGCCACCTCCAGACACCCAAAGCCATTGCTTTTTTTAGAGGGTCTTGACTTCTCTAGATTTTTAGAAATTGGGAGTTTAGGCTAAGATATTAATTGTATATAGGTTTATCAACCCATTCCTGTCTGTAGAGGTGTCAGGTGTATAGAAAATCAGTCATACTCCTCTGTTTTTTAAATTGAGATGTTAAAAAACCTTTTCCGCCTGAACCTGAATAAGACCAAGTACTCAGCTCCCCATCTTTTGCTCTTTATGTGCCATCCCTCACCTCATCAGCCAGTTGGTCAGCCCTTCGCTGCATCTCCTCCAGCTCATTGCGCATGTCTGCGTCTTCGGCCATGGTAGTGGTTGGGGGTGGCTGGGTGCTTGGGCTGGGGGATCAGTGATGGCTTTGGACACAGAACCTGGAAAAAGCAGATTTGAACATGTAAGAGTTTATATAAGGACATGTCGTATGTGCAACAGGAGATCTAAATAGCCCACGCTGTCTCCATGACTCAGTCATCTTCTGAAAGATGGAAGCCATATTCAGACAGGGTTCAATAGAATTTTGCTGTTTCTCCCAAAGGTGCATTATGAATGCATACTTGCCAGCTTTACAATGTACAGCTATGAAGCATTTTTAAGACACGAACCATCCAAGAATTTGGAATGATGATATGGAGGGATATGGTTCTGGGTTAGTATATTTTTAACCTCACATTTATTTTCTATTTTTATTTTATTCTTAAGAGCTTTATTGAGGTATGATGGACATACAATAAATCCCATATATTTGAAATGCATAGTTTGAAAAGTTTTGACATTTGTACACACCAAGGAAAACCATGACCACAATTAGGAAAACATATCCAACATCCCCTAAAGTCTTTTCATGCTCTTTGTAATCCTACACACCCACTCATCCCATATCACCTGGCCCCTGTGATGAAACAACTGCTTATCTGTTCTCTGTTACTATAATATATATATAATATATATTAGTTTATATATATATAAATTATATATTTATATATATAAATTCTATAATATATATAATATTATATATTAGTTTGCATTTCCCAGAATTTTATATAAATGGATGATAGAGTATGTACTGTTTTTGTCTCATTTTTTTCACTTAGCATAATTATTTTGAGATTTATTATGTTGTTGCATATGTTAATAGTTTGTTCCTTTCTGATGTTGAGTAGTATTCCACTGCATTTAGAAGCATTTAGAATGTAGGGGCAAAGGACAGGCCACCCCCAGATATGCCACTTTGGCATGCAGATTATTTCGAGCTGAAAATAATCAAGGCTCAGAAGACTCAGGAATAATATTTGACCTTCCCCCTAACTGCCTACGAGAATTCCCCCTAACTTCCTCCAGGAAAGGAGCAATCACCACAACTAACTACGAGGATTAGGGGTGGTAGACTGAGAAGGATTTAGCGAAGTCTGATTATTAAAATTGCTCCCTATGTCCCATGTTTCTGTATGGCCCAGCCATACAAAGGAGTAAATGTTTACCAAACATCTCAAACCCTCAAATGTTTGGTAAACATTTACTCTTTTTTACCTTCCAGTGAATTTTTTTCCTTTCCTTTGAAGTTCCAGACTCTTACCTTCTCTTTATTTCTGGATGACATACATACCTCATTTTGCCAATCTTTGGAACCCAAATCTATGTGGATTCCCCAGACATGTATAATTAAATTTGATTTTCTCCTGTTAATCTGTCTCATGTCAGTTTAATTTTTAGATCACCTAAAAGAATCTTCAAGGATAGAGGTAAATTTTTACTCTCTAGCAAGGAGCTAAAGGCAGAAAATCTTTAGTTTCCTTCAGTTGTTATCAGAGGTTGCCAAGAAGGTTTACGTGAATATGCACAGCTATTTTTCTAAAAAGAGATGGATCCTTTGTATGTGAAATATGACCAGCCCATTTCTTGGTTACTCTCTTGAAATCTCAAATGATACAAATTATAGGTAGTCAGACTGAGCTCCCTCCAGAGCCAATAAGCCCCCTCCCTCTCTTCCTTTTTCTTTTCTTTCTTTCTCCTGTCGTTCCTTCTTTCTCAAATATTTATTGAGTATTTGTAACATGCCAGGACAGTGTTAGGCACTAAGGATATAGTAATGAATGAGACAGGTAAATTCATTGCTGTCATAGAGCAACAAGCTAATTAGGAAGATGGGAGTAAAATAAGGAAATTAAATTATTCAGTGTGAAACTAATTATATTTGAGGACATCCCATGGCTGCCCATGGGTCACAGCAGGCCTTCCTGAGGAAGTCATGTCCCCAGGAAAGGCCATCAGAGGTATAGGATAAGAGTCTGAGGAAGGGTTTGAGATGATAAATATATGATATGATAAAACCTTCTCTGCGAGTAGCACAACTGTAGAAGGCATGGGCTCTTGCTTTGTGGTTGAGATGGCCAAGTGTGCATTGGAATATTTCCTCCCTCTTCCATGGTAGAGCATGGTCTTGGGGACATGGCTGCTCAGATGGGAATTACATTTCTAGTTCCCATTGCAAGGAGGTGGTGCATGTGGCTAGAGATGGCTCATGTATTGCAGTGGGAATGATGTGCATCCTTGCCAGGCTCAGGCAGTTCAGAAGCAGGCATTCCTTCCATGTCCTCTCTTTCCCTTTCTCCCAAAAACAACAGGACCCTAGTGGATGATGAGGCCATGAGACAGCAAGAACTTGGGCCCTTGGAATTCCTACATAGAGGCAAGTTGATAATGAACCATAAAGACCCAAAACTTCATATGAAATGACAGTGCACTTCAACTATACTACACTATTGAAACTGTGAGGATTTGGTTTTGTGATAGCAGTGGGTATTATACTAACAGAGGAAGGCCTGAAGAAACTCAAAATGGGATAAAAATATTGCATAGGAGCATGATTTCCCAACCAAAAAACACATCTGTGTTTGATTGAAAATTGAAGATGGGAAAAGAAGTTAGATGTAGGGCCTTGGAGCAATACCATGTTTAATTATTATTCTAAAAATTATTTTTGTTATAATTTGTATTAGAGGCATTTTGTTTTTCAAAAATGAAATGAAAACTCTTCAAAAATAATCAGGTTTGCAGTGGTAGGCCCTCAATGACCTCATCTCCCAGGCCCACTGCTATACTGTTTTCTCAACAGCTAAGGTTGAACTCTTCCTGGGATTTTAATTTAGCAACTATTATTAGACTCTCCCACATGTATTACTCTTGTGAAAGAACTCAGACTATTCAGTGTTCCTCAATAGGAGGAGTCCTAAAGTGAATCTTCTTTGGAGATAATAGATTTCACAGTTCTTTTATACCCAGTGTTTCTTCAACAAAGTGACAAATGTGGAATCATGGTAAAAAAAAAAAAAAAAAGAAGGAAAAAAGCTTCAGGACTACATTCTACTTACCAGCATTAAAAAAAAAAAAAAAAAAAGAGGTAGTAAGCTTATGTTAGGTTAGTTCTATGGGCAGCCATTTAAAATGTCGACAGAGCATCATACCATAAGCCTCCTGATTTTTTTTTAAATGACTTTTTTATTTGATAGAGAGCATGAATCAAGGGAGAGGGAAGGGGAGAGAGAGAATCTTAAGCAGATTACCCACTGAGCATGGAGCCTGGCACAGGGCTCAATCCCACAATCCTGAGATCATGGTATGAGCAGAAATCAAGAGTCAGATGCTTAACCAACTGCGCCAACCAGGTTGCCCTGAGCCTGCTAATTTTTAACACCAATTCTGGCCACCAGAATATGTACTCATGATATGATATACAGCTTTAAATGCTTTGTGTTTTACTTAAACACAGATCTCCACTTTGGAAATTAGGGAACTAGCAAACAGAAACTGGAAGGAATTTACACTGAGCCACTTCTGAACCTTAAAATAAGCAGAAATAAAATTCCAGTGTTTTTCTGAATGACTGGGATCTACCCCCTAAAATAAAATGGTGTATCAATGGAAATGTAGAGTAGTTTATGAGCCACAGCTGTGGTGTGAACAAGGGTTTCACAGACGATTGGTACTCAGTTGCTGGATGACTTTGGGCAAGTTTATCACTGTCTCTGAGCCTCAGTTTTTTTTCAACAGGGTACATAATTCCAGTCTCATAGGCCTTCTGAAGGTGTAATTATATTATAGAAAGTTCTGCCAACCTTGTTTGTAAGAATGTGGGAGCTTCATATTCAGAAAGCTTTGCTCATTCAGGATAAGCCTGTACCCATTGCTAAGAGTGGAACAAATGCAGTATTTGTTAATTAGCTTTCCTTTACTAACAGCTGGGCAGGAGACACGTTGCCGTGGTGCTGGGCACCCGCAGAAGACTGAAACCAGGGAAACCAGCAGAGTGCCAGAGCCTGCAGTCTTGAAGCAGCACCTTTTGCAAGATTGCCACGTGGAGATAAATAAGTGCACCTTCTCACCCTGTTCTCTATCTTTGTATTTTGCTGCTGAGTTCCTTGGGGGAACATCTGCCTTCACTCTAAGCAAGCAACTGACCTTTCTTTCCTCCCAACAGGTTAGTTTATTAGAAGGCAGATCCTGCACTTTCCAACCTGGATTATGATTGCTAGTTCCCTCTTCCAGGTTTATTTGCTGATAGTGCTCTCTCTCACCCTCTCTTTGTCTCTCTGTCTCTGTTTCTCTCTCTCTCTCTCTCTCTCTCTCTCTCTCACACACACACACACACACACACACACACACACACACACACTCTCAGGGCTCATGGGTTTCCTTGGCAATTTCCTCCCAAAGTTGCTATTCTCAGCATCTGAAAAACAGCTGTTGAGCCCCCATGGCTTCAAGCTGACAGCAGTCTACAAGGATCTGGCTGATCTGCAGTTGGTGTGAGAGCAGAGAAGCCATGTAGTGGATATCTTTGTTTTCATCACTTCCATGGTCTCCCCAGGAGCTCCCACACCTTATTCCTGCTCTCAGATGTGGGGGATGTCTGACTGGGGAGAAGAGCTGATGCATCCGTAACAGATATCAAATGCACAGCATTTCCTAGCTGAAAGAGCAATGCCCACTCTCCTAAAGAGAATACAGGGAGAGTAGGTCTGGAACATACCTCCAGATCCTCTGTTCAGATATTTATTTTTTACATTTTATTTATTCATGAGAGACACAGAAAGAGAGGCAGATACACAGGCAGAGGGAGAATTAGGATCCATGCAGGGTGCCCAATGTGGGATTTGATCCCGGGAATCCAGGATCACGCCCTGAGCCAAAGGCAGACGCTCAACCGCTGAGTCACCCAGGCGTCCTCTCTGTTGGGATATTTGATGCTAGTGTTTGATAATTCTCCGCACAAACTTCAAACCCAAGCATATTAGGCTTCTGAGGAATAGCACCTGAAGAGGCATACTGATGTTGATGCACAACAATTTGATCAGCTGAAAGAACAGTAATAGTGAAACGGCATTTATTATCTAGGTGGCATAGAACATTCACTCATATTAGCAAATTGAACCTCTATCCCATGTGTTGCTCAAGCTAGTAGTGTGGTCCCAGCCAGCAAAACCTGTTCAGTTAAGTGAAGAAACTAGGAGCAGAGCCACTCAAAACTATTCCCTAGGGCTCTGCTGTAAGATAGTCTCCCATTTTATTAAGGGTCTAACAGTATCCTAGTAATTGTCTCAAATCACCAGTGCTTAGTAAAAGGTCTGGCCCCCAGTAGGTGTTCAATTCATGTTAACTGATTTGTTGAGTGAATGAAAGCACTGTTTTGACACTCGCCCCCCACCCCCACCCCCAAGTTAATGTTCCGAAGTCAGCAGTTTTCCAGGTGTTGTCTAGGGCAGTGCTTCTAAAACTTCAACAGGCATCAGAATTACTGGAAACCTGGTTAAAACGGATAACTAGGTCCCACTCTCAGAGATTCTGAGATAGGGTCCCAGATTCTGCATTTCCAATAAGCCCCAGGCCATGCTGCTGCTATTGCCCACAAACAGCACTTCTTTGTAGCTCTGATATATAGAACCTTGTCCCCTGGAGTGTTAGTAAGTGCCACCAGGTGGGTGGGGAGCAGGAAGGTTCAGCAGACTGTAGAAACTATAGGCTCAGCCAGGGGCTTCAGGGCATTATGCCCAAATCCAGCTCACAGCCTATTTTTAAATTGGCTGTATGCAAAGAATGATTTTATATTTTAAATGGTTAAAAAGACTCAAAGATGCATACTTTTTACATGCAAAAAGTATGAAATTCAAGTTTGAGGGTCTATAAATAAAGCTTTACCCATGCCCATTGCTTCCCTGTTGTCAATGGCTCTTTCAGGCTACAAAGGCAGAGTTGGGTGGTTTCAAGAGACCACGAGGCCCTCAGCACTGAAAATATTTACTTTCTGGTCCTATACAGAAAACATTTGCTGATCCCTGGGTTAAATCAACTTGAACAAAAATCCTTAAAGCATTCCTTTTTTTTTTTATTTTTAATTTTTATTTATTTATGATAGTCACACACAGAGAGAGAGAGAGGCAGAGACACAGGCAGAGGGAGAAGCAGGCTCCATGCACCGGGAGCCCGACATGGGATTTGATCCCGGGTCTCCAGGATTGTGCCCTGGGCCGAAGGCAGGCGCCAAACCGCTGCGTCACCCAGGGACCCTTAAAGCATTCCTTATTGGTCTTTTGTATCCATTTCCCGTAGAGAGACACAAAGTGGGGTGTTCTCTTCTGTCTATATTTATTTGAAGAAGTTCCTTCTCATGGACCTTCCTGCAAAGTGGTTTGTGTTTTCTGGACCATTTTTTATTTATTTCTTTATTTTTTAAAGATTCATTTATTTATTTGAAAGAGAAAGAGAAGGAGAGAGCATTCACCCACGGGTAGAGGGAGAGGGGCAGGGAGAGTGATCAGCAGTCTGCACCATGTGCAGACAGAGCCTAACTTGGGGCTCGATCTCATGAGCCCAAGATCACGACCTGAGCCAAAACCAAGAGTTGGATGCTTAACCAACTCCACCACCCAGGAGCCTCTGGACCATTTTTAAATTTAACATATAATATATATTTCCTTTTGATTGGCAATTTCTCTACAATCAGATTTAATCCATGTAATTCATCACAAGGTCCTGGGATGCCTGCACAGCCTTCAGAGATTCCTAATTTCCATGACCAACTGCAGGCCTATGTTCCCAGCCCCAGCAGCAGCACTGGACTGCATTAGGGACAAAAACATCTGAGAAGCTGTTGCTGTCACAGTATGTGGTACAAAGCTGGCAGGCTGCCGCTATTCCTTGATGTCAAATATAAATCGCAAAGCTTTCCATTTTCTAATGCTGCACGCAAGTCTATTTGAGTCTCATATTAGACATGGGGCAAGTGAAATACAGAGACAACCCTTCCTTATTAAGGGGCTTACTTATCTTCATGCATTAGGCTAAGACTGTTCTCTTGATGTAGAGTCTGGGTTTTACCTTTTAATTAATAAAACAAATAAACAAGCCCACATATATCAACATCTATCGGCTGAATTATCACAGAGCTGAAACCTACAACTTGGTATCCTCTCACACTGCTCATCATTTGAACGAAACCTCTTCAAGATAATCTCTCTCTCCTGCAGAAACTGCCTGCTTTCTGGTGGGGATACACTTTAAAATTCAACAAAATTTTATCAAAGACTTACTGTAATCAACCAAGCCCAAAGAAGAACAAAGACACTTTATAAACCGAGTGGACAACTCTCCTTAATTATTAATAAAATCACATGAACACTCACCGAGGGCTTACTCTTTGCTAGGCCCTGTTTTAAGTGCTTCTCATATAATAACTTACATGAACCTTCAATGCCATATGGTGTGCATACTACTATCATCCTCAATTTGCAGATTAGAAAATACGTTTAGAGGTAACTCTCTATTAACCACAGAGAAATTTCAGATCAAGAACCTATGTCATTTTTTAAAGCATATTTTCTTTCTTTTTTTTTTTTTGAAAGCATATTTTTCTCAAGCACATTGTATGGCTATTTTTGTCTTTTAATCAAAAACTGAAAACTATTTTATTTTTAGTTTCATTTATATATTAGAAAATAACATAGAGTGGTTTGACAGATATATCTCAGGATACTCCAGCTTTTGATATCATCTATCATCTCTACCTATGCTTTTAATCTCTAGTTCTTCTTCCCCCCCCTGTTTTTTGCTTATTTTATTTCTCTTTTCCTCCTGGGATATGACTGTGTTCTCTTTATATCTTTTTGAATTGACAAGAGATTCATTTATTTCACATTTTTCTTGTTTTTGGTACAACATGCTTATTGCTAGAAATTATTTTCTATGTGTTACTGTGGCTCTACCCTAAAAATTTGGGCATACATTATAGCCTTTTGTTATTTATTTCTAAATAGCATTAAATTTCAGTTTTAATTTCCTCTATTCTCATTTCTTCTGTTTCAATTTTTATTTCAAGTAACTCTTGAGTTATTTAAAAGTATTGTTTTAAAATTTAAATAATAGAAAAAAATTTAAATAATAGAAGTTTTTTTATTGTCATTGCTAATTTTATTTTCATCATGATCAGTGAAGGTGGCCCATGTGATTTGGTTTTTGAAACTAGGTAAGATTTCCTTTGTACCCCAGTGCCTGGGCAATTTCTGGGAAAGGTTGATTTGTGTTTAAAAAGAAAGTCTATTCTATCGTTGATTTTCTCTTGCTACCTATCTATACCAAATCAAGCTAAAAAGGAAGATCTGTTATTCAAACACTCTGAAATCTTTAGTCAGTTGATCTATTGATTTCCATGTATTCAAGTCCCTGGCAGTACTGTAGCTTTATCAATTTCTTCTTAAATTTCAGCCCATGTCTTGCTTTTTATATTTTGCAGCTGCATTGTCACAAAGTAGTCCCATGATCACTTTTTCATAGTAAATTATAGCTTTTATTGATATTAAATAATAGAACTGTACCCATAGACTTTATTTATTTATATTTATTTATTTATAGGTGACACATAATATTACATTAGTTTCATACCAATTGACACCACTTGACACTATTATAATATCATTGAATATAGTTCCTATGCTGTACCTTTCATCCCCATGACTTACTCATTCCATAGCTGGAAGCCTATGTCTCCTGTTCCCAGTCACTATGGTATTTATGCCACACAACTTTGGTCAAACTTAAGGGTTGGGAATATATGTCTTGGCTCTATTCCTGTCATCTTCTAAAACAAACCCAAATAACAGCAACAACAAACCAGTATCATGCATCTAAGATGTGGGACCTCTCATTTGGCTCATGACTCCGAATCAAACGGTGGGGCAGTCACCAGTTTTCTTTGGGTTTTCACCCTTACTCTTGAGAAGGAGCTGGTACTTGGATGTGTTTGGAGGCAAGATCTCTTTCCTCAACTATAATGCTTGGATCTCTTCTCCAGTTACAATGATAATGAGAGGTGATCAGGATGGACTTACTGCCATTATTTTTACTGGATGAAATTTATTACCTGAAGATAATAAATGCAACCATAAGACTCAAAGTGCCCATTCTAAGGGAATAGTGAAGTGCAGTTACTGCTGCTGAGACAAGTCCTCAAGATTCCTCAAGTGCATCAGGAGCATTATTTACTCTGAATAATTAGAATTTGCCCCAGGTTTGAAGCAGCCTTTCTCAATTAAGAAAAATCAGCTGCATTTATTCCAATATTCTATGTCATTGTAACTCTTGCTGTCTAAATATTATGCATAATAATAATCATTTACTGAGAACTTGCTATGTGCTAGGAACTTTATATAAAGCTTGGGGGGGTATATAGGAACCCCCAAACCTTTGCTACTCCAACTGCAGTTCCCAGACCAGCAGCATCAGCCTCTCCTGGGAGCTTGTTAGAAATGCAGAATTATAGTCTCTACCCCAGACCTCCTGAGTGAGATCATCTACTGAACAAGATCTTCAAGCATCAGGAGTTTAAGAAGTGCTTCCCCAAAACATGTTATCTCCATAGTAAGCAAGAAAAAATGATATATTAGTTGCCTTGATAACCAGCCAAGATCAGAAGGTCAGTGGAAGAGGCTGAGAGTTCCAAGTGGGGGAGCCAGACTCTGGGCCTATACTTCCACCACTGCACCCCATGCCATTATTCCATTTTGCCCATTCTACACAACTTGCACACTTCCAGCAGCATTTGCTTCTCAGCAGACAGGAAGCTCCAGGGCCAGAGGTTCCAAATGTCTCACAACAGTGTCCTGTACTTGGAGGATGGTCACACTGGCTAATTTCTATGAGATAGTCTTTCATTCAGAGAACAAGGGGAAGATGTTTATCAGAAAAAGCACACAGAGACTTTTCTTCTCCAAATAGCAGAGTCTGTGAAGGCTAAGACTTGATTTAGATGATTAGAGCTGGATAGTCCTGATAAACTCTTCCTCTGAAAATGATAATAATTAAATTACATGTCTTAATGACAAACTAAGGATCAGAGCAAATAATAATTTTTAGCAAGGTAGCAAGGTTCTGTTTATATTTCTATTGTTAAAAATGGCCAGTTCTTAAATCTGCTGTGTTTGTGGTTGTATAAGTTCTTTAAAGTGTGGACTGGACTTAGTTCCTTGTTCTTATATGTTGGATATTTTTGAGCATGAAATTCAACTTCCCTCTTTCTTCATAGTAGGCACTTCTGGTATTAACAAATTATTTAGTTGAATTAAAAAAGATTTATCTTTCAAATATGAAGAACAGTGGCTCATGAATAGATTTACTGCCTTACTTCCATTTTATGCCCAATATCTGGCTCACTGATAAGTTGCAGTGCTCATGATAGCACTTCATAGCATGGTCTAAAGTCTCCTTGCATCTAAACTTTTTTATTTTCTTGTAAAAATGCAGACTATAAATCATACCACCTATGGAAGGATGAAGGTGGTGCTAGAATTTGCATTTCCTGCAACAACTATAGGTCCTCCTTATGCCCCTAGAATGGGAGGATTCATTTATGTATAGCTTGGTGTAGTGCTGAAGGGCTTTGCAAGTATCCAATGGGAAACTCTGATAATCCTAGATAATCCTAGATAATAATTTATCTAGATGATAAAACCATCTAGAAATGCAAATATAAAAAATATATAAAATATATTATAAAATATATATATAAAAATATTTAAAAAGGCAGCCTCCCTTTCTCCCCACCATGTTCTTCTCAATATCTGATGGCATAGAATGGGCTAGATTAAACACCATGAATGCATTCCTTACAGGAAAATTTGCCTTAAGAACCATCTCAAGTGAACAGATATTTCAACCAGCTCAGAGATATGTCACCATTTCCCCAGTATCTCTGAGGGAAGCCACTGGCCACCATTATAGCCCCATGCCTTTCAAGCTTGGCTTCCTTATTTTTCAAATCATTGTGTCCCACCCAATTTCTACATGGGATTCTGTGTCTCTACATCTAGATATATAAACAAATACAGTCCTGATCGGGTTTCTTTTGAAAAAAGTCTGACTTCCCTGATGAGCCCCTTCCCTGGGCTACTCTGGGCATGACACCGTGGCTGATAGGCAGCTTCAGCTTGGCTTTTTGTTTTTTAGGGTCCTGGTCTGGGACCCTAAAGCAGCCAGCTCCCATGCAGCCAGCTTTGGCATCTCTTAATTGCAACAAGGCTGCTAGCCACAACCAACACTGATTATGCCTAAATCTCTCTTTTTCAAAAGTGCCAATGTTTCCTTTGTTTTGCAAATACAGCCAAATGGGTATTCAGCACTGAGGTTTGTATTATGCCACAGTTCCTGATTGTTTACTTGGGAGCCAAGCACAGAGGACTCACTGATGGGAAGAGAGGGAAGGGCAGAATGGGACTTCATCTCATTTACCCTGATCCTAGTCAAAGCAAACCACAGTAATTGGTTCAGCCATTTAACCAATGTTTACAGAGTGCTACGCTAGTGCAGCCACATTCAGCATGCAGCTGGAGTGGAACGGCCACCTCTATTGGGTTGGCTCTAGGAGCTCTAGGGAGAAACCTTTTGCTTCCAGGTCTCTTCTTTCATTTTGTCTAGGAGGGAACTGATGAAAATGTTTGTATTCTAAGGAACCTGGCTGGTTCCTGGAAACAGTGATATCTATGCAGGACTACACTTGGGCACATGAGAAACAAGTCTCTTTATAACCTAAATAAAATGGTTTCACTCAGGAGTACATGAACTGATAAAATCCAAGACCACGCAAAAAGACCATCATTCTAATCAAAACAAACTATTTCTGTGCCCACAGGACCAAATCAACAGTTGTTAGCTGCTATATATTCCTGTTCACTGATAGTCTTGCCTTCGGTAATGGATATTGGTGCTCTCTTCAGCCCCCTGGGATCTCTCTCACTTGTTCCATGTAGGTGTCCCCTAGTTTTGTCATATTTCACTCCTGACACTTCCCTGGAACCATTTTTGTAAGACCCCATAAGGCTGCTTCACCTGATCCATTGAAGGCTGTAAGTGCCCAGGTCTCACCAGGGCAGACCCATAGCTGTTAACCCACTGGCACAGCAGAACAGAAGTCCAGCTGTTTTTATCTTTAGGCAAGGCATATCATGAGGTATATTGGACCATCCAAAGGTTCTCTGGGGGTCCTGCCACATCTAAGACCTCTCTTGCAATTGCCCCACTGCCTGGCTTCCTCTCTGTCTAGCTGTCCTGCTTCCTCCTCTCCTTTCTTGTTTCTCCTGGCAGCACTTCCTTAATAAATCATTGCATACACATCCTTGTCTAAGAGTCTGCTTCTGAGGAACCCAGCCTGAAACAACTTCCATTGGCTTGGGAGTTATATTATATGAAGTATGGAGCACTGTAAACGAGGGACTGAAAAGAATGAATAAATCACTGCATCTGGAAAGGGGCATGGGCAGGGGGAGAACAGAAACTGCTTGCATTCCTAGCCATGCCAAAGAACATGCTAAGTCCCAGCTGAAGTTACTTGGGTTTGAAGACTCCACAACCAAATCATCATAGAGTGGCTAGAATTTGAGGGTTATTGGAGCATCATCCTCATGGGAGGAAGGAAAGCTCAGAGAGGTGGAGTAGTTTGTTGGCAGCCACATCATCATCTGGAACTCAAATCTTTAACTCCCAATCTAGGGTTCATCTTAAGGTACTACCAACATCACACACATTAGAAAACTTGGAAGGAAGGGACTCATCTTGTCTGGGCTTATTGAAGGTTTTCAGAATGTCTAAATATACCATGACTTAGGCCAACGTGGCCTGTGCTCTTTTCCTACTGTTAAGTTGAGGCAATTGCTCTTTTTATCTGCCATCATAGCATCTCTCTACTAACAAAACCCAAACTGTAGTTTCCTCTAGCTTAGATGTCTTCTGGAAGGTACTGATTTTGGTATAGAATGTTTTCTCTCCTGAATTAAAAGGAGGCATATGAGCTACATGGGGCTTATCAAAGAAACAGTATTATTTGTGTTGCTAAACTAATTGGATTTTGGCATTTTCTTTCTGCAGACATAAAGGTGAATGATGTTGATTATCATGATCTATTTTCCTAGGAAAGGTATTCATGATGAAGAGTCCTCCACATCCTAGACCTGTTATCCATGTGAATAATTTGTCCAAAACCCTAGACTTCCTGTGTTTTCTTCACAATTAAACATAAATGCACACAATTAAAACATAACTTAATCCTTTTAACATTTGGTTTTAATGGACTCATGTTCAAACTTAACCTCATTCTAAGTAATAACATCTATCCAACCAGAAGTTTTGTGTTAGTTATGTTTTCCTAATATACACTGAAATAGACACACAACTATTTTTCTTAGAATCTGGGAGCCCACAGAACAAATGAGTGATTACCATCAAATGTCCATACTCTTTAATTTGTGGTTAAACTTGAAGCTAAGAGGACAACAGGGAGGTAAAGATCTTGGAAATCACACCGTACTAAAGATGAACGAAGGCATGAGGGTATTTAGTAGGAGAAAGAAGGCAGAGCATGACTCAAGATTCAACAGTTACCACAAGGAAGGGTCTTGTTCTATACAAGCCATTAAGTTATTTGTTATTAACTTAAAATTCTTTGGCATGGATATGTGCAGGTTGTAAACTTTACACCAGAGGTGGTTGGTAAACACTATATGCACCAGAATTGGGAATATAAGTTCTGGGTGGGGAGTGAGCATTTCAAAGATTCTTAATCAGAAACCCACATTCCTGAAGACAGCTACTACAAGAGCTTCAATCCTTTTTACTGTGGTCTACTGGGAGGTTTGGTAAGTAACAAAATGGGCATTAGGAATGACTTATCATTGGTGAAATGAGTTCTCAAAATATGCGAATTGGCTAGAAATACCATACAGACACTAACATCCCCCATAACATAAATACATAAATAAGGTGTGTGTGTGTGTGTGTGCGTGTGTGTGTCTGTGTGTGTCTGTGTCTACTTGATCTGGATCGATGCTATTGCTTAAAGTGTAAAATTGGTCCTTTATTTTGTTATGATTAAGCAATACTCTGCTTACTGGTTCTCATCTGGAGAGCTTGTTAAAACGGAGACTGCTGATGTCTGATAATTTGTACTTCTAAGAAATTCTCAGGTGATACCACTGTGTATGGTACAGGGAACACACTTTAAGAACCAGTGCTCTTACCTGATCTGACAACAAGGTCACCTGAATTTTGTTACTAGAATATCTTTGCATCTTCCCTGGATAAGCCTTTTATACAAGGTTCTTACTGGAGTGCCCAAAAGAAAGTTGGGGCATTGTGTTGGTGGAACAGGTTGTCCAACTAGGATTGTGTCTTCTAGTTAAGGTATAGTTAAGATATTGATGATACAAGCATGGATTCCCCACATAAGAGTGGGTTCTTTGTAGCCAGGGAAATTGGGATTTGCTGATTAGCCAGAGCAAAATCTTTTAACTCATCTCTCAGTATCCACTTCTTCCATAGGCAGTCATGGAGCTCAGAACTTAGATGGACCTAATTCTAACCTCTTGACCCTTTTGGGAAAGGTTTGCCATGAAGGAAGGAACAACATCCCCTTTTCGGGATTAAAGGATCCACTGTGGTTGTAAACATGGAAGACATTCCCTAGGTGGACAAGTTCCAGGGAGGAGCTGACTCACTTGCAAAGTGGCTTCATGGGGGTGAGAGGATCAAAAAATGCCAACCTAATGATTATTTACAATTAATCTGACAGTATCATATCAACGAATATAGACATTTGCCCTAGACTTTATCATTTGCCTTGAATGGAGATAATGTAATTATTATTTTTTGCTTTAGATAATAGTTCTGCTATGTCTCTCCTTGAAGCAACCAGGACCTACAAACACAATCCCACTCTGAAAAAAATTCATCATGCACCAACCTACCAAGTGGTTAAGCTAAGAGACTCATGTAAAATATTTGCTCTAAAAATGAATTCACTGCAGGATTTCTTTAAAATAGCAAAGCTCCTGGCTTGCATTCTAGCATGTTACAGACTGTTAAGTACTTGACAGAAAGAATGGAACCAAAAAATAAAAAAGTTCAACCAAAGTGTCAGGAGTCCCAGCTGATGTCAGAAGAGATCCAATTGATGATACAGTGTCTCTGAAGTGACTGTATAAGTCAATGGGAATAGAAGACTGATTTATAAAGTTAGATTCATCCAAATCTCCAGTTGCTTAAGGTAAGTAGCTAATACAACTCTAACTACCCCAGTATATAAATTTGGCTTCCTCAGTTAACTCTATTTGGCACTCACTATCATTAATATGGAGTAGATTTAAGAAGCACCATGGACTAGACCTTGTGGGCAAAAGGCCTAAGGAAATTTTTTTTTTTTTTTTTTTTTGCATGAACTGAAACTATCAGAGGGAAGGAATCTTTCTGTGGTCAAATGATAAAGATTTTCATGCTAGATAAATCTCTACTCAGTGAGTGTCCCATGTTCACTTCTATCACTGAATGTGTGTTTGATCATTGCTAGTTTCAAGATACAATTTCAACAAGTTAAAAACATAATTCTCATAAAAATATAGTGAATATGTGTCAAAGACTTACTTAACTCATTAATGAGGGAACTAGCATGATGATAAATTTGATTCAAGAATAATTGATATATAATAATGCTAGAATGAGATTGCTGTAATTACATATATAGCTAGTTAACATCTTCTAGGGCAATAAAACTAACTTTTTTTTTTACTAGCCAGAATCATTTAAATTTTTAGTACACAAAAATCTTCAAGTTAAGGAACATGTAACTTCACAGAATATGGAGCCTGATCAAAAGTTAATGGTAAGTTAAATGAAGAGAATTACATAATCTGTGAGTGTGTCCCTTAGACATGCATCCATCCTTTGCCGTATTTTCTAGTTTAGGATAATTTTTCTTAATAATAAAAACGTATGAGTTTTTCCTTGGGTGTTATACCATTATACTGGTAGCGGCCACCAGATGAACTTTCTGCTTTGAAAGGCTGAGTGATTATTTATGATTTCTCCCAGTGCACTTAGTGAAGAATCTTAAACATCATATGCTGATGGTTCTCAAATCTGGTGTGGGGGGAAGGGAGGGTGGAGGACATTAAAATCTCTTGAGGAACTTAAAAAACCCAAGATGCCCAGCCAAAACCCCAGACCAATTCAATAACAATCTCTGAGAATGGGTCATAGGCAGCAGTATATTTAAAGCTCTTCAGGTGATTCTAATATACACCAAGACAGAGAACCACTGTACTACTTAGAATCAGTATCTGTGTGCATGTGTATATATAAATTTATTTTAAAATTTTCATTAATCATTAAACATTGCTCAAATGCCATTTTATTATTTTTATTTATTTTTTCAATTGCCATTTTAAAAGACTGCATTGTGTTTCATCATATAAATGTATTACGATTTATTTGACTATCTCTTATTCCTGGACATTTAATGCTATTTATACTTTTCTGTCTCTCTCTTTTCTATTTTTGCTATAAATTAGATTGCCACAAACTTATTTATATAAAAACTTTATCTACATCTTGGATTATTTCCTTACAATGGGCTGCTGGGAGTGGATTTACAGGTCAAAAAAAAAATGCTTAAGGACATCTGAGACATATTACCAAAATGATTTCTACAAAGGCTTATTAATGTATACTTTAAAACTGATAATGTCCTCAATTATTTAGAAAATATTTGCATATTTCAAGAATAATTAAAGCATTTCTCAATGGACATTTTAAATTTAAGTTTAATTTAATCCAGCTAAAATTTATTTTAGTGTGTATATAGAGAGTTAAAGTCCCAATTTGATATTTTCTCTGAATAGTTCCTTTCTCAATGTCATTTGTGAAATAATTCATTCTTTCTCCATTAGTTTATGTAACATAAAGTATGAAGGCTAGTTCTCTTAACTCTAGAGAACAAACTGATGGCTGCCAAAGGGGAAGTGAGGGGGGGGGGATGGGGGAAATAAGCGATGGAAATCAAGAGTACACTTATCTTGATGAGCACTGAGTAATACAGAATTGTTGAATCACTATATTGTGCACCTGAAACTAACACTGTATGTTAACTGTACTGGAGTTTAAATTTATTTATTTTTTAAAAAGATTTTATTTATTTATTTTTGAGAGACGCAGAGAGAGAGAGAGAGAGAGAGAGAGAGAGAGAGAGGCAGAGACACAAGCAGAGGGAGAAGCAGGCTCCATGTAGGGAGCCTGATGCGGGACTCCATCTCAGGACTCTAGGATCGTGCCTGGGGCTGAAGGCAGGCACTAAACCTCTGAGCCACCCAGGGATCCCTGGAATTAAAATTTAAAAAAATATGTAGATTGGGGGCACCTGAGTGACTCAGTGGTTGAGTGTCTACCTTTGGCTCAGGTTGTGATCCCAGGGTCCTGGGATCAAGTCCTGCATCAGGCTCCCTGGAGCCTGATGTCTCCCTCTGCCTATGTTTCTGCCTCTCTCATGAATAAATAAATAAAATATTTTAAAAATATGCAGATTAGTTAACTGTACTTTGCAATAGTGGATAGACTCACAGATGCACATGAAAAAGATTGACACTAGTAACAATCTATTTTGAGTATATTCTTGTCTCAGTTTTAACCATTACTATTTCTTAGAATGATCTAGTTGTGGTTTTAACTCTTACTCCCTTGTAGAACTCATAGGTGTTGAAAAACAACTTGAAAGCTCATCCTCTTTGAGATGGCTTTAATCTGTCTGCAAGCAGCTTGTCGCTTTGCCAATAACAGACCTGCCTAAATCCATCTGTTCTACTTTAAATATTCTCCCTCTGTAATATTGGTTATACCTTTGCATTATCTCTGAAGAAAGGTTTTTCTATGTAATGTTCCAGATTGACGTATTACCAATTCTGAATTTAATGGGATCCATTTTTAGGCATTTTTATTTGTATTTATTTATTTTTAAATATTATTTCTATAATCACCATAGTCTCATTGTCCTATGCTTAGGAACTCCATTGAAAATCATTAAATGAAGCCCAAAGTCCTCAAAGTCAGATTACACAAAGGAAAAGGAAGCCAGGATTATGCTCAAGAAAGCAGAAACATTTTCAATGAATTTAGGACACAAATCTCCTCCCTCACCCACAAGATTCCTTTGTTAGATCCATAGGAAAGGTAAACTTGTTTACTAAGTTTTTTAATGAGTGTACTTCATTAGCTATTGCACTTTTTTAGCTTTGTTATCTTCAAGAAAGCTTTATGGTACCTTTTCTACTGCCAGGCATCATACAGACCACTAGTCATTGCATGTCACAAAGAGGAAAAGCTGACTTCAGTAAATTTCCACTCACAACTCTCTGATGGCCAAGGAAAGGGTGTATATGCTGTTGTTCTAGAACCTGGAAAGAACTTACACTGACCCATTCACCCTCACCCCCCACCCCCCACCAGTCTCTGTCTTGATCAAGAAGTTGTTTGCTCATTGGAAGGATACACTGCCAGCCGGTGGATCAGAATTAAGTGTGTCACCTGTGGCAAGGGAAGTGGGCATCACTTGCTGGCCCTATAAGTGATCAAACTTTGAAGTGCTTTCCAGCCCCAGAGTCCATGTCAGACCATCTTGGCTTTCAGAAATCTGGCAGGATGGTGGTTATGGTCATTACCCTCATACAAGGGCCCACTTGGGCTTCATAATCTGACAAACTCGAGTAGGCAAACCTTTAGGTATTTCTCTTACTGAAGGCCTGGCTATGGGCTGTTGTAATACCTTCTAGGGAAGAGATCCCTTGATGTCACTTCAAGTAACTTCGGCTAGCAGATGGCTGTGCTGCAAGGTTCTGGTGTGCCTCAGCAACCTTTTTACTTCAAATGAAGAAACAAAACAAAAACAAAAGCCTCAGACACCCTGTTGTAGCTGAGCTGAAGGAGGAAGCGGAGGGAACTTTCCTGAGGCACAGTGCTGGCTCATCTTTTTCAGGAGAAGTTCCAGTAAGGCAGGCCTGACTAGCCTACACCTTGCCTTGGGAACATGAGTTTTTCTTTGGAGGATTCCAAATGGCTGCTTTCTCCAACCATTACAAACCCCAAGCCTTCCTGTCCTGCTTCCCCTTTGCCCTCAAAGTACTTACAGAGCAAGCAGCAAAGGATGGGGCCAACTGCTCAAAGCAAGCCCTAGCTTGGTAGAAACTTCCAAGAAAGTTCTTGCAAATACACTTCTCTACTGGCAGTGAGAGTAAGGGGAAGACATGGTCCTGGGCTGGCTTCTTCCAGGAGCCAACCGTGTGCCAAGAATCTGTGTCCAAGAAGTTTCCTAGGGAAGCATCCCTCTGCTACCCTGGGAGACCGAGGAGGAAGTGGAGGAAGTAAATGGAGAAAGGGATAGAAGCCAAGCAAGACGAGATCATTCTGTGAGGAGCTCTGATGTATAAAACACACATCAAGGCCAAGGTGCTGGGTGCTTGGAGCCCTACACCAATCAGTTATTGGTGAAAATCACTGAATGGGGCAAGGGAGACAAAAACTCCCAGACATTTCTGGAACTCTAAGGATGAGGCAATCCTTTATGGGGTTATATACAGACAATTCTTTGCATGGGGAAAGTCATAGGTTGCCTTTAGCAGCAAAACCTGCAGAAGCTATGCAGTGAGGAGGTAAGAAAGATCCAAGAGAGTCTTATGGGGAGCTACTGTGTCCACTATAGGAACCCTCTGGGGATAGATTTTACAGCTCCAGGCTGAACAGTACCCCAGAATTAGAGAGAAGCTATCTTGCCAAAAGCAGGTGGTAAGCCATCTGTGGGCTCTGTGGGAACATGAGGGCATATCCTGCTTAGGGAACCTTGCCAGTCAGCAGGGTGGAATGCCTGGCCAGGTCACCCTGAAACCCGCCTGGCCAGCTCCTTTGTGGGTGTCAACACCTTTTTTCCATTCCCAGGGTGTGGGTGATATGTAGATCACAGAATGTTTTTGTGTCATTAAACTGTGTATACACCTATGGAGTTGTTACTGATAACAGCCCAAAAGAGAATTGCCCTGCATATAAAAATTACATTTTTAATCCTTACCACTCTGAGAAGTTCAACAACCCTCCTCAGTCTTGTTTACTATCCAGGACCCGTGGCTACTCAGCCACTCATCCAAAGGCCCTAATAATAGGGAATGATCACTGAGTGCTTAGTGTCTGCCAAGCCCTGTTTAGATCCTTGGATGTGATAACTCAGTGTAAAAGTCCCAGCAACTCTGCGAAATGGGTGCCTTTAGTGTCTCTATTTTACAGATAGGAAATAAAAGCACAGAGGGGTTAAGGCCTAGAGTACCATAGCTAGTGAATGGCAGAGTTGGGATTTGAAGCCAGAGAGCCTGAATCCAGAGTCTTTGCCATCGACCACTGAGTTACAGTATGGTGAACATACAGCCCTAAGTGTTTATGACTAGATTCTGGATGTGAAAACGCCACAATTCCATCAGGATTCAGTTCAAGGCCTGTGAATGAATTCCACTTCAAAAGTTATACCCCACTTTGACCCTCGTTTACTCTTCTTACAGTGTAATTGGTGAGAGATGAGAGATAAGGGAAAGGGAAGGGACTTGGCCAAGGTCATGCAGTTCTTAGTATCCGTAGAGCCTCATTCTTGGTCTATGGTCATTCTATCCTCCACATTGTCTCATTCAGACTCTCCATTCAGTTACTTTCTTCCTTGGAAACAATAGCTAGGAATAGTTAACATTTACTAAGTCCTTAATATAATATATACCAGGTGCTTTGCTAAGTACTCCACATGTGTCACTTTGTTTAATTCTAAGTTATATGCCTATGCATAGGCATGTTTTATTATCTCCATTTTTTCAGATGGAAAAATCAGAGCCTTATGCAGGTTTAAATATTTTGCCTGAGGTTATATAATTAGCAAGTAACAAAACCTAAATTTCTTTTGTTATAGAATCAATTGCTTTAATTAGTGTCAAGAAAAAATTATCCAAAACTTGGAAATAAAGCAAAAGGACAATAGCATCCTTTCATATCATATTGAAACACTGTTTAATAGACTCACCCAAGGATCACTTAATTTTCTAAGGGAATGTGCCTTTGTTTTGCTTACTATTTTTCTTCTCTCTCAATAACTGCTTTATTGGGATATAATTGATGCACAATAAAGGCACATATGGAAAGCCTGCAGTATGATACATTTTGTTATATGTACATTATCATGAAACCATCACTATGATCAAGATAATAAATCACTCCAAAAGTTTTTACTATTTACTCTCAATTGGAGACCAGACAACCAAGTTAGATGTTACTTATAGAAGACTGGGCAAACGACTTTCATCCAGTAGAGATGCAAATGATTTCCCTTTGGGAGAAAACATAATCCCAAGTGTTACAGTTGTATTGCCCTATAGAACATTAATCAGTGTCATACTTAGCTGAGAAATTCATTTTAACACACCCTTCCTGACTGTCTATATGAATCTTTGTTTCTCAAATGCTCTGTGAACTTTACAGCTTCCTGGTGCACTAATGATGTGAATGAACCTTTGATCTATATTCACTGTATGTTGGTAGGTATGTTGTATGTCGAAATTGTATTTTGCCAATTGTATTTTGAGTTTGCATGTGTACATCTCAAAATGAGTTGATGTATTCTTTTTTTTTAAATTTTTTTTTACTTATGATAATCAGAGAGAGAGAGAGATCGAGAGGCAGAGACACAGGCAGAGGGAGAAGCAAGCTCCATGCACCGGGAGCCCGACGTGGGATTCGATCCCGGGTCTCCAGGATCGCGCCCTGGGCCAAAGGCAGGCGCCAAACCGCTGCGCCACCCAGGGATCCCAAGTTGATGTATTCTTATGTCCACAGGCCCTTCCAGACAGCAATCAGAGTACACATTGTCTTATCCATCTAACGATGGTATGGTTAGATGGATAGTTAGATCTTCCAGATCGTTCTAGAAGATCATGGCTGCCATGTTAAAAAGCAAGTTTGTGATCTCACTGATTCTTATTTGGTATATACTGTTGGAGTGACCTGGCAAATACAGTGTACACAGAATTCATGCCTTGAATCTCTCTGAGTTCCTGTTCTTTCCATTCTACCAGATTTGAGACTTCTTTTTCTGTAGCTACACAAATATCTAAAATTTCCATAAATTTGCTTTCTAGGAGGCAGGTATCATAGACAGACAGGCTTTTCTGGCCCTGCAGTTGATGTAACTAGACTCTCAGGGGGATGTGAAGAAAATAGAAGATTTCATGAATAACAAAATGTTATTAAGACAAAAGCCACCAGAAAAGGTTACTCTGCTTTAATCACAAGTGCAAACACGGCTCCCTTCAAACAGATTTATGTGTTGCTTTTTGGAGGTAGCAGCAGGTTTGTTCACATTTTCTAAGGAATCAGATCTCATGCTTATTAATCATTTGGTCCCTCAGGAGCAAACCTGATGAAAATGCTTAACTATTTAACTTTTACTGAAATCCTCTAAATCCCTGTCATTTTGTTTGCCATAACATGACCCCTCAACCTTCCCCTGCCTTCTTTAACTGGTCAGCTTCCCTCCAGCTTTCAAAATTCAGCACAAATGCCATCTCCCGGAGGAGGCTGGTGGCCTGGGCCAAGGTTCCTCTGGATTCCTGTGTGTCAGGTGTCCTGTCCTGGTATTGTTTACCTTGTGCTACAGTAGTCTCTTCATGTTATCCACATCTCCCATTACCCTAGGACAGGTTCTCAAAGGATATCCTTTTAGTGCCAGTGGCTAGCACACAGAAATCATTGAGTAAGTATTTTTGAGGACAAAAACCATAGCTCACACTTCTTTATAACATTTTTTTGTTTGTTTGTTTCACATAATGCTGTGTCTCAAGCTTGAGTATGGACTCACATTTTTGTTGCTTAATTATTTCTTGCAGCTTTCTGGTACCAGTCTCTCTTTGACCATTTAAGGCAATATGTTGTCAACTATTTTGAACATGCTAATATTTATGAGAGAGTCCATCCAATAAGCAACTTGAGAAATTATACACACCCACCCACACACATTCATTCACTGGCCTCAGTATCTTGGGTGGTGAAGTACTGAGGGCTTAGAGGACATCCAAGTGTTAGAGAAACACATTAAGGTTTCTTTTCCAGAGAATTTACAGACCACTCTTGGCCATTTGGATGTTATTTTTGTAGGGCCTGATTAATGCACCCAGAAAATGTAGCTTCATGCAATATTTATCAATGGCTCTGGGTCTAAGCAGATGGAAGTTTATTAAAGCTTCCCATACATGAAGCCATGAAGATATACCTTACCCTCTTCCCCTTATTTAGACTTGACCAGGTCCTTTAGAAATGGCCTGGACATCAGAACCAGTACTATTTCAAAACAGTTTGTGGACTTTGGTTGAAAAATAAATTTTAGAAATAAACAGTTTTCTGAAAAAAAAAATGAGTTCCCTAATTGAGAAAATAGCATTTTTAAATATAAGTATAGAATCAGAGATCTTAAAAAGGTCTTGAAAGTTAAAGTCAGGTTTTGTTTTTTTTTCTTTAAGAAGAATGTTGGTTGAGGAGTGCTAGTTGGCATATGGTCCAGGACTAGCAGCATCCATCAGCGTCCCCAGGGAACTTGCTAGAAATACAAATTCATGAACCCCGTTCTAGATCTGCTGAATTAGAGTCTGAGGGTACTTCCCCAAAATTTGTTTTAACAATCTTTCCATGTGATCCTGATGGTCACTAGTTTGTGACGTACAGAACTAAGTTTCCAGAAGGTCAGCCGTCAAAACTTCCAGAAGGTTTGCTTCCTTAGGAAGCAAAATAATTAGTTCTGCAGAGTTTTCCACAGACCAGAGCTTGTAAAAGTTTAGCTGCATAAAAGTCACCAGGAGAGCTTCTTAAAACACAGATTCTTGAGCTCCAATCTCAGAGATTCTAATCCAGTAGGTTTGGAGTGAGGCTTATGATTTTGTATTATTATCAAGTCACATAGTGATTCTGGTGGTCCTTGGATGACAGTTTGAGTAGTGAGGATGGCTACCCAGAAAGCTATGAGCTCATCTTGCATGGCTACAAAAGCTATACTCTATCTACCTGGAACATCATGAAGGCTTGGTGATCACAAGGAGGGTTTTTTTTCCCCCTTGTAAGAAAAATATTACCGGGTTCTTTGCTATTTAAAAATAGCACAGAAGCCTTTGGGGCAGGTTCCTTTCTATAGCTTCACAAGGCAACAACCTTGTGCATTTTTTTTTCCCTTTCAGATCTTTTTTGATCAGGAGAGTCAGTTAAATATCAGTATGTAAATGCTGCTGGGGGCAGAGCTGATAGCATTACCCACTCCAGCGCTTCCCAGCTGGAGCTCCTCACCAAAGAAATGAATGCATAAAGAAGAAATGACTGTAATGTCTGCATCTCATAGTAATGTCTGGCTGTCACAGAGTCTGCATCTAAGTTCTGAATCATCTCCTTGAGTGCTATGGCCTCAACAGAAGAAAAGCATGGGCCATCAAATGAAGTGAAAATTGCTCATTCATTGTTTTCCATGAGATTAAACCGGACAGAGGAAATAATAGAGTTGACCATCTGTGTGTCCATAGGCTATTTACTAAACCTCTCTGAGCTTCTGTCCTGCCAGCTGTGAAGCAGAATTAAGAGTACATACCTAAATGCTGCTGTGAACAGAACTACTCTGTGTGGCTCATAGACCAGCAGCATCAGCATTACCAGAGAGTCTGTTAGAAATGCAGAATCTCAGGCCCCACTCCAAACCACCTGAGTCATAACATCTGGGGGTGGGGGTCAGCAAACTGTTTTAACTAGCCCTCTAAGGGATTCTGATGCACACTGAAGTTTGAGCAACAGTGAATATGATGACTGAGAGTAGATTCTAATGGTGAAGGATGGCTTAAGGAGTGAGGCTACAGTGCTTCAAATGCTTACTTGCTGTGTGATCTCAGGCAAGATGTTAATCTCTCTGAGCCTTATTTTCCTCATCACAGAAATGATTGCTATTGTAAAAATTAAATGAATTAATACATGTAAAATAGCAGAAAGCCGGAAACATAGGGCATATAATAACTCTTTAAAACTGTTGCCTCTGAACCATGGGATCATGGTTGAACACTTTTTTCTTTTATACTTCTCTTTACACACTTTTTCTACAATTATCATGAATTGCATTCATAACCAGGAGAAACACTATAAAAATGATTTCTGTTGAAGGAGGGCAAATATTAACAGCTGAAGTAGATGAGGTGATGGGTTTGGCTAAGGAATATCCCATGGGTTATCATGAGTCTTCCCTACACCAATGCCATTATCCATATAGCCAAGCATACCTTTTATTGGCTTCTGAACACACAGGTGTGAGTTTGATCATTCCTATGCAATCAATCAGGAGGAACATCTTCTTAGGCCTTATTAACCATAGGCATGGGCTCAAAATAGATTAGACTGAGGTGTGCTCCCATCCCTCCTTGTAACCATTAGGTGAACAAACCAGACTAGCCTAGTGGATAATGAGATAGACCATCATCTGATAAGCTACCCTAGACCAAGCAGTTCCCAGCAGACCCACTCACTGACCACAGAATGAGCTCAACCAAGACTAAGAAAACTGCACAACTGAAATCAGCCCAATTTGCTGACTTGGTAGAATCATGAGCTAAATAAATGATGCTTTTTGAAGCTACTACATTTTGTGGTTATTTGTTACCCAGTGAAAGCTAACCAATATGCTGGATATACCTCAACAGTTTGCTATAGTGTCATCATCCTGTTCTGCCTTCCATACCCAGTAGTCAAACTTCTTTTCACTTTTTTATGTTAGGAGTTTTACAGATAGTTGGACTATCAGTATGAGTAAGTAGCAGGCAGTAAGTAGAGCAGAAATAAAGCATGCTTGGAAGACACGACAATAATGGAAGGTACTGTCTTCACATCCTTTAATAAAAGAAAATAGGCCAAGAGGAAAAAAAGAAGACTGACTTAATATAAATTTTTCATATGGCATATCAGGAACAACCGGTAATTCTATTCTTAGCCTTTTTCTCTATTGAAGCTGAAATTTATTTTCAGGTTAATGTCTATCTTGGTCTGAAAAGTTGTGGGCCAGGACAGGAAGAATGCAGTTGGTAAAATAAAATGTTGTCATCCCATTTCATTGCAGGAGGCGAAAAAAAAAAAAAAAATCAATGCAGGGCTGGACCCAGATGTCACCACCAATCTGCCCAAGTGATTGTTGGTGGCACACATTTACTGATCTGCTGATGGCCATCAATTAATGAGTCATCAGGTTCAGTAATCTGGGCAGAATTAGGATGTTCTCTGTAGCTTTAAGGAGTAGAAATTCTTTGCCTTAGCTGTTGAAATACTGCCTATTCTTTTCTAGCTTTGGGGTCAACCAGATTTTAATTAGATGAATTAATCCATCTGGAGTACCTAGAAGCACCATAGTTGACACACAGTTGACTCACTGTGTGCCAGGCAGTGTCTGACCTCTTCGTGAGTGCTAATCCTTACAACAACCCTATTATCATCACCACTATTTTGCAAATAAAGAAACAGGACGGAAAGGCTAAATAGCTTCCCCCTTTGTCTGAGACCAGAGTGTCCACCATTAACCAGATCATGACCAGATGCCAGCACAGTGTGGGGACACGGCAGATGTTCGATAAATACTGTGTCTGACTTATCATATAAGCCCTAACAGGGATGTTGCTCCTTGGGGACTGGTGAGCACTTCTTGAGAATAAGTACTAGTGATGAGTATTGATTTATTTCTCTCTTGTATCTCTATCTTTCCATTTAAAAGACCACTCTTACCACATCTATTCTTTCTGAATTTCAAAGGGACCACGAAATTCTTTAGAGTGTAAAAGGTGGCAATTTGGTAGGAAGTTTAGTAGACTTGTCTGGAAAGTGACTTATCCCCACAAGCAAGAAGTTTTCACTTGGAGTCTGTGTGTGGATGATGACAGGAGTACCCCCTAAAAAAACCAATCACTGTCAAGGTAGCTCACCTCTATTCCTTCTTCTCTAAGATGTTTTAGCCAAACATCAACATTTCCTGGGCTCAGAGTCTTTCAGTCTTTATTGATAAGAAGAATCTTGCAAGTGCAATTTTGCTCTCCCTCTCAATAAATAGGTCAGCCCCTTTTATCTCTTTCCTACCATCTTCTACTCCCACCCCACATACCCATACAGATGTGCACAGAACATGCACACCCACCATTCTTTCTTTTGCTCCAAACCAGAAAAATTCAATATGAGACTGATCTTTGAAATATAATGGCTCAGAATCAGTTCAGAATCAATATGTCCCCAGCAAAACCACCAGAATTCTGAGTTTTCCCAGCAGGCTTCAGACAGAAATGGAATCAACATAAACAAACATAAAATGAATTCCAATGAGCTCTACTAAATAACACCAATGCTTGAGAACACTGTTTGCCTGGGATGAAGAACATGCTACTTTGAAGTCTCAGATGTCAGTAGAGGTACATTTAAAATTTCAATCATGGTGTGAATGAACATACTTTTATTCCTTGACAATTTTGGGAGCAGAAAGTTGATTTTATATGGGGACAAGATGGGACATAGCTTGTGATTTACATGTGCTCCTGAGGTTTCAAATATACAGTTTCAAAAACAGAAAAAATAAGCAAGTCACAACAACTTCTCTACTTAATTATAAATCCATTTAAAAACATGTATTGAGGGGGCACAGGGTGGTTCACTTGGTTAAGCATCTGACTCTTGATGCTTTGGCTCAGGTCATGATCTCAGGGTCATGATCTTGATCAAGCCCCTCATTGGGCTCCATGCTCAGCAGAGAGTCTGCTTGAGATTCTCTCTCTCTCTCTCTCACTCTGCCCCTCTGCTCCCCGACCCCTGTGAAAGGTGGACACTCTTTCACTCTCAAAAAAAAAAAAAAAAGAAAAAAAAAAAAAGAAAAAAGAAAAGAAAAGATCAAAACATTAATGTGTGGACTTTTTAGTGTATGTATGTGTAAAAGATGGATAAGATAGCATTCCTGTCACCAAGTTTGTAGTTGAGTTCAAGTGCAAGAACATGGATCTGGGGATGTACCCAGGGTGAGGACCTAAATGCAACACTTTGAAATCCAGGGAAACAGTATTTTTTAGACTCACAGATTCAAATGAATACTCATTTTCCCGAAACATATTCTGATAGCTAATCGAAGTTCTCACAATCAGGAATTTCCTTTGCACTACCAAACTCCTGACATAAAAATGAAGTGTTTTCTTAAGTGTAGAAAACAAAGCATAAGGATGTGTTTGGATGGTCCAAATTCTTTTATGCTGACTATCAGTTCCAGTTATTGAAAGAGGTGTCTGCTGCATTCTGCATTCTGATCTCCCTAAAATCAAAGACATGCTGAATTTTCCCAAGTGCACATTAAAGAAATAAGAAAGCAAGTGAGGTAAGAGAGGAGACTTCTCAGGAAAAGGATATGTAATGTCAGATGGTTTTGGGGAGAGGGAAACCAGAATATTCCTTAAACTTTCCAAACACATCCTTTCCCCACCCCACACTTGCCTGGTATATCCTGACTGAAGATTTCACAGATATTTTCTGTGACTGGGCCAACTTCCCTTTTAAATAGTATGGCAACACTCCACACTACTTACCTGGAGCATCTGGTGCAATGTAGTGGTTACCAACATGGATTTGAGAGTGAGATTGCCTCAGTTCAAATCCTGGCTTTGCCACTCACTGGCTGTGTACCTTAGCCAAACCCCTTCACCTTACCGTACCTCAGTTTCCTTATCAGTAAAATGGGGATAATAATATTTGTCACCTCATAGGATTTTTATGAAGACTAAATGAGGCAATATTTATGAAAATTATTAGAACAGTGCCTGGCATATAGTAAGTGCTAAATAAGTGTTCATTTAAGAGGTAAACATTCTAGGGAATCCCTGGGTGGCTCAGCGGTTTAGAACCTGCCTTTGGCCCAGGGTGCGATCCTGAAGTCCTGGGATCAAGTCCCACGTCGGGCTCCCTGCATGGAGCCTGCTTCTCCCTCTGCCTGTGTCTCTGCCTCTCTCTCTGTCTCTCATGAATAAATAAATAAAATCTTTAAAAAAATAAAAAGAGGTAAACATTCTAGAATGAGGTATTTAATATGTCCCTCTCAAACATAAGTTCCAACTTACTGTTTTATGTCACTGAGGTGCACTAGATATCTGATACACAAGGCTGGAGTAGGGAAAGCATTACTAATATCATTACTATGGTTGATAGTTAACATTCATGGAATGCTTGCTCTATGTCCAGCACTGCAGTCAAAACTATATGCATTATCTAATTCATCTCTGCAATAACTCTTAGAAATAGATACTCTGTTGATACCTGTTTGTCAGATGAGAAAACTGAGGCTCAGTAGGGCCTAATAACCTGCTCAAGGTAACACAGCCAGAAGTGCTGGTTTATTCCCAAGAGACTGAGGAGTACACCAAGTCCTGGATCATTTGAGAAAGTTTGCACAGTAGTGACTGGGAACTAAGGCAAAGAGATCAGGACTTTATGGTAGCCATGAAAATGTGTCCTTCAGATTTTTGCTTGCAGGCAGGGCTTGATTACCACCTCCCTACACACACACACACACACACACACACACACACACACATACACACACCTTGATATTGGGCTAGACTCAGTGACAGGTTTCCAAAGATTAGAGTAAGGGAAGGGAAAAACAGTAACTTTATAGTGGAGTCACCTGGCAAATGCTACTCTACGCAAATATAACATCACCAGTGATGTCATGTGGATTTGCTACACGCCCTGGTGTGAGATGATGGGTAGAACACTTCACTTCTACCATATTCTTTCCCAAAACCTAGAACCCCAGTCTAATGATGAGAATAACAGATAAACCCAGATTGGGTGATGTTCTGTGGGTATCTGGCCAATGCTCCTCAAGACTACCAGGGTTGTAAAAAACAAAGAAAGATGAAGAGACTATCACAGAAAGGAGACAGGGGAGACACAATTAAATGCAGTGTGGTACCTGGATTGGGCCCCAGAATAGGAAGAGAACATTTGTAGAAAGGCTAGTGGAATCCACATAAAATCTTGAGTTTGATTAATAGTAATGGACTAATGTCAATTTCCTCGTTGTGACAAATGTACCATGATAATATAAGGCATAACAGTGGGGGAAATTGGAAGAGGAGTATACATTCTTCAGGGGAGAGGTATACTATCTTCACAACTTTTATGCAAATCTAAAATTATTTCAAAATAAAAACATTATTTAAAACTGCCCCCAGAAATTGTGATTTGATTGGCTTAGGATATGGCCTGGACTTTGACATTTTTATAAGATCCTAGGCAATCCTGATGTGCAGACAAGTTTTGGAAACCACTGGTCTACATTCTTTTTCTTTTTTAAAATTTTATTCATTTATGTGAGAGAGAGCAAAGAGGGAGAAGCTGACTCCCCGCTGAGCAGAGAGCCCACCATGTGACTTGATCCCAGGGCTCTGGGATCACGATCTGAGCCAAAGGCAGACACTTAATTGACAGTCACCTAGATACCCCACTAGTCTACATTCTTAAGAGCTACACAGTTGAGTGGTAAAGCCAGTTTTTAAGTAAAGTCACAAGGGGCACTTGTGTTAAGTCCGGTCCTTCTCCTGAGCTACTGGCTCCATCTCTGTGATCATAGTGCAGTGGTTCTTCCTGGTGAATGTATTCCTGGTGAACAGGCCACATCTACTCTCAGAAAAGGATTTCAATTTCTGTGGCAGTAACCACTAGGCAACCAATCAGCTGAAAAAGCTGAATAAGTTCTGTATTTATCCCATAAAAAATCCCTTAGTCTGTGGGGAACTTGGAACTCAACTGTTCCCATAGCCTTGGGTTTCCTGGCTTGCAGGTCAAAACCCCTGCAATACATCTCTCTGCTTTGTTTTATTCAGTATGCATTTTGGTTTTTGACACTCTCCAACATGCACTGAATTTATTCCTAAGAAGCTAGGTGAATGGAACACCAGTAAATCAATTCCCATTTTAAGTGCGTAGTGAGAGCTGACTGTTTAAAGATTTTTTTGAAGAGAACCTGTGGGCAATGAGAGCTTCCTCCTATAACAGGGGTCCCGTGTTAGCTCATTTAATTTATTTTGAAAATTTGGGGTCTAATGTTTTCTTGCAGCAGGGTGCTTCATAGCCTGGTCATCCCCTCTCCTCCACCAGGAAAGTCGTGGCTACTATAATGGCTGCTGGAGGTGCCCTGCCCTGATCCTTATTACTCCTAACTGGCAGGTGCACCAGTTCCCTGGATGTGCAAACACACCAGCCTTGCTCCTGCCTCAGGAATTTGTACCAACCTTCTGAAATACTCTCTCCATTGGGATGGGTCCCTCCTCATCTGGAGCTTAACTGCCATTTCTTCAGAGGGGCCTTCCCTGCCTCTCTTGTTACCCCCTCACCCGATTTTAGCCTCTTGCTTAGCCTCCAGCCCCATCTGATACTGCTGTTTCTGTGTTTTTCAGTTTATCTCCTCCTGCTAATGTGTTATTTCCACGAGAGGAAATCTTGCCTGATGTTCACTTGTTTTCCCAGTGCCTAGAGGAGCAGTCGGCATATAGATGCTCAGTAAATATGTGGTGGATGACAGGAAGAATAAAGGAGAACTGATGGATGCTGTGTGCTCCTACTCTGAGTGATGAAGATCCACAGGGTTCAACCCACTGGATGCCCTCTGGGGCTCAGGAAGCATTGCCAGGCTGCCCGTAGATCACTGAACAAAGAAGCTGCCCCTATCTTGATTGTAGCTCTCTGCCAGCCTGCCCCTTGAGGTCTGTCCCAATCTGTGGTTCTGGCCAAGGCCTCTGCTGCTCTTTCCAGCTCAAAGTGGTCCAGCTTTGGCAGGGTTCAGAATGCTGAATACCCCCAGCCACACAGACCTCCCATGCATGGGGTGGGCAGCCCCAGACCTCTTGTTTGGCTCTGTGAAAGCTCAGCAAGGCTGCAGACGCTCCTATTACCCCTAGCAGCTGCTTCCCAGAGGAGTTCCATAGCTCATCTCATGCCAGCGACCCCCCCACCCCCCTGCAAGCCTGCAGTGATTGCTGGCCCCACAGAGTCATTGGAGCCATTGGCATCACTCTCCAGGATGCTGACAGCAAACACTGAAAGTCAAACCCTCTAGAGCCCCCTGCCTGCTCTTCCAGGGCTCTGTGAGCCTTGCCTCTTCTGGAACGATGATTGTGGATTGAGGCAATCAAGGTCAGGAAAATGCACGCAGGCCCCAACTCAGGCCAGCAGGCAGGTCTGCAAACATCAAAATTACCCAGTTCAAAATGAAGCCTGGCTGCTGAGAAATGGTCATCTGGGAGGCCCCTGACTGTGATGTGCATCCAGGTGTTCTCAGAATAGGGGCATGCGGCTGGCTGAAGGGAGAAGAACAGGGCTTTCCCTGGTGTGGGAGGCACAATTCTAGAATGGCTGTCACAATTCCCACTCCTGGCACACAGGCTCTGTGTGGAATCTTATCACATGGAGTGTGGGTGGCTTCTGTGAATATGACAAGATGTCACACCATAAGGTCAGGCCATAAGGAAAAGGTAAAGGGATTCTGCATGTGTAATTAAAGCCCTCAATCAGCTGACTTTGAGATCATCGAAAGGGAGATCATCCAGGCCTAGGCCTGGCCTGACCAGGTGAAAACCCTTACAAGAAGGACCTGAACCTTCCTGAGGAAACCCTGCTGCTGGCCTTGAGGAGCTCAACTGCAATCTTTGTGATTGGGCCTACAGGGGGCCAAGCAGTGAGGAACTGAGAAGGGCTCCCGCCTCACAGTCAGCCAGGAAACCCAGCCCTCAGTCCTATCAGGCAAGGAGTTGAATTCCACCAACAACCTGAAGGAGCTTGGAAGTAGACCTCAGGCTCCAGATGAGAATGCAGCTCCAGGAGGTTGTGAGACCCTAAACAGAGAGCCCGCCGCCATGCTGTGCCCACACCCAAGACCCACGGAGCTGTGAGATAATAAATGTGTGCTGGTTTAAGCCTCTGGGCTTGCTGTAATGTTGTTACACAGCAATAAATAAGAAATGCATCTGAGCTCCAGAAAGGCCTCTGTGCATTCCTGGTGCCTCCTGAAATCAGAGGGCTTTTACAAACCCCTCTCATCTCCCTCCAATCCTCCACTTAGGGAATGCTGGTTGGTTTTGTGGTGTAGCCTGGGGGGGCTCTAGTTAACAACTGTTAACAAAGTCTAAACCGTATCTTTACTGGAGTGAGGAGTTTGGGTTGGAGGCTTCCCAACATTTCTTCCAGTTCAACCTTCCCTGATTCTACAATGTAACCCACACATGTGGGCACAGAGATGACACAGCATGCTGTGTGGTTCCAAAGCGCCTGGAGAGTTGGGATCCAAGATGGGGTTCAAAACTAGGTATGAATGCCAAAGGCCCCTACTCTTCCTTCTCTGCTAAAACACTTTGGATTTTAAAATGATCATTTAAAAATGGTCTATTTAGGGGCAAGTGGGTGGCTCAGTCAGTTAAATGTCCAACTCTCGATTTCGACTCAGGTCATGATCTCAGGGTTGTGAGATCGAGTCCCAGATTAGGCTGTGTGCTGAACATGGAGCCTGCTTGAGATTCTCTCTCCCTCTCCCTTTGCCTGCCCCACACCTGCTCATGCTCTCCCTCTCTCTCTCTCTCAAAATAAAAAATAAAGAATAAAAATGGTCTATTTGGATCCATGGTATAAAATTTGCACTCACTGATCTACAAGAAGCCATTTTCCATCACAGATATCATCCCCCTTCTTATACTTCTTGCATTTCCAACTTTTTTCTGGTTTTGTTCTGTGAGAGGTGGAGTAAATGGGCTGCTCACCAGTACTGGCTCCAGAGCACCAGAGGTAGTATTGGCACTAATGCTCTATGATATTGTTTTTCAAAATGACAGTATGTGTTTCATGAAGTCAGACACATTATCTCTAAAATAGTGCCTTGCAGAATTGTTTTGCATCCCACCTGCCCCCCCTTTATATTTCTTCACCACCTGGAAGCTGAAGCTCTGTGTTTACTGCGGGGTGTCCTCCCTGAGACTGCAAGAGCTGCCTCCTTCCTCCCACTCTCCTGCTGGCAGGCTGGAATTAATTATTCCCTCTCCTGGTCCTCACCTCATGCCATTTTATTTTTAAAATATTAACAACAGTAAATTGGGACTTGCATTTTGGTCTGATGCTCAAAAACAAAACATTTGGTGCCCGTTTGCTTGGGGCCCACAGGTGAAATCAGTCCCAAAGTCACAAGATGTCACAAAGAGACAGTTCTCTGACTCCTTCAGCAGGATACCAGAAACGGCAGGACCTGCCAAAGTGCCCGACAGATGTGGGCTGGAGGAGCACAGATCATGGTTGGGTGTGAGCTGGAGGCTATTTAAGGACCTGGAAAGTCCAAGATGTAATGAGGTTGGAGAGAGATGTCACAGTGCCCAAGGTCAGGGGGCCTGAAAGGTGAGAGGGGCAGCCCACTGCCCTGAGAGAGGGCTTGGAACACCAAAGGGTCAGGAGGTAATTCCCTGGAGGCAGCTTGAAAACAAGAGATAAAAGAACAGGACAGAAAAAGAAGGGAGAGGGGAAAGATTCTGGAAAATGGTGGCACAGGGGCTGGGCATGGGTGAGCCTTCTCTCAAAGGAGCAGGATAGTGTCCTGACCTAACTGGGTGGTGGTTACAGTGGATGGATGGAGTTGACACTCAAAAGTGGACCTGGATAGGAATCTCAGCTCTGCCATTTTCAGGTTGGGGGACTTACAGTAATTTATTAACCTCATTGCACCTCACTTTTCTCATCTGTAAAATGAAACTAATAATACCTCCTTGCAGGTTGTCACGGGAAGCAAATGCAATTATGTACGCAGAAACTCAGAACATGGGTGTTGAATAAATGGTACCCAGTAGGGGCCTAATGAATATGTGTTGAATAAACATGTTGACTAAACCAAATGGACCAAAGCTGGAGATGGGTATGTGCTTGGGGTATTTGGAGATGACAGTTTGCACAAGAGTAGCAGCCATCCGTAATGCTCCACCTGTATCTCCTTGGCACCCACCTTCCCTGTGCATTCTGAGGGCTACTCAAGCTATGACTCAGCGCCTTTGGGATTTCTCCAGTCTCCGGAGTAGCTTGGCCTCCCACAGGGCTGGAGGCAAGTTTATAGCTTCTGAAGGATGGGAATTGCTTTGCCTATACTTCAGATTCCTTGTCTTTTAAATGAAGCAATTCAGGACTGAGCCCCAGCAGGTGGTAGCCTGCTCACAAATATCCCCTTGCACTGGTTTCCTTCTCATTCTCATGCTTCCCTGGCTCACCTACTAGTGTTTCCTAGGGTCACCTCTCAAATAAAATATGTGTACTCATGTCCTCAGGGTCTGTTTCTGTGGGAGGACCCAGCCTAAGAGAGCATGCTGACTAAAGAATTTAGAAGCCTTTATTTAAATTTGTGCACACGTGTGTGTGTGTGTCTGTGCGTGTGTCTGTATGTGTGTGTGTTGGGGGGGTGGTAGTGGCGAGCTCAGTAAAGAAGCTGGTACAGGATCTGAAAGAGTGAACAGTTTCTCTGCTCAAGGTCTGATCCTCAGGAGTCTGCCATCTGATATCTGAAGTGAGCTGAGAAAATGTACAGCAGGACTCAGAATGCTTTTTGAAGTGCCGGACTAGACAGCTGGGTGAGTCAGACAACCCCTGCTCATCCACGGAATAACTAAGACGAAGGCTCTCGTGGGACCTGCTGGGAGGCACCAGCGCAGGTGCGTCGCTGGTTTTCCATGACGCAGCAGCACAGTTGAAAAGCCTTCAGGGTTTTTTCCACTGCCTCCTCCCTTGGGTTCCCATTTCCAAAGTGCTCATTGGGCAGAGGACTGGCTGAGAATTGTTTCTACCATGATGGGGAGCTCTTGCAATTAGAGGAGAAAGAAGAGTTTGCTTAAACAGGGGAAGAAAAAAAAAAGTTCAAATACAACTGCCCACACCAAGGCAAGCCCAGGCAAAATTTCAGATAAAGAAACGTCTTCACAAAACCATAAGAAGGTGATGTTTTTGTTTTTGTTTTTTTCCAGTTTGAATCCTGAAAGGCTTACTCAGCCTTAATGTTCAGAGGAGAAAATTTTCCTTTTGTGTACCCCCTGAATTTACTGGACATCTGGGTCTGTGGATGTTAACTTGGAGAGACGCAGAGAGATGTTCCAGGCACCTTCTTGACCCAAGGATATCTAAAACTTAAGCCCGGAGGCTCTAAATTTGGCAGATTATAATAACCCATGCCTAAATTCCCTGGTGTGTGGAATTTAGTGGGAGCTCCATAGCCCCAGGATGGAGGCCTGGTGCCCAGCCTGTGGCAGATAGAAGGGCTTTCTCTGATTAACGCTCCCATGTTTGGTGGGGGCTGTAGTAGATAGTTTTGCAAAAATGGTTGTAATACTTCTCCTCTCAGTATCATAATTTTGGGTGCCCCCTCCCATACTGACTCTGTGCTTAGCCATGAGACTTACTTTGGCCAATGGGACAATAGCATTTTGGGCCTAAACAGACTTTAAAAGTGCTCCCATGCTGGTGCTCATCCTTTCTTGCTGTTTTTGGTTAATGAGAGATAGTTGGTCTAGTCACTTGTCACCCTGGCCCACAGCCAGTTAACAACCACCATTTGTGGAAGTGAGGACATTACAGACCAACAAGACCCCAGCCAATCTACCAGCTGACTGAAGAACCATCCTATCCAGTTAACCACAGGCCCATGAGAAATAAGAAATTGCTGTTTTAAGTTTTGGGGTAATTTGTTACACAACAAAAAATAACTGCTTCAGGGAACCCCAAGTATCGCTTATGCCCACATGACATGCAGATCTACCCTTCCTTCCTCTCCTTTGGCTTACTCCCACCTCTACACTGGTAGTGCTGGAGGGGATCCCGACCCCTGATGCAGCACCAGTAGAAATCACAGATGACTTCCATATCACTTCACAGTTGTTACAGGTATCTCAAAATGTATACTCTTATTACTACTTGAAATTGTGGTCATTATTAGACTCTCCACCAAATACTGCTATTTAATGCTGTACTTTTTAAAAGATAATATATTACTACATCACAAATTTAAAAATACTTTGATAAACACATCTCAGGATCCCTGGGTGGTGCAGCGGTTTGGCGCCTGCCTTTGGCCCAGGGCGCGATCCTGGAGACCCGGGATCGAATCCCACGTCGGGCTCCCAGGTGCATGGAGCCTGCTTCTCCCTCTGCCTATGTCTCTGCCTCTCTCTCTCTCTCTCTCTCTCTCTGTGTGACTATCATAAATAAATAAAAATTTTTAAAAAATTAAAAAAAAACATATCTCAATATAATTTGTTTCCTATGAAATCTTATGTATTCAATTTTATACATTAAAAAAATATCACTTTGCAAAGGGATCCATAGGTGTCACCAGACTGCCAGCAGGGTCAGCGGGAAAAACAAAAAGCTAATTCTATTCAGATTTTTTAAAAAGTAAAAATTGCTTGGTCTATTTAGTGAAACTTATTTGCCCAATATTGTCTCTCAAAATATTGACATAACTTATGAAGGCATCTCTAGGGAAAAATTGTGGCAAAATAACCCAAGAAACTTGTATTTGATTTTGGCAGATCATAGAACCACCAAGAATGCTGTTAACTTTGGTAGGCAGCAGAAGCAAACTCAAATGTCTATAGGGGCTGGGAAGATAATAGAACTGTGTGGATTGAACCAGGTACATAAAGACATGTAGTGTTAGGCTCTATGGCGAATTGGAGGAGACATACCCTGCCTTAAGAGGATCATATTTAAGATATCTGCAAATCCAGCATTGGCCAAATAAAGTAAGTTGGTGAATGGTATTAAGCCTAGGGGCCATTAGTTTGCCATCCATTAATTAGGAGCAGAACTGGACATCTGGCCAACCTTCATCCTTGAGCTGGCTTTGCCTTTGGCTAATTTGACTGCCTTTTTTAGGGCGAATTCATAGGTTCCAGTTTTTATTTCTGAAAAATGACTTTTTTCCCCCTTTTACATCTTCCTTTCCAGAGCTGCCATAAAGATTTAAAAATTAGGACATAGTGGGGGAAACAATTTGGAAAAAAGAAACAAGTGTCTTTAAATACTTACAGGGTGAATTAATATAAATATTTGGTAAATGACCTGATAATAATCATGTCTGTGTATATAGGACACATACTGTGGCTTGTTATGTCTGCCAAGAAACTGGTTCCACCCCCAGTTGAATATCATGTTGTTCCAGCACATAAGTCATACTCTTCCCTAACACTCCACATTCATAACTGATTGGTGTTGGTCCCAAGCTGGACCAATCAGAGGCTTTCCCTGAGATTTCTTTTAAGATGTTATTTATTTTATTCATGAGAGACAGAAAGAGAGAGAGGCTCCCCACTGAGCAGGGAGCCTGTTATGGGGCTCGATCTCAGGACCCTAGTATCATGACCTAAGCCAAAGGCAGACACTTAACCAACTAAGCCACCCAGACGCCCCTCCCTGAGATTTTTTTAACATGGGGTACAGACAACAAATGGCAGTGCCTTTTCCATAGTGGATGTGTAAAAAGTACAAATCGGGTGCCCATGTTTCGGGTATGTGGAAGGAGGAACTGGCTTTTTCACAAGAGAAAGTGAAGTTAATGTACAGAAAGAAGCAGGGACAGGAGGCAAAGAGAGAGCCTTGTTAGTGTTTGAACACCTCTCTGCTCTTCCCATGGTTCGACTGTTCAACATTTACTCACAGTCTTTGAGTAAGACAATTAATCTCCATTTTCGCCTAACCCACTTATATTTGAATTTTTGTCATGTGCAAAACCAAATAAACACAAGCAACATAGCCAACCTTTTCAAGAAGCTCTGCTTGGCAGCTCCGAATCATAGGAACGTTTCAACCTTGCTTTTACAGATGCTCGGTCACCATCTGAGGCCAAAGACCTCTGAGGGTAACAGCAGACTGAGAGATTTCCAGACTGAAGTATGGACCTGTGCTGGAAAGAAAATGTGAAAGAGGTGGAGGCAGAAGGGGCAAGGCAGTCCAGGGCAGTAAAAGCAGCAGTGAACTGTGAGTTAAGAGTCCTGGCTGCAACGTTCACCCTGTGACTTTGGTAAGTAATTTGTTGCTGGGCCTAGTCATTTAACATCTTTTAAAAAGGTCATTTGTAAGGTCTGCCCCAGCAACCCAAATGTGTGATTCTACATGAGAGGGGGGCAGAAAAGAAGGGTGATGTGAGCCATCAGTATCCTTTCTTTCCCCCAAGGGCAATCAATTGGTGCTGTGATCCAGAGCAGAAAACCAGAAATTGCAGGGATGTGTGGAAAGGGGCCAGGTCTCCTCCTTGTACCCATGACAGTTTATAGAAGGGCCCAAAGAGGAGCAATGGGAACTGCTTTATCCTTTGCACAGTGGGTACATTTTCCTCTCTGATGTCCTTCAGAGGCTGCAGGCTGGCATAGCAGAAAGAAGGAAGGGGCTGTCCTGTCATTTGGTGAGATTTTACATTTTGGTAAGATTTAGGGGGGAAGATTCTAGGAGCCAGAGATTGAGCCATTGTTGCAGGGGAAGAAAAATATAACAAAGGAGCCCTCTGTCCCCCACCCAAGACACCTGTCCTCATGCTGTGAATACTCACCTTCTTTATCCTTTGAATTCATTCTCATGAATAATAGCACCTCTTCTGAGTCCCTAGTCACAGCTTTTGTGAGGCAGAGAACAGTAGAAACACCTCATCCTCATCAGACCCACTTTAGGATGAACGTGAACACTTAGAGGAGTTACTAAGATCTCTAGGACATTGGTTCTTAAACTTGAGCATGCCTCAGAAGCACTTGGAGGTAATGAAAACACAGACTCTGTCCCCCCCCCCCCCCCCACTCCACTGGAGTTTCAGATTCTGTAGGTGTGGGGTGCGGTCTGAGAACTGCGTTTCTAACAAACTCTCAGGTGATGTGGAGGCCGCTGGTCCAAAGACCCTAGTCTAAGAATCAATGACCTAAAGTAATGGGTCACTGATTGTGGAGGGTCCGTAGAAATGCACTTAAGATCTTAAAGTCAAACTCAAGTTTTCTCTTCTATTATCTATGTGGAAGAAGGAAGAACCATTTTCCGATGATCAAAGACTCATCAATTCCTACCTTGTCCCTTAAAATGGGAACCTCCACTCTTTGGGAAGACCAGTACTGCGAAGATAGCTTCTATCATCCTCTCCAATCCTTTCTTTATTTGTCCCAGCTTAGGAAAATGCAACCCCGTCTCCTCCAACTTGATTTTTTTTCTCAGATTTACCTGCTTACAGCAAGGTTGTATTTTCTGCTCCTCCAAGCTGCAAACCTCCTGAGAAATATTCTGTGCTTCGAGAGGTTTGGGTGGAAGAGAAAGATAGAACCTTAGTTTTCTAGCTATTCAGTCTGATTACACTTATCTCTGCGGCCCTTTCTCTTTGGTGGGTCCCAATATGTAGATTTGGAACAGAACTAGTCTAATTCTGGCTGCTGGTCCATTTTTTTTCGACCAGGCTCAAGCAAAAAGCTTCATATTTTCATCACTAATCCCTGTTTATGTATCCACTGGTTCATGGAGAAGGGAGGAGCAGCACTTAGCACCTTGACAGGACCTTGGTCAGACAGTAACATCTCTAAGTGTAGAAAATAACACCCACCACATGGTTGCTGCACAAATTAAGTATAATACTAGCTACAGTAGGGGGTGCCTGGGCGGCTCAGTTGGTTAGCCAGCAGACTCTTGATTTCAGCTCAGGTCATGCTCTCAGGGTCCAGGAGGGAGCCCCACTTGGGCTCTGTGCTCAGTGAGGAGCCTATTTGAGATTTTCTCTCTCTCCCTCTCCCTCCTGCCACCCCCCCAACTCTTGTACGCTCTCTTTCTCTAAAATAAATAAATAAAATCTAAAAAAAAAAAAAAAGACTGCTAACTACAGTAAATCATAATATAATAGCTAGTACACAGTAGATGCTCAAAAAACAATGTGGATTTCAAAATTTTTTCCCAAAGAGCTCTCTAATCCTCTAGCCTTAGATTCACAAGATTTCTCACAAAAGCAGAATCTGAGGTTATCGCCACGGTCAGGGTTGCTTTGAGATCCTGTTCCAACTTTGAAAAGAAGTCATTCTGTGAATGAGACTTAGGAGCAGGGATCCCTGGGTGGTGCAGTGGTTTAGTGCCTGCCTTTGGCCCAGGGCACGATCCTGGAGACCCGGGATCGAATCCCACGTCGGGCTCCCGGTGCATGGGGCCTGCTTCTCCCTCTGCCTGTGTCTCTGCCTCTCTCTCTCTCTCTGTGTGTGACTATCATAAAAAAAAAAAAAAAAAAAAAAAAATGGGTTGGCTACTTCTTTAAAAAAAAAAGAGAGAGACTTAGGAGCATACATTTTGCAGTTCACGTAACTCACCCATGTAGGTTTCATATTTATTGGTTTATGAATAAAGCTAAAGGTTTTGACAATGAGGTGAGACATGCAGGAATCTTGTACCCAAGGCTGGCTGCAAGAAAACATCTGTTGTTTGCACCTCTCTGCCTTCATATTGTGAGCACATACAAAACACACATGCACACACACAATATTTAATAAGGAATCCAACCCTTGCCGACAAAAAACCTAACACAAAGCTGAATACATAATGAAGCCAACAGATGTAGCTTCAGTAAGGATTCACTAAGTAGCTCACAGCAAATTTCTTTTTCTTAAGCTAAAGAATAGCAGAAAATTTTGCATACCATCTCTTTTTAACTCCTTAAGGGCCTTAAGTCCCCAGGCACCAAGCAAGAGGGGACCAGTGTTTAGTTAAACCGTAACTAAGCCTCTTGGGTTTCCAAATGCTATCTTGAGACTCACAAGGCCATTCTGCAAGCAGAGATGCTATGCAAAGGCATTTTTAAAATCCTCCCCCAAATAGAAAAACCAAAGAATGTTGACACATTTTCCCATTTTATCATGCATGCTGCTCAAGCTAAAAAATACTGTGATACCAAGACCTATTTCTGTAAGCAAATTCAACATTATAAAGAGGAAAAGAAGTATATGGCCTTAACATAACCTGCAATAAAGAACACTGGAAATCTGGCATTGCAAATGATGGCTAATAGTACATAATAACAACAGTTTCTTTCTTGTTCCCAGAGTGGTGAAGGGAATAGCACTTCACAAGCATTAGCTCCCTTAAGTCTCATGATAACCACGTGACATATGCAAGGCAGCTATTGCTTGCTTTTTATAGACATGAAAACTGAGGCTCAGTTCAGGTTATGTAAGTTGGTCAGGGTCATATAATTGCAGTGGCAGAAATGGGCTACATATGCAGCCATTTCTCTCAATCCAGTGCTCAATGAGCTTGTCTAGATGCTGACTTTCTCCTGGTTCCTCATACCACGAAATCTCACCTGACTTTTTAGTCCAGAGGACTCAGTCCAGAGGACTGAGTTCTTTGGATTTTACTGACTCATGTTCTACAGGTCAGGAGCACACTTTCTGTTAGAAGATCTCAATGGATTGTATGTAACTGATGGGAAAACTCATAGAGTGGTGGGAAAAACATAGACCTTGCAGTCAGAGACAAGAATTTTAAACTCTTTTAAGGTGTTATAGAGATTCAATGAGTCAATGTATGTCAAGGATTTAGTGCACCATACCACAGTCATTCAATAAGTTAGTTACTTTTTTCTTATGGTCATCCAGTGGGATCTTTGTTCTCAGCTGGAGAGAGTAGGGTGCAGGATAACTGAACAGTGGTTTTAGACTTGTTTCATGACAACGGCTAGGTCAAGAGAAATGCAAAATTCAGTGCTTAGTTGGTAACAGCTTTTTAAAAAAAGACAAGTGGGACTGATTTACCACATCATGCCTTGTTTATTTTTCTTTCCTAGGCAAGAGAACACTGGATGTTTGAAAGGAAAAGTTAGAAGCTGACATGTTTGAGGAAAATCTCTGGGAAGCAAACTCAACATCAAGTACACCAGGCTGCCATTCTAACAGAGAAGCAGCAAATATGTGACACTGAAAATGAGAGTTAGCTGAAGCCACCAATCTATATCCCTGTTAACTACGATATGTGTAGACAGGAGCATCAAAAATATCATTTTCATCTTAGTGAAAAGTAAACCATGTATTTAACCATGTATTTAACCATGTATTTTATATATGTTAAAAAGCTGGCTCTGTATGTGAAACTGACTTAAATCACTCAAAGGCAACGGCTTTTCATCTCTGAATATAAACCTGCTTTTGGCAACACTTTCTTGAGAATCACCTGAGTCTTCCTTAGCTTTTTAACCCCTGATTCATTTGTGATAAAAGAGCAGATGAGAAAAATAAATTATCTGCCAAAGTTGGGCAACTAGTTGGGTGAACATAAGTGCTTCCTTGGGACAAACTCCATTCCAATGTTTAGGGTGAATCTGCATTCCTGAATTGTTCTGATTATAACATTTGGTCAATAAAAGTAGGCATTACTTACAGCAGTAGAATTCCTTTTTCCGCAAAGGGGTAGTTGGTATTCCAATTCATTCATTCATTTTCTGTCTACCTGGTGTGTGACAGACACTGTTACCAAGGATTCAAAGATGGTTAACATATGGCCCTTTCTCTCAAAAACTTTTATAGTCTGTTGAGAAAAATGCATAAATATGTAATTACAAAGCAATGTGATAAATCATACAAGGGAGATTGGTATGAAGAGGTAAATTTCTAAAAGCAAGAACTGGGGAACTAACACATATTTTTACTTGATCCTAAATATTTGAAACTCCTTTAATGACAGGAAGTTCTCAGAGGAGGGAAGTAGCTTGATTTGGGGAGTACTGTCATCAAAAAGATGCTGCTCTTTCTTTCAGTCACCCTACTCTTGCATGAACTTTATAGTTGGGGCTAGGTTTTCTGGCCTAGGAAGTACCACATTCCTTAAAGCTTGACCTCTTTTCTCCATGAGTGGTGGGAATAATATATATAGGGAGAGATCCCAATAGACTGGGATACAGGAATACAGACACTTAAAGGAAATTTTAGTGATATCCATGTTAATAGAGACAAATTTACATAAGGGCATATCTTAAATATTTACTGAATTCCTTGACGACTAAGGCTGGTTCTTAAACAGTTGTTTTTGTTTTTTGTTTTTTTGTTTTAGATTTTATTTATTTATTCATGAGAGACAGAGAGACAGAGAGAGAGAGAGAGGCAGAGACATAGGCAGGGAGAAGTAGGCTCCATGCAGGGAGCTGGTGGTGGGACTTGATCCCGGAACTCCAGGATCACCTCTGAGCCGAAGGCAGACGCTTAACCACTAAGCCACCCAGGAGTCCCTTTTTTTTAAACAGTTCTTTTTTAAAGGTTTTATTTATTTATTCATGAGAGACACAGAGAGAGAGAGGCAGGGACAAAGGCAGAGAGAGAGGCAGAGACAAAAGCAGGGTCCATGCAGGGAGCCCGACGTAGGCTGGTTCTTAATACATATTCTGTTTATGATGTAGCAATCTTGCTATGAATACTGACCACTTAGTAGAAACCTTCAATCAATTGCACATTTTGAATAGATAGCCAAGTTCTTTTCTAAGTTGGGTTAATATATTAGATTCAAAAAGGGATTCTATGTGAAACATGTCTTCTAAAATGAAAATACCTCAAAACAGGGCGCCCAGAAAAATGCACTGAGGGCAGAAACATGCATGCTTTATTTACTGCTCTGTCTTCAGTAATCAGTACAGTGTTTTCCTGTCACATGAAAGATGCTCAATAAATATTTGTTGAATTAATTAATGAAAAGTGCCATAATGACAGCTGATTTATGTTTGAGGAACACGGGACAGTCATCTTGGAATTTGAAAAAAAAAAAAAAAAAAAAAAGCAATGTTCAGCAATTTATCTGGCCTAAATCAGGAATGCTATCTTGATTTCTAGCATTACAGTGAAGTTACAATAGGCTTTTCCACTAAAATAAAAAATCCACTCGACAGGACTATGCATAGTCTTCCTAGTAGACTCAGGCATCTCTTTCCCTCTACTCTCTGTCAATGGAGAAGTTGCAAAATTCTTACTTATAGCTGTCAGACCGATCTTGGACTAACTGCAGAGAAATTCAATATGCTGCTTTGTAATTTGTCAGTCATTATTTTTTGAAACTGTACAAAAGATGAATATGAAGAAAGGAAATCCACAGCATGGTCTGAGATTCTCCATAATAAAGGAATTCCGTCTAACTTGCAGAATTCTCAGAGCTACACCCAGATATTTCTCTGAAATAGGAGTGAGGCCAGAGTGCAGGGCTCAGGGGGACATCTCTGAAGGCTTTCATTTTCTGAAGTGCTGTTGTCAGCAAAGAATAGAAGCCACTCACTCAACCTGTGGGCATGAAAAGTCATCTCCCAAATTCAAAATCTGTGAGTGGTGGTATTTGGATATAGGAAGTGATGGGGAAGTGATGAGACTAGATGACCATTCTAGTGAGGAATATAACCTTGCTCTTCAAGTATACAATGAACCATTTTAGAGGATGGGTGAGGTGAATCAGCAGAAAGTGCAGTCTCAATTTAAGATATGAAAGAATTAGCCATCTCTGGGGAATAGGAACCAAATCCAGGTCAACAACAACAACAAAAATCCAAAAGCAGAAGAAAAGATTAGTGAGTTGCTTTAGTTCCCCCTTCACATGAAACAGAATTTGGCTTCCTTTACTAGCTAAGAGGATCATGTATATTTTTCCACGACCACAGAAATCAATCCCTAAATCTAGTGCAGCTGTCATGCAGCATCAATCCGGTGCTGACATTGTCATTCACTTTGAATTTCTCTAGAATGATTGTTAAGCATTTAAAAGGAAATACAAACCCTTAAAAAGGATTGTCGCCTCTCTTTTAAGGGATACAGATTTGTTCTTATCATCAGTTAATCACTACTGAGGCTAACCTCTATGAGTCAGCAGTAAGAAAATCAGTTAAGATCTCCTCTTGCAGTATACCACGCTTTACTCTGCTGAAAAGATGCCCAAATACTGCAGTAGGAACAGGACTGTAGCAACAAGGAGAACATGGCTTTTCCGGAACATGGGATTTTAATTCACATGTGACTATGAGTCTAATTAATAGACATTGTACTGCCAGCTATTAGCCTCTGAACTATAAATCTCATAAGCTTTAAGGCTTCCCCTTCTCCTCATCCCTTGACCTTAAAGCTTTTTTGAAATGTTATTTTACCTCCCCGCACCTAACCCATCATCAAACTTGATTAGTTTCTGAGCTAGCTACTAAATACCATGTGATTCAGGTCATATGAAGTGTTGAGTTTTAAGTACTTAAGAGCTCACAGACTCTATGAAAGTGTTTTCTTTTTCTAAGTGGCAGAGGAAGAAAGTAGAGAAATGAAAAAAATAGTATCTAATAAATTTCTTTAAGTCCAACATGGGAGATCATGAAAAGGGGTCTAGAAAAGGATTTAAAACAACAACAACAACAACAACCAGTTAATTAGGAGGAAAAAGACTTATAAAAATGTTTAGGCAGGTTGTAGGATATAGTCTGTGCCAGGCAGCAATAAATCTGATTGGGAAGGATCAAAGATACCCAAATCACTGACGGCTCAGATCAGGACTTTTAGGAAAAACCCAGGATTTCTTAAGTCTGAGTGTAAAGACTTCAGAAAGATGATGTCAAAGAAATTATTGGGAGGCAGGAAAGAAAAAGAGAAGAGGAAGAAAGAGATTGAGGAGGAGGGAGGCTGTGAATATAAATTAATCTTTTAATGGGGGAGGGAGTCAGATCAGGTACTGAAACAGTATTAAGGCAATTCTCAGCCTGAGATCAACAGATCACTGGACCCAAACCTATTATCCAGAGTTTTCAGCACTGATTTCATTAACTTCTCAATGGTAGAGATATTGGAAAATATTAGCCCAGTTCTGTCATTCTACAGATGAACAAACTGAGTTCAACAGTGGTTGAGTGACTCGTTTAAAGATAGTATGATTCCCAAACAAGAAATTACAAGTAGATTCTTTTGGGCTAGAACCAGATCTCCTGGCTCCTGATTACCATCATGCCCTGAAGCCCAACTGAGGAAGAAAACATATTGGAAAAGAAACCATGTACATTCTCTGTGCCTGATTAACCAATATGAAAAATGTAGAAGATGCAAGAGGTCACATAATAGTTAATAGCTTAGTCTCTGGACTCAGTACTTGCATTTAAATCCTGGCTCTGTTCTGTGATCTTAGGCAAGTTTCTTAGTCTTTCTTTCCCTCAATTTACTCATCTTTAGAATGGAAATAATAATAGTACCCTGATTACAGGGATGTTATGAAGATTCAGTGAATTAGTACAGGTAAAAACTTTTAGAATTAGTGGCTCACTCTTCTCCCCCATAGGCCTATTCTGATTAATTTCTGCTTTAGATAACTCTGTTCTTCTAAATCAGATCTATGACTTACTAAATGTTATCTAATATCATATGTGAACCCATCCTATCACTATGGTTTGCATCATCCATTTAGAAATCAGAAACTGGTTGTACTTTTGCGTGAAGTGCTTCGAAATCCTTGTGAAGAAAATTATGTAGAAATAAGTAGCTATTATCGTTATAGCAATGATAGTAATTCTGACACTGCAGCTTGTGTTCTCTGGAAATTTCTCTGAAATCTCTTTCTTCTTTTACAACTAATTGTTTTTTAAAACTCTTCCTTCACTTACCATGTCCTGCTTCCTCAATGCTATGTGGTATCTATCTCTTCTCTCCCTCTTGATACTTGGAAGGCCCCCTGAATTCAGTTTAATAACCTACTCTGAAACGTCACTATTTCCAAATTTCCTCCAGGGAATCATCTTGGAAATCAACATATTATCCTAAGGATGTCTCACCTGCCAGTGTTTTGGTGAAGAACAGATGAGGATAGTCCCTTGACACTTCCTAGTGAGAACTGAAATAGCAACAAGATCTATGTCTGCAATTGCCATTTATTCCTCCACATGAAGCCACTGACTATTTCAGTTCAGCAGGGCTGACAGCATTTGGAATTTTGAAGCTCTGCTGTGAGAGTAGTAACCACAAGATTAAAAATGAAATAGGTATAATTCAGACCTCGAGCTAGCCCTGGAGTGAGGGTACTCAGCAAAGTCAGCTAGGATGGAAGGAAAAAAAATATGATATTCCATCCACTTCACCTCAGTTTTCCCAAATTTTACTATATATATATATATATATATATATATTTTTTTTTTTTTTTTTTTCAGTTTTAGCTACTTGGGGTTGATTGTATGTGTCATGCTGCCTGAAACATGCACAGAAAAACTGGCATCTATTTTCATCCATCCAGCCAGTGTATTTGACAATGCAGAATACTCGGAGGCAAGAGAGTGTTCCACATGTTTATCATTCAAGTGTACCTTCTGGGTACCTCTCATTTCTGGATTCTTGACCTGCTTTTTAATCTTTCTGGTAGGTGCTCATCTTGAATAATTTGTTCTAGTCAATACTAAAAATTTGAAACTTACAATTAACTTCCTGGTAGGACTCATAAGTCCATGTGTATCCTGAGAAGAGATTCTAAAAGATGCCTAAATGAGGATTAATTTTTTTTCTTCTAATTAATCATCCTTTATACCAATTAACTCCCCTTTATTTCTGGAAGAAGGCAAATATAATCCAATCTGAGAATAGCAGTTCTCAGATTTTTTTTTTTTTTTTTCGTTCTCAGATGTTAAAAAGGACCCGGTTACTTTATTATATCAGCTTCTGCTCTGAAGTCAACTTTAGAAAATAAAGCACTAAATCATCAAATTGGTATTCAAGGCCTTTCATAGAAGGCTTCAGGTCTCTGTTCCAGCATATTCCTCAGCATAAGCTCCCACTACCCAAATGGATGGATATTTGCTGTCCATAACTTGGGCTTGCCTTACTTGTAATTCTGCCTATATTATAACTACTCAGCAGATCTCTCCCACTTCAACCTCCAAAAGCCAGTTGAAGTCCTGCCTCACTGCTCAAATCATTCTAGTCCAATGCAATATTGTCCTCCTTAGGATCTACCCTCCTTATTTCTGGTAACATTCATTGGGCAAATTATCATGTATTCCCTTAATGATTTTTCTTCCACTGTTTCATTGCATTTCATTCTGGTATTATTTGTTAATTTTTGTTGTTTATTGTTTTTACTAAGATTACTACCGGCTAAACTTACTGAGGTCAAAGACCATATAAGCATGAGACTTTATATCCTCTATGGGGTTCATTTATGTATCTGGTGCTCACTGATTGGTCAATATCTTCCTATCAGGTTGGTCCTTGCTGACAAGGGATGACACTGCAGAAATGTATCTACGCTGAAGCTGACAACACCAATTTTCTTACCTTTATAGAATTGAAAAGCATTTGCATAATATGAGAAAAATAGTTTATTCATAGTACATCATATAAAAAGCAGATTTATCTATTTTTATCCTTCATGTCTCCTCTCTCAACCTCTTTCTCAAGTTATCTCTCATTCTACTAATCATCAAAACCTACATGTTCTGCTGAAGGCTGCCTGCTATGGGAAGAGGTGCTACTGGCAGAAATATGTCTTTTGGCTGATAACCATCACTCTGGGGTTAACACCTAGAATTTAGGAATGTGTTTAGACAAGCTAATTAAGAAGCAGTTTATTGTGTCTGTACATGTGTGGTTGTGCATGTTTAACAAAGTAGGAATAAAATTGTAAATTCCTGCGGGATTTTACCATGGAGAGGTTAAGATTATAAATTGTTTCGTATTCTGAATGCCGAAGTGATAATGCAGAAAATGCCAATGCACAAACAAGCAGGTACCATCAGAGGATCTACGTGAATGTTTCCTGGCACATCCTTATGTCCATCTGCTCCTGCCTCTTCTTGCCGTATTGCCCTGGATGTTTAAAATTTAAAATAGAAAATCTCTTCATTTTTTCCCGAAAAATTTAACATTCAATAACATGAATGTTAAATTCATGCTTCAATTATGTTTTTCTTTAATTTCTCAGTAAGCTGTTCTAGAATTAGCTCCGTAATTGTGCACATTGCCACTTCTTTCCAGATCTTTACCCTTTGCCAGCTTCACTGCAGTCTTCTACCTCCACCCCCCTAACCCCCATTTCCCCCAGTCTTCCACTAGCAAACAAACCCAGCAGTAATTACTAATGTCCAAGCACGTAATTCTGGCACCGTTAGGATTTTTTTTTTTTTTTTTTTGACGCAACTACGCAGAGCTGTCTGGACATGCAGCATGAAGTCAAAGCATTTTTAAAGACTCCTACCCATCTTTTCTCCCCTCCTCCTATCACTAAAACACAGTTGTTTATTTCGTTTGCGGATTGCAAGGTTATAAAATTCTTCCATGGAGTTACATAGCCCTGAATATTAATTTTACACCCATATACAGTAACAGATAAATATGTACTTATATGGAAACACATAGGTTATCCATAAAATTGAAAAACATTAGGAAATAAATAGCTAGGAATGAAAGTACCTCCTCTATATGGACAGGACCATTTTAGCAGCTCTAGTATAGAAATCATTGGAGTTATGACTAACAAAAACAATCCAAGATCTTAATGTGAGGCTTTTCAAAAGATCATGACAGTGTTTCTTTTAATGCGTTGCATAGATTCCTACATATGACGCTGTTACTCTTATTTAACAACTATTCAAATAGTACAGTTTTGCGCCTGGTATTTTATGACAATTTTAGTTATATCAAACAACAGGAAATATTCCTTGGTAATTTTTGTTCACTCAGAGGCCCCAAGGCTCAGAGTAGAAAATGATTAAAGTACTTATCACTGTCTCAGCAAAATCCCGCAGTGCCGTAATAGAAATTGCAGTAGATCTTTAGGTCAGAGTCCAGTTTCAGTCTAACACCTGCATGACCCTGAAGGACATAGTTGGATTTTGAGGAAAACCAGTCTTAATAATGTCCAGATCAGAAACTATCGGCCTGAGATAACCAATGTTCATAGGAAACACTTCCACTCCCTCTGAAACCATGGCAAAAGAGATTAAATCTATACCTTGTAGGACCTGTAATATTTCTGAGATGTATTTTTGTGAGTGTGTGCTTATGTACATGCCTAATTACAAGGATGGGAGAGAAGGAAGAAGAGGGCTTCATTCTTAAAGTTGATTCTGCTTAGTTTAACTATATATATATATATATATATCAAATAGAAATATATACAGAAATATATTACTCCTGTAAACAGATCATTTTGGTATCTTCATATATACCTCATTCATGCCCACCCAAGGTCTGCAGACAAATATACTCTGTGTTAAAAACAAAACCAAACAAAACCCTTGATATCTGACTGGAGGATGAAGCAGATTTTTCTTAAAAATGTGTTTACTTTCTACTTAAGAAAAAGGGACGAGGGCAACATGAGAAGTCTATAAGTAGACTTATTTCTTTTTTAAGCTATGCGGGAGCTGAGGATGGGAGCAGGTAATTGCCTGCAAAGCAGTCCTACGGCAGGATTTATTTTTTTCTTTTTTAAAATTGTTAACCTACTACGTCTTCTCTATCAGGGAGTCTCTCTGTGAGACCGAGGTCTCAGAGAGGCAATTTGGCCTCCAGCCCTGACCGGCAGCTCTGGCCAGGCAGCTCTGCGGCAGGTAGATGCGGCGAGGCTGCCGGGCCGCTCTCCGCGGTGCTGAAAGGTCGCGGGCGCCCGCGAGGGGCCTGGGCATCGCTGTCCAGGGTGCTGACTGCGGGCCGCCGCAGTCCCCGAGGCGAGCCCACCCCCGCCAGCCCTCCGCAGAGCCCTCCCACACAGCATGACCCGCCCGCCTCCCGCCAGCCTGCAGTCGACGGGGAGCAGGCGGCATAAATCAAGTCCGCGGGGCATGGAGGCTGCTGCCGCTGCTGCAGCTCGGCTTGCCCGGGGCGGGAACTCCCCCTTCTCTCGCCTCCCCAGCGCCCACGACCTGCCTTCTCCCTAATTCTTCGCTGGATAATAGCGCCTGAACGACAATAGTCAAAATAACAGGGTCAGAACGACAGAGTTTGTTTTGGTCTACCGGGGGAAAAAAAAAATCAAAAAACCAGCAGCCTAAACATCTCTGAAAACTGCATCGCAAAATGGAAGAGAGTCCCACTACTGTTTCGAAAGAGTAAGTTATTATTCGGCATGTATCCTTGCGCTTCCTCCCCATCGCTCCATCTGCAGTGTCCCCATTCCTCCCTTCCCCAGGCGGCTCACCTCGAAAATACTTTATAAAGCCCCTAGACCGGAGCTATCCCGACGCGCACACACGGCATACCGCACCCTAGGTGCACAAATACTTGTATTTGCCCACGCTCACTTGGTCTCCTCGGCTGTGGTCCCCTCTGGGTATGCAGCCATCCAAAACCAGAACCACGACCTGAGGTGGAGGCTCCTTACCTTGGCTTCTGCAGAGGGTGGTGTTCGCCTGGCCCCTCGCAGGGTGCAAGTGTGGAGGAGCCGCCAAGCCGGGAGGGAAGGAGAGACAGCGCCTGACCTCTCCGAGGTTTCGTCTTCAATGCAACGTGAGCTCTGCCCTCATCAAAGATGGCCGTCCCTTTTGACGTCAGCAGCTTTTAATAGCCCTCTCCAGGAGGGGCGGGGAGGAAGTGTGCCGCGGGGAGCGCGGGGGGAGGATGGAGGTGGGAGGTGGGCGGTGGGAGGGGCGGAGCCGAGTTGTGCGGACCGCTTGACTCAGCTCCCTGTGCGCTTTCCTGCAAACCTTTGTATTTCAGTCTTTTATAAACACCTGAATGAGGCGATTCTTATGACTCCATCTTAACACCCGGTGTCGGGCAAATACATTTATCTCGCGACTAGTTTTCTGATATTCTTTGTGTGTGTGTGTATGTATATATGTTATCTGTGTGTGCCTATATTGTGTCATATCTGCGACATATATGCGATTATATAGAATTTCCCCTCCCCCTGCTGAGTTGTCTTTGGTTGAGTCATAGAAGGGGAGGGGAAGGCAGAAGAGTAGAAGTGGGGGAGGTAGTCGAGGGGATTTCAGCTGCAATTCGCTTTTTCTAAGGAAGCGGCTCCGAAGGGGCATCCCTGTCAGCCCTCACCAGCTCCATATATGGCCAGGCTACGTGGGCTGCTATTTTTATGAGTGATTTCTTCATTTTATCAAAGCAGCACCCAGCGTTTAGAGTTTGCATTAATGTGGTCAGTTGGGGAGACAGACGCGTACACGTTATTTTAAAGTACGTCAGAGCAATTATCTCTGAGAGATACAGAATGAATTGGGCGGAGGGGGAGGGAAGGGTAGTTAACCTAACCAGCGTGGGTTTCCTGGAGTTCAAGGCTTGGAGTTGAGAGTTATTTGCTGAGGGCAAACTAGATGACGCTGTTTTCGGTTAAATATGCAACCAGAACCTGGGGTTTTATGTTGGGTTTCTTAGGAATAGTTCACGGAAGCGCGCACAGACCTTATGGAACCATCCAGACTTCCAAGGGGAGTGGGGAAGGCTGAGGATTCCAGGATCTCTGGGACGCTACAGAATTTTGGTGGTTCATTCCATGTGCAAACCTGGGTACCAGTCGAGGCTAGCCGGGGTGGGGGGGGGGGGGGGAGTGCTCTGATGCTTAAAACGGCGTGGGCGAGAAAGGCTACCTGTGCTGGTCATATGAGAGATTAAAAATAATAACCATAAGGGAATAATCCTAACTGTCCTCCTTTGTTGTGCATTAGGCACCGAGGGAGGGCGGGTGGTGGGCTATGCAAATGGTTGCGCGGCGGCAGCCTCTCGGATGATTCACAGGTGTTGGGGAGGCTGTCGCGGGGCTCCGCGGGGAGGGCGAGCTGGAGAGCGCGTGGGAGGTGGGGGACCTCGGCTGAGGAACTGTTTGTACTTTTCCGGGAAGGATGCGATTAGAAGTCGTGCCTCGCAATGTTAAAACTCGATGGCCTCTTTCAGGCGATGGAAAATCCTTGTCTCGGGTCCGGAAAAACAAGGCACAATCCCCAACCCTGCCAACACACACACACACACGCACACACACACGCGCGCACACACGCGCGCACACACGCACACCCGCGCTCTGGCCTGAGAGCCAGGCTCAAGTTTTTAACTGCAAGCTAAAATTGGAGACAATCCCGGGAAAGGAAAAGAAGAAAGCAGAGTTGTAAAGGGGACGTTTAGAGCCAGCAGAGCTTTAAGAATTTAATAAAGGATGCTTTTAATTGAAATAAGTAGAAGGCAATGTTTGTTGAGGATTCCCTGACCCAAGGATATTTTGAAATATTGATATTTTTAATAATAATTAACAAATAGTGTTTGGATTTTTATTAAAGCAGGATTCCTAAAACAAGGAATGTTGCTGAAATTTGTTTACTTAAATACTTATTAAACATTTAAGATTCTTATACAATAAAGAAGAAAAAGATCTGCATGGTCCTTAGATCCTTAATTGCCAATAAAACTCCTGGCAATGGTTCTCACTTTCATTATAAAGCAAGCTGGGGTGGGCTGAGAGAAGTGGTGGCAAATACAGAGTCACTACAAAATCCTTTATAGTCAGAATTTTGTTTTTTCCAAAATGTGACACTTATTTAGCATGTGGAAGTTTCTTGGAGAAAAGCCTGCAGTGGAGAGAAATAAAATATGTGTATGGTCCTCAGACTAAAGTCATTCATGCAGAAAGTTTTGTGAAAGAATGAAGGAGGTGGAGGATTTCCCAGATAAATAAATAATTAATAAATAAATAAATAAATAAATAAATAAATAAATAAATAAATAAAAATTAATCACTGATGTAGGTGGTTCATCCTGCAGGCAAAAGTTATGTGGCAGTCACTGGGGAAGATTGGCTCGGTATCCTGAATTTTCAACTGCTGATGCCCCACACTGACATCTTTAAATATTACACGTAAGAGGAGAGAGTCAGACTGATTCAAAGCTTCACAGAAAATACCACAGGCCCAAAGGATTATCTCGTGGTGGTGGCAGCATTTTCCACTTTCCTGTGCTTATGCTGAAAATGACACTGTTTAGGAGTTTTTTCATCTTGCTCTGGGAAAGATAGCAGAGTCTAATTTGAGAAACCGGAACACTGGATAAATATAAGTCTACTAAGGATGACCAGATAGCCCTAAATGTATTTTAAATATGATAATGAGATTTTTCCCCTAGGGTTTATTCATTGCTTCATTAAAAAAAAAAAAATCCATAGCCATCCTTGCCAGTAGGAAACCAGCAGATTCAAGTTATTCAGGCTCTATAAAGACCTAAACCACACAAAGAAGGAAGATGATGGAAAATTTGCTTTGAAATGATTCAGCTGCCTATGAGTTATTTCCACAAAGAACCAACATGTAGAGTAACTAATCCTTAGGAACCCATTTGATGAGTAATGTGAAAATTACCTGCTCTGCTGGATGGATATTTACACTATGCTAATTCAGTCTCTGAAAACTTTTACTAGTGCATGCCCCAAAGTATTCTAGTTTGTAATAGTTCCAGATCCAGGTATTTAGCTTGTATTTCCCAGGTAAGGTGCAAGATGCATGATTGACTGAAAAATGATGACTTCAAAAAGTATAATAACAAAAATTTATTTTTAAAAATTTATTTTCATTTATTTGGGGTGGAGAGGGGCAGAGCAAGAGGAAAAGAGAAACCCAAGCAGACTCCATGCTCAGTGAGAAGCTCAATACAGGGATTCCATCCTAAGACCCTGAGATCATGACCTGAGCCAAAACCAATAGTCAGATGGCTTAACCAACTGCACCCCCAGGCACCCCAATAAGTTTTCACAAAACTTTCTATCATATGTTCTTTCCAAAGTCCATTTTGCAAGTAGTTTAGCTACTTACTCAGCTCAGAAACCCCCTCTCCAAGGTCCACCTTTGGTATATGCATGACACCCTATAACGATATTTCAAAAACACCATGAGGGCACAAGGCTTGGGCACAGGAATATGCAATTTGACAAATCAACTGTTTTGATTCCTTGGTTTTCTTTCCACATGGCTTGTTTACCACTTTTTCTTTAAATGTTCTTCTAGCCCTTAACCCAGCCCCCACCCCATCTACAGGTAGTGAATGAATAGTACCTAGTGAAAGCTTAGATGCTCCCCCATCTAAACTCCCCCAATTTTCCTTGTTCCCTAAAGCCACTAAGGTAGGGACGTATCTTGTGAGAGGTAGAAAAAGAACCAGGAATATCCGTTTCTGTTTCTGGCTTGCTATGGAGAGAAGAAATAAAACTATACACCCAGAGTTTTAAATCACACTTTGGTTTTTACTAAGAAAAGCACTGTAGGAAAGGAGGAGAGTGCCCATTAGCCAGAGGCTAGGTGCTTCCACACTCCTGTTCCTTAATGCATCAAAATTATAGGCTCTCTTTTGTACATGGATGCATCCTAGAACCCTCTCCAATGCCAAGACATGGCTGTGGTCAAGTAGGAAGGAAGAACTCGTGTCGTCAGTCAGGGATAGAAAGAAGGAGAGCATGGTAGTCAAAATTAGGAAACCTTAAAAAGGCTATTTGGGAGGGATCACAGAATTCCTTTGGTGAATCTTTTCAGAATCTTCTTGTTCTGTCAGCTGTCTGTACCTCAGTTATCTCATAGGTAAAATGGGGACAATAACTATAACCAACTCACAAGGAAATCGTGAAGCACTTAGAATCATCATGTCTGACACCATGAAACATTGGTTAAATAAATCAAATCGATCAATTTGATGAGACTTTTAACTTTCTCTAAGTAGTGACACATAACTCTGCTGCATTAATATGGAGAGTCGTTTTTTTTTTTTTTCATTAGCTTCTAACTAGATATATATAATTTAATTCCTCTGGGCCTTGGTTTCTTTATCTGTATTCATTCATTCATTGACTCAACATCTAATAAATGGTACAGCTGGTATTTGAACCCCATGGCCCAAGTTCATAATTGTCATGCTTTAGTACAGACTCTTCTAGCACCATCAGTTTATCCCCTCTCTATTAGTCAGGGTACTCCAGAGAAAAGGAAACAGAACCAATAGAATATATACGCACATACATACACACACATATACTCTCTCAGTATATATATGTACAAAAAGACTTATTATATGCTCACATGATTATGGAAGCTGATAAGCCTCAACATCTTTAGGGTGAGTCACAGGCTGGAGATCCAGTAGAGCCAATAGTGTAGTAAGTCCAAAGGCCAGCAGGCTTGAGACCCAGGAAAAGCAGTTGTTTCAGTTTGAAAATGAAGGCGGGAAAAAGCCAGTGTCCTAGTTTAAAGCGTTCAGGCTGAAGGAACTCTCCACTCTCCGTTACTCAGGGGAGATTCAGACTTTTTATTCTATTTAGGCCTTTAGCTGATTGGATGTGGCCCACCACATTAGGAAGGGTAATCTGCTTTAGTCAGTCTACTGATTTAAATATTAATTTTATCCAAAGACATTCTCACAGAAATACCCAGAATAATGTTTGACCAAATATCTGGGCACCCCATGGCCCAGACATATTGACCCATAAAATCAACTATCACATCCTCCTTTGACAGCTAACCTCTCTGCCTCAACATATTGTGGCTTATGTATGACATTTTTCATTAGCAGCCTCAGGGTCCATTTGCTGATGGGATCACTGACTACAAGGCTTGGTTGGGGTGAATTCCAAAAAAGGGATCTAGGCTGGCAAGATGATTACTTGGAATAAACAGAAACAACATAGTCAAAGGGAAAGAGTGCCAAGTACGGTTCCAGAGGGATCGGAGGGGATTCCAAGGAGGGAATTCAGAGATCAATACCACATAAGTAGCATAAATCAGAATTGGGTCAAGATGATGCACTCAAAATACGCTTGAAAGAGTCAGCCAGGGAGGTCAGAACAGAACAGCAAGGTTGATCACTGTTTTTGAGGGAATGATAAGAGACCTTAAATAGAAACTTACTCAAGGAGCCAAACTCTGGCAATTAAAATCAGGTTGAGATGGGTTGAGGTGAATAACAGATATGTCTGGGAAGAGACAAAGGATATCTGGAATGATTCTGTCAGCCTTGGTCATGAAAGGCAATGCCACTCTGCCAGCTAACAGGCACCAGAGCATTTTCTTCACTCTACTATCTCAGCGAGTAGCATCAGTGATCTCTTGGTCATATCTAATGGACTTCCCATGTTTATTTTTTTTGTAAGTTTAAGGACACTATATATGTTTTTAAGATTTTATTTATTCATTCATGAGAGACACACAGAGAGAGGCAGAGACACAGGCAGAGGGAGAAGCAGGCTCCTCAGAGGGAGCCCAATGCAGGACTCGATCCCAGACCCTGGGATCACACCCTGAGTCAAAGGCAGGCGCTCAACTGCTGAGCCACTCAAACATCCCTGGACTTCCCATGTTTCTAAACCTCTGGCTTCACTTGACACTCTTTATGACTCATTCCATTTCTGAAAGTGCTGTATGAAGTGGCCTTACCTCTGGTTCTCTCCCTTGTCCTCATTTTCCATAGCAGATGAGTTGAAGCAACCAAATTGTGATGCAGAGCAGGTGAAGCTGTACATTTCCCTGAGCCCCACACAAGCCCTCTGGAAGCTCCATTTGTCCAGGAATGCGTCCTGACTCTCTACCATGAAAACTTCTCTACTCTAAGCCAAAGAGTAGAAAATTTAGCAGCTTGTATTTGTATAGCCTTGTACAAATGATAAAATATGATCACACACATGGTCTCATTTTATTCTCACAATTCTCTGAGATATGTGTAAAATAATTATTTTAATTTTAAAATAATACATGAGAATTCCGGTTTTTCCAGACTCCTGTACTCTCCATTGTACATAAAGAGAACCCAATGTCTTATTCCTTCCTCCACATATTGTATTAAAAGAATGTGACTCAAATCCTTGAGTTTAACCATTGTCTGTATATGTATGACTGTTAATTTTGTATTACCAGTCCCATCTTCTCTCATGAGCTTCAGAGTCATATTCTTAGCCTCTTACTGAATACTCAGATTTCAGGATCAAGGCATCCTCAAACCGAACACATATATGCCTCAGTTGATTTCCTCCACTCTTCTTCATCTCTTACATTCTTAATTAACAATCTCAGCAGGTGTCCTGTTGGCTAAATTAGCACTCAAAAACATCTTTGTTTAATTCTCCTTTTCTGGCTTTTCTTCATCTCCCCACCTCTGGACTGGGTCATGTACCTTTTCTCCTCTCTATGCACTCATTTCTTGGTGTTTTATCTAGTTCTAGAATCTCAAATAGCATCTATCTATTAATGCTCTCATATTTACACATTCAGCCCTGATTTATCTCTTAAATTCTGGTTGGTCCATTCAACTTCCAACTCAATCCCTGCTTTAAATATAAAGCAAATAGGGCAGCCTGGGTGGCTCAGCGGTTTAGTGCTGCCTTCAGCCCAGGGCATGATCCTGGAGACCTGGGATCAAGTCCCACATCGGGCTCCCTGCATAGAGCCTGCTTCTCCCTCTGCCTGTGTTTCTGCCTCTCTCCTCTCTCTGTGACTATCATGAATGAATAAATAAAAAGTCTTTTAAAAAAATAAATAAATATAAAGCAAATATGGATATAAAACCTAGCATGTACCAAGTGGAATTTGTGGTTTTTAACTCCAAAATGGGTCCCTTCCTCATTTTCCTATATTTATAAATGGCAACTACATTCACCTATTTCCTCACGATGAAAATCTTGTCTTATTTCACTGGTCTCTTTCATGTACATCTCACCTATGAGCAAACATTGCTCTATTTTAAATACATTTTCTAAACCCAACCACTTCTTAACTTCCACAGTTGAAGCCACCTTCATCTTTCACTTGGGCTATTACAGTAGCCTCCTGATTTGCTCTCTAGTCCTGATTTCTTCACATGGCTACCATGATGGCACTTCTAAAAAATAAATCTTTTAAAAAAATGTTTAATGGTTCCTATCACATTAAGAAGTCTTTGTCCTAACCTATAAGATCAGGCTTCTGGCCACTTCTCCAAATTCATTTCCCCACACTCTCTCTCTACTTACACCATTACAATCATACTAACCTTCTTATTCATTGTACAGTCAAATACAGTTCCACCTCAGGACCTTTGCATTTGCTATTACCTTTACCTGAAACACTCTCCCCCAGATCATCTCATATCTAACTTCTTCAAATGTTTCTTTTTCAAATGAGTCTTCTCTGAGAATCCAAGCTAGCTAACCTTGTGAACCTCCAATTCACTAACATTCTTTATTCCCTTACCTTGAATTATTTTTCTTCATAACACTTTCTCCCTTCGACATTATATATTTGTTTATATATGTGATATATATAAGCATATATATAGGTAACAATTTTCAATGACAGTAGCTTTTCCTTTGGGTATTTTTTGTTTCTAAATAGTATGCAGACATTGTTAATTCTTGATTCATAAAATAGACGATCATTTGACTTATTGTTATGACCAATGATAATCAAGTTCTCTTATATTGCCCCTTTCCTTCTCCCTATCATCTCAATGACTTTTTATTAAATAACTACTCAGTTATTAATAAGAATAGGTTAGCATTGTTCACTGATAAATTAATCCCACATAATGAGTATGCTGCTTCTTTTGCATAATTTCCCACTTTACTTGGAGAAGATTTTAAGAACTTCTATAGAGGACAAAAAGATGGTTGCTTACAAAGAAACAAAAATCACATCAACATTCAACTTCTTATCAGCAAATATAGACAGTAGGGGTCAATGGAATAAATTTTGAAGTGTTAGAAGAAAAATAAGTTGCAATCTGTAAATATGTATTAAGCCCAATGTTGATAAAGAATTAAAGGCAAAATAAAGACATTTCCAGACATACACAGAATCAGGAAGTTTACTTCCTATGCACTCTGTCTACAAATAAAAACATTTTCTGGGGATTATATGCCAGCAAAACAACAATCCACAAAATTCAGGAAGCCTAGGGATATAATAAATGTTAGAAATAACATAGGATTTCTTTCCCAGGATCAAAGCTAGGAAGCAAGTATAGAAATAAATCAGTAAAAATTAGATCAGTTAACAAATAGTGTAATTTAAAAGGTGTATTCGTCTGATAAGATTGATCTCTTTGAGCAGCAATAAAATTTTAAAATGTCCTATAAATGCTAGGAAAAACAAGCTATCCCCATTTTTGGTCCCAATATGACACAATTTTGAGCGATTCTTGATGGAGCTTAAGGAAGGAGCTTCCATCTATCCCTTGTGCTTAATTATTTTCTTTGTGTGAAGATTTGGTGTCATAGGAATACTTAAAGACTCACTACTTGGTTCTACAGTAAATAGTATTCATATAATCATGATGCTATAAATGCCATTTATTGATTTTTAAAGTTTATAATCAAGCTGTAGGTCAAGCACAAGAGACTTCACTATGTTTTCCTAACAGAATATGAATGTTATGAGCTCTCACCTATAAAAGTGATGGTAGAACTGTCAGAATGTGGTAGTTAAAGGAGGAACTGATGAAGGGACAAGGTAGAGAGGTGTCATTTAATATACAAGCCCCAATTAACTCATTTTCTATGGTAAAGATTTAATAGAATTAGCATAAAGTTGATAGAAGAAAGAAATAAATTTTAATCATATATGATTATATATAAAATTATAAAGTTAATTGACAGAAAACCAAAATTTGGTAAAAAAAAAAAAAAAAAAAAAGAGGGTTTGAGTATTTGAATAAGAAAGACCCAATTAGATCATGTCCTAATCTTTAATAAAAGAGAGTTAATACATTTTATTCAAAGTTCATAAATCAAAAAGAAATAGAAGTGTATATTAAAATTAAAGTTATAAACACCAAGAACTTAAAACTGAAAATAGTTACTTTGGAGAAGAATAAAAACTAAGATGTACGCTTTTATTTTTTAATTTTTAAATATGACTTTATTAATCTTCTTTAAAAAATAGAGATAGCAAAATTATAAAATTATTTCAAAACACTTTTAAGAAGGCATACTTGGTTTGGGTGGGCTTCAATGTTCTACCTACATTGACTACCTTATAATGTCTTGGCAATTATAAAAACTTGCTTGCCCAGTCTGTTAAAATTGTATTTCTTTTTGTAGTGAAGAGCAAAAAAGAATACTGAAATGTATTTTTAACTCTTTTGCTTTTCTGGGTAATGCTGGAGAGAGTCTAGATTAAGATTGAAAAATGAGATGTAAAAAAAAAAAGAAAAATGAGACGTGAGAGCTAACATCTGGGCAGGAGGCCTGTTGGAGTCAACATTTCAATAATATAATTGTGTTTATGGCAGAGCCACTTTTGTGATGGTGGGGTAAGGACTTCCAAAATTTGTTCCTCCATAAAAGCAATGAAATCATTGGCAAAAATTGTCAAAACCAATTTTTTTTTTTTTTAGAACTGTGGAAATTAACTAAAGGCTTGCAACAATTTGAGAGCATTTATTTGAGAAAAATGGCTAGATCTAGGTAAGAACAGCAAATTTCATACCATTTAACTTTTTCTATATCTACTCCCCTTCCTCACTTCTGTGGTAGCCTTGAAAACCTAGAAGCCTAGAAGACAATGGAGGGGAGTTTAATTGGTTTGGAGGTCTCCAGAAGCCCCATCCAAAGAGAATTGTCTCTACCTGTTTGAAAGTTCCCTGGAAGCTACCACTTGCAGCCCTTCTCTTTGATATGACTCAGAACTCAGGGCCAACAGTGTTTTCTCCAGGGCATTTGTCAAAAACAATCAGCAGCAAATGTTTAACATAGCAGCCGCCTGAGGCAGTATTGATAATAGTTGGGGCAAACCACGTGCTGACAAAAATACTTAAAAGGAAATCCTGAGAAATAAGATGTGCACAGGGGCTTTGAAAAACTCCCATACATTCCTGGGAATCTAGAAATTCATACAGATGCACATGCCCAGGAAAGATCAGAGAAGGTACTATTTTCTGCATGACCTTGAGATTCTGCAAAAGCAGAAAGTAAGGACCAGGGCAATGTTGTAAACTGCCTGCTAGAGTGTTGAAACACTACCCTAGCACACCAACAGAGCTTCTATGCAAAGATTGTGAGGATTTTTGGTTCCAGGCATTTAAGGAAATCTCTCCACTCATTAGCTGATCACTATGTTAGCTGAGCAGAGACTTCAGGCCACACACAACAAAGAATACACACTTTACAGAAGTAGTTTAGAAAAGTCATCAAACTAACAAACAGTGGCTGTAATAAATGCTGGGGGTGGTGGTGGCAGAATCTGATTTCCAGAGTAGCCACATTATACTACTTTAAATGTACAGTTTTTAACTAAATATTGAAATATGCAAAGAAATATGGCCCATAAGCAGAAGAAAAACCATCAAGAGAAACTTACCATGAGGACACCTAGATATGGGACCAACCGGACAAAAAATTTAAATTAGTGATTATCACTATATCAAGAACTAAAAGAACTTATGTCTAAGGAACTAAAAGAAAATACTAGAAAAATGACTCAAACAAATACTGAATATCAATAAAGAGATAGATATTATTTTTAGAAAGAACTAAATAGAAATTCCAGAGCTTGAAATTATAATAACTGAAATAAAAAATTCACTAGAGAAGGGCAAGAGTAGATTTAAGCTGGCTAAAGAAAGAACTAGAAAATTTAAAGGTAGGTCAATTAAGATTATTCAGTCTGAGAAATAGAAAGAAAAAATAATTTAACAGAGGGGTGCCTGGGTGGCTCAGTCATTTAAGCATCTGCCCTCAGCTCAGGTCATGATCCCAGGGTCCTGGGATGGAGCCCCATGTTGGGCTTCCTGTTCAGTGGGTAGTCTGTTTATCCCTGCCCCTCCCCCACTCCCACTCGTGGTCTCTCTCTCAAATGGATAAATTAAAAAACTATCTTTAAAAAAATTAGCAGAACCTCAAAGGCAAGTGGGACACCACGAAGCATACCAAATATACCTAAAGGGAATACAAGAAAGTGAGGAAAGAAAGGGATAGAAAAAATATTTGAAGGAATAATGGTCAAAACTTCCCAAATTTGGGGAAATTACATTAATGTAAATATTTAAGGAACTTAATGAACTCCCAGTAGGAAAACTCAAGGAGAGTCCCACTTGCATATATCGTGATCAAACTATCAAAAGGCACAAAGAAAAATCTTGAAAATAGTAAGCTAGAAGTGATTCATCACATACAAGGGATCCTGAATAAGATTAACAGCTGATTTTTCATCACAAACCATGGAGGCTATGATATGATATATTCAAAATGATGAAAGAAAAAGACTGCCAACCAAGAATTCTATATTAGTAAAACTATCTTTCAAAAAGAAATTAAGACATTCCTAGATAACAACAACAACTGAGAAAATTTGTTGCTAGCAGAACTGCTTCAAATGAAATATTTAACTATAGGGTAACCACTAAGAAAACAACTAGAAAAATACAGTATAAGAAAAAAATGACAATGAAATTAGAATGGTACACTAAAAAATATCTAACAGAAAAGAAGGCAGCTGGAGGAGTAGAGGAAAAAGACATAAGACATATCGAAGACAAATAGCAAAAGGGCAGACATAAATCCTACCTTATCAGTTGTATTAAATGTAAATGGATAAAATGCTCTAATCAAAAGGTAGAGATTGGTCAAATTGTTCAAATACCCCCAACTGCCTACAAGAGACCTATTTTATAGCCAAAGATATAAACAGGTTGAAAATAAAAAAGACAGAAAAAGATAAACAATGCAAACAAACATAAGAGAACTGGACTGACCATACTAATAACAGATAAAATAGATTTTCAGACAACTGTTGTTACTAGAGACAAAGAAGGAAGGACATTTTAGAATAATTAAAATGTCAATTGTTCAAGAAGACATAATAATACATCACAGAAGAACCACAAATAGATTGAAGGGAGAAATAAATAATTCAACAATATTAGTTGGAGAATTCAATACCCCACTTTCAATAAGGATGGAAGACCTTAATAGAAGATTAAGTTTCAAAGACTTGAACAACACTAAAACACACTAAAACCTAACAGATTTCCATATGATATTCTACCCAACAATAGCAGAATACACATTCATCCTAAGTGTACATCACTTTCTTTTCTGTGCATATATGTCCAAATCTTTCTCAGCCTCTCTTTTGTAAGGGTACATGAAGCCTGATTTCATTTAAGCCTCATCCTAGATAATCTAGGATAATCTCATCTCGAGATCTTCAATTTAATTAATCACATCTGCAAGACCCTTCCTAAAAATGAAATCATATTTACATTTTCCAGAAATTAGAACCTGATATCATTGGGAAACATCATTTGGCTTACTAGACAAAGCTGTTAAAAAACTCATGCTTGGGTACCATTTCCAGAAATTCTGATTTCATTGGGTTGAAGTGAGCCCTGGATATTGATAAGGTTTTCAAAACTTCCCAAATATATCCAGCATTTCAAACCATTACTGTGGGTAAGACTTAGATGAACTGATGAATAGGAGTTATCTTGTTTATTTCTTTTTGGTTCATTTATCCACTCAATCCTTTAATAAATCTCTTTCTCCTTTCAACATGGTAGTGGAGCTAATCTGTTGCCATGGTAGCTTCTACTAAGAATGGATTGTCAGGTAGCTAATTCATATTAAATTCATATTAATTCATGTTCACCATGCTAAAAAGATCGTAGTAATTTAATAAACAACTAAGGTAGGGTTTCAGACACATTGTCTGGTGTTTAAAGAAATCTCATGAGGAAAGAACGGACAGTATAGAGAGCTGCAGTGTATCATGGAAATCACTCTAGACAGGGATCAGGATTTATTTTTATTTATTTAACAGACATATATAAAATGTTATATGTTGCTGGTATAATTTAAACACTTTACAGATTTACTTTCCTACAGCATCATGAAGTTTGTACTATTTTAATGTCCACTGAACAAATGAGTAAACTGAGACAAAGAACTGTTAAGGATCTTCCCAAGGACACCCATTAATAAGTGCCTAGGCAGCCCAGCTCCAGAGCAACAGTGTCCAAACACTACCTGCTGTTCTTTTGTACCTTCTCAGCACTACTGTATCTTCTCACATCTGTTCTGCTGTAACTGCACTGTGTGGTGTTTTGAAAACCTGTTCACCTCTCTGGGCTTGTTTTCTCAATTATAAAATAAAAATAGTTTCTAGTTGGAAGTGGATATCATTCTACACACAGAGTCCAACCAATTGCTTTCTAACTGATAGAGGCATTCTTTAATTTTTCTGCCCCTTGCTTTTCCTATTAATCTGTATGTTAGGCTGTCCCAGTCTGTTTGAGCTAAGGACACGAAAAACATGAGTATCTTAGAAAGTCCAGGCTGGAGTAAATCTCTGAAATAGTCTGGTCTGTTCATTTCACAGGTGAGAAAACTGAGACAGAGGAAGAACTATAAGACTAGTCTTCTAACTTCCAGGCAGTTACTTCTACCACTTATGTACATGAATTACTAGAGATTTGTAAGATGCAAATTATGTTTGGCAGGCCTGTGGTGGTGCCTGAAATTCTGCATTTCTAACAAGATCTTAGGTGATGCTGATGCCACTGGTCCACACCCTGAATAGTGAAGTTCTAGATAGAACCTAAGACTTCAGGTCTATGTTACTCTTGGAAAGAATTAGGTCTGCCCAAATCTCTAGAGACATGACCAGCATTATCTCATGATAATTAGGCTTGTGATCATGGTGACAAGTACAATTACAAACATTTTGTAATTTGGAAGTTGGAAAATGACCATGTCACAGGTGATAAGGAACAGAAGAGAGAGTGGAAGCTGAGAGATGAGGACTTGTTTGGGATCAGCAAGATTGGAAAATAGGGTAGCTTTGTATATGTGGATTATGTCACTTGCAAGCTATAGAAATCCAAAAAAATTGTAAAGATTTTATTTATTTATTCATGAGAGACACAGAGAAAGAGAAAAGCAGAGACACAGGCAGAGCAAGAAGCAGGCTCCATGCAGGGAGCCCGATGTGGGACTTGATCCTGGGACTCCAGAACCACATGTTGAACCACCTAGGCATCCCTAGAAATCCAAATTATAATAATTTAGGCAAAAAGGGGAACATATTAACACATAATTAAAGAGTCTAGGGTTAGATCTGGGCTTCAAGCAAAGCTGGATTCAGGTGCTCAAATAATGTCATTAAAAATGTATCTCCTATCTTCCATGCTCTGACTTCGTTCTCAGATAGACTCCACCAGCTGTGGTCAACAGTGGAAAAGAACACGCTACTTTCCCAATAGTTTCAACAAATATCCCTGACAATTCTTTTCATTGGCCATTTCCAGGTTATATACTTCTTCCAGAACCAGTCACTGTGGCTGAAAGGGTATTGTGCTCTAACTGGGTAACCTGGATCAAATGTCCATTCCCAGAACCATGATAAATCCCATCCAAAACACATGGCCTGGGAATTGGGGAGGAGAGTTGTCTCAGAGTGAGGTCGACAGGAAGGGAAATGCACATGGAGTAAGCAAAAATAATTGATGCTGATTCTAGAGAGTAAGACCAGTTGAGTAACTGAAGGTGTTAAGAGCTTGGCTGGGAGGTCAGAGACTCAGCAAGGTGCTGGGCCTTGAAGCGTTAACTCCTACTAGCATGAATCCACCTATGGATGCTATTTCAATGGCATGATTCTATTTTGATTCTTGTTAAAGAAGTGCTTCCTAAGGGTGTCTGTGTGGTTCACTTGAGTAAGTGTGAGACTCTTGGTTTCCACTCAGATCATGATCTCAGGATTGTGAGATTGAGAGCCCCACATAGGGCTCCATGCTTAGTGCAGAGTTTGCTTGAGATTCTCTCCATCTCCCTCTGCTTCTCTGTCCCTTTCCCCCAGTGCATGTGCAACATCCCCCCCACCCTGCCTCAAATAAAATAAATAAAATCTCTAAAAAGAAAGAAGTGTTTTTTAGAATCTGATTCAGGAGGTCTAGGGTGGAGCCCAAGAATCCACATTTCTAACAAACTCCCAAGTGATGTTAATGTTAGCATATCTAGTTCATGGACTAAATTTTGGTGTGGCACTGTATTGAAGTATCAACTTCAATCTTCTCTAACTTTGGTGTATTCCCAAGCTTGAGTGCCCTTCCTTTGAAGTGATAGGGACTAGACGCTTCTTAGGAAGCTTCTTCCTGCTGTTAGTCATCTCTCTCAGGGATAACACGGAGATGGAGGCAGTCTTTCTGTCAGAATCATGGGCTTGCTCATTTCCCTACTGCAGGCCTATACAGATTTAAGGCATTGAATCAAAGAAGGTCCCTGGCATAGGGTTCAGGGAAGGTTCATTTGCTGGCTTATGGTCAGCATTTCATTCAATAAAGAAGCCAGAGACTACTCCATTTCCTGCTGCTCACTTACTGTTCTTTGGCCATAGACTAGAGAGATTTGCTAAGCCTAGATGACTGCAATTGCATGAGTGGGCCCTGCTGAGGCCAATGGAAATGAACAGAACTCCCTAGTTGACTCATAGGTTGACAAGATATACCAAATGGTAGTTTATGGGCCACTGAGGTTTGCAAGACCTCGTCATTGTGACATTAGATTACTAAAAGACTATGTGAACTTGGGCAAATTTTTAACTCTTTCCAAATCTCTTCCTTTGTAAAATGAGGGTAAACTTACATAGAATTACATGAGTCTTAAGTAAAGTATATGAAAAACTTAACACAGTATTCCAGTAAGTGGCAGAATTAGAACTACAGTTTGCTGGCTCAGAAAACCTTATGGAGAAAGAAATATCTTTGTAGAATAAAGAAGAGACAATGTGAGTCAAAGAGAGAAAGAAACAGTGATCTCTGCTTGGTACCAAGGCACTTTCCAGTGTCCTTTAATATATTTTATAGCATTGTATTTTTCCTACCAACTTATGTGCTAAGTTTTATTATTCCCTTTTTTCAGAAAAGTATTTATTTATTCATGAGAGACACAGAGAGTTGCAGAGACATAGGCAGAGGGAGAAGCAGTCTCCCTGTGGGGAGCCTGATGTGGGACTCGATCCCAGGATCCCAGGATCACACCCTGAACAGAACACAGATGCTCAACCACTGAGCCAATCAGGTGCTCCTATTCCCTTTTTTATGGATGAGGAAATCATGACTCCGAAAAGTGTTGACTTTAACATTTTTATTTAACATTTTTGAACACTTTACAGGTTACAGATGTAAAAGATTTAATTTTAAAAGAGCTGACTTTTGTTAGTCAGATGGCTGGTAGTGATGGTGCTGGGCTGTAAACCTTAGGTCTTTCCCATTCTAATGACCTTGCTCTTTCTACTGTGAAAACCTAATCAATTAGAGTTTTTATGAAAATATTGTATAAAGAACTTCCACTACAGAATGAGAAAACTGATGTCATAGCCAAATCTTTCAAATCTTATTTTTGCTTTTCTCATTTGACTTAATAGTTTTTCTTCTTTCTCTCTAGAATCAATATTTCTCCTCTCCCTAAATCTCTCTGTCTTTGTGTGTCTCTCCTTGCTGCCTTCAGGTCTCTGTAGTTAAAATTCAAGTGGAAGACAAGTGACTCAGCAAGCTGGATGTTAATCTCAGTGGTTTATTTTTTCTTAAAGGAGAAAAAAAATGATCTTAGCATATCTACAAAGAGGGGAATGAAAATTTTAAGCCTCTTGTAGGAAGAGTATCTTAGATATCCACAGCCTATATAGCATTTTTTTCTTCAACCAGATGGAAAAAGAGGCCCTACCTCGCAGCAGAACTTAAATAAGCCTCTATATACCATTTACACTCACACAAACAAGTTGTTTTTCCTTCCTATGTTTAATGTCTATAGGAAGTCAGGGCTAGGATTGACTTTATGAAACTTGATCCCTTGCCTCTCACTCTTGACCTGCACACGTATAGCTTTTCTATTTTTATTCACAGAAACAAAAGGCTCAGAACTCATCACTTCCATTTTGAGCCATATGGCCTGGATTTGGGTGATGTACTGATCACAATAGGCTAGATTATATTGCAGTAACAAACATCCTCATGTTTATAATGGCTTAACATAGTAATAGTTTATTCTTTTACTTGCTACTTGTCCAGTACAAATTACAGGGCCTTTTTTCATCATAATCACTAATGGATTTCTGCTGATAGAAACTCCAGTATGGGCTTCTGTGATTGTCAACATGGGGAGAAAGGAGGAATCAGCCAAGCACAGGAACTTAAATTCTAGCACTGGAAGAGACATACATCATTCCTGCTCATATTTAACTGTGCAAACCAAGTCATCTGGTTTGTCTTATTTTAGACGGTGGTGAAGTGAAGTCTCTCATATTCCTAGAGAAGTAGAGCTAGAATTTTTATGAACAGCCTTAATAACTAGCCCAGATGGCCTCTCTGATGATCAGATAGGATTCTTGTCTCTCTTGGACCAATAATGGAATAGGTTCCTGGCCAATTCACTATCCTTTTGGGTGGACTAACTTCTCTTGGAAATAAAAATGATGCCATATCTTATTATACAGCTTACAGGTTAACATATACAAGGAGTATAAGTATTTCAGTTCTTTGAATATTGTAATATAGAATTTTATTTTTAAATTGATATGTACTTGGCGATCATACTCTTAAAAATAGGCAAAGTTCTTCTTTAGTTCATACTTACTTCTATTGTTATCTGAAAAGGGTCTCCTATTGCTTGTTCTTTCTCTCTGGAAGATGTCAGGAGATATTAGATTTGTGGTTTTATTTAATCTTTAGTCTATAATGCTGGCTGAGCTCCAGGCAGTTAAAACTCCATTCATATTAGAGATACAAAATTTAGCTTTCCAAAGTGGACTGACCCTTCAAATATGTAAAATTTATTTTAAGAAGCTGCATGTATATGTCTAAATGTTAGCAAAATGCATGTCCTCTTTTGATACCCTAAAAAGAGTTTTTCATATTTTCTAACAAATAGGGGTGATATAACTTGATGAAGAAGGCTGGACACACTATATAGAAGGATTTTCTAGAGCATTTCTGTCCAGTAGAACTTTCTGTGATGCCAGAAAATATTCTATAGCTGCATCGTCCAATGGAGTAGCCACTAGCCACATGTGCCTATTCAGCACTTGACATGTGCTTAATGTGACTGAGGAACTGCATTTTAAATTTTGTTTAAGTTTAATTAATTCAAATTTAAATCTTAATAGCTACATGTGGCCAGTGACTACTGTATTGTAGAGTATATTTCTAGAAGTTGGGCTTTCGATAAATGTTTATTATTGTTCAATTAAAAACATCCCCATTAAAATGCATTCTTAACTTGAAATAAAAGAAGCTCATGTGTGCATCCCTGGCCTGTATGCTGAAAACCTGAGACTTCCACAGGGATGTTATCTAATTCTGGGGTATGGGCATCTTGGGATTCTAGCAACCTGCCCTTCCCATACAGACACAAAAATCAAACCTTATAGATCACCCCTCATCAAAATAGATATTTGGGAATGAGTGCTGACCACCAGCATCCGGACAAAGCAGTTGGGGATATCTTCTTTTTTCTGATTTTCCCAGGATCTCCAATCCTTAATAGATACCATCCACTACACTTAGCCGTGAGGGTATAGAGAGGAAATACACAAGATCCCTCTTTCAGGTAGTGCCAGCAACTAGTGAGACACAGACATAAAAAGCATTAATTCATGATAAAACATAGTAGTAATATGAGGGGCTTGTTGAATACAGAGCAAGCAGTGACACATTGGAATATTCAAAGTGAGATTAATATTACCCTTAGTTACTTGGAATTCAGATAAAGAAATATTTCCAAAAATGTTTGTGGCGGAGACTGGCCCAGTATTCTCTAATACTGTTAGTTCTTTCTGGTCTTATAGGCTACATTACCCAGCCCCACTTACATTTAGTCTGAGGCCACGTGACAAGATTTGGACAATGCATCTGCCCAAATTGACGTGTCTCCGATAATACCCCCAGTATAATTCTTTTTGTATTCTCTTATAGAAACTGTGAAAGCCAAATACAGAGGATGGTAGCACCATAAAGTGAATGGAGTTGGGCTCTTGAAACATTGCATGGAGGAGACACCAGGAAAGCATCATGAATCCAACTGGACCATTATGTGAGAAATAAGCTTTTATGGTGTTAAGCCACTATAATTTGGGGACTGTTATAACATCAATTATTCTTACCAATATATTGGCTTCAATTAGGATATCAAATATAATCACAAAATTTTGGAACTTAGCTCTCAGTCTACTTAATCTCTTCATTTCCCAGAAGAAGAAATGAAGTGACTTGCCTAAGTGTATACAGCCATTTTGGGGATATAACAAGAGTAGAATCCAGTCTTTCACTTCTTAGGCAAAGGCTGTTCCACCAGGCCAAACTTGCTTCCATTAGTGTATGCGCACTTTTCAGCACCCTTGTATGACTACCAGTGAAACAGAAACACACAGGTTTAATTTTATGGAAAATAAAAGTTGTCTCTATCAAGAAAGGAACATTGAGATTTAGCAAAAGTGATTTATTTTGATATTAGCGTATTTGTTTTTCAAGTACTGAATTTAAAACATGGCTGGATATATTTATAAGGACAATTTTAGGTTTATTATCAGAACAGTACCTTATTATATTGTTTTGTTTTGCTTTACTATGCCTGGTATTTAAGTTTACCCATTGCCAGGAGGTAAGAGGTTGAAATTCTTTGAGTAAAACATGGGTTCATCAATTTCTGAGAAATATAGTTTGTAACCTTGTGACCTTCAATGTCATGAAATTGAACTCTGAGTTTCCTAGTCCATGTACTAAATCTATGACACCTATACTTTCTAGGATAAAGTGGAACAAAAAAAAAACCACAGGATAATTGAATGGCGGTGACAGATACTGTTGCTTGCATCATCAATTTCCATTCTCCCCTTCTATCACAGATACCAAATCTTGATGCATTTGTGTGGCAACAAGCCAAGCCACACAGGTGATGAATGGTGATGGATGCAGACCAGATGTGTCAGTCTTGATCTCCTTAGCAAATGACGTCTAGAAGTAGGAGTAGAACCAAACTATGGCCAATGAAATATAACTAAAAATCTGCTGGAGGCTTTTGGGAAATGTTTTGCTTTCTGCTGCTAAGAAAGAGGTCCTGGGATGCCTGGGTGTCTCAGCGGTTGAGCGTCTGCCTTTGGCTCAGGGTGTGATCCCTGTCCAGGGATCGAGTCCCACATTGGGCTCCCTGTGAGGAGCCTGCTTCTCCCTCTGGCTATGTCTTAGCCTCTCTCTCTCTGTGTCTCTCATAGATAAATAAATAAAATCTTTAAAAAAAATTTTTTTTTTTAAAGAAGGAGGTCCTGAGGAAAGGCCATTATTGTCTGCCCTTTCTTTCTTACATCTGGATTTGTTTTCATGAGGACATGACTCTGGGAGCTGCAGCTACAATCCAAGGGTGGGAAACAACTAATTGTGAATTGGGGCATTTTTCCCCCTATCCCTTTACAACACTCCCTTCTGACAAGTGCACACAAATCTATCTGATATTGTTATGGAAGGGATTGTATTAAATTCATTTATTCAACTAATATTTACTGGATGCCTGTTGTGGGACAGAAATTATGGTAAGCACTGATGATATTAAATGAACAAAGTAAACGCAATATTCAGCTCTCATGGAGTTCTAATCTGGTAGAGAAGACAGGCAAAGAGAGAAAGGAAGGGAGAAAGGAAGGAGGAAAGAAATAAAATAAAAGAAAAGGAGGAAGAAAAAGAAAATATACTAAGAAAGAAAATATACTATGAATAAGAATTTGTAATAATTTCAATGAGCTGGACTAGATGGGCTGGTGGAAGAAAACAAGTGGAGCAGGAATACCACTTGAAAGCGTCCATGGGGATCCCTGGGTGGCGCAGTGGTTTGGCGCCTGCCTTTGGCCCAGGGCGCGATCCTGGAGACCCGGGATCGAATCCCACATCAGGCTCCTGGTGCATGGAGCCTGCTTCTCCCTCTGCCTATGTCTCTGCCTCTCTCTCTCTCTCTCTGTGACTATCATAAATAAATAAAAATTAAAAAAAAAATTGAAAGCGTCCATGGAAGACCTCTAAGAGGTGGTAAGAGTTAGCCTAAGAAGAATGTATTGGAGCCTACCAGATAAAGAACAAGGAGTAAGAGAAGTGGTTTGTACAGACAGAATAGCAAGAATGAAAATCTTAAAAACAAAAAACAAAAAACAAAACAAAAAAAAGAATGAAAGTCTTGAGATGGGAGGAGTTTGGTTGTTCTAGAAGCAAGAAGGCAACTGTGGCTGGGATAAATGTGGCTGGCATAGTGGCAGGAAAATGGCAAGGACTTGGTCATGTAGACTTCCTAGGCTGTGATAAGAAATTTGGTTTTGATTTTAACTGTGGTGGGAAGTCTTTGAAGAGTTTTAAATAGTGGCATGATCTTGTAGGATTTTTAAAGTCAAAACTAGGTTTTGTGTGAAAAGGGGTTGGAGATGTTTAGCGGTAGAGTGGGGAAATCAGATAGGAAGCTACTTCTATAGGCAAGAGATGGAATTAAAGATATCTTCCAGATTTTGTGTTTAAGATCTGGTTGTAGAGTAGAGTTACTTTCCAAGAGAAAAAGATTCAAAAGAGGAGGTTTTATAACTGGGGATGAAAATCAACAGTTTAGTGTAGACTTGTTTTTGGTTTTGTTTTGTTTTTGTTTGTTTTTTGTTTTGTTTTGTTTTGTTTTTTAAGATGACTATGGACCATTTATATGGAAACATCAGTCTGGTAGTTGAATGTATGTCTATATATAAGTCTAAACTGGTATATCAGCTAGGTATTGCTGTGTAACAAACCACTCCAAAAGTCAGCGGCTTAAACAATAACTATTTGTCATGTTACATTTCTTCAGGTTGGCAAATTACCTTGGGTTAAGGTGAGAGTTTTATTTGCTTTTGTCTGGGTTCCCTAATGTATAGGTAGTCGGCTCTGTGTTGGCTAGGTGGTTTGCTGCTGGGGTTTGGCTGATTGTCGGTTGGTGTAATGATCTCTGTGTTTTTTTAGTCTTTAGTGGGGTGCCTTGGGCTAGAAAAAGGGTTCCAAGAGTAAATAGAACCTTAAGTTTGCAATTGATACACCAGCCTTAAGTTTCCGATTGGTATACCATCACTTCCCCAGTATTCTATTTACCAAAAAAAGGTACAAAGCCAGCTCAAGTTCAGCAGGTGGAGAAATAGACTCTGCCTCATGATGGGAGCAGTTGTAAGGTCACATTGCAAAGGTATGGCTAGCAAGAGACCATTAATTGGGGCCACCAATGCCATTCATTGATGATATTATGGGTTATAATTTGAGAGTCTTCAGCACATAGATATTAGTTAAAAAACATGGGAACAGGGGATCCCTGGGTGGCGCAGTGGTTTAGCACCTGCCTTTGGCCCAGGGCGCGATCCTGGAGACCCGGGATCGAATCCCACGTGGGGCTCCCTGCATGGAGCCTGCTTCTCCCTCTGCCTATGTCTCTGCCTCTTTCTCTCTCTCTCTCACTCTCTCTCTCTGTGTGTGTGACTATCATGAATAAATAAATAAAATATTTAAAAAAAAAAAACATGGGAACAATGGAGCTCAGTTAGAGTGAAAGAGTAGATAAAGAAGAGTCTTAAGAAATACCATTTGAGGGCAGCCCGGGTGGCTCAGCAGTTTAGGGCTGCCTTCAGTCCAGGGCGTGATTCTGGAGACCCGGGATCGAGTCCCTCGTCGGGCTCCCTGCATGGAGCCTGTTTCTCCCTCTGCCTGTCTCTCTCTCTCTCTCTCTCTCTCTCTCTGTGTCTCTCATGAATAAATAAATAAAATCTTAAAAAAAAAAAAAAAAAAGAAATACCATTTGACCAGTGAGGTTGGGATCAGCTAAAACACTTAGGTCAGTGATGTAGAAGGTGAATTAAGAAATAAAGCATATAAAGAAAAAATTGGCATGTATTAATGTTTAATAAACTGAGTCTGAATATAGCTCATATTCATTTATTGAAGGTGTCCTCAGTTCAGGCCATTTAGCTAGCTCTGTGGTAGAAAAAATGAGGTGTAGACTATAGTCCTATTGTAGAAATCATATTGGATGTATAATTTAGTTGACAGGAATAGCCTCATGCTTACATAAAGTTAATAACAATGTAGGACAACTATACATGAGTATCTCAAGAGCTCATCACTGAGAATTAGTCCTTTAGCAAGATAAAAGTCAATCCTTTGGCTGGTTACATGGGTGTTTTCAGTTTGTGAAAAGTTCCCCAAATCATATACTTATTTGTGCAATCTTTCATGCATATGTTTACTGCCATAAAAAGTTTCTTTTAAAAAGCTACCTCAGGGACACTTGGGTGGCTCAGTGGTTCAGCACCTGCCTTGGGCTCAGGGCATGATCCTGGAATCCCAGGATCGAGTCCCACATCAGGCTCCCTGCATGGAGCATGCTTCTCCCTCTGCCTGTGTCTCTGCCTCTCTCTCTGTGTCTCTCATGAATAAATAAATAAAATCTTAAAAAAAATAAAAATTAAAATTAAAAAGCTACCTCAATCCTCTTGATTATTAATACTTGATAGTTGTTTATTTTTATTAAAAATACTAAATGTCTTTTCATAAGACCTTACTTTTGTTATGTTTATTTACATATATGTGATATATTCAGGTAGGTCTCAGAGCCAACATTTAGAAAAAGAGGCTTGAAGATAAAAAATAAATAAATTTTTCTCCTTATAAGCAATTCAAAGAAAATGGATTTTAAAAATTTTTATTTAAATAGTTTTGAAAAATGCATTTTGTCTTCTGCCTTAGCTTAAATGAACACCCAAATATAAAAGAAACTTCGTTCTCTACTTCAACATGCATTGCACTTTTAACACACGAGCAAAAGAAATTCAAACAGAGGAGAAATTGCTTTTTGTTATAAATTTATGCTAAGACAACTGAAGAAAAAATTTGGAAGAGTCAGAAAGAAAAGAAGACATTGCAGGAAAAATAAGGGCCAAATCAGATAGGGGCTTGCTTGGAAAACTGGAATGGGGATAAATTGGCTGGGCCAAAAAAGAGAAAGTAGCTTTTAGAAAATTACCTATAGAAATTACCATATCATCTAAAGTTGGTTGGAATGATTTGGGGATGCTGAGGAGGAGGGATGGCAAGACAGCTCAAATCCTCAGAAGATTTGCATCGTGTTCTATGAAAAGATAAAATGGAAGCTGATCTCATAACTAATGCAACTAAAAAATTGTTATTAGCTATATATCCATAGTCTGTGAGTTCTCACATTGTTGTTGGCTGAATTGCAAGGCACTTAGAGATGATGAGATATAAGGATCCTTAATTCATGAGGAAACCAAGCCCGAGAGAGACTAAATAATTTGCCAAAGGCTAACTGAAGAGCTAACAATATAGAAGTAAGGGCCTGTTCTGAGTCAGTCACCTCAAAGTCTAAACAGGCAGGCTTGCTGAGTTCTTGTAGGTAAACCATGCAAAAAATGGACTTTGTAGAAAGATGCAGTTAGTGTAGACTTTTTTCTTTTTTCATATTGGGCAGGGTGTATGACCAGAAGCAGTAGGAATACTAAGGGAAGTGCTTTACAATGGGTACCAATTTCTGTAAGATTGAGGCTGGTAGTTAAAAATAAATGACCACAAATTTTTTGACACTCCTTTTACTGAGAGCTTGGGGGTCAATGTTACTACTCTTGGATCTGGGTTGGCTTGTGACTGCCACCTGAAGAATGAATTGGGAATGAATTGCCAAGACACCTGCTCAGAGGCAGTTGTTGCCATACAGAATGATGGCATCTTGGGCTAGGGGGTAATGATTCTGGAGATGGAAAAAAAGTAAAGAAGTTTTAAAATACATTTTGGAGGGCATCCTGGTAGCTCAGCAGTTTAGCGCTACCTTCGGCCCAGGGAGTGATCCTGCAGGGATCAAGTCCCATGTCCGGCTCCCTACGTGGAGCTTGCTTCTCCCTCTGCCTGTGTCTCTACCTCTCTCTCTCCCTGTGTCTCTCATGAATAAATAATAAAAATCTTTAAAAATAAAAAATAAAATAAAATACATTTTGGAGGTTGAATTAACTGTACTTGATGACAGAATTGATACCAGAAGGTATGGCTTGAGCATTTAAATAGTGCCAATATCCTAGATGGGAAAAAAACTAGGCATAGAACCCAAAAGTTTTATTTTAGCTATGTTCAATTTGGGATGACCATGAGATTTTTTTGTTCTGTTGGTGGTTGTATGCCAAGTGGGCAATTGTACCTATAAGCCTGGAGCCACAGAAGAGATCAGAGCTAGATATAGAATTTCTCTTATTATACAAAATGAGTTCTTTCTTAAACTATTCTTTTGACATAGCTATATTGGTCTTTCTCCAAAACTGTGAATCTCAATACCCCTCCATGCTTTTTCATACAACACTGGGGTCATTTCCCTCCATCTTTGTTTCTGTACTTATGAAGATTTTCTTTAATCATTTCCTTTTGTGAAGTAAGGCAAAGGCCAACCAGATTTCAGGTTTTTAGTTACAGCATTAAAAAAAAAAAAAAATCAAGCAAAGTCTCATAGTTTAAATGGCTCCACACCATACATTTGTAATTTCACAGCAGTCCCTAGGAGTTCAAGAGAAATACCAGAGACCCAAAATCTGAGAAAAAGGTGGTGGTCCTCATGAGTTTTGCCTATGAAATTCTGAAACGTAATGTGGCAGATTACATCAATTTTTCAGTCTACAGAAGTCTCACGGGATGGCTGCTTTTCCAGATCTAATAACTCTCCATGGGACTGTAGTGCTGGTTGGGCCTCTGCTCCAAAATCCACAGTGTCCCTCTCTCAGAATTATCCTTATTTTCCCACTAGGTCATTTCTATTCCCTCAAGCTTGTTAGCCTGACCCCATTAAGTCATAGCTTTGGAAAGATACACCTGTTTAACTCCTTTCCTCAGAAATAATTTCCACCATTTCTGCAATCTTTGTAGTTTATCCTTGTCATAGAAAGTCAACATGCTAAAAAGAGTAGAAAAGGATACTTTGCTCCAAGATATACCACATGCATATGTGTATTGATTCCTGCCCTTAGGAATCTAACTGAAGAATGCCACATTCATAACCTAATGAGATAGGTTCTATACAATAAGGGCAGGAAAAGGGCAGTTAGTCAGTGGCGATATTTTTGTTCCTTTAGAAGACTAGGGCAATATTATTATCAGAAGGAAAAGTAGCATTTCACAAATGGTTATGATCACAGACTCTGGGGACTAACCAATCTGAGTATATAATCCTAGCCTCACTCTTGAGTAGCTGTCTGACCTTGAGCACAACCATTTAATATTCCTGTACAATGTTCCTCTCATCTAAATTGTTGCACTTCTAGCTCATTTTTACCCTGTAAATCTTAACTCAGATGTCCTTTCTCGTGGAGTCTCTCTGCCTGCTCTCATTTAAGGAAACAGCCCCCATCTTTGCCTAATTATTCCCTTATTCATTACTGCATATATTTTTTCCTTGTACTCTTGAAAATTATTTGTAATTGTCTCATTTTACAATGTTGGTTTTTATGCTTATTTATGATTCAATCGCTCCTTTATCCCTAGCTTAGAATAGGTGTTCACTTAATTAATGAAATGTCTGACCAAGGCCAAAATAAAAAAAAATCTGGTAAGAAAACTCAATCCAATTATGTGCTATCCTCTGCCAACACTATCCAATAGAAATATACTGCAAGTCATTCATGCAGTTTTAAATTTTCTAGTCACCACATTAAAGAAGCAAAAAGAAACAGATTAAATTAATTGTATAGTATATTCTGTTTACCCAACATATTATTTAAACATATAATCAATGTAAAAATTATTAATGTAAAATTATTAATGAAATAGTTTACATTCTCTTTTTTTGGTGGTAAGTCTTTAAAATTTGGCATTTGACACTTACAGCACATCTTATTCAAGTGTTAAATTTTCATAGGAAATCCTTGATCTGTATTTCAATTTTATAAAATTTGTGGTTGAAAAGGAGATTCACACACCCAAGTTGCTCCACACATGCATAAACATTTTCCAATACTTGAATCAAGTATCAGATTTTAAATGTAAGTTTAAATAAATTAAAATGAAATAAAATTAAAAATTCAGTTCAGACACATTTCAAGTGCTTAATAGCCACAAATGGGTAGTGGCTACCATATTACAGTTCTAGACACTTTGCCAAATTTTTCTCATCATGTTGTCTTGTGGAAATGTATCTTCACAATCAGATTATCTGATTTCAAAAGGAAGAAGAGAAAGGAACTTGAATACATTAAGTAGAGGCGTTTGCCAGGAACTTTAGCAAGGATTTTCCAAATAACCATTATAATAAGCCTGTGAGGCTGGTTTCATTGTCCCTGTTTTAATACATTCGGAAAATGAAAGCTGACAGAGAGCGAGAACTTGCTACAAGCACACTGCATTCTCCTTTTTCTCCAGGGTTTCCAAATGAGAGGAATAAGCAAAGGGGTACTCACACTCAGCTTTCTGTCCTCTTCCTATGTCTTTCCATGCACTCCACCAAACATCCAAGAGCATGCCCAGCCTTCTTATTTTATTTTATTTTATTTTATTTTATTTATTTTATTTTATTTTATTTATTTATTTTATTTTTATTTTTTATTTTTTTGAATTTGATATTTTGGAATTTATTCATAGGCTAGACTGTCACAAGGCAGACTTTCTTTTTCCCACTCATTGTAGAGCCTGAGGAAGACTGGTCACAGGTGAGGGCCTATGCCCAAGGAATAAACTCAACTTCCCTCCTCCCTCCTGAAAGGGTGCTTGAAGGTAGTACTCTGCCTTGAAGATAAGGAGAGCATTGCCTACCCCAAAGTCAAAGACTCTCCAGACAGAAATTGAAATCATTGCCCACTGTTCCATGGAAAAGACTCTGGGTTGGGATGGCTTCTGGGGAAGGAGAGACCAAGTGGACTACAAACATTTAAAATCTTCTGCATTCTTTAACTTGGACAACTTTCCTTCTACTCTCTATATTTAAAACAAGTTTGAGGTGCCCAGACATCATCTATGTTTATGTTTTCAGTTTCTCAAAAGGGTTCGGGCAGGGGGTGGGGAAACTTTTTGATGACTTTATATGTCTGAGATTACTAGTTGCCCCCCTCCGTATCCCTTAGCTTTTCATGCCTAGTGATAGAACACTTTATTTTTTAACTGGACACATATCCCTCCCTGGAGAACAAAGACTATATTTCTTAGCATTCCTTATGGCTAGCCATGGTCACTACATTTTGGCCCATGCACTAAAGAGGAAGTGTTGTGTGAGCCTTCCTCCACTGTGCAGGCTAGAACGCAGAGTTGATGACTAGAATTTTCGGAGCTAGGTGAGACCATGAGGTGGAGGCCATATGACAAGGATAATAGAGCAACAGGATAAAGGAGGTTAAGTCTTTGGTATCAGGGAGTGTCAAATTTGCCCTGAATTCTAAATCTAGATTCTTCTTAGGTGAGGGGAATATGAACTTTTATCTTCCTTTTATTTGCGTGTTCTGTCAAATGTATCTACACTCAAATCCAATGCTAGCTGAAACATATACACTTTTCAAGTAAAAGATATCAGTGGAAGTGGGACTTTTGTAACTGAAATGTCCCAGTTAATAAGACTAAAAATGGACCAAGCCTTAAATGGGAGATGTAAGGCTCCACTTGGCCTGCTCATTATTAAGATGTATCTAATTTCTAGCCTCCTCACCCATAGTTATTCAGGATGTGATGTACTTCCATTAGGTCCTTAGATTAAATACTAGACCAGAGGATCTCCACACCTTTTTCCAGATTTTTTTCATTTTATAATTTTTTTCCTACTGATATTTCTTGACTTTTTTTTCCCTTTGTTTCTCTCATTTCCTTTTTCCCTTCCAATGTTTCTACACTAGACTTTCTAGTGTTATGCTTTAAAAACATATGGGATTATTTTTCTGGTTAGGGAAGGACAGCATAAGGGTTGGACAAGGAGGATGAAAAGGCTGGCTTTCTGGACTGTAAGAGTGATGCCTGGGTGTTGGCCTTATTACCCCAGCCTTGCTCAATAATGCATGAAAGTCCCATGCAAAAAGTAAATACATAGGAAAAAGACTGGAAAGAAGTATCCACATTGAGAGCAATGGTTACCCCTGAGGAATGAGGTAGAAGCCACACTATAATTTTTCTAATGTATTTTTGAATTATTTGCTATTTTTTTCCTTAGAATAAGCATTTCTTACCCTATAATTTTAGACCTGGAAATAATGACAGGTTCACAGTCAAGTGGTGGTAGTGATTAGAAGGTCAGAGAAGTCATGAAATGTTCAGCTGTACCTCTGTCCAAAGGCATTCAAGGCCCAAGACCATACTCTGGAAAACCTTTGCTCTTACTGGATCTGCCCTTGTGCCTTCTAGGAAATTTTCTTCTCTTCTTAGTCAATACTAAGGAAGTATTGCTGAGTAAACAGTAGGAGGAACTCTGGGCCAGGCTGGGGCCATCTGTAGACAGAATCTCCATAGATTTCTGCCCAAGTACTTATTCCAGATACTTATGAATAACTCACTTTCATCTAGTTATCACATTGTTTTCTGAGCTTTCTGAACTATCTCAATTCCTCTTATGATAGGCATTTTGCTATTCTTCCTTCCTTCTAAGAACCCAGTTCTCTGTCCAGCTTTGTGATTATTAGCTTGTTATTGAATATTGATTGCATTAATAGACACAGATTTCCATGCCTTTCTTTATCCACGGCATTGGTTAGTGACTTTCCACACTGATTCTGGGCATGGCTATGAGATGTGTTTGTTTGATTGATGAGATAATAGCCATCTTACCGAAAAGTGCATGTGAATCTTTGTTTTCTTTCTTGGACCCTTGTACCACCAAGAGGAACATGCCTGAGCTAGCATGCTGGAGGGATGTGAGAGTTATATGGAGCAGAACCAAATCATCCTGAGTCCACCCTAGACCAGCCAGCTGCAGCCAATCTGGCAGCAGATAGTTGATGTCTGAACAAGCCTTGTCAAAATCAGTCAAGGCTGATCCAGGGTTAAGAACTTCTTAGTAGAATCAGAGGCTGATGAGAGATAACAAATGGTTATTTTATGACACTGTTTTGGGATGGCTTGTTGCATATCAATAGCTAATTGACTCAGTAATACACTTCCTTCCTTACCTGATCCCTCCCATCCCCTTACCACAACCAGCTCTGCCATTTATCATCTATGTGACTATATCAGTTAATTTTTTCAGTATAACAAACCACACCCCAATTTTTGTTTTGCTTAGAACAATAACCATTTATTCATGATTATTCATGAATCTATGGGTCAGATATGGGTTCTGGGGATTTGAGTTGAACTTACTTGATCTTTGTGGCATGCTTATGCATTCTGTGGTCAGCTGGAGGTTTAGCTGGTGCTGGCTGATTTATTATGGTAACAGTGGGATGATTGGGGTCTCTCCATGTGGTCTCTCTGTGGTCACTCATTATCCAACAGGCCAGCTTGAGCTTATTCACAGAATGACTACCGAGCTCCAAGTATATGCAAGAGTGGCAGTCCTAGTGTAAAAACACTATTCAAGCCTCTGCCTATATCATGTTTGCTCTATCCCATTGTCTAAAACAAGTCATATGGCCAAGCCCAGAGTTGGTGTGGAAAGGCACTAACAAAATATGTAGATACAGAGAGGCATGGAAAAAATTAGGGTCACTAGGCAACTGATTCACCATAGTGACGTCACACAATTCCATTGGTTTTTCTAAGCCCCAGTTTCCTCCTCCAAAAAAAAGTAGACAATAATATTACCCTATTAGAAGTTGAATTGTGTCCCACCAACAGATGTAGAAGTTCTAACTCCTGGTACCTGTGATTGGGACCTTATTTGGAAATAGGATCTTTGCAGATGAAATCAAGTTAGGATGAAGTTATCAGGGTGGGCCTTAATCCAAATATAACCATTGTTCTTATAAGAAGAGAAGAACACCATACGAAGATGGAGACGGAGAGAATGCCATGTTAGGATGGAGGTAGGTATTGGCATGATACAGCTGTAAGCTCACAAATGCCAGACTAATAACTACTACTGGGAGCTAGAAAGAGGTGAGGAAAAATCCTACCTAGAAACTCAGAAGGAACATGGTCCTGCCAACACCTTGATTTTGGACTTCTAACTTCCAGAACTGTGAGGCAATACATTTCTGTTGTTTTAAGCCACCTGTTTGTAGTGATTTGTTATGGCAGCCTTGGGAAGATAATACAGAGCCCAAGTCTTCTGGCAAAGCTTTTCATCAAGGGTCAGTGAGAACAGTGGCTGCGGAAGGATGGACTCTCATGGTTATTTGGAGGTAATGTTTGTCCTATTTTACGTTGGGAAGAAGCTCTTCAAGCATATGTTAGGTCATATAGCTCCTGCAGCATCAGAGCTGCCTCAGGTCTCTGGGTTGAGGCCTTGGGGTTTCAAAGGGAGGAAAAGGCCAGCATTGCTTGTCCTGTCAGCTTCCCTCCTGGTTTGTGATCAGCTCCCCAAGCTCCTGACAGACACCTGCCCTAGCCAGTCCTTCAAGCATGGAATGAGGCATGCCTTCATGGAGATATTTCCCTTTGCTGAAGGAGAAGCCCTGCTCTCTGATTGCTGGCCTTGTTCCTAAGTAGCTCTAGCACCGGGAACATTCCAGGAAAACCGAGGCTAAATTTGATCTCCCTTACTTTATTCTGTGTCCTCCATTCAGACTCTTATTATGCAGGGAACTTGGTTCCGTGCATTGCTAGAGGCAGTAGTAGTAGTTTGCAGCCAAACACAGGAAAGAAAAAGCTCCCCTCTTCTGTGGGAAGTCTTGCATCTCTGTAGGCATTTTCTGGGGTTAGGTATAGGAAGGTGCTCCCAGAATGCACCCTGTTGCCTCCTACCACCCTAACACTGCTCATTCTGTTCTCTTTGACTAGAGAGGGCTTTCTACCATGTATACCTGTTGAAATGGTTTTTAAGCTTTGAGAACCTTAAAGCATGGATCAGAATGGAGAGAGCACAGAATTTGAGACAAAAGAACTGAGTTTAAGATTCTTATTTAACACTTACTGTGTCTTTTTGAGCAGGTCACTTAACATCCCTTTCTCAGATATTGCTGTCATCCTTATTATCTGGTGAAGAGAATAATTTTATTCTGAGAATCTACTAAGATAACGGATTTGAAGATCCATTGAGAGTTGTTCAATTTAGTAAGAGAAAAAATTCATTCATTCATTCATTCATTCATTCATCTAACTAATAATTGTTGGAAGTCTAGTTTTCTGCCAGGTTCTCTGGTAGATGTCGGAGATGAAGAAATAAATAAATGATGTAACTGAACTCTCTACCCTCATGTTCTTACATTCTAGTGCAGGAAATGGGAAATAAACTAGCAAAGAAATAAATAGGCATAATTACAAATAAGTAGAATTACAAATCATAATAATTTCCAGGAAGGAAGCTAATAAATGGTAAGCTAGAGAATTACTGGGGAAAGTCATTTGGACTGGATGTTAAGCAACATGGACAGAGTTGACATCATCTGAAATTTGAAGGGTCTAATCTTCTTTGCCTGAAGGAAAAATCAGGCAGTCAGTGCGTTGTATGTTTTGTTTGTTTGTTTGGTTTCAGATTTTTTTTCTTTTTGCTATATTTCTATAATACATTCTGAATCTGTTTGTCTTGCTGCCTTGGTACTCTCTACTCATTGGCTTACTGGCATTTATATCTTCGTGAGGATGGCAGATGCTCCCTAGAAAAATGTTGAGTGTCATCATTATAAAGGGGGCTTTGTCTAATAAACAACAGTTTAAAAAGTTAGCAATTGTTGACAAAGGAGAAAAGGAATTTTAAAATTTCAAACCTTTCCTTTACAAGGTAAGATCAATTGGAGTCTAAACACAGGATTTCACAATAAGCCAGAGGAAGAGAGAATTTAGTGTATATTTAAAGAAAAGTTCCAATGAGAGAGGAGAAGGAAGTTTCTCACTACTAAAAGAGAGAGGAAGGGAGAGACACCGAAGGAGAAGTGGTCATTATGAATGTACTGGTTCCTTTTAGGAGATATAAAAAAAAAACTTTTTGTGGGGTGCCTGAGTGGCTCAATCGGTTAAGCATCTGCCTTCAGCTCAAGTCATGATTTTGGGGTCCTGGGATGGAGTGGAAAGGAGGGTGCAGGATCAGGCTCCCTGTTCAGTGAGGAATCTGCTTTTCCATCTGCCACTCTTCCCCACCTCCTTGTGCTCCTCTCTCAAATAAATAAATAAAATATTTTTTAAAAAAACCTTTTGAAATTATGTTTTTAGGAGACATTATTGTTGGAGAACAAACATCCACAATTGCTTGTCTTCTTATTAGTAGAATAAAGACTTTGTTAGGTCCATCTTTACTTCACACTGTCTTTGTGGACTAGGGAAACTGAACTTACCTTCAGTTACAGGGATGGAGCTTTAGTTGAACCAAATTACAGTAATTTCAACTGCCTTCATGGCAATTGGTTCAGAAATGGAGGCTTTCACCAATCAACACAAGCCATTTCTCTGTCCACTCTTACTTGTTTTGAGTTGGTCCAATGAAAAGGAAAAACTTTTTAATACAAGATTACAGAGAAGTGTTCCTCCTCTCTCTTCCATTGGTGATGGAGGAAGCAGGCTCCCAGTATGATTTATAGCCAATTTCTGAGCTGGCAGGAAACCAGTTTTAGAATGAGGTCAACAGTAAGGCTCTCAGAGCAAAGAGATGGAAAGAACCCATATCCCAGTCGATAATGTGATATTCTGAGGTCTTGAACCAAACAACCCTAATGCTAGACTTCCTCTTTTGTGATATAATAAGTTTATTTCTTTCATCTAATTTGAGTCAGGCTTTGTTATTTAGTGCTAAAGGCATATGAAATAATAAAATGGGAGAAATAACCATACTGTTTCGGAGAAGTGCCAGAGTGGGAGAAATTATTTCTCAATTTTAATGAAAGATTATAGGAAAAATTCAAGATTATTAGAAGAGCCCTATGCCAACAAGGAGAGGTAGAAGCAGAAGAGAAAAGGACACATGGCATGACGTGGTTAATCATCAAGCAAGCTTATACCACCTGCTTTAGCCTGAGAATGCTTTGTAAGGCATTCAGAATTCCCTATGTACCCCAGGGAGTGTGAGACAGAAGGGCATGTAAGATAATTGAAGTATCTGCCTTGTGACATGATTCAAAGGGATCCTTGTAGTAAAAGATGTGGTGATTTTGCAGTAGTAGGCAGCAGGGTGGGCCACTCAAGATAAAGGTTGAATGGAAATCATTGCCATGTCCCAGAGGAGGCCACTAAGACCCCAAAATAGAACAATTCATCCAGGGCACATCACAAGTTACACAAGATCCACCAGCATTGGATGCAATAAAATCAGAGTTTTGCCAGGTAAGGAGAGGTATATCCACATTTGAAGTCAATGAGAGTCAGCAGAGAACCACATGTAAGGAAGAATGTCAACATCTACCTATAACAAACCTCATATTAGAAGGGTAGATCAGATTATGAGATTAACTGAGAAAAAAGAGATTCAATTTTAATAAAGCATCTGGAATTAGAAGTACTTAATCATTTACCCAAATGAGACTGTTTAATTCATTATGGTGGATTGCATCATTTGCCCTAATTCTTTGCTCATCCTGTATCCATGTCCTTTGCCATATGACTTCATAACTCCTCTTCCTAACAAGGTGAAGTCCCAGGCAGAGTCTATTTTCACATTCCTGAACCTGGAGTTGGCCACATGACTTGCTTTAATTAACAGAATGAAGCTGAAAGGATATGTCCCAGTTCTATGCTTAGGTCTCAAAAGGTCTACTGTGCTTCCATTTGCTTGTACTTTTGTGTCTGCCACCATCATGAAAACATGCCCAGGCTTAAGAGTTATGTGGAAGAGAGCTGAGTCATCCTGGTTATCTCAGCTGAAGTCATCTTAGATCATCTGACAGCTAGACATCCACAGATGTATTAGCTTTCTACTGCCACTGTAACAAATTACCACAATTTTAGTGGCTTAAAACAGCACACATTTATTTTTATAGATCTGTAAGTCAGAAGCCTAAAATGAGCACACAGAGTTGCATTGCTTGTGGAGGCTATAGAGGAGAACTATCTCCTTGCCTTTTCCAGCTTTTAGAAGCTGCCTATATTTTTTTGACTTGTGAATGCTTCCTCCATCTTCAAAGCTAGCAGCAATGCATCTTCTCTCCTGTATGACTACCTACTGACCTAATGTAAGGACTCTTGTGTTTATATCAGGCCCACTCAGATAATTAAAGATAATCTCTTCATCTCAAGATACTTAATTTGATCATATCTGCAAAGTTCCTCTTGCCATATAAGGTAATATATTCACAGGTGCTGAGGATTAGGACGTGGACAACTTTGGATACCATAATTCTACCGTGCTAGTGATATGGCAAGCCAGACCAAGACCAGCAGATACAGATGTGTGAGAAATAAAGAAATACTCATTGTTGTGAGCTATTGGGGTTTTGAGATCATTTGTTTTGTGGCAATGTTCTGCCAATTGATAACTGATACATGGTGGCAATTGAGCTGTCCTTTACTGGCAAGTTTAAAACTATAGCCTGTCATTAGTTAAAATGAAAACCATGAAAAGGAGTGCCTGGCTGGCTCAGTTGGTGGAGCATGCGACTCTTGATCTCAGGGTTGTGAATCTGAGCCCCACGTTCGCTGTAGATATTGCTTTAAAATAAAACATTAAAAAAAAAAAGACAAATCACCATACAAAATGAAAACAAAACAAAATTTCTTTTCATTCTTTTCTTTCTGTCTTCTCTCTCTCTCTCTCTCTCTCTCTCTCCCTCTTTCTCTTTCTATTTTTTCCTTAGGGATAAAAAGAGGACATGTAGAAAAAAATCATAGAAAAGAATTTAAAGTTACTTTTAATCATACCATTTTTGAGATGATTACTATCAATATTTTGGTGCATATCTATCCAGAAGTTTTCAAATATTCAATACTTGGAAATTCTATTCTGTGACTTCTAGTGGAAGGCTGACCTGACCCAGGAAACCACTCCTTCCATCTTAAACACATAGAAATGCCAGAACAAATGTACTAGAAAATAATAACATGAGTGCGAGAATGTCAGAGTTAGTGTATTACTAAGACTTGTACTGTTTAGGAGAAGGACAAAGGTGCAGATTAACTTGAGATTTCCATTTTTTTTTAAGAGAGAGAGAGTGAGTGCACACTGTGGGGCAGGGGTGCTAGAGGGGCAAAGGGAGAGGGAGAGGGAGAATCTCAAGCAGAGTCCACACCCAGTGCAGAGCTACACATGGGTCTTGATCTCACAATCCTGAGATCATGACCTGAGCCAAAAATCAAAATTTGGATGCTTAATCGACTGAGCCACTCAGGCATGCCAAACATGAGATTTCTTAAGTATACATCTTAAACCTTTAAGGTTAACCACTAAAATAGTAGAAATAAAATATGACATCTCAGCCTATAGAAGAAGCCGAAGGAAATAGATTCAACAAAATTCAGGGACAGGGAGAAGAAGCAAAGAAAAATCTCTGAAATGGAATGCACAAAATAAGATGGCAGAGGGAAGTTCAAATATAGTAGTAATTATAATAACACAAATAGATTATATAAAAGGTACAGACAATCATATTGGTTTAAAAAAATCCATTTATTTGCTACTTTCCAGAAATGCACATAAAGTAATAAGACTCAGAAAGGTTGGAAACAAAGGGATGGAGAAGGCCTTTGACACAACAAAGTCACATACAAACTGCAACACGTTTTATTAGAGAAAATATGGAAATAATAACCTAAAGAGCTGTGAAAAATGGAATGTATAAATAGATTATATATTCATATGATAGAATGATATACAGAGAGCAGTTACAATGAATGAACTAGAATCACATGAATCAACGTAGACAGATTTTTAAAATATTGAATGGAAAAAGAAATAGAAAAATATTACATTCAGTCTGATAACATAAAGCAACTCTATATATTTCCCATATGTATGCAGTAAAAATATAAAAATCTGGTCTGTGCGTATACATCATATTTATGATAATTTGTAAAGGGAAAATACAAGATAAATAGAATAAACAAGACTTCAGCTTTATATTATAGTTACTTTAGTTAAAAATCTGAAGGGGATATAATTAATTACTGTTTGTTTCATCATTTCATCTGACTTGCTGTACTTTAAAAAACATCTCAGCGTACAGTTCCTTAAAATAGAATGAGAGATATTTCATGTAAGGCTTTGTTAAAGTGCTAAAATTCTGAATCTACTATCCTTTTTTTTTTTTAAAAAAAAAGATTTTATTATTCATGAGAGACAGAGAGAGAGAGAGAGAGAGAGAGAGGGAGAGGCAGAGACACAGAGAGGAGAAGCAGGCTCCATCCAGGAAGCCTGATGTGGGACTCGATCCCAGGACTCCAAGATCACGCCCTGGGCCAAAGGCAAGTGCCAAACTGCTGAGCCACCCAGGGATTCCCCTGAATCTACTATCCTATCTAATAAATAAAGAAAAATAAGCATAAAAAGAAGAAAACCTCAGTGCTTTGGGATCTACAGGCAAATATTAAGCATGATTTGCTATTGAAAAAAAATGTGAAAACCCTAAATATCTCAAAATAATAAAATTGACACATACCTTTCAGGGTAGTATTAAACAGCTGTTAAATTCATGCTCTTAAAAATGGTTTCATGACACGGCAAAATATTCACAATAAATTGTTAATTAAGTATGGTACAAAACTGTATATATATATATATATATATATATATATATATATATATATATATCAACATATAAAATTGAACTGTTCTGTGGCTGCTGGCATTATGGGTATTATTAGCTATATTTTCCACAATAAGTATGTATTACATATATTACTTTTAAATAAAAGAATTAATTTAAGAAGGCTAGTTTCATTACAATTGTAAATGGATAAGAGTCAGATCCATAAGAAATCTCTTTTTTAAAAACTATGTGACAAGTGTTAATACACCAGCTCATTAGAAATGATTCAGATGATAGTGTTATTGAGTTACTTTCTGCCTCTCCCTTCCCACCTAAGGGCCCACTGGTTGTGGATTCAGGACGGAGAAAGATAAACAGGCTGGTTGGGATAGTCGATGAAGCTAAATGTGGCAAGCACAGCCATACTGCTCTCTGTCTTACTATCAGGAGAATAAGGGTATGTGCCCATATAGGTATTTTTATCTGACGGAGGTTTAGTTTCTTTCCAAAACTGAGGTATCCTAGTCTTGCAGAGCACTAACATCTAGATCATTGGGGCAATACAGCATTTGCCCCAACCAGTGCTTGCTCCTGGCTAAGAATCTGATTGCTCTAGCCTTAGAATAGGTTTTTCCAAGGATGATCTCCTTGTCTGATTTATATCCCATCCCATTCTAGATTTTGATATTGAAACAAAGAATTTTACTTTTTCCTGTGGAGTGCTATTTATTTTATTTTTAATGCTTGCTGAGTTTGATCACTTCTCAGCTGTCTTAAAAAAAAAAAAAAAAAGCTGTCTTAAAAAGCTAAACTGGAGCACTGGAGGCCTAGGAATTAGCCAGTTGGAGGCCTCTGTGAGGTATAGACTTAGGTGACCAACAAATTTCTGACACTAACTCAAATGAGCATCCAGGCTGCCACCTTGCTCCTTCTCAAAGCAAAGATGGCCTCAGAACCCAGTGAAAACATAGGCGGAAGAAGAACAGACACCTGTCTTCTGGCACACAGCTGGCAGACAACTCAGTGGTTTGCCCCATTGTCACTGATAACGTTACTGATATTAGTAGATAACAAACAGCATTAAAATGTCTTCACTTTAATAAGCCCACAGGAAAAAAAAAAGAGAGAAAAAAGCTGCATTTGCCACCACAATGTTACTTGGAAACTGGAAAAGTAATTGAATCACTGAGAATGTTTGCTTGTCTCAGGCTTATCACTAGGACTGGTCCTTTAAAATCTATGGGGAATTCTTTTCTTCATGAATTAAATTTCCTTGCAGTATTAGTACACAGAGGACTCTGAGATGAAAGAAAGCTTGGTTCAACTATTGCACTTCCCACTGCCACAGCTTGGGCTGGAAATTAGACTTTGCGCCCAGAACAATAGAAAGGGACACAAATTTATTTAGGGTCCTGCTTCAGCCCCTCAGCTAAGGAACTCTGGATAACTTACCAGACTATTAATTTAATTGGTCTCCTTGGATGCACCAGCAGCACATACCCTGCAGCTCTGTTGATTCCCAAGAAAGGACTATTTACCACACACCTTGTTTTGCTGACTGCAAGGTTCTTGTTAGACCTGTTGTTGATTCCTTCCCTAAACACTGAAATAATCTTTCTAGTGGAAGCTGGTGTATCCTTTATGGAAACACATGGATCCTATGTTTCATTTCTTGCAACATGCTGGACTGCTGGGTAGAAGTTACTGAAGCTTCATCTTTTAACACAGATGTATGTGATGTACAGAGCAACCACAAAGCAACCACTCAGAGGCTGTTGAATAAGGAACAATATTCCTCTCTGTCATAGTAACATAAATAATACAATTATGGGAAATGTAGATATATCTCCCATAACTGTGTGTGTGTGTGTGTGTGTGTGTGTGTGTGTGTGTAATGTTTGGTAAACAGCAATGATCAAAGAATACAAGGGTCACAATGGAGTCCAATATAAGTAAAAAGCAATAATCAGGAATGCAAGATTCACAAGAGAGTCTAATCTTCCGACAATGCAGAGATGTCACCATCAGCCACTCTACCATTTGCATGTTCAGATAAATAATTGGGAATAGCTATAGAAGGAATGCTATTGCAAAAACGTATGTCCATGAAACTATTTAAAAGCTTCCATGAGGGATCCCTGGGTGGCGCAGCGGTTTGGCGCCTGCCTTTGGCCCAGGGCGCGATCCTGGAGACCCGGGATCGAATCCCACGTCGGGCTCCCGGTGCATGGAGCCTGCTTCTCCCTCTGCCTGAGTCTCTGCCTCTCTCTCTCTCTCTCTGTGACTATCACGAATAAATAAATAAAATCTTAAAAAAAAAAAATAAAAAAAAAATAAATAAAAGCTTCCATGAGGTTCAAGAAATGAAACAATAGTCTTGATCTAACCTTTGGATTATGCATTTCTCACTCCAGAGTCAGACCTAGCCTGATTTATCATTTGCTGAAACAATCCAAGTGTGATAGGACTCTGCTGTGGACCACTCTTGGCCTGGAACAGATAGCAGAGCACTTTTGATGCCTTGAAGGCAAACGTAAATCTCTATAAGTTTCCTCAAAGATACAGTACAGGGACTTCTCACAGTGAGTGGCCCAGAAAACATTGGCAATGTCCTTTCCAGGTACCCGTCTCTAATGTCTCCCAGGAAGAACAACTGTTAAACTTTCTCCCTTCCTTTCCACACATCCCTTTCAGCATCACATGGCTTACCATTTTTTCATTTCAGACTCTCTGATATGTCCGCCCACTGTGCTGGATATGGGAGTTCCCAGCACATTACACTTTACAGCACTATTGTTCTTGGCACAATTATCCCCTTTTCCATTCCTAACTTGAAGTGAGATTCCAGTAAATAAAATTCTTTACTATGGTAAAAGGCAGAACATTCTACCTTTAAAGGATGGGTTATATTGAGTGACTTGCTTCCAAAGAATACAGCTATGGAAAGGAAGAAAGAAGTAACTTTACAGTGGGGAACCATGGCAAACACTACCTTAGCCAGGTGATTGAGGTTAAGGTGATAAGTCACATTGATTCACATGGGCCCTTGATATAATAATGCATTTTTAAAATCTCACTTTGTGGGACGCCTGGGGTGCTCAGTGGTTGGGTGTCTGCCTTTGGCTCAGGGCGTGATCCCTGGTCCAGTCCGAGGAGGATCCAGTCCCACATCAGGCCTCCTGCGGGGAGCCTGCTTCTCCCTCTGCCTATGTCTCTGCCTGTCTGTCTGTCTCTCATGAATAAATAGATAGAATCTTTAAAAAAATTCCACCTTGCCTCTGTGGTAATCCTCAACAAACCTATAACCCAAGCCTAACTATGAAAAAAAAAAGAAAAAGAAAAAAACCTCCAAACAAATCGAAAGACATTCTACAAAATACTTGACTCCTCAAAACTGTCAAGGTTATCCAAAAAAAGGACAGTCTGACAAGTGTCAACTGTCCAGAGAAGACATCAGAGCTAAATGAATGTGACATCCTAACTGGGATCTTGGAACAGAAGAAAGATCATCAGGGAAAAAACCCAATGAAATCTGGGGAAAAAAATGGAGTTAGGGGGATTTTGTCTTGTCTTTGTTTTTGTGTTCTTAAGAAAAGGATGACTAATTTTTTGATCTAGACCATGTATCTAGTGAAGTTACAAACTTTGGTTGTCCTGCCAGGGGACATATTGATTCTAAATCATTATGTCTTAATTTGCCCCAGCTAAATTTCCAGTTTTCATGTGGTCTAGGCTTGCCAAAATGTTACATTAAAAAAACTCAACAAAGTTTGTAGTCAAAAGTTATCAAAGTAAAAGGTAAAGCAAACTTTACTTGCATATCTGAAAGAAAAACAAAACAAAAGAGATCCAATTTATAACTCAGCATGGCATTTAAAAAAATTCTCCCTAGTTTTCCTATAACCTTGAAGCTCTTCTGGATCTTCTTATTCTCTAATATGAAGAGAATTTGCTTTCTATTCCCTACCTCTGATCTTCCTGAAGCCCCACCACATGTGGCTCCCCTGTGCCATCATTCTCTCTATGTTTTCCTCCTGCTTCTTCCAAACTTGCTTTACCCATTATCCAGATTCAGCTGTCAGTAGAAGCCTGGGACTCCACCCAACAAAGACAGAACTCCCCAGGGGAGAGGTGACAAAGCTCAGTAGTCAAAGAGAAAATTCTCTGTAGCAGGGATAGGAAAGGGAATGAGGGTAGGCTAACAACTCTGTAAATTAATATAAATTGCTCCCATCACAAATATAAATAGTTGGCTTTGATATACTGACCAGCATTAGCAGAGCCATAACAGCAACTGGGGATGTCCAGAAGAAGAACAGAATGGTCTTGGTTCAGAATGATCTAACTTGTCATTTAAGCGGTAACCTTTATGTTGTGCAGATAGATATGTCTGCCCTATTTTCTTTTGTGTCTCAGGAGCTGGTCCAGAGAAAGAATTCCAATATACTTGATGGGTGACCTTGAGAATAAGAGTATCCATTTTCTTTATTTGTAAAGCAGAAAATTTAGACAATGTCTGCTTTAGTAACTTCACAGTGTTTTTGGCAGGAGTCAAGCAAACCTACATCATATGGGAAATAACTAAAAAAGAAGTGTAGTTAAGCAAAGCATCAGTGTGGACACAGCATCAGTGTTGAGACCAGAATAATCCTCTATAGTCAGAGGGGGACTTGAATAAGCCCACTGACTGCCCATGAAATGGGAAAGGTTGGGTCAAATCATCTCTTGAGTTCTCATTGGTTCACTGCAATGTGACTTTGCAACTCCTCCTATCAGAAAAGGGAGTTGCGATTCGCTTTGACAGATAGAATATGATAGAATGACAATATGCAAATTCTGAGCCTAGATCTCAAGATTCCTCATGTGAGTTTCCTCTCACTCTTGGAACCCTGCCTCCACTGTGTAAATAAGCCCAGGCTGGACTGTTGAAGGATGAGAGACACAAGGCCTGGTCACCTCTGTGGCCCCAACCAACAGTCAGCCAGTTTCAGAAACAGGGCCACTTAGCTGAACAGAAACTGGCTGCAGATACAAGAGTGAGCCCAGCTGAGTCCAGAACAGTCCAGCTAACCCTAACCCAAAATGCTGACCTACAGAATAAGGAGCCAGGTAAATCATTTGTTTAAGCCACCAAGGTTAGGGGTAGTTTGTTCTATAGCAATTGCTAACTGATAGAACTTCCAAATTGAAAATCTAGTGAGTCAATTACTTGTCTCTCACTTGTACCTTCAGACAGAGGGCACATTTTCCAGGAAAGTGCCCCTGACCAAGAAAGCACCCAATGCCTTGTCTTGACAGTTTATGGACTGCTTTTGTTCGGCCATATAACTTCCTGTATCATTATCATATTGGCTATTTAAAAAGCTCTAACAGACATGGTTAAATTTTAGTTTACACATTATCTCTTGGACATATTTACTTCTGCTTCAAACATTTTCATATTTAGTTAAGACTGAGTTACTCATGACTCCTGCTGTTCAAGAAAAAAAAAACAAAAAACTAGAACATGTCTGTCTTTAGTTTCAGCACCCCTCTCTTTTGAGAGCCACCAACTTTGAAGGTGGACAGCATCCTGTTACTGTCTTTAGGTGTTTGGGATCATTCACCATGAATATCTACGCTCATTTAATTGTGACCCTTCAGATCAGAACTCTGTTCCCTGCATTTCAAGGTAACACCTAGTTATGTAACAGATTAATTCTGCTATGATGTGGCACATCATAAAAAACTCAGCTCAAATTGGTTTGAGTGAAAAGAGGAATTTGTTTCTGCTACTGAAGGGTATCTGGCTTCAGGCATGGTTTTAATTAGGTTTCAGTCTCTTTCACTCCATCAATAATCTCTCTTTTCCTCCATGTTACCTTAATTTACAGGCAGGCTTTCTCCATGTGGTGACAAAAATGGCTGCTGGGAGCCCAAGACTCATTCTGTTTTCTGCTAAATAATTGCAGCCACAAAGAGACCATTTCCTTTGGTTTCAGCAAAAGTCTTGAGGCTGATTCTCATTGTACCTCTTTGGGTCACATGTCATGCCTGAACCATTTATGTTCTACAGGGGAATGGAACTTACTAATTGGTCAAACTGATGACCTGTTACCCACCCCTCCCAACCCCCCAGAAAAACATGGTATGGGAGGTGATGGTGAGGTTAGTTAGCATCACTAAATCTCATGGATCAAGAGAGAATGGGCCTTCCAGAGGAACTAGAGAACAGTGTGGGCAGGCAAAACCAGCAGTTACTATCATAACAGTGGTTTTCAACCTTACAACACACTGTTAGTCCCGGGGGCCGGGGATGGGGGGGGCGGGGGAGGACTTTCCCACAATACTACCAGAAATAGTGATTTACTCGGTCTTAGGGGTCGCCTGGGCATCACTGTTAAACTCTCTAGGTGATTCTAATGAACAGCCAAGGCAAAGGATGGCTGCATTACGGATATTAACAGCTAATTAAGCCTGAACCCTGGGGAATGCCTTAAAGTGCTGTTGGTCACTCTAAAGGACTGCATCTCTTAAGGTAGAATTATCTATGCTGGAGAAGCCTAGGAGTCAGTGTGGTACAGTAGCTGTGGGAGTGAACTGGGATAGGCAGACAGGAAGCTTCGATTGCCCCCAATTTGAACCATATTAGCAACCATCTGCTGTGTACACAAACTGCCAGCCCTGATGACAACTTTTAAAATTAAATTTAAGAAACCTTTTGCTCCAGAAAGCCAAAGAACCCATTATGACTCCCCCAACTGCAGAATGAAAGGTACAAGGTTAGCTGCTCTGTCAGATGCCATCACTCCCAGGGTTAAGTGTAGAGACCTTTGGGGGTCCCTGGCATCATTGGACCTGTTGCGTCCCTGCCCAACTGCCCTGTACCCCATCTAAGGGGGGGTGGGACAGCCATTGCATCTTGGCTTTTACACAGTGTTTTCTCCCAGCTGGTTGGAGGAGGCAGATTCTCCTCATCTTTCTAGTGAGGAAAAGTTCTGGCCAATCACAAGAAGCCAACTTGAGACTGCAAATGTGGGGATGAGATGGCAAAATCTGTTTTTGGAGCTGCAAGAGACACTCCTCTCCGTGCACAGAGCTGCCCCAGAAAGCTTGTTGTCAGGCGGGGGCTGACAGCTGCTCACCGCCCCAGGTGGGGGCGGGGGTAGGGTTTCAGAGGCTTCTGGCTGCCTGGGTATCTGCACCCAGAATTCCATATTTTCCTTTACTGGGGCCCAGGCACTGAACAAATCACCATGTGGGGCTTCCCCCAGAACTTTTACTTTAGAGTAGCCTCCAGGGGAAAATGCTCAGGGAGGGCAATGGGCAGCAGTGGACTGGAGATCCCAAACCCCCAGCACATCAATTCCTGTCCCTTCTTCCTCTACCTGGGCACACGACAGAGCCTCCCTGTAAAAGGGATGCTGCCCGAGAATCCTACAGACTCTGCAGATTTTGGGGTTATGATGCTAAAGAAGGGAGGGGCCACCAACCTGCTTTGCTTTTGGGGGCCACTGCTGGCTTGGGGCCCATGGAGTGTTTCTGACCCTTGCCATTTTCAAGAGCAGAGAACCCCTTTCCTCCTTAACCTTCCCCCCCCCCCTTCCTGATCACCATCACTAATATTCTGGGAGCAAAAACAGTGGGGATGACGCTCCCAGTGTGTGAGGGGCACTTACACCCACGCCTTTAACCCCAGTGTCACAGAACAGGGAGTTGTTCTGCACGTTTGCAGAAATGGAGGCTCGAGTTTGCTTCCGTTTCTATCCTTCTCTCCCGCCCCGTCTCCCTCCTCCCCCTCCTTCTCCCTTCCTTCCACTGCTGTTTACTGATCCCCCAAGTCGTGATGACGTGCCAGGCACCGTGCCGAGCGCCAGGGCCCCGAATCATCCGGGGGTGGATTAGAAAGCTCTGCCTCGCGGAGTCCCCCGGGGCAGATGTGGCAATAAACAAACAGTGACTGCTCGGTGACAATACGGCGCCCCGAGGGCTCCCGCGGAAACCAGCACAGGCTGCTCGGAAAGCCCACGGGAGACCCGCGACCCCGGGGACGCGGCGCCCGCGCCCCTCGCCTCGCAGGCGGACGGCAGGGGCCCCGCCTCCCCGCCCCGCCCCCGCCCCCGCCCGCTGCTCCCCGGGGCGAGCTGGCTCCCCGGCCTTGCGCGGCTGCTGCGGGGAGGCCGGGCGGGAGGCGCGCGCAGAGCTGCAGTGTTCCTCCGCATCGGGGACGTGGCCCCGGGAGACGCGAGAAACAGAAATGGTGAAAGGACTCGGGGTTCTCGAGCAGCAGAGCTCGGCGGTGCCCAGGGCGCGCTCTGGGAGGACGACCGGGACGCGGCGGCCCTTGCCACTCTCTGAGTCTCAAACTCGTGGGCTCTGTCCCAACCCTTAGCTCCAATTGCTGCGGGAGAGTAGAAACAGTTATAATGTAGAACTCTAAAAATAGCAAATTGATGTACTCGGATGAATTCACATCAAGCAGGTTGACCCAGAAAAGGAAGTAAGATCTGAAAGTCTTGAGCATCCACAGAATAATCACTGTGCTGGGCGAAGGCCAAGTGCCTTAACCCTACTGACTTTACTAGGTGACTTTTTTGGGAAGAAACGCTGGTGGCGGGATGGAAGTGAAAAGCAGCAAATAGGGTCATTTCTGTCTGAAACCACTTAAAGGGCCCATCTCTGAAAATCCACCCTGATGTCTGGGGCTGCAGGTGGGGTGACCAGGTTTTGCAGCATCTGTGGCTGGAATCTTCCCTAGGCACTAGTAGGCTAATGGCAGGGGAATGGTGCGCCTCTGGGCTTCTGGGATGAAAGAACCATCACAGATCTAGAAATGCCTCACTAAGAGGGGCAGTGACCTGCTCAGCAAAGAGTATGAGGGGATCTCAGCAGGGGGCAATGGGGAGCCCACTTTGTTGCTCTAGTCCCTACCAGTATGCTTCCAGATGAGGAAAGGGCTGGCCTGACTTTTTCTTCCTTCCTTCCTTCCTTCCTTCCTTCCTTCCTTCCTTCCTTCCTTCCTTCCTTCCTTCCTTCCTTCCTTTTTTTTTTTTTTACATTTGTTTTTTGTTTTTATTTAAGTTCGATTTGCCAACATATCCTGTAACACCCAGTGCTCATCCCATAAAGTGCCCTCCTCAGTGTGGCCTGCCTTCATATAGCAGCCAAAATTATGCTCTGGAAACTAAGTTGGATCATGTCACAGATCGCACCAGGAGCTTCCCATCCCACGTTATTGCCAAGCCTAAAAGACCCTCCATGATGGCAGTTACCTCTCACCTCCTCCCCTTCCACTCTCTTCTCTTCTCCTGTCTGCTCCAGTCACACTGGCTTATTCTCTGTTCTCTGAACACACCAGGCTCCCCCTAACTTCAGGGCCTTCCCACATGCTGTCGCCTTCACTCAGAATTCTTTGCCCCTAGGGAATTTATCTCAAAAGACCATTTATCCAAAATAGCATCCTATCCACAGCACCTCTGCTCTCTATCTCTGCAAATCTCTATACTGTTTTCTTGTGCTCCTTATATGTTTATCATGTGTCTCCCCTAGCATGTGAGTTCCCTGAGGGCAAGAACTTTGTCTTGTGGCCTGTTCTAATTCCCAGTGCCTGGCCCTTTGTAGTGTTCAATAAATATTTGTAGAAAGAATGAGTTTGGGATAGGCCAAGGAATTTGCTCAACTTCACATAATTAGTGGAACAGCCAGGAGCTAAACCCTCTATCCCCTCCTCTGGACCTAGAACTTTTCTACTATCTCATGCATAAGCTGATTATTTGGAAATGATCTCAAAGTGGAATCAGATTGGACAATGACAATGGTCACTGGGCAACCTGGATACCTTCTCAAGATACAGTTTTTAGGGTCTTCCAAATGTTTCATTACTCTATAATGTAAATATTTATAAAGGTAGTAAGTTCCAGTAGATGTTGAGTGGTTCATGATATATGATGCCAACCTTTGGTCTCTTCTGATGTTTCTTCTTTAATTACCTTTGAAGGCATGGCTGGAAGTTGAGATTTATAGAGTTCAGGGCTTTTGTACTGAGGCTCATCTTACCCAGTAAGGATGGAGTTACTTTTGGATGAGTGAATCCTGCTAACTCAACCTGGAATCATTAGATCTGTATCAACATATTAGAATATCACTGACAGTCATTTGGGCAAATATAGGCATTCTAAGTGGATCAGTCTTCTTGTGACCATTTTTTTTTTGAGCCGTTACAACTAGTTCCTTTTTCTTAGCAATTATTTATTTTCTCTTCTAAGTTTGAGTATTATAAAAGATGCCCAAGAATTTCAGCAGTTATAGTACTAAAAAAAAAAAAAAAAAGAGTTGGAGACAGGAAAACTGGGTTTGCGTCTTGGTTGCTCTGTATACCACTTCTGTGACCCTTTTTGTATTCCAAGTACTCATTTGAACAGGTGGGGTTGTGCTGTCTACCTGAGAGCACTGGGTGAGGGTCAGATGAGTTAGCGTGCAATAAAGTGCTTTGTAAACAGTACAACATTGGATACTTCAGTGCCCAGCATGTTGCTATTAGAAAGAATATTAAAAAGGAAACTGAGAATTAAGGTTCATCCTTCTGGAGTGACAGCCAAGGTGGAGGCTGTGTGCAAAATACAGTGTACTGGGGCACATTAAAAATGGGGTTGAGAGCTAAAATGGAAAATCTGCAAGTACCAAGAGTCGAGTCTGAAAAAAGTACTGTGCCAGAGACTAGGGGAAAATGTGATCAGTGAACAAATTTGGAGATTTGTGATGGTTGAATCATAGGGCTGGAACCAGTGGGAGTTAGAGGGAGCAGACAAATGGATGACTTTTGATCAAACTGAGATGAAACAGAGAGGAAGGATGGAAGGCTGGGTAAGGCAGGGGCTAGTTCCTATCTTCTTTCCTCCTTTCATTTGACAAATATTGTTGAGTGCTGGCCAGGTGTGAGGCATATTTTTTCCAGCAGCTCCAGGAAACTGTCTCAGATAACTGATGAATAGCCAAGTCCTTCTTCTGTCAGTGAACTGGTATTGATATACCCCCCCTCCCCCACCCCAACCACCCCAGCTTGGAACAGCTGATGAAAGGACTAGGGGATTTGAACTTCTTAAACACCTAGAAAAGTGTTTAACTTTTTATAGATGGAAGCCTGCTGCAGGTTTCTAAGGAGACAGAAGAATTAGGGCTTTAGGACTTTGGAGATTATGAATGCATCCAACAAAGCTAAAATGGGAGAACCAGGCCAAACAAAATATCTAAACTTGTCCTTGACTTATTTATTTATTCATTACTTATACTATGTTTTCTACTAGTTACCTGTCCCTGTGTTGTCTGTTTTAGTCAATAAGCAGATGGGCAGTCTGTCTTTCTAGCACATCGAGGACCAGGTCACTCTGTAAAGAAACACATAAGAAATATTGTCTAACGGCACTGTATTTTCTCTAACATGCTAATTATAAAATAGCCTTCAAATGCCCAAAGTTTTCAATCATTCATTTAATATTTACTTGGCTTCTATGGTGTTCTCTCTTATGAGTATAACTTTACCTACTTTGTTTTTACTACCATTTGAGTCCTTAATATTAGCTTTTCTTAATTCTGTGATGATAACAATCCTGATACTTAAACTCTTGCTAATCTAAGACTTAAGAAGTGGTGGTGATTCACTGCCTGGGAAAAAATAGAGAGTGAAGATAACAAAGGGAAGGTCCTATCTGCATTGATTTGAAGTTGGCAAGATGAAAGAAAGGTAAAGTATTGGTTGGCTATTGATATATAACAAATCAGCCCCAAAACCAGTAGTTTCAAACAATCTTTTTTTCTTGCTTATGTGTCACTAGTTGGATAGAGGTTGGTTGATCTAGGCTGAGTTTCAGATGAGCTCAGCTTAACGCTGCAGATAGGGTCTAGGTCTGTACACACGTCTTTTTCCTTGGCTCAGTGAACTACATTGGGTAGGTAATAGGAATACAAGAGTTTGCTTACCAACTAAGCAAATTCATTTTGAGTCTTTGCTTGCGTCATGATTGCTAACATTTCATTGGGTAAAACAAATCACATGGCCACATCCATCATGAGTGAAATAGGGAAATGTATTCTGCGCCTAGTTGGAGGAATTGCAAAAGGTCAAGGGTACAAGGAGAGGTGAAGCACTAGTATCAAGATTCATAATAAGAATCTAGTTTCTGTCTTTGGAATGCTTCCAGAATATGGGAATATCACTTTATTCCACCCCCTGATGTTCTAACTCATTAAAGCAGTTAATCCATGGATTAGGCTGTTCTAGCAGCAGTTGGAATTCTTCCCCAGTGAAGGCTCTTTTGGCTGTTGATTCATTGGCAAATGCCAAATCAGATGCATCACTAGATGCAGAATCAAAAAGTCTTGAGTTCAAGTCCCAGTGGCACCACTTACCCTCTGTGCATCCCAAGTGGTCATCTAACCTCTCTGAGCTTCTATTTCCTCATCTGTAAAATGAGGGTAAGAATTCATACTCAATTTATCTCATGGGGTTGTTATAGAGATCCAGTCATAGGAGATCATAAGTATGAAACTGTTATATAAACTGGAAGTAATTGCAGAAACAAGACATATTATTGCTGGGTACTGTCTGTGTTGGAGATTTCTAGAAGTACATCTTCTTATCCAGTTCCATTGATAGACTGACTTGCATTACTGTTGTGCTCCTCAGGCCTTGTTCCTAGGACAGCCAGATTGAAACATAAGTACTTTGATGGGGGACAGATTAGTCAGGGTTGACTTCTCAGGCACGGGCTATAGAAATAAATGGTAAAGCCAAGGAGAAATTCAGCCTGCTTCTTGTTCTGCCATCATTGGCCTTTCTGGGGTCTCTGGAAATTGCAACATGCTATGGAGACCAATACTAACAAATAAGAAATAATGCATATCCTTGGAAAATGCCTTGTGGTTTCCTTTGCTTGGCTTTCATTTCAGCTATAAAATTCTTGATTTTCATGAATCCACCTAAAAACACATACTTATTTAACAACCTTAGCAGTCTAAATTATACATATTCATCTCTGGAATGCCATCTGTTCTATCTCTCGGAATGAGTTGGTTCCTAGGTGTGTGCCACCAACCTCATCCAGGAGGTGGCCTGGGGAGTCCATATGGCTTCTGGCATTTTCCTGGCCACACCAGTACCTGGGCTCAGGCCCAGGAAGTGGTTCGGGATTAGGGATAAGCATCAAACCGAATGGGCTAAGGTTGGATCTGCAGTATAATCTGACTTTTCATGCTGTTTCTGAAGGGAAAAAGACAGGTCATGTGACTTTTTCTTGTGACAACCCATGACAAAACTTACTGTGTGGGAGATTCCTCCCCATTGTGACTCTTTAGGCAAGGCCACTAAATGGAGTGGTGTAATTTCACATTCTCTAAGAAGAAACACCCCACACCACATCCAGAGTAGATTATAGGGTAGAAACATAAGCTTAAGATAAAACAAACATGCAGATTAAATAATAATCCCATTAAACCAAAATTAATGAGAGTGGTCTGAGGGAAGTGCAAGCATGGGATCAAGATTCCTTAATTCTAGCCCAAATTTTGTCCCTAGCTAGCTATGAAGAAGTCTTGAGTGAATCATTTCACTGATCTGTGCCTCGGTTTCCTCATTTGTGACAGGAGTGAATTAGCCCCTAAAGCCCTGTCCAGTTTTGTCATTTCATTCCTTCTCTATCCTTATTGGTAAAATAAAGAGGTTGTACTATGGTACCTGGAAGGTGCTGACTCCTTTATCCCATGATCATACTTTCTAATAGGAGTGAAATGGAATTACACTGGGCTCAGTATGAGCCCAGTTGGCCATATGTGCTCTTTGGCAAAAATTTAGTATTGGAAGCTGGAAAGGAACACAAAAGAGAAGTGGACCTTTTCCCATTGGCATTAAAGTGAATGTTTTGTTTAAAATACCCCAAATAAAAATAAAACAAAGAAGTCTGCATTTTAACACTTTTCATGTAAATAATAGACAACATCCCATTAGTGAGACTAGTCAGCAAGTACCCTATTTAAAAGTGCTTTTTTCATCTGACAGGTACCATTTGGAGTGCAAATGCATGTTTTTGGCAAAGGCCTATGCCTGATGATGTTTTTCTTTGCATGGAAGGTTTAGGAATTGGAAGACAGACTATGCAGGAGGAGAGGAGTATATCCAGAGATTAAACATGTCTGTGTTGCTCATCTTTTAGGACCACTAAATCAATAACTTCAGTAACCATAATTCTTCCAATCTAGATAGCTTACGGCCCCTGCTAGGGCCTGAGGATTAATGAGTATCCTCTGTACTTTGGCCGTTCATGCTTTTACTTCTTTTTCTCTCTGAAATCTTCCATCTAGTACATCACCTTCTGTTTGTCTGGCACTGATGGGAAAAATGCATAGGCTTCTGGGATTTTGAATTCATAGTTTCTTTCTAGGCTGAGTCTATGTCAAAATGGTCTGTGTATACATCAGTCTACTTGGAGGTGGAAAGATGAAAATTGTGTAAGCCAAACAACTTGTGGGGTGCATTTTTAAAGTTATAAGTAGATGTTACTTTTTATAAATTCCTGTGGACCACTGTAGCTTTAGTTTGCTGCTCTGCTAAACAGTGCCTTGGCTTGCAAGGACCCAAGTGCAAGTAATTTAGTTGGAAGGTGATGCCAACAAGCCCATAGTGAAGTGAGGGAGTGAGACAGGGAAAGGAAGGCAGCCAATGCAGGGTGCATTTGCAAACAAATTAGGCTCAGCCCTGCTGGGGAATTCTGAAAGCCCATATGAAACATGTATCTTACCTATCCCAAGGGAGCAAGGCAACTGGGGTATTTACCCTACCAACCTCTCCCAGTCATTGGGTGATGGCTGCCTCAGAGGGGTGTTAACTACCCAGCACTTTTGGTCTGTCTTGTGTACTAAGGCAGAAGCATTACAGTAAGCCCTCAAGAGTAGGAAGTTAGGTAGAAGAGCATTACAATGGTAAGATCTGGAAGGATACAGTCAGGGCCCCACCTGCACTTGGTACAAATAGACACATGAAGGATACCACATATAACAAATAGATACACATAAATGAAAGTATTAGAATTCCCCTCTCAAACTTAAATAATAAAGGAGGCATAATGATTCAAAACTGGAATGTCCAAAGATTGGAGTGACTTCAGGTAAATCTTGATCCAGGCTTTTAAATGGTTTGACAGGCGAGTTTCTTTTCTCTATTTTTTGCACCACTCACTATGTGTTGGCTCCATTCTTGGTAGTTTCTACCTTTATGATTACAAAATAGCTGGTCATAGCTCCTTAGGGTTCTATTCTCTAAATTCAACTTCCATCTAAGAAGAGAATGTGTGTTTTTCAAATAGCTTAAACAAGTCCTGGAATTAAGTCTTTTGGGCTATGATTGTCCTGATTAGGGTCAAGTCCTGTCTCCCATCCCAATCATTACAGCCAGGGGGCTTTAGGCTGTCCAGACTCACTTCTGAGTTACTGGAGGGTCGGGGGAAAGGGGACTCTAATTCAAAACACATGGCTGAGAAATTCAGTCTGTTGGGACAGGAATAGGAGGCAATCAATACTAGGGACCTTAAGTCTAATAGCATAGGTGTTTGATAACCCTAAGAAAAGCAGCTAAATCAATGATATTATATTTCAACTCCTTGATGTCAGAATCCAGCTGAATGTCCAGGGAAGAGAGAAAGTTTAATAGTGATGTGGTAAGGGAGACCCAGGAAGAAAATGTAATGGTGAAAGCTTGGGTACCAACAGCCACTCCAGGGAGCTGAATTCAGACTGTATCTTTGACAACACTAATGCCGGGTAATATTTATTTAGCTGAGCCTAATAAGCAGTGTAAAGAGTCTCATCTCTCAAATTGGCACAGCAAGGGGCCACAGCAGCCAGGCTGCTGATAATTAACAGTGAAATGCCTGGCCTCTTCTCTCCCTGCAGCATCTGAAGAGATGCCTGGGACTGCCCAGCAAATTCATTTTTCTCTTACCGACTAGGATAAGGATGGAGTTTGCTGCAGAAAATGACTGTAGAGGCAGGTAGCCAAGGGCAGAACAAAATGGCTATTCCTGTTGTGCCCAAGATCGCGAATCCGAGAAACCACCGAGGAGCCGACACTGATGCAAACACACGAGGGTTTATTTACAAGCTCGAGCTTGGGTCCAAGTGTACCCGACACAGCGGAGCAGGGACTTGGACCCCGAGGTGGGTTTCAGCTTAGTTTTAAGGGCTGGTCTAGGGGACCTCCAGAAGGGGTGGAGCAATTCCTCAAGTTCTGTTTACATTTTGATATGGGGCCTTCAAGGGCATTGAGCCCTGTTCTCATTCTAATATGGGGCTTCCTAGGACAGTTAAGCTGTAAGCTGTTTTCTTCCTGTAACTGAAGTAAGGTAAAGTTCAGCTCTTACTCACAGGGGCCTGGGATGGCTGTACTTGTGATAATGCTGAACTTAAAGTGGAATGGCCTTAATTTTCTGGGCCTCCACATTCCGAGCAAGCAGGGCAATCCACCTCTTGCTCATGGAAGGTCACATACACACTACACTTTCGGTACCCATGAGCATAGACCTATACAGGCAGTTACACTGGTTTTAGCTCACAAGTGCTACAGTTGAAATAGTAGTTGCAGAATCAAAGATAGAATTCAAATGAACCTTGGCGATTGGCTATTTCGATTGGATTTACTGATGAAAAAACAGAAACCTATATAGATGTGTGGCTCATTTAGCATCACAGTGAGTTCACTGTAGAGATGACACAAGGAACAAAACACCCCTATGTGACAATTCACTGTTAATAATAACAATGTCTATGATCTAAATTCTTGAGATTCAGTCTGGACCTAGCTCTTGTTCCCCTCTTATAGCTGAATTATTTGGTGGAATTCATACAGAAAGTCAGTAGAAAACAGAAGACTCCAATACCAATTGACATTGTCCATTAATAATTCTGGAAGCCCTCTCTAATTAACTAATAATAGTGATGATGGAGATGATGAATAATTTTTTATCTCTCAAAATACACCAGGCACTGTACTAAACAATTTATGTGCATTATTTTGAATTTTAATCCTCATCATAACTCTTTGATGTGAGTACTACTCCTATTGTATGGTGAAGGAAATAGAGGTTTACAGAGTTTATGAACTTGTCTAAGAACACAAAATTTGTAAATGGTGGAGTTGGGTTCCACTCTCATGTGTTCTCATTCAAGAGCCAAGCGTGTACCCGTAACCATCCCTAACCTTAACTTCGTCTCAGCCCTGCTGGAGTTTCAATGACTTGCACTGGATTTTCCTTCTCCAAGATGAAATTCTGTATCTGGAGAGACCTGGTATATTTTCCTTTATCTCTAAAAAATATAAATTTACTGTACTTTTTAGAATTGCTATTAATGACTTTTGAGGTTTGGTACTTTTTTTTTTTTTTTTTTGGAGGATAGCAGTAAAACACTACATTTACATATTTAAAGACAGTTTTCCTAAATGTCAGTTCAAAATATAGATTTATCAGAATTTGGAAATGAAAGGATTTTCTCTTACTGCTGACTCTATTGGATGTCAAAACTGTGCAAATTGCATCCCAGAATTAGAGCACTGTGGGGGCATCTGACCCTGCCCAAGTATCCTTGCCAAATAGCCTATCTTTCTTGTTTCCCCATCCCTTATCTGCATGGCTTCCAATTCTCCTTCCTCCAGTTTCTCCAGATGGCAGACATCTTTCAGCCTCTTGGCTCCTACAACTTCTTCCTACTGAATTGGAGCCAATTCCTGTAATCCAACTTCCTCCTCTTCAAAGGGATGTGCATAGCTTTTACAAGGACGAGGCCATCTGACGCCACTGCCTGTTGCCTTCTCTTGCCAGTGTCCTTATTTGACCTCAGTGTTTCCCCAGTTGGTCTCCATGGAGAGATGACCATTGGCTTGATTTGCATCAAGTTTTCCTGTTGGTCACCTTCTCTTTTGAATTCTTCTCTCTCATCTTCACCACTAATATACCATTGTTCTCTACTTTGGGGCTGTTTCTTCCCCACTATACTAGTATTATGACAATTTAGGATAGATGGATTAACTGATATTTTTTACACTTTAAGCAGTTTTGCCAATTATATCACCAGAGAACTGGTTTGAGAATGACCAAAGAATTGACCCTTCATCAGTGGGTGAGGGGAGGGTATGGAAGGAACTGCTTAGCTTGGGGAATACTCACTACAGAATGGATGACTAGGGGAGAGGCAAGAATCACATAGAACATACTTGAGTATGATTCATACTTTTCTATTTTTATCTTTTATATTAGCTTGTTAAGACCTGAATTTGCCTCTCTTTCCTATCTTTAAGCAAATACTGTCTTATATAAAGTAATCTATTCCTATATTATCAATAAAAAATTTAATTTCTCTTGTCTTCTAGAAATGTTTAGTCTTCCTGAATGTGAATAATATGCATAATTGAGCGCATCCCAAAATATGAAGACTCAAATAAAGGGGGCTCATACTGCTCATTGAGATAAACTTTTTTAAAAAAGTAATTATTTCTTCTGCTGGATCATCCCTTTATATTCAAGATGTGTACTTCTTACTTTCCCTCTACATCAGTGTTTATATTTTATTGCCTTATTTTTTATTTCTTTTATGTTGAGTCTTGATGAAAGCTATGAATTCTCTCTCCCCAATAAAATGTCTAAATATCACATTCACACACACACACATGCACAGAATTTTGGCCACAACTTCAAAGTGTTCGTTGATGCTCAGTACAGAAACCCATTCATCATACTGCTGTCAGACTAATAGTTCTATAAGATGAGTGAGGTCATCTCACTTTCCTAATCCCTGTCACCTCCAGAATACAGAATAAAGTTGAAAGCCCTCCATGACTATTGCTCAAAGTACTTTTCCTTTCCATTTATCTTCTGCTCTAGCAACATTTTGAGTATTTTTCTTTCTTCATGCCTTTGCTCAAGCTGTTCACTTGACCTGGAATACCTTTTTCATTCTCTTCCTTGAAGAATTATGTGCAACTTTCCCTATCCCACTAATGGCACCTTCTGTGAATCCCCCTATCACCCTAATCAATGCAGGTGACATAAATGTACTCAAGATTCATCTCACATTTCTTTACATTACAATTTCCTGAGGCTTTTATCTCTTTGATAGCATTTAGGAACATATAAATCTTAGAATAAATAGAACCTTAAAAATCATTTTGTAAAGCTCTTTTTTTAAATCTCATATTATTAATTTATTTGTAAATAATCATAACATTTAAAAAATACTTAATATATAACTTTTATGTACCAGGCCCTGATCTAGCCACTGGGGCACAGGGGTGGACAAGGCAGATAGACACCTTGTTCTCATGGAACTTTCTTTGTATTGGGAAAAGAAAGAATAGGAATAAATTTTTAAAAGCTTAGATACTTACAAATATTGAGTATTTGGAAGACCATTACTTTGAGAAATGCAATGGAGAATGACTGAAGAAAGGGAGAGAAAGGACTTTTTTCATTATGTTTTTAATTGGAAGGTTAAGGAAAGTATCTGATATTTGAATTGAAACCTGAATGGTAAGGAACTAGCCAGGTAGCAATAGGGTAAGAGAATGTCTGGTAGAGGGTATAGCAAGTGCAAAGGCCCTGAGGTGGGAGCTTACTGAAGCAAAGACAGAAGTGCAATGGGGGACAGGAGAGAGGTATTCTTAGACAAGGTCAGGGAGGAGTAAGAAGTTTGAAATTTATTCTAAATGACATAGAGGCTTCTGAGTCTGCAAGCTCCTTGAGAGCAGACCTATCTGCTTAGCATAGGACTTGGCAAAAGAAATAAATGCTATAAAGAAAAAAGTTTTATAACCAAGTCATTTCAAGAGTGTTAAGATGTTCCTTGTTGTAAAGTGGAAGAAAATTGTTTCCTAGGCTATTCAATGTATGTATGTCCATGGTCACGTTTGGCTGAGAGGAAATGTAGCTATTAAGTAACAACCCTTGGATTTCAATTTCCTCAAGGACCATTGTGGGGACTTTTATGAGCTCATAACAGTCCTACATGCCCTGCAAATTCCCATTCATTCCACTTTCTTCGATTCTATCTTATCACTGAAATGGTTTGAAGCCTCAGGAGTTTTACAAGCTTCAATCTGCTCTTGGCTTTTTGCCTCCGACATTCAATTTTCACACCTACTTTTATAAATTCGAGAATGGTACTAGACTTGCTTCCTCTGATAGGATTTTTTTCCTTCTCAACACATTTTCAAACATTACTTGTTTAGAAGGTGTATAAAACATGTACCTTCAGCTTAAAGAATCATTAAAAGCATATACTTGAGTAACCATTACCTAGGTTAAGAAATAGAATGTTGCATTTTAGAAAGTGGGGTTTTAGAACTGAAATCAACCTTTAGAACTGAAATTACCGTTTGCACCCTTTTTACAGATGGGAAGTCTAAGGCTTAGAGTTAGTGAGTGGTTTTATACGGGCCATACTGCAGTACTGTTGGAGCTAAGAGAACCATAACTCTAAACCAGCAGACCCCATAGAGATTAGGGGTTCAGTTTCTCAGACCAGGTTGTCTGGGCTTCCACATGAACGTTTTCAGTCAGAGTTGAGAGCTAAGAGCTAAATATCTTAGGAAGGAACTGTTGTTTTTCTATCCAGAAGCTGTCTATGAGGGAAGCACTGATGATCTACCCTCAATGTAGTTGCTAATTTCACATGTGGTTGGATTTCTAGCATGGAGTTCTTTCTTTTTCTTGTCCATCACCAACTTGGCTCATGTTTAGAGTTGACGTTTTCTGAGTATCATAAGATTTCTGGTGAGTACTGGAGTCATACATGGTTTGGAGTTCTACCTCATTGGCTTTTTATTCCAAAGCTAGCTTTAGTTGGAAGGGTAGGGTGTTGGGACTATATTTGATCATTTCTCTAGTAGGGTTGAGCTCTGGGCTGGGTAATTCTGTCATTAGCATTATTTCTCTTTCTCTCTATGTCTCTCTGTTTCTTACTTTGTCTCATGTACACATAAACACACACTCAGGTACACACACATATATCAATAAGCCAATTAACACTGGTAACTTGGAAACATCGAAAGACGGGGACAACAGTCATACAAACATCTATATTCCTCCATGTAACTTTTTGCTCCCCAAAAGAGACTTTCTTGGCCCTTCAGAGGCGAGAGCGGAAGGACAGTATTTTTGGATTCCTAAGAGTTAATTCGAAGGTAGAAAATTCAACTGTCTTTTATTTAGGTAGAAAATATGAATATAGTGTGCAAAGAGTAGTGGGGGATCATGATCAACAAGAGATCATTTGCTCATTTGTGATACTGTAATATAAGAAATGCATATTTGGTCTTTGTCACAGGTTCTTGGCACAGAGCTCCTGAAATTCCTGGCATTTCTTAGTGATAGACATGAGAAGAGCATCTTTTGTTATTCGCAATAAGCCCATTTAATCATACTTGAGTTTATGCTAATGAAGTGACTCCAGGAGGATGGGTCCTGGTTGCCAGAGGAACTTGCAGTCCCATCCTCCATAATCTGGGGTGGGGAGAAAGGCTGGAGGTTGGGTTAATCACTAATGGCAAATGACTTAATCAATCATGTCTATTAAATGAAATTGCCATAAAAATCCTAACTGAAGGGGTTTGGAGAGGTTCCTGGTTGCTGAGTACATGGAGGTGCTGGCTAGGGATAGCATGCCCAGAGAGGGCATGGAAGCTCCATGCTCTCTTCCCTCATTGCATACCCTATGCATCTCTTCCTTTTTGTTGTTCTTTTGTTGTATCCTGTATAATAAATGGGTGATAGTAAATGAAGCACTTTCCTGAATTCTGTGAACCATACTAGCAAATTATCAAACCTGAAGAGAGGCTGTGGGAACCTGTAATTTATAGCTGGTGGTCAGAAGTACAGTAAAAACCTGAGACTTTTGACTGGTATCTGAAATAGAGAGCAGTCTTGGAACTGAGCCCTTAACCTCTGGGGTCTGTGCTAACTCTGGGTAGTTAGTGTCATAACTGATTTAAATTTTAGGACACTTAGTCAATGTCTGCAGAGAACTGAAGAATTGCTTTGTGTGGAACAAAACTACACATTTCGTATCAGAAGTAAGTAGTAGAAGGAAGTAGTGTTTTTTTTTTTTTTTCATCTTTACCAGTCTAAAGATATTTACATTCAAGCATTTAAAAAATGTCCTGTGTGAGCTTCAGGGTGGGTCAGTTGGTTGAACGTCTGTCTGACTCTTGGTTTTGTCTTAGGGTCCTCAGGGTCCTCAGATCAAGCCTGGAGTCGGAGTCAGGCTCCAAGCTCAGTGTGGAGGCTGCTTGAGATTCTCTCTCTCCATCTTCTTCTACCTCTCCCTCTGCCCCTCCCCAGCCCACTCCCACTTACTTTCTCTCAAATAAAATAAATGAATAAAATATTTTTAAAATGCCCTATAAATACCTCCAAAATAAATGACCTGTAGGTGAATGAAGCCTATAGCCACTACCAGGTTTGTCATCTTTGAATCCTTTCACACTAGTCAAATCAAATTAAAATTGCCACACAGTGTAGCATCAGTGAGGGAAAAAGAGTAATAGCATACTGGTTCAGGGTTCTGGTGGTGATGATGCTAGAGAAGGACATGGGGTATAGAATGGGGCAATGTGGAGCATTTTGCTACAAAGAAGCCTATGTCTTGGTGAATGGGTGTGGTTTATCACTTTACTCTCCCTGTACTTCATTTGGGTTATCTTTTCCCTAAGCCGTTTTCCAGCTCACAAATTCTTTCTTCAGCTCTGTCAGTTCTACTGTTACAATCATCCTCCAGTTTTTCCTTTGGCTATTATAACTTTCACTTTAACAATTCAATTTGTTCTTTTAAAAAAATTTATACAATTCTTTGTAAAAATTTTCAATAGTAATCTTTACCGGTTTCAATAAAGCAAAACGTTATTTGAAAGTCTGTTTGTTTCTTATATTCTTTTTTTTTTTCTTCTTCTTTTTTTTTCTTCTTTTTTTTTCTTATATTCTTTAAAACGGAGATCCCATGGTTTTCTTTCTGTTGTCTGAAGTTTTTGATACTTCTTTTAAAATGTCTTCTATTTTTACCTAATTTCATTTTATATAAGACATTATATATGAAAAAAAATTGTGAAAGTTATCTTCCTCTGGAAAGGAATTTCATCTCTTTCTGTCATGTGCCTGGAACACTAGCAGTTTCAGAGCACCTTTAATCCAATTTAGGGATTTAGATTATTTGGGCAACCCAGATAATTCAAAGCTAAACTATGTATGAGATCTTGGGAACTTTGATTCCAAGTTTTGTCTTCCTGATACAGTGAGATTGACAAAAAACCTTTACGTGGTCTCAGATGAATCTTCCATATGGGCAAAAAGTGGCACCTGATAATGGTTCACCTCTCTGGATTTGCAACTCCTCCTGGTATTGGGTGGTAATTCCCTGCTATCTTATTTAACTCTTTTATGCTTTCAACTTAACATTTATTGTTAATTTTTTAAAAAGATTTATTTATTTGAGAGAGAGAGCATGAATACAAGTGTGCGTGCACACCCATTTGCAGGGGAGGGGCAGAAAGAGGTCTTTTGCCTGAGAGAATCCCTTGTAGACCCCCCACTGAAAACAGAGCTGGATGTCACAGGGCTCTATTTCATGGTCCTGAGATCATGACCTGAGCCAAAATCAAGAATCGGATGTTTAACTGACTGAGCCATCCAGGCACCCCTATTGTCAATTTTTAAAAATACATTTCCCCAGCTTCTTTTAGTTGTCCTCAGTAATGAGGTTAATTCAAATTACCTTGTCTTCCATTACTACAGGCGGAAGTCTCAAACTAGCAAAATTTATAGACTAGTTGCCTATGTATAAACTTTAGAGGGTGGCTATACAGTGGCTAGGAGAAAAATATCTGAACTGCCACCTTTCTCAGATACTACCCTATTATCTGTTTTTTGGTGATTACCTCATTTCATTCTGACAGCCACTTGCTGACCTCCTTTTCCTAACCTGCTATGGAGCCATATTCATGATGCAAAACTCTTCGCATTATATGACCTGAGCTAGAAGAGAAAAAAAGATGTTTATCCACCAACACACTTCCTCTTCTCAGTTAACTATATGTATATATTTTATACTAAAAATATACATTTGTTTGTTTGTTTATATGTTTTGGTGAATGGTCAGGAGAGAAGATATGAAATTTTAGAAAATATATAACTTGGGATTCTGAAAACCAAGCCATTTTCTTTTGAAAAACTCAGGATATGTGACATCTTCAGATTCAAATGTGTTCTTTTTGTGAAATACAGCTAAAGATTCAACTTCTTTTCAACACATGCTTCTGATGGGTTTGAAAGTTGGCATATCAATCTGTGAGTACTTGCAAAAGAGCCTTTCTTAATTTTCTTGGCTTAAAATTCCTTAAAACATGAAAAATTTTTAGTGAACTTTTATTGAAATATAGAATAAATACAGGAACATGCACATGAAAATGCTCAGCTAAATGTATTTTGGTAAAGTTAACATTTTCATGCAACCAGGACCCAAAAACAGAACTAGATCATTACCAGCATGCCTCTTTCATGTACCTTCTAGTTACTAATCCTTCAAGGGCAGCCACTATCCTGATCACACTGTAGATTAATTCTGCTTAATTTTAAACTTTACATATAGAATCATTTAGTATATACACTTGTGATTGGTTTTTCTTATCAACATTATGCTTGTAGGATATATTAATATTATAGCATGTAGTTATAAATAATTCATTTTTGCATTTTGTATAGTAATCCACTGCATGAATATAACATGATTTGTTTATCATTTCTACTTTTGATGAACAATGGGGAGTCTCACCATTTTAGGAACAGTGCTGTTACAAAAATTTTTGTGCATTCTTATTACGTTTTAGTAAATATAGATAGCAGGAAGATTCTTGACCTTTCATCTTCTAAATTTTATCCTGTTCCCCAGGACTATGACCCAGGTTTCTGTCCCTGATCTTTTAATTTGGATCAAATACAGATAAAGACAGATGATGTCCATGAACTGCTTCCTAGATTAGCCAGGTACACGTTATCCAGCTGACTGTGGTCTTTTGCCTGAGCTGCATCTCCAGGCTCTAATGGTTTAATTGAATAGGTATGATCAAATGGTTGAAAAATCTCATTGGTAGAGTGCCTCAGTTTGACTTAAACCCTAGGTCTATACCTCGATTTCTGAACATTGTTTTGTAGTTTCATCTGGTGAACTGAATTATATCTACTACCCATTATAGATTGTTTTAGAAGTTAATCCTGCCATGTCCTAATTGAATCTTTTAACAATGTGAAAAAACCTGTTATTTAAAAATAAAATATCCAGCCTGTTATGAGAATATTATTACAATTCTATTAGATAATGACATAATGTGAGAATTCACAATATCTGCTTGTGGGACCTTCAAGTTTCTGAGAATTTGATTGGATAGAAAAACTGTCCATACATTAGAGCAAAAGATGCTTAAAACAGGATATGGTAACCAACTCAACTTATTGTCATATATGCCTCAAAGCTAAACAGATGGCTAATTGAGAATTAGAGTAGAATTACTCATTCATTCCACAAACACCAAATGAGTCTCTACTATTTGCTCCTCTCTATGCTAATATAATTTACATTAAATTATATTAAATTAAATGTTAATTATATAACATAGTATAGTCATAATATGATCTGCTATAATTCCAGGGAGTGATAAGAGCTAGAGAGAAAATAAATCAATAGAAGAGATGGAATGGGATGTTATTTTAGATGGATGGTAGGAGGAGTCAGGAAATCACTGAACGAGTGACGCATGCAAAGACCTAAGTGAAGTAAGGGAACATTGCCTTGATCTGGGAGAAAGTGTTCCAGGAAGAGAGATTTGCAAGACCAAAGGCTGTGAGAGGGAAACAAGACTGGCAGATTCAAGTGGGAACAAACAGGACAGTGTGGCTGGAGTATAGTGGGCAATGGGCAGGAAAAACAGGTCAGATGAGAGAGGAAAAGAAAGACAAAGGCCACATAAGGAATTTAAATTTTATTCCAAGGCGATAGCATTCCACTGGATCTTAAGTGGGGATTGTGAGGTACGTGGTTTGATTTGACCTATGGTTGAGAAAAGATCAATTTGGCTGCTGCATAGAGAATGGATTATAGGTATTAAGAATGCAATAAGAATGGAAGTTTTCTGAGAAACTCATTTGATTCCCTTGGTTTGAAGGGTGGGAGAGATTTGTGTGGTGAAGGCTGCTTCAGGGCAGAGCAGGACCTTGCTCCCCGAGGGAAAAAATGGGATTTACATAAGTTAGCTAATTGCCAAAATTTCAGTTTGAAAAGAAATCAGATGAGCCACTACATTTCACCCTTTATTTTACAGATGAGAAAACTGAGACTCAGAAAGCCTAAGTAATTTTTTTTTATTTTTATTTATTTATGATAGTCACAGAGAAAGAGAGAGAGAGAGGCAGAGACACAGGCAGAGGGAGAAGCAGGCTCCATGCACCGGGAGCCCGATGTGGGACTCGATCCCCGGTCTCCAGGATCGCGCCCTGGGTCAAAGGCAGGCGCCAAACCGCTGCGCCACCCAGGGATCCCTTAAGTAGTTTTCTTAAGGAAAAAATGACACAACTACATTGAAAATATGAAGGAATTTGGGGAAAGGCGACTTCTGCCACTAAGTCAAACCATTCACGTGCAATGAAGTAAAATTATTGGTAAGAGTTACAAACATTTGCAATTGATTGCTAAACCTCTCTCTCTCTCTTTTTGAGAACTGAATTTTTGGTGAAACAGAAATGACAGCTTATCATCTTGAGATGACTCTGAACTTTTTAATGGCAAGTGCAAGCCTTATTAATTTTCCTAAAACTGTTGGGAACAATGCTTGGCATATGGTTGGTGCATAACAAATATTTGCTGAATGATTATATGATGAAACTGAGAGTCAGAAGAATTCTAAAAAATTATAGAAAAAAAGCCGAAAGAAAAAGTACATCTCTGTACTGAGCACTGTACTAGTATTGAGAAAGAACAATTAAAACATTAATCAGCATGCTGGATTGTGGCAGAAACCCAGTTGAAAGTGATTTAAGAATTAAAGAACATTCACTGGCCCATGTAATTAAGTCTAGAAGGGTAGTTCTGAGTTCAGATATGGCCACATTTAGGGCTCATATGGCATTTAAAGAACTCTCACTATCTTTGTTCCTGTCTTTCCATTTATTTGTTCATTTTTCCTTCATGTTGGCTTCATTCTTAGGCTGGGTCTCTTTACATGGAGATCCACCTACAATTATGAGCTTATATCTTCCTGTTTATTAATACCAACAGAAAGAGTTCCCTTTTCCCAAATGGTTCTATCAAAAGTCTTCAGGAGCCAGGCCAGTCAGCCCATGTGAACATGAGCTAAGAGTAGCAGGGGAATGATTCCCAAAGGAAGAGTTAGAAATGATTAGCAAAAGTTGGTAGAGAAGATGGTGGCAGGAGAAACAACAAAGATCTACTACCAAAGTGAAAGAAAAGGGGAGCCTTGCAGACAGAAAGGCAACTTTTATTTATGAAATCTCCCTAAAACCTATGGCATCTCAACTCTAAAGCAAGATTTGCAGGGTCAGTATTCAAAAGACTCCTCTGCTTGCAGTATTGACAGTGCAGATTTTTGTAGATGTTTCTAAAAGCTCTACTTATTCTCTTTTCAGGCTTCCTGAGGCAGCTAGACTTTCCCAAGTTCCCCTGAGAAACTTAACAGACTTCTTGGATATATAAGAGCTCACAGGAAAAAAAAAAAATCACAGGATCAGCAGTTACTGCCATGGTTCTGTTCTCCTTACAGACTCTCCAGGTATTGGTATGAAGCCCCAAATGTCCATAGTTGATCCATAGTTTTTTAAAGTTGTTCTCCATGTTTATTAAAGAAACCATGAGCCCAGTGTCTGCTTTTCCTGGGCTCAAATGCTATGAAATGGAATGGCAAGCCAAATGGGGGGCAACTTCAGAGGTGTGTAGGTTTTGTTCCATGATGAAGGTAATCAAAGAAACAAACTATTTTCCTATATTCCACAAAAATGTCTCCCAAATGGACATTTCCCAGCCCATTGAAAAGTGAGTCACCTACAGAACTCTAAAGCAATTAGGTTAATTGGAAATACATTTCATAAGATAAATTGGATAGATTATTTGAGGTCACAGAGCATCTACCAATGAGTATTAACTGCAGCATATGCAGCTTTACTTTCCCTCATCAGTTGTAACATTTCTGAAATCCACTTGTTTCTTCTTTGTATGTAAATTCTGAAAATGTGTGTTTCTGTTATGGCTCCATAAGACCAGTATTTACCACTGTCACAATTTTTATCATATGTGCTATATCATCAGGGTTCAGTGAAGGAAAGTGAAACCACTCTAGTTATTTCAAGCAGAAGGTGATTTAATACAGGGAAATAAGCGCTTATAGAATGATGAGAAGAATGGAAGTCAGAGACACCAGAGGGATCTTGGTTTCAATGTCAAAGTCAAAAAAATGTGGTCATCACAGTTTTCACCCTTGCTGCCTCCCTAAGTGTCACTCCCATGAGGCTGTTGACTGGAAAGCAGAACCCTGAGTCTGACTCCTGCATGTACTCAAATCTTTCAGAGCTTACTTTAATTGCCTCTACTGTAGCAAGACAGACTCCACTTTATTTCTGTCTTACAAAACCCAGGCAACTGCATCTAACTGGCACAATATAATTCATATCCAGAACCGTAACAGCAAGGGCATCTGGAAAGTGTAATTTTAAGACATCCAAACTTGGAAAGAAAAGAAGAGGTTGAGAGAACAAATCAAGAACATGTCACTTATACTCACTTTACAAATTAAAGTTGTTGTTTTTTAAAGAAGACTTTATATTTATACTGTAAATAAAAGTCCAGGATCATTTGCCATTAACAGAAGGTATTTGTCAAAACAAATGCAGGGAAGTTTTTTGCCTTACGTTTACCAAACATATTTTTCCTCCCTGAGAGAAAATTATAAAGGGCTCTTTTCTCAGGCTCTCCCTAAACTGCACTATCCCCTCCCATGCTACTCCCCCTCCCCATACACTTTGTGTGAGCCAAAAGTGAATACTTGCAATTAAACGACAGGTGATGTTTGAGTTAAAGCAGACTTTTATGCAACTCATAGTCAAGCTTTCTTTTTCTCCTGGTACAGGAATAGAGAACCAGTCCCACCAGCAGTGTACATCAATGGACACTGGGAAATGCTTTACTATGTTGTAATCAGTTTGAAGGTGCTTTGACCTCCTCCTCTGTCTTAAGTTCTAAGATAGATCTCACAATTTTTTCATCCAACCTGGAGTTACAAATCTGAGAAGGAAAAACATCAGGAAAGGTGACCCAGGGAATTTCAGAGAGTGAAACAAAGACCAACAGTCAGTTTAAAGCAGGACCTTGCTGCCTTTGTCTAGAGTGGGGGTTGGGGGACCTGGGATCATTCCTACGGGGGGAGCTACAAACTCTGGACAAGAGTTGTCTACTTAACCAATTCCTTTCCTGGTGTTTTGCATCTACCCTTCATGTTATGAACTGGCCAAACCCTTCTCTGCATGAGGAGCATCGTTTTCTTCTTTCTTTCCTCCATTTCCCCTTGGTCAGCCCACCCCTTAACCTTCTGTCCCCAGCTCTGCTTCATTTTTTTTCTCAGAGCTACCACTACATATTATTTTTTTTTAAAGATTTTATTTATTTATTCATGAGACACACACACAGATTGAGAGAGAGAGAGAGAGAGAGAGAGGCAGAGACATAGGTAGAGGAGAAGCAGGCTCCATGCAGGGACCCTGATGTGGGACTCGATATTGGGACTCCAGGATCACACTCTGGGCTGAAGGCAGGCACTAAACCGCTAAGCTACCCCCACCACTACATATTATTGTCTGCTTTTAAAGAGCTCCATAAATGTCTGTTTTGTTGACTGCAAAACCCATAGGGTTTAGAACACTGCTTGTTAAAGACATTCAGTTCCCACCAGTTGAACAAATAACAAATGGGTAAGTGAGCAATCAGACTGCTTGGCTCAGCCAGGAGCCAAAAGAAGCCAGAACCCATCTCGGACTTACTTTGGACCTCACTGTGTTTCACAGAATAACAGATTGATCAAAACTGTGTACGGTGGAATGCATCCCAGGTCCTAGACCACCTGAATCAAGTATAGGCCTTCAAGTTGTTGTAAACTGAATTTTGAGATAATGTTGGTAATTTTTTCATTTGTATTAGAGAATGAAGAATTGGGTTGAGCCTTGACTCCACCATCTCCTGGATGGCAAGTCACTTTCATTTGCCGAGACCCCATTTCCTCACTTGTAAAAATGAGGAAGAACTTACTCTTTGCTTAATTCAAAACTTGCTGCATGGGCCACGTGAAATTAAGCATTTACCCACATATTTCATCATTTAAAAAGTAGTTTTCTGAGTGCCTACTACGAGCAGTCTTATAAATGTAATCTTCTTAGTGTGACTTTTAATAATCACCTTATGTAACATTTCAACCCCACTTTTTCAACACCACTAGCCCTCCTCTCTTCTTTTTTTTCTAACAAGTAATTTCATTTCTTAATAGATATTTTATTGATTTATGTTATTTATTATAAGTATCTATTTAATTTGTATTGTGTGTCTCCCCCTCCTAGGTTTTAAGCTCCATGAGAGAGATGATTTATTTTTTTAATTTTTATTGGTTTTTTTTGCTTTCCAGGGTCTGGCCCATAGTGGGCACTTAATAAATAATGTCGAATGAATAAACAAATATCCCATGCTCAGAGTACAAGTGCTGATATAAACCAGGCTACCATATAAAATTTAAATTTATTTTTTATTGGAGAAAACTCACTGAAGAATGTGTGTTCTATACAGAGGGCTTGCATAGAGGGCTAGAGTTGCACCAAAGGAACAATTAAGAGACCAGTATATAATCCAGGCAAGAAATGACAAAGAGACTAAACTCAAGACAATATCAATGAGTGAAGGGAAGGAGTCAATTAGAAAATATTCATGACATAGAATTGCAAGACTTGGCTCCTTAGATGTGAGGTGTGGTGAGGAAAAGTGAAATTTAAATTGAATTCCTAGTTTCTGGATTGGACAACAGGGTGGATAAAAATGATGCTCACTGAGATGGGGAGACTAAAGAAGGATATGTTATCTGAAGGGCAAATAGGATGAGAGAATTTGTTAAGTAACTATAGGTCAACAGATGTTCACCCAGAGGCTCTGGGTTTATTTATTTATTTTTACAAAGGAGGCTTTATTTTTTTAAAAGATGTATTCATTTATTTTAGACTGGGGGTGGGGGAGGGGAGGAGCAGAGAGAGAGAGAGAGAGAGAATCTGAGGCAGACTCCCAGCTGAATGTGGAGTGGGAGGCAGGAATAGACCTGGGGCTTGACCTGAGGCTTGATCTCATGACCCTGAGATCAGAACCTTAGCTGAAATCAAGAGTCAGATGCTTAACTAACTAAACCACATTTAGGCTGAGGAAAAATATTTGAGAGCCATAATCCTAGGCTCCAGGGACAATATGTAGAGTAAGGATAGGGGAGGATCAACAGGATGATCATATGCGATAAATATTCTTATCCCCCACTTTCCATAGATGAGACTACTAGGGAGGGCCCCTTTATTCTCAAACTTTAGCTTTTCATCTATTCCATTTGAGATCCCAGAGTTCTGCACCATGGATGATGGAAAAGACTTCCATGTACTTGAAATCAAGACTACTATAGCCTCCTTCAATATCCACAATTCTTTTATTATTTTTATTATTTTTTAAAAGATTTATTTATTTGAGAGAGAGTGAGAGAGAAAGAGAGAGAGAAACAGAGAGAGTGGGGAAAAGGGCAGAGAGAGAAAGATGGAGAAAATCTTAAGCAGACTCCTGTTGAGCATGAAGCCCAATGCACAGGGCTCCATCTCACACACCTGATATCACGACCTAAGCTGAAATCAAGAGTTGGATGCTTAGCTAACTGAATCACCCAGGCAACCCAATTCTTTTATTTTATTGACAAAAAATGGTGTGCTAGATAGTTCTGGGGTTGGGAGCCAGAAAACCTGGGCTGATCTAGCTTAATATCTGCTACAACTAAAGGGCGATCTTGAACAACACATGGATTTTTCTTTCAATTCATTTCTTCATCTGTAAAATTATGGAATTAGCCTCCATGAAGTTTCTGGGAAGATGTACCAGGAGCATTTGAGGGATTAAATAATGAAATCCAGAATAGATATTTATTAAATATCTCATCAGGTATCTAATTTCTATTTCATTCCAATAATAATTTTGTTGTGGACCCATTCTGGTTCCTCTATATATTTTTCAAAGAATTTAGAAGCCTAAACAATACACAGAGCTCTCTAGTATGGTCATGACTAATGCAGCAGAGTACATAAGAAGTAGAAGAAAATATAGACTCTATGCCTCTGTCATAGGCTGCTGGTTGTTGTCAAGCTGCTAGTGATGTATTTAGCATTCTGGTTACAAAGAAGCAGGGCTAAACCATTTGCATTGATACTTAAGATTTTCTCTAAAAAGTAATTAACCCAAATTAAGACAATATTAGCCAAACAAAACACAATAAAATCACCCATCTACTGATTTAGTGGTAAGATTTCTTAAAGATAGCTAAGAAAATTTTGATATTTATGTTGTGTGCTCTCCCAACCAAGATCTTAGTATGTTTTGCAAACATGACTCCAAGCCAATGGTACTTCCCTGTCTTTGTCTCTCAAAAAATAGAGCCAGAGAAATGAAGAAACATGGTGGTATTGAAAATGTAGTCTTTCAAGTTCATGTGTGTAACTATAGTATATTATTATTTAGTTTATCTCCATTCCTTCCTCCCCCGGCCCCTAAACTCCAAGGGAAGTGTAAAGTGTGTACTTCCTGTCCAACTCATGCTGGCCTTGATCATGTGCTTTGTTTAGGCCAATGGAATATGTGTGGAAATGACAGTGTTACTGCAGCTTGATATCTTTCTGAGATCTGACACTTTCATCTTCTCCCTCTTTGAAATGGTGTCTTACCTGAAGGAGATAATGCATGTTTCTACTAGTCTTCTGGAAAATTATTCTATCGCAAGAAGGGCTTTTCCCTGGTAGCTATTCCCTTTTCAGCTTGAATCCCAAAATGAGGCTCATGGAGGAAAACTGCCCCAGTGGACCTATAGACTCAGAGTGGCCCCAGCCAACTGGTAGACCCTAATGCCTAAGAATGAATGATTGCTGTTTGAAATCTCTGAATTCCACATTGGTGTGGAATGCAATATGATTGTTGTCAATAGTTAACTCAGACAGTATCATTTGGCATAACAACCTTTCTTGTAGATTTAACCCCCTGTGAGATCTCTGTTCTCTGTAATACTCTATTCAGGGCCTAATTGAGTTAAAGCAGAAATCAAGACAGAGCTGTACTTAGCAAAAAATTGGTTTATAAAAAAAAATTGGTTTTAAATCTCAGGAATCAATTTTACCTCTCTAACAGTTGACTATTTTTAAAGTCTAAACTCAACCAAAGGTAATTTTTCCTTTTAGGGACATTTGGCAATGTCTGGATGCATTTTGACTGTCATGACTCAGAATGGGAGTGTCACTGGCATCTAATGAGTAGAGGCCAGGCATGCTGTTTAACATCTGACACAGCTCCTCAAAACAAAGAATTATCTAGGCCCAAATGTCAACAGGGTCATGGTTGAGAAAACCTGGCCCAACTATATATTTCTTTCTCTTGGGGAATATCAAATTTATCTTTGGGCAGTAAAGCATTAAAACTGATATCATTCATTAGGAACAAATAGGAAAGATGGACCAAGTCTATGGTATCATTCCAGATAGCCTCCTGAGAAAAGACCAGAATTCTTTTATTGTTTATTAACCCATTGAAAAACATAGAATAAAAGTAATTATCTGCTCCCCTTTTGAGATTTAAAATTCTTTAATTGGATTAAAAAAGGCTTTCCTTTTTCACTGGCATTTTAGGATATTTCTGTATCATTCAAACATTAGAGGCCTCATTACTTAGTTATTCATTTAGTCTCTTATCCATTCAAATTATTTATGGAGCATCTACCTCATGCCAGGCAATCTTAAAATTTCTCATTCCAAGATGTCAGGTTTAATTCTGTTTGTTTTGTTTTGATTGGAACTGAGTGTATAAGAGTGTGTAGAAGTTCACATTTATTTTAAAGCACTCCAAGAGTGAACATAATCTTTCTGTTCACCCTGCACCTTTGAACACCTCTTCCTGTATTATGAACTTCAAAAAGAAGTGGAGCCTACTTCTTGCTAGAAATATATAAGATGTATTTTCTTATCCTCCCATAGGAACAACCCAATACAACTGCATAGGACTTTGTATTAGACTCCAGTAGGTCCCAGTAATGGTCAGAGGTAGGTGTAAAAGTTTAGTGGTAGCAATATATGCACACTTCACTTCATAGACATATTTCTCAGTGTATTTTATGTATCATATTTTATAAGCAAATATTTCATGTGCCTTGTTAGTAAGAGGCATCCATTGGAATCTGATACTACTGTGTGAATAAAGATGATTTTTAAGCTGAAAAACAATGGTCACCCCAAGAGAGAACTTATTAGGTTGAGCTTAAAACAGCTGGGCACAAGGCTTTTATCCACCTGAAACAGAAGGAATTTTCTGGCAGATCCACAGGCCCAGTTGGGCCCTTGAAAATATCTAACCTAGCAAAAATGTTCTCACTTCCCACTGCAGGGTCCAGGAGAAGGCATGGCCAAGGCAGGCTGTGGTTATGAAGGTTCCTCCTCCAGCCCTCTCTTAGCTCTGCATTTTGAAGCCATAGTGAGCTACCTCCCTGTGAGCTAGGGTATAGATAGCCGAGGACTCAAGCAGGAAGATTCAGAGCTTGACCCAAAGAGCTTAGGGTGCAGACAGACAACACACAAATGTAGTACTTTTCTGGCATCAGTGAACTGAAATGTCCTTTTTTTGATTTTCCTAATTTGATTTTGCTACTTTGGATTCAACCCCAGTATCTCCTTCTGATAACGCTCTTTTCCGTATCCAGTCACAGAAAGAGTAGAAGGCAGCTAGCAGGGAAACAATGGTCTGACACTTAAAGACAAAATCAATGCCAGATGTCGTCCTTTATGTTTTCTCAGCTAATCCTTACAAAGACCATGTGGGAAGGCTTAGTTCCTATTTTTCAGGTAAGAAAATTGAAGTGCCCAGAGAGTAACTAACTTGAATTTTAATTGAAGTGTGTCTGATTTTCAGATCTGTATTCTTTTTCATTAACTACGAAAGCTAATGTTGACTCTCTTTTATGACCTGTTAATATTCAAATCAATATGATTTTTGTCATGGAAAAATCCAAGCCCTACCCAGAGGGAGGAAACAGGGAACATAATAAATTCAGCCCCTTCAAATCAAATGGAGAGGCAAGGAATCTGCTCTGAGTTTGCAAATTTCATTTTGAGGACCCCAGGTATGCGACCAGTGTCAGAGTCAATATATCCACCCATGGACAGATTAGGACCAGGTGACTGCCAGGCTGTTCACTGTCCCCCTCTGACTCACCTGCTCCGCTCACCAAATCATTATACAGGCAGAAGGTCAGTGAGGTAAAAGTGGCCTTGTGCCATCTCACTTTTGCTCTCTGCCCTTTCATTGGACTTTTTGACACTATGTTGGAGGGAACGAGCGGCCACCGGCTTACAGGCACTAGTCGTCTGAAGTAATAAAACAAGAGGTAACGGACCAGAGGCAGCCATTGAATTTTTAAGGATTTCTTCAAACAATCAAATGGAGTATAGGAGTTACATGTGTGGACTCTGGAACCATATTATTCAAATCCTTGAGCACTCGCTGGATATTTACTCACTGTGTAACCTTGGGGATTTTGCTTCACCTCTTCAATGCCTCAGTTCCTTCATCTGTAAAACAGATTCATGTATTCATTCCACACATATGCTCTGCTATGTGCCACAACCTTGATTTCAAATGCTGGGGATGGAGCACTACACAAAAGCAACCAAGTCCTTCTGTTCTCATAGAGGAGACAGAAGATAAATGGATCTACTTGTAACATAATTTTAGATACTGTTAAGTGGCATAGAGTCAAATAAAGCAGAGAAAGGGATTGAGAGTTGAGGGAAGGGATGGCAATATTACAAAGAGCAGAGAAGAAAGGTTCTTGGAAGAGCTAAAACACAGAGAAGACCAGAATATTGTGAAGGGAGGGAGCCACACAATAACTTAGGCAAGCATATTCCAAGCAGAGGGAGCAGTAATGTAAAACAAAACATAACCACTGTATTCACCTTATAAGTGCTGTGGGAGTTATATGGGATAGTCCATATAAAATGAGACCGTAGAAACTACTCTGTGAGAGTTGGTTCTGCATACATCTTAGAACCAGAGTTGAAAGAGTGATAAAGTTCTATTCCAACTTTTCCCTTATAATACAAGTGTCTTCTAAAATAGTCATGGAACTTCAGCTTAAGTACCTGTCATGATGAGGAACTCCTACCTTAAGAATCAGGGTCTTGCCTCCAGCATTGGGTGGCTTTTCTTTGTGAGGAAATACCTCCTTCTACTGAATTTACACCCTATCCAGGGAACCACAACAATGTCTTTGCTACTTCTTTCACATGGCAACATCTCCAGAGTTCGAAAAGAGGTTTCATCTGAGCTCCATCTGTACCTTCAGCCATTTGTTACCTATATGGCTTCCAGATTTTTCATACTTTCATTTGATCATTTCAAAAACACAGTACAATAGGCTCAGTCTCTGAAAGACAGAGGCAAAATGATGAGATTAGTGTCTGAAGCTCAAACTTCCCCACTCAAAAGATCTTTCCTAAAAGCACAGTTCCTAGATAAAAAGGAGTATGTCTACCTTTCTTGGTGTGTGGCTGCCCTTCCTGCCATCTTGCTTAGGCATAAATCCAGCTTGCACCAATTTGAAATCACATCCATGGTAATGGTTAAGAGAAGTAGTTGACCAATCAGTGCTTCCTGTATCCTGGCGACTGGAGTGGGGAAGAGAGAATAGGGTGGCTGTGAGTGGTGATAGGTTCAGGACATACGTTATTGCCATGTTATTAATTAAGCGTTAGATCAATGGGAGTAGAATAGAGCTGATGAGTCAAAGATCTTAGGTTCCATTTCCTGTGATCCAGACAGCTGGGTCCTGTTACCCAGCGTCTGTTCAGCTCCTTATCCTGCCAGGTGCCTCATAAAACAAGCCATGGCTGCAAAGCTTAGAGGGTATGGAGGACTCAGCACTCAGCACTAACCCATCTCTGCTTCTAGAAAAGAATCTCAAGGAGGAATCTGCCTGTTGGTAGATGAGTCCAGCTGCCTTATCTTTAGAACTTACCTGCTTTAGAGCAGATTCTCCTTGGCACGACTTCTCAAAAGATGGGCAAGTTTTACCACTATGCAATGTAGGCCTGAATTTCAAATAATACATTTAATGGCATTGTGAAGTTCCACATCATTTTTTTCTGATATAATTAATGAACAAACAGATGTTTGGGCAGTAGGTAGAAACAGGAGATAACATTAAAGGCAGTCATGTTTTGATTTGTTTTTCAATTAATTAATTTATTTGAGAGAGAGAGAGAGTGAGATTGACTGAGAGACAGAGAGCATGGAGCCTGATGTAGGGCTCTCAGGACTCTGAGATCATGACCTAAGCTAGAAATCAAGAGTCCAACACTTAAATGTGCCATCCTGGCATCCCAACGCAGTCATGTTTTCATCTGTTTGTTTCAGTTTTTATATTTAGACCAAAAAAAAATCTTAATTCTTAAATTGGATGTAGGAAAGGCAAGTACAAGAAAATTGAGGAACCCACTTCAGCTGATCTGACATGGAGCATAGTCACAGTGCAGACAGCCTCTAATGGCAACTTCACGGTGATTTATCTGTTCTCCTGGACTGGCCTGATAAAGCAGCCACCCCACGGATGCTCATATGACGCCGCTCCAGGACCTAATTTGCTGAGAGTTGCCAATTGGCTGAGTAACTGCTGGAAAAATAATGAACCAGCTTCTCATTGGTCATCTGTTTGACTAACAGACAGGTTGAGCAAGGCCAGGAGTCTTGTGTGGGCTGGTCCATTCCAGGACACAAGGCCATCTGACCTTGAAGCAATCCAAACTAGGCAAGTTGCCATTTGGGGATCCTGACACTGGCAGCCACAAGAATTTGCCGACTCATCCTACTGACTGAAAGCTTTTGCTATTGTGGAAAAATGTGTCTGCAAAATTTTACTGCCTTTTGCAGTTTGCAGACATATATATTTTTTAATTCAATGGAAGTGGGAAATTACTATTCTCTGAGCTCTCTGTACCCAGCCAAAGTCATCAGTCTTTTTTTTAAAAAAAATATTTATTTACTTATTCATTTGAGAGAGAGAGTGAGAAAGAGAGAGCATGCAGAGGGAGAGAGAGAAGCATACTCTCTGCTGAACAGGGAGCCCAATGCGGGGCTAGATCATAGGACCTCAATATCATGACCTGAGCTGAAGGCAGATACTTAGCCAACCGAACCACCCAGGAGCCCTGAGTTTGTCATTCTTGAAGGCCAAACTGATGCAGGAGTATATTTTTGACCACTGAAGTATGTGATAATCTCTCTTCCCTAAACTCATATAGCTTCCATTGTCCTTATCACTGGTCTCAGATTTCACTGTGCTTGGAATCCCCTGAAAATTCAGTTAAAATACATATTTTTATTCAGCAGGTCTGGGGTGCGGGGCATGGGTGGTGGGTGGGCTGAGACTCTGTATCTCACACAAGTTTTCAGTGAATCCACACTTCTGTATGAGGGATCCACTCCTTGAGCAATAGAAATGGGCTGTTTGTGATCTTGCACATTTCTCCAGATGTGTCTGAATCATCGTGAGAGCTTATACTCTGTTTTTACCCTCTTGAGTACCTTGCACAGTGCTATATGAGGAGGCAGTGCTAATACATATGTGTAGGATAAAGAAAGTCCTATGTGGTAGTAACTATATCTACTCTTCTTTAGCACAATGACTCATTCACAAGTGCTCAATAACTACTAATTGAATGAATGAGTGAACTGCCAGTATCTAGGAGGCTGGTGAGAGAATAATAGCAAGAAGACAAACTCTAAGCTATGGCTTAGATTTTAAGCTCTGGCTGCTTGAATCGAACAGGTAGGAAAAACATGGATGCAAATTTAGGAAACACAGTATCTGGAATTACTGATTTACACCCTGGTCATGTGACATCTAACACATACGCTGACAGACCATTTCTGTCATGAAGATTTTAAAAATCATTTCCACTGTCACGAGGTTTGTTTTTTTTTTGTTTTTAAAGATTTTATTTCTTTATTCATGAGAGACACAGAGAGACAGAGAGAGGCAGAGACACAGGCAGAGGGAGAAGCAGGCTCCATGCAGGGAGCCCGACATGGGACTCGATCCCAGGTCTCCAGGATCACACCCCAGGCTGCAGGCATCATTAAACCACTGCACCACCAGGGCTGCCTTGTCATGGGAAGATTTGAATGAATATTCTGATCTATTCTGTTTTGGGAACTGTGTAGAGGTCTACAGCAGTGAGGGGGAAAGAGCATTTACTATGGTGGAGCTCAGTGGGAAGGAAGGCCTAGGCAGCCTGAGAAACAGTTCATCCTCAATCAGTGATCTCTGACAGATTCTTTCCAGTGACCACCATCTCCTTTTTCTCTGACCACCCACCAACACTTACAACCCAGAAACCAGTTTTTGACCTTGGCCTGGAAACTGATCCTCATTCTTGCATAACTTTATCTGCAAGGAGGTTGGATCAGTGTCCTTGCTGCACAACTGGACCCTGACTGAATAAACAGTCCACAGCTGTTCATAGAGAGGGGCAGCCATCTCCCAGCACAGGGGAAAGAAAGCCGCTGATGGCAGTAGGGTGAAAGTTATGAAATTGGCAGTGGGAAGAACCCAGGAGGCTGAAGGTCAAGGCAGTAGCTGGAGTCCTGCTTTTTAGATTTAGAGATATGTTTGGGGCCCCCTCCAACTCCTGACAAGCTTCTTTATTTGCCCTAAGTAGCTCTCTCCACCTCATGGTAATTCCTTCCCTTTGCCTGTTCTGGAACCTCTGCCATTAGAGCCATCCTTGGGTTAGGAAACAAATCAGACAGTGGCTTTGGAAGGCCACTGTTAACTGTACCTTTGATATCTGGCATCTATAGGGGTGGTGAAGGGGAGGCTGTAGGTTTTCTTGGAGTCTTCCTATGTCAGTACCCAGATAGACAGAGCCCTGGGTATTTTTCCCAACCCGCTCCAGCTGGATTTGAGGGAAGGCCACAGAGTCTAGGTAAGTTTCACTGATCTGAACCGTAAGCCTTCCTGAGCCAGAACCATCCTGGCTGTTGGATTGTCACAGGGCTTAGGGTCAAGAGGGAACATCCAGATGTCTCCAGGTCAGGAGGAGCAAGTCTGCAGCCTGGAGCTGCTTCCTGGAGAGGCAGAATGAGAAGAAACCCCCTGGTCCTTAGATTCTGCGTGTATACAGGCATGCCCTGAGCTGCACCTGTGTCGGATTATTGCACCCAGCTTTCCAGCCAGCTCTGCAGTCTGGCTTGTTTGTTTACTGCAGAGCCGTGTCCCCTCTGGTGCAGGTGGTGTTGATGCTCTGCAGGGCCCAGCAAGGTGTACTGGGCAGCTTCCAGTCTTCTTACATAGCTGAGAGCACTGCAGTGAGGGCCCGGGCCAGCTCTGGGCTGCCTGCCAACAGCCTCTTGCAGACTGCGTCACAAGCACAGACTTCTTGCTTACAGGCAAGGGAGGAGTAAGATAACAACGCTAGGAACTTGCAGTGTGTATCTGGTGCTGCTTTGAATGCTTTCCATGTCTCTCTGCTGTTTCATGCATTTCCTCATTCCCTCTCCTTCCCTTCCCATCCTTGCCTCTCACTCCCTCCACTCCCCACTCCCCATTCCACCACATCTGTGTCCTGATGACTTTTTAGGCCAACCTCCAGAGAAAGTGACCCAGACCATAGTGCCTCCCATTGGGACAGTGCTTTCTAGGGAGAAACAGGCTGGTTGACCTGAGGCCATGCTAGACATGCCAGTGGGTATCAGTGTGAAATAATAGAAAATGAGCAGTTTCCATTTAGAGAACTTCCTCTGGCATGGAACCAGCAGGGTGCCCTTAGTACATCAAGTTCACCCTTCTGTGTCTTGATTTCCCCATCTGTAAAATGAGAACAATTACCCCTTCCTTCTCTGATTATAGGGTCTTGTGAGTATCAAGAGGGATACTAGAAGGCTTCATAAACTTTAATGTACATGGGAATTACCCCGGGATCTTGTTAAAATATAGATCCTGATTCTATAGGTCGGGGGTGGGGAGAGTCTGCATATCTAACAAAGTCCAAGGTTACTGGATGCTGCTGGGCTGGGGATCACTCTGAGTAGGAGGGACTAGCAAAGAAGAGGACAATGTAAACATTACAAAAAACCAGGAAACTGTAACATTTTAATTATTTTATGTATTTGCCCCCCTAAAAAACCCATTTGCATCTTAAAAGGACACTTCACATTTTTAATTCAAATGAATGTCATTATTTTAGGCATCTCAGATGGCTACCAGAGAGAAAATGTAAAGTTAAGAGGGACTGATTATCATTTCTGTTGTCACTCGAGCTGTCTCCTCCTTTCCTTTCCTTTTTACTTCTCTTTCCTTCCTCCCCAAAGAAGATTGAATCTGGATTTGAATGCAGATTTCTTATCTAAGCCTGTGGTCAACAGGTAACTAAGGGTGTTGTGTCTTTACCTAGGCCAGATAGTGGACAAAAGAGAGGTTGATTGAAAGCCATTGTTCTCTAAAGAAAGAGAATGTGTGTGCACCAAAAGGCATGTACAAAACTGTTCATAGCAGCACTATTCATAAAGACAAAGCTGGAAAGAGCCCAAATGTCTAATAGCTTTGGAATAAATAAATCATGGTTTATTCATACAGTGGAATACTACAGAATGATTAAAAGAACCCCAAAATACTATATCATGTACCCTCATATATGGATCTTACAAATGAAATGGTGAACAGAAAAAGCCAGACCTTATGCCATATGATTCAATTTGAATGAAGTTCAAAACCAGGCAAAACTAAGTAACAGGGTTACTTCTGTATGAAGAGACAGTGTTAACTGAGAATGGACAGAAGAGAGCCTTCTGGGTGCTGGAAAGATCCTTCCTACTAGTCTGCGTGTTTATATCACCAATTCACTGCTATTAACTTTTAAGATTTGCACTAATTACTGTATGCTTGTTACATCCAATAAATACACTTCAAAGCTACAAAAAGAGGGGGTCCCTGGGTGGCTCAGTGGTTTAGTGCCTGCCTCCGGCCCAGGGCATGATCCCCGGATTGAGTCCTGCATCAGGCTCCCTGCATGGAGCCTGCTTCTGTCTCTGCCTCTCTCTGTCTCTCATGAATAAATAAATTTTTTTTTTTAAAAGCTACAAAAAGAGAAAGCCTGTTTCTAATTTTACCCCTATTTTCACATTTCTGGGCTCTGTTCTCTTCTTCCATCTCGCATTTTTCATAAAATGGAAGCCCCTGTTGGCCATATCAGTCAACTTCTCTGCTTTACTCCCTGCTGGCTTCCCAGGTACTTTTGCTAGACCTTGGAACAAAAATAGAACGTGCTTTCTCATCACTTCCCTTGTGACTGCACGGGAGGCCTCAGGCTGTGGAGTTTGCTGTTCACAGGTTCCCCTCTGAGCTCAACACCTGCTTCTACCTCCAGTGCTCTCCTCTGGCCACAAGAACCCCTACTCTCTTCATGGCTGTCAGCTGCAAACTCGTCTCCCTAGACCAGAATCAGGCATGCAGAACTCTTTGTAGTTTATGGTTTGTTTAATGCTTCTGTCCCATATTTAGGTTTCTCCAAGGGGGTCTGAAAGCTATAGGGTATCTATTAACTGTTGTCACAGTGCTGCCTAACAAACCACCTCAGAGTCTTCAAGCTACAACCATAATTAGGTCTTAAGGTTATGAGTCAGCTGAGTGGTCTTCCTGCTCAGGGCCAGGCTCTGCTGATCTCAACTGGGGTTGCTTGTGAGTTGGTGGTCAGTTGGAGGATAACTGCTTGTGGATGGCCTTGCCCACATGTCTGATGGTCAGCTGGCTGGTGTCTGGGGAAATGGCATGACTGGGTCACATGTCTCCCATCCTCCAGCAGGCTAGTCTGGGTATTCATTGCCACATGGTGGTAGCTGGGGGTTCTAAAAGAGAGAGGAGAGGTGTTTAAGGGCACTGGAGGTCAGGTTTGGAACTGGCAAACTGTTTGTTCTCCTTGACTCTATTGGTCAAAACCAGTCCAGGCTAGGTTCAAGAAGTGGGAAATACACTCTACCTCTAAATTGGAGGAACTGCAAAATCACATTGCAAAGAATGTGCACATGGAAAGGGGTAGAAAATGAGGGCCTTCTTTTTTTTTTTTTTTTTTTTTTTGTGATCAATCTGCTCCATGTGGCTTGGGCATCAAGACAATGGTATTGAAAATCAAATCTTATCCCTTCTGCCAAGATCTGTGGGGTAACAGCTGCTATCCAGGCTCCCCAGGTGATACTCTTGACCCCTCACCCCACAAAAACAGTCAAATATATTTTCCAGCACTCTTTTATGCATTATTCCTTTGGGGCTCAGCAGGCTGTTTTAATCTTGACTGGTCAAACAAATGTGCTGCAATGTGGGTGATCACATAAAAGGAACAATCTTAAATGTTTCTGCTCATGCAAAGCCGTTTTAGGTCAAGTTCCTTAGAAAAGCCTGAAATGGGGATTCTTATGAAGTGATTTGTTGAGGGAAGATTCTCAGGAAAAGGGGAGGGGCCTAGGCATGAACATGGTTACCCTTGGAGATTAGAATTGTTCCACCTTGAGACAAGGAAGCTGGGTATCTGTCAGCCATTGGCTGTGGCTGCCCCTGGGTGAGGAGCGGTGGCACACCTCTCCATTGCTGTGGCTTCCATCAGCCTCAGGCATTTTTCTAGAGGATATAACTATGAGCTCTCAGAGCAGGTGGGGAAGGGGAATGTAGCCCAGGAAAAGGTGTCTGGAGGAGACTCCAACAGTATCTACTACAGAGAGGCACTATTTAGAAAGTGAATTTTTAAAAAAGATTTTATTCATTCATTTATTCATTTAGAGTTCATGTGAGCATGGCAGAGGTAGAGAGAGAATCTCAAGTAGACTCTGCACTGAGCATAGAACCTGATGCAGGGGGCTCCATCTCATGACTCAGATCATGATCTGAGCTGAAATCAAGAGTCAGATGCTTAACTAACTGAGCCATCCAGGCGCCCCTAGAAAGTGAATTTTGAACTCAAAGAGAGAAAATATAGAGGATGCTTACCATACCATGAAGCAATTCTTAGGCACCGGCTGGATGTTTAACATTCATTCAATTGACACTGTCTACTTGAGATAGTATCAGATCCCACAGGCTATGGGCTTAGTCCTACAAGATTGCCCTCTACTTCACAAGCCAGCCAATTGCAAGTAGAGGTTGTTACCTGTACTTCTGAACAACTGGATATTTTGCAGGTCCAATGACTCCCTCCTTGTGTTTGAGTAATTTACTATCATGGTTCACAAAATTTAGAGAAACATTTTATTTACCAGGTTATGCGTTTATTATAAAAGGATATAACTCAAGAGCAGCTAGATGGAAGACATGCATAGGGCAAGGCATGTGGAAAGGTTGAGGAGTTTCCATATCTGAGTATGCCACTTTACTCCAAATATGCACATAATTACCAACCCAGAATCTCTCCCAACACTGTCCTTTTGGGTTTTTATGGAGGCTTCATTACATAGGCATGATTATTAAATCATTGGCTATCAGCAACTGATTCAACCTCCAGTTCCTATCCCAGTCCCCAGAGGTTTGGTGGATGGGACTGAAAGTTCTAACCCTCTAATAATCTTGTTGGTTCTCCTGGCAAGCAACCCCCATCGTTAGGTGCAGTCCAAAAGTCATCTATTAACATAAAGACACTTTTATTGCTCTTATCACTTAGGAAATTCCAAGGGTTTCAGGAGCTCTGTGCCAGAAACAGGGACAAAGACCAAGTATATATTTCTTTTTTTTTTCCTTTTTTTTCCAAGTATATATTTCTTATTATAAATCACAATATCACAAGGCTTGACAATTGTCTAAATGTTTGATGAGTTGTAATGTCATGTAGAGAAACCCATTCTGTAGGCAGCTCTAGGATCCCTAATTGGGCCCTCTGTAAAAGCAGATTTGTGCTTAACATAAGGGGAGGACTTTGTGTGTGTGTGTGTGTTTTTAAGATTTTATTTATTTATTCATGAGAGACAAGGAGAGAGAGAGTCAGAGATATAGGCAGAGGGAGAAGCAGGCTCCATGCAGGGAGCCCAACTTGGGACTCGATCTGGGACTCTAGGATGACGTCCTGGGCCAAAGGCAGACACTCAACCACTGAGCCACCCAGGCATCCCAAGGGGAGGACTTTGAACAATTAGAGTCATATGAACACAGAAAGGCCTGTCCCAAGAGTAGTGAGTTTCCCAAAAAGAGACTGCACAGAGTTTGGCAGGAAGGTAGTATAGGGCATCAATTAGGTTCCTCAAAGAAAGAAAAAGATGCTGGTTCTTGACATTCTGATCAGAGATTTAAGAAGAAGGTATACAATGGAGATATTGGTTCAGGTCAAGTACACTTCTGTTAATACAGGACTGTTTATTATGAGTGAATCCCTTGTTCATTAACCCTGTGGGCCACATGCCAGCTGAGAAGTGGACTGGTGGGAACTTCTTGCAGTTAGAGTGAGCCCTGGTAGACATATAGTATGAGCTACAAAGTAGAAGAGAAAGGTGGGTCCTGAAAGAAAGACTAAGAACCTAAGAGGAAAGGTCACTGGGTATATCCCTCTCAAAGTTCCATGGTCCAGTACTGGCTCTGAGTCTTATTGGAGATATACCCTCAGATACTGCTTGATAGAATTTTCTCATGCCTCTAGACCGGCTGCACAATAGACCCAGTTGTGGATATTTTTAAAATCCTACTGTCCAGCTGTTCCTTGGACCAATAAAATCAGAATTTCTTGAGGGTGGGAGACATAAAATTTTTAAATTTCATTGTGTAATTAAGGTTGAAGACCACTGGCCTAGGGACAACAATTTTCAGACCTTAGTTTACAGCAGAATCATCTGGAGGGCCTGTGAAAGCACATGTTACTAGGTTCTACCCCTAGAATGTTAGATTCAACAGATCTGGGATGAACCTGAGACTGCATTTCTATCAAGCTTCCAGGTGATGGTGCTGCTGCTGGTGGTGGGAACACCATACTTTAAATATATTTAGATAGAGTTAGGCGTTTAGATTTAGCACCTCCCCCATCCCATCCCATCCCATCTATGATCATTGGGGGTTTTAACTTTCTCCTGGCTAGGTCATAAGGGTTGGGGATGGGTGGAGAGAGGAGTATAAATTCATTGGGATGCATGATAGGCAGTGATGAGTATTAAATGGCTTCATTTGGCACTAGAAAAAGAGCTGGCAAGCAGGGATGCTATGGTAAGTATGCATGGAATATTTTCTCAATTAAATTTAAACCTCTGCTGCCAGAGAAAAAAAAGTCTCTCATGAAAGTTGTATACTTCAGAGTAAGTGGATTTAAGAATATTTCTCTGTGATAAAGATATTTTATTTGGCTTCTTGGCAACGTAAAAATTTGTGATCAGGATATAACACTATGATATGAAACAAATTCCACAAATAAGTGAAATGAAGTCGGTCAAGACAAACAACATAAGCCATCTTGCTCAAGGACAGTGACCCAGCATTACAGGCAAATTTTGCATTTGATGCTAGCCATTCAACTTCTGAAATTTCTCCAAGAATGAAAATCATCCAGGGATGAAGAAATAATAAAGGAAGTCTCAACTACAATTGCAAATGTTGCATTTTCTGATCATAAGAGGAACAGTTTCCAAAATGAAAAAAAAAATCAAGCATTTTATAGATGTTTTGCCAGAACTGGATCTTATTCCATAAAGTTTTTAATCACCTTTTTAAACTTTTTGCGCTTTCTTATTGTCTCTTTCAGGCCTGATTATTCAATGTCTACAATTAATATTTATATTGACTTGAATCATCTTTACCAAGCCCCACTTAGCAGCTTTGCTAACTGCCCACCCAAGTCCTCTCTTCACTTGTACCTCACTAACTGAACCCTGATTCTTTTTCAGAGCAGCAAAGTACCCAGCTAAAAACCACTCCTCCTTTCTTTGCAGCTACCTGTCCTGGCCAGCGAAATGTGAGCAGAGGTCACTAGCTAAAGCTTCCAGAAAACCTTTCAGAAGTGGAGAGAGACCTAGCTTGCTTGTATCTTTTACCTCTTTCTCTTCATCATCTTTCTCATCTCATCTTTCCCAACATGGATGAGAGGCTATCCTGTGGCCTTCAAGTGTTGTACCTGAGGACAAAAGCCACTTACCAAAGCTGGCAGAATGTGAAGGTAGGAGAAGCCCGGGATGATGATAATGTGGGATTTGCAGCATCAGACCAGGGGTGCTGACTTCCAGTCTTCCTGTAACAAAAACGAAATCCTCATTTGGAGGGACCATGATGGGCGACTCTGTGTCTTGCAGCTCAAAACAATCCCAACTGGTATATCCACTCTCTTCTTTAAAGTAGCTCTGTTACTGGCAATAGTAGAGCAGCAATTCTCAGACTGGAGCATGCATCAGAATCAGCTGGGGGGCTTGTTGAAATACATCTGAGTTCCAGCCCCAGATCATCTGATTCAGTAAATCTGGGGAGAGGCCTAAAAATATGTATTTGTAAAAAGTTCCCAGGTGATCCCTGTGTTGCTAGCCTGATAATAAAATTTTAACAACCCACTGATAGGCACAGAAAGGAGGCAAACCTATCTGTGATGGTTTCAGTGTAACCCTACCTCAAGTGAGAGCTTGAAGTGAATGACACTTCAATGTTCATTTCTTGAATCCTCTAATTCTGTGACTCTGTTTACACTGGCCAAAAGACCTGATATTCTCCATATTCAGCTGTTGGGTGCCAGTAGTCAAACCCTCAAAATGGCTGCCTAAATATATATATATTTTAAGATTTATTTATTTATTCAGAGAGGGAGAGAGGCAGGGACACAGGCAGAAGGAGAAGCAGGCTCCATGCAGGGAGCCAGACGTGGGACTCAATCCTGGGTCTCCAAGATCACACCCTGGGCTGCAGGCGACGCTAAACCACTGCACCACCGGGAACTGCCCTGCCTAAATATTTTCAAGACATCCTAGGTACTTAGCAGTGGCTAAAAACAATCTGGCGGTTGAGTCAAATGCCTTATGAAATCTTATCTTTGCCCTTAACATACCAGCATATTTCTTGGGATCCAGTTCACATATGTAGTGAGTTTTAGGCACCAACAACTTCCTTTGGTGGCATCTGCCTTCGGGGACTACTCCCATCCACAGCTTACTTGAGGGAACAATTTAGAAGAAACTCAAGGTGACATTGTCTTACCATTCCTCTTTTGAAGACTCTCTCTTACACTAGCTACTAATAATTGCTAACTTTCCAAATGAGTCCAGGGAGATTAATTTTCTATAAAAGCTGATTTATGGCCCGCCATTCTAAGAAGATGGCCTGAGTCACTCTCCTAGACTCATGCTCACAGCAGAATAGTCAGTGATAAAAATCTTCTCTTTAGAGGCAGAAAATTTATGGGCAAACTTCAAGGTCCTCCCCCTAAACTGAGTAATTAATCTTGAGGCTAGATAGGCAAAGCAAATAAAGATCATTTGCAGAGCAGCAAAAAGGGATGCCCCAAATTTGGATTTTCAGGCACAGTCTGAATATTGAGAATATTGAGGCCTTATGTATATTGAGGCTTTGCCCTGCATGTTGTTTCTTGGTTTTCTGGTTGGTTTCTTTTTTCCTTTTTGTCTTTCTTTCTTTCTTTCTTTCTTTCTTTCTTTCTTTCTTTCTTTTTTTTTTTTTTTTTGCCTTTCATATTCTTTGTATTCCCCCAATTAGGAATAAAGCTGAGTCTACTCCAATTATAAGGCTAGTAGTTTAAAATTTAAGATATTTTTGAGAATCTGCAGAATAGGATAACTATAAAAACACTACTGCTACTATCATGTATTGATCATAAATCCCTTTTTTATGACTGAACCCTGAATTTTTAGGAAGTCACTGAGGCCTCCTAATGACCTTGTGGGATGAATTCAATTATTCCTCCCATTTGACAGATGGGCCAAAGAGAGGCAGCTAACTTAACCTAAACCACAGCTAGTAAACTGGCGAAGCCAAGGATTAGAGGCCCAGTAGGCTGATCTTAGAACTCTTAACCGCGTGATGTACCAAACCAACAAATAAAAAACTACCTATGGAGGAAGTTGGGGTGGCATATTTATGTAAGTAGGAAGTTTTGTGGGGGTCAAAAGAACTTAGGTAACTTCAAAAGCAGACTGGGAGAGGTATAGGGCTCATTAACAATTATAACATGCCCAATTACTTATTATTTTATACACTATAATTGCATATGCATTTATATAATATTATATTAATATAGAATTATATTAATATCATTATATTATATAATTAACAATACATAATATATGTGAGATGTATATATAATATACACTATATTGATGATCTTGTCTTATATAATATGTGATATTTAACATACATAGTTTTTGGAACAGTTTTACTAAGATATTATTCACATACCATAACATTTAGTAATTTAAAGTATACATTTCAGTAGTTTGTAGTATAGTCCCAGAGTTGTGCAACCATCACCACTAATTTCATAATGTTTTCATCACCCTAGAAGAAACTCCATACCCACTAGCAACCACTCACTATTCCTCCCTTCCCTCAGTGTCTGGCAACAACTAATGTACTTTCTTAGACAATAGAGTTGTCTATTTTGGTTGGTCCATGTAAACGAAATCACACGATATGCAGTCTTTTGTAATGGACTTCTTTCACTTAGCATCATGTTTCCAAGGTTCCTCCATGTTTTAGAACATATCAGTGTGTTCTTTTTATGGTCAAGTAACATTCCATTGTATGGATACATGATATCTGTTGGTCAGTTGATGGACATTTGGTGGTTTCCACTTTTTGGTGGTTATAAGTAATGAGGCTATTAGCATTCATGTATAAGTTTTCATATGAACATGTTTTCAATTCTCTTAGGTATATACCTAGGTATGGAATTGCTGAATCATATTTAACTCTATGTTTAACTTATAAGGATCTGCCCGCTGTTTTTCAGAAGTGGCTGAGCTACTTTACAACCCAATCAGCAAAGTGTAAGAGTTCCAATCTCTCTATTCTCACCAACATTTATTGTCTATCTTTGTCTTTTTTCTTTTAGTCATCTTCGTGGGTGTGAAGTGGTATCTCATTGTAGTTTTGATTTGCATTTAGGTAATGACTAATGATGTCAGGTATCTTTTCTTCTGCTATTGGCCTTCTGCATATCTTCTTTGGAGCAATGTCTTTTCAGATCCTTTGCCTATTTCTAAGTTAATCTTTCTTTGACTTTTTGCTGTTGACTTGTAAGTATTCTCTATACATTCTAGTCCCTTATCAGTTATGTGATTTGCAAATATTTCCTCCCTTCCACGGGTTGTCTTCTGACTTTCTTTGTGGTTTCCTTTGAAACACAAATTTTTTTTATTTTGATGAGGTTCAATTTATTAATTTTTTCTTCTGTCACTTGTGCTTTTGTGTCATATCCAATAAGTCATTGCCTAATGCAGTATTACAAATATTTATGGTTAGGTTCTCTGCCAAGATTTTTGTAATTTTAGCTCTTACATTTAGATCTTGGATCTATTTTTTAAATTCAATTAATTAAGATATAGTGTATTATTGTTTTCGGAGGTAGAGTTCAATGATTCATCAGTTGTATATAACATCCAGTGCTCATTACATCACATGCCTTCCTAATGCCTATCACTCTGTTACACCATCCTACCACCCTCCCCCCTCCAGCAATCCTCTGTTTCCTATGATTAAGAGTCTCTTATGGTTTGTGTCCCTCTCTGATTATGTCTTATTTTACTTTCCCCTCCCTTCCTTTAAGCTCCTCTGTTTTGTTTCCTAAATTTCACATGTGAGTGAAATCATATGATAATTGTCTTTCTCTGATTGACTTATTTTGCTGGGCATAATACCCTCTAGTTTCATCCACATCATTGCAAATGGCAAAATTTCATTTTTTATAGCTGAGTAATATTCCATTGTGTGTGTGTGATATATATATATATCACGTCTTTATCCATTTGTCTGTTGATGGACATCTGGGTTCTTCCCATAGTTTGGCTATTGTGGACATTGCTGCTATAAACATTGGGATGTGGGTTCCCTTTTGGATCACTACATTTGTATCTTTGGAGTATATACCTAGTAGTATAATTTCTAGGTTGTAGGGTAGCTCTATTTTCAATTTTTTGAGGAACCTCCATACTGTTTTCCAGAGTAGCTGTACCAGCTTACATTTTCACCAGCAGTGTAAGAGGGTTCCCCTTTCTCTGCAACCTCACCAACAGTTGTTGTTTCCTGACTTGTTAATTTTAGCCATTCTGACTGGTGTGAGGTGGTATCTCATTGTGGTTTTGATTTCTATTTTCTTGGGCCTTTTTTTAGCTGATTTTTGCATATGATATGAAGCACACATCCAACTTTATTCTTTTGTATGTGGATATCCAGTTGTCCTAGCATCATTTATTGAAAACACTATTCTTCCCCCATTTAATTATGTTGGCATTCCTGCCAAAAATGAATTGACCATAAATCTAAGAATTTATTTCTGGACTCTAAATTGGATTCTATTGATCTATATCTTTATCTTTATGCTCATATTTAAGACAATTACTGAAGCTTTGTAGCAAATTTTAAAATGAAGAAGTATAAGTTCTACAGCCTTAGTCCTTTTTTAGAATTGTTTTGGTCATTGTCAATTCCTTGCCTTTCTGTGTGAATTTTAAAATAAGTCTGCCAATTTCTGAAAAAAATGCAGTTGGAATTTTGATGGGACTAGTTTTTAGTCTGTAGAGCAATTTGGATATTGCTACCTTAACATTATTAAGCCCTCCAGTCCCTAAACATGAGATGTCTTTCTACTGAGTTAGGTACCCTTTCAATTGTTCTAGAAATATTTTATTATTTTCAGCATTCAAGTCTTGTACTTTTTTGCTTAAATTTTCCTACATATTTTATTATTTTTGATGTTATAAATGGCACATTATTCTTAATTTCAGTTTTGGATTTTAATTGCTAGTATATAGAAATACAATTGAGTTACATGTATTGATCTATTTTGCAACCCCATGAATTTTTTTATTAGTTCTAATAGCTTTTTGGTAGATTATTTAGAGTTTTCTACAGGCAAGATCTTGTCATCTGTGAATAGAGATAGTCTTAATTCTTTCTTTCCAGTGTGAATGCCATTTGTTTAATTAATTAATTAGTTAGTTAATTAATTAATGTTTAATTGCTTTGGCTAGAATCTCCAGTAAAATGTTGAATAGAAGTGGTGAGAGCAAACCATCTTGTTCCTGATCTTGGAGGAAAACTTTCCAATCTTATGTTGATATGATGTTAGCTGTGGGCTTTTTAGAGATGGCCTTGTCAGATTGAGGAATTTCCCTTCTTTACTAGTTTACTGAATATTTTTATCATGAAAGGGTGTTGAATTTTGTCAAATGTTTATTCTATGTTTATTGAGACGAGCCTGTGGTTTGTGGCCTTTGTTCTATCAATACGGGTCATTACATTATTTGACTTTGGAGTGTCAAACCATCTTTGCATTGCTGGCTGGGATAAATTCCAGTAGGTCATGGTGTCTATTCCTTTCTATACATTGTTTGATTCAGTTTTCTGGAACATGTTGCATTTTCATTTTGACATATAATTAAGTCTCAGAAGAAGACTTGGCAAAATACAAAGTTAGCCTTTGGCATCTATACTAATTGTATGACTGTGGACAAGTTATTGCCCCAATCTTTGCTTCAGCTGTAAAATGGAGAGAACAGTAAAATATACTTCTATTCCCTTGGGTTGTTGTGAGGATTAAGTGAGATATCTAGAAAATTCTAGTATCTGGCTCATAGTAAGTACTCAATAAATAGAAGTTATTATGATAATTAGTTTAATAAAATATTATGACCATTTCTCTAGCAGCCAGTTGGTGCTTATTCATGGAGTTATATCCTGTTTTCATTAAACTTTATTTCCATCCAATCAGTATTTGCTGCACAATTGTGGGGGACAGTGGATTTACTTTGGCCTAAGTCATTTGTAAGGTTGGTTACCTCATAAAGCATTGAACATTTTAATTACAGAAGGCAGAAATATGCTCACATGCTAGCTAACTACTAGCCCTTTGTGATGCAGGATCAGCACCCTGGGCTCACGGAAGAAACACGATCTAGAGCCAGAGAAGGAAGAGAGCTGGAGGAGAGGGAGCTGAAGGCAGGAGAAGGTCAGAGAGATATTTCAGCATGACAGAGCTGGTACTAAACCTGATCAGACTGGAAGAGGGTTTGCCTTACACAGAGCTAAGTACACCAACACGAAGGTAATGTCAAACAGTCCTGTAGAGATGAGAGTGGGAGCAGTGAGGGGCTGGCAGGAATGGTATAGGGACTTCCTCTTGTAGACCAGAGGCACATCTTCTCTATAGACAAAGGGTTCTCTTTGGGGGAATGCCAGAGGGTGCTTGTGGCTTCAGCTCTGGCCTCTAAGATGTAGTGACTGGCAGACCTGAATTTATTTTATTTTTTAAATATTCATTTATTCATGAGAGACACAGAGAGAGAGCCAGAGACACAGGTGGAGGGAGAAGCAGGCTCCATGCAGGGAGCCCAATGTGGGACTCGATCCTGGGTCTCCAGGATCACACCCTGGGCTGAAGGCAGCGCTAAACCGCTGAGCCACCCGGGCTGCCCCAGACCTGAATTTAAAGGTGAAAGGATTTCCACATCCTCTTTATCTGCAGTTTTGAACATTGCCTGTAATGTTCTTATAAAACAAAGATCTGATTTTCACACTGTTCTGCTTCAGGCCCTTCAAGGCTTTTCTTTATCACCAGCATAAACCCTAAATTCCTTAAAATAGTTTACATCTTTTGCATATTCTGCTCTCCTCTTGCCACTCAGTCATATTCAATGACTTCTTCCTTTTTGAATATGCCTTTTCATCTCTGAGTTTTTGCAATGCTGTCCCCTCCTTTCAGAATCCTCCCTCTTCTCTTCACCTCCCAGCTGCCTTCAATGGCAAGAATTCCTCCTCAATCTAAAGTTGTCAGCTTAGCCTGAAATTTCTCCCAGGAAACCTGATCCCCAAACTTTTAGGTAGAGGCCCTTCCCATGTGCTTCTATAGCACCTTGTTCCCCCATCTATCCCTCACATGTATAAATTATTGCCCATTGATGGCTGTGGGCTCTGAGAAGGCAGAGGTGGTATGTGTTGTTCACCACTCAAAATGGTGTTCTCACCCAGCAGCAGCAGCAGCAGCAGCTGAAAGCATGTTGGAAATGCAAACTCTTGGGCTCACTTCAGACCTATTGAATCAGAACTTCTGGGAGGTGGGACCCAGGAGTGTTTCACAAAATTTCCAGGAGTTTCTGATGTGTGCCAAATTTTGAGAAGCATTTATATAGTCAGGTGCCTGGCTACTGGTAGATGATCAATGAATAAATGTATAAGTCCTAAGTGTACTACTCATATGTAATCTTTACCAGATCACTTAGCCTTAGGATGATTCTCATCTGTAATATGCTCACCTCCTTTCATAGGATTAGGAGACAAAAATGTGATGGCTTATGAAGAAGCTTCTGCACACTGTCTGACACATAGTAGGTTCTTTCTTTCTTATTTCTTCATTCTTTTTTTTTTTTTAAGTAGGCTCCATGCCCATCATGGAGGGGCTTGAACTTATAACCCTGACATTGAGACCTGAGCTGAGATCAAGAGTCAGATGCTCAACCAACTGAACCACCCAGGTGCCCCTTGTTTCTTCATTCTTATTTGTAGTTAAGTTGACTGCCTGCTAGGGTGGTCTTCTAACCCTCAGCCTGTTTACAGACCCTGGGAGATGTTTAGAGCATCCTACTCTGTTCACAGATCCAAAAAGGGAATAAATAAAATGCAGCTGATAGAAAAGTGTGTTCTTAGGAGTTTGCAGATGGCCCATCTGATCAGGAGTTTGTCTGGTTATGTGGGTTGATCAACATATGTAACAGATGAGGGGATATTGAAATGCTTTCTTTCCCTGCTTCAAGCCTATAGGCTAGGTGAGAACCATCATTTTTATTTTTAAAAGATAAAATTTTGGTTATCAATATTTTTCAATGCCAACTATAATAATTTCATTCAATCTGTTTATTAAATGATTTCAAAACTTGAGGTAGTATCTCTCCTAGTTTTGTCGTTTTAAAGTTTTTCGTAAATGCAAAGTAAGACAGGATTTAAAAGTTCCTGGGCTATTTCCTTGACCACATCCAACCACATCCGAGTCTGGTTCCTAAGTTCCTAATGGTTTCAATCAAGGTCTCATTCTCCTTAAATTGTCATTGAGCTGTTGAAGAGGGTTATAATTTCCTCCACATTTATTTGAATTGAATGGTCAATTAAAATACACAGTAACTAACCCCTAAATCGACTGGACTTCTAAGAGATTTTTTAAAAGGTGGTTAAAGGGATATGAAAATAAATGATGCATGAATGGTTAAGAGACCCACAATTCTTTTAAAGGCGCACTTTAATTTAGGCTGAAACCTATGCATTATGAAAAGCGCTACAAAAAAAAAAAAAAAAGAAAGAAAAGCGCTACAAAGAACAGAGTGGGGGCAATACGGACATTTGTGTTCTTCATCAACGGAAAGGGATAGGTGGAAATTAATGGAGACAAAGAAGGGGATAGTGGCTTCTGAATTTTGTACGCTGGCATCTCCTTAGAATTAAATGGATGTGAGGCCCACAAAGGGAAGCTTGCCATCACACTCCGGGAAAGCAGTCTCAGCAAAGTATCCTGTATCCAAGAATGACAGAAAACTGTCAGAGCCACCTTCCTTCCAGGGATTGCACCAGTCTGAACAATAAGCATACAGGGTGACCAAATACCAGGGAGAATCCCAACCCCTTCCTCCCCGCCCCAAATTGTATTCTGCATACAACTTCCCGGACCTTTCTGTGAGCTGAGGAGTGGGAGAGAAGAACATACGTATTCACTGTGATTGGATCCTCCCTAACCCAAGTGAAATGAAGATTTGGAGTCAGCTACAATTTGATTTTTTTTCTAATGAAGAATAAAACACTGTGTCATATTTTTAAGCATGAGAAATTTTGGAAGTAGAGGCAAGTTGACAACCTAAGTTAAAATTCTTCTCTTTGATCTCTGCATCTTCTTACTTCTGGTAAAGATGTCAGAACCAGGTAGACATACATAAGGCAGGTACTTTGGGGCATGTAACATGAGGCCCCAGAACTTTTGATTGACCAGAAGGTATTCAACCTTTAAAGAAGTGGTATAGAGTAGAGCTAGGAGAATAAGCTAGGTTCAATCTGAACTTCACCACTTACTAGCTGTGTGATCTGCAGGATATTATTTATCCTTTTTGTACCTCAATTCCATCATTTGTATATGGGGATAATAATAGAGTACTCTATAATATTATTGAGATGATTAAATGAGCTAATATATTTATAGTACTTGGAACATTGTCTTGCCCAGGATTAGGGCTCAGTGAATGTTAATATCAACATCATCATCATTATCATCATTTCATGGAGCTGTGTCAGGTGACTAGGGTACTAATTTGACTTTACTCCTTTCCTTTTGTAAAACATCAAGTAGTAGATAAGCTGGACTAAGATCAGCTGTTTGTAAACACATCTTTAGCACCAGACATAATTTTCAAACATAAAATTCAAAAGGATCTTAGCATATATGTATTCATTGATGTTCTTTAATTCTAGTTGCTTAAATCAACAAGAGAAAGAAAAGAAATCCGTGGGTTCACATAAAATAGCCCAGGAAGATCCAGCTTCAAGAATAGCTGGGATACACAGGTACAAAGTTATCAAGATCAGTTTTGTTTGTTTGTATCTGTCTCCTCATCCCCTCTGCTTTCCCTCTTTCTACTCCATCCCCAGGATCACCTGCCCCTCCTCATCACAGGACAGCTGCTAGAAGCTCCCAGAAGAATATCCTTCTAAATCTAATATACTGAAAAAGAAAGAGCATCTCTTCTCTAGTATTCCCTGTGAATGTTCTGACTTTCATTTTGATTGGCCTGGCATGGACTGCATGTCCAATCCTACACCATTTATAAGGCCCAGAGGAATGTATTACACTGGTTGGCTACTTGAGTCACATATTCTACCAGCAAGACTGGGAAGAAGAAAGGAACCCTGTCCCTGAGATCAGACAATGGGAATAAACTGTACCCACCAGCCTTGCTTTGCACCCTACTTTCCTGCAGGCCATTCTCAAAATCCCAAGTGTTCCCAGTTTGAAGCCCGTTGGATGTGGGGATCTCTATATTTTGCAAGTTTTCCAGCTTGCAGATCCTATTGGAGCAATTACCATGGGAGCATTCAAGGGCCTGAGCAGTCCCCTGAGGGAAGTTCCATTGAGTGTCTCCTAAATTGTAGCAGGCTGACAGCTACCAGCTCCAATGTCCCATAAGGCTTTGACTTGTCTCTGTGTGCTCCCCATCAGTGCTGTCTATCATAGACTTGTGTACAGTAGTAGGCAGGAGAATCATTTGGGTTGAGTTCTATAGCACCCAAGGTGCCACATGCCTCCTGTTCTAGTTATTTATTGCAGCTTAGAACAACAACAATTTATTAGTATCTCATATGGTTCTGGAGTCAGGCTCATCTAGGCATTTCTGGCTTCCAGCTTTGGTTACAGACAGCAGCTAGGGCTAGAGTCCTCTTGAGGCTTCTTCATTCATATACATACTGCATTCCCTAGGCGGAGAAGATCAAATGGCAGAAGCTAGAATATTTGGGACTCATTGTTCATCTCTCTCTTTTTCTCTTTCTCCCCATCTCAAAGGTACCACATAGTACCCTGAGCAGGACAGCCTCCGGGTTGTCAGATTTCTTATAGGGCAGATGAAGTCACCAAGAGTGAGTATTCCAAGAGAACAAGGAAGAACCTCTTTGCCCCTTTTCATACCCGGTCTTGGAAGTCACACAGTGTTACTTCTGTTGCACTCTTTCAGTTGAGGCAATGACAAAGCCCACCCAATTTCAAGGGATGGGAACATCTACCTATCTTCTATCTTTCAGTGGGAGGTGTGTCAAAGAATGTACAGCCCTCTTAAAACCATCTTACCCCGGGGGATGACTTTGGGTCAATCTAAACAATGTGTGCTTTCCAGGTCTCCGAGAAACCACTTCACACTTTTAAAGTCACATTTTAGGGATTATCCTCAGTCATTTTATTCTGATTCTGTCTTGCTTTTGGTGGGAATGAGGCAAGATTATCACGGCATAGCAAGAAAAGTGGTTTCTTAAACAACCATGTGCCAGGAAAGCGGCTTAGACATTGCATGCAAACGTAGTGGTCTCCATTTGGGCACATTGACATATTTTTGATAGTTGGGATCCTTTCAACACTTGTGAAAATATTGTAATACTTCACCCCAGTAGTTTGGGTTTTTCCTATAGAATACAGCTAAATTCTGGAAAAGCAGTAATGAGGCACTCTGAAGGTACTGTGATATAATCTGTTATTACGTGGAGTTTGATCATTTTCAGGAAAAAAACAATGTTATCTTTAAGATGAGCTCTATTATTCATTGAAAACTTTGGCATGTCTTCATATTCACAGTAAAAGGGAAAATACACAAACATCTGACTGTACCAAGACTCAATGCTCTGCTTTCTGCAACCAGCCCATCCTTGTGGTGATTAGATTACCCAGCACGTAAAATCAGAAGGCAGAGAGAAAGCAAGATAGGGATATAGCTACCTAACCCTTCAGAGGAAACCACTTAACAGTGGTTTAGGGAATCCTCATTTGTAAGTATGTTTAAGAAAGGATTGCATAGGTGAAAGACATGCAAATTAGGTCTTCGTTTTAATTTCTGACACCTAGCCCAGGTCTAACTCCTTTTCTTGAAACTTACATGACTTCAAGATAGTGAAAGAATAAAATTCCCCGCTGTAGAATTGACTTATTATTAGGAGCTAAGTTCTGCTGAGTAAAGAGTACTAGGTTAAATGATAAAACCAGCAAAGAAGGTCTTTAGTTTTCTATTCCTTAGGGTGCTAACATTTGGGTCAGTGAAATCCATCCTCTCACTAGTGACTCTGACAGAACTAACTTGGGGATGCTATCACCAACATCTTTATTCCAAAGGCTTAGGACTCTGTCTAGTTAATTGGTAAATGTTTATGATGCTGGCTCCTGGGGTTCATTCCACAGGCATTCAACATGCATTTATTGAGCATCACCATATGCCAGCAGTTGTTCTAGGTACTTGGTTTACAGAAATGAACAAGGCAGTCAGTTTTGATGTATGGAGCTTATAGTTTAGCACCATGTCTTTCTGGAAAAGCAACAGTGGGGAGAAGTTCTATACATTATTCATTTCTACTTTAAAGCCAAGAGGGAGACCGAGAGGAAGTTTTCTGAGCTTTACAGTTGAATGATGATCTTTCTTATCTTCCAATCCTGTAATACGTTCTAGAGAAAGTGCAGAGAACCCCAGAGGTGGCTGATACAATAGCAAATGTTTTCCAGAATATGAGTCTATTAGTTAAATTTCCCCAAGATATAAAATCACAAATACTTGTTCAAAGTGCATCCTTGTCATTCTCTATCAATGTGAAATTTTGTAGCTTGGGACAGAGCTGGACTAGACTCATTAACTTGGGGTTAAGCTGAAAGGGAAAGAACCAAGATGCTGTTGCTGGAAAAAAAATAGAGGGGCAGGTAGGATACAGTGTCTATTTAATCAACAAATATTTATTAATTCCCTAGGAATTATAGGGTCGTTCTAGGGTTGTTTTGGTAAACAGGACAAACTGACTCCCTTGTGTATGTCGTATTCTAGTAAGGGAGACAGGAAAGAGATTAATGCAAATAAATAAATTCTATAATGCAGAGTAATGTGGAAGAGAATGACAGAGGTAGGTGTTTGAGATAGATTAATCACAACACAATACTCTAAGGAATTGAAATTCAAGCCAGATCTGAAGAGTATGCAGGAGTAAGTCATGCAGAGATAGTAGCCTGGGACAAAGCAAGTGATCCAGTAGGACAGGACAAACAGAGAGATGCAAAGAGCAGGAGAACTTGCAGTAGCACCTATCCCATTGGTGCTGAGCCATCTGGTAGTGGGCTATATCTGGAAAGAAATGATCCAGCTATTTAAACAGGATTATAGACACTTCAGAATTAGGGCATCGAGGAAAAGCTGACACCATGAAAGCGAGGTAAACTCTACCTTTACAGGTAAAGATTGACCTTTGAGATTTGGATAAAACTGAGCTGGTGAGGTTCAGCTGCCGCTGAGAAGAGATGTGGAGGCCTTGAAGCAAGTTTAACTTTGGAGTCCATCGGTTTTCAGAATTGAGGGTCAGGGGACCTCATTCTATGGGGTGGAGGTGGACGGTGGTTGCTTCCTTCTTGGCTTAATCTGCCATCCTGAAAATGTACTTGAGACTGGACTTTGTGTAAACTTTAACTACTGTGTGTCTGAATGGAATTAAACTTTAGAAAGAAAAAAATATATAAAGGATCCTAAATTTTCTCTTCTGCATTAGGCAGGTGAGAATAATCCAAAGTCTCTTGGGACCCCATAATATACAGAAATTCCCAAATCACTTAATTCACCACCCCTACTACATCATGAGGCCAAGATCTTGCTTTTGGCTCTTGAGGTTGCAATAGGGTTTGGTGATTCTGTTGGAGGAAATTGCTGTACATCCTCACATGATAGAGACTATTAATCCAGATCCTGCTTACTGCTTTCTGTGGATGTGGAATGCCTAAATTTCCTTCTCTAGGAAGGAAAAGATGCTGTGATGCTGTGGCCAAAAGGTAGAGTTGACTCTCTGCTTTCCATCGTAGGTTCTGTCATCTTCCCTACTAAGATTATGATATTTTTTGCGTCTTTTCTGATACTTCTCTTTGGTTCCTCTTCCTTTGGTCTATTCTCCAAAATTGTGGACTTTTCCTTGAGCATGAATTGCTTTCTACCTTTCAGGGATGGGGACCATTCTTCACCCTTTGTTCCTATCTCTAGCTTAGTCTACATGGTCTGGTCCACGGTCTTCTTCTAGTACTTCAGTAGGCCCTTGTTCTTCTTAGACAACCTACTAGTAGAGGGGTTTTTCCTTGATCTTTCCATGGACTCTTTTATTTTTTTAAGTTTATTTATTTAAGTAATCTCTACATTCCCTATGGAGCTTGAACTCCTGACTGTGAGATCAAGAGTCATATATTCCTCCAACCGGCATGAGCCAGTTGCCCCAGACTGTGTCCTTTAGTAGGATCAGCAGAAGGTCAACAAAAGACCTCACTGAACTTTGAAGCTATAGACCTGCCTCTTATGATTTCTTTTTATCTTCTGTGTTTCCCATAACTCTTACCTACTCAGTCTATGGACAGTACTCTGCTCATTATCAGGCTCCAAAAAACTACTTCACCCCTGCCTTGTGGTCCTTAGTCAAGCTTAGAGGAAAGTTAGCTTGGCAAAGGTGTAATTGGCTTGCCTACTCCATTTCCCTTTCTTCCTGGCTACTCAGCTAGACTACATTTCCTAGACTCCTTTACAGTTAGTTGTAGACATGTACCTGAGTTCTATCCAGAAGAATGTGGCCCATGAAAATTTTCCATGAGCTCTCTACCATTTTCTGTTTTTCCTACTTACCAGGTGAATGGAGAAGATTCTAACAAACTAAGATGAGGAGTCATGAGATGAAGGAGTCTGGGTCTTAACCAAACCAAGAGAACCTGGTGGAATTTATATGAATAAGAACTACATTTCTAAATTGCTGGATTGCTGAAATTGTAGAGCTTGTTTGGTATAGGGCTAACATTATTTACCCTAAATAATACAGTTGGTCCCATCTCTTTCCTAAGGTACTGCTCCACACAGACACACATACATTCTCCTAAACTTCCCCTAGATCCCAGACCACCTGAACAGGTCTGCAGGTCATTCCCAAGAGGCACTGGGTCTAACAAGGAGCACATGCATAAGAAACAAAGGCCCTTCTTTCCCAAACCAAATCCATGATAGTTAACTTTTATTTTTTTATTTTATTTTATTTAAATTTTTTATTTTTATGATAGTCACACACACAGAGAGAGAGAGAGAGAGAGAGAGGCAGAGACATAGGCAGAGGGAGAAGCAAGCTCCATGCACCGGGAGCCCGACGTGGGATTCAATCCCGGGTCTCCAGGATCGCGCCCTGGGCCAAAGGCAGGCGCTAAACCGCTGTGCCACCCAGGGATCCCCATGATAGTTAACTTTTAGTGAGCACTGGCTAAATGCCAGTCATTGTGGTAAGCAAAGGCAGATTTACAGTAAAGCCAATGAAGCTGAAATTTGGGACCTCTTCACATGCAGGACCCTTCTTAAGGCTCTGAAAGGGGACTTAGCATGTTCACATGGTTATGTTTTCATAAAATTTGCAAATGTAAATGTTTTCATTTATTTTAATTTGTGTGAGGGTATATTTGTATAAACTTCAGGCCCCACCAAATCTAGGTACAGCTTTGAAGCAGAATGTTTAATATGTGTTTTCAAATGGCATCCTCACAGCAACTGTGTAATAGTTTCTATTATTTTAGAAGAAATTACCAGAAGAAATTCGCTGCATGAAGACTTTAAGTCACTTGTCCCAGATCACCCAGCTCTGACTTGTTGGAACCAGGATTCAAGCAAAGGCTCTCAAGTCCAAGGTTGTTGAGGCCTGCATGGGGTCTCTAGCCCATGGGTTACCTGCATGTAGTCCAGGGAAGCTGAAGCAGCAACAGTGGCAACAGTTAGCATATTTCTCTTGGCCCCTCTGCATGACATTCTTTTTCTTTTTCTTTCACCCTAATTTCTTTTTTTTTTATTTTTCTTTTCTTTCTTTCTTTTTTTTTGTTTTTTAGATTTAATTTATTTGAGAGAGAGAGAGAGCATGAGTGTGGGGGGTGGGGAGGGCAGAAACAAACTCCCCACTGAGCAGAGAGCCCTAGGTGGGGCTTGATCCCAGGACCCAGAGATCCTGAGCGGAAGGCAGATACTTAACCAACTGAGCCCCCCAGGTGCCCCCACCCTAATTTCTTTAGACCCAGATAAAACAGGCTGGAGAGTTTTTTCAGGGCTGCATTAAAGTGTTAATTTCACACACTAGGAAGCACATAGGATTTAGCATCAAAAGACATGAGTTTTAGGATACAGAAACAATGGGGTGTAATGGCACAGATTTTGCCAAGAGATTGCTGGAGGTAGCAGTAAGCAATTGGATCAAAAGACTGTTGTAGGCTGTCAAAGGGAGTGGAACAGCTTCAAAGCTCATTACTGCCTCACTTCCTGAGGCTCACAGGTTGCAAAGGAACTGGAAGATGTGGAGAATAAACAGGCTGGCTTGGAAAGGGGGATTAAAACATGCAACTCCAGATGAGCCTTCAGGGCCAGCGGTGCCCAAGGGCTTGTGGGTGCATACCCAGCTGTTACCTGTGTGGGGGTTTTATCCGCAACTAATACACCAGCTGGTGGAGTTTTATTTCCTTGTTGACTTTTTTGCTACCACCTGGGGAGTCTTGGTAACTGTAAACAAAGATTTAGAACACTAATAAAGTGTCAGGCGCCAATTCAGTTGACTCTGTGCAGATACTAAAATCAAGTAAGCTGTGGATGAGCAGCTGGCATGGGGGACCCCAGCCACTTGGGCTGGTGGGAAGCAGGAGGAGGCCAGGAATAGGGAATGAGAGAGAAAGGGATTTGATTGCTGAAGTCCCTGTGTTCAGGGCCCATGGCTCAGGCACTTGTGGTACATGCTGTTGGATGGGCAGGAGATCCCAGGCCCTGGCTGCTATGAGTATTGGCTGCTAAGGGCTCATAAAGGCTCCCTTCCCCAAGCATTGCCCTCAACTCATGCTTACATCTTTACACTTCCACCAGGACAAGCCTATAGAAATGACTGACTGATACAAAGATACAAAAGGAAAATTCCCTTGCCTTAATGAGGGGACTGATCATGTCAGCATTGTGATTTGTGCTCCAGTGTCTTTCATGGATCAGACCAAGTTTAGATTTTACCTGAACACATGTCTTTGACTGGCTTCTTCCCCTATCTTGTCTGCTTTTCTCCCTTAGATGCTTCTCCTAAAAGTCCTTTCTCAATGCACTATAGGCACCTGATTTTCCCCCATCTTGAGCTCTACTTATGGGGATGACCTAACATGGTGCTTAGGGTTTTAGGCTGTCATTGCCACAGCCAACTTTGGTAGGAGGTGAGCAGGGTTTTGAAGTAGGCAGTACCCAGAGATGTGTATTCAGGCAAATCCTCCAGCTATGTGTATATGTAAAGGATGGTAGGTAGAGATAGAAGATATATTTTGAGGAGCAGGTGTCAGCTCCCAGGGAAAGGAAACAAGTGGGCTGAGAATGGATATCAGGGTCTTTTTTTTTTTTTTAAGATTTATTTATTTATTTATCATAGACAGAGAGAGAGAGAGAGAGAGAGAGAGAGAGGCAGAGACACAGGAGGAGGGGGAAGCAGGCTCCCATGCAGGGAGCCTGACGTGGGACTCGATCCCGGGACTCCAGGATCCTGGGCCAAAGTCAGGCTTTAAACCGCTGAGCCACCCAGGGATCCCCGGATGTCAGGGTCTTAACCAGGAAAATACAAGTAGAATACTTAGCAAGAAAACCAGAGAGAAATCCGGTGCTAGAGCCCAGGTCAGCAAAACCAGGGGCAAGGTATGCTCTGACTTGTAGTATACACGGAGGTCCAGGGATCTTATGGGACGCATCAAATCCTTGGTCTGTTGGTGGCAAAACCTAACTATATATTAGCCATGTGCATCTGGACAAGTTAATTTTCTTTTGTAAACCTCAATTCCTTCATTTGTAAAATGGCACATAGCATACATTCAAGAAATAGAAACTATTTTATTATATAAATAATATTCTAGGCCACAGTGGGTAATGGAATTTTTGTCTGCTATGTAATGGCCCTGGATTTCTACCGATGTCCCTGGATTTCTACCTAGGGCCCATTTGTAGATTTCTGGATTTCTACCTGGATTTCTACCTAAGGCCAGTTTGCAGATCCAAATTTGTAAAGTAAAGAAATGCAAAGCTATGCAATACGAAGTAGGGGCTGACATAATGGCCAAATCAACCTGCAAGGTCATAATGATGTTTGTATGATGATCAATCATTTGGCATTTTAAAGCCCAGAGCTCTGAGTTGCCATTTTTACATCTTCAGAGCCAGTCTTAGAAAAAAAGAGGAAAGAAGAGAGGGAGAGGGAGAGAAAATTATAAGCCAAGAATCCTCTAGCTGTGACCATCATTCATCCAGAATTGGACCCAAGAGGGTCTGTTAGGGAAAGTTGGACAGTCAATAGTTATTGACCCCAAGTCTAAAATTGCAAGAGTTTTTTCTACTTTGGCAGACACTACATTCACAATGCCAGATTGCCAGTGCCTAAATAAAACTGGAAATTCCAAACGACAAAAACATTAGGAACCCTGAGTCACTCAAACCTTCTTTCACTAGGACTATTCTCTACTCCCTCTATACTTCTAGTACAGAGTGTATGATCCTTTTTTTTTTTTTTTTTTAAGATTTTATTCATGACAGACACAGAGAGAGAGGCAGAGACATAGGCAGAGGGAGAAGCTGGCTCCCTGCAGGGAGCCAGACGTGGAACTCAGTCCTAGGACTCTGGGATTGCATCCTGAGCCGAAGGCAGATGATCAACCACTGAGCCACCCAGGTGTCCTATGTGATCCTTATTTTAGGAAAGGATTCAAAGAAGCAGATCTTGAGATGATAATTCACGTGCAATTTGGTTTATTGAAGAGGTTCTCTTGGGAAAAACTGGGTGCAGAAAGCAGGACAGAAAAGGGAAGAAGCAAAGTAGAGTTCCAGCCTTGGCGTGATCCTATAGTGGAGGATAGAGGAGTAAGTTACACCTCAGATTTTGGTCTAATCCCAAAGCAAGGGAGCTGGGCTTTCATTTTTCCACCCTAGTTCATTATTGGATAATGACCATTCTTGAGGACATAAAATCCCAGGAACTTCTGTCTCTCACTGACCACCCCAGTGGCCAAGGGTGGTTTTTTAAAGAGAATCAGAGTTGAACAATTAGAAGCAAAATACATAGAAAGGAAAGGAAGGCAAACTGAAAAGGTCAAAGGAACCCCAGGACATGTGAGTAAAACACCAACGTATAGCTAACTTAAGATGTGCTAACAGATACGCTAACTTATGCATACTTAAAATTATTTTAAGGGTCTGGAAAAGGCTAGTCAGTTCTGCAAATATGCAGTTTATTCTATACGCTTTAGTGTTATAAAACAAGTAAGGCATAGGATTTAGGATTAGAAGATGTCTTAGTTCTGGCTCTGACTCGTATAAACTGTGATCTTGAGGGAGTCACTCAACTTCCCTGAGCCTCAGTTTCTAGAGCTACAAAATGGATTATTATTTTATTTTTTAGTAGGCTCTCCACTCAAAGTGGGGCTTGAACTCATAACCCCGAGATCAAGAGTTGTATACTCTACTGACTGAGCCAGCTAGGTACTCCTAAAATGGGTTATTTAGCTTTTTATTTATTTATTTATTTATTTATTTATTTATTTATTTATTTATTTTTGTTATTTAGCTTTTTAAATATACATTGCTATTTTCTGCTAGATCCAGAGGTTTTGATATATGTGTTTTAAGACCTTGAATAGGATGGTAGATTTTTTTTTTAATTTTGTCTTGCAACTTAGTGTATTATTTTTCCTTTATATTTCAAACCATTTTAAGCCATATATATTTCCTATATATTTCAAGCCAATTCAAATACAGAATTGTTTCTTTTATGATATTAGGTCTCCTTTTATGCTTTTTGGCCTGCATTCAATTTCAATTCAATCTGATATTAATATAGCTGTATAGCTTTCTATTAGTTAGTAATTGCCTTTTTGTTCTTTTTCCATTTCTTTATTTTCAACTTTTCTGGATGATTATATTTTAGGTGTTTCTATTGTAAATCACACACAGCTGGATTTTTAAAATTCTGGTCTGATAATCATGTTCTTAAAGCTTAAAGCATAAAAAACTTAACAGAGTTTAAGTTATTCGGTGTCTCTCCCTCATCCTAAATAACCCAGGAACTTAATATGCTCGAGTTACTCACCGAACACCTTCCCCATCCATATTTTCCTTGGTAGTATTTGAATTATAGCTAGTTATATGAAAAATATCTTTCTCTTTTTGAGTCAATAGCAAACTACATTGATCATATTTTATAAAATTCTGTACTATTGTTTATGTACTCCATTTCATCTCTCTCAGGGTGTTTTCTTCTTTTGTCTGAAATACATAGTTTAGTAGTTATTTCAGTGAAGATCTGTGGGAAATTATCTCTTATTATTTCCATTTCATCTTGAGTAAATTAATTTCCTGTTGCTTTTTTTTTTTTTTTTTTTTTGCTCTTAGTGTTATTTCCTCATGTGTTTTGGAATTCTATTATTGAATGGAGGTTCTCTCCCTCCCTCTCTCTTTCCCCCATTCCCCCACCTCAACCCCCATGTCTCATAGTCTTGCAGATTTACATTCGGTTTCTTCTTCCACCACCTCCTAGGAACATTTAGTCAAAAGTAGGTCTTACATTGGTAGCTCACAGCTCCCAAACTTAACTGATATTGGAGTTATTACATACTCAGCAACTGAGGATGAAAGACTATTTCTTAAAGCTTCCCTGTCACACAGTTTTCCAAAAATGGTAGTTGAGACATAGTTTTAAGAGTGTATTTCAGTGTCCTTTAATGGGTGAGAAAATCTCAAACCTGGCTTCTGACTTCAGTGAGTTTGAAGAGTCTCTTCCTTCCCATGGGACACTTTTGCTCTTGTTACCACACAGCAATCCAGATTTCTCCATTGACCATTTGCTTCTGGATCTGGAGTTAAGTGAGTCTGAAAACTTAATCCCAGTTACTCCTCTGCATTCACTTCCATTTCTGGTCTTTGGAGTAGTTTATCTCAGTTTCTAGAAGGCGTTATTGTGTAAACTCTTCTTTCTCTGTGTCATATTTTGTGTGTGTGTGTGTGTGTGTGTCATATTTTGTATTAGCTATTCCTGCACAACACACTACCACTGAAAATTGAGTGGCTTACTGCAGGTCATTTTTCTTTTTAAAAATTTAAATTCAATTTGCCAACATATTGTATAACACCCAGTGCTCATCCCATCAAGTGCTCTCCTTAGTGCCTGTCACCCAGTTACCCCATCCCCCCACCCACCTCCCCTTCCGCAACCCTTTGTTTGTTTCCCAGAGTTAGGAGGCTCTCGTGGTTTGTCTCCCTCTCTAATTTTTCCCACTCAGTTCCCCTCCTTTCCCTTATAATCCTTTTCACTATTATATTCCACATATGAGTGAAACCATATGATGATTGCCCTTCTCCGATTAACTTATTTCACTCAGCATAATACCCTCCAGTTTCATCCATGTCAAAGCAAATGGTGGGTATTTGTCTTTTCTGATGGCTGAGGAATATTCCATTGTAAATATAGACCACATCTTCTTTATCCATTCATCTGTCAGAAGACATTATGTCTCCTTCCACAGTTTGGCTATTGTGGACATTGCTGCTATGAACATTGGTGCAGGTGTTCCAGCGTTTCACTACATCAGTGTCTTTGGGGTAAATACCCAGTAGTACCATTGCTGGGTCATAGGATAGCTCTATTTTTAACTTCTTGAGGAACCTCCATACTATTTTCCAGAGTGGCTGCACCAGTTTGCATTCCCACCAACAGCACAGGAGGGTTCCCTTTCTCCACATCCTCTCCAACATTTGTTGTTCCCTGTCTTGTTAATTTTCGCCATTCTCACTGGTGTGAGGTGGTATTTCATTGCGGTTTTGATTTGTATTTCCCTGAGGACAAGTGATATGGAGCATTTTTTCATGTGCTTGTTGGCCATGTGTAGGTCTTCTTTGGAGAAACGTCTGTTCATGTCTTCTGCCCATATCATGACTGGATTGTTTGTTTCTTGGGTGTTGAGTTTGAGAAATTCTTTATAGATCTTGGATACTAGCCCTTTATCTGATATGTCAATTGCAAATATCTTCTCCCATTCTGTAGGTTGTCTTTTAGTTTTGTGGACTGTTTCTTTTGCTGTGCAATAGCTTTTTATCTTGATGAAGTCTTAATAGTTCATTTTTGCCTTTGTTTCCCTTGCCTTCATAGATGTATCTTGCAAGAAGTTGACATGGCCAAGTTCAAAAAGGTTGTTGCCTGTATTTTCCTCTAGTATTTGTTGGATTCTTGTCTCACATTTAGATCTTTCTACCACTTTGAGTTTATTTTTGTGTGTGGTGTAAGAGAATGGTCCAGTTTCATTCTTCTGCATGTGGCTGTATTACAGGTTATTTATTCTCACTCATGTGTCTGGATTTTGACTTGAGTTTGGATAATCTGGGATGAGCTCAGCTGGGCAACTCTACTTCACTCTGCAGGAAATGAAAGAATAGAAAATCTGGATTTTTTTTTTTTATTGCTTGCTATCCAGTCACCTATTAGTTACCCACCCCACATTAGCCAAACTCAATGGTGGCCAAATGACTCGGGTACCATTGAAGAACCCATAAATATCCATCCCCTGTGGCACAGAGATGATAGAGAAGATGCAAAGGTCAAAACAGAATATCCCAGCACATGACCGAAGGAAAGTCAGAGGCAGTTGGAAAATCATTAGGAGACAGGGCATGCTCAAACAGAAAACCAAGACCTGCAAGTCTCAAAGGATATGATTGCCCAAGACATATTTTGTAAAATCACTCTTTTGGGGGATTTTGGAAACCTGTGACTTTTGGTTCACATGGGGGATACAGAGGCAGAGTGGACCTTATATCTCTAAGTGGGAAAATCTTGTCACCTTTGAAAGCTTGTCTTGCACTCAAAGAAATATTGCATCCTTTGAACTTTTTATTATGTAGGTCCCAGTAATCTAGTCTTTTGTACTGGAAAGAAGGAGAAGGCAAATTTTTCCATTCAATCAACACAGGAGTGGTAGTCAGGAAAGCTTGCCATTGTCAAGTTCTATGACCTTGGACAGTTCCTATGGCTTCCTGAGCCTCTGGTTTCTCCTGCAGAAAATAAGAAGGTTGAAATAAATGCCTTTAGGACTCTGAAAACTTAGTATATGTGGCTTATAAATGAGATGAATGGCACTTTTTTTTTAAATTAAAAAATATTTAGCACTGACTGTCCATGTTCTGGTCTCTTTACTGAATCACTGGGAATCTTGAGAAAGAACTTTATATTTTCCATTTTCCCCTCCCTTCATTTTAAAATTTATTTTTTTCTTTCATGCCTCTCAGGCAAAGGAAAGCCAGGTCTGACAGTTTCCCTGACAGGCAAAATGTGATTTGATAACGGTAAAATGAAAAAGCTAGAAGCTTGTAAATTTAGATTTCCAGCATGTGTACTCATTTCCTGGCCTCATGGACATCCCAGTAATTATCTAGAATTATACATAATTTACCTACTTCCATTTTCTAAGAAATTGTCAGCTTTAAGGTCAGAGTTTGACAATTTATTGGTTTGCCCTGCAGAAATAAATTGGGGGCATCTGGGGCTGGAGTCTCTAATGTGTGCAGTTGGGGCCATAGATGTGAAGCTGCCTCCTATTTATAGCTGAGCAAGCCTAATTGTTGCTTTTCAATCTAAATAGAAAGGCTCTGTTTACTGCTGCTTTTAATTGTAACAAGCTGGTGAAAAAGCATGCAGGGCCTCTTCAGTAAAGGCAATTCAATAAAAGCATTTTGTCAATAAATTATTATTGCCATCATGAAAACCATGCACAGCATTCAAATATAAAGCAAGCAACGGCTCAACTTATCCCTTTGATGGACCTCGCATAACGCTTTTAAATTTTCTTAATTCATTCTCTATCTCTCCCATTTTCATAGAATGTTAGAGCTGATAAAGGGATTGTGGATTTTCTTAATCCCTACCCTTCATTTTACAGAGGGAAATCTGATTTCCCTTTTCCTTCCATAGCATCTCTCAGCATGACTGGTTAATCCAGGAGTGGACATGTGGCTCAAGGGTAGCCATGTATAGATCTGGCTGAGCTAATAAATTTTCTTTCTTTGGGAAGTTGAACCACACACACACACACACACACACACACACACGTGCGTGCGCGCACAGGGACTGTTGCAGCCACCTAGCAGTGAAGGGCAGAGATACAGATTCTTGTAGCCTTAGGAGTGTGGCTGCCAGTAAGGACTATGAGGAAGTTTGCAAGTAAATGGAGAGATTCTGCAGAGAAAGCAAAGTAGAACAGATGCGCAGAAAGAAGAGATAGATACTTCAGTCCCTGAGATGTGAGAAAGCCCATCTCAGATTACAGAGCTGCCTGCCACATCTGCCACTGACCCTACTCACATGACAGCTCAACTGAGCCCACAACTTTCCAATTCAGTTCCAATTGCTAGCCTCAGAAATGTGAACTAAATGGTTATTGTTTCAAGTCACTAAATTTTGGGATGGTTTATTATGCAGCATTGTTATGGTAATGGGTAACTGATACAAAATGGTTGGGAAGTCCCGTACAAAGACTTATGTAGTCTTTGTACAAACACACAAAGACAAACACACCAGCTCCCGTGGACCCTGGAGCGTGGAGAAGGCTGAGATTATTTGTAATCCCTGTATGGAGCAAGCCCAGCCCAGTGGCTCTTGGCTCTGCCTTCTCTATCTTTGTTTAGGGACAATTTCTTCCTGATTCAGAGAATCTCAGATAAAATGAGACCCTGAGGGATATTCTGTTCCTTTCTGAGGCTACTACCCTCAGCTTCCCTGGTGAGATGGAAAGAAACCGGAGATCCCTTTTTTCCTGGAGGTCAGGTTCTAATTTCTCCATTCAACAGACTTCATTCCATACCTTCCACTCTTAGAGGCCCATTATTCCTCTCTTATCCTCACAACATTGTGTGTTGTCAAGGCTAGCCATGGGTCTTCTCTAATTTGTATAAGGAGTCAAGAGTTCTCATTTACACTCAGAGAAAGACAGTAGCTCTTTCACAAGCCATGCAAAAGCACCTAGGTCTGTTCTGGAAAGGGTTAGTGCCCCTTCAAGGTAGAAAACCTTAAGGCCCGGTGAAAAGTCAAGAATTGATAAATTCCAGAATCCCTTTTTACACAACGGAAGATGTCCCTCTAGCTATATTTCCAAGAAACATTTTCTCCTCTTTTTTAAGACCAACTCTGTCTCTGGATTCAGAGGAGCCAGGATAGGCTTAGTTAAGATTTTTCTGTTTTGCTGTATCTAGACAACTAGCTAATGATCTGGTTTGACTCAGTGTGATAGAGGAGCTTAACCCTTGCACCCTTGGTGCTAAGTGTCTGGGGGGAGGGGCAAAGGGAGCAGAGAGCATTTTTGGAAGGACCATCTTGTTTGGGGTACTGTACTACGTACTGCGGGTACATTACATCATTTGAGTCTTGTCACAATCCTGTGACATGGCTACTCTTAGTATCTTCATTTTATAAATAATGAAATAGAGGCTCAGAAGGGAAAGTATTTGACAAAGTTTACCCAAGAAACAGATCAGTGTTCCTTCTTGAACCCTACTGGACCTTGCTAATTACAGGACATCATATCCATTTTCCACAACACATTTTTTTTTTTTAATTTAAGAAAAAGTAAAGATAACAATATGATAACCACCTAAAATCCATTATGAAGAACTGATCATTCCTGGCCTTTTTTCTTGTTTCAAATATTTTAAATATTAAATCACTTTGACTCTTACTTACAACCTCATCCTACTACCTTCTTTTCACTCTCACCCTCCAAGAATAAATCTTTACCATTAGTCTCAGGTTTTTTGCTTCCAGCCCATTTTTCTATATACTTCAGATATCTTTCTGGGGGTGGAAAGTGTCATTCTCCTTACTGCTTCCTTCCAGGGATTTTGTGAATCCCACTCCTTAGAAAGTGCCAGAGACCTCTGCCTGCCCCTCCATGCTCCGTCTGCTCCCCATCCTCCCCCAGTGGTTTGTGAAGTTGCTGACAGTGAGCCCAGACAGAGCCGTGGCCAAATGGCCACCACTGCTCCCTGCTGCAGACACAATCCTTCGCTCTCAGCTCAGGCTGGTATTGTTCGATTCCAAGGACAATTAGGAACACTGCCTGGCATCTGTTTCCTGAGTTGTAGGGCAACTTGATATGATGCCATCTAGTGTCCTGACCTTTGCCAGCAAGAGAAATGAGGCATTACCCAAAATAAAACAAGTAGACAAGAAAGAAAGACAAAGAAAGATAGAAAGACAGAAAAACAAGAAAGAAAGAAAGAAAGAAAGAAAGAAAGAAAGAAAGAAAGAAAGAAAGAAGAAAGAAAGAAAGAAAAGAAAGAAAGAGGTTTTGACTAGCTTAAAACAGAAGCTTGAGTTTTTTTTCTTCTGTTTTATCACCACTGCACTGCAGGAGATACTGGAGGTATCCTACCTGTATCTCCCGCCCTTACTTCTTCAGTGCACAGTGGCCAGGCCACCAGCTGCCAGGACCTACATACCTCTGGGGCCACTCTGCTCAGCATGGAAAGTTGAAATGATGGAGAATTAGTGTCCCCTGAGAGCAGCTCTCAACAAAGGATGGATGTGAATTGATGTATAGTACAAATATTCCAGCTCCCTCTCAGGTAGGACAACAAAAATTCTGTGTCCAACATTTCCAGAGTTTTCCAATGGCATTAAGCTCCAACTGCCCAGAGTGCTAGCTGGCCCAGTTAGGTACCCTTTACTGGCTGCTTTGCTCTGTGTCTCAATCCCCTACTCCCCTGACAGTATTTCCTTTACTTCCCAAGTAACCAAATATACCACTTGCTTTAATATCTTTGTCTCAGGATCTCCTAACCAAACAAAACATCTCTGTGGCACATTGCAAAAATGGCCACCTTCCCCCCTTTCTATTTCTTTAGCCTGTGATGTTACAGCCCCTCCCATCAAGCAGTAGGCCGGTCGTGGGTCTTGCTTTTCCCCAATAGAACAAGGCAGGAGTGACAACAGGAACCTTGCACACATCTACTTTTTCCCCAAAACTCATAAGCAGTAATAAATGGTTGCTTTTTTTTTAAGCCACTGAGCATTGAATGATTTTTCGCAGAACAGAAACCAAATGTTCCAACCCCCAACCCAAGTCTACATATGAAGCCCTCTTTTATGTGTATTTACTTGAATGACAGTATTGTTTTCCAAAAAAGAGGGGTGGGTAGGGAGATTTCTCAGGCACAGAGAAGTTAAATGACCTTCTCAGAATTGCCTAGCACAACGTGGCTGGCAGTTGCTGTGGGTATCCTGGTCCATTATGTTGCTCCAGGGCTTCCGTGCTGAATCACCTTGTCTGTCTGGGTTTGCCTACAAGCTGCTGCATTTTCTCTCCACCACGGCTGCCAGCCTGGCTGCTGGTTTTTTCCAAAGCTCTATCTTCACAGAACTGTGAAGTAGGAGGACCCTGTGTTTTCACGGATTGTGCCTATGACATATGTGTCGGATTGGGATTCAAGCGCCTGCAAAGCTGGCTCAAGATGGAGAGCTCCCCCAAAATACTGCAGTTGCTGGATGCTGGAGAATTTATGGAGCCTTCAGAGCCAGCAGGAGAGTAAACAATGCTGAATAGAGACAGGATGCTTAATCCTGGCTTTGCCTCTGGTATCTGAAGTCTCTTTCAGCTCTAAAATTACAGGATTAGGGGATGGAGTAGAGCTCACGGAGATACCAAGCAATGAGGTTAATTGTCTAATTTAAGAAAGTTCTGGTAGGCTAGAACAGTGGTTCTCAAACTGGGGTCCCTGTGCATCACCTGGAGACTTGTTAGAAGTGTAAAGTCTTGGGCCTCATCCCAGACCCTCTGAATCAGATTCTCTTGGGATGTGGCCCAGAAATCTGTGTATTAAGAAGCCCTCCAAGTGATTTGAATGCAGGCTTAAGTTTGAGAACAGCTAATGTAGAGCCATGTTATTCCGAATGTGGCTCGGGGCATTCACATCATCCCAGAGCTGGCTAAAGAAGCAGAAGCTCAACATGATCTCCTTAGCCCTCCTGAATCAGAATCTGCATTTAATAAGATCCCTAGGTGATTTCAGTGCACATCAAAGTGGAGAAGCCCTGGGTATAGATTCCTGGTCTCCAGGTTTGAAGATTGTGATTCATTAGATCTGGAGTGGGCCCCCCAAGTTTACATTCCTAAAAAGGTTACACTGCTGACCCTTCAGGGCAGGGATTATATTTGGAGCAGCAAAACTCTAGATTTTAGGCCAGGTTTAGAATCTTGGCCTTGGGATGGTTTCAAGCCAATTAAACTTGGTTTGAGCCACTCTACAGATGTGCAGGCTGTGCACTGCCCAAGTCTAGAAGGTGGGAGTTCACACAGACTATGAGTCAAGAACCTGAAACCCAAAGCTAAGTACAAGAAGAGGCAGGGGCTGGCTAACGAGTAGGTTTTGGAGAGAGAGCTGGGTTTGAATCCTAACACTGCAGCTTACATAGTTGTGTGATCGTGGGAAATACATTGAACTCCAAGTTTCAATTTCCTGTCTTATAAAATGGAGATGATCATACTTGCCTCACTTATACAAGAGATACGATGGTCAGTGCATAGCACAAGCCAAGGGAACAGCGGGTGTCATCAGACTTGGAGGCTCCTTCTCTTTCAGTCTCATCCTGGCTAGCGGCCTAATTGCCTGGTTCGGGCTGAAGGCCAGGTGAGTATGATGGGCTTTTCTTTAGAGCTCCCGGGGGTCAGATGAAGGTGAGATGGCAATAACTCAGGCTGTTTATATTAGGAACACTTCCCACGGGTTTGTTTGCACAAATCGATTCATAAAAATGACCAACGTGGTCAATTTCAAACCACACCCCAGGTTCACCTACCAAAGTCACAAAAGACAGTAAGCAGTCCCTGGGTCTGCCAAGGCTCCCTGCGGTGCCCCTGGACTCACGCAGAGGCTTTGTGAGGGCACTTTGGATAACCAGGCAGGGAAATCGGCCCTCTTCCATATAAGGGCCACAGCTAGACCCTTCCTGTATTTTTAGGAGAAAAAGACAGTCAGGAATGCTCTGACACAAACCTAAAGACCAAATTAAAGTCCAAACTTGGGGAGATGGATGAGGGGAGAGCCATTCTGGGTACAGAGCAGACAGTGAGATACTTTGAAAGCTCATCAATAACAAACCAACCGGGGCAACATTAAGAGGTCAGAACGTTTCTGACCTCTCACCATCAAGATGGTGTCAGAAACTAGACATCCCCAAATTTTCTTTTTAGGAGAAGTCTTCTAGAAGAAAAGGATTTTCTTTCTTTTTCTTTCTCAGGGTGGGGGGGAGTTTTTAGGTGGGAAGGGCAGCTGCTAGACAGGATTTCATCCTAAAATGACCACTAGAGGGCCTCAGAGACCCAGGAAAACTTTTCCAGTTTCCAAGGAGAGGCCCTGAGGCCCTGAGACGGAGCTGGTAGGTCTGGTTTGGGTGGGGTGCGGGAGGGTGGAACACTAGGGGTGATTTCTGAGAACCTTCTCAGCAGATGCTCTTGTTCCCATGAGAAAGAAGTAGCCAACCTGTTAGTTAAGTTAGGTAATTAATTGATCAATTTATCCACTGATAAAAGATGTCTGCATGCAAGACCCTGTTCTGTCCTTGGAGTGAAAGTAAAGATGAAAGTACAGGACTTTTATAAGTGAGCCGCTAGCTCAAAAGAAACCTAGTTTTAGTACTGGTATCAAGGACAGGATTGGAAGGTATGGATTTAGTATCCCATTACTTTCATGTGCTGCCCCAATAAATAAGATTAAAATCAAAACAGCATTTTGCTATGCAAATATAGCCTCAGGTGAAGTCCCATTGGGCCATACATTGGCCCCTCCTATATAGAAATTCTAGCACCGTCCTCATTGGCACTTTGCAATGTACGTTGAAGCAGAGATGAAGCTGTCTTCTCTATTACTGCTCAAACACCCTTAAAGTGTACAGAAAGGACACCAAAGAAACTCATTTAGAAACTCATTTTTCCTGAAGAGATCTAGAAAATAAGACAGCTATCTAAGTAGGGGGACATGCTAGAAGATGACCTACCAATGTGTGTTCCAACCAGAGAACTGCTGGTCCTGGGAGCCAGGAGGACAGAGCATAGGGCAGAGTCTGCTGGGGGAAGAGATTCCTCTCCCTTAGCCTCATGGCTGGCTCTACAGCCCTCCCAGAGGGCATTTTGGCTAAGGAAGCCTTTTACCAACATGACCTAAACCTGCCACCCTCACTCCCACTCCACCACAGCGGCAGCAAATTTATTGAGTAGGAAAGAAGGTTCCTGAAAGTTGGAGAAGGGTTGGGTCTCCCAGTCCATGGGTTTGCTCTGGGAGAGCTGAGTCCTAGATGACTTGCAAATATGGTCTCCTCTGTGCAGAGCACTTCTGGAAAATGAAAGAAAGTGGTTTGGTTTCAGTATATTTCCTTGGTTATAGGAGACAGATGGATAAAACAGATGAGATGAATCAGATTATATTAAGCAATATAATTATGTTTCCCTTTTAATAGAAATTTCCTTTTCAGAGGCTAAAAACCCAATGAACCTCTTGTATGCCAGTTTCCCATGGATGAAAGGAAGGACGTTTTCCCTGTGAGACTCTCTACTGCTGTCTGGATCCCTATGTCCAGCCCCTGTTGCTATTCTCTCCAGATGACATAGTCGGCTACATCAGTCCTGTAGATCCTGCCTCGATCTCATTGTTCTTAGCTCCTTAGTTCCCACCACATTAAGTTACGCATCCTTACGTGGCTACCAAGGACAGGCCATCCTTTTCACATTATACCCATCCTTTACTCTCATCCTACTGGTCATCGCACTGTCCAATAAAGAATCCTTGACATTGACCCCTCTGAGTGTTTACCCATGCTATTCCCCTTGTTTGGATACCCTTTCTTCTTTCTGGCATAGAAACTGAACCCAAGCTACATTTTCTTCAGAGTCTTTCTTGACTACTTAATCTTACTGACTTTGAACTCACTTTTGAGTTTCTTTTCCTCGTTGTTATCTTATTTTAGGAAACTTGATTGTGATTTGACAATTAGATGGCTAGGTTTTTGAGGGCAGAGGTTTGAATGTAGCATCTCAAGACCCCAGAATAGTGACCCCATGCACACATGAGAAACACAATTAGCATTTGCCTGGTTAACTCCTATACATCCTTGGATCCTAGGTTGAAGTTCACTTGCTAAAGGCAGCTTCTCCCAATAGATCCACATCTCCTACTATAGCTCCCCAGGGAACCATGTATCTCTTCTGCATAGCGTTCTTCAAAGATAGGAATTTTTATTTATTTGCTTTATTTCATTACTCTGTTCCCTCCATGAAGGCTTTATCTGGTACAGAGTGAGTACCCTGTAAATATTTATCTAAATGAATTAATAAATGTTGGTTGGATGGCTGAACTGGAATATGACGCGGACTTCTTGGGGAACGAGGAGAACAGAGTTAAATATATTACTCTCCCATGAGCTGGTATCCTTGAGCACAGTCCTAAAAAGAATCTAACAGCAGAGGCTCAGATGGACCAAATCAGCAAAATCATTTTCATTATTGGAAATGACTAACATAATATTTTCTCAAGAATTCTATGATCAAGTTATAAAAGTAATACATGTTTATTGTGGAAAATATGTAAAGTTTAAAAAATTATAAGGAAGCAGAGGAAAATAACTGTAAATCTACTCCTCAAAGACTTTTAAAAAATAATATTTTCTTCCAACACTGAATAAGCACTTTTTTTTTATACACACTGGAAACCCTACTGAATATACAATGTTGGATCTTGCTTTCTTTTAATTACTTAACATTAAATGATAAGTGTTTTTTCTTTGTTATTGAAAGCTCTTTGGGTTGGATTTTAATAGGTCATAGAGTTTCAATTTTAAATAGCTCCAGAATATTCTACTGTATGAATGTACTCTGTCATTCCCCAATATAGGACATGAGGGTTAATAAATGTGAGTTTTGACCCTTATGATTTTTAATACATTCTAAAGATAAATGGGAGATGTGTGGCAGACTTCCCCAGGTATTTCAATGCAATACCTACCTTTATTACTGGCATATCACCTTGGCTATCCAGATCTCGGCCCCAAGTGAGTGCTCCTCATTCCTGGGGTCTTCATCCCCAGTCCCTATTCCTCCATCTTCTACTTCTTTCTTTGTAGCAGACACTATTGGTGCCCTGCCCATATACTGTCAAGATTTCTGTACATGACAATGGCTTCTTACTGCAAGCACCCCAGATTCTCTGCTTAAGGATTTTCTTGGCTACAGGAGCACGCTCAGTCATGAGTGAGGCAGGCTGGGAGTGCCAAAGTACTAATGCCCCCAAATAGCCCTTAACCAATAATAAACGGGAATTAGTGGGTAATACCCCAGCTCCTCCTTACTCGTGAGGAACAAGTTGGAGGTGTGTTCTACACAGACCTCCCCACCAGGGCTGAGTTACAGTTGCCCATGGGCATAATTCATTCATCAACACACCTGTATTAGCTTCTTTTCCTTCATTGCCTTATTTCCATATTCTCCTACTGTGTTTCCTAGAATCACCTCACAAACCATTTGGATTCAAATCTTTGTTTCAAGGTCCACTTCTGGGGGACCCAGTTTAAGACACCCCACTTCTTAATAATGAGTTCTAGCACTTTCCAGCTTAGAGAGTGCCTCTTCTTTTCAACTAAAGTGGAAGCTAAAAGTCTAAATGATCTAACACATATTTTAAGGAACAGGGTAAAAATGCAAAACCATGCCAGATGGCTGACTCTTTATCATCAGAACGTCTGATAGGAAAGCTCCCAAGAGGGAATAAATTATACAGAGGCTCTGGTCTCTTTGGAGGTGACTTTGGATTGTTCTTTCTTTCTCATTTCTCTCTTCATCTGCTTCCTCTGCAGTAGAAGTCATCCTAAGATGAACTATTTTTGCTGCCAATCCCTAATTAGGTTTCCAGATGCAGCCATAAACCTGGATGTGATGCTCTAGGTATGCTATACAGCAAAGTTTATATTTATTTTACTTAATTCATGGTTACTACTAGTTACTAAAGGTCTAATATGTTCTGAGAAACTCTACTAGGTTCTGTAAGAGATTCTGGAGGGACCATTAAGACACTATCCTTGTAAAGATAAGACATAAACACTGGACTCCTGCAGGGCTGAGTGTGATGTGTCAATTGAGGGGCAACACATAGACCAAAACAACTCTAGGGATTCAGAGAAAGTAGTGCTTTATTCTGGCTGGATTTTGAGAAAGCTTCTTGGATCAGGCTAAGAATGGTGGGTGGGTTGGATTTTATTAAGCCAAATAGATCAAGACAGAGATAGAACTTATCCAAGGTAAAATAACTGCTTCCCTCCACCTCCCCACCTTGTTTTCTTCTATCTCAGTTCCTCCAGTACAGGCTGAGGAACCTAAGCACCTTTCTGATATAAAGACTGAGCCAGAGCCTAGTCAAACTGTCATGTAGTCATAGGCATTTCCATTAGGAATGCATTTCATTTGAGATATGAGCATGTCATCTCACAGGGGTTTATTTTTTTTAAAGGTTTTATTTATTTATTCATGAGAGACAAAGAGGCAGAGACACAGGCAGAGGGAGAAGAAGCAGGCTCCATGCAGGGAGCCCGACGTGGGACTCAATCCCGGGTCTCCAGGATCACGCCCTGGACTGAAGGCAGCACTGAGCCACCGGGGCTGCCCTGCTTTTGGTTTTTGGGTCCAGCCTCATTTTTATTGTTGTTTGGCCAAGGAATGCAAGGTTGGTAATAAAGATGTGCTGCCGCATCAGGTGCAGGCTTGCAACTCTGGCACACTACCACTTTGTCTGTATTCCACTGGCCAAAGAAGCCTCATGGGGCTAAAGCAAGACTTTTTGTGAAGGAACTGTAGAGTACTTGGGCAAGGACATGCGGGTGGGTAGGGATAAGGATGGGGACGGTTCCCGTACCCCCTCTGGGTAAACTGTTTTTTGTGTGTGGCAAGTGGTGGTGGAGTTAGGGTGTGAATGTGTGTCCTTGCTGGTAGCAAATGTGCCTGTGATGGGCAAGGACCTACTGAAGGTAAATCCAATTGGTAAAGTGACCCTAGGTGTGTAAATTTAGATCAGGTGTGAGGAAGAATGATCCAGCACTTGTCATCTGTGAGACTCTATTGGTAGCACTTCGCTTACATTAACTTCTTTAATCTTTATTATAAATGTATGAGGTAAGTCCTATTCTTTTTTTTTATTTTTTATAATAAATTTATTTTTTATTGGTGTTCAATTTGCCAACATACAGAATAACACCCAGTGCTCATCCCGTCAAGTGCCCCCCTCAGTGCCCGTCACCCATTCACCCCCACCCTCCACCCTCCTCTCCTGCCACCACCACTAGTTCATTTCCCAGAGTTAGGAGTCTTTATGTTCTGTCTCCCTTTCTGATATTTCCTACCCATTTCTTCTCCCTTCCCTTCTATTCCCTTTCACTATTATTTATATTCCCCAAATGAATAAGACCATATAATGTTTGTCCTTCTCCGATTGACTTACTTCATTCAGCATAATACCCTCCAGTTCCAACCACGTTGAAGCAAATGGTGGGTATTTGTCGTTTCTAATGGCTGAGGAATATTCCATTGTATACATATACAATACATACATGTATTCCACATCTTTTTCCATTCATCTTTCGATGGACACCGAGGCTCCTTCCACAGTTTGGCTATTGTGGACATCGCTGCTAGAAACATCGGGGTGCAGGTGTCCCACGTTTCACTGCATCTGTATCTTTGGGGTAAATCCCCAACAGTGCAATTGCTGGGTCGTAGGGCAGGTCTATTTTTAACTCTTTGAGGAACCTCCACACAGTTTTCCAGAGTGGCTGCACCAGTTCACATTCCCACCAACACTGCAAGAGGGTTCCCCCTTCTCCACATCCTCTCCAACATTTGTGGTTTCCTGCCTTGTTAATTTTCCCCATTCTCACTGGTGTGAGGTGGTATCTCACTGAGGTTTTGATTCGTATTTCCCTGATGGCAAGTGATGCAGAGCATTTTCTCATATGCATGTTGGCCATGTCTATGTCTTCCTCTGTGAGATTTCTGTTCATGTCATTTGCCCATTTCATGATTGGATTGTTTGTTTCTTTGGTGTTGAGTTTAAGAAGTTCTTTATAGATCTTGGAAACTAGCCCTTTATCTGATATGTCATTTGCAAATATCTTCTCCCATTCTGTAGGTTGTCTTTGAGTTTTGTTGATTGTATCCTTTGCTGTGCAAAAGCTTCTTATCTTGATGAAGTCCCACTAGTTCATTTTTGCTTTTGTTTCTTTTGCCTTCGTGGATGTATCTTGCAAGAAGTTACTGTGGCTGAGTTCAAAAAGGGTGTTGCCTGTGTTCTCCTCTAGGATTTTTTTTTTTTTATTGGTGTTCAATTTACTAACATACAGAATAACCCCCAGTGCCCGTCACCCATTCACTCCCACCCCCCGTCCTCCTCCCCTTCCAACACCCCTAGTTCGTTTCCCAGAGTTAGCAGTCTTTACGTTCTGTCTCCCTTTCTGATATTTCCCACACATTTCTTCCCCCTTCCCTTATTTTGATGGAATCTTGTCTCACATTTAGATCTTTCATCCATTTTGAGTTTATCTTTGTGTATGGTGCAAGAGAGTGGTCTAGTTTCATTCTTCTGCATGTGGATGTCCAATTTTCCCAGCACCATTTATTGAAGAGACTGTCTTTCTTCCAATGCATAGTCTTTCCTCTTTTATCGAATATTAGTTGACCGTAAAGTTCAGGGTCCACTTCTGGGTTCTCTATTCTGTTCCATTGATCTATGTGTCCTTGTTTTTGTGCCAGTACCACGCTGTCTTGATGACCACAGCTTTGTAGTACAACCTGAAATCTGGCATTGTGATGCCCCCAGATATAGTTTTCTTTTTTAAAATTCCCCTGGCTATTCGGGGTCTTTTCTGATTCCACACAAATCTTAAAATAATTTGTTCTAACTCTCTGAAGAAAGTCCATGGTATTTTGATAGGGATTGCTTTAAACGTGTATATTGCCCTGGGTAACATTGACATTTTCACAATATTAATTCTGCCAATCCATGAGCATGGAATATTTTTCCATCTCTTTGTGTCTTCCTCAATTTCTTTCAGAAGTATTCTATAGTTTTTAGGGTATAGATCCTTTACCTCTTTGGTTAGGTTTATTCCTAGGTATCTTATGCTTTTGGGTGCAATTGTAAATGGGATTGACTCCTTAATTTCTCTTTCTTCAGTCTCATTGTTAGTGTATAGAAATGCCACTGACTTCTGGGCATTGATTTTGTATCCTGCCATGCTACCAAATTGCTGTATGAGTTCTAGCAATCTTGGGGTGGAGACTTTTGGGTTTTCTATGTAGATTATCATGTCATCGGCGAAGAGGGAGAGTTTGACTTCTTCTTTGCCAATTTGAATGCCTTTAATGTCTTTTTGTTGCTGAGGCTAGGACTTCCAGTACTATGTTGAATAGCAGTGGTGAGAGTGGACATCCCTGTCTTGTTCCTGATCTTAGGGGAAAGGCTCCCAGTGCTTCCCCATTGAGAATGATATTTGCTAAAAAAAAAGAAAAAAAGAAAAAAAGAGAGAATGATATTTGCTGTGAGCTTTTCGTAGATGGCTTTTAAGATGTTGAGGAATGTTCCTCTATCCCAACACTCCGAAGAGTCTTGATCAGGAATGGATGCTGTATTTTGTCAAATGCTTTCTCTGCATCTATTGAGAGGATCATATGGTTCTTGTTTTTTCTCTTGCTGATATGATCAATCACATTGATTGTTTTACAAGTGTTGAGCCAGCCTTGTGTCCTGGGAATAAATCCTACTTGGTCATGGTGAATAATTTTCTTAATGTACTGTTGGATCCTATTGGCTAGTATCTTGTTGAGAATTTTTGCATCCATGTTCCTCAGGGATATTGGTCTGATATCCCCTTTTTGGTGGGGTCTTTGTCTGGTTTTGGAATTAAGGTGATGCTGGCCTCATAAAACGAATTTGGAAGTACTCCATCTCTTTCTATCTTTCCAAACAGCTTTAGTAGAATAGGTATGGTTTCTTCTTTAAATGTTTGATAGAATTCCCCCTGGGAAGCCATCTGGCCCTGGACTTTTGTGTCTTGGGAGGTTTTTGATGACTGCTTCAATTTCCTCCCTTGTTATTGGCCTGTTCAGGTTTTCTATTTCTTCCTGTTCCAGTTTTGGTAGTTGTGGCTTTCCAGGAATGCGTCCATTTCTTCTAGATTGCCTAATTTATTGGCGTATAGCTGTTCATAATATGTTTTTAAAATCGTTTGTATTTCCTTGGTGTTGGTAGTGATCTCTCCTTTCTCATTCATGATTTTATTAATTTGAGTCTTCTCTCTATTCTTTTTAATAAGGCTGGCTAATGGTTTATCTATATTATTAATTCTTTCAAAGAATCAACTCCTGGTTTTGTTGATCTGTTCCACAGTTCTTCTGGTCTTGATTTCGTTGAGTTCTGCTTGAATCTTTATTAACTCTCTTCTTCTGCTGGGTGTAGGATCTATTTGCTGTTTTTTCTCTAGCTCCTTTTGGTGTAAGGTTAGCTTTTGTATTCGAGTTCTTTCCAGTTTTTGAATGGATGCTTGTATTGCGATGTATTTCGCCCTCAGGACTGCTTTTGCTGCATCCCAAAGATTTTGAACGGTTGTATCCTCATTCTCATTAGTTTCCATGAATCTTTTTAATTCTTCCTTAATTTCCTGGTTGACCCTTTCATTTTTTTAGCAGGATGGTCCTTAACCTCCATGTGTTTGAGGTCCTTCCAAACTTCTTGTTGTGATTTAGTTCTAATTTCAAGGCGTTATGGTCTGAGAATATGCAGGGGACGATCCCAATCTTTTGGTATCGGTTCAGACCCGATTTGTGACCCAGTATGTGGTCTATTCTGGAGAAAGTTCCATGTGCACTTGAGAAGAATGTGTATTCAGTTGAGTTTGGATGTAAAGTTATGTAGATATCTATGAAATCCATCTGGTCCAGTGTATCATTTAAAGCTCTCGTTCCTTTGGAGATGTTGTGTTTAGAATACCTATCGAGTGTAGAAAGCGCTAGATTGAAGTCACCAAGTATAAGTGTATTATTATCTAAGTATATCTTAACTTTGGTTATTAATTGATTGATATATTTGGCAGCTCCCACATTCGGGGCATATATATTGAGGATTGTTAAGTCCTCTTGTTGGATAGATCCTTTAAGTATGAGATAGTGTCCCTCTTCATCTCTCACTACAGTCTTCGGGGTAAATTTTAGTTTATCTGATACAAGGATGGCTACCCCTGCTTTCTTTTGAGGACCATTCGAATGGTAAATGGTTCTCCAAGCTTTTATTTTCAGGCTGTAGGTGTCCTTCTGTCTAAAATGAGTCTCTTGTAGACAGCAAATAGATGGGTCCTGCTTTTTTATCCAGTCTGAAACCCTGCGCCTTTTGATGGGGTCATTAAGCCCGTTCACGTTCAGAGTTACTATTGAGAGATATGAGTTTAGTGTCATCATGATATCTATTCGGTCCTTGTTTTTGTGGATTGTTCCACTGAACTTCTTCTTAAAGGGGAATTTTAAGAGTCCCCCTTAAAATTTCTTGCAGAGCTGGTTTGGAGGTCACATATTCTTTCAGTTCCTGCCTGTCTGGAAGCTCTTTATCTCTCCTTCCATTCTGAATGAGAGCCTTGCTGGATAAAGTATTCTTGGTTGCACGTTTTTCTCATTTAGGACCCTGAATATATCCTGCCAGCCCTTTCTGGCCTGCCAGGTCTCTGTGGAGAGGTCTGCTGTTATCCTAATACTCCTCCCCATAAAAGTCAGGGATTTCTTGTCTCTTGCTGCTTTAAGGATCTTCTCTTTATCTTTGGAATTTGCAAGCTTCACTATTAAATGTCGAGGTGTTGAACGGTTTTTATTGATTTAAGGGGGGGGGGATCTCTCTATTTCCTGGATCTGGATGCCTGTTTCCCTTCCCAGATTAGGAAAGTTTTTAGCTATGATTTGTTCAAATACATATTCTGGACCTCTGTCCCTTTCGGCGCCCTCGGGAACCCCAATTAAACGTAGGATTTTCTTCCTCAGGCTGTCGTTTATTTCCCTTAATCTATCCTTATGGTCTTTTAATTGTTTGTCTCTTTTTTCCTCAGTTTCCCTCTTTGCCATCAACTTGTCTTCTATGTCACTCACTCGTTCTTCCACCTCGTTAACCCTCGTCGTTAGGACTTCTAGTTTGGGTTGCATCTCATTCAATTGATTTTTAATTTCTGCCTGATTAGCTCTAAATTCTGCAGTCATGAAGTCTCTTGAGTCCTTTATACTTTTTTCTAGAGCCACATGTAGCTTTATAATAGTGCTTCTGAATTGGCTTTCTGACATTGAATTGTAATCCAGATTTTGTAACTCTGTGGGAGAGAGGACTGTTTCTGATTCTTTCCTTTGAGGTGAGGCTTTCCTTCTAGTCATTTTGCTCAGTGCAGAGTGGCCAAAAACAAGTTGTATTGGGGAAAAGGAGAAGAAGAGAGGAGAGAAAGAAGGAAAGAAAAGAGAAAAAGAAAAAAGGAAGAAAAAAAGAAGAGAAAGAGAAAGAAAAAGAAAGAAAGGGGAAAAAAGGGTGGGGGGGAAGCAAACAGAAATCAAAAAGCAAAAACAAAAAACACACACGGGGGAGTATCTTCTGATTCTGTACTGTAAGTCCCTTGACTTCCCCTGGACCTTGTCCGTCTAGCTGGTGTTCTGGGGGAGGGGCCTGTTGTGCTGATTTTCAGGTGTTAGCACTTGGGGGAGCTGCTGTGCCCCTGCCTGGTGCAGGGCTCGGTGGGGGTTGTTTACCCCGTGAGGCCGCAGGAGGAACAGCCCCAGTGGCGGGGCAGCTCTGGAAACCTGGATTCAGCCCCGCAGGAACTCCGGAGCTCTCCGTCTGCAGGGCCTGGATGCTCCGGGGCGGGGCCGCTGACCTGCTCTGCTCAGGGCAGGAGCTTCCTTGCTGTCCTGGGCCCTCCCGGCCTCTGCCTGTCCCGGGGGAGGCCGGATCCTGGGCTGTGTCCCGGGCCCTGTGCTCCGGGGCCTGCGCTGTTGGATTCGCGCTCCCGCCCCGCAGCCCCCTCCGCGGAGCCGCCCCCGAGCCCCCCGAGCTGCTCCGGGTCCCGCCGTGCGCGCTGCAGCCCTTAGGGAGCTCGGCGCATCTCCCGGGGCGCAGGTGCCTGTTAGTGTCCCCGGGAGCCCGAGGGCATCCCCGCCCTCCTGGGTCCTGCTCCAACTCCCTGGAGCCCCTTTCCGCCCGGGAAGGTCGGTGCAGCTCCTGCTCCTCCGGGACGGGGCTCTCCTGTCCTGGGGACACTCGCCCCGGCCTCAGCCCGGCTCCTCGCGGGGCCCCTCCCCCTTGGAGGCCTTTTGTTTCTTTACTTCTTTTTCCCCGTCTTCCTACCTTGATAGAAGCGCGAACTCTTCTCACTGTAGCATTCCAGCTGGTCTCTCTTTAAATCTCAGGCCGAATTCGTAGATTTTTCAGGATGATTTGAAGGTTATCTAGGTAATTTGGTGGGGACAGGTGACTTGGGGACCCTACTCTTCTGCCATCTTGCCCCTCCTCCCCGGTAAGTCCTATTCTTGATCCTCTTTCACAGAGGGAAACCCGAAAGCAGAGTGAGTTGAAACAACTTCTTCAAGGTTGAGTAGCTTGGAAAAGGTACAGATTTCCACATGACTAATGGCAAAAGGAGAAGAGGCACTTGGCAGATGATGCCATCTTCTTCATGAAGCCACATGAATTCTAACCGTAATCCATTTTGGAGAACCAAAGAGCCTCATTGCTAAGATTTTTGATTTGACATACAAGGGATTTTTTCCTGCCTGACGGCCCTTCTCTTCCCTAGCTACAGCAACTGGATTTTTCCCTTGGGAGAATCACTGTCCCTCATCTAAAGCATGTGATTTGAAAAGCGGGTCTGACCCTTTATCTCCAAGGCTGGACAATCAATCAGGCCTGGGGACTAGGTGAGAAATCAGCATCCACCATCCAGACTTTTGTTCCGGCTTTTAGGCCTGCTCTTTCTGGTAGGGATGTTAAAGCTGGGATAGCTGGTGGCCATCTTGCCATGGTTGGAGAAACTCTGAGATTTAAAGTAACCCAGGGGGCACTGATGCTGGGGGACTGAAAGAAATAAATTCCTAATGATGTTATTTGAGTGCCTGGATTTTGGTTGTTGTTGTTGTGTTGTTTTTAAAGATTTATTTATTTGACAGCACATGGCCAGAGAGCACAAGCAGAGGGAACCTCAGAGGGAGAGGGAGAAGCACACTCCCTGCTGAGCAGGGTGCCTGGGGCTCAGCTTCAGATCGCTGGGATCATGACCTGAGCCAAAGGAAGACCCTTAACTGACTGAGCCACCCAAGCACCTCCTGAGGCCCTGGATTTAGCCATACTTGAGCTTCTCATTACAGAGCCTGTAGACTTCTTAGTTACTTGAGCCAATAAAGAATGTTCACTGTCAAAGCCAGTTTGAATCAAATTTCTGTCATTTATGGCAAACCGCCCTGTCTAAAAGTGTACAGATCACTTTTCTGGACCATTCTGCTGCCCTGGGAGCCTCCGTCCTTTCTGCAACAGATCTTGGAAAGTTAGGCTGATTTCCTTTCTCTGAAGCTTCCACCAACATCCACCTATTCTTACATGGAGCTTTGTTCCTTGAACCTTCAATTCCTTATTGACACCAATACCAAGAACAGTTCCTTTTCATTTAAAGGCTGTAGGCTCATCATTTTAAAGAGAAAACCGGTCACATAGAAAATCAGCATACAAAAGTTTGAAAGTGGAAAAATCTCACATGTTCCGACAGCTGTGGCAGTGTTTTGGTGTTCAGTGTGGTAGCCGTGAACCATCGCTGTCTACTGAGCACAGCAAATGTAGCCATTGTGAGTTGGAAGCTGAATTATTTATTTATTCAATTTCAGTCAAAAATTAAAGTGCATATTTGATTTAGTTATTGGAAAATATTTTTATGCATGCTTGGAACAACTCGAGTATATGAATTTTTCTTACCTACTGTACTTTGTAAATCTAAATACTGATCCAGTATTTCTGATAAAAATGTAGTATCTGAATTGACATATGGTATAAGCATAAAATACACATAAGATTTCAAAGATTAGATTTGAAAAGAAGCAAAAATGTTTAATTTTTATATTGACCACATGTTGAAATATTTTTGATATAGTGAGTTAAAAGTGTTTTAAAGATTTGAGAGAGTGGAGGGGAGGGGCACAGGAAGAGGGAGAGCGAGTGGGGAGTCAAGGGAGGGGCACAGGGAGAAGCAGACCATCTTAAGTCCACTCCACACTGAGCGCGCAGCCAGATGCAGGGCTCAATCTCATGACCCTGAGATCATGACCTGAGCCAAAACCAAGAGTTGGAGGCTCAATTAATTGAGCTACCCAGGCCCCACTAAAAGTATTTTAAAAATTTACATGTTTCCTTTTACTTTCTCAAACATGGCTCACATTATATTTCTTTGGACAGTGCTGGTTTACAGTTTCTGTGTAACCAAATCAGTGATTTGAAGACCCTACTTGAAGACCCTATGTAAGGCAGAGTTCACCAAACCTATAGTCATGGTGTTTTGTTCTGACAGTGTTCAGGATTTGCACCTGTATTCTGGAAAAAGCATTAAAGAAATGTGTCAGCAACCCCTCTTATGTTAGTCTTCTTATAAAAGTCTAGAACCATCTAAGTAGTTTTTATTTTTCATGTCATTATTTGATCAATGAACAAACCTTCTGCTTGTTCTTTATTTGATACTCTTATAGTTAAGGGTATAAAACATAAGTTCCTAAAAAATAAAAAATGGGGTAATATTTAATGCAAAATATTAGATGTTCTAGATTATATCCAGAAATCTTCCCTTATTATATTTCTTTGGTTGCTGTTTTGTTAATTTTTTAGATTATTTTTAATGTTAATTTTTAATTTTAATTTTAATATTATACAGGTCCGATATTTTAATGAAATCAACTGGCAACCCTGGGAAAACTCTGCTTTGTTTCATTTTTTCCACTTTCCAGACATCATCACTCTAGAGTGCTTCTTTCCACTCAAGCTGGAAGATACAATTGCAGCAAAATGGTGAATATGGGCTCAAGCTGCAAGGGACCTGCCAACTGGGAGGCTCCTGGCCCAGTAGGTCCCCTCCTGCATGGTAGAGACTCCCTTCAGATTTTCCTTTTAAGCATTCAAAGATCCCTTGGCACAAACAATAAAACAAACATATGCTCTTCACCCTGGAAAGCTGAAAAGCAAAAGATTGTTTGTTTTTTAAAGGACTTCATTGTAAATCCAGAATATACCCCTCAAACCATGTGCCAGCCATTTGCCTGCTTGCTCTCTGATCCATTCTCCACACTTATGCTCTCCTCTGCATTGCAGAAGGCTCCTCCTGCAAGCTACATTTCTCAGACTTTCCAGCCAACTGGCTTCTGGGTCAGTTCAACCCATCGAAGGTATGGGTAGGAGATAGGAGGGGACAGTACACTGAAGACAGGGAGAAGACAAGAAGCTTATCTTCCCCCCTCTTTCTTTCTGAAGATGTGTCATCTTTGGTAGTGGCTTTTGTGTCTTTAGTTTTCCAGCTCTTGTCAAACAACCCTTTATTCTATGACCTTATATGTAAAAATTTAAAAAAGGCACCTAAAATAATGCTGTAAATTGATTATGGACTTACAGTTAATATTTTAAAATGGATATGTATACATGTTGAATTATGATTATGGTTGATGGACTGGATCAGAGAAGGCCACTGGGGGTTCAGATTAAAGGGGACCTGATGTACAACTGTAATGAATATTTTATTCTTTTACAAAAAGAAGAGAGGCCATAACATGAAGGAGAAAAGAAAAACCACACTTCTTGACATTTTGGGGGAGAAGAAATGAGCTTTAGCATAATATATTTTTTTCTTAAGGTTTTTTTCAGGAATTGTATAAATATCATTAGTTTTCTGTTGCTACTGCAACAAATCACTGGATTTGGTGGCTTAAAACAATACCAACTTATTATCTTACAGTTCTGGAGGTCAGAAGTCTGACCCAGGTCTTATGGAGCTAAAATTAAGATGTCAGCAGTGTAGCCATCCTTTCTGGAGGTTCTAGAAGAGAATCTGTTTTCTTCTGTCTCTACCAGCTTCTAGAAGCCAGCCACATTCCTTTTGGCCCCTTTATCCATCTTCAAAGCCAGCAAGATTACACATCTTTGACCATTCTTCTGTAGTCATATTTCCCTCTGACTGCAGCAGGGAAAGTTTGTATGATTTTAAGGATCCATGTAATTAGGTTGGACCTACCCAGATAATCAGGATAATGCCACATCTCAAGAACCTTAATTTAATCACACCTGCAAATCCCCTTTTTGCTATGCAGGGTAACATATCCACAGGTCCTAGGGATTAGGATGTGGACATTTTGAGAGAAAGGTCCATTATTCTGGCTACCATGATAATTTATAATAGAAGATACACTCCATCTGTTAAACCAATGGCTCTCTCCATCTATCTAGCACGGATGTAAACCCCTTCATTTAGCATGCTATTTTTCTGAGAAGGCAACATTTTTATGCATGTTCAAGTCTATAGCAGTGAGGGTGTTCCTCATCTGATTATGCATAGCTGAGCAGGAAACTTGCTATACATTTTTACAATAGAATGTAATGAAAATTTTACCAGTTCGCTAAGATGGTTCTCATCAGGACAGCCAGGCAGGTCTCAAATTAAAGTTATGACAGAGCTGCCTTGCAGATATTTCTCCCAATGAACAGACAAGCATCACTTGCTCTAACTGTTGCTTTGCTATCGCAAAATCATTTTGCGATAATGACAGACTAACACAGTTCTATGAGATATTACACTTTGTACTAGTTGCAGAGATTCTGCTGAAAATAGGTCAGTTTCTTATGAAGTAAAATTTTGCTGAACTGGTTAGTTGTCTAGAAACTGGGGCTTGGAACTAATTATTAGAAAATGCTCATGTTCATTGACCTATGAGGAGCAAGTCTTCCTTCCCAAGCAGATTAGCTTCTCTTTAAGGAGAGAGGTAATGAATTTCAGAACTTTGCAAAGAGATCACAAGTAGACATTTGATTAAGCAAACAAGATAAAGCAAGAAGTTGGTAGATAATCATGAAAATAGTCCTTGTCAAGTCTTTCCACATTTCACTGAGCAATTGCATTCCTCCAGCAAACAAAGGAATAACACATTAAATGTTCAAGAAGTGGAATTGTGTAATTAACCATTAGAAATATTCAAGCTGCTCTTCCAGTTTATCAGAGGTTAACTGCTTTTTTTCCTGTCATCCTTTTGTAGGGCTTTTGTATGCTTTGTTTCTGAAAAGTGATTTCAGGAGCTAGAAATTGTTTCAAAACTTAAGATATAAGAAAGGGGACATTTCTGTGACTTCATAGTTCAAGTCAAACATTGTTCATGAATTTAGCAAAACATCTAATCATAGTTATTTTTTTTCCTGGCTGATTTTTCTTTTTCTTGGACTAGTGGAAACCAAGACAAGTAGGGGTATTGCTAGTGGGCTGCGAAGACCTATTACCCATCCCAAATTGAGCTGGGAAGTTGTGGGCAGCTGTATTGTCGGCACCTGCTTTCTCTAGGCCCAGCTGTAGGCTGTGAACTTCACAACTGCCCCCATGATGCAGCGTTCTTGGTTTTACAAGACCAGTGCTCTAACCCCTGAGCTGGTGGAGCCGACCACCAGCATTCTTGGTTTTAAATTCATTCTCATGCAGCCTCCCTTTTATGGATGCTTCCACTTTTGAGGTATACAGAGTTGAGTCTTCTATTCTCCCAGTCTTGAGAAATTCAACCCTGTCCCTGGCCTGGCTTCTCTGTAAGGGAGAAGGTGAAAATCGCCTTTTCATTCATTCCATAAATATTTATTCAATTTCATCTTAGATTAGGTTCACTCAAAAGTAGACCCAGAAAGAAGATAAAGTAAGCAGTTTTTTTGGGAGGTGATCACAGGAAACACTTAGTAGGTAAGTGGGGAATGAGATAGGAAGGGAAGGCAATGATAAAGACTGCATTACCGGGACGCCTGAGTGGCTGTCCGCCTTGGGCCCAGGGCGTGATCCTGGAGTCCCGGGATTGAGTCCCACATCGGGCTCCCAGCATGGAGCCTGCTTCTTTCTCTGCCTACATCTCTTTCTCTCTCTGTCTCTTATGAATAAATAAAATCTTTATATAAAAAAAAGACTGCATTACCAAGTTAAGTTACCACTGTGGGCAACTGGAGCCCAAGCCCACTGGGGAACTCTGGGAGCCATGTAGAAGACCCAGAGTTGATCTGTCTAGGACAGGGGAGCTGGGCTGTATATCCACCAGTCCCTAAGGATTGTTGGTGGAGGCCTACCAGTAATTAATTTCCCAGACTGTCAGTCAACTGTGCTGAGGCCAGAGTGGCTTTCTGCTGTTTGGAAGAAAGCCCTCTGGCAAAGAGATGCAGATACTGGCAGTTGGAAGTAGAGCAAACTCACATTGTAGTGGTAAAGTTTGAGACAATAAGACAAACAACTTTGTGTTTCAGCCTGAGTAAGGCATTGAAATAAGTGTTGGAGAAAAGGCTAATCTACTCCAACTGGCATGTTAAGCAGGAGCAGCTATGTTTTGCTGTGTGCTCAGAATGATGCAAGGTGCTGTAGAGGAAGCAGCAAAAGTAGGAGGCATGGTCTCTCCCTGATTCTGAGGTGCTTATCAAATAGCGAAGATAACCCTGACTTCATTATGTAATCTGGGCAAATGAGCAAAATATAATGCTGCTATAGGTGTTAGGGTAGGATGGGAAAAACTTCATGGAGAAAGCAAGAAATAAAGGAAGGAAAGTGTTTGCAGAAACAGAGACAAAGCCCGTATAGCTGGAGGAACTGCAAAAAAAAAAAAAAAAAAAAAAAATCAGCATGGAGACAAAGTTAGCCTAGCGTGTTGATAGACAGTGAACAAGCCCATGTGATTGGAGTAGATGAGACCTGTTCAAGAGTGAGAATCTTCTTGCTGTAGGACAAGGCCATCCTGAGAGGTTTGAAGGCAGAACAAAAAAAGTCTTGGCTTACTATTCTCCTAGAGATGTCTGTCATTGCCTTAAGCCTATAATCCCATGTGAAAAAGTCCACCCATGCCACAGTACTGCTGAAGAAGTGGCTGTGTCTCAGAAGAGGACCCTGCTTCCACAGTTGCATCTGATTGAGATGGGGAAGACATCTGACCTCAGGTGGGCTAATTAGATTCTGGTGTTTGGGTTTTGGGGTTTTGTTTGGGGTTTTTTTTTTTCCCCTGGTATTTGACATTTGGACCTAAGGCAGTAAGAGTTCGAATAAGCTGGTTTTCTGTAGAATGAGGGCAAGTGTTTTGTTTCCTTAGTAAGCCACAGCCATGTGCAAACAATTACATTAAAGCTTCACAGGAAATACTGAATTGCAGCAAAATGAGTTTATGCATTGAGAGAATCAGAGAAGGGAGGAGACCATGTGGCCCCCCAAATTTACAGATAACTTTCTAATCCCCAAACCCCAAGGCATGGTATATTTCTGTAAACTTCCCATTCAAACTGATTAGAGTGGGTTTCTCCTCCATGGAAATCAAGGACCCTTGACTAAGACAAAATGGTAGCCATTAATTTGCATATTGCCAGTGCTCCAAGCTGGTGATCCACAGAAGAAAACCTTGAGATGAGAATCATGTGCAAATGGTTTCTTAAAGGAGAGCTCCAGGGAGACCATAAAGAAATAGAGGAAGCAAGAGGGGAGGGAAAGAAGTCAAGCAGGGCGTGGATTCAGACTAAGTTGGTGGAGCCTGCAGGAGGTGCTGCAGTGGAAGTCAGGTCTCAGGTTTGCTTTCATCCTTAACCCCAGGCAAGGGTGGTGTTTTCACTCTGCCCTGTCCCAAGGATGCATTTAGGCAAGACCCTTGCCCTCAACTTCTCTGTAGCCTAGTAGCTGGAGATGAACTTGCAAAACACATAGGCAACTAGAAAAATGGCTTCCAGGTGGTAGAGGAAATCTAGACCCAAAGGAAGTTCTCTGCAAACAGTGAATGCTTTAACATCTGTGTGCCCCACCTTCACCCACCCCAAATAGAGAACCAAAGAACGACATAAGTGTGGCTAATTCCTCCTGGGTACTTTCAGGTTTTCCCTCTAGAAAGCAGGATTTCCTGAAGGATGACTGTTGAAGGAATGTGATAAGGATCAGCCAGAGCCCAGTGTACACTCACAGCCTTGACCCAAGAAGAGAGAAAAGTAAATATTAAACCCAACATCAATAAGACTGCTGTGTGCTTTTCATTTCCTCTTTTCCCTAAAGGCATGTTAGCTCTTTCAAAGACTAGGAACATACTGTTTTAAAAAAATAAACAGGGTCAGGCTGCCAAGAAAGCAGTGGGCATTTGCTTGCAGTAGTGGGGTTTTTACCCAACGTGACCTCTATGTAGGGTGAGAATTGTCAAAGTATGGACCAGAATTTACGAGGCTTTCAGGAGTCTTAAAGGCTCAAACTGATGAAATGTTGAGAGCTTTTTCTTTATTATGAGCAAATGATACACCATATGTCACTTTATTTTTTTTATATATAAGCAAGTGCTATATACTATTAAACTACTATATGAAGAATTCACTATTACTGAACTTTGAAATTCGTATATTTTAGGTAGTACACTATTGAAGTTTACTGAGAACAGTAATTCAGGATTCCAGTGAAAGTCAGCTTCCACTAAGTATTTCACAGCTGCACACAGGTGGATAGAAGGAATTCCCACAAGGCTTGGGGAAACCCTGAGAAGTCCTCCCCAGTGGGATCATTTATAGCTCTTACTTGGAGCAATGCTTGCTTCTTAATCATTAGCTGTTGTTGGCTCAAACTCCTCTTAATCTACTTTCTTTAGCATTTGGCTCATTTTCTCATGTTGTTCTCTCCAGAAGTAGAGTGTGAGATAAGTTTATAAGTGCAAGTAGTTTATATGGAGAGTGGTCCTAGGAACCACTCGGAGGTGAAGGTGAGTGAGGAGGTAAGACAAGGAAAGGAGGAAAAGCCATCAAAAGTGTGTTAATGAGCAGAATTAACCATGGTAGGCAGCAGGAGCTCGGGCCTTTGGGGACTTTGGAGAGATTTTGCATGACATGCCTCAAAGTTGCTCTACCAGAGAGGTGAGGATTGGGATATTTACCCAACACTTCCCACTGGCCAGGTCTTAAGAGCTACTTCTGGAGGCATCAACACACAGATACTTCCAGCCTTTCTTGCACACTGGATCGTCCTCCTGCAGCCAGAGAAAGCCCTTAGGGAGAGTTGCAGATCGTTTATTAGAGACTGTTCCATGAAAATAACAATCAGAAGAGAGGGCCAGCAGAAGCTGGGCAGGGCACAGGTGTGCTATGAATGAATGCATATTTCAATGAACAGAATTTGGGGCGGATAGTTTTCTAATCATTTCACTTTGAAACACCTGTGCTTTGCATTCCAAAGAACTATGTAAGCCCACATTGCTTAGTAGTCATAGAGAACTTTATGTAAGGATATAATTTTAATGTTGAACTTGGAGGATGGGAAGAAGCTAGACATATGAAGAAGGGAGCATGGTCCTAAAATCTTGGGCATTAGTTTGTCCATTCAGTTTTTGAGTGTAGAACATGGAGATTTATTTTTTTTATTTTTTTAAAGGTTTTATTTATTTATTCATGAGAGACAGAGAGCGAGGGAGAGGCAGAGACACAGGCAGAGGGAGAAGCAGGCTCCATGCAGGGAGCCCAACGTGGGACTCGATCCCGGATCTCCAGGATCAGGCTCTGGGCTGAAGGCGGGGCTAAACCGGGGAGCCACCTGGGCTGCATGGAGATTTAAATCCTAGATTGCTTGAAGAGTGATTCTTAGCAATCCTGTTCTCATTCAGAATGAAATTGTTTTGTTTCTAGCCATCTCCTGCAGGATAAAATTTCAGATTTTTCATTTGATCCCATTTTAACATTGTGCTTCTCATTTTTCTGTGCCCACCCATTAGTCACATTTGCCAATTCCATTTTCACCAATCACTGCTTTGACAGTTTCCATCTTCCATCCTAGGTTTCTCTAATCTAGTTTCTTTTTTGTTTTTTTAAGATTTTATTTATTTATGAGAGAGAGAGAGAGAGAGAGAGGCAGAGACACAGACAGAGGGAGAAGCAGGCTCCATGCAGGGAGCCTGATGTGGGACTTGATTCTGGGTCCCCAGGATCAGGCCCTGAGCTGAAGGCAACGCTAAACCGCTGACCTACCCGGGCCGCCCTCTAATCTAGTTTCTTAGAAAAAAAATCTCATTGGAGACACAGAAATTCTCAATCTACTCTAAAACGTGGTGGGAATGATAATTCAGATACCTGGGACTGGACTTGCCCCAATTTGTCTGGTTATAAACTTTCCCACTTTGTCTTGCCCCTCAGCCCAAAGGTAATTCCATATGTCTCAGATACTAATCTTGAAGTTTGTCTTAGGTTCTTGACACTCTGTGAGTAATTGCAGGGCATTGAAAAGGACTTAAATGAGAAAGAAAGTCTTCCCCAAAGACCTTGTGCCACAGATTTTTTTCTTGCAGTGGGAGTCACTGTCAAATTGCCTGAGTCACACATCTTTTCTTTCCAGTGTAACACACTCCCAAGGGACTTGTGGCTTCATCCTGAGCAAATTCAGTCAGCAGTGTTAGAGGGAATACTAAGAACTTTAAAGAATTACAAAGCCAGCTCAGACCTCAGTTCCTAAAAGATTTCCTGAATTCTTCCAGGTAGAGACAGCATTACTTGTCATCAGACAATGGAGTGTCCCCTTCCATCATATTCCACCATTGATGGCATTGCCCTTCCTTGGGCTTTCTCTGATGATTCTGACTTTTGAAAAAATCATAATCTCCAATACACATAATGTGTATTTGGACTTGTCACCCTCTCTGCACATGATGGTTTTCTACTTTATCACACTGTGATGAATTTCCTTTGATGGAAAACTGTTTTTACATACTATTATAGATTATTTCCATCAACTTTTCTTTCATTAAAAAGGCTTTACAATGAGAATAGACACCTGTACTCTGTCTGTAATTTGATTCAATTTTCAATAGCCCTTTACTGTGACCTATTTTTTCCGTATCTAGACATAGAGTTAGCTCTCAATTAAGGTTGAATGAATAAAACATTTTCTTCTTTATAAGAAGATCCAACCTAGTCAAGCTGTATGCAGACTTCAAATATATGTGTTTAAGGAATTCTAGGTATCTGGGTTTCTGACCTTATATCTGAAATCTCATACCAACTTCATTGACTTTGTTTATGTGGTACTGGAGAACAGGAAAGAAAAAAAGTAATACATAAGCATATCTTTACATAACTACAACAGGAAAAAAAAATCCTCACCTCAAAGCTGCAAACCAGTATTTTAATCCACCTAAAACCTCTCTTCCTGTGGTTTTTCAGCCCTCTTAAAAAAATACTTCCAGTGATGGCAAGCTCATTATCCTCCTCAAGGCAATTCAAACAACTTTCAGTTTAAAGAAAAGTATTCGGGGGCCAAATTACAGACAGTTGTAAGTGCTGTGCTAAAATATTTGGATAGCTTTCTGTGTTGGTCATCTTAATTAAGGGAACTCTGCAAAATAAACCACATTACTAACCCACATGGGAAAAGAAAACAATTTATATTGAACCTCAATGTCTCCTGACATCTGTGAAATCCTCATCCCCTAACCAACGTATTTGTTTATCCACCAAATGTGTACCCATTTGGGTCACCATCTCATTAGTGTACTATGAATGACTATGATTCAGTAACTGTATTGAATAGCTTTACTCTCCTTTCAACCGGAAGCTCCAATAAAATCATCTTGACATAAAGGAGTATCTTTCTAGTTCTGCAGTGGTCACATTGCTCTAGAAGGGTCTTTGAGGTAACCAACCCAAGCCATTTGTTCTCCATATGTGACCTAGCACAGGTTCCTTGTGTTCTGACTTCAATTATAGTCAACATCTAAGGTTGATCCCCAAGGGGCACATGAAGGGGTATGGGATACACTAAGCTTCTTTGACAACCCCAGTAGTCACTGTCACAGCTGCCTTCACACAGGCCTCTCCATTTCTAGTCTGAACAGTATCATAGTTTATTGTGCCCCCTCACCACCCACCTTTGCCAGGTCTCTCATCCCTTCCTACTAGAATGCACTCTCTTACATGCACACCTGATCATGTTATCTTAATTGTTTGCCTCCTTGCCATCTGCATAAAATTCAGACTCCTTACTATGAAAATACAAAGTTGATGCTAACTTCTCCCTTCTTGATCTATCTTCCAACCTTGTGGGGTTAACTTTGTTCTTGGGTAGAATATGCTCCCTGCTGGTTCTCTTCCTCCCAGTCTTTGGCTACACCCATCCCTCAGAGCAAATCCCTACTGCATAGCTTGAGGGAAGCTGGTTTTCCCTCACATTTCCTTCCCCAGCAGGATAGGTTTATGCTCCACTGCATCTTGAGCTTATCTCAAATGCTAGCACTAATCACTCTGTATTGAAATAATTTCCTACACTACATCTTCCCCAAACCTGGAGTTTTTGGTAAGAACAGGCTGGATTTATCTTGTAACATCAGGATGTAACATAGTGTAGTTGCCTCATATTGTGAATTCATGATGAATGCAGGTGCTCCAACCCAGAAGTGAATAAATATTCAGCACACTGGAAAATCTAATCATGCTGCTGAAGACAGTTCTATGGAATATACCTTTTGATTGAACTCCGAAGTAGCTAGGTAATGATTGCTTTTATTGGAAGCACTAAAATATTAAAAGTAGTGATCTCTGGTAGTTTTCCCCTGGATGATGTCTTTGTCTTAATTTTTATATTCCCCAAATTCTGTGTAAGGAGCCAAATGGATTACATTTATAACTAGAAACAAAGGTTAAGAAACATTGTATGTTATTTTGCATTTGCATTTACCCTTATGGCAAATGTGTGCAGAGCAAAAAGACTGGAATAAAGTCCTTAAGGGGTGGTCAGTGGTTTTCTCTAGAGTTGGATAAGAGGTGACTTTTTTCTTTTTCCTTCTAATTTGCATTTTTCCTGTATGAGTATGTATTCCTTTTACAATAAAAAAGTTATATTTAAGTTTTCAAAAATTAAAGAACATGATTTAATAATTGGAATAGTCAAATAATCAAACAACCTCCTATCAAGAGATTACTGAACTTACTCAAATCATATTTATTGTCAAGCCACTTAGTTATTCTGAGATCCCATGGAAAACAACATACATACAAGAATCTATCATTTAAAATGGAAAAATATAACTCGGCAAATTATAAAACTAAAAAATTTGTCTTAGACTTTTTGGAAGTTAAGCGTATCATTGGACTGGGAAGAGAACCTAAGTCCAGTTGTGAATTATAGAGTTGGTTTTTAATGGAATGTAACTATTTCTGTTGCCAAATCTATTATCCTTTGGCACATGATACACCAGAGATTAAAGTTCCATATATTTAGTAAAATATTAGTAAAAAATTAGTAAAATTAGTAAAAATTTAGTAAAACTTTACTGTGAAGCAGTAAAAATAGCTTTAGTCATAATTTATACAGGTGCATATTTATAAGTAGAGCATAAATATTTGAGAAAAAAGCAAAGAGAAAGGTAGAAATCAACATTATTTTAGAATTTCTTTTTATTTTCTTCTTTAAATCCATATTCTTTGCATTTATTATGAGTTAAAACTAAACACTCCTTCACTATTTATCAAACAAGACTTCTCTCAATTGCATTTGGTGAGAGTGGAGTAAAAATCAGTTGATTATGGTTATTTATTGAAAAGGAGATTAGATATTAGTTTTTAGCCATTATGAGTTGTCTTAGTTCTTGAAGTTGTCAAGTTCTTGAATATTATCAATTATCAATCAACTATATTATTAATTATTGATAATATTGAATTGAAAATATGATTTACAAACTCATCAATAATTTTCATGAATGATTAAATGTCAGAGTAGACACTTCTAAAGTGTCCTCTAATCCGAGGCCTGAGAATGCTATCCTTAGAGCTACACAAATGCTAATACTTAAGACACGGAAGGCCAGCAATGATTGAACAATGGAAACATGGATGTACTTAGTACTTCATAGTGGGCTGGATAATATTTATTGTCCCACTGTGTCCTCAACACAATTCTATGAAGAAAGTCTATTAGAGTAGTCAACACCTTGTAATCTTAGCTGCTTATAACCTACCATGACAGAACCTTTCTGTCATGTCCATTGACAGGCAGTTCTGGACCTTGCTCTGTGTGTCCTGGGCTGACAGAAGAGCCAGCAGCAAAGGGAAGTGGAGCTTAAAGACTCTCAAGCCTCCGACTCAAATTGCAGCCTGGCAATGACAAACATCACTTATGCTCACAACTCATTTGTTCACCACTAGTTGCCCGGAACCACCCAACCATAAGAGGGCAGGACAGGAAGTACAGTCCTACAGTGTGTGGGGACAGTCAGGAAATATTGGTGAATAGTACTAGCCACTACTACAGTGAGTGAATGTCACTAGTTTACACACGAGGAAACAATCTGCGAGAGGTCAGTTTGCCAAGTCATATAGCTAGTAAGTGAAGGGGCTGAGATGCTATTAAGGAATTAAGTGTGAATTCCAAGCCTACCAATTCTATGACATCTAGAAAGACATAGATATATTAGAAATTGAACAGAGATTAGCAGGTATCTCACTGGTCTCACTTTTGTGAACTCTGAAATCCCTTAGCTATACTTCCGGCTGCCTGCCTCAAAAGCTGGAGACTAAAAATAGTGCCTTTTTTTTTTTTAAGATTTTATTTATTCATGAGAGACACAGAAAGAGAGGGGCAGAGACACAGGCAGAGAGAAGCAGGTTCCACGCAGGGAGCCTGATGTGGGACTCGATCCCGGGACTTCAGGACCACACCCTGGGCCGAAGGCAGGCACTAAATGGCTGAGCTATCCAGGGATCCCCGTGACTTTTTTTTTTTAAAACCAGAGCTGAATTCCTTATGCTAATGTACTGGCCCATGGAGTTCTTGGGTAATTTATTGACTATCAGGAGCAATGTGACTTGCAATGACTTGGAAGATGTTGTTAGCAAGATAAAGCCAAATAACCCTCAGAAGAGTCAATACTATCCATCCAATTTGCTTCTGTGATGTGTGTTTTTCATTAAGATGACTTACAGACAGGGCTGTTGCTTGCCGTAACTCCAGGAGCACGGTTCATATAGTACCCTGTGGTCCTGGCATAGGGTTGTGCAATGCAATTGTTCAAAAAACATCTGTCCTCCTCCAGGGCACATGTCCTACTTTCCCTCCGATTTCAGCCCCTCTCCTCCATGGCATTTCACCTCTTATAAGTAGGTGTTAGAAGGGAGGAAATTATCAGTAAAGCATTGAGAAGTCTATACAAATTTTGCCTTCCTGTTGAGGGAGGGCTTAGCCAATGAAAGTTCTTTCTGTCATTTCCCTTTTGGCATTTGACAACTTGTGACTTTAAGCACCTGCTGTAGATGGTGCAGCACCAAGCAAACAACACATTCACATTGCTTCTACATAATCTCCAGGAAGTGATCTCCACCTAGGCTGCGCAAGAATACCCCGGGTGTTTTCAGAAAATCCCCTTGCCCTTTTCCCCACCCTTGGGATCTGATTTGATTGGCCTGGGATAGGGCCATGGATAGTTTACAAAGCTTCTCAGGTGGCTTTAATAGTAGCCTCTGTTGAGAATCACTGACTTAAGAAATAGTTAAAAAGTATTCTGAGACAAGGTTACTACTAGGAAGTTCAACTTCCTAGACGACTGTACATTGGAGAACTATAACAGTGCTCTGTGAAAACAACGAAGAAAGATGAACTGTAATAGATTTGATTACTGCACCTACCAATTTGGTGTCTGGCCCACAATTTTGTCGAAGCTCATTCGTACAGCCATATTGCCAAATCTGTTAGATCACTGGTTCTCTCTTTTTTTTTTTTTTTTTTAAAGATTTTATTTATTTATTCGTGATAGAGAGAGAGAGAGACAGAGACAGAGACAGAGACATAGGCAGAGGGAGAAGAAGGCTCCATACAGGAAGCCCGACGTGGGACCCAATCCAGGGACTCCAGGACCACGCCCTGGGCCAAAGGCAGGCACTAAACTGCTGAGCCACCCAGGGATCCCCAGATCACTGGTTCTCAACTTTGTAGTTAATGGTGGTTGTGGAAAGCTTTTATTTATTTATTTATTTTTTTATTTTTCTTGAACCTGCTCTTGATGTGCAAATGTCACTTCCAGGTCTGAAAAGCTTTTAAAATTCAGACACCCTGTCCCTACCCAAGCCCAATTAAAGCAGAGGCTTTCTGGGTAGAGGACAGGTATGTTTTGTTTCGTTTTGTTTTTTGTTTTGTCTTTAAATGTTCTCTCGCTGATTCCAAAATGCAGCCAAAGTCAGGAACTACTAGTTACTTTTAGTCAATATTGTATTAAACTTCATAGCAACTTTTTAAAATTGGCTCTTCCTTCTTCATGGGAACCAGTTACCTTGGCTTCCATGACTCCACACTCTCCTGTGTTCTTCTTTTCTTCCAATTTCTCTATTTTACGATGTCACTAAACATAACACCTCCCAAACAGGACCCTTGATCTCAGATATGTGCTTTTTGATGCCTTCTTTGCTCTCCTATGCAATGCAATATCTCCAGTTGTATAAGCCAGAAATCTGGGAGGTGATTTCAGTGCTGTCACTCCTCAGACCTCACCCACAAATCCAGGCCTTAGTCATATCCCATCTTGTCTACCTCCAAACACACTTCAAAGCCACCCTCTTCTCTATGCCTCCATAACCGTGTTAGGCATTTCTTGTCGCATCTTGTTGCCCTAAAACCTAGTGCCTTAAAACCATGAATGTTTTATATTGCATCCAGCTTCTATTGGTCAAGAATAAAGGATGGCTTACCTGGATGATTCTGGCTAGGGGTCTCTCATGAGACCAACATGAGATATTGGCCAGGGCAGCAGTCTTCTGAAAGCTTGACTAGCACTGGAAGATTGGCTTCCAATGCGGCACACTCACATGGCTGGAGGGTTTGTGCTAGCAGGTGGTGGGAAGCTTCAGTTCCTTCCCACATGGAACTCTCCACAGGGCTGCTTGAGTGTTCTCAGGACATAGAGGTTAGATACCTCTAAAGTGAGTAATCCATAAGAGAGCAAACAGGAGCCTGCAGTGTTTCTTTTGGCTGATTTTTAGTAGTCACACACCATCATTTTTGTATGATCTTATTGGTTACCCAGATTAACTCTGTTTAATGTTCTAAGGAACCACACCAGCATGTGAAAACTGGGAGGAAGTGGATCGTGGGGACTGATTTGGAGACTGGCTAACACAACTGCCAATACTCTAAGCTGTGCTACAATCATAAGGAACCACATATTTTAATAATATTAAAATACCCTGACTGATCACTTCTAACTTTGTCATTTCAGCATTTTCTATAAAGCAGCCATAATGATGTTTTTTCCCCCACAATGACCTTTTAATAGAGAGAATTGGATCATGTCATCTGTCTGCTTGCACCCTTTAAATGGAGTTCAATTATATTGAACTTAGAAAGTCACACTCCTTACTCTTCTCTGCAAGTCCTCAACATCTGATTCTAGCTTCTCTTTCAACCTCATCCTCCACTCTCTCCCCTCCACCACTGTCTTTGTTCAAGGCCATTCTGGTCTTCCTTGGTGCATACTCCTTACCAAGCCAGGCTCTCTTTCACTTCAGAGACTTTGAGGTGATTTCTTGTGTACAGACTGCCTCCCTCGCTCTCCTCTCAATCTGGCAGGTGCCGCTCATTCTTTAGGTCTTAGATACTTTCTCAGAGAAGACCTCCCTGCCTCCCAATCTAAAACTTCACCCAGTTACATTCATCACAATTCATAATGATACTTTGTGTTTACTTACTGTCTTTACCCATCATGGCAGCAGGTGCCAAGGAAGCAGTGAGTGAGCTTTGTTCAGATTCTACACCAGGTGCCTAGAATGCTGACAGGTAACTAGGAGATCCTTAATATTTACTGCAAGCAACGAATGAACGAATGACTTATAGTCTTCAAGTGAGGATTCCACTTGAACTCCCCCAGTTTCAATTTGTGTTTCTCTTAAGCTTTGCCATCAATTTCAATGCTAGAGGTGAGAAAATAGAGCTGGGAAAACCAGACACAAACAGAGAAGTTTAGATAAAAATGAAAACTATTCTCTCTTTATTCCGGTAATACATTTTCCTCTAAAACCTGAAAAGGATTAACCTTTTTGGACTATTGATTTTTTAAAAATGGTGCAGAAAAGATTTAAGAACATTCTGCTCTATTCAAAATGATTTCTATAAGTAGAAAAGGTGATCTAGAAAAGCCCCAAACCAATTACCGCATTTGAATCGATAAGTACATTTTATATTTTTTTTTTGTCAGACACTTCTCACCAAATGGCTTAGAGAATATCATCTGTTCTTGTTTTTTTGTGCATTCCTACTCACACATATCAAATGAGGAAAAGCCCAAGGCGAGGTGCTCACATTTGCATCATAAAACACGTGGCACATTTAGAAATTGGCACTATAAGAGTAGATTTCATGCTGCAGAACACATTTATCTGCTGATGTGTGGTCTAGGAAGTGTTTTTATCCTACCAGTTCTGCCTCCCACCCTACCCTCCAAAAAAGAAACACTCTTTTTTTAATATATAAAGATTTTATTTATTTATTCATAAGAGACACACAGAGAGAGGCAGAGACATAGGCGGAGGGAGAAGCAGGCTCCATGCAGGGAGTTCATTGTGGGATTTGATTCCAGGACCCCGGGGTTACACCCTGGGCAAAAGGCAACCTCTCAACCACTGAGCCACCTAGGCATTCCCAAAAAGGAAACACTCTTGCAAAGTCATTTGTAAAGGGGTTTTGAAACCCTTTGCTCGCTGCTAATGTGCAATTCCTTCATTTTTCAGAATGATTGACAATTTCTATGCATATTGGAGCCTGGGGTAGAGTTGAGACTCAAATAGAAGCATGGTGGAGTAAGGGGAGCCCTTGACCAGAGGGCACTGATTTAGAAGACTTGTTTCAGACACATACATAGCTGTGTTAGGAGTGGCAGAGGGGAGGGTTAATATAGTCCAGTAGAAAGAAACAGGGAAACACCAAGAAACAGATGCAGGAACTCAGGAGTGTAACAGGGATGGATTAGCATAAGAATAAACCTCTCTACAGGGGACCAGGCACTAAGGAAGTAGTACATGCATGATTTTCAGTTGCTTACCAAGACTAATTTTAAAATAATTTAAGTGTATATTACCTTACATCTTTGATGTGGCAGGAAAATCCCTTCAGGGATTTATAAAGTAACCATATGGATTTGGGTAAGTATTTGATTCCTATTTAATTCTGCTGATTCTCCCCTTACCCTAGGAATTTCCTTGATTTTAGTAACACCACAGTCGCTGGCACTTTTCAAAATGCTTGAAGGGCAGCCCTTTTGTACTAGGGCCCATAACACAAACCAACTTAATCAAAAGAGAACGTGATGGCCCATGAAGCTTAGGACCTCCAGGGGTAGACCCAGAGAGACTGCACATAACACTTGAAGTGTGTCTCCTTCCTGGGCTTGGGGGCAATCACTCTCCAGTTCCCCTGCTCCTTCAGCTCTACTTAAATTTACATGAGCTCCAATCTCAGACAGAATGTGCCTGTACCACGGCACAGAGGTCCACCCACGGCTCTAGGCTCACAACCTGTCAGAATCTCAAGTGAAGAGGTAGTCTTTCCCAATCAGGTCAGTAAAAACCCTGGCTGGGTTTTCAATGGATCTAGTTTGGGCCTCTTTCTCCACCCAGTTTCTCTTTCTGTTCTCATTAGACTGCCTTCCTTTCATCTCTTGGAACAAGTCTGCCCTGCAAAATGCTATTCGTTCCATCAGACTCTTCTCTTCCATCAGGGTCAACTTAATTCCCCATCCTTCAGATCTCAGCTAAAATGCCATTTCATTGGTGTGAAGTCATCTGATGTTGTAGTGACTCTGTGAGTTTCTACATTGTCTCAGGATAGGGTACCTTGCAGCTATACAAGGCTAGCACTATGCTGATCTCCTGGGATGCCTCCGGATAATGAGAAAACATGGCATCTAGGACTTTATAATGTGTGGTTTAAAATTCAAAATTCCTCTGGAAGCAACCTGTATTAACTTAACTAGACTTTCTAGGATGTATAGATTGATAGTTTGCATCTGTTTTAACAGGTCATACAGTCTTCCTGATTTTTAATATGGCTAGTGATACAAAAGACCCTTCAACAAACATGTATCTGGGCCCATGGTTCTTTTTTTTTTTTTTTTTTTTTTTTTTTTAAGATTTTATGTATTTGAGAGAGAGAGAGAAAGAGTACAAGTGGGAGTGAGGGGCAGAAGCAGAGGGAGCAGACTTCCTGTTGAGCAGGGATCCCAATGCAGGATCCCAAGATCATAACCTGAGCTGAAGACAGATGCTTTAACCGATTGAGCCTCCCAGGTGCCCCTGGGCCCAGTTATATTGATAGTATATAATCTGAAGATGAAGTGTATCCTATCCTAAGTAACTAAGAAAGGCCCTGGGGGTGGAGGGGTGGTATGCCTGGAATCTTAAAGCCATATATTATTGCCTATGCTCTGTCTTGCTATTATCATACCCTTTACCTGTATTAAAACCTATCATCAGCATTGGTGAGGATGTAGAGAAAGGGGAACCCTCTTGAACTGTTGATGGGAATGCAAACTGGTGCAGCCACTCTGGGAAACTATATGGAAGATCCTCAAAAAGTTAAAAACAGAACTACCCTATGATCCAGCTGTCACACTACCAGATATTCCCTCAAAGAATAAAAAAATACAAAAAAAAAAAGAATAAAAAAATACTAATTCAAAGGGATACCTGTATCTCAAAGTTTATAGCAGCATTATCTACAATAGCCAAATATGGAAATAGCCCAAGTATCCATAGATTAATGAATAGAAAAAGTTGTGATGTATATCAACAATGGGATATTAGCCATTAAAAAATGAAATCTTGCCACTTGCAATGACATGGGTAGATCTAGAGAGTATTATGCTAAGCAAAATAAGATAGCCAGAGAATGACAAATACCATATGATTTCACTCATGTGGAATTTAAGAAACAAAACAAATGAGCAAAGGGGGGAAAAAAGAAAATCAAACCAAGAAACAGACTCAATTATAGAGAACAAACTGATGGTTATCAAAGGAGAGGGATGGGTGGATGGGTGAAATAGGTGACTGGCATTAAGAGTACACTTATAGTGATGAACACTGAGTAATGTAGAGAATTGTTGAATCACTATATTGTATACCCGAAACTAATATTACACTGTATGTTAACTAACTGGAATTTAAATGAAAAAAGAAAACCTTACATGAGTATATGCTGTGGAATCTTGTCTTATGATAATTATCCAAACTTGTGTGATTATCAAATATGTATTTTGTGGTTATTCTATTAAAACATGTCTCTGCTACCAAACTGTAAGCTCTACAAGGCAGGAGCTATGCCTGATTTTGCATTTTATTTTCTCCTCACATGCTTGATACGTGGCGAGTCAGGATTCAACCAGGGAAACAGAAAACCACTTTGAGTACTATCGGAGGGGAAGTTAATGTAAGGATTTGGTGGTGCAGTTGATAGAAGTTGGGTAGCTACTAGGGCACAAGAAGGCAGTCCAGATATTAACAAGCTGGCATCCCCAAGCTGGAGGGACAGGAGGAGGTGGTGATACCACCAGAACCCAGGAACCAGTTTCACCTGGTGGGACCTGGAACCATGGTGGGGTGGTCCGGGGGGAGCTAGTGCCACAGGGAGACAGATACATCTATTGCATGGGAGCTGCCCAAGGCAAACAGAGAAATTTCTCTTATTCCTTTCTTTTCCAATCTTTTATGAGTGTCTGCCTTTGCCAAAATCCAGCTGGAAGCCAGGTGATGCAGAAACCTGGGTATCTCTCCCTGATAGACCACGTGGGGAAAGCAAGAACAGCTCCAGGATTGTCAATATCAGTGCTCAATAAATATATGCTGAATGAATATGACCAAATTGTGTGCAGAGAAAGTGTTGCTGGTTGATTCAAAATTCTAGTGGTGCAGTCTTGAAAAGTCGAGATCTACAACAAAAATGCACATTTTACAGAGAACAGAGCTATCCCATGGAGGGCAGAATCTGGAGACACATAGTCTGCCTGGCTGTGGTCATGTCATGATAATTCTATTCTGACCAATCCTCCTTCTGGCTGACACTCTTCTTTCTTTAGTTGTGCAATATGTTGCTTTAGCTTGGGATCCATTTAAACTTGTCAGGAATACTTTTTCTATTGCTCATTACATTCTTTCTGTCTTAATTTCATTATTTAATTTTTGTGAGGGAATTCTTATTTTTCTTATTTCCAACTTCCTTAAGAGAGGAGCATCATGTTGGAGCTTCCATGCCTCAACAACAAAGAACATAATAATCTCCCAGGTTTAAAGACATACATGGATATGTCAAATCATCTTATAAAAAAGTCACTAAACCTATGGAAATCAAATAATCTTTTATGTATTAGTTCTTCAAAGTCTTATTATTGAAGATAAAAGGGAAAGGCCATCATTATTAATCCTGAATACATACACACACATATGCATCACATAATACTCAACTATTTATCCGGTATAAAAAAATTCTCCAGTGAGTTCCAGAACATTAACAGAATATTCAGTTCTTCTTTGCCCAGATAAAATTCATGATGTAGTAACAATTACCTAAAGATCTAAGAATGTTAGCATGAGCTTATCTGATGTGCACAGATGCCTCATCTGCCTTCATTTATAAATTCCCCCCAGGATCCAAATATTTGGAAAATAATAACACAGTTCAGATGACTATTTACTTCAAACTTATAACTGCATGTAGAAAGCATCTAAATTCTTCACTTTCTTTCTTGTTATACCACCTTCCTCAAAAACAAACTACAGCCTGAGTGGTTCTCTTGGGCACTTTCATGGCTACATAAGGAATATGCTAAACTGTGAATTCAATAAAAATTGCTAAATTAACTGCACTAGGAGTGATTCACTTGTACCAATTAGACATGACCTTATTCTGAGCATGGGGTTTGAATTCCTCTGTCTCTTATGGTTATAATTTTCAATGATTGATAATGCTCAACTCAAGCTTGAAGAAACAAATTATTTTCTCCTTTTACATAGCCGCTGAACTGGTTCTCGTTGCTGTACTTACTCATTTTTTATCCTATGGAATGATTTCAACAAGTTGGAAAGTTTGTAAAAGTTACTTTAAAAAAAAAAAGAGCTTGTCATACAAAATGAACCCCAAGAAGTCACCATCGAAAACTTTACACCCCAACTTTGCACCCATAAATGTGTCCCTTGTAACAGATGCTACCAGATTGCCCTTATCAGCTGGCACACCCATTGCTCTATGGCTGTGGCTGGCAGCTCAGAGCTACCTCCTCTAAAGGACTGCCTTTGGCTGACTGGAGCCAGCTTGTCTCTGTGAGGTTTCTGCCCTCCAGGAGGCCGGCCAATGACTGATGCAGGGTAGACACAACAGCCAGCCTCCTTCCCTTGGGCAGGGCAACCCCCGTGGTACAATTCATCCTCCATGGCTCCCTGTGGAGTCAGACAGACTCTGACTTTCTTTTCCTTATGTCCTCTCCCTCTTTATCCTGGCATCTCTCAGGCCCAGTCCCCGCTAGGAGCACTCCTGCAATAAAGCATTTACACAAGAGTTTCTATCTCAAGCTCTATTTCTACGGAGCTCAAACTAAAACTCCATTTTAATAACCTAACTATTTTGATTCTAGAAGAAGTTGGTTTGGCTCTAGAAACAAAAAAAAGTCAATGTTTGGGCCACTAGAATTAGTATGGCTGGAATTAGTAACTATTTTCATAGCAAATGGACAATGTTCATCTTTCTCTATTAGAAACTAGATGAAGAAAATGTCTATGTGTTTAAATCATTTCAACTGACAGTCTGAAGTTTATTCTGCTTCAACAAACCTTTACTCTTCTGATTGTCTAGGTCTGGATCTTCATCCCTGTGACTTCTTTTGGTTTACCTTGCCCCTAGGGACTGGAAGAAGGTAAAAAACAAGACATTTATTGAGCACTGACTGTGTAGACACAAAAGTAGAAACCTTACACGTGTAACTTCATTTGAGTCTCATGGCGGTTTGTTGAGGGGCAGATTATTATCCCTACTTCATAGAGGATGACCTTGGGATTCAAAGACCATTTGTAACTTGATCCATGTATATGCAGCTAGTAAATGGTAGAGTGAGGATTCAAATCCAAGTCTGCTGACTACAAAAGCCACATTCCTAACCAATTTACACAGTGTCAATTTAAAGATAAGAACAAGCATAGAAGAGAGTATTTCCTTCTAAACTTAAGCATCTACATCTACATTTCTGCATCACTGTTGGTGTCTCTTTTCCCATACTGCACCCACCCTCAGCTTCTGCATGCTTCCTAACCAGCAGTTCCCACAGGACCCACAATTCAACTCATTGAATTGCTGTTGAGCACTGGAATAGCCTTATCAGTACCCCCAAGGCTAGTTATTAACAGATGTAGGAATCTAAAAGCTCAATCCTTTTTGCCTGTTCTCTATAGTTCCCCATGGGTTAAAATGAAGCGGGGGCTTCACCAGTAAACTCATCCTTATCTGGCTTCTTTAACTTCTCTGTTTTGCTTACCCTTGCACCCCAACTGGTTTCCTCAGTTGCATTTTCTCAACAAATCACCTGCTCCCGAATTCCTGGCTCAGTGTCTCCTTCTGAGTGAATCATAACTAAGTCAATATACATAAAGGAATAAAACGGGCAAATACTAATAAAATTACCTTGGCATTCTGGACTTCTGGAGGAACTTGTTTTGTTTTCCCAAGAAATAATTTTGTTGTTAATTGAAAAGTAATACATACTCATTGTTAAAAAGGATAAAAATATAAATTAAGACAGTAAAAGTCCATTCAGAATTCTAAAGCCCAGAAAAACTACTATTTGAGTGTTGCATATTTACACATCTGAGATTACTATACATACCATTTATACTGTTTTTTAAAAGATTTTATTTATTGGAGCATGTGAGTGCACAAATGGGGAGAGGGGTTAAGGGGGAAAGAGAGAGAGAAGCAGACTTCCCACTGAGCACAGAGCCTGACTTGGGGCTCAATGCCAGGACCCTGGGATCACGACCTGAACCGAACCCAGATGCCTAACTGACTGAGCCACCCCCAGTGTCCCTATACTGTTTTTTAAAATTTCTTTGACATGCTGTTTTTATGCCAATAAAATTTCCTTTACAAAATATTTTTTAAGCTTATATAGTGTTCTGTACTATAATTTTTGGGGGTGGGACCAAGCCCTCAGGTGATGTTGCTGGTCCATGGACCACTCTTTGATTAGTACTGATGGCCTTATAGGGCCATCAAAGAACTCTGGCTTTGATCTGTTTGGGTTTAGTGTTAAACGTGAAATAAACTGGGGCACTTGAATGTTCTCTCAAACAATTTCCATTCAGACATGTTGTTGAGCCATTTAAATGAATATAAACATATTTGGGAAAGAGAATTAAAGAACTTGACATTAATACTTCCTCTCGGTGTACATTTGTAAAGGGCTGAAGGTGATCACAGAAGACCACTATATGCAACTAGCACTGAGGAAGTGTTGTATTCACTAGAGTTACAGCAGAAAGTTAGACCCTTTGAAAGTCTGCAATACCAACTTGTTCCTGAATAAAACCATGGGTAAGGCATTTCTCACCATATTTAAGAAATAAAATGTCCCCTAATTATTTGTGGAAACAATATGTGTTGTTCTCAGGAGCCGCCTTGAAGGGGCTTCCACTAGCCAAATCAGGGAAAATTTGAGCATCAAAATAATGTTAATAAAGGCTGATAACTCATTTATTCTAAAAAAAGGAATACATGGGTCCATACTGTTTTAAATATATGAGTTAATGGGGAAGAAGAAATAGCTCTGTCCCAAAGTAGAGAGCCAACTAAGAAATGTAGAACGAATGATGAAATTAGAAAATCATGACAGCTATCACCATAATAACTATTTTAGGCAAAAATCATGAATGTTAAAACTAGGTGAAAATTATGGGGGTAACAGAATATCTGTATAGTTTTATAGGTTCTATTCATAAGATACTAAGTGCAAAGGAAAAAATAACTTTACAATAAAGAAATACCACTTTACCAGATGGATACCACTTTGACCAAGAGATTAAAGTTCACAAACTTCACATCAGATATCAACATCGCATGCCTCCTGATACAATGTACTGAGAAGGGCATAATCTCACATCTGTGGTATTCCTGCCTAAAATGTATCACTTGAAACTATCTTGAGGAAATATAAGACATCAAAATTGAAGGACATTTTACAAAATAACTGACATATATTCTTCTAATGTATCAATGTCATAAAAAAAAAAAAAAGATTGAGGAACTGTTTCAAGTTAAAAAGATAGATGGGACAACTAAATGTAGCCCACAATCTGGGATTTTCTTTTGCTATAAAGGATTTTTTTGGGACAAATAGCAAAATATGAACAAGGTCTGTATACTAGTTAATTCAAATATTAATTTCCTAATTTTGACAGGTATAATATGGCTTTGTAAAAGAATCTTTGTTTTTTGGAGATATGTACTGATGTCTTTAAGGTAAGGGACAACTTATCTTTAACTGACACTCAAGTAGTTCAGAAAAAAATCACACACACACATATATGGAGAGAAACAAAGAGGTAAGCCATGAGATTAACATGTAGGTAATCTGGGCGAAGAATATAGAGGAATTCTTTGTAAAATTCTTGCATCTTTTCTGTACATTTGATGTTAACTCAAAACTTTAAGATGATTAAGAATAAGCATCTACATACAAAACTCATAAAACAAACAAAGTTTAGTTCTGTTTAATAGCGAACCTCCAGGCTCCATACTACAAAACTTGTAAGGAACTCCAACTTCAGCCTGCCTCAAGGGAAAGTGACCTGGTTAGCTTCTCTCTCACTCATCCAGCCTCCCCCCCCCCCCCCCTACTCACTAGCTCCGTTAAAGGTTCTTCCACAGGTGGAAAGTGACGGAGGGGATAAAGTAAAGGGCTTTTGTCATATATGGCTGACAGGGTTGTAACCTAGAGTTGATGCTCTCTGGGAAGGCAATGTACTAAAGTGAACTATTGCTGTCAATGGGGCTTTTGCGGGTATTTTTGAAGCTCTTGCCCAGCACTTACTGCATTTCCTACCGTGGGTTATGCCTCACCTAGCTTTTTACTCAGTAGTCCACCTCCAGGGATGGTTAGTTTTATGTCTCAATTTGGCTACATTATAGTTCTCAGTTACTTAGCCAAACACTAATTGTAGGTATTGCTATGAAGGAGCTGTGCAGATGCAATTAACATCTACAATTAGTGGACTTAACTAAAGGATATTATCCTCCATAATCTGGGTGAGACTGATCCTCTCAGTTGAAAGGCTTTAAGAGCCCAACTGAGGTTTCCCTGAAGAAGAAGAGATTTCACTTATGAACTGCAGGGACAGCTTTCAACTAAGAGTTTCCAGCCTGGACTTCCTGATGGCCTGCTCTACCAGTCCCCACAATCATGTAAGTCAGCTCCTTGCAATAAATCCTATCTATCATCTATCTATCTATCTATCTATCTATCTATCTATCTATCTATCATCTATTACCTATCTATCTACACTACTGGTTCTATTTCTCTTGTAGAATCCTGACATATCTCTTTTCCAGGTATAAGGCCCCTGGTCCAGGTCCCAATGGATAACTGTAAAGTTTCATGGTGAGTCTTTTAAATCCTGCCCCTCCCCCCACCCCAGGCCCTTGCCTTGAGAAAAAGCCACATATGGTGTCTGGTCATTCTTTATCATATATACATTCTTTGGCATCTGGAGATTTTGCTCGAAGTTTCAGCTAGTGTATGAATACCATTTAAAACTGTTTCTCAATTGCACGAGACCCTAGGGGCACATCCCTTCTTTCTGGGGAAATGCTTATTTTATAGTAAACAGAAGATAAGGGATGCACTTTTGCAATATTTGCTAGGGGGACTCAGAATTATAACTAGTACTGTAGCTGTTATCTTAGTTTGGGTCCTTCCAGAAGGAACCTTGATACAAGGGTTTAGGTATATGTATTTCAGAGGTGATCTTCAGATAAAGACCCGAAGGTATGAGAAATGTAGGAGGATGGGGGAGGGAAGGCAGCCGATGGGAAGGGAATATTATCAAACTACCACTGTGGACAATGTGATCTTAACCTCTCAGGGGAACCTCTAGGAACAAGCACTTCCAAACAATCCAACCAGAGCAGTAGGTTGCTGGGGAGTTAATACACAGCATCTGTTCACTCACTGGTTGAGAGCTGCTTCCTCCAGGAGGCTCCTATTCTCAGGAAGTTGGGTCCTACTGTACAAAGTTTAAGTGTCAGAGGCAGCCTTCCAGCATTTGGAAGTCAGGCCTGCTTCAAACCCAAAGCTGAGGAGAAAGGGGGAGAATGCTGACAGCATCTACCAGAGGTGCTAAAGTTTCTTTGACTCCAGGTGTCTAGTACATCCCAGTATCTAGTACATGTGTTGTTGTGTAAAAAACAAACTCCTTCCCTAATGTATTACAACTACTTCTCTTCTCTACTATTAAATTTTTTTCATCAATTTCCACTAGAATTATATCTTTATCAAACATAATGATGTACATCCTGTAAATTTTTTGACAATAATGCTATGTTTATGAACAAAATGCCATTTATTCCATGACATCCTTAAAGAAGATGAGTGGGTTTGTCCAGAATTATATGTAATTCATTGCAAAATAGAATACACATTCTCTAGACAGCTCAGAATATTTATAGTTGTTAGAGCAAAAACAAAAATTTGGTTACAAATTCTTAATTTGCCGATTGCTTTGGCTTTGATGGAAATACTGACTTTCTCTCAAGTCTGGTCCCCGGGCCTCGAAATGTTGATCCCAAGAAGCAACTGCTGTGATTTAGGTCTTGAAGGTGGCTTCTAAGGCTTTAGCTTTTTCTGTGATGTTCTTCTGAAAGGGCATCATGAAGTCTTCAAAGTCCACCTCATAACTGAACCTCTCTCGCCGCAACTCCCTTTTCCTGATCAGCTCTGCTGTTGTGGCTTCAGGACTCCAGGTCTTAAATAAACCACCATATTCAGAGCAGACGTGAGTAGGAGAGCCAGCAAACATGCCAGTATCCAGACAATGTCCAGTATGGTTAATTTAAAACTGTCAAATTTACTTCTAAAACAATATAACTTATGTTTTCCTCTTATGTGACATCAAGTGGTTATATGGGCATCACTATTTCTGATGGTGACTAGTTGGATGACTAAAATGCTTTTCAATTACCTCTGATGATCCTCTGCTATTCATTTTTAGAATGTCAAAACAAGGAAGCAATGGAGTTAGAAGATCATTTAGGTGTGCCACCTTTATGTCTTATGGGGAAGTCCTAAGAAAATTATTCTCATAGTAGAAGGTAGAGGGGACTGGTGGTCTCTTATTCAGCATGGTTTGATGGGCATTGGTAAGGCCACACTTGTTCTCCAAAGATGTCTCCAACTCCTTAATTGTGGATATTTTAGGAAGCTACTGAATTAATCCAGTGTTGCTTAGTATGAAACTTCCAAGTGAGATGGCAATAAGGGTACAAAGAGGAAGGTTAAGGTCTGAGAAGTACCAAGAAAATATATCTATAGACCTCGGTGACCAAATGGCTATAGGGAATGGCATTGATCAAAAAATAATTTAGTTTTTCAAGGACAATTAAAATGTCACTATAGAAATGGTGACAAGGAAAGTAGATATTAGAAGCTAAACAAGTTGGATTACTTGAGTCAAGGTAGCAGGAGCTGGCAAAAGGATACCTTTAAATTATCTTTGGACATTTGTTTGGGTGCTCTGCATAAGAGTATTTGGAAAATGATATGAGTTTATACCATGTTATAAAGATCTTTCCAAAGTACTTACCCTCCGTGGAATAAATGTGATATCCACTTTCTTGGTATGACCACTGGTAATCAATGAATTGAGATAAACCACATTGTCTTTACGTTTTTTCTTTTCTTCTGATACAGTTGGCACAGAATAAACTGATACAAGTGGTTCCTGGAAGTGAGACAAAAGAAAAAAACAACTCTATCAATTGTAAAAACCTATATATACTTTCTAATATTATTTTTTGTTCTATAAAGATAAGAATAAAAATGTTACCAAACAGGGACACCTGGGTGGCTCAGTTGCCTAAGCGTCTGCCTTTGGCTCAATTCATGTTCCCAGAGTCTCAGGACTGAGCCCCACATGGGGCTCCCTATGCAGGGAGAGTCTGCTTCTCCCTCTGCTCCTCCCCCTGCCTATGCTCTCTCTCTCTTGCTCACACTCTCAAATAAATAAATAAAATCTCTTTTAAAAATGTTACCATATAAATTAAAATTTGAAATGAAATAGAATATTATTTTAACTTTGGACAGGGAAAGATAACTAGTTTGCTTTGTTTAACTCTTATGTAATTAGTAGTATCAGTGACAGATCATGTAAGTCTTCAAGATGTCCATCCTTGACGTATGGCCATTTGACTAATTAGAAGAATTAAATTATTCTACTAAAAAGATAATGACATATGTAGTAGAAGCTTAGCCAACTGATCTTCCTTTACCTCTGGCCATCCTTATTCCTGTCTTCCATGTTTATTACTCTCTACTGTTTTTTGTCCTCTATGTTTGTTACAATCCCTTCACCCTCTCCACTTCCTACCACCTACATTTCTCCAACCCTTTCCAACTTGATAACGTTAGGGCTTTTCCTTTTTGAATTTCATACCTGTCCTCTCTCTGCCAAGAATCTCCAGGGATCCTCTGTTTCCCTAAAAGAAGCTTCTAGCCTAAAAATGCACTCAGGTGTCCTTGCTAATGACAATGTCTTGGTCTCTCAGTAAATTCCCTGGGAAAAACCTCAACCTTCTGCTGGTAGTTTAGAAGTACCACATCACTCCAGATTACCAGGAACAGTCACTTTGGCACCTTTAAAACTTCCTAGAGTCATTCTGCAGGATATCTAAGTCATAACTGGCCCGATATCCCCAGGGTTCAGTGGTAGTTATTAAAATTCCTTAGAAGGGGGTTAAGGTGGGTCATGAAATATTGAGACCAAAATTAAGGAAAATGGTGCTTTGCTTCATTCCTCTTACCCTCCTTCCCTGTCTGGGCCACCTCACAAAATCTGTATGACTCAGAATCAAATATATACATATCCAATACCAATTCCTTTTTCAATGTTCTAATTGTATTCAGCTGAACTAAATTGGCTTTTATATGGATTCTATTTGCAATGAGCATTTTTTAGACTTTTCAGTAGCAGGAATTTCTTTGCAGAACTTTTTTTTCAAAGTACTACATAATAGTGCTGAATATATGGATTGCATATTATTTTGCCCATCTTGTGTAGCATAGTGATGCTGCACTACTCCCAACAAGTTTTTAAGGAGTTCCAGTTACTAATGGGTAGTTGATCACTTTTCTTACCTCTTCTTTCTTAATTTCAAGGCCTTCGCTCTTCACTTTAGGAGGTGGCTTGCCTTTCAGTTTTTGATTTTCTGCTGGTTTTGGCAAGTTATCCAACTTTTCTTGAATCAAACTAATTATTCTATAGTCAGCGTACGCCTTTGCAATATCCATGGCGGTATGTCCTGTTGAAGACATAAGTTCAGAGTTGCAATACACAGACTGATAATAAAGAATGCAGAAAAACCTCAGCATATCAGCCCTCAGCATGAGGTAGCAAGGGTGATTACTACAGCCAATAGTTATGTTCAGATACCCTCTAAGGTGGACCGAGCTCTGAAATCTCATAATTTAAAGTACCATTTACTGGCAATACAACTTTTTCTTGTTAATTTTTTGAGCATGTTTCTTGAAAAGTGGGTAGGAAATATTGGTAGAATCTTTACATTTGAATATTTGACTGATGGTTCTCTTCCCGTCTTGCACACATTTCCTTTTGTGTGACAATTATCCTCCCCTTTCCCTGATATGAGGAGGTATATCCAAAAAAGCCTGGGGAAGCAGATGGCTAGGTATTATGACACCTGTAATATCCTCAGGCAGGCCTGAAACAATACTACCAGTGACTCAGGGGAATCCTGAAGCAGCCAGAAATATTAATGCTCTCTTCTCATCAAAAGGAAGCAATGGCTTCCACTATAAGAAAATGATACCTCCAAGAAATGAGGTCAAATATTTATTCAAATGTTATTTATTTTTCAGTTCGTGATAAATATGACTTAAGAAAGGCTTCCCATCTACTTCCTAGAGAGAGCCTCAAACTCCTAGGAATTACTTTGTTTAGCTTTAGAGAAAATCCAAATTCTACAGCCTTTAAACTCTGCTACCTCCTCCAAACTTCCAGTTATGACAGTGATAACTCAAGCTATAGTCTGGAAACTGGTGCAAGCTCACAAACTAATGCTTCCTGAGCCACAGTGAAATAACTACAGAAATTAAGACTGGGCATTTAGAAATTTTTAGATGGATTTGATAGAAGAATCTTCTGTCACTTTAATCTAGTGGTTTAAAAAAAAAACCTTGTATTTCTTTCCCCCCCCCCCACTGTATTTTCTAGTAAATCACTTTTTATTGAGCTTTACAAAAGTCTCCATCCATGACAGATTGCAAACATAAAGGACTGGTGCTTTCACACCAGTGATTTGTGAGGCTCTGTGTATAAAACCAACTTTTACAACCATCAACTTAGGCTTGTATTTGCAGTAGTGACTTGTGGGGGAAATGCAGCCTTACAAGAATAGAATCAGAAGAGTTTTGGAATCTAACATAAATTATCCTCTTCTGACTCTAGCCATTGATAATGCAAACACTCACCCTTTCTATTTTCCAGCTGGAAGTTAGCCCCAATATCAAGGAGGTATTTTACAGTATCCAGTCTACAGCTCTCGATGGCTCTAGTTAAAGGAGTGGAATTGTTGATTGAGAGAGCATCTATCACCGCTCCGGATTTAACAAGAAGCTCAACAATGTCTTGTTGGCCTGCATGGCATGCAAAATGAAGTGGAGTCCACAGGAAATTATCTGTTGCATTAACATTAGCCCTATAAAACAAAATAGATGCACAAGCTAAAAATAGGGGTTATTCTAAGCACCAGAGGCTGAAAATGCAAAGCAAAATTTCATATTAGTTGTTCAACTTCAAACAGGGAAGCTCTGAGTAAATATTAGTCCTTTTTAAAAATTCACCATCCAAAAGTTCAAATTCTCATTAATTGCTCTATACTCCCTCTCGATAATATACCAATCTGAATGTTTCTTTGACCCTGACCAATATAGTAATGACAATAATATCTTTTATCAAATGCAATTGCTCATTTAATCTTCAAAAAATCTGCAAGCTGAATCCTATTAGAGCCCCCACTATAAAAATGAGAAAGGTGAGACACAAAAAAGAAACTTATCCCAGGTTATTCAGTTATGGTAGAAGAATTAAACCTGAGTATTTACTTTAGATTACAAAGTTAAATAAAAACGTCATGCTTTGATATTTTGAAGGAAAAGACTGCTCCTTTTGGAGTAGGGAATGAGACCTGTCCTTAGTCATCGTGGCCACTACACCTCTTGTTTGAATTTGTTAGGATCCTCCCCCCCCACAACACAGGAGACAGATTAAAAAGCAACACATAAAATGAATAAGTTCTAGAGATCTACTATACAATATTGTGACTATAATTAATACTGTACACTTATAATCTGTTAAGAGGGTAGATCATGTTATCTGTTACTATCACATAAAAAAAATTCTTTTGGTAATTCAAAATAAAAAGCAACCCCACACCATATAGGTAAATCTCTAGGTAAAGCAACTTCATGCATAGTTGTTATTGACAAACTATGTGTACACCCATTCCCAGGTTTCCATTACCTCACCTTCCCATACAAGATCTCTCTGTAATCTAGATGTCAGGAATGAAACACTTTGTTTGTCCTAGAATTCTGGAGTTGGATGTGAACTCAGCCAAGAAAACATACCCTTTTTCAAGAAGAAACTTGACCGTGTCTATGTTTCCACTAGCACATGCAGTCATCAGTGGTGTTTTGTAATAATTATCCTTCATATCCACAGGTATTCCTGATTCAAACGCCTTTTTCAGAGAAGCCAGATCTCCCGCCTTGGTGATGAAATTAATATTTGAAAATACTTTCCCTGGGTCATCAATGTACCAAGCGGAGTCATCCTGAATGGGATGTTCTGGTGGCCGGTCTCGGTTAAACCGATTGCAATCCGTTACATTCTTGTAGGTTTCAATCATGTAATAGGGCGGCCCGCCGTCACTCCGGTGGGGAAATACGTGGTCGGGGATGATGCAGATGGGGAGGGGTAAAACAAACTTGCCTTTTCTTACCTTTTTAGACATTCCTTTTTTTTTCTTCTTAGGCCCATAGGATCCCAAGACATAAGACTTACTTAAGTACCTGGTTCCTTTAAAGAAATCATTAATGTTGACCCCACCTCCCCGCACTTTTTCATGAAATTGAGCTATTGTAGCCAGCTGTTCGGAGGTCACAAATTCTTGCCTCTCCTCTAGTGTCAACACGAAATCCTCCTTGCTGACTGTCCCATCGCCTCTGTCCACAAACGAAAAGGCTTCCCGAAGGAAAGTCTCATGTTCTAGCGACCAGTCATGAAGTCTAAGGGCCCAGAGTGGATTTGGATTTTTGGCTCCTGGCCATGCCAGCTTAGCAGCAGTTCGCTCTGCCCGCCAGATTTCTTTGCTTGCTGCTTTGAAGCCACCTTCCCTGGCCACAGTCCTGGGTGTTTTGTGGTCTAAGTTTTTCCATTTCAGGTCACATCCTAAAACATGAAGCATCAGTGCTTAGGCATCTGCAGGGCTCTACAAATGACACTCATGAAACCATGTTCCTAATTTTGAACTACTGGTCAAAAGTTTATCCCTAAATTATTTGTATATAGAGATGAGCACATTTAGCTATTATAATTACAAAATTAAACTGTGATTTTTTTTTTCTGAAAGCTTTACTTTGGTGAATTCTGAGGGAAATATGTTTCCAATGTACATTCTCTGTCCCTAAAGGATTAGGACATTAATCGCCATAGATACTTGAAATAAATTTCATATTGGGGTACTGGCTAAGGAGACTTCATGCCGAACAGAAAAAGAATAAGGGTGGTATTTGAATTTGTAAAGAAGCTGAGTTCAGACAGCTTATTAGGCCCTTAGGAACTCAGAATGCTGAATACCTGCTTCTTTTTGAATGATTATGACTATAAATCTGTGTACAATCTCAAACTCTATTTATCTGTATTCTCCATGCAATCAGTGTAATTTATATTGATCTGCTGTTTTTGTGATAGGTCATGTGAACAACCTGACAGAGGAAAAAGTAATTTGTTCATCAAATCTGAATGGATTCCAGTATGATGTTTGTGTAAATTAGGCACTAAAATTCATTTTCCTTCTTGGTCCCTTCCTTAAAATGATGACACCAACAGTTATGTAAGTTTTCCCCAAATAAATAAGCTTCTCTGAGTGCATTTGGGAGTCTACTTAGTGCCACTAGGTAGTCGTGCTGTCTGGAAGTGTCTTGAGACATTAAAAATCCATTATGTAGATAAGCAAGTCAGACTATGAAGAAACTCTTTCTAGCATTTTGAATCCAAAAGAAGGCTTTTCTGTTGCTCTGCCAACATCATATAATCAAAAAAGATTGCTACTCAATCAGTATGTCTAGCAACCAAAATCTATAGGCATCTGCATGCAAAAATAAAACATGCCCCTCCAATACTTTATAGTTTTATTCCTTGTCAAAAAGAAAATGAGTCACACCAGTGCTTTTTCAAGATTATTACTTCTTTTGGCATTGTCAAAATTTAAAATCTGTATTAAAGACTGATAATTTTACTAGTGGTAGAAGACTTCAAAAAGAGTATTAGGACAATAAGGATTCAAAAATGCCCATATTGAACAGTTTTAATAAAAGAGACTTATTGAAAAGGGGACCCGAGACTGGTCTCGATAGTATAATTCCATAGCGATCTCGAGAATGCTACTTTTACTTAGCATTTTTGCTTATTCAAGGTGTCTAGGTGTTCCTAAGCTACTCCTTCTATATTCATCTCTAAGGATCAAAGGATTTTAAAGCTATTTTATCTTGCCTCCTCCTGCTCCCACTTTTCTTTGAGTTAGAAATCTTTATATGGGGGCACCTGAGTGGCTCATTGGTTGAGCATGTGCCTTTGGCTCAGATCATGATCCTGGGATCCTGGGATGGAGTCCCACATTAGGCTCCCTGGGGGGAGCCTGCTTCGCCCACTGCCTGTGTCTCTGTCTCTCTCTCTCTGTCTTTCATGAATAAATAAATACAATCTTAAAAAAAAATAAAACCTTTATGTGGATAGAAGAGTGCAACATCCCAGCTTAAAGATCTAAAGGCATTTTGCCTTGGGACTTTTTGTCTTCTTTATAATTAGTAAAAATTAAGATCCATTCATTCCCTTTGTGATTTAGGATCTTTTGTGGTCAAAGGTACTCCCCTTACAGCTGGTGTGCTGCTGCAGAACACCAGTAGCCAAAGGCCCTTGAGAAAGAGAAGTTTCACAGGGGGGCTTCCCTAGAATTGCTCCAAACTCTGTTTATGCCCTTGGACATGGCACTTGCACTGTAAATTGCACCAGCAACAGGACCAGGGGTAAAAGAGGAAAATACTGAAGAAGATAGTTTAATGTAGGAACAGAATCCAGCCTTCACATTTAAGTATAGAAGACACTAAACCCAGGGAGTTTACTCAGAAATGAGGATTTCATTGCTAATGCATTGTTTGTTGCTGTTCTGATTGCCTTAGATCTAAGATTCAAAAGGTGGACATATAACTGGTTAACACTTCTGCTATGGCACTGGGTCACCCACATAAGATCTAATGGAGTGGTCATACTTCCAAACATGCTACAGAACTTAGAATGCTTTTGGACACTTCTTTTAGAAACATGATCCAGTCTTATGACTGCCAGGAAGATGATACTTTTTTGCACGATTGGGCAAGGCCTTTGTTGTGGTCCAAGCTCTGGCCAAATGTGCTTCCCAGTTTGCTTTCTGTGACTATTTCCCAGGATTACATAAATAATAGAGTATGTTTCTGGTGATGTTTGTCCCAACATTAAAGCAGTCAACATGTTAAAGTTGAAGAAACTTGTCTTAATCTGGGTAGATCTTTACTTTTTAGAAATATGGAATGTTAAAAATGAAATGTCAGAATAAATTGCTGATAGTGACAGATTTGAAAACAAGATTGATGAGACAACTTATTGGGGCAAAAGCATGATTTGATATATTTTCTTTTATTAAAAGTGTTTATTATTGGGGGGGATGGAGGGAGAATATGAGCTTTTATAAGTTCATAAAATCAATTATTACACTATTAGTTATGCAGGCACATTAGTCCTATTTATATTAGTGGGTACAGTATAGGATCTTTAGGTCCCAGGGACTTCTAAAATTCTCTGCCTGCGTAGAGGACTGAGAAACAAAACACTTTGCTCTATTCTAGAGTCATAGGACAGACTCTAAGTTTTGGCCTATTTTTCAAACTGGAAAAAAGAAAAAGACACTATCATAAAGTTCAGCAGAATGCAGTTCCACTTCTAACAAAGCACTAAAAGCTTTTAATATACAGCCAGTAAGCATGTAATTAACACCAAATTGATCCATAAACTTCATTAGCTAATATTACCATTTTAAGGAATACATTAAGCTATACGTACATACTTTATATGCTGAAATTAATACCTAGAAACTACAGGGAAATCTAAACTATTACTTACATTTCAAATATTCCATGAAAATTTTTATTTTATTTCATATTTCTCCCTAAAGTATTTTCTCCCAATTTCAAAGTTATTAGAAAAGTTATCCTTTGCACTTGACACAATTAAACATTTTAAAAATAAAATAACTAGGGATTCAGACTAAAAGGCATGGTTTTAAAAAGAAAAGACATGGTTTTTAGTGTCTGTCCTTCAGATTGAAGTTGACATTTTTAAAAGGCTTTTAATAACTATAAGCATTTTAATTAGTTGACCCATGAATACTCCTGTTTAGATTTTTAACAATGACCTAAAAATATTTGAGAAAACAAGTTTTCATCACTTTAAGATCAGATTCATGATTTGATAGAAGGTAGAGTAAGAAAAAGTTTTCAATTTTCTTTCTACATATATAACTGAGATTAGTCTATTGAAAAAGATAAGCAACTGACAAGTGATAGGCCTTGATTCATGGGTAACTCATGTTGTAGATGAACACAGAATTTAAGCATATTAGGTATAAAATTGCTAGACAATTTTACCTCGCTGAGCTATGTATTTACAGCAATCTGCAAAACCACCCATGGCAGCATAATGAAGTGGTGTGTTCCCATTCATTGCAATCAGCCCCATGTCTCCGTTGTAAGCAAAAAGAAGCTTCAATATCTGCAAAATAAACAGTAGATATTGTAGAGGAATAGCAAGGTACATTTATTGAACGAAGACTGGCATCTAAACCTGTTTTCCAATAGTTGCTTAGGCTACATGTGGCTATTTAAAATTAAATTGAATTAAATAGAAAACAATTTTTAAAAATCCAATTCCTTAGTTTCACTAGCTATATTTAAAATACTGAAAATCCACATGTGGCTACTGTTTTATACAGCACAGATATACAACTTTTCCACCATTGCCAAAAGTTTTATCAAATACTGTTGATCAAATTTAGAAAATTCTATACTCAGCTGGGGCACGCATCTTGGTGAATTCTAACAATTCTAGAAAGTATCGGCCTACAGGAAACATCAACAGGGAAGCAAATTCTTTACCAAATGTGACTTCTATTATATGTGTATTTTTATTACAGGGAAGAGACTCAATGACAAAAACAAAGATAATTGTTAAAACTTAGAAAATTGAGTCAATAAATTTTAGATGTAAATCAGAATTTAAAAAAATCAGATAGCATTGATTCCTATCTCATTTCTGCAACATCACTACATCTATGAGATATCTCTTTGCTGGTATAATCAGGTAACTGGAATACTTGAGAGTTTAAAATTGAGATGAGTCATTAGATGCACGCAAAAAATCAGGGAGATAAGAGTATGTTGGAATTGTTCTCACAATTCAATTTTGCCATATTTTGAAGATTCTAATAAGTAATGGAGGCATAAAATAAAGTAGTCTTCCTTGGCAAAATTTTTAAATTGCTATAGTTAAGAATGCAGAAAAACATTATTAGTAATATTAAATGAATAAACTTGGCAAGCAGATAAAACTGAATAAAGAGCTAGAAAATGTTTTTAAAAAATAATATTTGGTTTAAAATATAATTTTAGAATTATTCAGGGAAATCAAAATGGTAACTTGGAAAAATTCTTAGTGTAATCTATGTATTTAAAAATTTTGAAGAAAGGGAAGAAATGGGGTGAGCAACGAATTTTAAAGTAAAGAGCAAAAAAAAAAAAATAAAGAGCAGATTATTACATCAAAAAAGCCTCCTTTGGCAGCAAAATGTGCAGCATGTTGTCTGTCATTGTCAAAGGCATTCACTTCACCTCCTCTTTCCAATATCCCTCTAACTAGTTCTATCACTCCTTCTCTTGATGCTTCCATTAAAGCTGTTCGACCTGTGGACTGGATGGGAAACAGATCAAACGCTGGTGAAACCTGTCATCTTAAACAATAGTTTGGTATAAATATGACCTAAATCCATTTGGCCTCAGATTCATACTAGCATGTTTAATTCTCTACGTCTTTATTTTACATAGCAAATAGGAAAAATGAAATCGGCATAGAGGTCAATATAGAGAGTTCCAATATCAGAGTCAAGGGTATACCAGATGTCCCCGTGAAAAAGATCAGGCTAAAAAGTGCTTTTTTTTTTTCAAAGAAAGTAGAACAAAAGGGAGAAAAAAGGGTAAAATATATGTTAAAATTAGGTTATAGGTGTTTTCTAATGAGAAAAAAAATGGATTTCTATTGTCTGGAAATGCCTATTAAATAATTAGAAAACTCAATAAAATGGGCCAAATGAGGAGAGGTAGAAAAATGGATAAAGGAAATAGCAGAACTACATATTTTCCTTGAAAAAGATACATTTTTATTAGGTATCAGTGATAGCTTTTCTATTTTCTTTAATGATCTTTTACCATTATGCATAATAAACACCAATTTTCCAAATGTAATTAGGAAATAGACTGTAGAATCATGGCAATAGAAAGATAATGGGAGTATATCATCTTAAAAACATTTTGAATAGAAATGAACAGGCTAAAAAAAAAAAAAAAAAAAAAAAAAAAAGAAATGAACAGGCTATAAGTTAACAGGATAATTTTACCATATTTAAATGCTAAAATTACACTACTAAAACACTATAACTGAAAAAAAAAGGAATATTATAATCACAGGAATAGTCATACTGAGTTTATAGCATTTGGATTGGCTCCTTTTTCCAAAAATGTCAGACATGTCTCTTTAACATCATGTGCTTCTTCACAAGCTCTAAGAAATATTGGTTTTCCTTCATAGGTAGAGTTGTTGACATCTGCACCATGTTCCAGGGCAATCAATGCACAGCGATAATGCCGCTTAGTAGGTAAAATGCAGTAAAACAAAATGCCTGTAGAAAAATAGAATTCCCAAAGAGAGCTTAATTAATAGCGTCTATATATTTGAACCAGATAGCAAAGAAAAACAAATAATTTTGAAATTCATAATTGCCTAATTGAAGGTGGCCAAGCAGAGGTGTAGCTGCCTTGCTTTTTCTTCTGAAACCAACTGAAACACTGAGACAGAGGGAAAAATAGTCAACCTCTGATAGAAAACAGTCACAATCACATGTGATAGGACCTGATTCAGGGAAGAATGTGAGTGTTGATGTGAGCCCCTGTCAACCGGGTATTTGGCATCTTGCAGTCTGTATCCCACATATAGGACTGTGTGTGCCAGAGGGCTATTGGTGGGTTGCTTTGTGCCCTCTAAAACTGCAGAGTGACAAAAGAGATGGTACTGAATGATTAAATGTGCAGACCAGCTATGTTTATAAGAAGCAGCCTATCAGCCACATGCAGAAGAATGAAACTGGACCGTTCTTACACCATACACAAAGATAAACTCAAAATGATTGAAAGATCTAAATATGAGACAAGAATCCATCAAAATACTAGAGGAGGACACAGGAAGCAACCTTTTTGAACTGGGCCACAGCAACTTCCTGTAAGACACATCTATGAAGGCAAGGGAAACAAAGGCAAAAATGAACTATTAGGAACTTCATCAAGATAAATGAACTATTAGGACTTCATCAAGATAAAGATTCTGCACAGCAAAAGAAACAGTTAACAAAACTAAGAGACAACCTACAGAGTGGGTTGCAATTGACATATCAGATAAAGGGCTGTATCCAAGATCTATAAAGAACTTCTCAAACTCAACACCCAAGAAACAAACAATCCAGTCATGAAATGGACAGAAGACATGAACAGAAGAAAACCCTGAAGAAGACCTACACATGGCCAACAAGCACATGAAAAAATGCTCCACATCATTTGCCATCAGGGAAATACAAATCAAAACCGCAATGAGATACCACCTCACACCAGTTAGAATGGCAAAAATTAAGACAGGGAACAACAAATGTTAGAAAGGATGTGGAGAAAGGGGAACCCTTCTGCATTGTTGGTAGGAATGCAAACTGGTGCAGCCACTCTGGAAAACAGTGTGGAGGTTCCTCAAGGAGTTAAAAATAGAGCTATCCTATGATCCAGCAATTGTACTACTGGGTATTTACCCCAAAGATACTGATGTAGTGAAACCATGGGACACCTGCGCCCCAATGTTTATAGCAGCAATGTCCACAATAGCCAGACTGTGGAAGGAGCCTCGGTATCCGTTGAAAGATGAATGGATTAAGAAGATGTGGTCTATATATACAATAGAATATTACTCAGCCATCAGAAAGGGCAAATACTTACCATTTGCTTCAACTTAGATGGAACTGGAGGGTACTATGCTGAGTGAAATAAGTCCGTCAGAGAAGGACAATCATCATATGGTTTCACTCATATGCGGGATATAAGAAATAGTGAAAGGGACTATAAGGGAAAGGAGGGAAACTGAGCAGGGAAAATTAGAGAGGAAGACAAACTACGAGAGATTCCTAACTCTGGGAAACAAAGGGTTGTGGAAGGGGAGGAAGGTGGGGGATGGGTAACTGCGTAATGGGCACTAAGGAGGGCATTTGATGGGATGAGCACTGGCAAACTGAATTTAAATAAAAAAAATTTTAAAAAGAGGCTGCCAGTATAGCAGCATTAAGAAGAAAAAGTAGATGACAAAGGGCTCTGCCATTTTGGCAACTCGTTTTGTTCCAATGAAGAGAGGAAAATGCCAAATCTCCCCACCTAGGAACTCTGACATACAGGCCCTCCACATAATCCATGTAAAAAATGTACTACAAATCAGGGGTATTATGTAATCTGAGCAAACAACAGTCAAACCTCAAACTGACTTTGTAATGACCTCACTCTAAATAGAGGCTTCATTCAAAGAGGAATAGTAATCACCAAGAAAACCAGCATATGGCCAATGAAAAACACAGATACTATAAGAAAGAAACCTGATAATAAATGCTAGGCAAAAAGTACATATTAGAACAAATAAATGCAAGAAACAACTATATGCATGAAAATTATTGACTGACCTATTTCTATTAGAGCAAAGAAGTTAAATATAACTTTTTTCTAAAACAAAAATGCAAAGATAGACCAGGAGTAAAAGCAGGGCTATTAGGACAATAGAAGATAAATAGAAGAAAAAGATGAAATTAAGCCAGCTGAATTTAGGAAAGAAATGGTAGAGGAAAAAATAAAACCACCGAAGAAAGGAAAGTCAAGCTGGAGAAAGGAGAGCAAAACCATGGTCTCAGGCATGGAGGAAAAACTCTAAAAACTAAGGAAAATGGTGGAAGAGCTGAAATGGTCTAGAGGCAAAAAAAAGTTAACATGTATGTATAATTGGCATTCATGTAGAACCATGTAGAACAGGAAAAATGTAGAGATATAATAGAAGAAAACTTTCTTGAAGCAAAAACTTGAATTTGAACATTGAAAAAGCATACTGGGGTCTCAAAAAAAAAAAATACATGGGTTAAGAACAGTCATCAAGGTATGGTAAAGCAAGGTAGAGGACTTGTCCCGCGAAAGTCTGGGTAACCATTCAAGTCATCTAAGGAGAAAAAGTCAAGCCAGCCTCCAGATTTTGCCATGGCAACATTCAATGCTAGAAAATAAATAAAGGATCTCTACAGTATTTCTTAAGAAAACAGGGAGTTTTTTGTATCTATCAAGCTGATTGTTCATATATAAAAGCAGCAGACATTTAAGTTTAAGGATGCAAAAGGTTATTGTACTAATCTCTTCTTTCATCACAAAATGTTAAGAATACCATGTAAAGTGCTAATTCAATAAACAAAGGTTTATGTATATGGATATGAAAAGCTATCAAACTTGCCATTAAAATAACCAAAAAGAGTTCTCTCCCCAAGAAAAAAATCTGTAACTATATATGGTGACAGGTGTTAGCTAGACTTATTATGGTGATCATTTTGCAATCCATACAAATATCAAATTATGTGCACACCTGAAACTGATTATACCTCAATTTTTAAAAATTAATCAGTAAATAATAAAAATAAATAATACTACCATTCCAACAACCAAAAAATAAAAGAACTAAAAGCAGACCATTAACCTTAGAAAACATGACACATACACACAACAAAATAAAGAGCATATGGACCATATAGGAAAATATTTTCATATGTATTTGTTTATATATTTATATATGTTAAATATATTTTACCTTCATTATATAAAAATAAATGACCATTCTGTAGCCAAACCTTTGGGCCATCTAATTAAATATAAATTGTAAGTAATTCTATCATTAAAAGCCACAATTTATATAAAAGCAAAATCTATATTTCATATAAACTGATATATCTAAAATAGGGTTACTCAGAACAGTTAAAAACGGAAATATGGTCAAGGACATGGTTGAAAATAGAAATTCAAAGACCCAAACAAGTCACAGTAGGCAACAGTGGACCAAAACAACAACCAACAACAATGTCACCTGGAGAATACCAGTTGAGGCTGAATTCATTAGAAAAGACCCTAAAGTACTTGGGAAATGGATATTTATAATGAGGCATGTGCAACTCACAGTTGAAGTCTATCTGGACTGACTCTTTAGGCCACAAGAACATTAATTAACATTCTAAAACTGAAGCAAAAAAGAGGGCAAAGATGGTAGATCGTAGAATTCACATACTGCATTGAGGACTGGGTATGTATTCCTATAAATGGGAGAACCAATGGAATGGGTGCTGTTAGCAGCTAGTCTAGCTCACCCCTTAAAGAGAACAGACAACACTCGTCTGTTCTCCAGAATAGACAGACACGAATTAATCCCCCAGGACAACATACAGGAAAGAGCTTCTTGGTTTAGAGATTTATCTTTTCCATGTTCTGCAAAATTGTTCAAAAGCACAGTTTAGCCTAGAGTATGTCCCACATCCTTCTAAAGATCCAATAAGTATTTTAACCATTTAAATCTTGGCTTATCCTTTAGGAACAATGTGCGGTGAGTCATATATCAATCCCTGGAAAATAGGATGATAATGGCAGAAAGGACTGTGGAATAAGCAAAGCAATGGGGCTAGTGGCAGCCAAAACTGAGAGCTGTGCAAGGCGAGCTAGATTTGTTGATGTGGGGAAGTCAGGGCTCTCGGTGCAATAAGCATTACCATGGGTTATATAGAATCAAGTCTCTATGGGGCAGTACTAACAAGGTGGTTATGCATGTATCAAGATTTATATTTGTTCCAAGTTTTATATTTTTAATTCTTCCTATGTGATTTATCAGATTGTTTTCTCATACATTCATCTCCCAGGACCTTGATAGGTTTAATATTAATTTGAATGAGCTTAGAAATTAACCATATGGCTGTTGCATTTGCTACAAGAATTCACTTGATCTTGTTTCTAATTTTACTTGCTTAGTTTTAATTTTACAATTTTAGAATTTTATGATATAATATTTCTCAACTTTTTTTTAGATTATATTTGATTCAAATTCCAGAAGGCAAACCATTCACCACTACAGTTTCTCCAAAGTATTTTTTTTTTTTTACAAAATTCCAGGTATATAATATTCCATAAGGAAAAACTATTTCAAGTGTCGTAGACAAATGGATAATGTCACTATCTTTAGTCTGTCTGACAAATGTGAAATCAACCTGTCTCTGTTTTATTTAATGTTTCTCTAACAAGTTTGACAGTAGAACCAATTTTGCATGTAATGCTTATCAACATCCCAGTGATTCAGTGGCCCATGGAACACGCTTTGGGAAATGATATGCTATAGTTTTGAGAGGCTTCTTTTTTTTCTTTTTCAGAATTTAACATTTTAAAACACATTTGACCCCTGAATACATCTGACATTCATTTCATTATGCAACACTATTAAGTAATTAAATGAATGTTCCTTTTCTTGTCCTCAGGTTCTATTGTTTTAAGAAAGTCACTTATCAAATACCAAGTCTGAAGAGAGTTACAAAAGCAGATTTTGTTCCCCTCATAAAACATTAACACTAAAAAATTGAATTTATTTCTCCAGCACAGGACTGATGTTAGTGGCTTTGTATTTGAAGCAACTCCTTGGAACAACTGATTAAATTTACCAATTTATATTAAGCCTGGTGGTAATTTTCATGAGGCTGTGTCAAGTCCTTCTGGAACCTTGAGTTATTTGGGCAAGAAACTCCCAAACATGGTGTTAAGATGAGATTATGGAGAATAGAGTGAAGTGGGGCAGTTTCACCTGAAAGAGCATGGAAATGCCATGTCTCCAGTTTCAAGTGCTATTTCCAAATACATTTCAACTGACCCTAAAAAAAATTGGATTTTATGCCAGAATTCACCTTAGCCCTTCCAGTTCCCAACTACAACCCCTTTCTACATCAGACTGCTATTGAAAGGGGACAAAAATCCTTTTGGAGTCCAGATCTAGTACTATTTGAAGTTCTAAAGTATAAAAAGGAATAAGAAATACTCGCCCTCATCTTTTGTTCTAAACAAGAAATTTTATATTTTATAATCGGTGATCATGAATCATGAATTTAGTAATACCAAATTTATCATGCTAAAAATTCTCCACGTTTTGAAAAACCACCAAACACAGATTAATCTAACTCTAATTTTCTTTTTAAGTGAGTAAACTCTCAGCACCTAAGACCATTTTCAAATTATAAGGAGATGGGGTCCTTAGGTATAGCAGTGAGAACCTGGCTTTTCACTTAAACTCATGAGTAATTCACTTCTAAAGTTGGAAAGCAAAAAAGTCCACTTTATTGATTTCTGGCTACAAAGTGGATTGCGCCTGCCAGGTGGAATCTTGGGTTTTCTTACCTTTTCCTTCATTATCAACTTTAGTCATGTCAGCCTTTGCCTTGGCTAATATTTCCAGGGACAACTCATGACCTAGTTCTGCAGCCCTCATTGTCGGAGTACAGCCCATCTTGTCTTGCACATCAGGGTGAGCACCAAGGCTAAGAAGAAAGCTGACCATATCGATGTCATTGGAAACAGAGGCCAGGTGCAGAGCACTGTGTCCATTGATGGGGTCTGTGAAATTGATTAGTTCAGGGTATCCAAGCCTGATCAGCTTTTCTATCTGCTTCGTGTCTTTGTTCCGAACACACTGAAGGACTTTGTAGATTTGCAAGTTCTCGAGTCTCTTGTCTGCTAAAGCCATACTCGACCCCTTCTTGAAAATGCTTTTCTAGACCAAAACTAAAACTATAGCAGCAAAAACAAAAAACAGAAACATACAACTCCAAGTTAATTCTGTCATCTTTTTTGGGGGTTAAATAATATCTTAAGTCTTCCCTGAGACGCTGTTTCTTATGTTATTACTGCAAGTTATTGCAACCGATTTTATGAAAAGGATAAATTACACATAAATACAGAGAATTATTCAGCTAGCATAAAGTTAAATATTTCAAAATAAATCTTTCATCATAATTAATATTAGCCTTGGCAATGCAGCTTTCTTGTTAATTTCTTGTTTCATTTAATCCTCCTTCCTTGACACAGCCTATTTTAGCCATGAAGGTAAGGCTAACAAAAGTGCCAAGGTAAGAATTTGAGCTCCCCACTCTATGGCTCTGTACCAGCATGTCCTCCCAACATAGAGACCATAAGGCTTTAGTAGTTAACAAATGTTATAAAGAGCATGTGGAATTTTGAGGTGCTCATTCTAAGTAAGAATCTACTGGGCTTGGTGAGACACCAAATGTGATGGATGATTACTGTGTCATCTAGCACACGAATGAGGTTAGGTAAATGATCGAGAGACAACTGTAATTCTCCTAGATAACCCCACTGTTAAATTGTGATCAACATTCTAATATGTAATTTTATGTCCTTCTGCCAATGGAAAAACAATCTTTTGAATTGAGTAGTAAGTAATACTAGGTATGCCCAGCTTGCTTTTTTTTTCCCTCACTTTTTCTGGGAAAGGTACCCCATTAACATATTGGGAATCCATTCCAGATCCTGCAGTCATGCTATCCTAGGCCAAATCATTGCCACAGACTTCTAATTTGTCTCACTGCTTCCGCAACTGGCCCCTAAGGTCTATTCTCTGCTCAGTCCTCAGAAGAATATTTTTAAAATGTAGATCAGATAAAGTCAAGCAAGCTTCCGCCCCAAAATTTTGGATAGGGCTGCCTCTTCTATCCCCTGTGATAGGAATGGGTCTGAGACTGAGGCTTCACCAGTGTGAGTGACTTCTCTCCCCAAGGTGCAGTGAATTTCTCAAGCATGTGCTCAGGAAAGACATGAGCCAGTCAGCATTCTATGAGATGCTTCTGCTAGAACTTTATGGAAGACTGCTGTGTGCTGAGGCAGTTAAGCAGCAGGATGAGGGCCGTGGCTACATGAGCTGCCGTGCTGGCTGTCAGGGAGAGTGCCTATTACAGAGCCAGAGACCGAGGGCAGAGGTTGCCCTCAGGACATGCCCTCCCCACCCCTCTTAATTTAGTATAAGCTAGTCAGCTGAGTTTCTGTTGTTTGCAATTGAAAAGGTTCCATCTTACTACAAAATCTCAAACTACATCACGTTTTCTCCCACAAACATGCTCCCTCACCTACACCCCTGTGGCAGTGAGCTGCACTGGGGACCGCCTGCTCCTCTGAACTGTGTCTCTCTAGGCAACCACGACATCTCCGTTGCCTAGTCCCCTCCTCCCTCACCACCCACTCTTCATTCTCCTTTTCTGGCTCCCCTCTTCTGTCAGAAGCCTAACTGTTGGGGTGCTCAGGGCTCAGCCCTCAGGACTCTTCTCTATTCTCACACACCGCCCCAATGGTCTCATCTTGTCTCATGACCTTCATCCCAATGTGAGGCGTCTGGTTGCTCGATCTCAGATTCACAGACATCTCCGACTCTCCGCAGAGCTTCACAGTGATGTCTCTACCTGTTGACACTTCATTTTCACATGGACCTCTAATAGCCATTCAAAACGTAACATGTCCGGAGCAGGACAGCTGATAGCACCCTGACTTTCTCCAGTTCTCCCCACTTTTGATATTGGCATCACCATCCATGAGTCTACTCAGATGAAAATACTAGAAGTTATTCTTCATCCTTTCTTTCCCCAGAGATCCCCATACTCTTTAAATCCATCAGCAAATCCTGTAACTCTACCTTCAGAATATAGCCTGACACCAGCTGCCAGTGGTGCTGTCCTAGGCCAAATCCTTGCCACAGGCTCTAGGTTGTCTCACTGCTTCTTCAGCAATCCCCCAGAGCCCCTTCTTTATTCAGTCCCCAGAGAAATCTTTTTAAAATGTAGATCAGACAACTCCACCTCCAACATTTTAGTATAACTATTTTTGAATGTAAAGAAAAGTTGAATATCCATTTATCTACCACTGAGATCCTGTTGTTAATGCTTTACTTGCTTTATCACACCTCTACCCATCTGTCTATCCACACTCATCCATCTTATTTTTTGATCCATTTCAAAGTAAATTGCAGGCCTATTCCAGCATACAATATCCTTAGCTGGGGTTCGATATTTGCTTACAGTTCTTTTTTTCCCTTTGTCTTTTGAATATATAATGAAATTACAAGAATTAAGTGTACCATTCCATGAGTTTTGACAAATGCATATATCTATGTAATCCAAACTCCTATCAGGATATAGAATACTACTTTCATGCCAGAAACTTCTCCCCAAACTTTTAAAAGTAGTTCAGGGGGCACCTGGCTGGCCTCAATGGTTGAACATCTGCCTTTGGCTCAGGTTGTGATCCCGGGTTCCTGGGATCAAGTCCCACATCAGGATCCCCACAGGGAGCCTGCTTCTCCCTTTGCCTATGCCTCTGCCTCTCTCTGTGTGTTTCTCATGAATAAATAAATAAAATCTTAAAGAAAAAAAGCAGTTCAATAGCTTTTCGTTGTAATCAGAATAAATCCAAACACCTCATGATGATCTTGTAAGAACATTTTCTCTGCCCTTGATCTTTACTCCAAACTCCCTTGATAAGGTGATCTCCAGCCACACTGGCCGTATTTCTGTTTACGGAGCAGAAGTACATTCCTGCCTCTGCACCTTCTTGTTCCCTCTGCCTGGAGTGTTCTTTGCCCTGAAACCAACAGGTTGACAGTTCTTACCATTCAAACTGCAGCCACCATGTCACTTCATCCCTTTTTTTCCTTCATAATGAAGTGAAACATTACTGTATGTTACATTTCTATAGATCTCTAGATACTGATATATTCAATTTATGTATTGTGTGACTTCCCCACAAGTACAGAGCCTTCATAGAGCAGAAGTTTTTTTTTATTATAATGACCAAATTATTTCTCCATCACCCAGAACCTGGCTCATGCAAGGTATTCAAGTAATGGTTGCTCAATAAATGATGACTGAAAAGTAGAAGATTGAGGAGCAGAAGGAACCAAAGAAAATGCCCAGAAAAGGACAAGGTTTCTGGCTTGAGCAACTGGCTACCTGTGTCTGAGATGGGGAGCTCAAGATGCAGTCCAGATTGGTCAGAGAGTGTAGACGGTTATGCGTGGGACATGCTGAGTCAGAATCCACAAGGCAGTAGGGTACAAAATTCAAGAGAGAGAGAGATCTGAGCCTGGCCTATGGGGGCACTGGAGGTTTTGGTGGCTGCAGAGAAGCCTGAGAAGGGCCTGAGAAGTCAAGGAGGAGAGCACGGTAAGCGAGAAGAGTGACTACCACTGTCAAATGCACATTGCTGCCTCGTCCTTTTCTCTCCACTTGTCTGCCTGCTGGCTTTTCTTTGTGTTTCCTCCTTTGCCCCTGGGACATCAGTCATCACATGGCCTGTGGCTTCAATGTCCTGTTTGCTGTAGCCCCTCTCTTCCCTTCTAATCTGTTTATAATATGTGATGGACTAGGAAACCAGATAACACAGCTGGTTAGAACTATGTGTGTAAATAGGCTCCCACTGAGTCCTGAGCTGCCCCACGTCACTTGGCCTCCGCTGCACGTCTGGGTGATATTTACTTTAGCAGCTGTGTATGGTTTGTTCTGTTATTACCAGCCATATTCTAGGTAGGTGCCGTGTCATACTGCATACATAGGCACAATATACGCAACAGGATATCGTGCTTCCAAATAGCTCATTGACTCTCCTGAATCTATGTCACCTCACTTGTGTGAATAGAGACGTCCTAATCAGGGACTTGACCCCAACAAAGAATTAGCAGCGTGCGGCATCGTCCAGGCAAACTATAATGATGAATTCCATAGTCCACGGGCCAGTTCTACAGTGTGCACTCTTCCAGCTAAAGCCCTGAAGGGCTGGGGAGCGAGTGGTGCCCTGTGCTGATCTTCACAACCTGCTGCCAAGACTGACCAAGAGCCTCGCCCCACTGGAGGAAATAACAAAAGTCCTGCCCTCCAGTTCTGGCCTCTTCAGTTCGTTTATTTATTAGTTTTAGAGGTAGAATTTAGTGATTCATCACTTGTATATAACACTTGCATAAAACAATTGCCCTCCTAATGCCCAACACCCAGTTACCCCATCCCTCCACCTTCTCCTCTCCAGCAACTCTGTTTGTTCCCTATAGTGAAAGAGTCTCTTATGGTTCGCCCCCCCCTCGGTTTTTATCTTTATTTTTCTTTCCCTTCCTCTATGTTCATCTGTTTTGTTTCTTACATTCCGCATATGAGTGAAATCATATGGTGTTTGTCTTTCTCAGACTGACTTATTTTACTTAGCATAATACACTCTAGTTCTGGCTTCCTCGAAAAATTGTGTAACATCTCTGATTTTCAGGGTTTGGGGGGGTTCATCATATATACACATGCTCCACTATGTATACTTTACCTTTGTTTGGCCCTGGAGCCACCTTGGCATACCCCCGCCAGATCATCTGTATAGACAGTCTCAAAAGACTGTGGAATCGAACAGGATTTCTTGACCCAAGGTCAATGTTTGGGCCTGAGACCTCTGAAATTATTCGACAATCTGCAGTGTGTGTGTGTGTCCAGGTCCATTTTCCCCCTGTGGGGGATCCACAGAACTTATCAACTTCTCCAAGGAATCTGTTATACAAGGGTGGTTTGCTAGAAAGAGGAATGAAGGGAGCCACGCTTGGAACAGTGGTGAGTGTGGGACTGCAGGCAAGGAGATCTGGTTGTTGGTGATTCCTTCCTTCTCTGTGTCATTTATACAAACTGGTTGCATAAATCTGGACACATTATCTACATGGTTTGTGCCTCAGTCTCTTTATCTGTGAAATGGAAATGACAGTACCCACTCCATGGGGCTTGTAAAAAAGAGGAAATGAGACAATCTTAGTAAAATATTTAGCAAAGTCCCTTAACACAGGCTGGTTATGAATAAATCAAATTTCTGTGGGTTTCAACTCTGCCATGGCCACAGTGTCTATTTCAGTTTTATTTATTTTAATGACTATATTTGAGAGAGAGTAGAGCGAGCAAGAGGGAGGGAGAGAGAGCAGGAGCAGGGGTGAGGGGCAGAGGGAGAGGGACAACAGACTCCCCCACTGAGCAGAGCTTCAGATGGGCTCTATCCCAGGACCCTGAGATCATGACCTGAGCCTAATGCAGACACTTCAGCAACTGGGCCACCAGGCGCCCCTGTCCCTTTCAGTGTTAAGTCTCAGAAAAACCCGCAGGGGAGGGAGGTTAAGAACTAATTTCAAGGGAAAGGCCAGGTGTGCAGGCAGCAAGATGCCAGGCTCACCTCCTAGAGCGGCGGAAGGCCTGCGGGGGCGCCGGGCAGCCCCAGCCCTAGGGCCCTGCCACCGGGCGCGGGCCCCCGCCGCGACCTCGGGCTCCCGGAGCCCGGCCTGGGCGCCCAGGCGCGAGTGGTGTCTCCGCGGGCAGAGCAGGCGAGCGCGCGCGGGGCAGCAGGGAGCGGGTGTGCGTGTCCATGGGCCCCGGTCCGCCGTGGCCAGCTCGCCGCCAGGGGAGCGCAGGGGGCGGCGTGGGAGCCGCGGGGACTGGGCGATTGTGAGCTGCGGCCACGCCCGCCCCGCTGCCAGGGCAACCGCTCGGGGGCGCGGCGCGGCGCGGCGGGGGTGGCGCCGCCGGGGGGTGCCCGCCAGGGGGCGCCCGCGGGAGGCCCTGCGCTCCCCACGCCGCGGGCCGGGCGGTTGCCCTCGCCCCTGCTCCTCGGTCCTCCCGTCCGCAGCCTCTTCTCCCACCCCCTGCCCTCCTTCTAAAAAGCATTTAATCCGAAACGTAGGCCTCCTGTAGTGAAACCAACCAACCAATTGATTACAATATAGAATACAATCATTTTAAAAGTAAAGTTAAATGAAAAATACAATACATTGTACCATAAAATGAAAAAAATCTACTTGTCGGAGACAACTGCTGTAGGTTCTTGTCAATCTTCCCAGAATTTTTCTTTGCATACTCTAAAATTAATGTAGGCTTAAACATATTTATGCAATGGTATAAGTGTATGCAAATCGATGTAGCAAATGGGAGCAAACCTATCAAGGAGACCACTTTATTTCAGGGCCTGCAAGTGTGAGCTAACATCCCAACCCCCAACACACACTTTTTTTGCAGGCCAATTCTGGTTTTTTTGTTTTTTTTTTTTTATTATAGACACACAGTGAGAGAGAGAGAGAGAGAGAGAGAGAGAGAGAGAGAGAGAGGCAGAGACACAGGCAGAGGGAGAAGCAGGCTCCATGCACCGGGAGCCCGACGTGGGACTCGATCCCGGGTCTCCAGGACCGCGCCCTGGGCCAAAGGCAGGCGCCAAACCGCTGCGCACCCAGGGATCCCGCAGGCCAATTCTGAAAGCTTTTGTTTACGAGAGTGCAAAGCCTGTATGCTTTTAAAAGTAACGTGCAATAGCTTCTGATTAGACACAATAGTTCTCTCATTCCAATCTATTCTATTTTCTATCCAGAGATTGTGTTTGAAAATATAATTTAAAACTATTTCATGAACACAAAGGAATATACTATATAACATGTGGAAAGTATGAAGAAACAAAACGAACCATGGCTAAAGAAGTTTGCTTCTACTGCTGGATTCCCTGTACATTTCTTCTCCATATCGTGACCTCCCACTCCTGTCCCCATAGGTAACCACTATTTTGAAATTGGGATTTATCATCTCCTTGCCCTTTAAAAAATATGTTGCTTCATATGAATGCTTCTCTTAAAAATGTGTATTTAGTATTGCATATTTTGAGAATTTATAAAAGTGGAGTAGAAAGGTATGTATCGTTTTGACTTTTCTTGTTCCAACATCTTATTTTTTTTTCAACATCTTATTTTTGAAATATACTTTTTTTTTTTTTATGATAGTCACACACACACAGAGAGAGAGGCAGAGACACAGGCAGAGGGAGAAGCAGGCTCCATGCAGGGAGCCCAACGTGGGACTCGATTCCGGGACTCCAGGACCACGTCCCGGCCAAAGGCAGGCGCTAAACCGCTGAGCCACCCAGGGATCCCCATAGCTCTTTTAGCTTAATAGCTGTATACTATCCTATTGTATTGCCATTCCATATCTCTTTTGAATCAACTCTATATTGATGAACATTTGAGATTTATCCGATAATTGGTATTATAAGGAATGCTGCCATGATCATCTTTTGTACGTGTCTACAGATGCATGAATTCAAGAGTTTTTCTAGGGTATATGCCTAGAAGTGAAGTTTCTGGGTCATAGGTTATTTATAACATCAAGATAATGTTGACTTGTTTTCAAAGTGTGTGTGTATGTGTATATATATATATATATATATATATATATATATATATATATATAAATTCAGACTCTCCATCAGCAGTGTGTCTAGGCCAAAACTTAGTTTCATCATCCTAAACTTTCTGCCAATCTAGTGAGTGTAAATTGGTATTTCATGATTTTATTTTGCATGATCTGATTAATAACTGTTAGTCTGAGAGCTTGATTTTTTGGAAATATTTGACTTTAATTTTACTAGCAAGTGACACTATTCACCCTTACCTATTTATCACATAACTCTCTTGGGTATTTTAGCAGGATAGGTGTAAACTGCACTTGAATTTATCAGAACTCTGGTGCAAATATTGAGTAACTGTAGGGTAGACATTTGTTAGTTGAATGAAATCTGGGAGATAACTAGCCTGACTCACTGTCCTCACTTGGTTTGGGGACATATTTTCCCCCTGAAGGGATATGCTCTGAGTTTCACAAAAATGCCTTTTGTTTTTATGAGCAAGTAACTGAAAAGTAGCTTCTCAATGATAATCCTATTTGATTTCAGACTTTTTGCAGTCTAAGGAGGCTAGGTAAACAGAGCTGCTTCCTGTTAATGAGGGGACAGGCATAGCATGGGTGAAATGTTAGAGGTCCTGCAGATTGGTAAATAGACACAAACTTTCCCCTCTTTCACCAGAAGTCTTCAAACCACTGAAATTCTTAACTTGAACTTTGTTTATATTTTTGCTTTCAGCCATTTGGCAGTGGAGTCATCCAAACTTGAGTAACAGGAAGAATGAGAGTAAAGGGAGATAATAGTCCTACTGCTTGAAATAAAGCTAACCGACTATGAGACAGACTAATACGTGGGCTAAATTCTCTGCCAGTGATCTTTATCTGGGATTCAATTAAGTTTTATCTTTAAGTTACCACTCTGCAAAGTGATTGCACACTTAGTACTTCTTATGTAGTCCCAGACATTCCGTAAAATGGTAAATAAAGTGATTCTATTGAATTACTTCCCACATCTTTTAAAAAGCGTCCTTAAAATCCACTAATAAATTGCATCAATTACCAGAGCCCTTGAATTCTTATTTACTTGCCTGAAAGGCCAGCCACAGAGTAGTTGTTCCATAACAATACTATATTAATTAATTTAAATGTGGAAATAATTGAAATATGAGTTAGTAACTGGTGTGGCATACCAGTGGATGATGGTATATTTAACCGGAGATAAAATCTGTTAAATTGTTATGGATCTTTTCATAAAATTGAGGCAAAGTTCATGGAGCTTATTGTTGTTACCTTTTCAAATATACTTACAAAATGCATCTTTTTATATTGCCCATGTGTTAGTGTTTTCTCCTTCTAAAAATAAATCTTTCAGGGTGCCTTCAAATTATGGGGGAGACTGTTTACTATTTGTACTGCACGTTGACTTAAAGCTTTGTGTACTGTACAAGTAAATGATGGATTGCTAACATATTTAGTTGTTTCTTTCCAAAAGAGAAATAAAAACATGTCAAAAAGCTTTGAAATGGAAAATAAATTTTTTGACAACATAGAGCACTGCTTTCTACATTCATTAAGGATTTGCATAGCTTCTTTTATATCATAACAATTATGAAACACCTCTTGAAGGAATGAATGTCAAGCAGGAATAGAAAAGTCTGTGGATAAATGTATTCATATCAGGATCTTTACTTTTCTCTGGCCTAGGGCAAGGCTTTCTAAGATCATAGAGAAAAATGTTTGTGAACCTGAAATAAACACCTCAAAACTTCTCTTGTCCCTGAGCATTTTTCATACTTGTAGGCTACTGCTATATTATTCAGATTTCTTAAGTACTTGTTTATTTTTAAATTTTGTATAAATCTAATTCTTAGATTATATTAAATCTCTCACAGTTAGTATATTTTTATCAAGTTCTTCTATTTCTAGTAATTTTCACTGCCATACTGTGTGAGCATATAGATTTATGACATATCTCTTCCTAGTTTTGCTTTTTAGTATCATGCAATGTGTCTCCTTTTCTTAGGGGGTGTCCATAACCTTTCATTCCTCCTTGTCTAATAATCTTTTTGTTTGCCATCTGTCCAATGTTTTATTTTTAAACTCTCATTATCAATTTACAGATATGTTTCTGTAAATGCTATATAGCTAGCTTTTTCTATTATTATATCTAATCTATCTCTGTCTTTTGATGAAAGAATGGAATATATTGACATTTAATGTAACAAGGGATATACTTCATTTTAGTCTCTTAATCCTATTGTTTATTATATCATTTTCTCTGTTATAACCATTTTTTCCTTATTTTTCTGGTTGGCTCAAATTCCTCCTTATTAACTTTGGAAATCTGATGAACTTTTCCATCCCATTAATAATCATCTTGCATTTTCAGGTGCTAATATTCTATTTTTTTCATTTTTTTATAAAAATAAGATAACTCTTCCCCACTTATTTCCGGATGCTCTGTTCACTCAATGCTTTTCCCATTCTCCTTTCCTGAAATACTCTTCTATGCTTCCCTAAATACTCTTCTACTCCTAGATCTTGGGGATGTCACATTTCTCCACATCTCTCTAATGAGTTGGCACCAACTGTTGAGTTTGGCCAAAATAACTTAGAACTTCTAATTCCAGGTATTTATTATGTTATCACTGGCAGTATGCATCTTCATGTCAATGTGTATGACACTTTTCTAGGCAATCTAACTTTTTTCATTGAAAGGCAGTTTCACATTGTAGTATGAACTTGGGCATGCGAGTCAGACTCCTGGGCTTGTGTCTCAGTACCTCTGCCTACTAACTACATAAACTTGGGGAAGTTAAATAACTTTTTTGTGCCTCAGTGTAGAAATAATACCATTGTGGTGAGTTAAAATGTCCACACATTCTTTGATCCTCCCCTTAAATAAAGAGTTTAATTCTACCCCCCCCCCACCTGCATACATGTTGGGTTTTGTCTCTTGCTTCTAGTGACTAGAATAAAGTGGTAGTGACATTATGTGACATCTGAGATGAGATCATAAAAGACATTGTGGCCTCTGAATCTCTCTGTCTCTCACAATGTTTGCTGACTTCTCAGGGGGAAGCCAGCTGCCATGTCAGAAGGACACTCAGGTAGCCCAATGGAGAGACCCATGTGATGAGGAGTTGAAGCCTCCAGCCAACAGTCATGTGAGTAAAGTCATCTAGGAAGTAGACCCTTCTGCTAAAGTCAAACCTTCAGATGCCGACAGCTGTGGCTGACATTCTGACTCCATCCTCAAGAAAACCCTTGAGCCAGCACACTATTCCCAGATTTGTGACCCATGGAAAGTGTGAAATCATGACTGTTGTGTTAAGGTGCTAAATTTAGGGGTACTTTGTTATATAGCAAAAGATAACTAATGCATCCAGTTCCCAGAATTGAGATGAGGAATGAGTAAGACAGAGCATGTAAAGAACTTCACTATTATTCTTATTATCTGACCCAGCAAGTTGTGTTGAAAGATTCTTTCCTAATCACTTACTCCTCTTCATCTCCCTCTCTTGACATTTCTGTCTGAGTCTTTTGTTTTTAGTTAGAGTTGTGTCTCCAGAATTTTCCACAGCTGGGTACATAAATGCTAGATTTTTCTGAATCTTTGCATATCTTTGCAAATATTTTTAGTGTGCCCTGACAGATATTTTAATGTACCTTAGTTGTGTATTGAATTTCTGGGGTAGGCCTTTTTCTGACAGCACTCTGTAATGTTATACCCTACCTTCTAGCTGCTGCTCCATTTCCCTCTAGTGAATAATTATTCTACTCCTGTCTAGCGGATGATGTCTATCAATTGTTTTTCCTTTTTGCTTTGCAAATCAGTTGTTATTTCTTTCCTCCAAGTTTTGAATATTTCCCTTTGTTATTTAAATTTTGGAATATAACCAAGGTGTGTTTAGGTTGGTATCTTTTCTTACCAATTCTGCAAAGAAGTCAGGAACCTTGGGGATCCCTGGGTGTGGCTCAGTGGTTTGGCATCTGCCTTTGGCCCAGGGCATGACCCTGGAGTTCCAGGATCAAGTCCCACATCAGGCTTCCTGCATGGAGCCTGCTTCTCCTCTCTGTGTCTCTGCCTCTCTATCTGTGTGTCTCTCATGAATAAATAAATAAAATCTTAAAAAAAAAAAAAAAGTCAGGAACCTCTTTTAATATGCGAACTTGGGTGTTCAGCCCAGATTAAGTGTTATTTTACTGATTGTTTAATTATTGCCTTTAGTTTCTCTGAACCCAGAAAAGCCTAGAACTGGTTAGGCAGTGCTTCTAAAATTTTAAAATGCATAAGAGTTATCCAAGGATCTTGTTAAGATGCAGATTCTGATTTACAGTATGTGAAAGGCAAGTACTTGTTAGCTAAGGGAGTCAGGCACTCTGTGGCAAGAGATAAGTCAGTACTAAAACAATACGTGCATAAAGTTACTTATGATATGCACTGGAGACATGGGGCTTTTTTCTCTTTCAAGACCATCCCACGACCCAGATGACTCATGGCTAGGATAAGCAGGGACTGCCACAAAACGATTGACTTGTTTCTATCCCATTCCCACCTACGACACAGGAGGTATCAACAGGAAATAAGGGAGAGAGAAATATTCTGGGGGAGGCAGAGTTTAGGGAAGTTAGTTTGGTGCCTGAACACATCCTAAATCCAAATGGATCAGTCGGAGTAGACAGAGGCCTGAACGTAAAACTTTTGAAGTGTTCGTGTATGCCAGATCATGTAAATGGTACCTCCTCCTCATCTGGAGATGACGGAAGGCAAGGGTCTTCAGGAAGGATCTGAGCCAACAGGATAGGCTGGGATCTCAAAGTAAGCAGTCACTCATCCCCTTTTCACTCTCCTAAGCTCTTGGAGGGCAGAAAATTTGACCTCACAAGTTTCTGCCTTTCCAAATGAGAGATTTCTGAGCTGAGGAGCAGGAGTTGTGGGCTACTTCGATAGTGGTGCAATGGAACAATGGGAAAGACCCTCAGAGGGAGTGTGAGAGATTTATGAGTTCCAAAGGAAAATGCAGCCAAAATAAGGCTAAACGGAGGTCTAGAGAATCATGTCCACCAGTTATGTTGAAACCAGCATGTCAGTAATAATTTAAAAATCAGACACCCCTGGGGCTCCAGGGTGGCTTATCAGTTAAGTGCCTGATTCTTGATATCAGTTAAGTGCTCCCATTTTGATCTCAGAGTTCTGAATTCAAGCCCCATGTTGGGCTCCATTCTGGGTGTGAAGCCTACTTTAAGAAAAAAGAAATCAGACTTCTCTATCTGCCCAGCACCTGGGCAGGACCAGCTGATGACTCCAGCAGTAGAAGATAGCATAGTCCAGCTGTGTCCACAAAGGTCATCATCACTCATTCAAACAGATTCTCTTTTTTCCCTTTCCTCCCCTCTCTCTCCAACCAGCATATATCAGGGATGGACAATGTGCTAATTCTGATAATACTTGGATTTCATTCACTAGTTGCTTGTGACTGCTATAACAGGATTAGACAGAAAAACCTAGATTAGATTAGATTGTTGAATAGGAAAACATTTAATTTCCCCATCACTAAGTGAAAATGAGGACTTTATTTACAAAGAAGGATATGATTGATTAAAGACAGGGTGATCATGTGTAAATGGTTTGACTGGGACAAGCTAGTTTACACCTTGTATTCAGGTTTCATTGTTAGGAGGTACTGCAACCATTAGACCATGAAGGGACTGGGTGGCAGGCACTGAGGGGGGCACTTGATGGGATGAGCATTGGCTGTTATTCTGTATGTTGGCAAACTGAACACCAATAAAAAATAAATTTATTATTAAAAAAAAAAAAAAAAGACCAGGAAGGGATGAGCCTCGCGATAATGGCCAACCGGTTAAGGCTAGCAGAGCAAATTCCAAGAACTTGGAGGCTTTACTTAACTTGAATTAACTTGGACCAGCTCTCTCTGACTTCATACTAAGTGAGATAAAAATTGCCTATATTTTTAAGCTATCTTGAGGTGAGCATCTTCTTATAGACAAAAACCTCATGACACAGCATCCTTTTGGTACTGAATAAAACGCTCATCGATGATGCATTTATTAAATAAATCTTTTGATGTCTATCTTTTCCATATATATGATAATACATATGATCTGAATATCTATCTAGAAGTTTTGGCTGGTTTGAAATATAGAATTACTATAGGCCCTATATTAATTGATGGTTATTCCTTTTCAACCTTCCTTTACTATTCCATATGGCAGAGTAAATCTGCATTGTTATGTCAATTAAACAAAACATAGCAGTCAAATCAGGAAGTTACTCTTCATTGTACATATATATCAGTAATGGAAAAAGCCAAAACCTTTCTCTCTTATTTAAAACTTCTCAAATAAAAATAAAAATAAAAATAAAAATAAAACTTCTCAGTGGGGCTACTGGGTGGCTCAGCAGTTGAGCATCTGCCTTTGGCTCAGGTGGTGAACCTGGGATCGAGTCCCACATCAGACTGCTGGTGAGGAGCCTGCTTCTCTCTCTGCCTGTGTCTCTGCTTCTCTCTGTGTCTGTCATGAATAAATGAATGGGATCTTTAAAAAATAAATAAATAAATAAGTAAATAAATAAAATATAAATATCTCTAGAAAAGCAGTTAAGATAAGCTAGTATAATTCTAAAATAATTTGTGTACAGGATACACCAGACTATAGGGATGTACCTACAAAAAATATAGGCACAACTGTTCTAGAAATTAGATCTTTGTGAAAAAAACTTAAATGATTGACTAACTCAAGCTGATTAGATATTTTTATTAAATTCCTCCTTAACCAGAGCTTCTTTACATGGCTGCAATAATTAAAATATAATACATATTCAAATCAGTAATTGAATTTGTTAAAAGAACATGCTCAACTCAGTGAAGACCTTTGAATAAATAGAATTCAAGTCCCATGTTTTCATACTTCATAACACTTGCTTCATCTTAATTTAATGATTGCCATGTCTTATAAGATTTTATTTTAAATTCCTTTCATGCTATTCATAAACTCAGATATATGTGAGTACAAGGGTCATTTAGGTGTAACTGTGGACTGAGAATTTGTTAACTGCACTTGAGATCAGAAATATTCTAGAGATAGTCTGATGAGTTTTGCATATTCTCATACTGCCCACTCCCTTGTCCAGCTTTGCCTGTAAGACCCATGACATTTTCATGTCATATGACCAAGCAGTGAAATGATGGTTGCATTGAGAATTTTGTTTGTTTTTCTGTGCTAAGTTCTTAGAAGTTTAAAATAACTCATGTTCAAAACAGTGAAGGAAGTCTTTATAAAATACTTTGGAAAGTATTGGAGGTTGCTATTCTCAGTATATTAATGATTTAAAGTGTCTTTCAGACATTTTAGGAAGACCATTTAGGAAAAAAATATAAATATTAAACTCCTATTATGTTTAACTGTTAACATTTTTTTTCTCTTCAATTCCTTTGAAATTATCTTTACGCATCTGGTGATACAGAAAGAAGAATCCAAGAGAGTAACATAACAGAGCAATATAAATTTGTGTCCCAGTTCCTATCAGCTGCATCCTTATTCATATCTAAAAGAGATCCAGCCATGACACAAAGCCATTACAGTGGTTAAGGGTGATGGCCAACAATAAAATCAAGATTTTGGTCTTCATTGCATTATCATTTAACTTTCATTGGCATCACAGCAATTCACTCATCATTCATTTTTTCTAGGGAATCTTGAATAATTGAAAATTTTATTTTATTTTATTTTTTAATAATTGAAAATTTTAGACATGAAGTTCTGTGCACAAGGATATTTATTCATTGACTCACTCATTTTACAAATCATTATTAAGTACCTATCATGTGTCAGGCACTGTTTTCGACACTAAGGATACAGCAGTGAACAAAAGAAATGCCTTCTCTATTCTCACAGAGTTCATAAACATGCAAAAAAACACATATGTCAGGAAATGATAGGTGCTATGAAGAGAAGTAAACTGTGGTAGAGGTTACATAGAGTGCTGGGTGGACATATTAGTTTATATGGGTGGCCAGAAGTCAAACTATAAAACTTTTAGCAAAAATATAGGAATGAATCTCCATGACCTTGGATTAGACAATGGTTCCTTACATGTAACATCTAAGTACACCTAAAGTACAAGCACTCAAAGAAAAAATAAATGTTTTAATAAAATAAAAATTTGTTCATCAAAGGACACTATTGAGAAAGTGAAAAGGCAGCCCATACAATGGGAGAAAATATTTGCAAATAATATGTCGGATAATATTATAGAACCCACAATATATAAAGAACTCCTACAATTCAACAATAAAAGACAAGTGAGCCAATTTAAAAATGGCCAAAGGATTTGAATTTTCTTCTCCAAGAAAGAAAGGAGATCTACAAATGGCCAAGAAGCCCATGAAAAAAAGTTCAGCAGCAATATCTAGTGGAAATGGAAGGAGTTAAGGTAATAAATCCAAGAGAAATTGGACGCTGAAGATAGCACCACAAGAGGCAGGACTGAGGATAAGATTATATTTTTTTGACCTTAAAAATAAGCATAATGGGGGTGATTTGGTCAGTTAGGCAACCAAATCTCAATTTCCACTAGGCCATGATCCAGGTGGGGGCTGGCGCATGACATAGAGCCCCACCACAAGGGGCTCAGCAGAGACTCTGCTTAGAATTCTCTCTCTCTCATCCACCTCCTCCCCCTCCTGCTGCTCATGCATGTGCACTCCTCTAAAATAAATAAATCTTTAAAAAAAAGTAAGAGCGTAACAGAAAAACTAGAAGTAGGGTCCAGTCAATAGACACAATGGATGTGCTGCTTCTGGTTGCCCATGCAACAGGAGCCCTTTCCTCCTTCTAATGATATCTGATGAGGAAACCCTCATGCAAATAATGAATAATTAGAGGTGGAGTCACACTAGGTCCAGGGAACTACCTTTGGAAAAGACAAAAATTGGGATTGATGTGACAGGCTGTGAAAGAGATGGATTTGACTTCCATGTGAAAGCAGGAAGTTGAGGCTGCTCCAGTGTCTGGTGATGGGGAATTAGCTAGGTGGCTACCTCATATTGTCTCTGCGCTACACTGTGTAAGTTCACCTGGGAATGTAGAATCCAGACAGCTTGGGTTTGGCTGGCTCTCCACTCAGAAAGGGGAAACATTGATTTTTGATGTGAGAAGAAAAAGCACAATTCACAAAATTCACCCTTCATTTCTTAAAATATGTAAACACTCACTTTTTTTGCTTTCATTATGTTACTGAAAAATTCAAGTTTTGTGTTTAACATTTCACCCCCTTTTTTTTTTTACTGTTGTGAAAGGATAATTTTCACAAATTATCTTTTCTATTTGAAAATACTTCCAAATACTTTTCACATATTAGGAAAGAAATTTAAATAAAACATTTTACTTTTTAAACCATTTCTTTTTCAGTGATTAAAGCAAAAATGAACATGCTTAACTTTTTACAACACTGGTTCTCAAATTTGCCTGTACACAAGGATCTGGGGATCTTGTAACAGATTTTGCTGGTCTATGTGAAGCCTGAGATTCTGGAATTTTTAAAAAAAGATTTTAGTTATTTGACAGAGCACAAGCAGGGGGAGCAGCAGAAGGAGAGGGAGAAGCAGGCTCCCTGCTCAGTGGGGGCATGATCCCTGGACCCTTGGATTAGGCCCTGTCCTGAAGGCAGACACTCAACCAACTGAGCCACCCAGGTGCCCTAAGATTCTGGATTTCTACCTAGCTCCCAGGTAATGTCATTGCCGCTGGTCCAAGGATCTCACTTTGAGTAGCAAGACTTTAATTCATTACATAAATGATAATTCGGTAGTTGAATGTTGACCAAATATGATATATTAATATAATATTTTTGTTTCTTTTCCATTTGTGGAAACAGTTTTTGTCAGATTTCCTTTCACAAATCATACTATTGTAATGCGTAGTTATAAAAAAATGGACTATTTATAGAAATAGATGGAATAAAAGTAAAAAGTCATCTTCGTTCTCTACTCTTCTCCCCTCAGTCTCTCTCCTCTGTGGATAATAAATGCTTTGGTATAATAAACACTTCATATACATAAATAAAAACAAATGGAAGTAATATAATGAATACTTTGGTATTTATTGAGAACTTTTATAATGCCATAATAATGCTGCATAATAAGTTCACCCCAAAATTCAGCAGTTTACAACTGTAAGCATCCGTCCGCATGCTTGAGTTCTCAGACTGCTCTTGTCTCATCTACAATAAGCTTGGCTAGGCAGCTTTACTCCAGGTGTTCATGATGGAAGCTCCCAGCTGGGATTGGGGTCCAGTCAGCTCCCAGGTGGAAGGAGAAGGAGGAGTGGCAGTTACGGAGGCATGTTCTTATGGAGGATCACAACTGTCAAGAAGACAAGCCCAACATTCAGGTTTATGTCATGGCTGTTGACATCATTTAAAGTAAGCTATGTGGCCAAGCGCAGATCAGAAGGAGGGACTCTCTTCATTCACTCTAAGGCTATGACAGAGGTGGGTAAAGAAAATGAAGAATCTGGGGGACTTTTAATCTATGAAGCCACTGAAAACATTTCCTTTGTAGCCTCTCTCTTGTGCTCTGCAGTCTTCCACCCACGGTGAAATCCAGCAAATCCACAGCAAGCTGTATACATTGTCATTGAGCTTTTCCAACAAAGCATTCGGTGGAGAAAAGAAAGGTTAAGCCCCTTCTGATTTTTGAGTGACTCCACGTTGGTGTGGTCCAGAGCAGTGATTAGTACAAGAGGAACACCCCCGACCCCCATCACCACCATCAGGTTTCCACATGTTCACATAGGAACAGAGCCCAGTGGTTGGTATTTAACAGGGGTTGGTGAGGTCCTTGGTTTCATGGCCAGAGCAATAAACATGTTGGTTTCTTTCCCAATTACTGGTTTCAGTAATAGCAAAGGGGATTTTTCTTAAGGAGATTCAATGCCGTTTTGAAGTTTTTTCTGCAAAATTTAATAATCTCAGTGTCAAAGCTAATTTTAATTCCTTCTGACCCTGTACTAATGAACTGTTCTTTCCATCTCGATGATGCCACCAGGAGGTTGTTGCTGTTATTTTTCTCCTTGTTTGGATATTTTGCCCTTTGCAACATCATCTCAGAGAGCGTGGTATATGCCCACCCCCTCCACCTCAACCACCCACAATTTCCTGCTTGCTTTCTCTGCCTGAAGGGCTTCTTAGTACTAGGGGAGCTTGCTCTGCCTTTGTACAGGGCAGCTTGGAACTACAGTGGGCTCATGAGGAATTGGAGCCAGTGCTTAGACACCCCAGCTTCCCTGTCACTCGGTGCAGCAAACTCCCAGAAAAACTGGATGTCAAAAATGTGCTCATGTACACATCCTCATTGGCCTCCTTTCTTTCCCTCCCTCCCCACTCACAGAAATTCCTGGGGTCTTGTATCCCAAGAATGGACTGCTTGCCCATATCCTTTCTTCAGGGTCAGCTTTTTGGAGCAATCCCAACTAAGGTTATGAGCAGAAAAAGCTGAGAGCTTTCCCTAAAACTCAGAGCACCTAAAGCAATAACGTAATTTAATTAATGAGCACATTAAAAATGGCTGGTAGATGGCATTGCTCTATCAGAGCTGGCAAGTTGAAATAAGTAGCAACTAAATATCAAAAACCTAAATAGGAAAAAAAATACCACCTAGGTGTCAGTCTGTGTCTGAAGCATAGAAAAGGTGGAGTTTCATTCGCAGTGTCCGTGATGCTTTGCCTGGCTTCTTCCACTCCCCAAGTAGTTTCTCTCTCTGGCTACTCCTTGGTCTTCATGCCCTTTTCTCTGACTTTTGTTCAGAAGGGATTGGTATGATTCTGTGCTCATTATTGCCAGGCCACACGGATTTGCATTAGACTCATGTGCTTCTATGAGCTAGTGTTGGCCACCTCTTGTGCCCTAGATCACATCCTCTTTACCCTCCTTTTTACAGCAACCAGCTTGGTGAAGGGGTCACCTGCTAGCACCCTATATCAGTGGCAGCACCTATCTCTTGCTTTCTGCTCTGGAGCTTCTTTTTTGCCATGTCTTAAGATACCTTCTGGAAACCATTCAGCTATTCTGAAGCAGGTAAATCCTGGAAGTTGAAGGTCATGAACACTACTCCCTTACACTCCTGTCCCCATAACTCTTGACCAATGGGAAAAGACAGCTGATGGATAGTTTCTCCTTGTCCTTCTGGTGGACAACTCTGAGGTGTATTCTCCACATTTTCTCAGAGCGCCGCCTGGAGGATGGAGCCCTAGTTGTCCTGGGTAATGTTTAGCCTGAAGACATGTTTGCCTTGTGGTACTCTTTGAAGTCTCCCAATCCAGTTCCCTGGGATGGAACTTCCCAAAGTAAACTTCTTGGATACACACTCTTGTATCTAGCTCAGCTTCCTGGAGAATCCGGTGCCGGTTAGGTCCACATTCCAGGATGCCAAGCTTCCCTTGTTTCTCCTCTCCCAATGGCTCCTCTGACACTTTCCCAACCCAGCTGCTCTTCTGACGCTGTCAGAGTCTCCTCTTCACTTCCCATTAACAACAGTGGGAACTAGAATTCTGCTTCTGATTAACTACTCTTGGGGAGTTAACCATCAGTAAGACATGAACAAATCTTTAAGACTCTAACTTCTGCTCCTTCCTACTGAATTTTTGAGAACTCTGATAAGTTCATTCCTCAGCTGGTGGTCCTCCATCATTAATTTTCGCCTTTCTGTGGAATATAGGGCATTTCTCCCTGTAGCTGTAGATTTCATTGGTATTTATTGATTCAGACACATGGTTATTAAGAATCACAGCACTTGAATTGGCACTGTTGACAACACGGAGCAGCTGAGATGCAGTTGCTAAAGCTTATGGATAATCTAAGGATGAAGTAGGAAAAACAGCAAATAACCAAAGCATATAAAACAGAGAATGTGATCTGTGACAAGTACAATATTGACAGGGCGTGATGGGCAAAGTGTAAGGAAGCATGGACTTGACACTGGTCTCCAGTGGGGCAGTGAAGGATGCCCAACTTGGCCCAGGCTGAGACCAGCAAAAGCAATGGTCAGTTTTGCCATGATAGCAAATATGTTCATGTTTGGTTGGCTAAGGCATTTTGAAGAAACGTTTTTCAATTTCATTCTTGAATATTTTGGCAGCTCTAGGTATTTCAAGCTCCAAAGGCATTTTGACAAGTTTCAGTACCCTATTGTTGAATAGCATGTTAATCCTCTCCAAGGTTGAGTTTTTACTGCTCTCAAATCCATCTTTTCTGCATCTGTACTGTCGTAAGACCCTTCCGCATTTTTGAAGTATTAGAACTCTTCATGCCTCTTGGGTATGTTTGCTTGTTTATGAGAATTTCCTTGTTATTCACGTGTAGATGGCAGTTTGAATGACCTAGAAAGAACAAAACATTAAAAATAATGATTACATAATTCATGCGATCCCTAATTATGTTTTATTTTCTAAGAGCTACAGTTGCTGTATTATTCATAAGTCTGTTCCCATATTATTTATGTCACACAAATAGGATGTTCGTTAGCTTAAAACAAGCAAATTCTGTGTATTTCTTTACATTAAAAAAGTGGATATCAAGGTATATTAACCATTTTTGTGTGTGTGTCTATAAAATGAGGAACTAAACTGGTTAAAATCTGAAGCCTTCCTGACTCAGAGTGTGGTCTTCAGAGGCCAGTAGCAGCAACATCACCTCCCAGCTTTTAGAAATGCAGGGTCCTGGGCCCCACCCCACAACTACTGATCCAAAATCTGCATTTGAGCAAGATGTCCAGTGATTAATGAGCATTTTAAAATTTGAAAATGCCTGATCTGTTTTTTAGAGCTATAATTCTGCATGTTTTAAGAGCTAAATTTGGCCTTAATTGCAACTATATCTGACACATGCGACACTCTCAAGACACCTGATGACCATGGTACTTGGGTTTTAGAATATATCAACATATTTTGAAATATTAATTTCTAATAAAAATATTTTTGCTCCTGTTTAAAAAAAGATTTATTTATTTTAGAGAAAGAGAGTGTGAGCGGGAGGAAGAGAGAGAGAAAGAGAGAGAAAGAAGCAGACTCCCTGCTAATTAATCATGGAGCCTTATGTGAGGCTCGATCCCACCACTCTGAAATCACAACCTGAGCTGAAACCAAGTCAGATGCTTAACCGAATGAGCCATCCAGGCATCCCTATTTTTGCTCCTTCTAAAACAAACCAGCTTATAGACTTACGGGATCTTTCATTACTACGGTCCATTTTCTATTCCTCTAATCATTTGTGTACTGATAGGGAAGAGTTTTACATTTTAGAAACTTAGAACCACTATAATGGTCACATATTTGGTATATCTCTTGGAGAGTAAAAACATTTTTCAAATGATAAATGTCCAATATTCAATGATGCTCAACCATATATAGAATGTTTTAAACTTTTTTAAATTTATTTTTATTTATTTATTTTTTAAGATTTAAAAAAATTTATTCATGAGAGACTCAGAGAGAGAGGCAGAGACATAGGCAGAGGGAGAAGCAGGCTCCTCACAGGGAGCCCAATGCGGGACTGTATCCCAGGACCCCGGGATCACGGCTTGAGCCAAAGGCAGACACTCAACCGCTGAGCCCCCCAGGCGTCCCTAAACTGTTTTCTCAAAGATAGACTTTTTTCCTACCCGTCAGATTGAATAATGAATGGCATCATTGCTCCAGGACTTGGGAAGGGAAGCCAGCCTGATGTACAACTGGTAAGGATATGAATCGACATGAACATTTTGGAGGACATATCTACTAACTTTTCAGGGGGCACACATTCTAACCAAAAAGTTACACTTTACAGATTTGCTCTATAGATATATTCTCATATGTTTGCAAAGAAATACATACAAGAATGTGCAATGAACCATTTATATAAACATGAAAGCTGGAGTTACCTAAATGTCTATCATCACTAAGAAATAATTTAATAAATTGCAACATGTTCATAGTGAAATATTATGTGGCTATTAAAGAGGAAGAGATAAGCTGGAGTCTAAGATACATATAATTATATTCAGATACATATGGAGATTACAGACACAGATTAGATGAGCTATAGATATAGGTCTTTGAATATAAAATGCTCATAAGAATAAACACCAAGCTGTTCACAGCGGCTGCCTCTGGGAAGTGGTATGCAGGAGGATGGAGGACTTTTTATTTTGCAGTTTATCTACTGTTTGATTTTTTAAAATCAAAATAAATGTATAACTTAAAAATAATTATGGTGTTTCTTTTGAATGTCTTCCTCTTAGCCAAAAGAAGAAAATTATGCACAGCTAGATGAAGATAGACTTATAAATTTCAGAATCTGTATGCAATCCAAAGAAATTAAAAATAGAAAAAAATTCAAGAGTTGCTCAAGAAAGACTTCTCAGCAATTCTCAGCTGTAGAGTTTCTGAGAAATATCTGAATTCTGTGTTAATATGTTTTCCATTACTAGATTAAGGTATTTTGGAATATAAGCAACATTAAACTCACAAGTAACTTTTCTTTTTTTCTGATATTCATTTTCTATTATTTTATTTTACTTTGTTTCCTCACATTTGTATTTAAATTCTCGTTAAAATACTGTGCAATACTGGTTTCAGGAGTAGAATTCAGTGTTTCATCACTTTCATACAACACCCACCGCTCATCACAAGTGCCTTCCTTAATGGCCATCACCCATCTAGCCCATCCCCCTCCCACCTCCCTCTATCAACCCTCAGTTTGTTCTCTATAATTAAGAGTCTCTTATGGCTTATCTCTTTCTCTCTCTCTCTTTTTAATTTTTATTTCCCTTCCCCTATGCTCATCTGTTTTGTTTCTTAATTTCCAAATATGAGTAAAATGATATGGTATTTGTCTTTCTCTGACTGACTAATTTTGCTTAGCATAATACACTCTAGCTCTATCCATGTTGTTGCAGACAGCAAGATTTCATTCTTTTTGATGGCTGAGTAATATTCCATTGTATGTATATGTACCACATCTTCTTAACCATTCATGGACATCTGGGCTCTTTCCATAGTTTGGCTATTGTTGATAATGCTGCTATAAACATTGAGGTGCATGTATTCTTTCTAATCTGTATTTTTTTCTAATCCTTTGGGTAGTAGTAGTACAATTGCTGGGTTGTGGGGTAATTCTATTTTTAGCTTTTTGAGGAAACTCCACATTGTTTTCCAGAGTGGCTGCCCCAGTTTGCATTGCCACCAACAGTGCAAGAGGGTTCCCCTTTTTCCACATCCTCTCCAACACCTGTTGTTTCTTGTGTTGTTAATTTCAGCCATTCAGATAGATGCGAGGAGATATCTCACTGTGGTTTTGATTTGTATCTCTCTGATGATGAGTGATGTTGACTTTTCAAAATGTGAAGTAAAATGACATCATTCTCCACTTACCAAGTTGGCAAAACATTTGCCAATATTAAAAAGATTGCTAATGTTCAGCAATCATAAGTAGGTATACACATAATGACTTGGGAAGAAACACATTTTTAAGTAGAACAACCAAGTTTAATTTGATATATGTAGCCTAATGCCATTTTGTAAGTACATAACGTATTTCAGAATAAGCATAAGAGAAAGTTGGGAAGAGCAAATATTAAGCTCTTGACAATGGCTATCTCAAGGGAAGCCTTTGATTTGAAGAGCCTTTTGACTTTTTCCTTTCATAAAACTTTGTTTTTAATGTGAGAATATGGTAGGCCTTTTTCCTCCCAAATATTTTCAAATTTTAAAGATTTTATTTTATTTATTTAAGAGAGAGAGAAAGTGAGTGTGAGTGAGTGGGGGAAGGGCAGAGGGACAAATAGAGTCCTCACTGAGTGGGGATCCTGACTCAGGGGTGGATCCCAGGACCCTGAGATCATAACCTTACTGAAGTCAGATGCTTAACCAACTGAGCCACTCAGGCTCCCACAAATATTTTCAAATTTAAAAAAATGTAAAGAGAACTAATGAAATTGATTTACTTCGTCTACATCTTTGTAGTTATAACTCTTCCAGAGTTTCAATCTCCATTTAAGAATAACACAAAAAAGTTTTCTCCTTATAATGAGGCTTGGGAAAGACCTAAGGGGTGAAGTGGAAGGGGGTGTTTATATAAGGTGCCTTCCAAACTGGGGACAAAGAAGTGCAGGGAATTTTATCCCATATTCTCAGTTCATTTCATCCTAATGGTATTTTGAAGGGAAAAAACATTGAGAGAAGGGATATGATAGCGCGTTTTCCATGACACAAAGGGCATAAATTTTAAGTAAAAAAAAAAAAATACTATCTTAAAGTGTTCTGTGGTGCTTTTTTGAGGGTTCTATGTATTGGCTTGTTTTTCTAAGAGCTCTGATTTTAAGAAGGGAAAAGAGGCAATGAGAACACTGAGCCAGTATCATGATTCTAGTAATTTTTATTGAAAAGTAGAGTCTCTTAAGATTGAAATAATTCTAGGACAGTTTCACCTTTTTTTTTTCTTTTTGATGAAAACTTTTTTTTTCATTGTAGTTGACACACAATGTTACATTAGTATCAGGTGTACAACATAGTGATTCAACAAATCTATATTATGTTCACCACAAGTAGCTACCCCCTGTAGCTACTTTATCCTATTACAGCACCACTGACTGTATTCCCTGTGCATTTTTATCCTCATGACATTTTTACCCTTTAAAGCATCTAATAGGGGTGCCTGGGTGCTTCAGTGGGTTAAGCTCCTGCCTTCGGTTGAGGTTATGATCATTCTTTCTCTCCCTTCCTTCCTTCCTTCCTTCCTTCCTTCCTTCCTTCCTTCCTTCCTTCCTTCCTTCCTTCCTTCCTTCCTTCCTTCCTTCCTTCCTTCCTTCCTTCCTTCCTTCCTGATTTATTTATTTGACAGACAGAGAGTGCGAACAAGCAGGGGAAAGCAGCAGCCAGAAGGAGAGGGAGAAGCAAGCTCCCTGCTGGGAGCCTGACATGGTGCTCCATCTCAGGATCCTGGGATCATGACCTGAGCGAAGGCAGACGTTTAACTAATTGAGCCACCCAGGTGCCCCTTGTAAGGTATTTCTTATTCTTCTTGGGTATCAAGGAAAGCTTTATTAGTTATCATGGCAGACAAACAGATCACCTTGGGGTAGTAGGATTCATTCTTTTCAAACACCGAAAGCTGCTCTTTCATTACGTATTAGGAATCCAAATATAGTCATACGTATTCATGTGCTAGATAAAACAAGGAGTGAACTGGCATATTTAAAACCATGGCTCTCTTCAATCAAACCTAATTGGAAAATCTAACTAATAATCATAATAGAGAACAATTATTGCCTCTGGAAAGATAATCACCTTGATGTATTAAAACTATTTTAATTGACTAAAATTTGGAGTAGACCTAGGAGAGCCAAGTACCATTACCATTACTGCAGTGCAAAATTGAGCATGTGGATCAAAATTTAATGTGTGAATACATTTCAGTTTGTTCTAAAAATATTTAAGTACTTAATTTGTAAGCATTTATCTTAACATTAAAAAAAAAATCTCTAATATTTCAGAGACTGCAGATTCCTGCCCTGGACCTTTGAAGAGCTTGTGATTTAATAGGAGGAGACAGGACTACAAATAGTCATAATATAAAATTAGTGCTATGCTTACAGATGTGAGGAAATAATAGGAACTCTTGGCAATGGTGGTTTATTTTGCCTGGAGTTACTAGGAAAACCTTCACTAATAATGGCGGTCTCTTAGTTTAAACTTAAAGCTTTTTTTTTTCTAAGTTTGAACCTGGTTTGGAGTTTACCAACTAAAGAAGAGAGGAAATGAACAAGTAAATGTTCTGCTCATGAAAAATAGCAAGAGCAAAGGCAGGGAAGAATTAACACTCATTGTGGGAAATGGGAACTAAGATACAAATCCTATATTGTTCTTCAGTGTCAAGTGACTGACAGGCCATATGGTATCTATTTCGCTTGTTTAAAATGTACTTCCAAATGGAAGAAACAAAATATTGTATTTCAACTGCTTGCTTTTTTTTTTTATAAGTGAGGAACCTACTCTTACTATTTTCTCGTTGTCCTGGAGGTATCAAAGAGGTTTTGCATCAGAGACTATCCTACTGGTATAATATGCGTGTCCCAAAACAGGAGCACCAAATCAAATCATATTAACTATCAATTATGTTAAACAGATCTCATTCAGATATCTGTGTTTTGTCTCTTTCAAGCTTCTCTTCCTTAAATTTGAATTTCTTTAATATTACTATCACACCCTCAATTTTTTTTTAATGTTTTGTTGGTCTGGATTTGTTCATCCCTTCTATTATCTGCATATTGTACAACATGTATCTGTTGCCTGACCTGTCATAATTTTTTATTCATTTTAATGTATATGTTGACATTTTGAGAGAAAAGTTATATTCAGACTTAATTCTGTCTCCTTGACATCTTTTCTGCTTTCATTACTATGAGATCAACTGAGCCAGCCTTTAAATCTGCAAACTGATATTCATTTTACTAAACTTTTCCTTTCTTTTTTTTGGAGGGGGGATCCAGACTCTTCACTTTTTGAAATTACTTAGCTACTTCTTTCCCAGTAGCATCATCAGGTTTCTTGTAGCCTCGGTTATAGGACAAAACGAATCACACAGGAGTTTCTGTGAAAGTAGGATTAAACCAAGGAATTCTCTTCAAAACTACAAAATCAATGTGCATTTGAGCAAATCTAGCAAGAAAATAGTTTCTGCGGAAAAAACACCACCAAAAATAAACAAAAATAAAAACAAAATCATAAAACATTTAGATCTTCTAAGAAACCGCATTCTCCACATGAGTTAGAGCAGCCCAAAACTAGTTCCTAAAGAATAGTAAGTATTTACTGCTCAAAGGTTTAGGAGCAAGTGGGGCAGGTCTTCTGGTCTCATCGGACTCCTTTACACATCTGTGGTCATGTGTGGATGAGATAGATCGGCTCTCTCACATGTTTGGGGGGTGCCGGCTATAGGCTGGACTAGTATGGCTTCAGCTAGGACAGATGGGCTCTTCCTCTGGCAGCCTGGCAGGGGCTTTTTCACAAGGTGCTGGCAGTACTCCCGACAGAGTGTGGAGTGGGAGGTCCCTTGACAACCAGACTAGGAACTGGCTCCCTCTCACTTCTGACGCCTTCTATTAGCCTAACCAAGTCCAGAGGCCAGCCCCTATTCAAGAAGTGGGAAAACAGACCTAGCCACCTTCTGATGGTGGGTGTAAAGTCGCAGGGCAAAGAGCATGAAGGCTTGAAGAATTGAAACACAGTAGCCAGTGAGATGTTACTCCTGGGAATTAAAATCCTTTTGCATTCATCTCCTCTACTTCATGCACCTCAGGCTTTCTTAGGAGCTTGAGCATTCTTCATGAAAAGGAAGACTAAAAAAATAATAATAACAAATTTAATAAAATAAATAAAAGGAAGACTATTTCATCATGTTTTAAAAATGGAAAGAAGCCTATGGTGCAGCAATTTGTTTGGAAGCTCTTAAAATGTATTATCTTATGTCCTGATATCAGCATTTCTACTTTGAAGTTTTGAGATTTTCTTAATTCTGAGAGTAGCAAAAATGTTTACATGGCAACTTACAAACTTTGCAAGCGTCTGTGCTTTTCTTACTAAAGGAATAGAAGAAAATTAATATTTATTCATATATTGGTGTGTATAAAACACTAGTTTAAGTAAGATGGATTTTATGCAGCTGATGGGTTTTATTATAATCATGTCCATTTTCAGGAGTTGTGTTTTTTTCCCCTGAATGATTAATTTACATATCTGAGATTTGTAAGCATATAAATGATTCCCTGATTCCATGAAAGTTATGTTTATATTATTTTTCTTATACTGTAAGCAGTCTCCAGTTAAATAAACCTGGCTGTGAAGAGCATAACCCTTAGGAATAAAGAGCCTTTCCAAAGATATTTGTCTAAATTCTGCAGACCTGTTTCAGATACATGAATCTTGTTCTAAAAGAAATCTGTGATTTGCCCCTTTTGAACTTGTCAAGAACCAACAATGACTTGAAATCATAGTATTTCATAGAGATGTTATTTGGTAAAACTGCTAGAGATTGAAACTGGAGATGAAAAGAAAATATCCAGAATGTATGCATCAGTCACACATTTTCTTGTTCAATAAACCATTCACACTAAAAAAGACAAAAACAAAACCATTCACATGTAAAGTGAAATGGGGAATTCTGACAATTCTTAAATACTTAAATAAGAAAGTGCTTGATTAGGTTTTAGTAAGGCTTGAGTTATATATTGGAATAGTTATCATTTTTAAGAAAGATTTATTTGAGAGAGGAGAGAGCATGAACAGGGGGAGGGGCAAAGAGAGAAGTAGGCTCCCACTGAGCAGGGAACCTGGAGCAGGGCTTGATCCCAAGACCCAGAAATCATTACTGCATCAAAGTCAGATGCTCAGCCAACTGAGCCACCTAGGTGCTCTGGAATAATTATCATTTTTAATAAAAAACAGAAAAATCACTTGCTTCAATGTTATCTCTTTTGTGGTCAATACTTGTTAGGTGATATTCTGAAGTAGAAATTTTGAAACCAGTATAGTATCCCATATTATTAAAACCAAAGTTAAATAATTTGCAATTGGTCATTTTTATTATAATCTATTTCTGTGGTGGTCTCGGAGAACAATTAATCAATACAAGATGCTATTTAGCTATTTTTTTGCTCTGCTCTTAATGACACCTTACTATAAGTAAATTCAAATTGAGTAAATCAACACAGTGGAAGAGAATTAAAGCCCAAAGAGATTGTAGTCTAGACAAACTATAAACAAGGATATGTATTTTATGGTTAATGTTTTGTACTATAGTTTCATATTTTATCTCATTTAATCAACATAGTAAACTATTTGTCAGTTTGGGCAATTTTACTAAGTAAACCATGGACTTGTGAGTTTACATGACTTGCGCAAGTTCAGAGCCAGTCTATGGTAGATAGACCAGGATGTTGCCTGGCCCAAAGCTCCTGTTCTCCAAAGACAGAACTGATATTTGGCCTTATCTGTGTACACTTGTCAGGGAGCTGAGCCACCAGCAGTGATGATGGAGGCTGAGGAAGGAGTTCAGAGGACACAAGAGGGAATACTTTCCAGCCTTGAGAAACTACCACAAAAAGGGCAGATACAGCTTCTACACACTTTTTTCCAGCAAATAGCCCCAATTTCTTTTTAACTGGAATCATGGAAAATCTCAGAAAGTAAAGCATGTGGATTTCAACTCCTGTATTTAACTTCACTCTGGCAATGTTAATTCTGCATTTTATTTCACAGCAAAGAAGGACCAATGAATAATATTGATAATGCTATTGATTATAAAAATTTTATTCTATTTTATATCTTACGGGTATCTTCAATTATTATTCAGCAAATACTCATCCCTCTCATGACCTCCATGGAAAAAGGAGTATACTTCTTTGTCCCACTGATATCATGTGACTTTCTTAGGCCATAGAAATATGAGTCAACATGACAGTGTGCCAACTCCCATCTATACCTTAGTGTCCCCAAGTGTCCCTCTGTCCTTCTTAAGAAGATCATGATTCAAGTAGCTGCCAGTCCAAGGAGGATGAGAGACATGTGGGCCAGACATGGACCCAAGCTGCAGCCTGCAGCCCAGCCTACCATGTATAACCAGCTGGTATATACATGTATACCAGCTGAATCTCAGCCAACCTTCGGTGGAATAATTGGTGATAAGTGGTTAGGAGGCTAAGACTACCAGATTACGATATTCACATACTCTCCTTCAGGGGAGTAGGAGCTACAGAAAGTCTTCAAGTACCCACATTAGGTTTTATCAAGATTGCTCTGGCAGCAATGTGTGGACAAAGACTTCAAATGGAGTTTATTCCTATAGTTCCTCCCCCAGAAGAGGCAGGGAAAAAAACCATGATTTCAATTTGATGCCAAGATCTTTATTTTTTATTTAATTTTTAATTTTTTAGAGAGGAGGGGTTGGCAAAGGGAGAGGGAGAGAGAGAATCCTAAGCAGACTCCATGCTCAGCACAAAGCCTGATGTGGGGCTCAATCCCCTAAACCTGAGATCATAACCTTAGCCAAAATTAAGATTTGTTCGCTTAACTGATGGGGCCACCCAGGATCCTCTAATCCCAAGACTTTTAGCTGCATTAGCAATGTGAGGAATGCTACAGCTATGTGAAGAACTTAGGGTTGGACATTTGCAGCATGATGGCTTTATATCCAAAGGAAATAATGAACCCAGAACCTCTGAGAATATAGTTGTCACCTAGTGTGAGTGTCTTGAATAAGAACAATTACATAGTAAATATTCTGTAATTGTTTATTTTCTGTTGTTCCCACTTGATCTGTATTGATAAGAGCCTTCAAATGAGGCCTTCATTAATTGTTGTTAATTAGTTAATTGTTGTACTTTCTCAAAAGTATTTGAATGGCCTTTCTAAGAATTAACTACATCTGAGCATCGAGTGAATTATTGACTTATCTTGTTCAAGACTGAAAGCAAATGTAATAAATGCTGTTGAAACCTGTTATGAATTGTTTTCAATTTGCCTAAGAACCTACAGTACTTATTCGTAGAACTTCCATGGTGGGGCCTACCAGTATTAGACTCTTCATCATGAGGAGCTAGTTAATCAATGGGGGAGACCCCATGTTTATTAGTGCCAAGAACAAACCAATGATCACTGGTTAATAAAGATAATTGAGTGGTGGAGAGCTTAGATTATTTTTTTTCTGGCCCAGTCAATTCTGGCCATACATCACAACCACTTGGGGATATTTAAAAAACAAAACCAAGCAAATCTACCCATATTGGAGCTTTACTCAGACCAAAGAATGATTATTTTTTAAAAGCTCTCTGGGTGATTTTACTGTGCAGCCAGAGTTGAGACAAGGCATGTATGTTTTATGCAATTTTTAAAAAGCCAAATAGTCTGGAAAGTTTACCTATACAAAATGCCCCATGAAGAACATCATCTCCTATAGCCTAGTTTTTACAGCCAGGCTTTAAAAAAAAAAGAAAAAAAAGAAGCCCAAACCAAAAACCCCAGTTTAGTTTGTACACCATTATATATATTGATTCAGAAACTAAATATAATTTTGCCAATATTACAGTCATTTACTTCTTTTTTAAATTTTTATTTATTTTTTAGATTTCATTTATTTATTCATGAGAGACACCCAGAGAGAGGCAGAGACACAGGCAGAGGAAGAAGCAGGCTCCCTGTGGGGAGCCTGATGAGGGATCTCGCCCTAAGCCAAAGGCAAACGCTCAACCGCTGAGCCACCCAGGTGCCCCACAATTCATTTACTTTTTTATTATTGTTTTCAATTGTGGTAAAATACACATAACATAAAATTTACCATTCTAACCATTTTTAAGTGTGCAGTTCAGTATCATTAAGGACATTCACATTGTTTTGCAATCATAACCACCATCCATTTCCAGAACTCTTTTAAGATTGTGAAACTAGAACTCCATGCTCTTCATTTTTCCCCTCCCTCCAGTCCCTGGCAACCACTATTCCACTTTCTGTCCCTTTAAGTTTGACAATTCTAGATACCTTATGTAAGTGGAATATTACCATATTTGTTCTTTTGTTAACAGGTTTATTTCACATAACATCCTCAAGGTCCATCCATGTCGCAGCACTTGTGAGAATTTCCTTTTTTTATAAGGCTGAATAATATTCCACTGTATATACACACTACGTTTTGTTTATCTATTCATCTGTCAATGGACAATTCTACCCTTCAGCCTTGTGAGTAATGCTGCTATGACCATGGATGTCTAAATATCTTTCCAAGATCCTGCTTTCAATTTTGCAGGATGTAATACCCAGAAGTTGAATTGTTGGATCATATGGTAAATTTTTTTTACTTCTTTGGGGAACTACCATGTTGCTTTCAATGGTGCCCAAGGGGTCCAATTTCTCCACATCTCTACTAACACTTGGTTTCTTTTTTTTTATTTTTTAAAGATTTTATTTGTATTTATTCATGAGAGAGCGAGAGAGAGAGGCAGAGACACAGGCAGAGGGAGAAGCAGGCTCCATGCAGGGAGCCCAAGTGGGACTCATCCTTGGTCTCCAGGATCACGCCCTGGGCTGCAGGCGGCGCTAAACCGCTACGCCACCGGGGCTGCCCTAACACTTTGTTTCTTTCTGGTTTTCAGTAGTAGCCATTCTAGTGAGCGTGCAGTTTTGATTTGCATTTCCCTAATAATTAGTGAGATTGGGCATCGTTTCATGTGCTTGTTGACTACATATCTCTTCTTTGGAGAAATGTCTATGCAAGTCCTTTGTTACTTTATAAATAGGTTGTTTTGTTGTTGGTGGTGGTGGTGAGTTGTAAATGTTCTTTATGTATTTTGGATATTAACATTTTATCAGATACATAATTTGCAAATATCTTCTCCCATCTCATGGGTTGCTTTTTCAATCTGTTGTTTGTATTCTTTGATGCACAGAAGTTTTTAAATTTTGATGCAGTCCAGTTTATCTATTTTTACTCTTTTGTCTTTGCTTTTGGCACCATATTCAAGAAATCGTTGCTAAACAATCCATTTACTTTTAGCAACGTCTGTCTTCTAAGGCACAGAGATGATTTACAATGCAAATCAATTGGATAACCTGGATTAATTTGCTCATTCAAAACACAGGCTTTTAAAAATGAATAAATTAAAATTTGGGAACTTTGTGCTTTTACTGAAACTTTAACTTTTGAAAATGCATTAAATCTTATTTAAGTAATTGATTACTTTGCATGAGTTTTCTAATTCATGTCAAGTTTATAGATTCTTTTAAAGTGGAACATAATAGGACCCCATACATCAAAGTTTACATATTACATCTTTGTTTTTTCAAATTGTCTATTACAGTGAGTAGCAATAAGCATCTACTCAATAAACTCTTACAATAATAAAATATAGCTCAGGAGTGGCAATTAATATTATTTATACAAGTATGTATTTTGTGGATGAATTATTTGAGATCCTGAAGGAAAAGTAACGTATGTGATCAGTATTGGATACAAAAAAGATGCCTTGCTTGCGGATATGACAAGAATGCACAGGTTTAGAAGTTTGGGCAGCCTGTCTGAATTAATGGGATAATTGATGCCTGTAGGATGCAGGTGTGCGTGTGATGTCACCCTTTAATTATGAGCAGCTGGTGCAATAGGAACATCAGGATAAATTTTGGGTCCGTAAGAAAACTTATTTCAGGAGTTTTTTTTCCTCAGTTCCGTAAATGCTCCAAAAAACTGTCACCATGTCCCTTGGTGGTTCTCATATCTCACGCATCCCCTGGGGATTGGCAAGACATTTTGAGATGCTAAGAGATACTCTGTGCAAGTTGCCATCTTGGTTGACCACATTTCATATTTCTAACTCATGCTATTATATAAAGTTTACAGTATTATAGCCCTGAAGAAGCCTTCCAAGTCATGGGGTTCACATTCTCCTCAGATTGGGATACAGAGGCCTAAGGAGGCAGTGACTGGACACAAACTACCAATAAGGAGAGTGGTCAAGATCCCAATTGGGCTCCCAGATTCAAAAACTTAGTATCATTAGAAATGTCACCAAGAGCAGAAACAAAAAAGAGATAATGCATTCCAGGTAAGCATTCCAAAACCTAAAGTCCCTCCTTGTCTTGCAGCTTCTGAAAGCTTGCTCTCCCTCAGCCATCCACAAAGCCAGAATATCTTTGACTTCTAACCTTCTAACTGCCCCAGCCTAATAAAGCCACAGGGATCCTGGCCACGAGGACTCCCCCTCACCAGCCTTACATAGGCTCTAGCTGGTCTCTGTGTCATCAGAAACCGAATGGCTGGACCTTGTCCCAACTTCCTCCACTTTTAGCTATCTGTGATAAAGGGGCTTCCTTCTCCAAAGATTAGTCTGCTTGGGGCAGCCCAGGTGGCTCAGCGGTTTAGTGCTGTCTTCAGCCCAGGGCATGATCCTAGAGTCCCGGGATCGAGTCCCACGTCAGGCTCTCTGCATGAAGCTTGCTTTGCCCTCTGCCTGTGTCTCTGCCTCTCCTCTCTCTCTCTCTCTCTCTCATGAATAAGTAAATAAATAAAATCTTAAAAAAAAAATTAGTCTGCCTGAAGTGTTGCTGTTTCTGAACTCACACACTCAAAAATTGTATTGACAAGTTTGCCAATTTTCCAAAACGTTCAAATTCATCTGACCTTCTAAATAACAACATCCACTGGAAAATTATTGGACATCTGGAGAGTCATCTGGGGTTGAATTACATTTTTGATGTGCTGTGAAATTGGGTCAGCGCATTAGAATTACATTTTAATAGTTATGGGTGCACTAATAAAATGCTGCTCTTTGGTGCAAATTGGCAACTCTCCCAGACTTCAGGAAGCTTCGAAGAAATGAAGTTCAAAATTCTTGATTAACAAATATGTACAAGAAGTCAGAAAAAGACAAATTAAGAATCTTCTATTAAAGTACATAATAAACCCTGGATTTATTTTACAAGTTATGATTGTAAATGGGGCCTATTTGCATTGCAAAGGGCAATGTTGTTCAATGGTATGAGTAGCAATAGAAAATCAGGAGGGAAGCTCCTTTTTCCTCTTAGGATTTGTTGTTCCAGTGAAGGTATTGTACTTAATCAACTATTTTCTAGACTATTAATACAGTAAAAATAGGACACAGAGATGAAAGCTGTAGGGGCTCAGAATTCTACTGGATGTTAGAAAGAACTTAACAATGGGCTGTCTTGTGCATTTCATAAAAATGTTTAAGCAGAAGTTAAACAGCCATATTTCAGGGATATTTCAGAATATATTTCTTAATTGGATGAGAAGTGTATTCAAAGACTTTCAAGGTCCTTATGAATTTTAAGACTGCGCTGCTACATTCTATAAAATAAAGGTAAAAGGAGCCCTTGCTGAATCACTGGTAAATAATATGACTTAGAAATGAAGTCTCACTTAACAGCATTTAGAATTTACCTCAACTAAAGCTAAGTTTCTGGAATCCACATAGTCGCTAATGGATAGTTATGGCATTGGATGCAAAAAAGACCTCAAGGGAGCTGCTTCAGCCTGGCAAGACATGCACACCCAACACCCTACAGGGCCAATAGGTATCTGAAGACACCTGTAAGGCAGTTGTGCAGTGGAGACAGAGGGCAAGCCTCAAGATATTCAAAATGTAAGGCACTTTTGGTTTCTTTTCTTATCAAATCATTTCCATTGACCTAATCCTTTATGTTAAGAACACATAGAAGATAAGAAAACTCTGGGACAAATGGCAGAGACCATGCAAGAAATCTTTGTTGGGGTACAAACTGTGGCTCATTACCCCTGAATGCTAGCACAGTAGAGTGTAGAAGTTTCTTAGCTATCCAAAAGCTCTATGAGGAAAAATTGTATGTTCAACTTGGTGCCCTTTGGTTTAATCACATTCAAGGCTCACATGTCATCATGGCCTTTCTCTTCTTCCCCGTGCTCTCCTTCCTCATTCCTGCTCCTTAGTTCTTCCCTATGATCCCTGACTTCAGGCAATGTCTCATACTCAGGACCAGTTCTTCTGCCTCCTTTGAATCAAAATTGACCTAAGCTGTGGTCTCATCCTTCTATGTCTTCCAGATAAGGAAGTGAATTAATACTTAAAGACAAATATATACACACTCTGCATATATTTTTCATGATATTTCACAATAGTTGAATTTTCTTAGAATTGAAAAAACATTAAACAAAATAATGCCTCTGTGGTTGTAAATTGAATGCAGGTGGGCAACAGTTAGAGGCAAAGGTTCAAAGCGTGGTCTGGAGGTACACCACATCCCACCAGATAGGTTACCAAAGCTACATCTGTATATAAAATTGGAAACTATGTACTGGAGAATTATTTTAAAATCCCTTGTTACAGTCTGTACTCCTTCAACAAAATGTATCAATTTCTTAAGTGGATTAGTTATTGTACTTTTGAACAAATACCATGACTGAAATACGGGTAACTTTATTAAACTAAAGTCAATTCATTGTTTTCTAAAAGTTTTAGTATTTTTTTCTTTCTTTGTGCATTTATTTTTGATTTTGTTCCCATTCCTTTTCTTTTCCCTTTATCAATTAGGAATTTTATCTATTTAATGGCACAACTTGATGTTTTATGTGTAGCATATATTTATAATAATGTAATAATAATATAATTACATATTTAGTATATACTTAAGGTGTATAACCTGATGTTTTGATATACACATGTGGAGTAATCACCACAATCAAACTTGTTAACACATCACCTCATGTAATTATTTTCCTTCTGTTTTATGAGTGTGTGTATATGTGGCAAGCATGCTTAAGATCAACTAAAAGTTTAAGTATTTTTTGTTCATGGGACTAAGGAGTTCATTTAAGTCATCTTACTTATAGACTAAAATGATTTTTTAGTTTGTTGAGAGGAAATACTTTAAAAAGTTTAGACGTCAAAAGTCCACAAGTCAATGGAGATGAATTATGAAGACAGGGCTTGGTTTTAAGAAGCTGCAATCATGATGGCTAAAATTGAATCAATTTACTACAGTCTTCTGCAAAGTAGCCAGATATTTTTCCTGAGAAAATAAGTCTACATGCCGTACACTATATGGATTTATACCATAAACACCCAAACATGGACCACCTATGGTGACCGTTTATCTGACAAAAACTAGGACAAAATTGATCCATTTACTGGACCAAAGCAGTAAAATGGAAAAAGCAACCCAGAATTCCAAATGAGCCTAGTTTCAGAGTTTGGAGCATTATCATTACACTGCCATGACTTTTTTCCCCTTAAAATCTCTAGTGCTCCAGGGCACCAAACAAAGAAAGGAGTAAGTCTCCTTTCTGCCATCTCACATATTTCAAGTACTGCTTTTCCCCCCAAGGACCATTTTGAAAATACACTGTCCACTTGAGGACAGCCACCTGGAGTCAAGGAAAGAACACATAAATAGAAAGAACAGCCTTTTCCCCAAACTTCCTTTTCTACCAAGCTTTTTAACTAAACTGTTAGAGAAGACTTAAATGAAAGTTTCAAGTACTTTTGACCTTTGGCTAACCAATTCTTGGGAAAGAAAATAACACAGGTAGAGATCCCTGATTTGCTGGGTGAGACTCTCAGCTGAAAACAAAAATTGTTTGTAGTCCTTATAGAGGCTGCTGACTCCATTTTTGAAAAATGGAGGGCAGTGATAAGAAGCACTGGTTTTCCTCCTCTCCCCTCAAACATCCATGTTACTTGTATGACCTCATTCACAAATAGGATAATTAAAATGGACGTGACACACGCTCACCTTAAAAATAACCTCATACAGGGCAGCCCCGGTGGCTCAGCGGTTTAGTGCCACCTTCGGCCTGGGGTGTGATCCTGGAGACCCGGGAGTCCTACATGGAGCCTGCCTCTCCCTCTGCCTGTGTCTCTGCCTCTCTCTCTCTCTCTCTATCTGTGTCTCTCATGAATAAATAAAATCTTTAAAAAAAATAACCTCATACAAAAAAAATAACCTCATAAAGAAGAAAAGATGCTGCTTGATCCAAATTCACTAAGGAATAAGGTGTAATATTGATACAAGTTTCTTTTATTTAAAAAGAGGTATCACTCAGTGATGGTAAATCCAGAATTAATGGGACCAGAAGTTTATCTAACTTGGAGGACAAGATGTCTTTAGAAAAATACCTCTCAGTTGGGTGGGTGCGGTGTTCTGGTAGGTCCGGTTGCACACCTCCTCCACCATAGAGGGCTCCTCGCTCTCTAGCAGACAAAAACACACTCCTTGGGCCTCTTCTCTTGCAGCCAGAAAATAGGTGGGGAGCATTCCAGACCTGACTCTCCATGTTGCCTGCAAATGCCTTCCCAGGAGCACTGCTGGAATCTGGCACCTGGATTCTTCCCTTGCTGAAGTCACAGTTTTTATCCATCCCTTTGAAAATATAGAAGAGGACAGAGATGAATATACCTGTGGTTGCTATTAGGGAAAGAGCATAGAGGATACCAAAAATGGCCAAAGCAAGTGTAAGATCCGCCATGAAAATGACCAGCTTGGCCAACATGTCCACATTTCTCCTCCTTCACAGAAGATATTTAAAACTTCCCAAAGGCTCCCACTATGCAATTGTGTCTTTGTAAGCTGTGGGCAGGGAAAAGGACATTTCTAAACATGCTAGAGTGTGTTGTAATTCCTCCAAGCGTCTACCAGGAGGGCCGTATAGTGAAACTTTGATTTCCCAACTGGTATGAAACAGTGACTAAAGGTAAAGTGTGGGCTATTGCTTCACCATGAATACTCTAGTGGAGAGAAGTCCAGGGATTTATTTTATTCCCTTAACTGTGTAACTGAGTCACTTGGATTGTCATTTCCAAGGAATAGGAACACACTAATGTGCATTTATAACTTGTAAGGCTACAGTAGAAATTTGATGTCATTTGGGAAATTAAAATATGCCAATAAAGTATGAAAGGAGAATAAAGCCATTTTCAAACATGCAAAGATTCAGTTTACCTCTCCTGCATGTGTTTGAAAAAAAATTCATTAGAGGGTATAGTCCAATAAAATATTTCCTTTTTAAAAAGGGAATTTGTGGCATATTAAAAAACTGGGAATTTAACCAACAAAACAATGGAATTAAATCCCAGAATCATACCTCAGTAGCAGACATACAAGGTAATAAATTCAAATTAGAAAGGGAAGTTAGTAGGCTATTAGAGATAGTTTTTAAGAAGACAGTCACCTTCTTGTATTAAATGGCATGATTAAAAACTGTGATGTTCTAAAAACAAAATAACCAGGATATTTCTTAGTTAACAAGGTAAATGAAAGATAATAAGAGAATCCAAGAAAATATATAAAGTTGAATGATGATGATACTGTATCTTCAAATGAAGCTAACTAAGCTGAAATGTGCTTTTTTTTTAAAGAAAAGAAATGCTTTTATTTATTGATTTGAGAGGAAGAGCATGAGTAGGGGTAGGTGCAGAGGGAGAGGGTAAAGCAGATTCCCCACTGAGCAGAGAACTGATGCAGGATTGATCTCAGGACCCTGAGATCATGACCTGAACAGAAGGCAGATGCTTAACCAACTAAGACACCAGGTGCCCCAAAATGTGCTTTTTAAAAGATTGTATTTATTTAATTTAGACAGAGGGGTTGAGAGAGAGAGAGAGGAAGAGAGAGAGAATGCACACTTGTGCAAGAGTGGGGAGAAGCAGAGGGAGAGGGAATCTCAAGTGCACTCCCTGCTGAGTGTGGAGCCTGATGTGGGGCTCAATCAATCTCATGAGGCACCCAGGTGGCTCATTTGGTTGAGCATCCAACTCTTGACCTTGGCTCAAGTCATGATCTCAGGGTGGTTTCTGCAGATAAGATTAAACAATAAACATAAAATAATGTTGATAATGGCATTTTGACGTTTAATACAGGTATGTGTAGCTTAAATAATACACACATGCTCTAATTTAACAGAGAGAGAGAGACCTGGTTGTGCTTTTTCATTTTACTGAAAAAGCTTGTCCTCAACTAAAAGAACCAACAAAGAAATTCAAAATCAAACACCTTTAAATATTATTCCATAAATTCAACCTCCTGACTTTACAAAGCTTCTAGAGAAGTAGGTCAGGGGGAAAATTCAAATTTTCTATTGTAATTACAATTAAAGGACTGTTATTTTTAAAGGAACATTTAATAAAACTGAATTTACATATACCATTTAATGAATGTGTACATTCAAATTTTCTCAGACACATTATTTATATAAAGTTAAATTAATTTTAGAATTATTAGAAAAAAACACAAGTTTAGACTTTCCTTCCTGATAGAGAGTATGTTTTCAGAGGACACACTAGGGAGGGAGTTTCTCTGTTTCCCTTAAAAATTTGTTCTATCAAAAATTCCTGTAAATTTTTCAGAGGTGGCAGAAACATAACATCAGTACAAACCAATTATCCTTTTGAATCATTGCTTTTAAATTTTCTCCACTGTATGATTTTACAAAAGAGAAATATATCCTACTTTCACTTTTAATTGTCTTTAATTTCCCATTAGAACATCATTCCTTTGGCTAAAATATTGGGTTTTTCATTGATAGTTGATGCAGTGGCCTATGCTAACATATAATTTCCTGTCAGTGAGGTATTAAGATCTGCTGAAAAAATTGTAATAAAAATAATTCATTCTAAAGAATAGGTTTTGATAGGAAAAGGGAAAATGAGGTATTAGAGATTTAATGAGAGAGATTTTAACAAAGGAAGCAATCCAGAAATGGTTGGGTTTTGAGAAAATTATAGCAAACCTCATCTACTTTGCAGGCTTAAAATTCAAGGGGCCTGCTAGTGCGAGACCCTGAGGTCATAAATTGGGATTGTAGCCTTTCATGACCCTTGGTGTGAAACCTGGGATGATTTTAAATGTAAACTGATCTCAGGCTCAAGACTATACGAATATGGGAAATTCACTCATCCAACACTAGGATCTTGGGTTCGTGTCCTAAAGTAGATTTATGTAAAAATCAGTAGACCTAGAACAAAAGTTATGGTGGATAACACTGCTTTAATACATAAAAAGGTTTGCTGACATACATTTTTATCGATGGATAGGTTTCTTTCTTTGTGCAAATGAGATCTTCGTTTGGACTGCCAAACATCACACTCAACTCTTCATCTTAAAGTGCCCCCCAAATATATTTCCAATAATTTAAAATACATTTTAATTCAGCAGCAATCAAGGTTTCAGTCGATTTAAAACTACTGCCGTGACTCCTGAAGCAAAATTATACATTTAATATCTCTTGCCTTTCAGATCAGCAAATCCCAGAAGACTCGCTATAAATCTCTCGGCTTCCATCCCGTAATGACTTGGGCAGAAACATTCTGAATTAAACGATGCTGTGACGTGATTTATGTACATCTGGACTTTCAACCCAATGGCTTCCCAGCACTCTATCAATCTTTATAAAGTCCTGGCAATATACTTGAAAAGAATTGCAATGCAGTGAGTTAAAAGCGAGGCCTGGATTTTTGCCAATGTGACAAGATAAGAAGCTGTGTGACCTGGCCCATGCTGTGAAGCTGGTGCCGGAGAAATGATTGCACTTTGGGCTCAGAAGCCCCCTGAGCTCTGCTGCTTGCCCTCTCCAGTCAGCTGCCACAGCTTGAAATGACTACTGCCGGGAAAGGTTAGGAGAAACTTCAATGCTGGGGCTTCTTTGATATTTCTTTCATGACATTAAGTTGAAGCTGCTGGAGCATGGCTTGCATTTTAACCCTGTTAATTTATTCAGATTGGTGCCTCCCTAAACCTATACAATATAATTCAGCAAGCCCGCGGATTGTATTATTGTTCCCAGTATAAGGTAACTCTTACTCCCTATAAGGGGATTAAACCTTCCAGGCCCATGGACCGCAGGCTTGACTATGTGACTTGGTTTGGCTAATGAAATGTAGTCAGAAATGCTAGATGAGCACTGTGAGCAAAAGCTCTATGAGCTGTTGTGGTATTTCACCATCATTCTTTTCCCAGAGGCAGGTCCCAGATGGAGGCTGCTCATTCAACCTGAGTGGGCTCCAGATGAAAGAGCCCAAGCCAACCTATGATTGACATATAAAATGAGCAAGAAGAAAATTCTGTTTTAAGATACTGAGATTTGATGGTAGTAGGTGCCTTTTGTTACTGTAGCATAACTCAGTCTAAGCTGAGTGATAAAATCAGTATTCTTTATAGAAACTATAATAACCTACCAAACATGAATAAACCAAAAAAGCTCAGCAAACTTTTGGCCAATAAGAGTGTTGTCTTATTTCTTGTGATTTGGATTTCTGTACTCCCAGTCTATCCTTTTTATTTGTCCTTTGAAAAATATTGGAGATTGGGCTTGTTGCTTTCAGGAATGCTAGATGCCTGCACCCAAAGGGATCTCTCACTTTCCCTTTTTCTTGACAGAATGGAGGTAGGTCTGGACTCTTAAAGTCCAGAGATATCTCTCTCTCTTACCATTTATCCCCTGATGGCAGCAGTATGCCAGTCACAGTAAACTTCTCAAGTGAAAGCTGATGTCTGGAAAAATTCCTGGGAGAACAGGATAACTCAAATTACTGATCAAGTGCAGAGAAGTATCTGTGGTAGACCAGCTAGACTGGTACAGACTAGGGAAGATGTAATTTTTGGCAAGTCTAGGGTTGTCCAAATCAAAATGGAATGTAATTTGGGGAAGGCCACAAATCATGAAGACCTTAGTTCTAAATTCGGTACCATCTTTAATAACTTATAAACTTCAATGCCTTTTTTATCCCTAAAAATAATGATTGAATGATTGCACAAGTCAGCTTGACTGGGTTTTAATTCCAGCAATGCCAATTACTAGTTGTAAATGCTTGGGAAGCTACTTAAACTTTTCTGTGCTTAAATGGGTTCTGTCAGGAAAGGAGGACAATAATATGACCTATCTCATATGGTCATTGCAAGGATTATACGTGTTAATAGATGCAAAATGCTGAAATCGTTCTATAAGTATTCAATTATTTAAGCTAACTTCATTAGCTACCTTGCCTATCTCTAAAGGCTATAAGACTATGAGTTGCCTAAAAAGAACTTTATGAAATTTATAAAGCATTATTTTTGTTGTTTCTTATTTCACCTTGCTGTACAACATGACTATTTTTTTGTTGATTGTGATTCTTTGAGGGATAGCGATAATTTAGGATGCTAACTAGATTCATTCATGAGGCCAGTATTTTCTTGTGAGACCACTGGGGTAAAAAACAATTTGTAGGGGATCCCTGGGTGGTGCAGCGGTTTGGCGCCTGCCTTTGGCCCAGGGCGCGATCCTGGAGACCCGGGATCGAATCCCACGTCGGGCTCCCGGTGCATGGAGCCTGCTTCTCCCTCTGCCTGTGTCTCTGCCTCTCTCTCTCTCTCTCTCTATCATAAATAAATAAAAATAAAAAAAAAATAAAAAAAAACAATTTGTATCCACAAATCAGTCTTAAAATGCATGCCAAATGTGGTAGAATTTCCACAATTTGGTTGATTATTTGTGTCAAATATTTATCCCAAGGTGACTTCCTTTCTGAACCTGGGCCTCTATTCAAACCATGAAGACTGATTTCAGAAAACTAACGTTAAGATGATGAATCCTATCACAAAGGAAGAAAGAAAAAAAATCCATTCGCTGTGCATAATTCAATGCTGGAAAGATTCTTTGCAATTTATTAACTACCTACATTGCCCTCTTTCTCTCCCCATGGCTACTGCTCCTTTTGAGAACTATTCCAAATTTTACAAGACTTTACTGAAACTTTTCTGTCATTTTATTTTGGGAAGTTAAGGAATTATTTCATTCTAAACCACCCCCTCGCCCCCCCCACCCCCACCCCAATTACTGTGGAATCATTTTACCAAAAGTTGTCGAAATCAGATGCCTCCACCCTGGAGCTTTCCACTTTCCTCTATTTTTATTTATTTATTTTACTTCCTCTATTTTTAAAGACCTCTGTCACAGTGTGTATTTACTTCTGCATGTGGGTTAAGATGTCTTTTCAAGCTAGGTGAGAAATGTCAGAGGTCTATTGAAATAGATATCCTTCCTTATGACAAATGTATGAAATGGACATGGCATTGGCTTGGGACACAAAAATTGAATACTTCAACTCAATGAGTTAATGACAAAGTGATGGTTCAAGCTCAAACAGGAAGTATGAGGAAATGATAATGCCACCTCTTGAAAAATTCAGAAACTGGGGGTATGTTCTTTTCCTGTGTTCTTTCTGGTATTTTTCCCAGAGCATATTCTTCCTTTTGTCTTTTTTGGGGCATTCCACATAGCAATAGCACCACCTATTGACCTATTCCATCTGCTCACTTGCTGTCCTGAAGATTTTGCTAACTGCTCCCCTGACAGGTATGAAGAATTCAGCTTATGGTGTCACTGTTACCATCCGACTCGACTCTTGTTTTCTACTAAGCAGCTTTGTTCTACAGCAGCTTTACGGTTAGTTCAATAGCTCATGGCTATTAAAAAGAAATTTTAAGATATGCCATTTCTTAGCTCCTAGACTTTTTCAAAATTTTAAATTGTATAAGTACGATAAGTAACAGATTCTTCCGTCTTTCTCTTACAGTCAGTATAGTGTGAATAAATGAGCCATCCCAGGAGGCATATAAAGTTAACTGCTTAATAACGCTGGCTAATTAACCCAATTCAGCTTTACGTCTTTAACCTCAAGTATTATTTCGGCTTGTAAGAACAGACATAATAGACTTCAAGTTATGGGTTCCTTTTAACTTCCTGTGTAAATGGATCTAGAGAGTGTCCTAGGTGTGTGTGTGTGTGTGTGTGTGTGTGTGTGTGTAATCTTGGAAGAGAATCTTGGAAGAGCCTTATAAATATATTACTCATGAGGGTAAAGATCCTGCTTGCAGAGGGCATGGAAATTCTCTTTTATTCCTATCTTTGCTGAATTGTGAAATCGATTGACCAGACTAAAAATAAGTCAAGATTGTTTTAAAGTTGGATGTAAAGATCTCCTGACCAAGATTGACTTCTAAAGAAATAATTAAAGTGAGTTCTTACAGTCTCACCACAGCTTCCTGATGTTTGGCTACATATAAACAAATGTCTTGCACATAAGAAGGAACTGATAAATATTTGAACAACAAGGGAAGAGAAGAAGGGATAAGTACAAGGACTATCAGACCATAGTGCATGAACGTCAAGCCCAAAGTGGAGCCTGAGAAGGGTATCCATGTGTGTATGTTGTCCTGAGGGAGACCCCTTAGGTAAAACCCGTAATGAAGGGGATGAAGTAAGATAGCAAGGATGTGACCTTACTTAAGGTCTAGTCTCACCTCCATCCTATGGCTGAACTCTGGAGTATAAGCCACATCACAAATGTGTATCCTCGTATTGGTCAGTCATTCGCTGTATGTTTGTCCCTGGTTGCTTAGGGGTAGACTATAACTCCCTGGCAATAAATCTCTTCTAAGAGTTGAGGGCACTTCTCTGGAGAGGGAGCAGCTGGTCACCTTTAGTACATTAGTATCTAATATTCATAGCACCTAAGAAATGGGCACTCTGTTTCCTCTGGGGCATCCAGGTAAAGGCCTTCTGGGTGGGACTCTAAAAGTGTACTTCCACACTGCACCCTTTTGGTTTTAGTTTTATGTTCAAATGCATTCAAGTACACCATCAGTCATTTTAACTTTCCTGTTGCAAGCTAGGTCCTTTATTTCTATTCAACTCTGAATTGATTGGACTTCATCTTCAAGAATTTCCTTTTCCCAAACAGGATTTATGGGCATGATGGCTTGTATATTTGGAATGTTTTGTCTTTACACTTGAAGGATAATTTAGGGGGTATGAAATTCTTGAGTCTCACTTTTTTCTTCTCAGCTTTTCATTAATACTACTTTAGCCTTCCGTTATTATTTCCAAAGAAAAATATGAGGTAAACTAACTTTTCTTTTGTATGTCACTTACCTTTCCTGCCTGTGATTCCCATGTGATTTTTTTAATCCTTAAACTTCTGAAATTTCACCAGGATATATGTTGGCGTCTATGGTAGACAGAGTGGTGCTCCCCACTCCCACCCCAGAAGATGCCCACATCCTAGTTCCTGAAACTTGTTATATTACATGGAAAAGGACCTAAGTAAATGCAGTTAAGGATTTTGAGATAATGAGATTATCCTAGATTATCCAAGCGAGTCCGATTTAATCACAAGAGTCCTTTAAAACATCAGAGAGAATGTGTGAGGATGGAAACTGAGTCAGAAATGTGAAATCACTGCACTGCTGGCTTTGAAAATGAAAGAAGGAGGGATCCCTGGGTGGCTCAGCGGTTTAGCACCTGCCTTTGGCCCAGGGCGCGATCCTGGAGTCCCGGGATCGAATCCCAAGTCGGACTCCGCATGCATGGAGCCTGCTTCTCCCTCTGCCTATGTCTCTGCCTCTCTCTCTCTCTCTGTGTGTGTGTGTGTGTGTGTGTGTGTGTGTGACTATCATAAAAAAATTAAAAAAAAGAAAATGGAAGAAGCGGCTATGCATCAAGTAATTCAGGCATCTTCTAAGCTGGAAAAGGCAAGGAAATGATTTTTCCTTACAGTGTTCAGAAGGAATGCAGGCCTGTAGACACCTTAATTTAGATCAGTGAAGCCCATTTTGGACATCTGACTTCCAAAACTCTAAGATAATAAGTTTGTGTTGTTTTAAGCTGCTAAGTTTGGGATAATTTGTTACAGCACCCATAGGAAACTAATACAGTGTCAACCATTACTTCATCTCCTTTGTATGTCTTCCATATCTATCACCTCTTCCTACATTCCTTTTATTTCCTTTTTTTTTTTTTTTAAGATTTTATCTATTTATTCATGAAAGACACAGAGAGAGGCAGAGGGAGAAGCAGGCTCCCGGCCAGGAACCTGATGTGGGACTTGGTCTCAGGACCCCAGGATCATGCCCTGAATAGAATCAGGCACCCACTGGGCCACCCACATGTCCCCACAACAATCATTTTCTTTGTTCTTTTTCATTTTGTTTTGTATGATATTCTCAAACCTGACCATTGCAATCCCAATCACATTTTTAGTAGGGATGTTTCAATGTTTGTTACTACTAATATGCCCTTTGTTTCAATAATGCTTTCATATTTCTATTCCATTTTTTCCTTTGACTTGACCAACTAATTTTTCATTTCCTTCTGTTGTCTTGCAACATCCCTGAACTTGTGCACATTTTGATTCCAGGCTGTGTTTTCTTTTTCTTTGTCCTTTCTTTCTTTTTTGAGTCATCATGGTGCATGTCACTTCTTTTAAAATATGGAGAACTATATGTATCCCTGGGATTCCCTTTGTGGGATATTTTTCTTCATCTACTTTTTTACTTTGTTCTTTCCTACCCTCGTTTTTATTTGGTAATATCTGCCAAGAGGTGTCACACTTTGTTAAAATAACATTTGTTAAGTGGAGCACAGGGTGCCAGTGGCAAGCTGCTCAACAGGCCACAAGAGAAATAGAAATAGAGAAGTTTGTTACTCATAGGCCCTGGAGAAAGAGCAAAGCATGCTTCTAGGAGTCTCACGTGGTGAGATCAAGGTAGGGTGCAAAAGTGAGGCAAAATATGGGGCACACACCTTTATAAGGTTCCATAGGTGGGGTGATTTAGGTTTTCCAGGCTAAGGCTGGATTGGTTAATTCAAACCCAAACAGCAGGGTTTTATCTAAGGGGCACAGAAAGCATACTGGTACTGGGAGGCAAGGCCAACTGTTGATCACAAGGATTATGGGAAAATTACATCATGAACTTACATTTGCTTGTAATAACTCTGAAGGTTACTATCTAGCATGTACTTGCATGAGGGGCTAGTATCCGTTTAAGGTCGCTGCAGGCCACCTGACCAAACAAAATAGATGCTGAGGTAGCAATGCCCTGGAGTAACCTAGCTAAACTCTGTGAACAGATCTCAAGCTGGTCCCTAACTCTCATTTTGAATAGAGACAGCTATCTGATGGATAATACTATGGCGGGGCGGGGGGGGGAGGGGGTTGTGAGGAAGAAATAAATGCTCTGGGACAATCTGTGGTTCTACCAAGATCTGTTATTTTCAGCATCCTCTCAAAAAATATGTTTGTCCTTGGGCCTTACAAGTATATCCCACAACTAAATACCTGAAATCCAATTTCTCATTAGAAATCCACACTCTCTCTCTTCCTTTAGCATTGCAAGGAGAAGTCTTGCATATGGTATCACCACTGTGGTAATGTATTGCCATTTTAGTGCAGATTTGATAGTTTGGGGTATTATATTTCTTAGTCTGATTTGAGGTTGTAGCTCCTTTTTTTAAAATGCATTTTTAAAAGTTTGTTTATTTAAAATAATCTCTGGGGTACCTGGGTCACTCAGTGGTTGAGCATCTGCCTTTGGTTCAGGTTGTGTTCCCAGGGTCCTAGAATCAAGGACCTGCATCAGGCTCCCCACAGGGAGTCTGCTTCTCCCTCTGCCTATTCTCTGTCTCTCTCTCTCTCTCTCTCATGAATAAATAAATAAAATCTTTAAAAAAAAAAAAAGAAAAAAGAAAGTAATCTCTACACCCAATATCAGGCTTGAATTCATGAACCTGAGATCAAGAGTTGCATGCTCTTCTGACTGAGCCAGTCAAGCACCCTCCCCCCCTCCTTTCTTTTAACATTTAAAAAAATAGGTATATAATTCACATATCATAAAATTCATCCTTTTAAAGTATAAAATCCACTGTGGTTGGGTTATTATTTTTTTGTATATTCATGATATTGTATAGTCAACACCACTATCTAATTCCAGAGTATATTATTCCCCCACTCAAAGAAACTTTATACCTGTTAGCAGTCACTCCCAATTAGATTTCCTCCCCCAAGTCCCTGTAAACCACTACTCGACTGTCTATATGGATTTGCTTATTCTGGACATTTCACAGAAGTGGAATATTACAGTATGTGATTTTCTATGGCTTCTTTCACTTCACATGTTTTCATGGATTATTCATGCTGCAACATGAATCGGTACTTTATCTTTATTGCCAAATAATACTTCATTGTTTGGATATACCACATGTTATTACTTCACTCATTTTCTGATGGACATCTGGATTGTTTCCACTTTTTGGCTGTTATGAATAACGATGCTATGAACTTAGCAAACTTTTGTATAGATATGTTTTTAATTTTGCAGTGTACTCTTTTCTTTTTACGGATGGAAACTTTCCCTCTCTGTTAGTCTTTTTCTGGTGTGTTTCAAGAGAGAAGTGAAATTAAAATGCTTTTACTCTTCCAATCTTAATTAGAAATACTCATCTAAACTACAGTTATGAAAACTAAGGTCCAAAATCTTACATAAATTGCTCAGCAGCACCAGACTGTTAACAACAGAGCCCAGAATAGAGGTTTTCTTGACTTTTTCAGGGTGCTTTATTCCCATTTCCCCTTATGTTTCCATAATACCTTGATTCCTTTTTTCCCTGAAATTCTTTGGTTAGCTATTGCTGCATAATAAAATGCCTCAATGATATTGATATAAAACATCAGCCATTTATCAAGTCTCGTGAGCCTTCAGGTCAACTGAGTGGTTTTGCTGATTTGAGCTGGACGTGGTGGGGCTCCCTCATTCATCTTAGTCAGCTGCTGGTTTGCGAGGTGGTTTATTGATCGTTGCTATATTCTTTGACACATTGGGGATCTTGGCTGGGATAATTTATCACTGTTCCTCATGGCCTCTCATCCTCCAGTGCACTAGCCTAGACTTGGTCTCATGGGAAACTCAGGGTTCCATAAGAGAGAAAAAAACACACAAGTTTTCTTGAGGCTCAGACCCTGCATACTATAATTCTCCTGGCCCAACGAAGTCGGAAGGTCAGATCCAGATTCAAAGGTGAAAGTAATAGCTTCCACCTCACCCTGGGAAGAGCTGTAAGCTCACACTGCGAGGGATGTGGATTTGGGGGGTGGAGGGCAGCGGGGGTTAGGGGGTGGGGAATCGGGGCCATTTTGCAATCACTCTACCGCAACCTTGTACTAAGAATTACCTTTTAATGCTTATATAAAAGTTGACAAGGAAGTAACAGAAAATAGTTCAGAGAAATACAAAATTAACACTGGGTATAAACTTCTTACTGGAGTAAAATACCTATTCAGGGCTTTCTACAAACCTTCTCTTCTAGACGAACCAGTATGCCTGCTGTCTTCAAATCTACTCCCTCAGTCTTCTGACCTATACCCCTGTTTTGGTGGTGACTGATCTACGGCATGGCCTTTTTGCCTTTCCAAATTTTTCCCATGCTTCGAGTCTGGCTTCAGACTCTCATTAGCATCCAGAGCATTCCTCTCATAACACATTCATATAATAAATTTACTTGTCTGCCCACCATATCCTGTCCCACTGGACTGAAAACTCCTTGAGAACAGAGGTTTTGCCTAATGCAACTTTGAATCATCTAGCTCAGTGCCTAGCACATAGAAGCAGTGTAACAAATGTTTGTGGAATTTATAAACTAATGCACCCCCTTCAGCACATTGTGATTTTCTCCTATGAGAAACCTTTCAAACCTATGGATGATGAATTGTCTTTATCATTCACTGCATACTTTTCCCTTTGTGATATATTCTATATATGCATATGTATACATACATATATATACATACACAAACACACATATATCTTTATGTATATATACACATATGAATACATATGCATACACACATATTTTTATGTCTTATGTGGTTATTCTATTGCTGTTTAGCCTAATTAACCACCTCATCATAAATAATACTTTAAAAAAAAGATTTTATTTATTTATTTGAAAGAGAGAGAGAGTTAGAGAGAAGGAAATCACAAGTAGGGGGGAGCAGCAGAGGGAGAAGGAGGAGCAGACTGCCCGCTGAACAGGGAGCCTGATGCGAGGCTCCATGTGGGGCTCCATCCCACGAGACCATGACCTGATATGAAGGCAGATGCTTAACTGAATGAGCAACCCAGGTGCCCCATCATAAATAATACTTTTTTATTAAAGTATAGTTTTTAAAAAAATTTTATTTATTTATTCATGAGACAGAGAGAGAGAGGCAGAGACACAGGCAGAGGGAGAAGCAGGCTCCATGCAGGGAGCCCGCATGGGACTCAATCCCGGGTCTCCAGGATCACACCCTAGGCCGAAGGTGGCACTAAACTGCTGAGCCACCGGGGCTCCCCTATTAAAGTATAGTTGACATGCAATATCTTATTAGTCTTAGGTGTACAATATAATGATTCAACATTCACATACATTATAAAATGTTGTCTAGTTGCCATCCATCACCATACAGTTATTACAATATTATTGACTGTATTCTCTAATGTTACTGCCTACCAATCAGTAAGGATACATAAGCCCTTGCAAGATAAGTAAATTGTGGATCAGAGAGCTTAAGACACTTGCTCAAACTTCACTGCTAGGTAGTGGTGGAACTAGATTTCAATTCTAGGTCTGTTGAATGTGAAGCTATTATATATTTTCATTAAAACTCTTCAAAGTATTTGCCTTACAACTAGAAGTTTGTACCTCTTGATTTGCGGTTATAAGATAAATACATTTTGGAAGTGTAATGTACAACATGATGACTATAGTTAACATTGCTGTATGGTACATTTGAAAAATGTTTTAGAGATTAAACCCTAAAAGTTGTTATCACAAGAAAAAGATTTGTAACTATATGAGGTGATGGATGTTACTAAACTTGTGGTAATCATTTTGCAATATATGGATGACAAGTTACTACACTGTAAACTTATACAATGATTATGTCAATTATATCTCAATGGAACTATAAGAAAAAATCCCAGTATTATTGACTATATTCCCTATGCTGTACTTTATGTCTCTGTGATTTATTTATACTATAACTAACTCTAATTCTTCATTTATATTCAATTTTTTCTAAAAATAATTTGAGATGACATGTTTTTCAAAGATACAAAATAGGTCATTATGAGTAAATATTGAAAAGAATGGAGGAACCATTTTAGGGTAGGAACATTTCAGAAACCTGACATATTTTAGTTGCTTTAGCAATTATTTCAAATAAAAGCAAAACTAGAAACCTCATTTTCAGAGAAACTTTTAGGAGGAGTTTATATGGCTTCTTACATGAGGAATATCACAGAATATAATAGATGTCATGTATAAATGTGGTTTTGTAGCATAGGCAGAAATGTGTTTCACATGACTATTTCTCATACTGACCTTCAATTAAACCTAAAGTATTAAACCATAGCTTAATGACAGCTTTTCTGTGGAGAGCTAGGCCAGTTTAGGAGGGTGTGTTTCTGGGGTATACCAACTCAACATAATGATAGGGTTTTAAGAATATAAGCTAAGAAGGAATTTCAAGTTCTTGAAAAATTTGCCCTCAAGTTTCTGTTATGTTGCTTGGTATTGGAAGGTTTCTAAGATCAACATACTTGACACTGGACTCCCTAAAACATGCCAGAAATATAGGTTTTGAACACTAATTAAAATGTGATCTGCAATAAAGTTTAGATACAGATTGCCAGGAGATAATCTTGATATATTTTTATGAAAACAAATTTCATGATGAGGCTCACCATAGAATACAAGAGAGTCAAGAAAATGTTTCCAAAGTATATCTAACCAAGTATATCTTCTCTCATGTCTAACTCACATATTCATTAAGATAAATGTTTATTCCATATATTAAATTCATCTATATTTTCCATAATTTAATAATGTAATCAATGAATCCATGTTGAAAGCAGGAATGAAGGCATCAGGAGGTAGGATTTTGCCAAAATGGGGCTATTGTTGATGGTAGAGATCTATGGAACTAGGAAGATAAATGTGTTGGCTATTTTTTTATTCCCCATCCATTCTCAGCTTTCTCCCCTCTGCTCTGTGTCTCAAGAGGCTGATCATTCTGGATTACATTAGCTGTTTCTCTTGTCAGTTGGTCCTTCCCTGAATTTGACCAATGGGAAGCTCTGCCAGAGATCATGGGAAGAAAAGAGCTGAGAATGTTTTTTTTTCCCTACTCTCTGTTGTCCTTAGTTTTTCATTTCTGGAAATGGCTGAGTCCAACAATAATTACAGGGACTACTCATCTTCCATGACTCCATCATAACATCATCAATGCCCCACATCCTTTCAAACCTATGGATGATGGCAGCTTCTCATTGTTACCAGTTTCTGTATGCTTCATCCTTCCTTGTTGGTTCTTTTAATGCTGCCCATACCTCTGTAAATAATCTTTTTGTTGAATCATTTGGAAAAAAGTGCTGTGTCCTTGTAGAATACTGATTAAAATAGTAGGAGGTATTATACTATAGTAGGAGGTATTATACTGTAATCAAATAGGAGTTTGCAATAGATTATTTTAAGTAAAGGAAAGTGGCAATGAAGTTAGATATTAAGATTATGTAATCTTGTTGTCTATATATATACTGAGGGTAGATCTCAGAATATTTGCTTGACCACCATAGAGGTAAGATGTGAGTGGAAGGCAAGACTGAGGTATTGCAATGAAAAAATTAGTGAAAATAAAGATGCAAGTCAGCCCCAACATGGGTGTGAGCCTGTGTGTGTGTGTGTGTGTGTGTGTGTGTGTGTGGGTGGGTGGGTGTCTGGGTATCTGGGTGTCTGTGTATGTGTGTGAATCAGATTAGGTGAAGGGGCTGGAAAATCTGGATATTTGTTTTCCCATAGAATATGTGAGAAAACACTGAATTTTAATGTAGAAATCATGATAAGAAATCATATTAAGCACTTTTTAAATTTCATAATTTGTGGTAAGAGATTAAATGATAAAGATTCAGGGAGAATTAACTGGCAAGATGGTGGCCACAAGGAAGAAGCTTGTTTTTTTCAGCAGCCAGAATGTACCTACCTTTTCGTCTCTCCCCGGACCTGCCACTACCAAGCCTATCCAGACCAACACTTAGAAGAACTATAAAGCAGACAGATTTTTCCTTGTAACTCTGCAACTTAATCTTCATAGAGTGATTTAATCAACAGATCAAGTTAACTTAGGGCTACAGAAAAGGGTCTTAACCTAAAACCACCAGCAACTCTTTGACAGAGTTCAGATTTTTTCTCTGTGGTCTGCTTTCCCTCCTCATTAATATTCTTTCATTCCCTGATGTTACAGGAAAGCCCCAACACTTCTTGGTTCAGAGAGGACAACCAGTAATTTTATTTTATCTGTTGTGAAGGGCTGTGGTGGACAGCCTGAGGACACAGAGCTGAGGTTGAATTTAGCCTCTGCCTTACTTGCTATGAGTTCTTGAGCAAATTAACTTCTCAGAGTTTCAGTTCATCATCAGAAAAATGCAAGATTACACTCCAGTGTGAGAAGATATATAATTCACATGTAATAAACACTGAGCCCTTCTGAGCCTCCCTTACCTCATCAGGATAATTCTGATTCCTTTGGATTGTTGACTAGGAGTAAATGGGATAATATATGTGAGTTTCCAGGCACTTTCAATGTACATTCATCTTAACTGTTCCACCAACACTTGACTGTGGTCAAGAATGACAGGGGACAGGCCATAGAGAAGACAGCAGTGGGAGGGGAGCCTCTTGCCTAATGAAATTGAGTACAGTAAGCTCACCAGACTAAGTGACATTTCATTTGGCCCTTAAAAAGTAAAAAAGTCTTACAAGTGGACATGGGTAAAAGTGTAGGTAGAAAGATGGAGAACATATTTCAAACTGACTACAACCTAGGGTTCTTTTTGAGAAATACTAACAGAGATATCTGGGGATGATGGATAAAGCCAAACTGTGAGTGGTGAATTTGAATATAAGGCAAATATAGGATTTTCTTCATTAAAGAAAGGACTATGGAAAGCTCTTAAGAAGTTCAAAGGTATGGCTATGTTAGATCTAGACAGGAAGTCAGATGTGAAAAAGGATCATATGGACTTGACATTTTGAATGAAATCACTCAGCTCATTTATTGAAATGGAGGAAGGGGTAATAATTCCGATGGCATGTCTCTGAGTCTCATAAACACAAATAGGATGGGTGGGGTGGGTGGGGGTAGAGGAAAGATTATTTTGCCAACTATTGTATCCTCAAAGCAGCATGGAAAGGGACATTGGAGTGACTTACCAATATGTCACAGAAAACATTCTATAGGTTGCTTTTTAGGTTATTTTCCTGTTGCCTATCTTCTTCTTCTCCAACCAAATCCATTTTCTTCCTTCTCCATTCTTGCTATGTGCTCTAGGGGAAGGGTTATGATTCCTATGGACTTCATAGCCCAGACTCCATTATTTTCTGGCTTTTGGTTAGATTTTGGAGACAGTAGTAGACACATGATGGTAGAAGAAAAAGAAAAGTCAGAGTAGCCATTCTTCTGGCTCTCTCCCTAATTTTGCTTCATTTCTGGCAATGGTTGCCAATTGGCCTCTGCACTCATTAGGCTCCTCCCTTTGACCCTTTAGGCCTAGATCCAAGGTGACAACAACTCCCTACAATTACTAGCCCCCTGGACACTGTAACCTCCCTGTAGGTTCCCTTAGCCCCACCTACACCCCTGTAAGCAGTCTGTTTATTAAGATAGCTTGAACAGGGGTACCTGGTGGCTCAGTCAGTTGAGCATCTGCCTTCAGCTCAGGTCATGATCTCAGGGTCCTGGGATCCTGTATCAGGGTCTCTGCTCAAGAGGAAATCTGCTTCTCCCTCTCCCTCTGCCTGTTAACTCCCTACTTGTGATCTCTCTCCCTCTCTTGTAAATAAGTAAGTAAAATCTTTTTTAAAAAATAGAATAAAATCTCTTGAACAATTGCCATTGGGTTCTGTTTCCCAGCAGGATCTTGGCTGATACAGTTGCTAATCCCTGATCTGCAATTTCCCCTGAAACACCACCCAGATTAACAAGATTTGAGAAAGCCTTCAGGGCCTTCTGTATCCTCCCACTGGCATTAGTGCCAGGACATTCAGCTATCTAAGAGATTTCGCATTTAGCACCAATTATTCCTACTCATTCTCACTTCCTCTGGTCTTGGCTGGTTTAGTCAATGGTTCCACCATTCACTCAGTTGTTCAAAGCTGAAGAAATAATTTTTGATTATTCTATTTCTCCCAACTCCCACCGCCTGTCCAGCCTATCGCTGATCCTGTCACTTATGTCTCCAAAGTATGTCTGCATCTGCCCATTTCTCCTCACCTCCACAGCTAACAATTTAGCCTGAGCCCCCATCATCTCTAACCTGGATGGTTTCAATGGCCTCTTCATGGTTCTCCCTACTTCTTCCTTCCAAGTCATTTTTCACCTCGCAGTCAGAGTGACATATTTAACAAGTAAATCATACTATATTACTCCCTTGTAACCACCAAAGCCTCATATTGCTCTTAGATTAATGTCAAAGCCTTAGCATGTTCCTGTGACATCTCTTCTCTCCTTGGTCAGGATGGCTACTCTGACTTTTCTTTTTCTTCTACCATCATGTGTCTACTGCTGTCTCCAAAATCTAACCAAAAGCCAGAAAATAATGGAGTCTGGGCTATGAAGTCCATAGGAATCATAACCCCTTCCCCTAGGGCACATAGCAAGAATGGAGAAGGAAGAAAATGGATTTGGTTGGAGAAGAAGATAGGCAACAGGAAAAAACCTACAAAAATAACCTCCTTGCCTTTTTATTACTGGGATGCAACCATTCAGGGGTTCAGTCCTTCCTTAGAACATTCCATTTTTGTGTTTTCAGGACATTTGCACTTGCAGCTTTTTCCTCCAAAATCATCACTTACAGTTTATGCATGGTTGGTTCCTTCCTGTCATTCAAATCTCCATTTAAATGCCACCTCCTAAGGGAGTCTCTCCTGATCACACACTATAAATTACCCCTCCTTCACTGTTACTATCACATTATGTATTTATTTTCTTTATTGTCTTGAATCTCATGGATGCTTTCTGAAATTTCTTTGTTCTTTCATTAGTTTATTTCCAGCCTCCTTCAGTTCTCCTGCAATAAAACCTCCAAGGGAGCTGAGGGTTTTGTCTAATTCACCATTGTATTAATAGGACCTAGAAGAGGACCCAACCATAATAAATGACCTATCAATATTAGTGGAATGAGGGAATGAGCCAAACAGTCTACAAGTTAGGTGGAGAAAAGGGAAAAAAAAGCAAAGAGATACCATTTTCATTTATTTGGTGGGGAAAAATTGCTAAAACCAAGCTTGGCAAAATGTTGAAAAAAGTGAAACTTTCAAGCATTGCTCTGAGGATGTCAAATGGTACACCCATTTTAGATAGCAATTTTGCAGCATAAAATTGAAAATGTGGTTAACATTTGACTCATTTGACTCAGGAATTCCACTTATAAGAAGCCACATTACCTTGCATATTTGTACAAGCAGATGTTATGAGAATGTCTTTATATTTTCATGTTCACAGAAAAATTAAGCCCCTTTAAATGGAGGAATAAATAAAATGTGACACATTTACTACATAGCAGCTAAAAGGAGTGCCTGTTATGTGTATGTGTGTAGATGTATAAATATATAAAATTCAGGTGGTATCTCCAAAACATAGTTTAAAGTAAAAAGAGGAAACATGCACTTTGACATCATTTACGTAGATAAAACACACATATATTCTATTCTACCTTTTGTTCATGGAGTGGAAAGAAGCCCACCAGTGACTATTGTTGGCTTTGGGGAGGGGGTTAGGGAATGGGACTAGGGTATCTCTGATGAAAAGGGAACGTGTAATGTTTTATTTGTTTCCCAGAATAAACATAACCAAATATTAACAATTGCTAACTCTGAATGATGACCATATGAGTGTTTTGTCCTATTTTAAAAATCATATTCAGTAACTTTTAATTTGTAAAATTAAAAGAATAACAGGTAACGAAACTGAAGTCAACTATTTGGTAATGGAAGCAGATTTAAAAAATAAGAAAAATGAAAAAAAAAAAGAAAAGTGCAAGAGTTGAGTCAGACTGCTGACTGGGCACTGAAGGTGCGCAGAAAGGGGATGCTAGTAGGATCTGATCCCTTTCACTTTCTGCACCAGTGCACCCATCACCCTCTGCTGCAGGAGTTGGCTGCAAACAGCTCATGGTTGTCCTCTCTTCTCGACAAATGCGTCATGCTGCAGTCCCTGAGCTATGCTGCAGGACACCTGAGGTCCAGGTTTACTCGGTGGTTCCACTCTTCTCAAGGCCTATGTGAATGGCTATTGGTATGACAGTTGGTACGTTCCTGGTATTTTTATCTCAAATATTTTACTGTCTTCCAGTAGTTAAGATAATATCTATGCACCTTTCATGAAAAAGAAAAAAACCTAACCCAGTGAGTTTAGGGTGTGTGTATGTACAGAATTGGACTAAAAGTGGTTCAGAATGATTCAAAATAAATCCTAAACCCAAGAAGGTATTCTTATATCCCTCATCTTATCATATGTCACCATCTGATCTCAATTGGCTGAGCTCCTTAATATGAAACAAACTCACCATTCCACACTTAGAACAATAAAAGTACAGACTGCCAAGAACCAAGAGATGTCAGCACACTCAATGGTGTGAATTTATTCCTAAAATTGGACAGGGATTTCCTGATTATCCATGGACAGAAGATCTGAAATCTAAAAAGGAGCTGGGTCCTGCATATGAGGGAAACTGAGTGTACCACACAGCAGAGAAGGCTGCACCTGCCAGAGACACACGCTGCTGCCTAGATCATGATGCCAAGGGCAGGCCCAGAACACTTGTATCCAAGTAGACAAAAGCTATGTCCAAAGGTTCCTCATCTTGCTTCCTAGGAAACCATAGTAGCAAGAAGTCCTTACCACGGCCCAGATTTGTGGTTATTTTTATATGGTTTAAAGAACTAGACAAAATTGGATGGGATTCCCAGTTTCCCCGTTGGTCAGCCAATGGGGCCATGAGTAAATTACTTTACTTCTCTGGCCTTCCATTTCTTTGTATGTAGAATGGGATTACTATAAGTTTTCAATGAAATAATGCATTACAAGAGTCCATATTAAGCACAAAGTCAAGGTTAGTGTCTTTTCCCTGAGCTTACATGGGCGTGGCTTGGCCTTGATGACAACACCTGTTGCTTTTCTGGCCAGGGCCTACCTAATTGCCTCCCCAAATGGTCTGTAGACAAGGCATGGGTTCTCAGCAGAGTGTCCTATCCTTCTACACCCATGAGGGTTCTATATTTGTACATGTTGCCAAAATCCTTCACTATCTTGAAATGTAATATGACTAGGAACAGAGGCTGAAGTGAAGCTACGGTCAGGTTTTTTGGTGCCATCCCAAAACATTTCATCTCCTAAAGTTTTTTTTTTTTTAAACATATGTGTTACACCATTTGAGAGCTTGTAGTTGCCTTTATCTTTCATCTATATATAAAGCAGCACAATCACTGTAGCTTATCCCCAGCAGAGGTTGGAAATAATGTCTTGGAAGGAAATCCAATTCCCTTTGCTTTCTCAGCCCATTCCAGCACAGCTGCATGTTTGCCTGATATCAAACATTTAGTGGCAAACAAACTGGTAGATGTTATCTCATGTAATTTCAGGATATTGCTTCATTAGTGGAGCAATGGAAATTGACTGTTTCTTCCTCGATATCTCACACACACTCTTACCCCAAGTTTATTTTTTTTCTTCCTGTTTACTGCTTTGCTGGAAATGTTTTGACATTTCAACTTCCTAGCAAAAATGGGTGATTGAGTATACACATTTGCTTTCCTTTTCTCCAAAGCTTTATTCATATGAAAGTAAAGCAATTTTTTTTAAAAAAAGAATAAGACCCACAAAGGACAGGAAAAGCAACTACTTGGATGTTGGAAGCTGGGAAATGGATGAATGAGAAGAACCTGATTTAGCAAACTAAAGAAAGCTACATTATAAATCTCTAGTTGAGACAGGTGAGAAGCAATCCAATTAACGATCAGTGTTGTGACTTCTGGAAATAGGAATAAGGATAGGGCCAGGATAGGTGATTGGTTGAAGATCTCTTAATGAGATTTGATCTAAGATCCTATTGTCTACTCCGTGTAGCTGAGCAGTTGCCCCTTTGCAACCTGGTAACATACAAGGTGAGTCATAGGAGTGTGCAATTGAGAGGTCTCTGGATTGGAGGGCTCTAGGCACAGTTGGGAATGGGGTAAATATCACAGTGAAAGCAGCAAGGTTCAGGTCTTTGCCTGGCATTTGCAGAACCCATGGGAACCATGGCTCCTTGTGTACTCTCCCTTCTCTTCCCATCTTGGTCCCTTGCCTCACTGTCAAGGCTTCAAATGAGCACCTTTGGAGACCCAGCCCTCCTGTTCAAGCTCTACCAAATCCCCACAAACTCTCACTCCTTGTCCATGCCTTGGTTTCAGGAGAATATACACTGGTGGGTAGAATTATTCACCATAAGGAGGATAGATTGAGACAAGAGGCCTATATAGTCCCTGCGGCAAGCTGGAGGTCATTTGGGCAGAAATACTGAAGCATGGTCTAGAAATAGGGGAGAATCCCCTAACCTTGGAGAAGGGCATTCCAGGGAAGGGCATTCCAGAGAAGGGCCAGAGCAGAGTCCTTTAAAAAATATATAAAGTGATCAACTGTCTCATACTGATTTTAGCACTGAAAGCCTTGTATCTTGGGAAACTCCTTAGTCCTAGGAAAACCATGATGGCTGTCACCCTACCGGGCTCAAGAGTAGTACTGTATTTGCATACATAACTCTGAGACCCCCTAGCCCTCTTTTCCCATTTGGTTTTCAGAGTGCTGGCAGCAAAGCCCATGTTTTCCAGGCAGGAAATTAGAAATCTTCTTCTGGGGAATCTTATCCATCCAAGAAGTAAAAGCTAAAGACTCTGACATTAATGATTCTCCTTGGGAACTCCCTTAGATGCTTCTACAGTAAAGTCCAGAGTTGACAAAGCCCATCCACTAGTTCAGAGCATCCCATCAACTTTTCAGCGGCCTATGCTTAGATATAAGCAGACAGCCAAGGATCACCAGACATTCAGGAAATCCTTGGCATGAGAGATTAAGACCAAACAGGGAAAACAACTACTTAGAAGGAAAGATATGCCAAAAGGAGAAATTTTAAAGCATATACATTAATATATTCAGAATCCCAGAGGCAGATATTGTATTCACGGGCAAAAGAACAGGGTATTATAACAAGAAAGCTCAGATAATAAAAAGACCTCTTAGAAATTGAAATGTGAGAACATATATAAGAACTCCATTTAAGTATTGGAAAATAAAGTTGAGCATATATTCACAAAAGGAAGAATAACAAGACAGAGATGTAAAGTAAGAGAGAAAAATAAAGAGAGGGCAGCCCTGGTGGCACAGTGGTTTAGTGCCGCATGCAGCCCAAGGTGTGATCCTGGAGACCCAGGATCGAGTCCCACGGCAGGCTCCCTGCTTGGAGCCTGCTTCTCTCTCTGCCTGTGTCTCTGCCTCTCTCTGTGTGTCTCTCATGAATAAATAAATAAAATCTTTAAAAAAAAAAAAAGAAGAAAGAGAAAGCTAGAGTACCGATCCAGCTCTAAAAATTAAAAAGAAGTAGGAATTTCAGACAGAGATATCAGAGAAGCAGAGAGTATGAAAACATAATTCAACAAATTCCCCAGAATGAAGGGACACAAATTTCTAAGTTAAATAAACTCAGCAAGTGCCAAGTATAATGGATGAAAATATTCCTATGCCAAGATACAGGAGATACGTCACAGGCATGGGACAAAAAGAAGGCACTACATGAGAAAAGAAGTCGCAATTAAAGACTAAAAGTTGAGAAGGGTCTTGAACTTCTCATGATGAATGCTAGAAGCTATAGATAACACTTAAAGCTACAGACAACAGAAACATGCCTTCAAAATTCGAAAAGAAATTTATTTTCAAGCTAGAATTATGTACCTTGGCAACATGTCATTCAATGTGAGGACAGAATATTTTCAGACACATGTGATCTCCGAAATTTTTCTTCAAGCAACTATTGGAGGCTGTGTACCATCAAGGCTAATAAATAAGCTAAGAAAAAAAAAGATACAGGATTTAAGAAACAGAGAACAAAATATAGGGAAGAGATCACAAGAATCACCAGAAGATTGTTGATTGACCAGCACAGGACAACTGTCCCATTGAAAGGATGTCAGAAGGTTTTGGGAGAAATTTATTTGAGATAATGAAATTATTGGATAATGACATATCTGAATTTTTTTATTTATTTCATTTTTAAAGTAAGCTCAACACCCAATGTGGAGTTTGAACAGATGACCTGAAGATCAAGAGTTGCATGCTCTACTGTTTGAGCTGGCCATGTGCCTCAGTATAGCTGAACATCTAAAGAGGAGATATAAGTAATTAGCAGAGTATTCGGGTTGGTTTACTAAAAAAAATATTACACGGAGAATTAGGGAAACAAACAGAACACGATTATTAATTATAAAAAAACAAAGGTTGCAAGAAATGAAAAGTAATTATATTACATGGATCAGCTGTCAATAGCACATGCACAACAAATACATATTGCTCTAGCCCAAATTGGGATATAACTATCCTAAGAGGATGGGGAAAGGGAAAAAGTGCATTTGGTGGGGGATAAGTGAGTGGGAAGATGCAGGAGAGGTCATGCAACGTTATCTTTTCCATAATAGAGAGAAAATAGATAATGCCCAAGAGTGAAAATTAAGAGGGAACAATAAACATAAGCATGCAATTTTAAGTAATATGGATGCCTAAACCAAAAAAATAGAAAAGTTTTGAAATACTTATGTGTTGCATGGGCACAGTGCCTGCAAGGATATAGGGGACTGGTGTTTTTGATGATAAACATTGGAAAAATACTCTTTCAACCATGTACATGTATAACTTCATGCAATCACCCCCTTAAAAGAAAAGACACATTAAAGAATTCTAAGTTATAAATTAGCTTCTTTGGTGCACCTGGGTGGCTCAGTGGTTGAGCATCTGCCTTTGGCTCAGGTCATGATCTCTGAGTCCTGGGATGGGGTCCTGCATCAAGCTCCCCTCAGGGAGCCTGTTTCTCCTTCTGCCTCTCTGTGTGTGTCTCTCATGAATACATAAATAAAATCCTAACAAAATAAACTAGCTTCTTCTTTATTTTTTTTTTCTATTAACTTTTTTTATACAACCATTTAAATATTTTTTGTTTAAATGGATTCAATGGTAGGGGTACCTAGGTGGTGTAGTAGGTTAAGCATCCAACTCTCAGTTTTGGCTCAAGTCATGATCTTGGGGTCCTGAAATCAAGCCCCATATTGGCCTTTATGCTCAGCCTGGAGTCTGCTTAAGATTCTCTCTCTCTCTCTCTGCCCCTGCCCCCATGAGTGCATGCTTTCTTTCTCTCTCTCTAAAAGTAAATAAATAAAACTTTTAAAAAAATGAATTCAATGGTATTGACCAAAATAACTGACAGATGACCACAGTGGTACTGTTTTAGCTTTAGGTTATATGTAGTTTATTAAATTGAAAGGAATCCAATGTAGTTGTTTAAGTTTTTCATTAGAGAAAGTACAACATTTTTAAATGAAGTGTGAAGTTTAAATAGCTTTGTGTTCATGAGCTGAATAAAGTGAAAATTTTATTTATTTAGAATTATAGGAAAATTTGATCTTTTCATTAATTGAGCATTCAGATTTTATAAGTGTAGTAGACTGATTTTGAAAATGCACTGATTCTTCACCTTTCCTATATGTATTCTCTATATAATGTGACTTTGTAGCAATTTCAATTGACGAGTGCAGTCCTTCTCTGTCTTGGAATTCAGGCTAGTCTTGTGATTTGCTTGGTCAATGAATGTTGTGGAAGTGATGGTCTGCTAGCTTGTAAGGAGCTTTGTGTATGTACACACTTTCTCTTAGACTCCTACCACTTTCAAGAAAACTGCCATGAAAGACCAGACTATTTGGTTGAAAATGTAACATAGATGAGAACTCTGTTGTCTTAGCCAAGGCCATGTTAAAAGGGCCTACATCCAAGCTATGTGAGGGAGCCTGGCTTTAGGTCAGCATAGATGTCAACCAACCAACAGTTAACTGTAGAGACAAGAGTGAAACCAGCTGAGATCAAAACTGCCCTGTTCACCTGAGACCTGATGAACAACAACAACAAAAAAGTTTGTTTAGCCACTAAATCTGGGATAGGCTTGTTGCACAGTACTAGCTAACTAGTACACACTATCAGTTGTCAACTTGTACCATAAATGAATATTCAACTTTCAAAGAATTGGGATTTAAGGGTTTGTTTTTTTTATATAGTATCCTTATGAAGAAAATGTCATACATTCTCTAAGCAGGGAAAGTAATCTTAACAGGAAAACATTTGTTCTGCTTTCCTGAGTATAGAGGCACCATCAGGAATAGCAGCCAGAGAGAGCAGCCAGTGTATGATTCTACTCTTGTCTAATGCAGTTGCCCTGCATATAGAGAAAGGATAATTGCTTTAGTGTTGGAGAGAGGTTAATAAGACTAGCTCCTTAAAGGGCAAGAGTAGAAATAAACCTGAATGGTGAGTGTCCAAGTTGGGAAGTCCATGAAAGAGCAGGGATTAAGATTCAATTTTTATTTGTTTTATATGGGATGTAAAATGTCACACTTTAACCCATCCAATTTATGGTTCCTATGAACTTTTAGCAAAATCTATAATGCTTGCTCATGTTTTTTTGTGACTGGGCACTATATAAACAATTGGAAGGTGTTGCAAATTTTGAATCCAGATTATTAGCAATGGGTTGGTGGGATGGTGGGGGAGGGCATTTTGAAAGGACCCAGAAATCAGATTCAGTGATATCCTTCAAATTGAAATTCCCCCCAAATAAGGCTATATTAGGGGAGAACTTGGGGTGCCTGGTTTGCTCAGTCAGTTAAGCATCTGACTCTTGATTTCAGCTCAGGTCATGATCTCAGGGTTGTGAGATTGATCCCACATCAGGCTCTGCAGTGAGTGTGGGGCCTGCTTAAGATTTTCTTTCTCCCTCTCCCTCTGCCACTCCCCATCCTCCAATGGACAAGTGCTCTTCCTATCCTATTTCTCAAAAAAAAAAGAGAGAATTTATAGACTTATATTTTGTAGTGGTCTGAACCAATTTTACCCAGACTGTTAAGGGAAGGGAGCCCAACTAATGTCTCAATTGCATAAGACAGCATACAAAGTTGTGGGGTACATTAGAAAATACAGTAGAAGTTAAGCATACCTATATTATAGGACCCAATAATGTGACTCCCAAGTATTTACTTAAATGCAATGAAAACCTGTACTCACACAAAAACCTATACTTGCATGTTTATAAGTTATCATGTTTATAGTCACCTCAAACTGGAAAACAACTCAAATGTCCTTCAACTAGAGTTGGCAAACAAATGGTGCTATATCTATAAAATGGAATACTAGGGCACCTGGGTGGCTCAGTTGGTTAAGTGTCTGACTCTTGATTTCAGCTGAGGTCATGATCTCAGGGTCATGAGATCAAGCTCTGCCTGGGGCTCTGTGCTGAGAATGGAGCCTGCTTAAGATTCTCTCTCTCTCTCCATCTGACACCTTTGCCCCAATTTGTGCTCTCTTCCTTTAAAAAGTAAACAAATAAAAATAAAATGGAATACCAGTCAGCAATAAAAAACGAATTGCTGAAATATGCAATAACAGAGATAAATTTTAAATGCATTATATTACGTGGAAGAAGCCAGATTCAGAAAGCCACTGTATGATTCCATTTATATGACACTTTTGCAAAAACAAACTATGGGACAGAAAATAGATTTGTGGTTGCCAGGAGCTAGGGATATATGTATGTATGTATAGGTTGACTACAAAGGGGCGTAGAGGAATTTTTTGAGGGAAGGAAGTGTCCTACATCTTGATCATGATGGTGGTTACATGACTGCATACATTTATCAAAACTTGTAGAATTTATACAACAAAGGGAGATTTAGATCTTAGTTTTAAAAATGGAAAAAGTGTTCCAGAATTGGGATGTTAGCCTAAAAGGGTTTTTAATCTACTTTTGACAGTAGGTACTATTATTATTATAAAATTATTACTGATAGAAGTTTAACTGAGCTAAAATCTCCTTGAAGGCTACAGATATGAACTGATAAAGCAGGAAAGGATTTCCAAACCACAAATGCTTAAGGAATCTTAAAAGTATTAGTTGGATCTAAGCTGGCTCTAAATGAAGAGTGGGAAAATTAGGTAAATGGAAAAAAGGAGGAAAGTGAGTAAAATTCAATTTTATTCTTGTGACTGTGGTAGTTATTACTGTTAATAAAAACTAATGCCACAGGCAGTGTGACATCCTCCCTTGCCCAACCTCCTTTGCCTAAAACAATCCTCCAGAATGGTCTCCACAATATAGAGGACCCCAAGCTCACTGATTCTTTCCACATCTATGTGATTCAAGACTAACTTCATTTAAAGGCATCCATTTGCAAAGATCATGTGGGAAATGTTCAAAATCAGGTTCAAAGTGACATAACTTGAGACTTTGGGAATTAAGACTTGCTTTTACCTTGAGATTTCCCTCAAAATAATAAAAGGATAAAAGGGGAGATTAAGAAATGGATTCATAATCATCAAATCAAGATGGATCAAGTTTTGTTTGCCTAAGATGACTATCAGTTGCAAAAGAGGAAAAATATGTATTTTAGTTAACAATAATTTCTAGAGAATGTGTTTATTTATATGAAGAATTCCAGGGGACTAAATGAAATTCTATTTGGGAATAATATGTTGTTTTTGTTTTAAACTCTCCATTTGTTATGATAATGATCTGTCTTCAATAGACAAATTGTATTTCCTCCTAGTTCAGAGATTAATTTATTAAGATGGTTCCTACCCAAGGCTTATACATATGAGCTTGGAATAATCCAGTGAATCTTAGACTTCAAATGGTTTGGACAGCTCTTCTAATCAGCTTCAGAGTAAAGATTTGTACAAAACAGAAGTTGATATAACTCCTTGAAAATATAGTCTCAGTTTGGGTTTGGCCTCCTGGGCTTTGATGAGAGTGGGACATGTGCCTATAATGATAATGGCCAATGTCATTTCAACAGTGATGTCTAGTATTGGTGACTTAAGGGGCCAAATGCACCCCACCCCAAAGTTGCATTATATGATTTTCATTCTCATTAAATACTCAGGGCCAAAAATAAAACACAGGGAGCTGTGAGGAAATCAGGCAACTTACTTAGAGCAAAAATAAGTGCAGATTTATTAGCCCTTTTTATTATTAATTTTAAATGTCTAGAACAGCTTCAGGCCATGTTTACTTTTTTTAGGTCAAGGAGTAGCCAAAATAATTGCACATTTCACTGGGGGATTTGTATGTTAGCCCTTTTTGGTAAAGTTCTGACCATGTATTATCAGATCAGAATTTAGCAGCAGCATTTACTGCTATTGCCAATTGGAAACAGAGCACTAAAATGGGCAAAGTGTGCCATGTGGGCAGGCCCTTGGAAGGGTATCAAGGTTAATTAATTTAAGTTGAAAGTTTTGATGATTATCAAGCAGGCAAAACTCAGAAGATTTCATAGTCAAGTTTTTAGGCCTCTAGGATATTCTATGATGATAATATTGGAAATTATTGTTGACAGCATTTTGGAATGAGGATTTTAAGAAATAGTATAACAATTAGAGTAAATGTTGACAGCGTTTTCCTTGGTGCATCATGCACTTTTTAAGTTACAAGAGCATTGTTGTAACTTGTAAAATATTCAATGTAAACAATGTAAAAATATGCAGGGTAAAAACCAAGTCTCCCTCTCCCCTGTCTCCTTATCTTGAAGTACTCATCAACTATGTAGTGTATATTCTTCCAGAATCTTTCCTCTTTCACACACACACATACATACACACACCGCCACACACACCATATCAGCAATGTAAATACTACTGAGATATTTTTGTAGAGAAATAGGGATGAATAGATTACATACATTTTATTTTTTTTAAATACAGTCTCTTTCTGGCTATTCAGCTTGCTTTTATAGTTACTAATTTTTGTGGGACTTTCCCATGATAGTCCTTGTAAATATAGTTCTCAAAAAATCTGTATAAGATTCTATAACCTGATTGTACAATATAAGTATTTCCCTTCTGATGAACATATAGATTATTTTTTAGTTACTTGATGTCAAATCATGATACAATAAACTTTTTATATATACCTCTTTGTGCAAATTCAGGTATTTCTAAAGGACAGATTACTGGATGAAGAACTGTTGGGTCAAAAGATTTTAAATATTGATTGATAATAACAAATTGACCTCTATAAAAGGAAAGGAAAAAAATGTATACAAACTTACTCTCATCAGAGTTCCATAGGTTAATGAGAGTTCCTTCCTGTCCATATTAAATACTACTTTTTATTTCAGTCAATCTGATTTTTTTAAACTATGTAAAGTTCTCCCCTAATTGCTAGTGAAAAGAAACATTCTTTTATAGTGTAGAAGTTGTTTTTATTTCTTTTTCTGTGAATTACTTTTAGTAATCAGTTCATCATCCTTTTCTTATTGATTCATAGGAACTCTTTGCATATTAGAGATTGTGGTAGACACTCTGAGTTGACTCACTTAACTTTCATTCCAACCTACTTCTGGCATGCAAAAATAGAAAAGTCAAAACAGCTATCCCAGCTTTTCCTTAAACTTGATTACTGAACATAAGTTAGGAGCCACAAGTCAGATGTACTTACAGAGTAATTTGTTCACAAAAGAGGGAAGAAGCAGGGCCCAGGACACTTATTTTGCAAATGTGATTTGTGGTGGAGGTGGTATGATTTTCAAATCAATGGCTGTAGTGTCAACTTTCTAATCTATATCCAGCTTTTTGGGAACAGGCTGTCAAAAAGAAGGAAGGGAAGATAATTTAATCTGCCAGCCACTTTCATCTCCTCTCTTTTATTGGTCCAAGGGTGCTCCATTGGGCATAAATACCCATGCATTTCTGGATTGTGTTGCACTGTCCTCCTGGCAGGCACCCCAGGGAAGCTGAAGCTCATGAAAATAAAGATGAGAGCAGCACGCTGGGTGTGGCCAGACTGCAAAAATGGCCTTAATACTCTACTTGGTCTTATACCCATACACTTTGCAATTCTTCTCATTAAGTGGTAGAACTTATTTCAACATGCTTTGTATCTGGGCTTGCCTTTTTAACTTGCTTTAGCCTACAGAATGTGCCACTTCTGAGCTTAGACTGTGAGAAGACTTGCTTTCTTCTGCTCTCTCTCTCTTTAGACCCTTGTCTCTCGATATAAACAAACCAAGACTAGCCTGGTGGCTGATGACCCAACCATCCCCATTTTGTGCCAGCCAACAGCTGGCCAAATACAAGAAGTTAAGCCACCTAGTTGATCTACTGCTGGCTGCATGTGCATATGGATGGATGCCTGGCCAAGATATGAATAACCATTCAACTAGCCTAAATTGCTGACCCACTGAATTAAGAGCTAAATATATAACAGTTGTTTTAGGCTACTAAGCTCTGGGATGGCTTTTATGCAGCAATAAATATCTACTTTATGCAGCAATAACTGATAGAGTGAGCTCATTAACTGAGTGAGTAGATCATACTTATGGAATCAAAACTCGAAAAGGTTCATATTTTCAGACTCTAAGACTGGAACTTGCTTATGACATTGTATCTTGGACTGAAAGGTGTTGTTACAAATCAGTTTTCTAATTAGTCAAGTTCCAACATAAGGAGTTTTAAAAAACTTCTTTCTTTTAGAAGTAATATATGATACTGGCAAGCGGCCTTGATTGCTTTTTGTACTGAAAATGTGTTAATAAAATGTTCCCTTGTTTTTCTGTACTGAAAAAGTGTTAATAAAATGTTCCCTTGTTTTTCATTAATTATTACTTAATTTCCTGTGCATTGGGGTGGATTGTTTTTAATAACAATAAAACCTGCTGGAAATGTTTGCTTAGATCTGTCATCAAAAACAATGGACATATGTTACTTGTTTTATGGGCAGAGAGGTATTATCCCCATCTCCAGGAATAACACTCTTATATAAATAATTATGATTGCTTTTATTAGCTCTAACATAGTTCTAATGGTAGCATAACTAGGAATTTGGATCATAATTGATTCAGTATTTTCAGAAAATGGTCAAAAGTTTTCCTTTCGCCTTAGAACTATGTGATAAAGTCAGTGCTTTTGACCCCTGGCTAGAGGAAATGAAGACTAAGTGTGTCAAGACCCAATGGAGGACACAAATGAGACAACTAAAATGTTCTTTCTAATTAGCTCTAGGTAAGCAGTTAAAGGCAGAAAAGAAATGCTATAAGCAGCTACTCAGAAATGTCACTATCAGAGAGAAGTTCTGTGTTTTCACCTCATAATAAAACAAAACATTTAAATGGATTTTTTTAATTCAGCCTCAAAAATGGGAACAAATTACATCTAAGTGTTTACATCTCTTTAAATCTTATTCCAATTCCAGGTCTCTCGATCTATTAATGTTTGGAGCCAAGCAGTTCTGTGCTATAGGGCCTATCCTATGCATCGTTGGATGTTCAGCAGCATCCCTCACCTCTACCTGCTGGATGCCAGTGTAACACAGTGTGACTCACCGTACAGGGTGACAACCAGGAATGTCTGACACGTTGTCAGATATCCCCTAGGACACAAAGCGCCTCTAGTTCAGAATCACTGCTCCAAATCAATATCTTTTTGTGGTCTCTAGAGTTATTTATGGTTCTTTGGGGCTACTTTAGAAAGCAATGAGAGAACCAAGTGAGAGAGACTCCAGGTTCCTCAATCCTACTTCAACCAGAGAAGCTCTGGTTTTGTTTAGTAAGTCAGGTTTTATTGTACAATTTGTCTGAAAATAAATTGATGCTAACTCAAAAAAATTTTTAAATACCTATAAATATAGAATAGTATTAGTATAAAGATTCAGGTATTAGCTACTAAAAATCACCTTTATAAAACGAGTATTTGAAAAGCATGCAAAGTCCATTATATTCTACAGTGCTGGTTATGCACCTTATGAGAAAATTTGGGGCCTCTACACTCATAACCCAAGTTTATGGCAACAACATTATCTGTAGTCAGCATCTCCAGGGAGACATATAGCAATCCCTTAAGATTTTGAGTCGTGATTCCCATTCTGAAAAGGAATGTCACTGTTCACAAAATTGGCTAATCAAGAGAGGATGGAGGATGTGAAGAACCCACAACTGCTACCTACTGTGTATTACTGGTAAAAAAAACCTCAAACGTGCTCTCTTGTATGATTTAGAAGAATTAAAATACTAGTTTTACAATGAAATTCAGTCTTATTTTAGCCACAAAACCTCTTTTCCAAATGAAATTTTATACGAAATCTTAATATATAAAACAGATAAAAGAGAAGTTTTATTTCACTAAGCATAATACTTCTAATTAGAAATAGTGAAAGGGACCAAAAGGGAAGGGGAAGAACTGAGTAGGGAAAAATTAGATGTGGGGGATGAGGTAATTGGGTGATCGACATTAAGGAGGGCACATGATGTGATGAGCACTGGGTGTTATACTGTATGTTGACAAATTGAATTTAAATATAAATAAATGAAAGAAAAGTTTACAAAGTAAAGCTGAAAATCATAGTTCCAGAAGCTCAGCCAGGAACTTAACCTGAGAACAATCTTGGAAGATTAAGTTCTCACAGAAATACAGACATGAATGGTCTGTATGAACATTTATGCACCTATATGATAGCTACAGTCATTACAAGGCATACATATGGAATGGGCCAGTCTATTCTGTCACAGTTGCACACCCATAATCTCTACATGTATACTTAACTTTCTACCAAGGTTCACAACGACTTTTTTGTGAATTTTCCTATTGCAATACTGAGCGATATTCCCAGGAAAGTACATATAATTAGTCGACCACCATTTATTTAGTGCTGTGTGTATTTGGATAATAACTGATCCCTAGTTGGGAATATTATTTCTGGTTATAAAATCAACCTTTGTTCTTTATAATCAGAGTAGCAAAACTAAAATTATTTCTGAGTACCTGATTGTTGTCATTGTTATTGAGGTATAATTTACATAAGATGAAACACAGTTCTTAAGTGTTCAATTCAATGAGTTCTGACAATTGCATAGGGCTGTGTAATCACCACCCAAAACTAGATATAGGATATTGTCATCACCCCCAGAAATTTCTCTTTTTCTTTGTGTGTTCACAAGATACATTTTGAGCACCAAATGTGGAAAATCTCACCAAAGTGGATTTTTTGAGCAATTTTCATTCAGATATAGTCTTCATATGACAAACACCCATTTGAAATTAATCTAGCATGGAGAATGGGCCTTTGCTTTCTAATTTGCTTTTGTTTTTCTAAAAGCATTTCAAAATCATGATTAAAAAAAAATACAGACAGAAAACCTGTGCTTGTGGCTCAGTGGTAAACATTCTAGCAATTTACCACTGTCCTGCTAGCATGATCATCAGCTTTTAAGGCAATTAGGCTGTGTAAAAATAATCAACATAAAAGAAAAGAGCTAAATTCACAGCAGTTGGTCTTCAAAAGCATGTCACTTTTGCATGACACAAATGATGTGGGCTTAATGTGATGTGCCTAATGAGAAAAATTCTACCTCCTTGAATTTGGAGACAAAAATTATTTTGATACATCACTTGGGACTGCTATAAATTTTTTAGTGATAAAACCACATCAGTTTATAGGAACTGAATATTATTCTGGGGATAAGTACTTAATACAAACATTAATCTTGGCAATGCCCACCTGTTTAAATAGGTCTCTAGGAATGTTCAAGTCAGTTGCTCCACAAAAATTTCTTGGTGACCTGCTACATTCCTGGCCCAAAGCCCACTACAAGTCAATAAAGGTCAATGAGTCATGGTTAGTGATATATATCTGTAAATTTATTACACTTTTAAATTTATTTTTCTTCTGCCCAACTACTGAGACCTTGGAATAATTAAACTAAATAAAAAGCAGAGGTCCAAGAGAAATTTAGCATATGCTCCCTCTCTTTTATAATTTCTGCTTGCTTGGTTTTCCAAGGACTCTGTGCTAACACAATGTATGGGAGTGTATATAAAAGAAGCACATTGCTTTTCTCTGAATAACAGCATAAAGAAAGATTCCTGGAGATGTAGTTAGGAAAATCAAATGTTGGTAGAGAAGCACAGGTTTTGCAAGTTGGGGGAAATCAGAGTAAGTTATTTCTAAAGCTTTCTCTCACTCTTACAAACTAAGATTTCTCTTCATCTGGAGAGTTGGAGAAACCAATAAAGGCACATATGTCTAATTTTAATAATCAGAAAATGAAACCATCAGGTACATTGTCTAAAGTTAACTGGAGCTGAAAGACAAATCTCTGCATAGTCTGATTCCCATTTTTGTTTTACCCTGAGAACATATGTTTAATTCATTGAATTCTTAATTATAAATTAAAAGGTACTATTTCTCTACAGATCTAAACATTTGAGGGTTTCTGTGTAATTGTCATCTTAGCAAAAAATACTGTCCTTTTCCCAAATTCTTTTTTTTTTCTTTTCCCAAATTCTTAATCTCTATATTGTTTATCTGTCTACCTAGGTGGATATATGATAGATAGGCAGATAAGATAAGCCATTTGTATTAATTAATTACCAAGCCATTACAGAATCTAGTGGCTTGATAGCAATCATTTATTATTTGTCAGGAGTGGCCTGGACGGTTTTGAGGATTAAGACCTAGGCTCAGCAGTGCTCACTCATGAGTGTGTGATCTGGTGTGAGTCATCTAGGTGGTTTGGTGATCTTAGCTGGAATTTCTCACATGTCTGGACCTTGGCCATACTGAGACAACTCAGCTTTGTTCCACATGTTTCTCATCCTCTAGCTTGCTGCCACAGGCATGTGCTCACAGGGAAGGCAGGGAACCATGAGTGAGAGTAGAAATGTGCAAAGCTTTTTTAAGCCTTTTCTTGCCGTATGCTTGCTAATGTCCAAAAGCAAGTCACATCACCAAGCCTAAGGTCAGTGTGTAAAGACATTACCAAAGTGGTGGGTAGAGGAGAGAGTAAGAAAATTATCTGTGAACCTCAGTGGAGAAACTCAGCCTGAAAGAATTCCTATAGAGAGCAAGATAGACAAACAAATACCCCCAAACAAGGAGTTTTGCTTAGTTATTCCCTTAGGCCAGAAGGCTCCTGTTTGGTTTCTCTCATTCATTCAGTCTCAATTTAAATGTCCTTTCTTGAAAACATCTTGACTCATCGTTATATGTAACTAGACATTCTTCCTACCTTATAGTTTTCTGTCACAGCATCCCTTCACACTTATCACTAGCTACCAGTAATTAAATAATAATAATAATAATAATAATAATAATAATAATAATAATATTTACTTTTCCACTTTATATCCTACCACTGACTTCTGTCTCCCTCACTACAATTTCAATTCCAGTGAGGCTGGGCTGGCTTTACCAGCTCATAAGAACCAACTGTTACATTCCCAGGAATTCTGTGAACCAGTTGACATCATGTTGGTCACTTGAAATCAACCATAGCAGTAATATTTACTCCATAGAAATTGGCATAGCCCACAAAACAGATCTTTGTTGTGGGGAGAGGAGCATAAGCACTGGTCATGCTTCCCATGAAAGCAGTAGCTTGTCTGTCTCTTTCCTCATTTCTTCAGCATATAACGTATAACCTTTCCATATTAGCACTTAATAAATATTTGTTAAACAAGAGAATGAATTGACTATTAATAGACAAGTAAGTGAATAAAGGAATGAATGCCACATAGCCAAATGGCAGAAAATGGATCTAGATCACAAGCTTTCAGATTCTTCATCTTCAGAGGGCTCTGATAATCCTGCAACACTGAAAATCTCCACCTACCTGACACTAAAGTGGGGTTCAATTTGCCCCAGTGCAGCCTTCCATGTCTGTAATTATAACCTCATTTTCCCCAGAACTTGGCCTTAAATATCTGGGTAATATAAGTTGTATTCACTTAACTACCTGCAACTACCCTCCTGCCCCCTCTAATGCCATAATATATGATGATGTATGTTCTGCTCGCTCTGCCCTATAGCCTGGGTAACTTCTGGATTCCTTATCATTTACTCTCATCCTCTGGGGACTATTTAAGTTCACATTTCTATAGGAGACTCAAGACCTAACAATCTCCTAAATACATCTTGAATTCTTTCATCCTTTCAAACTCCCCTGCCACCACCATCACCACCCCTCCCCCTGCCACTGATCTCACCTCATACACTACCGATCCCTTCCATCCACTCACTACTTTGGAGCCAGACTGATCACACACTCCTAACTGCTACCCTGACTCCCGCTCAACCCCACCCCACTTATATTTCTTTAGATTTCTTATACTTCCTCTTGCTCTTAGGATAAAGTCAGCTCTAAGATGGCCAGCAAAGCCTGCATCTCTTGACTGCCACCTAGCTAGTTTGTAGATCTTTTTTTTTTTTTAAGATTTTATTTATTTATTCATGAGACACACACACACACACACACACACACACACAGAGAAGCAGGGACACAGGCAGAGGGAGAAGCAGGCTTCATGCAGGGAGCCTGATGTGGGACTCGATCTGGGGACTCCAGGATCACGCCCTGGGCCGAAGGCATGCACTAAACCGCTGAGCCACCCAAGGATCCCTAGTTTGTAGATCTTGAACTGGGCTCATTTTGTTCTAGTCCTTGGAGCCTTCTTTTAGGCTCATATCTTGTCACTCTCTCTCCCCTCAGAGGCTTTTTGTTCATGCTATTCTCTCTTTGTTTAATCCTTTTCCACTTTGGTCCAGATTTTCCTTCTGCAATCTGGATCCTTTAGTTTACCTGCTTACTGCTTCTGGGGGAGCTTCTGGCATCTAAAAAATCATCAGATGTCTTCCTGCTCCTCTAGTCCTAACTGTGGCTAATTATGTATGACTCCCTCTGCTTACCACTTCCACCCCCCAGTTTGGTTAGTGGAACTGTGAGTGACTCTCTTTGTCTCCTAGGCCAGAAATCTGTCAGTCATTTTAGAGCCTTCCGTCACCATCTCTTCTCAAAGCTAATCAGTTATTAAGAGCTGTCCGTTTTAATCCTTGAAAAGCTCTTTAATAGAGCTCTTCCACCACCACTGTTACTGTCTTCGTTCTGGTTCTTATCTCTCACCTTGACTACTGCAATATCCTCCTAACACGACCTCCCTCTCCCTCAACTTAAACTTCATCCAGTCCATGCCCTACTCAGCAGAGAAAGTGATCTTCTATTGTGCATCTGGTCACCGTATTCCCCTCTACATTCTTTTAATGATATTTGATTGTTGCAGTCATTTTAAAACTCTGTTGTATTTTGTCAGTTATAGGGAGGCAGACTTTTCATTTTTGGTAGTTTCTGAAGAAAGTGGTAAATAATAGGAATTAATCATCTTTTAAATGTTTGGGAGAAAATACTTATAAAATTGGTTAGACATTTAGACATGGATTGTTTTTGAAATCTTTGACAATCAATTCAATTTCTTTAAACCGTATTGGTTCATTTAGTTTCTGTCTACATTGATTATATTTGCAGTTGCTCTTCTAAAAATTTGTTTATTCCACCTAGTATTCAAATTAATAGACATAGAGTAGTTCATAATATTCTTTTTTATTTTAAATTTATTTTGCATTTTTGGTCTTTCTCCTTTATGGTATGGATTTGTTTTTTGCAAATTCTCCCCCTTCAGTCCGTCTTGCCAGGAATCTATCTTTTTTTTTTTTTTTTAAGATTTTATTTATTCATGAGAGACAAGGAGAGACAGGTAGAGACACAGGCAGACGGAGAAGCAGGCTCTCTGCAGGGAGCCGGATGTGGTACTCAATCCTCAGACCCAGGATCACTCCCTGAGCCAGGCAGACACTCAACCTCTGAGCCACCCAGGTGTACTGGAATCTATCTTTCTTATGAAGCTTTTCAAAGAGCTAGATTTTGGTTTCACTTAATTATTGCCATTTGCTATTATCTCTATGTTCACAATTTCATAGGTTTCTGCCATTATTTTAATATTTCCTTTATCTTTGTTTTATTAGATTTGCTCTCCTTTTTTTAAAATATTCTTTATTTACATGCTTAGCTAATTTTTTTTTTACCCTTTTTGTTTCTTGATGTATATATTAAAGCCATACATTTTCTTCCAGGTACTGCTTTTATATCCCTTAGAATTGATGTGTGGTATAAAAGAGAAAACTCTATTTCTCTCTTTACCACACACACTTTCTGACACCAAATGTGTGGCTTTTTTTCCCGCATACCAATCAATTCTCCAAGACTACCTGAGTATTCTATGATTTAATTCAATTCTGACACTACTTGGAGACAGCATTGGATGCACCAAGAGTGTCCTACCCTCTCCCTGCTACGTTGGATGCCAGTCACAGGTCTAGATCTCCCGTGCTTCTGACTGACTGGCTATAAATTCAGCTTTCCTATAACACCCCTCTCGTGTTTGATTTTTCGCTTGAAGAGCTTACATAACTCAAAACTTTACTTGCTATTAACCATTTGTTATAAAAGCATACATCTCAGGAAGAGCCAAATGGAAGTGATACATGGGGGAAGGCATGGAGAAAGAGCTGTAGAACTTCCATACCCTTCCTCAGGGCTCCACTCCCAGCACTTCCACATGTTTATCAACCTGGAATGTCTCTAAATTCCTTCTTTGGGATTTTTGTAGAGGCTTCGTTACATAGCCATGATTGATTAGATCACTGGTCTTTGGCGATTAGGTCACCTCCAGTCCCAAGTAGGGCTGAAATTTCCAATCCTCTAATCATGTGGCCAGTTCCCTTGGCAACTGGCCCCCATCCTGAGGTTATCCTGGAGCCCCCAGTCACTAGTAACCTCATTAGATGCTTGTGACTCTGGAGATTCCAAGTGTTTTAAGGAAACAGAGTCAGAGGCCAAATATATAGTTCTTATTATGTCACAGGTGTTTCATTTCCATCTGTTTATAAATGCTTTTTAATTCAATTGTATTACAGAGTAGGGAGGTGGGAGTTTATGACCTGACCTCTTAAATCCCTGAATAATGTCAAAGAAGGAATTCCTCTTGAGGCAAATTCCATGAGAACAAAGCAAAAAGATCATAAGAAATAAGAAAATCCAAAATACCAACTTCTTTCATGTGTTTAAATGTAAATCATGCCTACTCTCAATCCTCATCCCTAGACAAGAGAAGAAAAGAACCTTTGAATGAAGGACGACATTTCAGTGATTCTAATTCATTTAAACATGAACTAGACTGTTTTCTGGGAATATCATCTTGTTCTGGGTACAAATCAGAGGCAAAATTTTGTGAGACTTCTTTTACATTTGTTGTAGTTAAATAAGAGAATTAAAACCTATTTTATCAAATGATATCATTATCTATTTATCTTGATTACAGTAACCTTATCTAGTTTCATCTTATAAATGTCACATTGTTTTCCTTGCAATTAAAAAAATTAAATTATGTGCTGGTTGTCAGATCAATTTGTTTTCAGCAGTTTAGCTATTCTTTTAAATTTAATACATAGAGATAGTTTGATCATGATATCTAATGAAATTTAAGAAATTCTTTCTAATTTGTAATACCTGAGTCTTATTTCATTATTCTCAAAAACAGACCACCAGGATATAACACACACACATGCACCCATACACATAAACATGAATTTCAAAGAAATATATGCTATCATACTCCTTGCTTCACAAATAATTTATAGTTTAGCTAATGTTAAATAATTACAAATTAAGAAATGAGAAGCAGGCTATAGACTTATCTTGTTTTTATAATTTACCACAAAATTAATACATTTTGTATCATGGTTTCAGTAATACGCCTTACCTGATGCATTGTGTAAGATGGTTATTTTGAAATGCATCATAACATATCTATTTGTATGGAAAAATAATGTCATACTTTTTATTCTTACATATAAGATGGGTTTGGCTGATGAATTTAAAAATGAAGCTTGGCTTTGTCAATGAGGTTACACAGGGAACTTTTTCATGATTTGATCTGTAACTCTGAGATTTTGATAAAAAGGAAAAATGTATGTAAGGCATATAATACATTAAGACATTTTATAAAATATTTCATTCAAAAATATATATAGAAATTAGCAATATTTTGATTTCCCAAAACTTTTAAAAATATATCTCTAGTTGAAAGAGTAATAAGCTTAGTTAATAGGATCAAGACAGTGTGGTACTGGCACAAAAACAGACACATAGATCAATGGAACAGAATAGAGAACCCAAAAGTGGACCCTGAACTTTATGGTCAACTAATATTCGATAAAGGAGGAAAGACTATGCATTGGAAGAAAGACAGTCTCTTCAATAAATGGTGCTGGGAAAATTGGACATCCACATGCAGAAGAATGAAACTAGACCACTCTCTTGCACCATACACAAAGATAAACTCAAAATGGATGAAAGATATAAATGTGAGACAAGATTCCATCAAAATCCTAGAGGAGAACACAGGCAACACCCTTTTTGAACTTGGCCACAGTAACTTCTTGCAAGATACATCCACGAAGGCAAAAGGATTTGATTATTCTTGGTAAAGCCTTTTTGCTATTCCTCCCAAAAATTGAGATACTAAACAATGCTAGTGATTGGGATAGAAATCCTTTTGCAAGGGGATTTCAGTCATGGACTTTCAGCAAAATTAAATGAGGGGTTTGTCTGGTTCATGGCTAATAGCTGATAATTAAAAGATTTTTTATGATAGATCATAATGTGACCTTGTCATGTATTTGGAAAGTTCAAATAACTGAACACAATTGCCATAACAAAATTCCTTTCAATCCTGTGTACTTATCTATGAGAACAAGCTTTCACAGTGTTCATATTTATAAAAAAAAGAATAGAAAGAGAAACCATGATTGGATACATGTCCTTTGAGCAATGAAAAAATATTTGTTTTCTTCATAAATAACCACAAATATATAAATTGAGAAAAAGTCACTTTCATCTCATTAAAGAGATGCACTTAGAAAAACTTTGTTTTTATGTTTAATGCTTACTTACTAAAATTTATTATAGGTGATGCTTTTATCAATAACCAATAATTGCAATGTTATTTGACACATTTTAAAACATATTAACCTTTATGGTCATTGGGAATAGAAAAGAATTTCAACTTATTATACATATTTTTAGTGCTTAGAAAAATATAGAAAGATAAATAAAAATTTTCAAATATAAACAAATTACCTTTGGATAAAATCATGCAGGCAGACCATAATAAAAATTTGATTTCAAGTAATAAAAGAAATAATGTAAATTTTCTATCACTGGAGAATTTCTTCTTTTTAATGGATGATGTTAAATTTTAAATTGCCATTTGTATTTAGATTCCTTTCAATAGTTTAAAATATGAAGTAATAGTATTATTATCTCATTGGACTTAAAGTTTGAGAGGGGATCTTTTATTTTTCACAATTAGCTTTGGAATATGGCAACAAAACACTTCAAGACCATTGTGCTGGATGTCACTTGTAGAGAAACAGTCTCATGTGTTGGCAGCACCAGGTCATATGGCATCTCAGTCACAATAGAGTAGAGATGTTTTGAAACTGGGCCATGGTAAAAGTCCAAGGAAACATCTCAGAATAAACATTTGTCATAGTAGCTGCCAGCACACCTAAACTCTCATCTCAATTTTCAACGTTCTTCTAATGAAACTCCAAGTTCCTGAAATTCATGCCTTCTGCTATCAAAGAAAATTATGCAAAACTTTGCCTTTTTGGTATCCTGGTATTTATTCTTTAACAAGCCTGCTTGAAGTTCACCCGATGTTCTAGGGAAGTGCATCCAATTGAACATTCTGTGATGAAGGAAGTGTTCTATATCTGAGTTGTTTAATACGTAGCCAGTAGCCCCATGTGTCTATTGTATATTTGAAATATATGCAACTAAGGAACCTAATTTTTGGGATGCCTGGGTGGCTCAGTGGTTGAGCGTCTTGCCTTGGGTTCAGATCGTGATCCCGGGATCCTGGGATCCTTCCCCACAGGAAGCCTGCTTCTCTCTCTGCTCATGTCTCTGCCTCTCTCTCTGTCTCTCATGAATAAATAAAAAAATCTTTCTTTTTAAAAAAAGGAACCTAATTTTTAACTTTGTGTAAGTTTAAATAATTTCATTTCAAATTAAAGAGCCACATGTGACTTGGCCACCATCTTGGACATAGCAACTTTGGCATAACGTACCTTTGTTTGATTTACTATTTACCAATGATTAGGGCCGAGACTCTCCAAAGTTAAATGTTAACTTCTAAAAGACTGATAAGTGGTAAGTGATTTCTTTCCTGTCCCATAAAACAGCTTTATTGCCCTGTAGCACATTAACCAGTTTTGTATTTAATTAACAATCTCATTTCAACACTTTTTTCTCTTACTGACAGTACGTGCTTCAGCATTTTGAACTCTCCTTTGAACCAGCTTTACCATCCTGTTAGTACTGCCATTAATGAGTTTCTGCTATTAATTGACATATATTCCCTATATATATTTGTGAGAATGTAGTGCTTTTGAAGTTCTTGAAAATTATATTCTTATGTTGCTTCCCATCTGACTTCATTTACTATTTGAGTTCATCTATCCTTAGATTTTGTTCCTCGATTTGATCCAGAAGTACCCACCAATTAGTTAGCTCTGTCTCCAAACCCAATTCTTATTTGTATTTGTTAGAGGAAAGAATATGAATGTCAGACAGACTGGCATAAGATCCCAGCTCTGCTACTTGTATCACTACATAAGCTAGACAAAACTATTATGATAAAAATAATAAGAATTACCTAATAAGGTTGCTGTGAGAAACAAATGAGCCATCATAGTAATAAGCTCAGTATAGTGCTGAGCAATAGTCAGGGTTCAATTAAAACTAATAGCTTCACTTGGTTTGGTGTCTAGTCCTACTTTTTCTATATTTGTTGGCATTTACCCCTGCAAGATCCTGCACTCAATTAAATTAGTTTCAATTAAAACTAATAGCTTCACTTGGTTTGGTGTCTAGTCCTACTTTTTCTATATTTGTTGGCATTTACCCCTGCACAAGATCCTGGAGATTTTTGCTGTATGACATTCACTGAAGTCATTGTTGTGGGTTTAGTTTTGTCCCCTACCCCTACCAAATTCTTATGTTAAAGTCATACCCCCTACCCCCATACTTCCAAATGTGACTGTATTGGGAGACAGGGTCTTTAAAAAGGTAATTAAGTTAAAATGAGGCCATGAGGGTGGGCCCTAATTCAACATGAGTGGTCTTATAAGAAGAGATTAGTGCATAGATATGTACAGAGAGGGAAGACCACAGGAAGACCTAGGGAGAAGACAGTCATCTACAAGCCAAGGAAAGGCCTCAGAAGAAACCAGTCCTATTGACACCTTGATCTTGGACTTCCAGCTTTCAGAACTATGAGAAGGTAAATTTCTGTTACTTAAGCCACCCAGTCTGTGATAATTTAGTACAGCTGCCCTAGCAAACAAATACAACCATTTAAAAATTAAACATCTATTATCTCAATTAAAGTACAGAAGCCCCATAAGAAGAAAATTACTTGGGATCCCTGGGTGGCTCGGCAGTTTAGTAGTTGCCTTCAGCCCAGGGCATGATCCCGGAATCCCTGGATTGAGTCCCACATCAGGCTCCCTGTGTGGAGCCTGCTTCTCCCTCTGCCTGTGTCTCTGCCTCTCTCTCTCTCTCTCTGTGTGTGTGTGTCTCTCATGAATAAATAAATAAAATCTTTTTTAAAAAAAAGAAGAAAATTACTTTAATCTTTAGATACATGATACATGATAAACATGATAAACACTTTAGCATGAATTAAAGCCAAACGTTGGGGTGAGAAATTGGGGACACAAAACCGGGGACTTTGATATCTAAAGAGTTAATGAGGAACTACCATTTGATTAGGGGAAGAGTCAAAGAGAGGGAGAAGGGATGTGAACACCAAGTATATACATTTGTAATAAATATGGGCTGGCCCAGCATATCAACTCAACTGATGGATTTTTATAGGAAACTATTACATGAGTTAACTATGGCTAAGTACAACTCTCCAAAATTTGGTAGCTTAAAACAATAGCTCTTTATTATTTCTACTGCGTCCACAGATTAGCTAGTTGGTTCTGATAATCTAGGTTAGGTTCTTCATGACAACCTGATCTACTGCTTGATTAGTGTGAGGCCAACTGATCTAGAATGGCTTTGACCTAGAAAATTCAACTCTCTTTCTTATGGTCTCTCATGTTTTGGCAAGTTAGCTCAGGCTTGCTCTCCTGGTGGTAGCCAGGATCTAAGAGTAAATGGAATAAAAGCAAAGCCTCTTGAGGCCCATGCTCAGAACTGGTACAATATTATTTTTGCCTCATTGTATTGGTCAAAGTCAACCCCAGGGCCAGCCCAGAGTCATTAGGTGGAGAAATCTCTTGGTAGGAGGAATGGCAAAGTTGCCTTAGAAAGGAAGTGGATTTAGGAAGGGACAGAGAATTTGAACCATTTCTATACAGTAGTCCCTTTTATACACACAGTTTTGTTTTGTTTTTCAGTTTCAGTCACCCATGGTCAACCATGAGCCAGAAGCAGACGATCCTCTTGTCAATGGTATAATGCTTTCACAATGTCAGCATCATTTGCCTTATTTCAATTCATCACATAGGCATTTTATTGTCAAATATCACAAAAAGAGGGTGAGTACAGTATAATAAGATATTTTGAAAGAGAGCCACATTCACATAACGTTTATTATAGTATATTGTTATGATTGTTCTATTTTATTAGCTTTGCTGTTAATCTCTTACTGTCTCAAATTTATAAATTAAACTATATCATAGGTATATATGTATAGGAAGAAACAGCCTGCATAGGGTTCAGTACTATCCATGGTTTCAGGCATCCACCAGGGGTCTTAGAATGTATCTCTCTATAATATGCTAAACTGTAAGCCCAGTATATATTCTATCTTGATGTTTCTGGAACTTTTGCACTTAACCTTTTGCATCAGTGCCTTCTCAGGATATCTTTATATATCGTCAGAGCAAAATGTGCATCAAAAGATGCAGAATGTGGAAAATTAACAATTACATGGGTTGAATTCTCATTCTTTTTGGTGTTCACCTAACACAAATAGTTATTTTAAGTAGAAAATAATCACAAGAGGCAGTTTCTGCTCTCAGGGCTCCTATGATATTAATAAATGGACCATTCAGATATCCAAATGTACTGTGCCTCCAGGGAATCTATTTGCGCATGGCTCCCTCCTACATGCTGCGCAGTGCACTGTCTCCCATCACTGTCCCTCCTTCCTCTTCCCTCAGAGGTGGCCTCCTTTTTCCAGGACACTAAGTGTTCCCTTTGAACAGCACTCACGTCTTGTCTGAGACTTTGCACCTTCTGTTACTTAACAATGATCAAAGTGTTATATGAGGTGATCAGCAATTATAGAATAAAAGGTACACATTTTCAAAATCAAAAATATTCAAAATTCATACCACTGTTTTCAAGTGATATAACTTTATGCCTACAACAAATAAGAAACTCAGCCAAAAACACTAACAGCCTTATTCAGAAAGCTCAGTAAAATGGATAGATACATGATAAACATATACAAAATGTATGTGGTGTGTGTATATTCATTCCACTTCTGGTTGGACACTCCTCTCCATCAAATTTTCATAGACATTAGAAACAATTATTTATCAATGTATTCAATACTATTTTGTAGTCAATGGTTATATTCATTATTTAATTTTGGCCTCTTAATGCATCCCAGACTATGAAAATTTAGTTAGCGTCCTGTTACATATACGTGAGGTCTTGTCAATATTTCTAATATGATCTTAGGATTGATGGTTCACATACACATATTCATGACTATTATGATTTCAGTATAAAACAACATTGTTTCATTCTATAATTTTTACTGTTAATTCTACTTTCCAGATATTAAAATTGCATTGTTAGCTTTTGTCAATATATATTTATCCACCTATTTGCATTCACTAACACAAGGATACAACACTGCTATCCTTAGTAAATACCTTAATTCTGGATTAAAGGGGAAAAATCACCTCCTCAATAGATAATTACATTTTGATAAAATATAGTACCCATTCCCTCCACCCATGTCTCTTTGTCTCCCTCTTCTCTCTCTCTCTCTCTCTCTCACACACACCTACACAACTATTAGCCAACAGAAGTAGTGGAATCTGTTCTAACTTGATAAAAGGTGCTTCCAGAAATACGTAATAATCATTACATGCTAGCTTTAAAATGTACTCAGTAGAATAAATTCTTACAGTCTTACATTTGTAAACCTATAGTTTTATAAAGTTTTATCGAGCTTTCCAGTTATCTCACAACTTATGATAGAGGAGTGGCACCCTGATTGTAGTCCTAAAGGGAGGGCAGGATTGCATCCCAAAAGGAGCTCAAAGCATGATGTCACTGGCTGGAATCCCTTTGGATTCATCTCATTATCCTTTCAATTAGGAAGCTTCTTGGTGAAACCCAGGTGGCTTCCACTCTCATGCAAAGAGACAGGACAGGCTAGTCAGGTCTGAAGACTTGTAAAAATTCTTTTGCTAAGGCCAGAGAGGACTCACTTCTGCCTCTGGATCCCTACCTCACTATCTTTGCCTAGGTCTCCCAACCTCTCCCCAAGTCTTCCCCATCTCCAACCTTCCTCCCAGCCTTGATTCCAGGCCCTCCAAATTAGTTGCTCCTCAGTGTTGCAGTTCTAATTGCCAGGGTAGTTACTAAGTTAGAATGGAATCAGGCATTTCTGGGCTGAAACAATGTTCCACTGAGAAATTCAGCATGTAACATGTGAGGATAAAGTCCTACAGGATTTCACCCACTCTGATTATAGTTTAAAAATTTAAAAACAGGAAATTGCATGTGTGTTTCAAGCTAGGAGAGTTTTGATGGTAGGTAATTTCTAAATGATTTAATCCAACTAAAGATGCAATACAAGAGAAAGAAGGAGAGGGGGAGAGAGAGGAAGAGGAATTATGAGACTACATGCCAATGTTATTAATAGGTAAAGATCGTTCTCATAGAGGAAATGAAAGTTGATACTTTAGGGGAAGAAAAATAGGATTTAGGTAAGAATGAGGACAGAATTGAACATTTCTCAATGGATACCCTATTGAAAAAGCCCAGAGTTGAAACTAGGAAGGAAATAAACGAACTTGTTAAAAACTTAAGATGAGGTCCATGAGACCAAGCCCAAGGAGCCATACAGGAAATCAGAGGGTGACCTAGGATGTCCTGGCACTAATCCTCTTCACTGGAGCAAAGATTTGCACTTGCTGTTGATAAAGCTGTAGAGCAGGAGTCTGCAAAATGTCCCTGTACAGAGCCAGGTTGTAAATATTTTTGGCTTTGCAGGCCACATGGTCTCTGTTACAACTACTCACTCTTTCCTTGCAGCATGAAAGCAGTCATAGATAATACATAAACAAGTGTGCATAACTGCATCCTAGGATAACTTTATTTATAAAAATGAGTGGTGGACCAGATTTGACCCATGGACCGTAGTTTGCCCACTCCTGCTTTAGAAGAAAATTCTTTAAATAATTTTTTTAAAAAATTGAAGTTCGATTTGCCAACATATAGTATAACACCCAGTGCTCATCCCATCAAGTGCCCTCCTTAGTGCCTGTGACCCAGTCACCCTATCCTCCCACCCACCTCCCCTTCCACTACCATTTCTTTGTTTCCCATAGTTAGGAGTCTCTCATGTTTTGTCACTCTCTCTAATTTTTCCCACTCATTTTCTCTCCTTTCCCCTATAATCCCTTTCACTATTTTTTATATTCCCTGTATGAGTGAAACCATATAATGATTGTCCTTCTCCGATTGACTTACTTCACTCAGCATAATACCCTCCAGTTCTATCCATGTCGAAGCAAATGGTGGGTATGCATCCTTTCTGGTGGCTGAGTAATATTCCATTGTATATATAGACCACATTTTCTTTTAAAAAAAAGAAAATTATTTTATAGTCATTGAAAAATAATAAACAGAGCTCATGAGTCTCCTAGAATTTAAGTCTCAAGTGAATAAAGTACAATGTGAAGAAGACATCCAGCTGGCCAACAAACACATGAAAAGATGCTCAGCATCACTCATTATCAGGAAAATGCAAATCAAAACTACAATGAGATATTACCTCACACCTTTCAGAATGGCTAAAATTAACAACACAGGAAACAACAGGTGTAGAGAATGTGGAGAAAGGATAACCCTCTTGCACTGCTGGCAGGAATGCACACTGAGGCAGCCACTCTGGAAAACATTATGAAGGTCCCTCAAAAACTAAAAATAGAACTATCTTATTACCCAGCAATTGCGCTACTAAGTAATTACCCAAAAGATACAAAAATACTGATTCGAAAGGATATATGCACCCTGATGTTAATAGCAGCATTATCTATAATAGCCAAACTATGGAAAGAGCCCAGATGTCCATGAATGGATAAAGAAGATGTGGTATATATATATATAATGGAATATTACTCAGCCATCAAAAGAATGAAATCTTGCTGTTTGCAATGCATTGGATGTAGCTAGAGTATTATGCTAAGCTAAATGAGTCAGTCAGAGACATAAATACTGTATGACTTCACTCATGTGGAATTTAAAGAACAAAACAAACAAAAATGAGTGTGTGTGGGGGGGGGGGACCAAGAAACAGATTATTAACAAGAGAACAAACTGATGTCCACCTGAGGAGAGGTGGGTGGAGGGATGGGTTAAATAGATGATGGGGATTAATTAAGGAGGGTACTTGTGATGAGCACCAGGTATTGTACGTAAGTGCTGAATCACTAAATTACACATCTGAAACTAATGTAATACTGTATGTTAACTGGAATTTAAGTAAAAACTTGGGGGCAAAAAACAATTAGGTAAGTTATCCAGCAGAGGAAAACAAGAGGCCTCCTGAAAATGTGGAAATTGAACTAAGAAGTACTTGAAAGGTGATTTAGACCTATTGAAAGAGATTATTTGAATCTATGTGAACTAAGAGACAAATAATATAGAAGCAAATCCAGAATAGCTATGGCATGTGTCAGGTGTGGAGAGTGATTTCAGCCAAGGTTGGCCTGAAACAATAGATCTAAGATAATGCAAGCTACATTCCTCGGAGACCACCAGCCAGGTCTGATTTTCATGAAGGGCCACATGAGTCAATAATTAATAGTACTTATGAGAAATCATTCATTGTCCATTTTCTTCAGGAGAGTATTCCTTTCCATGAAGAGATGAGGATAACAAATATAGCACAATTGATGTATAGGACTTTAAAAATACCTTAAGATAAATAAAAATTGTTAAATATGAATAGAAAATTAAAGTAGCAAATACTTTTTTGGGGGGAGGTAGTTAAAAATCAGGATATGAAATAAAGGTTTCCCTGAGGAAGAGAGCACATTTTCTGACTGAACACTAGAAAGTGTCCTTGTTTTGGGAAACTTAGTAAATATAAAACATAAAAGCAAACTCATGAAGGAAACAAAAGTAAACAGAACAAGGCACTGGAAATATCCAACAAATACTTTCAAGGGATCTAATAAAAATTTCAAAGGGAAAAAAACCTTAATGGAGCAAAATTCAGCAAAGAGAAGAGGAAGTCTGTCTTCTGGCAGGTTCAAGAGAAAGAAAAAAATCAAGACCTAAGGAGAGCACAGTTATGCCAGAAAGCAGAAAATCCGAATGAAACTTCGCTGAGAGAACCAATCAAATTAGTTTGCTACAAAATTCAGAAAGACCTCGAGAAAACTCTTGTTTACAAAAAAACGAATTTGAGGTTTTGAATAATTGCACTGGGCAGCTGAAATAATGGGTAAATCACCAGAGTGAGAAGATAAAATAAATCAGAGATGACAGATGATATATATCTCCTGGATATAATCTTTGTTAACAATGGCTGGAAAAGATTGAGGCCATTTCCTATCCAAACTGAGTGATGAGGTGTCAACCGGGCATGGGCTGGAAGAACAAATAAAGAACATGAGATTTGTTCACTGAGTTGAGGAAAGTTCTACTAGAAAATGAATGCAAAACCTTGCAGCACAGTGTAAGAATCCTGAAGACACAAAAAGAGATGGCTCTGTAAAATAAGCTGATTTACAAAGAGGAAAATGGGAAAAGAAAGAGCAAAAGCTATCAACTGCAGAGGAGATGAAAACGTACAGGCAGAGAATTCAAGAAATGGAGGAGGAATTACAGAAAACAGAAACAGACGTATGTAACTCACAATAAGAAAGCCATCACTGCTTAAGATCAAAAGTAGGGGGCACCTGGCTGCCTCAGTTGGTACAGTGTGTAACTCTTTATCTCAGGGTTGCGGGTTCAAGACCTACATTGGGTATGGAGCCTCCTTCAAAAAAAAAAACCCTAAATTAATACCAGTATATAAAAAGAAGAATGTTCCAAAAACCAGAGACTTTAAAACCAAATCTAGGAATACTTGGACTTGAAACAGCCCAAAAGAACTAAATTAGTGGGCAAACTATATTGTGCATCTGGATGGTTTATTGAAACAAAGATGGCTAGATCCCATCCCTGAGTTTCTGATTCAGTAGATCTAAGGGGAGGCCTGAAAATTTGCTCAAGCAAGTCCTCTGGTTATGGTGATGCCATTGGTCTGAGGACTATGATTTGAGAACCACTGCCCTCCGCAAATTCTGGTTGCATATTAGAATTACCTTGGCTCCTCATAGACCTATTCAATCAGAATCTCTGTGGGAAGGGAGGCGCTCAGGAATTGTTATTTTTTGAAGCATTTCAGATGATTCTAACACAATCAAGTTTGAGAACTACTGCAGTTACTCAAGGTGGTTCTTTTTGACCAGTTCATGGAAACTTGCAGGATATCACCTCTCATCCCTAGTGAGAGTGTTTTCACCTTTGCTGTCTTTCTTTTCTCTTAACAGAAGAGGTTTGTTCAGAAATCAACAAATCCAATGCAGGGGCCTCTAACAAGTCTTAGGGAGTAATCTGGTTTATCAGTGGAATAGTAACTACCTCTGTTTATGTTCTGATAAAGCTTCATTGAGAAACCCAAGGAGCCACTCTGATGATAGTTTGTGAGTATTATTCTGGTGCCAGAGGCTGCCATGTGGCCTTCTGCCCTCATCACTTCCAAACAGGAGAATGCTCACCACTCTTTGGTCTATTCAGACCTCTGCCTGAAGCCTGGAGACTTCAGCTACTCTCATTCTTCCTTCCACCTCTAGCTTTTCCAGACCTCAGTAAATTACTTGGCTTTTACCCAGAATAAGAAACTTACCTTCTGACTCCGTGAGGATAGGATTGGGCATTCAAGTTTAAAAATGTTCAGACTCTCCTGGTTCATGAAAGAACATCTTATCTAGTCCCAGATCAATACCTCTTACTTTATCCCTGAACCAAATCCAAGCAGCTCTCTATCTCTAGCCTTTGCAAGATCTTTGTCAGCTTCAAGTGTATTAGTGCCTCTAAGATGTGCATGTACAGGGATCCCTGGGTGGCGCAGCGGTTTGGCGCCTGCCTTTGGCCCAGGGCACGATCCTGGAGACCCGGGATCGAATCCCACATCGGGCTCCCGGTGCATGGAGCCTGCTTCTCCCTCTGCCTGTGTCTCTGCCTCTCTCTCTCTCTCTGTGACTATCATTAATAAAAAAAAAAAAGATGTGCATGTACACACACACACACATACACACAGTGCAGAGGACAATTCTTAGGCTTTTGTGTAGGAAAATGAATGGACAATTTAAACATTTCACTTGATTCAAAATCCTATTTTTTTATTTTTATTGAGATAAAATTTATGGATAAAGAAATGCACAGTTTCTTCAGTGTAAATTTCAACAAGTTTTGACAAATGTAACATCACACAAATAGAATATTTGCATCACCTTAGAAAGCTCCTTTATGTCTCCTTTCAGTCAGTCCCATAAACAACCTCTGTCCTGAGTATTATGCCCATTCTTGAACTTCGTAGAAATAAAAGCCCATAGTAGGTCTTTGTTTGTGTCTATGTTTTGCTCAGTGTAATGACTGTGAGATTCATCCACACTGTTGTGTTTCACAAGTTTATTCTTTTGTGTTGCTGAGTAATATTTCATTATTTGAAAATAACATAGTTATTTTATCCATTTCCGTGTTGATAGACATTTGAGCTATTTTCAGATTTTGGCTATTTTCAATAAAGCTCTATGAAGATTCTTGCGCAAATATTTTTGTGGCTATATGTTTTTATTTCTCTTGGGTGCATTTTCTCCCAGAAGGGCAATTACTGTATCATAACCATAAGTGTCTAACTTTTCAAAAAAAAGTATTTATTTATTTATTTATTTATTTATTTATTTATTTATTTATTTATGAGAGAGACAGAGAGAAAGAGAGAGAGTGTGTGTGTGTGTGTTCCATTTTCCTGGAACACCTAAGACTTGTGTGAACAGAGGGAGGGGCAGAAGGAGAGGGAGAGAAATCCTCAGACTCCAAGCTGAGCGTAGAGACTGACACAGTGCTCCATCCCAGGAACCTAAAACCACTACATGAGCTGAAATCAAAAGTCAGACATTTAACTGATTGAGCCACTTAGATGCCCTGTAAGTGCTTAGCTTTATAAAATACCTTTTTTTGAGAATAATTATAGCATTTTACTCTCTGAACAGTGATGTATGAGCATTCTAGTAGCTCTGTATCCTCATTAGCATACTAGTGGGCTATTTTTAACCATACTAGGGGGCTATTTTTGCAGATTTTTTTTCCAATATATACTGACTTGAAATTGTCCATTTTTGAGCCAAGTTATTTAATTCTGAGGTTTGTAATGTTTTTAAAGTTTACTATGGGTGGAAATCATCTTTTGAATTTCAGTCTCCTATAAATCTGATTGGACTAGTTTATTTTTAATTATTTAGATCATATAATTTTAAATAAGTTACAATGTTATGGAAATAAATACATTTTAAATAAAAGTTTTGAAATCATCTGAAAAGTAAATATGGGCTGGAAGAGAAATTTGGAATATGGAGTGTGGGTGGCCTTGTTTTAAGGTTAGAACTTAAGTAGCAAACAGAAGAAAAACTAAATAAGAGACGGTTATGATATTCTAGATCAGTGTTTAATAAACCGCTATTCTGAAAATAACTTGCAGGTTTTCCATGAGCATTTAGCACACAATTCAAGTATAGGTTCTTCTGCATCAAAACAAAATGAAATATTCTTAAGTAGACTAATACTTAAATTGCTTCCATTTGATTTTGCAATATACTTTTTTGATTTTCTTTTATTATTGTACTTTTTTATTAAGTTTTTTGGAGTGATGTAAATTTAAAGACTTTTTTCATAGGTATTTTGAAAAAAATAATTGCTAAAAATATTTGAGAAAAACTTGTATAAAAAAAAGAAAAAAAAAAGAGAAAAACTTGTATGTATAATCTACAGCAGTGATTCTCAAATTCAATGGGTACGAAAGCTTGGTAAAAATACAAAGCCCCAGGCCCCCTGTCCTCTTCAGGAAACTTGGTTCTTCAGGTGATTCTGAGACCCACCAAAGTTTAAGAACAATGGCTTTACAGCACTTTCTAGCACAAGGCAGGCCACATTGAAAGAAAAAAATAGGACTTAATTTTGGTGTAGTTGTCAGCAGCGACCAAAAGGTGGCTCACTGGATCACAACACTGGTTAGGAAACCAAGTTCATTTGCAAGGCATTTCCAGAGAAATCAGTAGTACGTGGAAATAAATACTACAGTTATATCTCTAGAATAATTCAAATGCCCTTCTTCTTTAATGTCTTTTAAGGTGTGAGGCTTCTAGACAAATTTATAGGAACTTCCATTCTTGCATCTGAAAATATTTAGACTTCATGTTAAGCTGCATTTCTGCTCAAGCAAGATTCAGCAAGATAAAATGATAAAATGATCAAGAAAAAGCTCCACCCATTATACTGCACTTGACTTCACCAAAAGGTCAGGAGGCGATTCATTCTGCTCTGGTATCTTACTAGGGCAGATATCTTTAAAGGTTCAGGTTGGGAATTACTTCAAAGATAAAAAGTCTGCCTCTTAGGCCTAGTTTTAATTACTGCTGATCAATTGCTGTGATTCTGGCTGCAAAGCTGGCTTGCTTTGACTTTACTGGGAGGAAAAAACCATGCTGGGTGGAATTGTACAGAGTGTTCTTTCTGGGTGACAGCTAGTCAGGGATTACTACTTCACTTAAATGTTCACAGTCAAGGTGACACATTCCAAAGCAGGCAGTGATTTCCCAGATCTGTGCTTATTGGTAGAGTTTAAATGCCCAACTCAACTTCTAATTGTTCCTTGTGCTCACAATTTTCAAATAACAGGTTCCAAATAAGCCCAAGGAATATACTTCATTTTTTTCACTAATCATTGGTAAACATTCATCAAATGCTGCTCTGTGCTGGATAATGAGTAAGATCTGAGAATTAAAACATTAAAGATACTGTTCAGACTTGGAGCCAGACACGTGGTTAACTTTCTATAGTTGTGTGATGCTCATACACCTGCAACTGATGCTTGAGTGCCTGCTGTTTTAAATGCTACACCCTTGTTGCCCAGAACAATGACCGGACCATGGCACCTACTTAATATTTTCTCAAATTAAAGCTAATATGTTGATTGAAGTTACCACAGCTACTAAGAGAGCCTGATGGACAGTTACTTAAGTCAATGGGGGAGAAAAATCTTTGGAGAACTTCCTTTGGGTTATTTCCTTTTTTGGGTATGCTTACCAGGAATCTGTACATTTGGGGTTTTATAGTTTTATAGTGTACATCTGGCATTACTTTGCTCACTTTCCCTCAGCACTCAGTTCTATGCCACAGGCAATTTTCCTGGAACACCTAAGACTTACCACTTGAGGGCTTTTCCCTTGAAGTATATCCAATTGCTGCCAAAAGTCACCCCTCAAAGCAGCCTTCAACAAGTGATTTCCAGGAATTGGTGGATAAACACCCCCGCTTCCTGGCTTTATAGATGAGATAACTGAAGTTTTATTTTTTAAAAAGATTTATTTCAGAGAGACAGAGGGCACATGCATACATGGGGGCATGCAGAGGGAGAGAAAGAGAATCTTAAGCAGACTCCCCTCTGAGTGTGGAGACACAAGGTTTGATATCATGACCCTGAGATCATGACATGATCTGAAATCAAGAATAAAACGCTCACCTCACTGAGCCACCCAGGCATCCCATGAAGATTTTCTACACTGTCAGAGTTCCTCAGTGTGCTGGAGTCTTTCTAATTGCCCACAGCAGTAGCTGTCTTGATAACATACCTTTTACTGGATTCTTCCCATTCTCTGTCTCACTTTTCTTTCCCCTATAGCTTATTCCTGGCATCAACTCCCAAATAAAACACACTCAAGTCCTTATCTTAGGGTCTGCTTATGCGAGAACTCAATTCAAGGATAAATATGAGCTGTCCAGACGCAGATGAGTGACAGGTGGGGAGAAGTGTTGGTGACATGTGAACAAACATGGAAGCATGAGGAAATCTGACACTGAGGAGTTACAATGGATGGAACATAGGGTGCAAGGCCTAGAAATTATGAGAGTGGATCCTGTTTGCTAATTTTAAATATCTGCGTTTTACTTGGAAGGCAGTGGGGATCCACTAAAATATTTTCAAAAGGAGGGGATGGGAACATGTTATGGCCTAGCTGGGAGATACCAGGGTATCTGCAAGCATGAATGACGCTTCAGGAGTGAATGGAATAAGCCAGGACACGGGGGTACCACTTTTAAAAGTTGATAAAAATTAGGGCAGCCTGGGTGGCTCAGCCGTTTAGCACTGCCTTCAGCCCAGGGTGTGATCCTGGAGACAAGGGATCAAGTCCCACATCAGGCTCCCTGCATGGAGCCTGCTTCCCCCTCTGCCTGTGTCTCTGCCTCTCTCTCTCTCTCTCTCTCTTTTTGTCTCTTATGAGTAAATAAATAAAAAATCTTTTTAAAAACAGAAGTTGATAAAAATTAGAAAGTCCTCCACATCCAAATGCACATCAACATGCACATCAACTTTTGTTAAGTTCACAGACCCCCTTTGAAGCATAGCCATGGACTTCCTCAAGGTTTTCAGAAGAGTGGTGAAAGATATTGAGTGAGAAGACAAAAGGGTTAAGGAATTGAGGCCTTGAGAACAATAACATTAAATATAGACAGGAATAAAGAACGTAGAATAAGAAGTTGTCACTGGTTTGGGAAATAACTCAAAGCAGAGATGTATAGGGAAAAAACAAAAGATGCTCTTGCTCAAGCTACTTTTGACCAGCAGTAGATGACAGAGAGTATCACCCTCTAGTTCTTCCTATTGTTGTTGTTCACTCAAACAAGAAAATGTGTTAATCATCAATCAGGAAATACTTCACAGCAGAAGATACAAATCAAAGGCTCCTACATGAAATTCAGCTAATAAATGTAGTGCATGGCTCTGACAGTGTTAATTGTTTGGCTTTCTTTCAGTTAGTCCTCAACATTTAAAAATAAAGAAATTTCAAGGCACCTGGGTGGCTCAGTGGTTGAGCATCTGCCTTTCGCTCAGGTCATGATCCTGGGGTCCCTGGGATTGAGTCCCTCTGCCTGTATCTCTGCCTCTCTGTGTCTCTCATGAATAAATAAAATCTTTGAAAAAAATAAAGAAATTTTTAGATTTTCTTGAAAAAAGTCAAAACATCTAGACTAGCATAGGTATATATGAAAATCCTGGTTGTCAGGCGTACAACACCAAAAGGGTCTCAAGGCGCTATTGTGCTTTGATCACGAAATTCAGAGGTCTATCCTCTCCTGATATGCCATTATTCACTCATGAGTTGGGTCAATTATTCAAGGAATAATATAATCATTCTTGTCTCTCAGGAGTGGAACAGGAAAGCTTGAGCACTAAAGGAAAATGAAAAGGGGATTGTGAGAGAATACTACAACACAAGGCAAGCAGGGAGATTTCCTGGATGAAAAAAAAAAAAGAAAAGAAAAAGAAAGGGGAATGTGGATGCTTTTAGATCACCACTGCCAGTCTGGTGTACTCATGGGCCAGCACTCTGGTATCCCAGCTTCCCTAACTATTGGTTGCTTATGGCTCACAGCTACATAGAAATGCCCTTAGTAAATGAGGTGCTCTCTATGGTAGGTTATAAACCTTTTTCCTGGGAGAAAAGGGACTTCCTACAGCTAACAATTGATAGGCACAGGAGTTCAAAAGACTAAGTAGCAGAGATACAACTCACGCTCCTGAACTCCCTATGGTATCAGACTGAGACCTGATTCCAGCTAAGACCATGTCTTTGCTTATTTCCACAATCCCACCCCTCATTCTAATCCTTTTTTTCCTGAGAACTCTTCTACAATCACCTACTCCTGAATCTATTCCCTCAGGCTCAGAGTTCCAGGGAATTCTGACCAACATAAAACACAAAGACTGACAAAACATTTATTGCTAATTTGTCTCCTCAACAGAGAATAGCAAAATATCAGCCTGGTAGGGTACCATCAGATTTTGCAAAATTAGATCAGGGTACAATGATATAGAAATGGCCCTTCATGATTTGTATATTAACACTCCAGCTCAGAATTCAATTTGTAGTTCTCTTTAGAGGCAATGGTATACGATCCTAGAAATATGCACATTTCCACACTGGAGATGAGATGTTATTAACTTTAATTCAAATGATAAACATTGCCAGTCACCACAGGCTTTTGAGGGACTTCCTGTAAATGATGACAGGAAGGTTGTTTTCTGCTGGTTTGTGCTAGGCAGATGGATTTCCCTGCTAGAACAAAGCCTAGGACTGTTAATTTCTTATCTCTAGAAAATGCTTGACCTACAGATCATCTGGATTCTTATTTATTCAGTGGATGAGAACAAAGAAACAAATGCTTACGCAAGTCCACGGAAAGTTTTTCGAGTTGTAAAGAATAATGTAGATCATTTTCAGAAATGTATCACTACTCTGTCACCAGGATATATGTTCATTCTCAAACTAAAAACGTATGTGGACAGCCATATATGAAAAACAAATGTTCATTGATTTGCTCTTTTATCCATTTCAGGTAGCTACCCCAGTCCTCACAACACTATCCCCTTTAACTACCCAACTTACCATTGGCTTGTTTATTGTTTGCCCTCTCTCCATATCCTCCTCCATCCCATAAGATTACAAACACCATAATTTCAGGACTATTGTCTATTTTGTTCACCCTTCTGTGCCCAGCAACTAACTGATCCCTGGCATATTATAGATGCTTAATAAATATTTGCCAAGTGAATATTCACAGGATAATTGCAACTTTAGATGAATGAATTGCAAATGGGAAAAGTGTGGAGTACAAAAATACTAATAAATAAAAAAAGGATCTTGACAAGTTCCAATATTTAAGAAATAACTTATGGCATTTTCTAATTGTTTAGGTGATGCTTTCCATCTGCCAGATCTTCAAGGAACTCCAGGGAAGGGTTATTTTAGTACAGAAAACACACAGGTTTTTTTCTTTAGATGTTCACTCTTGTAACCAAACTAAGCAGATCATATAAAGTACATATCATGCAGTTCAGCACAGAGGGTAGGAAGAAAATAGAAAATGTCTGATACTTAGTAAATATTTCATTGTTAACTGCTGCAGTTGTTCTTGTTACTGTTTTTGACCTCCAAGAGTATAATATTTTCTAGGGGAGATAAGTCAAGCATGGGAAATGCACAAATGATGGTGAAATCCAGTAGAGTATAATATCTCTAAATCAGTAGGGCTGATGAATATAATAGGTGCAAGTAGGGACCTTGGAGTTGTGGGGGGATTTTAGCTATGCACTGTGAAGTTAGTGAGGTATAAAAGAAAGAGAAATTAGGTGCCCTAAAATTTCTTCCAAAGTACTTTTTTACAAAAACCTTTTTATGCTTGTAACTTAGTTTGCTGAGAACAATTCACTAACATGTTGCCATTGGTAGGAGTCATATTTTCATTTCAAAGCAGCTAGCAACCACTTTGTAGAAATTCACCCAAATGGAGAATTTCTTTATGGAAAGTAGTCATTGGAATAATTCTATAATTAAGAACCATAATGAACAGCTGTGAGATACCCTTACTCTTACAGATGATCTATCTAAAGCTAGACTGGGGTTACTCATGTGGTCCACGGAGCAGCAGAATCAGTAATACCAGATAGGCTGTTAGAAGTGCAGATTCTCAGGCTCCACCCCAGAATTGCTGAGTCAGATTTTGCATTTTATCAGGATCCCTTGGTGATTTGTATGCTCTAGTAATTTGAGAATTACTATTGTACAACATACTCCTGCTCTCATGAAGTTTATATTTGGAGAGAAATAAAGCATAAACCCATTAAAATGAGCAAAACAATGAAGACACACATTTCAAGTGATTCCAGAATAACAAAGATTTTTACATCAAACCTATCCAGACATTAAAACTGTGCCAACTCTGAGAGAATTTCATGAAGACAGCCATTGTTTGTTTGCCTAATATCCCCAAATTTTGTAAGAGGTTCACCATCTCCTTCTGGCAACTTCTGGCACTTATTCCATCCACATTGTTCTCATGTTGTAATCAAAGAAAATCTTTTTATCTTATATAAGTCAGCCCCTAGCCCTGTTCATTACATTCTGGGAGAAGCAGGTCTTTTGGAAAACAATCATTGATTATCAACAGAAGTACCAGGTTCCTGTTGGTGGCTCCTGCTTCTTTTATTAGCATTGTCCTCAATCAGAATTACCACACCCTGTCCTTGCCCCAGAATTTGAGAAAAAGTGTTGAGTTATCAAAGGAGACTCACAGTCATAGATCTTACCCAATAGCCAAGCTTACTAAGTCAAAGGAAGCAGGAAGTCACCAGTCACTGGTGAAACATTCATTTCTTGGAGGAATCTGAATCACTGAGATGCAGATCCCCAAAAGATCACTTTTGTCTCTCATTTCACTGAATTTTGGTTTCATATTTAATTGAGAAGACTCTTCTGAGCAATGTATATGGAGATACTGAGCAATATATATGGAGATACTACTCACACAAAGAGACTCAGTTCCATCTTCAAAAAGCCCATTTTAGTTTAGTAGTTTTGCCAGTTTTGTGAACAAGAGAGACCACGTATATCTCATGGGAAAAAAATCATAGGTAAGGGCTTCCTGGTACTGTTCCGCCAATCAACAACATTAGTATCTTTACGGGGAGGTCTTGTCTTCGAGTTCTTACCATGTTTAATGGAGATTTGACTGAATTCATTATTTCTGGATATCTCTGCTAAGAAGGGAATCAGTTACTGGCCTGCTGTTCTTTCCTGTCCATTAACAAAGCTGCTTGAACTCCTGTATATTCCATTTATCATAGCCAGATTTGTCAGTAATCTAAGCTAGAAATCAGCAAGCTATCCTCAGCTCTATCTCCTCCTTCATCCACATCCAACAAATAACTATGACCTATATCCGGTATCACTCTTGAATCCATTTCTTTTTTTTCACTGTCACTGTAGTTTAAACCCTGATGATTTTTTTGGCTAATTATTGTGATTTCTTGGCTTGTCTGTCTATGTCTAGTCTCATCCTCTTCAAATTTACTGTCAAAATGGTTTTCCAAGTGATCCTTCTAAAATATACATCTGGTAAACTATTCAACAGCTTCAATTCAACAGCTGACCACAATAATTTGTTTTTATGTATCATGAGGTCAACAATAAGCTGATCTCAGCTGGGCTTTCTCACATATTTGTGTGTCAGTCGAAGGTGCTTCTCTAGGCTAGCTTGACTAGGCTTCTCTAGGCTAGCTGAGTCCCCGGACTCTAGTATGGGCCTGGGCTTTTAAGTTGCTTAACAAATCTTCGTTGAGTTGAATTCAGTAGAAGTGAAAGCACATCACCTAGAGTCTGAACACAGTTCATCTTTTACACAATATTTCTAGTAGTTCTGAAAAATTCAGCCAGGTGCCTGAGTTCCTGATAAGATTCCTGAGGAGCAAACCCCAGACTCTGGGAGGTTGACTTATAAGAGGAAGGCAGATTCTCAGAGAAACGTGAAAATCAGACAGTTTGCAATAATAAGGAACAACATGAGATTCAATAGTAGGCAACTGGGATGGAAATTGGAAATCTAGCCTCAAGAAAATGTTGCAGAGGCCCAGCATCATTCAGAGTTAGAGCAGGAAGGATTTGATTCTAAGTGCCAGAGAGTTGTGAACACTTTAAATATTTCTTTCTGAGGTCAAAATTGGTTCTAAAGGACTGACAGTGGGTCAAATGACCCTATTTCTGAGAAGAAAAAGCAAGTGGGGAAGACAAACTGATCATTTTCTGGCAATTCTTAGAGCCGTGATATTTATTAACCTTGTCATCCACAATAACATATGGTCTAGTGCCAGGAAATAAAATCAGAATCACAAAGTAATAAAGATGTTTGACTGGATGCTGAATGAATGTCTTGTTGGCCTAGGGGTGAAATATGATCTACATGACATAGTGTGCCAATTAGGTGATATAGAAAAGGAAAAATAGAACTTACAATAAAAGAGTTTTTCTGCACACACATACCACCCCCCAAATACTCCTCAAAAGAATTTTGATAAGATAGCATATGGTAATATGACCAGTTAGGCCTAAATAGTATGTGCAAAAGCAGAAAAGAAATAAAAGGGCTTATCAAACATCATTTAAAGAGTCCAACTTAATCAGTATCTTAAAATTATAAAAATGGAGGAGAATAAGCCTCAATATAAGCAAACTGCCAATGTTGGTCATTTCTCATAATTAACAAGACAAACATTACAGTCTTATTTATAAAATATATCTGTTACAATATTTAACCAGTTCTGTCCTATTTTTTAATGCTCTTCTAGTGGCATTCTTACTTTTTTAGGCATAATAAGGGATCGGAAGCTAGCTGCTTTCTTAGAATAAATTAATATATTTAGATTATTAGAAGATTATTATATCTTCCTTGTGAGAAAGTAGTTTTTATAAGGGACAAGAGAAGTAATTCACATGTATTTTATGACCACAGTGTTGTAAACATTGGTCTACATGCTTCACTAATTTTGTTTCCTTGTAAGCTGCCTTATTTTTTTTTAAGATTTTACTTATTTATTTATTTGAGAGACAGATAGAGACAGAGACAGAGATAGCGAGAGAGAGCAGGAGCAGGGTGGAGAGAGAGAAGCAAACTCCCCACTGAACAGGGATCATGACCTGAGTTGAAGGCAGACACTTAACCAATTGAGCCACCCAGGCGCCTCTTAAATAACATTATTTTATTGAGAAAATCTGAAGTGCCTTTTTAAATTCACTTTTACAAATAAAATAATTACCTGTTTCAAAATGTGTAGCTCCCCAGAAAAGGTGGCTCTGTTGTTTATTCTATATACCAAAAAAAAAAAAAAAAAACCCAAAAAACAAACAAAACCTGTAAAATGTCCTATACAAAATTAGATCCTTCTTTGCCCTTATGGTCTAACATCAACTATAATGTGGATATAGGAATTAACACAATCTATAGGGAAAGTAACATGTGATACAGATTAAGATCTATGCAATTTCAGAAAAACAAAATATTTCTAGCATTCGTCTAAAGGTTGATTTCATGGGCTGAAGGAAAATTACATTGAGACTTAAAGAATGGGTTAGATATGGACATGAAGCAAACACTTCATTCAAAGCTGAGGGAATATATATGTAGATATGTCCACTGAAAGGAGCTAAAAGCAATGACAACCAAGTAGCAATGAGCACACCCAGTGCCCATATATTGGTTTCTAAATACCGTTCTTCAATAAAAGGAACCAGGGATCCTTATAAAAGTGGTTGATTCCAGGGCCGAAGCAGGGAAAATATAAGATTCCTGGGCTGCAAGCCCAAGTCCTCAGAATATCTTATAGTGTATAAAAGTAAGAAAGTGCTTGAAAAAAGATGAGTCATCTTAAAAGGGTACAGAAGCCACCTGGATGAGAAACTAATGGCCAAAGCATAAACTGATATGGTAATATTTCATGATAACTCATAAAATAAATACCCATGAGTCCATGCTAAATATATAACTAAATGGGGGAACACAGATAGCTTTTCCTTATAATATAATTATAATTAATACTATGATATTATTAAAATATTAATATATTATAAATCAGTATTATTTAATATATATGAAAGATAAGATATATTAACATAACTTAATATTATAATTAATACATGTAAAAGGAATGAGGGAAATACAAACTTATCATTAGGCAAAACCATAGTAATAATTGCTGGAGGCATAACCCACCAATGGATGCTAACATTAATGGGTGAATTTTTGAGGAGAAACAGGATTTTTACATAGTCTCAAAATATCTCCTGCAAGACAGTCATTAAAGAGGAGAAAATAGGAACTGCATGTAGAGAACAATTTGAATAGACACATCTTATACACAAAGATTTACAGAAACATTGTTTAGTAATACAAAAACGTGGGGCGGGGGGAATACTCTGAATGCCCAAAGAGAAAGAAGGCATAAATTGAGATAAATCAATCCCCCAAAATATTATGCAACAATCCCATGGATGAATCTTAGGGACCTACTAATGAGTGAAAAAAGTAAGTCTCTGAAGACCATATAGAACACAATAATCTTCTGTAAAAGTCTAAGAACAATTAAACTAATCAATATGTTGCTTAAACATATACATTTTTTATAAATCCATATAAATGTTTAAAATTTATGTAAGTTATCAATGCAGAATTTAGAATTGGGGTTCCTTTTGGGGAGGAGGAGGATAGGAGAGGGAAGAAGCACATGCGTAGATGCAAATGTTTGTTAATTTCTAGTTATTGAATTGAGTGAAGGAGCCAAGATTGTTCATTATGTCAATCTGAAAGTAAGTGAATAATAGATAGATGATAAGTAAATAAAAGAGGACTGTGTATGGATTGGTGATAGCATATCAAGAATTATGATTGGGGCGGCTACACGGTGCAGGTGGTTGGATGTCTGACTCTTGATTTCAGCCTGGGTTGTGATCTCAGGGTCGTGAGATCAAGCTCCCTTTTGCACTCCCCACTTAGCAGAGAATCTGCCTGAAACTTTCTTTCCCTCTCTCTCTGCCTCACCCCCATGTACTCATATGCTCTCTCTCTCTAAAATAATTAAATCCTTTTAAAAAAAGAATTGTGATTATGCTAAATCCCATACTGAGTACCTGAGGTCAAATTAAAATAAAAAGCTAATGAGTGGAAAATAGCTAATGAGTGGGAAAATATTCTCATGTTTATCATTAGTAACACCCACTACATACATGTACTGGAAGTCATCAGCCAATACCTCTTTCTTCAGTCTTTATTTAAAGATATAATAAAGATCTTTATTCCTGACAGACTAGCCCTAAGCACTGAATAAGGTAATAGAGTGATTCTGAAACTTAGTATATTTGGGTTTTTAATTTTTTTTAGCTTATAGATGATATTATCATGGCCTTCTAAATTACTACTGCTGATAGATAGATTTTATTCTGCTTGGCTTGAAAGGCTTTTTTCCCCTTTATTCTAACAATTACATTTATCTTCCACTCTTCTTTAGGAATGTCTCAAAGAAAAAAAAAAGGAATGTCTCAATGACATTGAGATCCTTTCATTACTGCATGCCCTCTGTTATGTTTGAGCCCCATTTGATTTTGCAATGTAGTTTCTCAACTCTCATCACCATCCTGTATGCACTTAACTCAGCTTCTCCCCTCTGGCTTCTTCCTTTTCAGTCAAAACCAATTTTATGGCCCTAATTCCTGTGCTTCCTGAAACCCAGAGTAAAGTAAAAAGACGAAAGAGGGAGGAGAAGGGAGGAAGGGTAAGGAAGGAAGAGGGAAGAAAGAATTAATCTCTCTGGCAAAAATGTGGCCCTTGGAGACACTAGACTAGAGGCAGGAAGATTGGTTTGGTAGATACAGTTTTAATCCATGCAAGAAGAGATTCCAGCTTGGCCCTCATCAGTAGTATAGATGGGAACTATAGAACTGAATACCTCATCGCTGGAGGGGATGAGGGAATGCAGATACCTAGGCCCTGATACTCAAACTGTGGCCCCTGGATCAGCACTCAAATCTCACCTTGTAGCTTGGTAGAGCTATAGACTCTTGGGCCCAGCCCAGACCTCCTGAATCAGAAGCTGCATTTTGATAATATTAAGGTTAGAGAAGCACAGTACTTGGATGACTCTCAGGGCTATGGTTTGGGTGACTTGATGGGTGGTGGTGTCATTTGCAAGATAGGGCAGGGCTGAGATAGGATGAGTCGGAGGAACACTTCATGGCCAGCACTGAAATGAGAGTATGACATGGCAGGAAAGGCTTTCATCTGAGCCGAGAACAATAGGAATGTGAAGCTTGGTGGAATTACCAGTCTACATTTTCACCTGGAATGCTGAGATAACATGTGCATCTGTCTTCACATTCATAGCAATCACATGGTGAATGGTATGGATGCTCCCATCCTTCACCAGCAGCCTTTGTTAAGAATTTCAAGAATAGCACTGGAAATTGTTTTCTATCTCAGCCACAGCTGCCTCTGATGGAGAGTGGCCTGGGTATTGTCTAAATGAGGCCCAAGTGTGAATGGTAAAGCCCATGATTACGAAAGTCTTCAGGCTTTTGCAGAGCTCGGCCAAAGTGAATGTCACAGGTGAGTTCTCAGGTTAGTAACTTAGAGCCCTGACCATACTTGAGAATCAAGGTTATTGTTTTGTTTTGCTTTTCTGAATATCTGAATATCATCCATACAAGTGAATGATTTTCTGAATATCATCCATACAAGTATATTAATTTGAAATGTGTTTTTTTCCAAAAACCAAGTAAAATAGGTGTGGGTGATTCAGTTAAGTTTCTAACTTTTGATTTCAGCTTAGGTCATGATCTCAGGGTAGCAAGATAGAGCCCTGTGTTGGGCTGTATGCTGGGGGTGGAGCCTGCTTAAGATTCTATCCTTTTCCCTCTGCCCCTCCCCCCTCTATAAAAAATCCAAACAAACAAAAAACCCCAAGTAAAACAACTTAGCATTAGCTAATTTTCCTATATTTCTATTTTTATTTTTATTTTTGGTTACCTTTCTGATTTTCTAACCTTCCAGTATGTTTTTATATTTTGGCATTCAGTTTTTTAAAAATCACAAAATCTCCTTTTTTGCCCTTCTTTTTTCTTTTTCATAGTATTTCTTTCCTTTACTACAAGTGTACATTTTCTTCTTCATCTGAGGGATGATAGCTTTCATTTTAAGGATTTTTTGTTTGCTTTGCTTTTTTCTCTTTCCCTCACTGTTTTTCTCTACTCCTTGGCTCCTTTTTTCTATATATCTGTTCAACTCTTCCTCCTGCCTTTTCCCTTTCATCTAAAAGTGTTTCTTCAAATATCCTTTATTTTTTATTTAAGAGAGGCATTAAGAAGGAATGTGGGGGTGGGGATTTTGCACCATATACAGGTCTTGAAATATGGCCCTCTGTTTCTCAACCCCAGCCTTTCACCTCTTTCTTATTTATTTATTTATTTATTTATTTATTTATTTATTTATTTATTTTTAATTGGTCACCATTCCTTCTGATATACTGTACTGGTGCCTCCAAACCCGGAATCTTCAGTGTTCCACAGAGTGGATCAGCTTTCTTGTTGCTGCTCTGCTTTCCTCCCCAGCTGAGTCAGCTGTCCTTCACGGACCTTCCCTTCACTAAATAGCAGGGGACATTACTCACCTGGGAATATCTCTTCTCCTGGTCTCTCTTCTTATGGGTTTTGGTTTAAAAAAATATACCTGTATTTTATCTTATGAAGTTTCAGGAAGTAGAGGAAAGAAATGCATATGGTCATGTTGAAATAAAAAGTTCTGGACTTTAACATTTAAAGAAGCAAATGTAGAGAAGACATCAAAACAAATGAGCCTCATTGTCCCAAGGAGGGACAAGAAGAGGGTGACTGCTCTCAGCCTTGGGCTAATAAAATCCCACTTAAGATGTAATTGTCTACCTCTGTATATTACAAGTCAGACTTATATTTTAAATCTGTTTGTATGTATTTATATAATTTTTATTATGAAATTAAAAGCCATAGTTTTGACAGATATAAAGGAATCCTAGCATTTTGGCAACATAGCTGCAAGAGAGATAGGAGAAGGGGGATTCCAAATTTCAGGCATCATGAAGTTCAAGGGTGTTTTGAGCTACCATTTCCATCCAGAGGACTTCATGCAGACAGGTGGGACATTGCATTGTGAGATATTCAGCAAAGAGGCATTATCCATAGTCCATAGGCTAGCAAGGAAAATCCCTTTGGTTCTAGGGATCGGGCTCCTCATCACCAGATCCCGATCCAAGAGCAGGTCACTGCCAAGCCCTTCAGTTGGGGACCAAAAGAGGGAGGTGCAAGGCATAAATAGCAGACTAAGGTTTGGGGAAAGTGGCTAGAAGAACCTAGTGCTGTGGGCTGGGCCACCATAGAATGAGTGCTGGCCGAATTGGAGTGGGGGCATTGGAGTGGTTCTCTTCCTCCAGTATACTTCCTCAATTCCAACCTCTCCCCAGAGTTCTCTTACCAGATATATCAGTTTTCTCACTTCCACCAAGAGGAGAAGTATGGCATACTTTAAGTTTCCTTTCTGAATCTTTCTTTCAGGTACAAGACATCAATGATTCCAGTTCTGAGGGTCCAAAGATAAGAGTTTTTTAATTGAGTAGATGGGGTGCTAGAAACTAGTTCTCAAAATATGAGGACCTTTGAAACATGCAGAGAGATCAGCCCTGCTTGATGTTAAGGAAAATACAACTCTAACCACATGGCTAAAGCTGTAGCTTATTCCTATCATTGTATTGCCAGCCAATCTAAATCATCTGACACTTTCAAATGATTGTTGGGCTTGAGTCAGAGACTAATTACCTTGTGATGTAAAATCAGAAATGAGTTTCTAGAAACTGAAACTTCTAGCTTCCAAAAAGCTAACGTTTAGTCCCTCCAAAACATCATAATATTTTCCACAGCTTTCTAGCTGACACCTCTGCCATGTCTGACATTTTAACTACTCACATTCCACGCTTGATAGTTTAAATTGGCTACTTGTCCAAGTTGTCCCCAGATAAAATTTCACTGAGGAAATTTTATTTCAGTAAATTAGTGGACTTTTAAATATTTATATTGTTTTCATGTTATGAAAATGAGTCAGGAGTGAACCTAATGTAAAGCATGTGGCATGATGGACATTTTCTTCTCTTTTTTTCTTTCTTTTTTTTTTTTTTTTTTTTTTTTTTGAGAGAGAGAGCCTGAATGGTAGTAGAAGAGGGGCAGAGGGAGAGGTGGAGAGAGAATCTTAAGCAGGCTCCATGCTCAGTGTGGATGCAGGGGCTTGATCTCACAACACTGAGATCATGACTTGAGCTGAAATCAAGAGTTGGACACTTAACTGACTGAGCCACCCAGGTGCCTCAGCATGATGGCCATTTAGACATCATACACTGTAGAAAGGGTGAGGCATAAGCACAGAGCCCACCACAGGCTCAATCAAGAGTATCATATACTATACCAAAAGGAGACTTTGGGCCCTGGGGATGGAGGGAAGTGGGGGGAGGGGGCAGGGCACAATTAAGTTCCTCTCTCCATTACATCACAGTTACTCCAGAGCAGCAAGGCTGGCTTGTGAATTTATATTACAGAGGTGAAAAAAATCAATATAATCAAGGAAAGTGATAACATATTATGCCTCTGGTAAAAAGCCAATTGCTTTAAATATGTTCTCCACGAAAAGTACATCCTGTGAATCATGATTATTACCATGTATTGGTTGTGTGCTGAGCTCTTTGTATTTGCCATTTATAATCCTCAAATCATACCAAAGCATATGGACTATATTATTTCTTTTATATAAATAAAAATAAAAATTTATTAAAAGCTAAGAAAACTTCCCAAGGGCATCCATGCAGTAAGTAGTAGAGTTAAATTTGACTTCAAATTTAACTCCAACTCCAAAGTTTACTTTCTAGCCATGGGCCACATTGCCTCTTTGAAGGATAGCATGATGACAACTAATTGTATGAGCAATAGTCCACCATCAACTCTTCTCTCAAAGATGCCTAAAATTTGCTTCCCTTTGAACTTGTTACTGCTTAATTTATATCAATATCAAACCCTGCCCTGTTCAAATTGGGACAACCACGAGCACCACCCAAAAGTATTAGGATTTTGCCAAGGCTTGCCCTAATGTAAAAAAAGGAAGAAGAAGAAAGAAAAAAATCCCATCTAAGTCAGTATTAAATTTGTTATCTTTCAATTAAATTGAGTTTGAGTTTTCCCCCTACTAACATGCTGGGAGGAAGTGTGGTATGTAAGATAGAACTGGATAGTTCTGGCACCTAATCCTAACTCAGTCAATTACTAGTTATGCTTGCCTTAGGCAAATCACTTAACTCTGGGTTTTTATTTTCTCATCTGTAAAAATATTATAATAATACCTTCAATCTTGTAGTGATGATGTCATGAGAATCAATGAGCTTACACAGATAAAGGACTTAGAAGAGGAAATGGTACATATTATATGCATAATAGATTGCTATTATTGGCCATTATTACTTTTTAGTAAACTTAATTTTTTAATTCTGTTTTTTTTTTTTTTAACCAGGCAAAGGAAAAGTGATCTTTTACCAGAGTGGGCCTCAGTCTATGTATGTTGACATTTCCATTGAATTTTTAAAGGTCTTGTAAAGTACCCTATATTTAAGCAAAGCTAAAGCAAGTTTTAGCAAAGTGTGGCTTTCCACAATTTATGACACCCTGCAGTAACCCTGTAACATAGGCCAAAATAATAACATATTGTCAATATGACATATTCTCAAGTACTAGTAACTGTATTGTGCTAAAACATTTCAATTCTCTGTCTTCTATGTAAAACCAATGGCTTTCAATCACACAGGCATCTGTTGACTACTTACCATATGAAAAGTCTCAGACTACATATTTTGACGAACACAATCATGAACAAAATGGGGGTTAGGGGGTGTCCCTATTCTCAAGAAGTTTAAAATCTAGTGAGAGAAAAGGGCTAGGCTTGTATGATAAAATACAGACATGATATGCTATGTAGTAGAGCTGTGTGTTGACAGAAGCTCTAGGAGCACAGAATGGATGTAGACTTATTCCAAAAGAAGATGATCATAAATTCTTTTATAGATCGCATTGTGTTGGGTTTGGGCCTTGAAAAATTGATGGAGATTGCCCAGGCCAGGTATTTAAGAAACAATTAGAATAAGGCTGATATTTGGTACAAACTGGTAAGCTTGTTTGCAACAAATTCAGATTTAATTCCTTGGCTGTTATATTTAGTTGATGTCCACTTCAGGTTTAAATAGCTCAAGTAGTATCCCTGAAAATCAGTCTTTATTCATGGCTACCTTTCTAGTACCTAGACACACAGTAAATGTTTAGAAGGAATGCCTGTAGCTAAGAGTGTGCTTCAGTAATCTTGAGTGTCCTTTATAACCAGCATCTGAGGTATCTATGTGAAACACTGGCAAGATTCATTGGCATCAGGAAAGAGATATTCCAATTCCACCCTGAAAAGCTTTTACTTTATTCCATAGCATAGGGTAATGTTGAAGTGGTTTTTGGAGGAAGAAATTACATCGTTATTGCTTACATTTCAAGAAGTTTACTCTGGAAGTTATAAGAGTATAAATCGGAGGCACAGCATCATGATTTGGGGGAGCAGAGGGCAGGTAAACAATAGTAGATCATTCTCACTTCCTAAAAGAGAAATAATGAAGGGACAAATAACACCATGGGAATAGAAAGAAGGTTTAACACACAGTACAGAAATATTCTCTCCAGAATTCAGTATCAGAATTAAGGGCCTGAAGCCATCCATGCCATCAATTTACCATTATGACTATTACTTTTTGTGTTTATTAGCAACCAAATATCCTTCCAACTTAGTGAATATCTCCAAATAAGTGTAATATAGATCTTAATTCCCACCATGGAAGATAAAGAGGTAAGCATTCTCCTTCTTCACTCTCTGGCACCTAGGACAGGATCATGCTACCTGATTTGGGCCAATGGAATGTTTCCATCCAGGATTTTGAAAAAATCCAGACCATTTGCCATGGCAGCTGTGGGACTGAGAGCTGGAAGTTCAATGAGAGGTATCTGGTGCTCAACAATGGTGCCTGAAAAAGAGCCACATGATGCAGCCTTAGTTGCATCCCCAACCACCTAGCTCCCTTTGATTACTGTTCATTTTCCAAAATTGGCTCTCCAGAACTTTTGTTGATTACAAAAGCTAACAAATATATTTCCAAACATTTCTTTATTAAACTTAAGGTAGTCAAAGTTGTTGTTGGTTTCCACCACGATCTGTGGTCGGCCATACTAATAAGGCAGCCCACACTATCCTGCCCTCTGTCAAACTGTCAGTATTGCAAATGCAAGCTCTTGGGTAAAACAGCTATTTCTCCAGAGCAGCTGATGTCCACTAGGCAAGAAGCATCATCATGATATAATTAATGAAATGTCCATTTACATATTTACCTTAGTCAATTTTCATTTTCAAATCAGAGCTTACTAATTGTGAAAATGAAGGGAAACCTCATGGTGTCTGGAGGCCAGAAGGGGGAGCTCTCATGCCGTACCATTTGAGATCAATCACAGGAAAAATTGTTAATTACAGACCCCAAACAGAAGAATCCTCAACAGGAAAGAATCACCCATGACAGGCCCCAATAGGGCAAAATGTACATTGCATCTCCTACAAGAAACCAACTACTTCAGCAACTTAGCCATTAAGAAACCATCATTACCCTGAACTCTTCCTTTTTTCCGATGGACTTTTGTTCAAAATAACCTTCTCAATTTCCTTCTTCTCCATAAAATAACATTTCTCTCCTTTGCTTTTTGGACTTGCCTGAGGTTTTGCCATCGGTTGTATGTCCTGAATTGCAATTCTCTACTATTCCAAGTAAACCCATTTTGGGCTGGTAAAAATAAATTTTATTTTTAAGCTTTACATAACTCAAAGGAATTGTTCATTCAACAAACATTTATTGAATTCTTACTATGGATTAAGTTGCTTAGGTCCTATGAATAAAAAAAGACAAATAAGATATCATCCCTTCTTTTCAGGAGCTCAGAACATCCACTAGAAGCTTAGATACGACCAGGTAATGGTAAGACCTTCTCCAGATGCCAAGATGGTGCTACCCTCAGAGAATTCAGAATGTACCAGGAAAGCTAACCTTTCCATAGGGTCTAGAAGGAGGAGTGTAGCTAATCATTTACTAATGTAAGTAATGTAGCTAATCATCACTTATCATGTTGAGCACTGAGTAATGTATAGATTTACTGAATCACTATATTGTGCATCTGAAAGTAATATAACTGGAATTAAATTTTTTCCAGATATATAAGAAGCAATGTAAATATTCATGAGTTTAAGGACATACTTTAGAAGAAATAAACTTTTGAGTCATATACGTGTGACCATTCACTCACTACTTGCTCATTGATTTTAAATTTCAGTTTCCTGACGTCTAAGTTGGTGATTTCTGGAGGGATTCTTTATTCAATGAGAATTAAATGAGAAAGCACAGAGGAAGTACCTGAGATGATGGAGATATTCACCAAATATTAGTTCTTTTCCTTTGTTATTGTTATGTTTATTTTAAGAACATTTTTCACCAGCGTTGTTCTAATAGATTCATGAAGCCCACTGCTATTAAAGAAAATGTTTTTTTCCCCTGTTAAATCAATGTAATACACTACCTTAAATTTTAAAAAATGATTGTTTATATAGGAGAACACATAGTAGAACTAGTAACTAAAAAATTATTGAAGCAGCTTGTTTAAGAGGAGGACAGGGAAATGCTGGAAAGGTCCTTCTTACAATTACCAAAGACAGGAATGACACATCATCTACTCCCCGAATTTCTAGTTATTGTACCTTTCAACCAGAATTTCCGTTAGGTTCTTTTTTTTATAATTTCTGTCTCTTAATTGATATTTTCTATTTGAGGCAGCATTGTCATTATACCTTTTTTCCTGCTTAATCATGATTTCCATCCGTTCTTTGAACATCTTTATAATGGCTATTTTGAAGTTTTTGTTAAATTCAATATCTGGTTGCTCCCTAAAGTATTTTCAGTTGCTTGTTCTTTTTCCAGGGCATGGGTCATATACTCCTGTTTCTTTGCATGTCTTGTGACATTTTGCTGGAAAATGGATGCTTTCGACAGTATATTGTAGTCACTCTGGGTACTTCTCCCCACCTCTACCCCCACTCCCACATATTCCAGGGCTTGTTATTATTATTTGCTTGTTTATTTGTTTAGTAACTGGATGGGGTATTTTCGTGGAGTGTATTTCTCCCACACAGTGTGAAGCCTCTGATGATGCTCCTGTTGGTGGGGCAGGGGGTGCTTAGTTAAGCCAGTAGTCACCGGAGTCACCCTAAGAACAGAGATATTCTCTTTGGCTGTGTATTTCCCTGACAACACCCAGCAGTTAAGAGCCACTGATTTGGAGGCCAATTGCTCCATTGTTTACAACATGTCCTAAACTCTACAAATAAATACCATCAAATTTAGGCTCCTTTGAAAAGACAGTTTCTAAAGTCAGTGTTTTAGATTTGTTCTAACCCCAGGAGGGATTCTAGTTCTCTCTGGCAAACTACTTCAATACAGTTGAATCTGTATTTCCAATGAATCTACCATCTCCTTCTGATTACCTTTCAGCACAACTTCTGTTTTTGAGAGCACCCTAAGGTTTGAACTGTCTCTGCACTCTACTGCAAATGAAGTCTGTTCTTTTGTGAAGAGACAAGGAGCTATCTATTTTAAGGCCTGTTTTGTTCCCCAAGCAACAACTGGGACTATGGAACTGGGGGTGGGGACTCATACCTCTGCTTTAGGAACCGAACCCTAGGTAAGAGGAAGTGGCAGATGTTTCAGGCCATCTCAGCTTGACTCTCCTGGCATGGAACCATGGCCCTGCAAGCTGAGGCAGGGGACCTCAGCATTCTCAGAGGTGCTGTGCCCAGTAGAGCCTGGGACCTCCCTCCCATCACTGGGGGCTGGCGGATGAGGGACCCCCACCTCTTGGGTAAACTCTCCTAGAATTTAGTCTTAGCAACAAGTAGCTGGGGGTAGGGTGAGGAACACCAAAGTCCTTCCCTCCTAGTAAGATAGGCCTGGAGTAGGAACAAGGGGACCCTGTGTTTTGGCTGCACTAGTCTGGAGTGAAGCTTTGTCCCACTGAACTGGAAGACAAAGAGGGAAAAGTCTTGGTCCAAATACCACAGACTCTCACTGTTCTTAATTAAACTTGGTAGATATTTTTAAACAGTTATTTCTTCATTTGTTATATGACCTTATCATTTCTAGAGACTTTAAATGTCCATCTATTTTTTTAAATTAAAAATATTTATTTATATATATTTTTAATAAAGATTTGTATTTATTTATTCATGAGAGACAGAGAGAGAGAGAGAGAGAGGCAGACTCCATGCAGGGAGCCTGACATGGGACTCGATCCCAGGTCTCCAGGATCACGCCCTGGGCTGAAGGCGGCACTAAACCGCTGAGCCACCTGGGCTGCCCAAAATATTTATTCATTTATTATTATTCCACCCCTCCACCCCACTGCTCAGAGCAGATCCACTGAGTTTCTCAACTCTCAGCTGTCATGATGAAAAATTAATGCCTTTTAATCTAATACTTTCTAAATTCAACTTTGTCTGATATCAAGACTGTGATTTGTTTCCCAACTTCATTTCATATTAACTTTCTCCCTCTTTTGCCCAATTTCTTTGTTATTCTGTTTTAGATCTGTCTTGTATATTATGCAGATTGTTGAATTTTGTTTCTTGATCCTAATATATGATCTTTTATTTTTAAAATTTCTTTTTTATTTTCTAAGCCTAGCACCATACCTAGTGCTCATTACATATCTGTGGAAGGAAGATTGTTTTTCTCCTGAGGCATACATGGTGAGAGTCCTCCCAGGACTCCTGGGAAAAGCTCCAGGATTTGCCAGAATCCTGTATCATTCCTGCCAGAAGCTGCTTAGAAATCATCAATTTCATTAAAAAATACCATCTTTATTGATGGTATAAATGACATACCACAAATGGCCCATATCTAAAGGGCATAACATGAAAGTATCCTGGTATGTAGATACCAGGAAACAGTCTCTATAGTCAAAGTGTAACCAGGGCACAAAGCCCAATTTCACAGGGGCTGCGGGGGTTCCACACAGACCAGGTTCATCCATTTGCCACTGACAAAATCTAAAGACAGAGAGATGAATGGAGGTGAAACGAGAAATATCTATTTTGATGAGACCAACACCAGGAAGACAGTAGACCAATGTCTCAAAGACTGTCTCCAAAGTGCTGAAAATATTTCTAAGTTCATATGAGGAAAATGTAGAATAAATGTTGGTGGGCCCATGCAGGTGGGCAGAAAGATTAGGTTGATCATTGTCTTGGGGTCAATCTTGCTAACATCAGGACAATTCTTACTGCTTCAGGGGGTTGCCATTATGTGATTCTTTGCCTACTGTCTTTTTTTTTTTTTTGCCTGAGTTAAGAGATAAGCTGGAAAAAAGAACTTAATCAGTTAGAAAGTACAGCCCAAGGTCAAAATGGAAGTGGTTGAAGTCCTCCTTCAAAGATATCCTCTCCATCATCCCCGAAGATTTCCGGGTGCCCCTTATGATTCCTTGTGTTCCTTCCCCAAACAAAGCATACCCTCTGTCTTCATGCAGCTTGGTGTCTAGTGCTTTTTGACCACGATACTGCATATATCGAATCCAATTGAAGGAAAACTTCATCAGAGACAGAGACAGGCTCCTTCAGTGTCTCATGCTATAACTGCTTTATCCTCTTAGTCCAATGACTTTTGTAAAGGATATGGGATGTATCTTCCAATGACCTTGTGTAGTGCTGGTTAAAACAAATAATGGAATTGTTCAAATTAATCCTAGGAAAACCAAATCTCATGCATGTGATCTTACTACTTGTTGAGCTGCAACTCTTCGTCTCTTTTGACTTTTCCATATTTCAACATTTCTTTTCATATTCATCTGCATGATTCTTTGAAAGAGAATTTTTTGATGGGAATGAAAAGGGGAAAAGAGGAACCTTGCTAGGTACTGTCAGTTGCTCACTCTACTTCTCTGAAGACTCCAAAATTAATATATTTTTAAAAATCTTCCAGAACGTATTTCCCAGAAGCATTGTGCCTGGCTAAACTTCCCTAGTTGGGATAACAGATGTTAATTTGTTTATCAAGACTAATGTAGAAATCTAAGTATATTTTTCATAGAATAGCCCATTCAGATGACACATTTAATTAGTCCAAATAGAGTCCATGTTTTATTTTTATCTGACTATTTTACCTAATACATTTTAGATATGCTCAAATATTATGTCATAGGATATATTTTTTTAAGATTTTATTTATTCATTCATGAGAGACACAGAGAGAGAGGCAGAGATGCAGGCAGAAGGAGAAACAGGCTCCACACACGGAGCCCAAAGTGGGACTTGATCCCAGGTCCCCAGGATCACACCCTGGGCAGAAGGCTGTGCTAAATGCTGAGCCACCCGGGGTTCCCAGATATTTTTTAAATGCAAAGGGAAATGTATACAATATCTCCATTGAATCAAAACTTCTCTATTGTGTTTAGCTAATTTCAAATCTTGGTGGGAGTGGAGGAGGAAATTAATATTTGAATTTATTAAGAGCACAGATTTGGAATGACACTGTCGGGGATTGAGTGACTACTGTGCTTATTAGCTGTGTGATTTTGGGCACTTGGGTACTTAACATCTCTTAGGGATGACTTCATCTTTTTATTTTATTTTATTTTATTTTATTTTATTTATTTTATTTTATTTTTAAAATTTATTTATTTTGAGAGAGAGACAGAGAGAGGAAGGGCAGAGGGAGAGAATCTCAAGCAGACTCACTGCTCAGCATGGAGCCCCACACAGAGCTCAGTACCATGACCCTGAGATCATGACCTGAGCGGAAACCAAGAATCACAAGGTTAACTGACTGAGCCACCCAAATACCCCAGAATGATTTCATCTTTGAAATGGATATAATAATATCTACACACAGGGTAATAGTGAAAATTAAGTGAGGCAATTTATCTATAATGCTTATAACAGTATTTGGACAATAGTAAGTGCTGTTTATGAATACTCTAATGAAAATACTACTTGAAATGAATGTTTCCTTGATATCATGATTCATAAAGCAAGCCATGGTCATATATTTGAATTTGAAATTTGGCCTTGAAAATATGAACATTCAGGGATCCCTGGGTAGCTCAGTGGTTTAGTGCCTGCCTTTGACCTAGGGCGTGATCCTGGAATCCCGGGATCGAGTCCCACATCGGGCTCCCGGCATGGAACCTGCTTCTCCCTCTGCCTGTGTCTCTGCCTCTCTCTCTCTCTCTCTCTCTCTCTCTGTCTCTCATGAATGAATAAATAAAATATTAAAAAAAGAAAATATGAACATTCAAATATGATTTTATATTTTACACTATCCTTGAATATTTTTTATCATTTAATTTTTAAGATTTATTTATTTGAGAGAGAGAGAGAGCAGGGGAGGATGCAGAGGGAGAAGGAGAGAATTTCAAGCAGACTCTCCACTGAGCACAGAGCCCTAAGCAGGGTTCAGTCCCACAAACCTGAGATCATGACCTGAGCAGAAATCCAGAGTCAGATGCTTAACCAGCTGAGCTACCTAGGCACACACCCTCCCTTTTTTAAAGCACTTTAGCCAAAATAATAGCTCTAAAACCAGGCAGCAAAGGTTGAAAATAGCTCAAGACTATTTAAGGGAAGCTCTGTCCAAGACTTTTGAGTGAGAAAAACATAAATTCATTGTTTCACCTCATTCTTCAGAACACTTGTTACTCAAGTAAACTCAGCTTTGTGTCAGAAGCTTTTGTTTCAGGTGGTTCTATTTTTCCTTTGTATTTCTTATCCCAGTGCATACACATAAAGGGCATTCTGTAATCATCTGTTAACTGAAGTAGAAAAATACTTCCCCTACCATGCTTCTATGCTCCTTGATTCCCAGTATCCTTGAGCCCAATGTGGCTGTGAGGGAGCAGGTGGGAGAGGAGGGGCCATGACGGAGGAAGTGGGGACAGTCCTGAGCATGAACTTGAACTTTTTACTTCCTGTGATTTTGATGCTCTGGAAATGGTCCCTAGTTCCTGAGGACTGTGCCTATAAAATGCTGTGATAGCCAAAATCACAAGTGCTCACCAAAGTTACTGTTCTTTCCTTTGGTGTTACATCTCCCTGTCTCTCTTTGGACTAGCAGCAGTCATGTGATGAGTTCTGACCAATGGCATGTGAGTAGAGGGCAGGAGTGCCATATCTAGTTCTCATCCATAAGGTAACTGGGACTCCTAATACTCATCTTATTTTTCCCATCTACTGACTGAACGAGAACTGACTTCCAGGACGCTGATGGAAGATACACATGGAAAGAGCTTAGATCCCTTCAGTGACTAATTAGATGTCTAATCTATTTTAAATAATGCCATGGCCATACTGTGGCTATAAAGGAGATCCTACACAAGTCCACTGCTAGATAAAATTATGAAGGCAATTTTTTCCTCTGATTCTCTATTCCTCTTTCAATACCCTCCTCCCTTTGATGATAATAATTAATATTGATTGAGTGTTCAACATATATCAGACATTATACTAATTTCCATACTAATTATAGGTACTGTCTCATTTAATCTCCCTATCAACCCTATGCAGTATAATCTATTATTAATCTCACTTCACAGTTGAGGAAATGAAGCACAGAGAGGTGAAGCTACAGCCCCCTAGGAGACAATGGAATCAAGATTTAACTCACACCTAATCGCTAAACTGAACAACTTCCAAATACATTCTAGCTGTCCTGTTTCCTCAGTTGCACATAACCCTCTACAAAAATTTTCCCAGATGACTTATCAAACGCATTTTCTCCTTTTTATGCCCTTCAAAGCACCTTATTCTAAATTCTGTCTCTTTGGACATCTAATATGTCAGGAAAGTAATATATTGATTAAAATTTTATTATTAAGGACTCTCTATGTTGAAGGATCAGTATTAACTGTAATGGGCACAAGAAAATGTACAAGACTTGGCACTTGATGTCCAAAGGATTTCAGTTTCTTCATCAGCGGGCCACCCTACCCTGAACTGGAATCCAGAATGTTAGAAAGTCCCAGGGTAAGGTTTGGAGTATCTTTGACCCATTACACTGAAATGTAGTATAAATCATATCCAAAAGTAGAGACATGTGTCTGCAGGACTGCAGAGGTGGAGGGTCAGTGGTGAACAGAGTGTCAGGAGCATATATGATGAAGTATATGAGAATTAGAAAGCAGGAGGTGGGAGAACAGGAATATGGGAGCAGAAATAGGTGGGTCTGGCATAATTGCAGAAATGAATCCCTAAACATACTGTGCATTTTTACCATCTCCTATCTGATGGATCTGGGATCATTTCCAGGAGATAGAACAGGCTGAAGTATGAAAAGATGTCACATAATTATCATACTTATGCATAGGAAAAGTAATAAAAAATGTAGGGGTTCAGATAATGTAGTCTGAGGGATAAATGTCTCTGCCTGAAGGACACCTGGAAAGATTGTGTTAAGGAGGTCATTATGATGTTAGTTAGGCTTTCCTGAATGTACAGGATTGGGAATGTGGATAGTGGAGAAAGGGCAAAGGAAGCACCATATAGGCAGTGGAACCTGCATAAGCAAGTGCATGGAGGTAACAAAGCTCAAGATGTGCTGGAGAAACAGCAAGCTGTTAAATTTTCAAGACAGCGTAAGTTGCACAGGGGTAGGTAGCACCAAGAGACAAAGGTGAGAGATAAGCCACACGGAGGAAGAGTTCACAGGTGCCCACAATCATAGACCTAGGAGATCTGGAGTGATAGTGGAACCTATTCAAGCAGAATTCCCACCTGAGAGGATTTAGAGAAAGTAGGAAAAAGACCACGGACAGAAGAAAGCTTTGGAAGAAGTGTATCAGTAAAAGGACCTAGAGATGAAAGGCTCTGAAGCAGCAGAACGAAAACAGCAAAGGAGATTTTCAACAAGCGGTGGGGTGGGAAGAAGAGGAATTGCCAAGTGCTGACTGGCACTCCCTCACAAAGCCATCAGTCACCACCTATCAGGGCACTGGAGCTGCCCATGAGCTGGGTATAGAAGATTATAAGCCACACTTCTTATATACAACTTCTTCTAAGGCAAGAGGGATTAAAAAATAAATGAGGAGGAGGACGTGGAGGTGTGGATGGAGGTTATAATTCTCCAGAGAAGCACTTAGATGCTCCGAGGAGTAACATGAGAAAGATAGAGAGAGAGAGAGAAGATAAATTTTGAATCTAGGGGACATTTGAGCAGGTTTTTAATCCAGAGAATGCGGGAATGATGAGAGTAAGCTTAACATGCAGAAGGACACTAGGAAAACACAATTGATGGAGGGAGAAGGGGGAATGGTAGGAGGAGAGAATGGTGCATTATTCTAGAAATTCCTTTGGTGGAGCATGAAAATGAGGGAAGCCAAAATCAGTGATTTTGAACTTAATAAAGTTGGACATCAGGTTATCTTCAAAGAAGAGAGGGTGAGGATGGAGGCCCAAGAGAGTGGAAAGTTTGGCATAGGATCTATGAGGAATGTCTATAAAGATTGTGCTAGATTTTAATCCATCAAGTAAAAAGTGCTTATAGAGCATCTAGTCTATGCCCAATGGTACCTTAGATATTATATTTTCACTTTCCAAAGTGCTGGTGGTTACTACTAACTTGGCAATGTCAGCAAAAGTTATAAAATGTGTTCTCTATTCCATAATAGAAGTGACTAATAAAAATAAGGAGTAATTTGGATTTAGGTCTTTAAGGCACTCCATTTGCTTTCTCTTTCCAGTTTAAGACCAAAGCACTGACAGCTCCATTTGAGCATTTTTTAAGTCAACATTATTTATAGCACTCTTTCACTGTAACCTATATTTCATATGTTTGGCTCTGAATCCATCTTAGCTTTTCATCACAACTTTCTAAGAATCATGTGTGGCTTTACACTTAATAAATTACTGTCTCATAAAAAAGATAAAGTTATGGGTGTGGAGGGTTACAGAAACTACCATTTTACCTTGAAGTTTGAATAATTATAAACTCAAAACATGGCAATGAAAGAAGACTGAGAAATGGGCCAGTAATTGAAAAGAACAAAAGCATCAGGATGGAGAAAATGCACAGAGAAATGCATTTTGACATCTTAAAGGAGGGAATTCAAGGGCAGCAGACACTGTCCATGTTCCTCTGGTTTCCATTCAACCTTTCTTATGCCAACACAAGCTGATGTCTTATTGAGAAAGCCTGAGGTTTCCTCTGGATTCCAGAGCATTATTGACTAAAGCACAGGACAGGCCATAAGTGCCATGAATTAATGCTGTAGGACTGTCCTTCAACCAATAATGGATAGAGCTTGACACGTAAATTCCAGATTCCTCATCCTCCAGATAGGACAAATCAGAGGCATGGATCCCCGCAGGAGGAGCCTCAGATGCCCATAGTGCTAACCTGTTCCTCAGTAATGTATTTCTTTCCTCACCTTTCTTATTTTCTTCTTCCTTACTCATTTTCCACATTTGCTTTCCCAACACAATAACTTGCATTCAAATCCTTGCTTCTGGTAGAATTGAGCCTAACACAGAGAGTGCAACCAAATTCCTCTGCAGAAGAGGAAAAAAATAGAATACCTCAACATAGCCTCTACCTTCCCTGTTAAATCTAGTCCACATCCACTAAAATCACCATCTATCTACCCAATTCCCCAAAATAGGAACCTAAAAAGTATCTTTGAAAATTCCTCCTCCTCATAACTTCTATTCAAATCATCAAATTCTGTAGGGTTATATCATAAATCTCTTTCAAATTCACTTGTCTCCATCTTAGTTCTCACAGCCTGAGGCCCAGCTACCTCATTTCCCACTTAGACTTTTGTACCAGCTTCCTAACTGGTCTGTGTCCTCCAATCTGTGGTCCTCCTCCAGTCCATTCTCCACTTACATCCCTAGGTGAACTTCTCAAAGATAAATCTGATTTTTCACATCCCACACACTGCTTATAACTCCTCAATGGCTACTAAAGACTGTTTATAATCCCTGTGTTCATATGTGAAATCTTAATGCCCAATGTGCTAATATTTGGAAGTAGGGTCTTTGGGAGGTGATTAGGTTATGAAGATGGAGTCCTCATGAATGGAATTAGTGCCCTTATAAAAGAGACCCCAGAGAGCTCCTTCATCTCTTCTACCATGTTGGACACAGTGAGAAGACAGCTGTCTATTTTTACTAGTAAGTGCATCTCACTAGATACCAAACTTGCCAGTCCCTTGATCTTGGACTTCCTATGTTCCAGAACTATGAGAAATAAATTTCTGTTGTTTTTAAGCCTCTTAGTTTATGGTATTTGATTACAGCAGCCTGAGCTGACTAAGGCAATGGATTTTCATCTCTCTTGCATTACAGTTAGCACTCCTGCAAGATTTTACATGATCTGAACTCTCCCCCATCTCCCCCATCTCCCCCATCTCCCACATCTCTGGTCTCACCTTAAAGCATACTCCTCTTGTTTTCAATTTTCCAGCCACTCAAACTTCCTCTCTTTTTCAGAAGTTTTTATTTTAATTCCAGCTAGTCAACATACAGTGTTATATTAGTTTCAGGTGTACAATATAGTGATCCAGCAGTTCATTATAATGTCCAGCAGTACATTACCTGGTGCTCATGATGACAGTTGCATCCTTAATCCTCATCATCTATTTCACCCATCCCACCATCCAGCCTTACATTCAATCCTCCAAATGTCTTTCTCCCTTGCGCCATGGGATGTTTTTAATTACAGTTTTGTCTTCCTAGAAAAATCCTCTGCAATCTTCTCCTCACCTAACCTCTTGCCTAGTTAATGCCTATCCTTCTTCAGATTTCAGATCCAAAGTCATTTTCTCTAAAATTTTCCCAAACATGCCTTATTAGATTCAATCTCTCTATTATAGACTGTTCTAGAACTATGTAATTCACTTTTCCCTATTTTAGTTTTTATATTTATAACACTGGTTGTTTGATGAAAGTTGGTCTTGCTTATGCTCTATCCTCTACAATGCCAACAATTGGGTCTTTTTTGGATCAATTTTCTATTTCTAGTTCCTAGTAAAACTGCTCATTTTGCAGAATAAATGAAAGAAGAGATGAGTCAAGGATATATGTGTGATGACTTTGCATATATCACTGTAGAAGTAGATGTGTTTTTGTGGGAATAAGGAGCATAGCTTTTGAAGGAACAGAAAAGGACACATAAGAAGGAATCTTGAGTTTAGCCTTCATCTAAGAAAGAGTTGCCTTTTTGCCCTAATAGCAGAAAAATTAGCAGAAACATGTAGTAAATCAAGTCTGCTTACGCCTCTGACTTTCTCCAGCAAAATGATAATAAGATAAAAATAAAGCAGATTATTTACTACTAAGGATGGTGCATGTAGCAAATTAGAAGCCTGAGGGTGTATAGGATGTTGAGAGATGATCATTCTTGTATGGGTCATTAAGGCATCCTCAAGGTGTCTTATTTTCTCTTTCCCCCTTCCAGAGAAGAGATCTCTCCTTGGCATAAAATTGTCCTCAATGTATGTTTTCAGAATTGCTCTATATTAACAGGAGAACGTTTTGTTGAACATGGAAGCATTTTTCTGGGAAGACCTGGAGATAATGAAACCATCTCCAGAGGCTTCACAAAATTGAATGACCTAATAAAAACTCTTCATTTCTATAGAGTGGATGGAAGACCAGGGAGAAACTATTGTGGAGAAGAGAGACCCTGGCAGTGGATGGTCCAGAGGGGTGAAATGTGGAGGGGACCAGCAAAAAAGTATGAACAAAATATACAACCTAATGTCCACCTCAGATGGATCCTGGAGCTGATTAGTGAGTGACTTGATGAGAAAAATTCAGTTTTTTACCGAGCTTCAGCCTCTGTGGTGTTTTGTTTTGTTTTGTTTGTGAACACCTAATAATGCCTTTTTTTTTTTAAACGCCATTATCCCATGCCTCTCTGTACTTGAAATTTAGGGACAAAACCAGGGGGCTACATGAATCTTTACAATTTTGTCAAATATGTAAACAAAATCAAATGTGGCCCTTGTACAGCCTGGGAAGGCAGCTTCAAATGAAAGATTAAGGGCCTTGATGAAATGAATGGGGATCTAATATGGACATAAGCTTCTTGGGAGAAGGGGACTTACAGTAGATAAAGAGGTTCTTTCTGTACGACTTGGAGAGAACTAATTTGGAGACCTCAGGAAAACTGCAGTAGGCTGAAACCTGTTTGGTAAGTCTAGAATGTAAGGTGAAGACAGAAGTCAAGGAAACAGGAACAAAGTGACTAATATTAAAGATGATGAAGGTAAAAGCAGATGTTAATGCTGATGAAGATTTGGGAAGGGAGATAATCACAAATAGATGAGGCCAATTTAATTTAACATATGATTTAATAACACGTTATATGTTACTAACACATATTAGTATATGAGAACTAATGTACAAATGAGAAAGTTCATTTGCTTTATTTGGCATAATTCACTTAAGCAAATAATTATTGCCTCTCATGAACATACATTTATTTTCAAGGTGCCTACAAATGAGCCTTTAATGAATTGCTTCAGAACCTTTTCAGACACCAAAGTCATGCTGGCTGGTCTCTCCTTATTTTCCAAATTTAAAAAAGGAAAGAACTGAGAATATTTAAGAAATGTTCTCTCCTGGAATGGAGAATGCACAACCATAACAGATCCTAAGCTAAACCATAAGAAAAAAATGATCTTCCACGTCTCCAGTACTGTTATTCTTACAAAGAACACTAGTGATGGGTTACAAGAGAGAGAACAGCTCGTTGTCATGTGGTACATAACTCCATCTGCTGTCCTTTAGTGAACGTCCAGATGGATTCCACTTCTGGTCTCTGGAAAGGCGAGGCCAATCAATATAAAAAAGCTGCCTTTGATTATCCATCACAAATTACCCAAGGAGAATCACAATTTTTTGGTTTTTACCCATCATTCTTGTCAATAGGCTCACGGTTTTATTTTTACCCATGAAATACGCTTCTGAATTTATGAACAATAGCAATCCCAACCTTCTGTTTTTCCTGGCGTTTCTTTCTTATGGTGACCAGGAAGTCTGGCTTGAAAATGTCTCTTTCTTGTCAATATCTTTCACTCAGTTTTCTGAGGGACTATTTATGCTTTCAGGAAGTATGGGGCATTAAAAGGTTTATATTACTATGGTTTAAAAAGTACTTCAGATTCAGGAGTCAAATAAATAGCTTGAACTGAAATATCATTCTAATGAGAAATGAGACCTACTGAAGCAGATTTATGTTTGAGAATTTTCCCCCATATACTCATTGTACTTATGTCATCTCCTTTTCACACAGATTAAGTGGTATGACCATCGCTATAACGTGTTGCTGGTATCAAAAAAGGATTCTCTGTAAGATACTAACACACACACACACACACACACACACACAAGCATGCGCGCTCCTTGGAATAGGTCCATGCTGTTTGCAGACTATATTTTGATTGAACGTATACATTTTTAAGTTAATAAGTTTTTGACCTAAGTATGAATTCAGGAGTCGTCTAAGGAAAACTGGTTTTCTCTTAAGTCTAAATAATCACTGGTTTAAGCTGCAACTTTCTGCTAGAAGTTATTTATGCTTTAAATTTTTAAGAATCCACACTTCCTATTTTTGAATTTGTGAGGGGGAGAGTGAGAGTTGTCCTGAATATCTCTTTCCCCACTTCTTCAGTAGTAAAGCTTCCATTTCAGTTGGGCATGTGGCCACTTGGAATAAAGGTCCTTTTCCCAGCCTCCCTTGCAACTAGCTCTGGTCATATGGTCGAGTTCTTGGCAATGGGACATAAGCAGATGTAGGATGTGCAACTTCTAGGAAGTGCACTGCATCTCTTTTATAAACCTTCCTCCTTTCTTTAGGCAGCAGTGAGAGACTGGAGTGGCTAAAGTGCCAACTGCCATGGAAGACAGATAACTTTGGGAATAGAAGCCATGCCTAACAGAGCAGCAAGATAGCAATCGCTCGAATCTCTCACTTTAACCCTGGGTTGACAGACTTCTTGAATCAGACATCTTGAATGTGAGGGCAAAATAAATTGCTATTTTTATATCCTTATTATTTTGGGCTCTTATTCATAGCCTATTATATATTTTAAAAATTGGATAGTGTCCTACTAAGGAAAGATTCTAGCAGATGTCATTTCCAGTTAAGATCCAAGTACTGATATGTATAATTGCAATAGAAATTTTTAAGAAAAAGCATTATGTAGTCAAGATCTTTTTACGTGAAGACCAAAAGACAATGAACTTTTGTGCATATTTTATCCTTTATGATTTATTTTCTTTTTCAAGTTCCCCTTTAATATTTCTACCTAGTGAAATCAAACTTACATAACTCAGTACCAAAAAAATCTGACTTCCAACTCCCAGCACCCTGTGATTTTTGCTGAGTGCTTGATCTGGCAACAGAACTTGTTCTTCCTGAGGATGGACAGGCTGGATGAGTTGGGAGAAGTAACACGCATACCCCCAACTCAGCAGCAGCCCTGAGCCAATGACTGAAAGGAGACCATTTATAAATACTGCAGCTGCTTTGCCCTACCATGTGGATTAACTTAAAGGCATTTGTTCTACGCTGGTTTCTAGAGTTTCCCACCAGGATTGAGATCCAGTTATCTAGAGTGGTAACCAGCTTGATAGCATATCCTTTATTGGCTGCTTGTTGTTGTTGTTTCTGCCTCACTTCTCTATTCTTCTACCAGTGTTTTCTGTGTTCACATCCTAAATACATGATATACGCACACATCCTTATTTCAGGGACTGCTTTTAGGGCATTGGAACCAAGAAATAATATTTGCATATGGTGTGAGTGGCAGTAAAAACACAATATAAACACGGACATGACATAATTGCAAAGTAGGCCTAGAGTATCTTTCCCCTTCCTTACTTTCCAGTCCTCAGTAGTAGAACAGAGCAAGGCTTTAATACACCCCTATAAAAACTGGTTAGTAAAAAATGTGCTTGGAAAATATAATCCTAAAACACTGGGAAGAGTATATTCCCACATCCTTTAAATAATTCAGTTGAATTAGCTCAGGGTGAAAGCAAGCTACATTAATTTCTTTAAGAAGAGTATAAACAGGAATCATTGTGCCTATTATTTCCCTCCAATATCTACAAAGTGTCCAAGTACATTGTAAATATTTGTTGAGTAAAAATATGGTAGGGGGGAATTGGAGTAAATTTAGCAGATCTGTTGGTCAAACATACCATTAGGGATAGAAAGGCAAACCATTGAGTTGGAGAAGTACATATTAGCAATACATAGCCCATAAAGGACTTCAATTCAGAGTATGCAAAAAAACAAAATCAAATATAAAAGCACAACCCCACAGAAAAAATGGTGAAAATTTTCTTCATATGTTATATCTCATTGGCTAATAAACATGTGACAATGTGCTCAGCTTCATTAGTTGTCAGAATAATGTAAATTAAAAGCATTATGCAATGCCATGTCTTCTAACTAGATTGGTTTAAAATGAAAAGAGAAACACAATGCCAAGTATTGAGGAAGATGTGAAGCAGTTGGAATTCTAATATACTCCTGCCAGAAGGATAAACTGGTACAGCTGGTTTGGAAAAACTCTCTGGCAATATCTACCAAAGCTCAACATACATATTCCCTGTGACTCAACAGCTCCACTCTTGAGTATATAACTGACTGAAGTGCATACACATGCTCATCCAAGGACAGGAGTCAAAATATACATAGCAACAATGCTGATAATAAGCCCAAACTTGGAACAACCCAGATGCCTATCCACAGAGGCTTGAAAACATAAATTGGGGTACAGTCAATGGATTATTCTGCGGCAATAAAAATGAGTGAATTATAATTGCATATACTACATGCATGACTCACAAATATAATATTTGAATGAAAAAATGAAAAAATCTCAATATAAAAGAATGCAGACTGTATGATTCCAAATATGTATAGTTCAGAAACAGGCACAATTATTTTATGCTGCTAGAAGCCAGGATGGTAGTTATTCTTGGGGGACATACTAATTTTAAGGGGGCAGGAGGGGGACTTCTTCAGAGGTGCTAGCTGTCTCAGTTGTCCTACGATCATCCACTAGTTTGGAAATTTACTGGAAGGACTGTATGACTCAACATAAAGTTATAGTCATGGTTTAAGATTTATTCCAGCAAAGGCTACAGTACATATAGGCAAAATACATATTGGCAAAGACTGGAGAAAAAAATACATATAGACAAAGGCTAGAGAGGTCAAATGGACTTTCTTGAATGTCCTCTGTAGGGAATGCATGAGTGCATCTCCTTCTCCAGTTGTGAAGTACAAGGACATTTATGAGACTCTCATGTCCGGGAAAGATGGCTTGCATGTTAGGGTCCAAAGTTCTTAAATAGAGTTGGTCATATCCCTGTCAAATGACTAACTATGGAGCAAACCCTAAATCATCCCTGCAGTGCTTAGTATTAAGCACTATACTTCTACTATACTTCTGGGGGCTGGGCAACAAGTTCTTCCTTGAATGGGGAGGTAGCTGACACATCACACATCCACCTCATCAAATTTGTGCTTTGGAATCACTCAGGGCCTTCAGAGACTTAGCCTTCACTCTGAATTGGTAGACATGAAATAAAACCAGTCACTTATTTTAAATAAGCTTCTCAGGTGATTTGATGCATGGAAGTTTGTCATTATTCTTTTAGAAAGTCATTCAAAACCCTCGAGTAAAGACTCTGGGCCAGGCCTACCATGTCCTTTGCTTGTAGGGCGTCTCTCCTGCCTCAAAGTATCTTCCTCATGACAACACTATGAAAAAAGCAGAGCTGAAGTCTTTATTTTTCAGGAAAGGAAACTCGTTTAGAAAGTTTAAGTGACATGCTCAAGGTCAAGTAGCTGCTAAATATCACCGAGGCTCAAATTCATCCATTCTCCAAGCTTCCCCATCCCATCTCTCTCCTTCTCTCTTTTTATCTTTACTTGATCTCCTTCTCTCTCATACATTTAAACTTCACTTGTATATAACTTATTTTTCTTAAAATGAAATGAATGCCCTCATTATCCTTAGAAACTTTTCTAATGTTATATTAGTGGCCCTTCTTATAAAAATGAAAGCATGTCCCTGTCATGGCAATAATAGATTTCCCCCTACAGTTTATTCAGCATAGATGGTCACATGGTGCCGACTTTGATCTTGGCAATAGCTTTTCCTTTAACTCACAAAACCAGATACTGAAAAGAAACTGCAACGCTCTCTCATCTGTTTGCTCTGAATAAATCCCTCCTAGATCTTTACAAGACAGAATCGGGTTTTCCAGAAAAAGGAGAGCCTATTAAATTCTCCTCCAACAGGCAACATAGGCTTTAGGTGGCATCAGCAAGGATGTGTCTTAAATAAAAAAGCAAGTTAAAATGAAGATGGGGTGGGTTTAGTGGGCAAAGAACCTGGTTTTGTTTTTGGTGGATTTTTGTGTTTTTGTGTTTTTATTTATTTATTTGTTTGTTTGTTTGTTTATTTTGACACAAGCACGTGGTGCCTCCTTCAAATCTCTGATCAACTCTCTGCTCCTGTCTAAACCACTAGGTCTGTGCAACACAAAGAAAGGTGGTCAATAATCCCTCCAAAAGAACCTATGCTGCTCTTTACACTGACAACTTTGCTAAATGGCAAGCGAGTTTATAATCTTTTATCACCTAGAATGGCCCAGGGACCATGACTAAGTTCCTGTAGATTGCTGTAGATATGCTTCTGGTAGATGAGATTGTACTTTATTTTCAACCCTTGCACTCTTCAACCTCAGTACTAAACAATGGTTTATAAAGGCATTAAGGGATAGCCTTTATATCGTGCTGTTGATGACAATGTTTCTCTTACAGAAAACAAACAAACAAACAAAACCCAGGCATTGATATTCATTGGCATGCTAGGATTTTAGCAAGATGGAAGCAATTATGCACACTTGTGTATGAGCAATTTACACAAGCAAAGGCCTTAATTACTTGGCTGTCAGGCTTTGTACTTTCTGAGTATATATAATATATAAGCAGTGAATATTTTAATTTTCCAAAATCTGGCATCTCATTCAGAATTTGTAAACTTGTTCTGAAGTGAAGTTCGACCTAAATCATTCAAAGGGATTTCATACAAATTTCACTGAAACCCATGACCTTAAACGGTACACGGGTTTCCCTTTCAGAAAGAGGATAGCGCTCACTAAATTGAATAAAGTAATTTACTGTTGCTTAAGGCCACTGGCACCTACAGCTCAATCCCACAGAACTTCAGCTGTACGTTTTCACCAATAAAAATCCATTTTTTCTCCACTGATGTACAATCCCATCATTATTATAAATGAAATTCCCATATAGATTTGGGTTTATTTCTGAACTCTTCTGTTGATGTCTATTTCATGTGCTTATCCCAAAATGTTTTCATTTGTGTTTCCTTCAGGCCAGAAAAAAAGAAAAAAGGTCTCTGAGTATTTGTCAATGCAGACTTCTCTTGTAGAATCATGCTCCGTGTGTTTTCTCTCGCTCTATTCCTGCTTTTCTTCACACATCTCTCCAGCCACTGCTTTTATTTTGTAGCCACTTTGTCCATGTACTGCTCCCACACTGGTGTTTGCCTGAGATCAATTCTTTGACCATTCTCACTCAATATAGTTTTCTCAGCTGTGTCTCTCTTTTGAGCTGATACCCAAACCAGTGTGTCATCTGCCCTTCCTCTTGGAGCCTCAGATTTATTCTTCTTACAGACTACTTGACTTTGCCAAGTCCTGGGGGGTTCTTAGTCTCTTCAGTCTCAACACATCTAAAAAGTTAAGCCACATATCTTCTGCTCCAAACCCATTCTTTGTGTTTCATTAACTATCTCAGCCAAGAGTACCACCATCCAGGAAGTTATCCCAGTCAATTGCCTGGAAACCATCTCAATTACTTGTTAGCCCTTATCACCTACATCCATTTGGATACAACATCCTTCTGCTTCTACTTTTTTAGTGTTTATTGGGTCTCTTTCCTTGTTCCCACTCTTACTTCCACAGGGCCATATTTGAGCCTTTGATTATTCCTCTCAGAAGCTATACCAATGACTCCCTACAGAGTCTTGCTCTGTTCCAAGGCATTGCTGTGAGAATGGTATTTTAAAGATGCCAACATAATTAGGTCACCTGTTTTGTTTTATTTTGTTTTTATTGTGGTAAAAGATACGCAACATAAAATTTACCATTTTATTCATTTTTAAGTGTTGCAGTTCAGTGGCATTAAGTACATTTATCTTCTTTTGCAACCATAACCACTCTCCACATCTGGAAATTTTTTCTTATCTCAAACTGGAACTCTGTATTCACTAAATAATAGCTACACCCCTCCTTCCCACTGCTGCCTGTTCCTTCTCTCAGCCCTAGTGAACACTGTTCTATTTTCTGTTTCTATGAATTTATTTTCCTCATATAAGTGGAAGCACATACTTTTTGTGCTTTTGTGTTCGGTTTACTTGCAGTGTCTTCAAAGTTCACCTGTATTGTAGCACATACCCATATTTCATTCTTTTTAAGGAATAGTATTCTATTGTGAGTATATATCATATTCTGTTTTCTCATTCATCTGTCAATGGATGTTTATTTTCCATCTCTTGATTATTGTAAACAATGCTGTTGGGATTATTGGTATAAACATATCTGATTAAGTCCCTGTTTTCAATTCTTTGGGCATATACCCAGAAGTGGAATTGCCAAGTCCTATAGTAATTTGATGTTTAATTTTCTGAAGAACTGCCATACTGATTTCCACAGTGGTTATACCATTTTACATTCATATCATTAGTTCACAAAGGTTCCAATTTCTCCATGTCCTTGCCAACACATGTTTCTGTATTTTTTTACACACTTATTTATTTATTTATTGCTATCCTAATGGGTGTGAGGTAGCATTTCACTCTGGTTTGGACCGTGATATTGAGCGTCTTTTCATGTATTTGTCGGCCATCTGTATATCTTCTTTGGACAAATCTATTCAAGTCCTTCATTTTTAAGTTGGGTTGTTTGGTTTTTGTTGTTGAGTTTTAGGGGTTCTTATATATTCTGCATAGTAATCTTTAACATATGTATATGCAAATATTTTCTCCTGTTCCATGGGTTACCTTTTACTCTGTTGATCATGTCCCTTGCATAGATGATTTTAACTTTGATGGAGTCTCACTGACTTTTCTTTTGTTATCTGTGTTTTTGGTGTCATATGTAAGAAATCAGTGCCATATTGAACCTCATGATAATTTTTCCCCATGTTTTCCTGTAAAAGTTTTATAGTTTTTAGCTCTTATATAGATTTTTGACCCATTTTAAGATTAATTTCTGTATATGGTATAAGGTAAGTGTCCAACTTCATTCTTTTGTGAGTGGATGGATATCCATCCAGTCTCCCTAATACCATTTGAAAAGATTGTTCTTACTTCATTAAATGGTATTGGCAACCATGCCAAAAATCATTTGACCTTATATGTGAGGGTTTATTTCTGGGCTCTCTATTCTATTCCATTGGACTTTGTATCTGTCTTTATGGGAGTACCATACTGTTTCGATTACTGCAGCTTTGTAGTAAGTTTTGAAATCAGGAAGTGTGAGTCCTCTAGCTTTGTTCTTCTTTTATAAGATTGTTTTGGTCGTTTGGGTCCTCCATGAGATTCCATATGAAATTAAGGATAAATTTTAGTTTTTGTCTCAGGGGAATAGTGGCCTTGTAAAATAAGTTAGGGATTATTTTCTCCTCTTCCATTTTCTAAAGGAGATTGTGTGAAAGAGGTATTAATTCATTTTCCTATGTTTGGTAAGTTTCTCCAATGAAACATCTGGGTCTGGAGATTTCTTTCAGAAGTTTTTAATTATGAATTCAATTTTTATTAATGATTACATTAATAAAATATTAATTTTTTAGGACTATTCTGATTATGTATTTCATCGCAGTTGAGTTTTTGTTAGTGTGTGGTATTGAGACATTGTCCATTTCTTTTAAGTTGTTGAATATATGAGTAATAAAGATGTTCGAAGTATTTGTTATCCTTTTAATGGCTATAAAATCTATAGTTATTGTAGAGGCCACATTAGGCAAACAGGCTTGAGTGATAGACTATAGAAAGGCTCACTGTGACCACCTGGCTGAATACAGACAGGCTCATCAGGCAACCCACCTGAAACTATCCATAGATCCTAACTAGCCAATGGGCTACTAACTAACCAACAACTAGGCACAGTTACCTAAAAGGGAAAGTTCCATATGTTGCCATACCTCTTCATTTTCCCCTTTGAAAAAAGCCCCACCCACTGCTTCAGGCTCTCCCTGAGAGAGCAGACAGCCTCTCCCCTTTGGCCCTGCCCACTGTTCTCTTGTGGTGTATGTAACAAACTTCTATCTCCTTTGTTCTGCCTCAGGTAATCCTTTCACTGACCACATCACCAGCCTCCACAGGATCTTTGCCCTACATGTGAGTCCCGCATCCCATGGGGAGACACACCCCATTTAGGACACCACAGTCATATTCCCTATTTTATTCCCAATACTGGTGATTTGTGTTTTCCCTTTGTTTTTTGTCTAAATGAATCATTTTAATCCAAGCTGATTTTAATGATCTATTTTCATTCAATTTGTATATTTTGTAATGTTTTAGTATGTCATAGAAAGGCATTATTTTTTGAAATTTTGAAAATAATGATTTATTTTAAATATATATACAGTCATTAAAAATTTCAAGTCATTCTGAAAAATGTAAAGAAGAGAGTAAATAATCAACCAAAATCTTTCCATCAGAAGTATCCCTTGGTTTATAATATTCTAAAAATCTTCCTCTAAAGAGAAAAATAAAAGTATAAGTTTATAATGAAAATAAACTGAAAGGTATACTTTTTGATATATGGGTTGTACCACTCATGTTATTTTAAAACTGAATTATATTTAATTTTACTAAAATTAAATTTAAAAATAAAAGGAAAAGAAATGAAAATGTTCCTGCAATGTTTTCTAAACTTCAGAAAAAAATGTTAATTTCACAGAAATAAAAAGTTGTTTTCATAAGAGAAATGAGTTTCTAAACTCTTTCTTTAAAGATAAGGGAAAAAGACTGTGAAAAAACACAATGAGATCAGAGGTGGGATTTTGTAAGAAAGATATGTATATCTTACATATATATATATATATATGTCAGGTGTATATGCAACATGTAAACTATGTGCTTCAATATTAATAATATTCATTGACCTCTTGCTGAGGAAAATGAGGAAACCATTGTACGTAAACCTTCTCATAATTCCCCTCTTTTTATCTGCAGAATTTAGTACATTACACAAAAACATTTATATTGTCAAGGTTTATAAAATTTGTTTTGTTTTAAAACTCCCAAACACATAGATTTTAGTCTCAATTTTATTTAAAAATAGATATAATCATCATTATCACATTTGACCATGGCTTCACCATTCTTAATATTTGTTTTTTAAATTTATCTCTTGGTTGGGTGAATGCCATGGTCAAACAGAATTTGTTTTTAAAGGTTTAAGTGTGCTATATACCCTGATTTGTTCTTTGTGTGAGAACAGTTAATTGCTGTCTTGAAAAGCTGAAGAACAGCCTGGCTCGGCAAAACAGACATCCTTGGGTCACTGTTTCTTTCTCTCAGAACATTCCCCTAGGCATTGTATGATGCCATGAGGCAATCTAAATGCAGCCTGATTTTCTTTTCTTGTATGTAAATTGCCTTTTCTGCCTGGATGCACCAAAGATTATTTGTCTTTGAAATTGTATACCTTCAGTAGAATATATTTCAACTGTGTCCTTTTGTTCAGAAGATTTAAGACTCTATTTCAAGAAATTAGCTTCTATCATATCTTTGATTAATTTTTCAGTTCCATTTTATTCTCCTTTTCTTTTCCTGGGTTTTTACAGCACAGCACAGTGGTTGGTATGCTGATAAATGAAAACAAACAAAAACCTCTGATATGTACTGTTTGTCAGTTTATGTGCTGTAAAAATTCCCACAATGGTTGATTTCAAGCTACCAATGTTGATACCAAAAATGGAATTAGGAGCTCTTGCAAACTGGTGCAAGCCCTTATATGTACATGTGTTGGATCTCCTTTGTTTGACTTCCATATGATTTTCCTACAATTGGTTTTATACCTTTTTTTTTTTTTTTTTTTTTGGAAGCTAAGTTTCATCATTGGGTTTCAGTTGTGTTTAGTCTTATTTCCTATGCTTTTACCTTTAGAGCTATTTAATGACTTCTCTCCCCACTCCTGCTCTAAAACTCTACCAGAGTCTCTTTCATTTCTGGTCACATTGTTTCTTCTTTAAGTCCTTATATTTCTTTAAAAAATTTTTTTGGAAAAAATAAAAAAATAAAAAAAAAATAAAAAATAAAAAAATTTTGGGGGGGTCAGATCATATAATCTTTAACTTTTTAGAACTTTGGAGAAATTTTCACCTGATCTTTTGTTCTGTTTCCTGGGGGTAATTATCCTTCAGGTGAATTTTTCTCTTATACTTTTTATTTTCCTTGAAACATTCTGTTTCTGCTCTGGGTTCTGCACTTTTCTTGTTTTCTGAGCAAGTGACCTGTTTCTTTCTGGAGTCCATGCTGGTTCCTTCATAATTGTGATTAATCTTTGAGGGATTCTAGCTATTTGCTAATGAATAGTACGGATGAGGGGGGAAGTAAGCTGGAGTAGTCCGAACCTTGACTCTAGGGTGTGGTCTTAAATGGCCCTCTCAAACAATCTACCAAATTCTTTATCCCTCATGTACCTCTTTTCACTGCTTTGTGTGTGTGTGTGTGTGTGTGTGTGTGTGTATTAATAAGGTTGGTTGAGATTATTTTCTCATGAAATATTCACTACTATGTAGCTTTATTATGTTAGAAAATACATACTTCTAGTACTATTTAACTGCTGTCTCCCCCTCCCAAATTAAAAAGCACAAATACAGAATTTGGCAGTGGATAAAATCATGTCTTAAATGTTAGCTTAAGAGATCATAATTAATCATTTCACATACAAAAAAATATATGGAGCCAGATAACTAAATAGAAAAATGTACTCCTGGGGTGCCTGGGTGGCTCAGTCAGTTAAGTGTCTGATTCTTGATTTTGGCTCATGTAATGATCTCACGAGTCAAAGGACTGAGCTCAGAATCTGGATCTGTGTTCAGTGTGGAGTCTGCTTGATATTCTCTCTCCCTCTGCTTCTCCTGCTGGCAATCACACTTTCTCTCTCTCTGTCTCTCTCAAATAAATACATCTTAAAAAAGAGAGAGAAAGAAAGAAAATGTACTCTTGTTGGAGCTTCCTGAGTGAAATCTGAAACTGGTCCCCAGGCACAGAGGGCAAGGGGAGAATGAAGAAACAGGCCACTCCAGATTAGTAGGTGACGATTTTAATAATCAAGGGAATCTATATGTGAGGTTTGTCTTAGGTGGTGCAACATGAGCGGCTCTTCACACCTACTCAACAGAATCTTAGAAGTTTACAGAGGCCTTAACTGGGTTAAGTCACATATTCAGCAGGTGGACCTGAGAATACATTACCCTCTAAGGTTGTGTCCTTGAAACTGGCTCCTACGGTGGGAATGGTGGGCCAAATGTACATTGCCAGGACAGGGGAGATTGTGAGGAGAGGTGAGACCTGATTGCCCAGGTCCAGATTATGGGTCAACCAAAAGTTACATCCTCTCAATGACCAACTCCAACAACTCACAATTGCTGATCATAGGTTATTTTCCAAATTTTAAATCTCTGAGTAAAGTTTTTTAATCCCTCTGACAAATTGGTGCAGTTCTACTTTGTGTATTCAAAAGTGCCATATTTGATGAATACATTAGTGTGGTGGACAAAGTGACGTTCTACCCAGATCTCCCTTAAGTGAAGGACCTGTTACTCTAGCTGCAGGGACAACTGCTGGCAGATGGCTTTCAGATGTTCTTTTCTTCAGGGACTGCCTTAGCTTAAGAGAGCTGCCTCATTTCAAGTTCATGCCTATTCCAATACAGCCAAATGATTAATGTTAGTGTATAAAGGACTAGACAACTCGAATCAACTCGAGACAACTAAAGGATGATCCTTGCTCCAGAGCTCCCTGGAGGGCTGGCCAAGACTGCCATTGGCCCACACATGTTAGTTCTTAATCAACACCCTGCCTGCTAAACTCTTAAGACATGATATTATATGAAAAGAACCCTCCTAGGACTTAATGCAATGCAGTGTGTGCAGAAATAGCATTATTATTCATTTATAAAGTTTATCTTGCCTAACTCCTAAATGAATTTGAGGCAAATAACAATAATCATAGTATTAAACTGGTTGAAACAGCCACACAAATGCAAACTTTATGTTTAACAAGTAAGGCTTCTTCCCTGTGATTAAAGTTCAGTATTTCAAAGCAAAATTCTAATTGAATACCAATCACAAATGAACAAACCTCTATAAAGATATTTTCTAGCTCTTGCATCTGTGCAAGCACACATACAAGAAGGTCACAAAAAATAGAAAATATTTATGCAAATAATGATGGGAGAGGGGGTGGTGGTGGTGGGGGTAGAGTTAGGGCTATGTGTGTGGCTTAGAGAATAAAGAGGTAGACTTAGAGACTCCTATATTCCTTTAAACAGAAAAACAAGGCATGATTTACCAGGACATATTTTACTTTTATACACAGGAGTATTGAGGGAGAAAAGTAATTATCCATTTATCCTATGGCTTCTGTTTTGATACCACAGCTACTACATGGAAGGTCCTGAATGAATGGAAAACAAGCAAGAGAGAAATGATAAATATTATACCATTAACTCTAAAACTGTTTAGAGTTATTGAGTATAATAGGGTATTGATGGATACAAACCCTTCTTTTTAATCTGCTATGCAGTTATGGAATCAGATACCATATCATTAGCTCACGAAAATATTGTTGGGTTAGCTAAGGACAGACAAGGGTAGAACTTCATTTCCAAGGTTGGAAACTCATGACTGATTTTGTGAACGTCTTTCTCACTATGGCATGGACAGTGAATATTCTTGACAATGCCTGGAGCCTTCAGAGGCTGGGAAGAGAGTGGACAACTAGAGGATTTAATATAAACCACAAGGTATCATTGCAAGCTTCAGCCCAAACATTACTCATTCATCAGAAAGCCTTGTCATCTCTCAGTATACAAACGTCCTCGTCTTGTCACAATCTGCCAGTCTTCTTAACTGGGCTAGCCCAACCTTACCATGGCACGTGTCATAAATTCATCACTTGGATGCCCAGTCTGACTTTCTGTCCCAGGTCAGGAAAGGCAGGGGACAGCCAAGGGAGGCTGGTTTGGACTTGAGCAGAGCAGCTCATGTAGCAGCTAGTTTGCTAGCCAACCAGCAAAATGAGCATGGAGCGGTCCAGGAACTCGTATTCCCCTGTCAAATTCTAAGTCAGAAAGTAGCCAGTTTGTGCTGGATGCTCAGAGCCTAGCCCTAGTGTGATTTCTTCCAGGGCGGCACAGCAACCCAGTTGTGTGTGTGTACGTGTGTGTATGTGTGTGTAGAGTAGGAACCTTCCCTCACTAGCCACCACACCATCTGTAGGCAGGAGGGGCCTCTGTGGATGCCACAGACCATTTCTGGGCTGGCTTATTGAAGGATGGCCACACAGAGGTCATAGGGGGGTGTTCTCTAGATCTTGTTACTTAGCCCGCACAGGGGACCAGTGGCAACAACATCACCTGGAGGCTTATTTAGCTTGCAGAATCTGAGGCACCTGGACAGACCCAGTGACTATGAATACGCCTTTTAATGCTACGGCACGTTGAAGTTTGAGAAGCCCAGGTCCAGGTGGTAGCGAGGCGCTTAGCGGAAGGATCTGCCTCTCGGCCCCGCCTCCTCCCCCTCGGCTCTCCTCCCGGGCAAAGCCCAGCCCCGCATTGGTCCTGCACAGGATTCCTGCGAAGCCGGAGCGCGCGTGGAGGGGGGCGTGCAGGGGCTGCGCTGGCGCGGGCAGCGGCAAGCGGCTGCGTTCTCCGGCTCGGCTCGGGGCTCCGCAGCGTGGAGACCCTCCCCGACCCTCCCCTCCCCGCCTCCCCTCCCCCAGCCCCCCGCAGCTGCTGCTGCCTGCCTCCCGCCGGCTGCCGCGAAAACCCGGAGCAGCTGCGTGCGCTCGTGGAAAGTCCTCCTAGGGGCGAAGCCGGGCAGCTGGGCATGCTCAGTAGCCGGCGAGGCTTGGGTGGGGAGTAGGGAGCCGCGGCTCTGCCTCTCCCGCCTCCCTCCGGCCCGCGCCTCCTCGCCCCTACCCAGCCCGTAGTAGTTGCCGGCGTGCGCCCGCGGAGACCCGGAACGTGGCGCTCCGGGCGATGTAGCGGCGGCGGCGGGAGCGGAGAAGGCGCCGCCAGCCAGCCGCCAGGTAGGCAGGCGCGCCCGGCTGCGCGGCTCGGGTGGGACGCGGCGCGGGGAGGGGCGCTGGCGGGGATGCGCGCGGCCGGGACCCGGCGTCCGGCTTCCCCCGCCGAGGATGCGAGGCGGGCGTCTGACAGCGCGGGGTGTGCATCGCCTGGAGATGCCGGAGGCTGGGGACCGGCCGGCTGCAGGGCGGGGATCCGGGGACCGCCCCCGCCCCCGCCCGCTGCTCTCCAGCCGGGGCCCTCCGCGGGTCGCATAAAGGATAGTTCCTTTATCCGGGGGGAGAGGGCGTGGGGGGCACCCCTGGCTGCCAGCTCCGGGAGTGTCTGGTCCCCTGGACCGCTAGCGAGCGCGGCGCCGGTTCTTTGTGTGTACAGCCGCGCACGCCCGGGGGTGCCAGGGTGCCTGCTTCGCCCCACGACTGTGGCACATATTGCCAGGGCAGGGTTTCCGTATGCTGTTTGTCTCTTGGCAGGTGTGGACGGGAAGATGTGCTAGCGGAGCCTTTATGGGGCTGTGTTTTCCTTTGTTACTTGCCTCGGTGCGTGTGTATACGTATGTGTGTGTGTGCGCGTGTGTGTGCGCGCGTGGAGGGTTGTGATGGAGAGGGAACTTCGGCTCCTGGGCACGGGGGTGGGCAGAGCGTGGAAGAGGATCTTGGTTCCAAACTCTTGTCAAAATCGCGTGTGATGTTGGCCTCCCGGAGGGTAAACTTGAAAAGTCCAGAAATCCTCTGTGCCCCGTTTGGAGGAGAAGCGTGTTTGCCCTCCCGGAACCCATGTGTGTGTAGCTGGAGCTTGAACCATGGGACGCGAGTTAATTCAACATTAGATGTCGGTTAAGGGAATTTGAAGCATTGGGGCTGTCTGTGGTGGGTTGTTGTCGTTGTTGTTTGTTTTTGGGTCAAATTAATAAATAGAGAAGTTGGCAGTAAGCCAGAGGAAAGTGCCATCCTTAATAGCTGGTGACAGGTTGGAAGGCTAAATACACTTTTGGGGAAATTGAGAAACCTGGCATTGCACAAGGTTCGACCGAGAAATAGCCATTGGCTCAGAGGTAACTCAAAATACCCCAGCACATCCCATTTTTCTTCTGGGGTTTGACGGTATGTACACACAGTCTATCTCACCTGAGTCCAGATGGACAAGATAGTCTTGAAAAGCCCCTCCTACACTAGAATTTTATGAAACTTGACACCCCAGAATAACAACTCTGCCACCTTATATTTCTATATCTGTTATATTCAGCAGCACAACTCACTGAGTTAGGGAGGGAAGGTAAATTTAGAATATGCTTTTATTTTTTACTTCATAATTTAAAGGATGGACATCAATTTAAAGGATGGAAAGGTTTGAGACACTTTCCTCCATACTTAGAGTATTTATTCATATGGCCTCCTAAGGTGGCAAGAAGGAGTCAGTATCATCAAAATGAAATGGGGAGTGCTTGAGGAAAATGAATTTTAGTAAATGAAAGCCATAAATGTCTAATCTGATGGTAATACCTTGACTTGGAATGCATATGTGCAAAGCAGAAGCACTGCTAATGGAAGCAATAGAGTTGATGGCAAGTTTATTGATAGCATTGATCTTAGAATAAGATTTTTGTGTTCCTCTGGGAATGGGTAAAGATCGATTATACTAGGTGCCTGCAACTTGGTATTTTGTTAATAAATGTGAATTTTAATTGCAGGCATTGAAAAGAGTTTGGCAGCTCCTCTGTCAGTTTGCTTCAATGCTGCAGGTGTAAGAGGCAGGTGTTCTGGGACGTGGTATCCTCTTGGTGATGAGACAGCTGAGTTTGGGCTCTGACTCCTCCGTTCCTAGCTTTGTGTTCTTGGGCAAGCTATTTAACTCTATAGAGCCTCCGTTTCTCCCATGTAAAACAACCCCGGGAATAGAGAGACTTACCTAAATGGCTTGGTGTGTGGATTATTTGTAATAGAAACCACCAGGAAAATGGTGGTGGCCGTTAGAAGAGGAAGGGAAATGGATATTTATTGAACCTATACTGTGTGCCCTGTGTTCTGTTAGTTACGCCCAAACAAGTAATCTAACTCTCTAAGCCCAATTAGTTTCCTAGGGCTGCTGTAAGAAATTGCCAAAAACCAGGTGGCTAAAAACAAAATTTGTTCTCTCCCGGTTCTGGAGGCTTGAACTCCTTTATCAAGGTGTAGACAAGGCCGTGCTCCCCCTGAGGCCTCTAGGGGAGGATCCTTTTTTGCCATTTTCAGCCTGTGGTGGCCCCAGGTGTTCCTTGGTTTGTGATAACTTCTCTCCAGTTTCTGCCTCCATCTTCACATGGCAAAGTTCCCTTCTTAAAAGGACCCCATTCCTATGAATTTAGGGTGCATTGTAATCTAGTATGACCTCAACTTGATTATATCTGCAAAAATCCTATTTCCAAATAAGGTCACATTTATAGGTTCTGGTTAGGCATGAATTTTTGGAGGACACTATTTAGTCCAGCGCATCAACATCTCTGTGATCTGTATTTCATGACATGATTATTTCAGCATATGAATAGAAGGTCAAGATGGAGTATTAGGGGTTGTGGAAAGACTTTAAAGGTTATTGAATCCAGCTAACATGTATGAGGTTTCCCAACCTGGTAGGGAAGAGCAGCATTCGAAGGTACCAGACAAATGTCACTTATCTGGACACCCCCAGATGACCCAGGATCTCAGTCTCCTATAGGCTACCTAACCTGACACACCCTGTCCCAAATGTGTTCATTAATGTTGCCTCCTCCCTTTTTGCTACGCCACCAACACAATGCAAACAAATAACAGAAGATCGAATTGAACAAGAAAAATGACAGGAGAAACAAGAACATCCCAATCTGAACACCTTTCTGATCTTTCTAATCTTGGTAAATGGCACCACTGTACATGGAATTGCTTTTACCAGAGACTTGAGAATCGTCTTTGACACCTTCATTTCCTGTGCCCTCTATATCCCAAATCATCACAAAGTTACATAAACTTTGTCTTCTACATGTATATATCTTGATAGATTCTTAGATTCTTCTTTCCATCCCTACCACCACACGATCAAACCTCAGGTCGTCATCTCTCCTGGATCACTAGTGTAACTTTCCAGCAAGATCCGGAGCTCCTTGCTTGGCACCTCCAATCATTCTTCTAGAGCAGATAGGATCATGTCAATTCCTTGCATAAAATACATTCACATACCTGGGACAGGTTCCAGAGACTGAGCCTTGGGTATTTGGCCAGACTTATGTTGGTCACACCCTCTTGCTGCTGTTAACATGGTCTCCTGTCTGTTGAGTATCACAAGCACTTCCCTTATACTTTTTCAGTACAAACTATACTCATCCTCTGGGCACCCTTGCTCTCCTTTTCCCAGCAGCCCCATTCTCCTTACCGCCTTTCTAATTTGCTTCTATAGCACTCACCTTAATTTGCAATTTCCTATTTATTTGTTTGGCTATTTGTTAAATGTCTGTAAACTGATGGCCATTTTTTTTGTGTCTTGCATGTAGAAGATGCTCAATTATGGCAAATGAGTGAAGGAATGAATACTCTTACAGCATTTTTCTGTGCCAACTTTTAAAGATCTGATTTTTTAGAAACTTTTTTTTTTTTTTTTTTTTACTAGTATAAAAAGAGCAACTCATTCTGACTTCAAAAAAGGAGTATTCTTGGCTTTAACAAATGCATCTTCTAAGAATTGGTTTTAAGCAAGCAGTTAAGAATTGAGTCAAAATATTTTCTGGCAACTGAGGTTTTTGTAAAAACCCATCAGTCAGTCAACAAACATTTCACACATGTATATTGGACTTTTATACTTGCATGCTAGGCCTTAGGGGGACAATGGAGAGCTAGACTTTTAGCCTTCCAGAGATTAATCATAAATAATAATGTGTAATAATAACATTATTTATTGAGCTGTTGTTACATTCCAGCTTCTCCTCAGTCCCTACCTATCCCTACTCATTCATTACTAGATAGTCCTCCAATCTCTCCCAGTAACACAGAACCCAAATCAGATGCACAATAAATATTTCATGAATTAATAATTAGTAGATACTATTATCCTGATCTTTTAAAATAGGAGACTTAAGCTTATCTGTGGAAGAAAGGAATCTGCTCATATACAGAAGAGCATGCAGCTTTTTTTTTTTTTTTTTTAATATATCCAGGTGGGCTCTGTTCTACTTTTAAAATCATCCTGCCTATTGTCTCTGGGGTTACAATAAGAGACAAATTGCTCTTTACACAAGAGCAAGTTCCTGGTGTGTTTCTTTGTCTTCCATAGTTGTCACAATTCCTAATCAGCAGCTGAATTGTTTTTGACCTGTTTAATCCAAGTGAGAAGTGACTGAATGTCTCTTTCAGAGCATTTTTGGGTAGTTTTGAAAACAAGACTGAGTACTCTGGAGAAAAGAATGTGGCTCAGCGCAGGATGCAGGGTTACATTTTGAATTTCTGGGATGGCCTCAATTTCATGTAATTTTATTTCATGAAAAGTGCTTTTTTAAAGTAAATAACAACATTTAATGAGTATGTTTAACTTTTCACCTAAGTAACAAAAAATGTGTCTTGATTTTGTTTAAAAGTGATACACAACCAAGTCAACTAAAACCTGAAGGAACTAGGAGCTATTTCAGTAAGATGGTTGGGTATAAACTACATTTTGAAACATCAATGGCTACCCCCCAAAATGCCTGTTTTCACCAACTACAAAATACAATAGGAAGTGATTTTGCTCATAAATCCCACATAAATATAAATTCAAGAAAAATAGGAAGTGTATGTAAAATACTTGAGAATAATAAGAAACATCTAAAGACTTGTTTAGAAAGCTGTAAAATTTTACTCAAACACATAAAATAAGAAATGAACAAATGAAAACATACTATTCTTGGGGTAGAAAAATATTATGAAATAGTTATTTTTCCACAATCAATCATACAGTTTTATTGCTTTGGGAGTTGGGAAAACTTGACAAAATGATTCTAACATCAACCCACAAGAAGTATAGGACTATGGTCAAGAAGATTGTGCTAAAGAATATATATGTGGTGGCGGCAGGTTGCCCTCACAGAAATAAAAATCTGGTCATCGAACTATATTATAGCAATGTAGTACTGGTGTAAGAATCAATAGATAGCTCACTGGAATGGAGTAGCCTGGAGACAGGCTCAGGTAGTTTGGGGAAACAGAAGTGTGATGGATAAAGCATTTTGATACAGAAGTATTAGACAAAACCAAGGCACTACACCGAGTATGTAGAAAACCTGCAACTAGGAACCTCTGTTTACACTAGTCACCAGACTGAATTCCAAATACATTGGGAAGTTTATCTGCCAGGTGAGACACAAAGCTAGAAGAAAATCTTTGACAATTAATGCAAAGAATCAGAGCAAAAGATAGCCTTGGATATATTTTAGACTTCGTATGCAAAAATATACAGTTTAAGGCAGAAAATAATCATGGAGAAAAATACTGACAGCAAGCATGACAGAACAGTTAATAGAATAATTGCACTGAAGAATTCTTGCATATCAGTAAATAGAAAATAACACCCAATAGAATTGTCCAATTATCTGAATAAATGATTTGAAAGGATGAAATAAAAAGGCTAATACACATATTTAGTACTCTTACTATTAACCACAGAAATGCAAATTAAAACAAAAATGAGATGCCATGTCTCATGTATTAAACAACATATATGTCTGTGTGTGTATATGTATGTTATATACATAGTATATATGTATCAATACAAATACTCAGTACCAGCAGGGATGCAATGAGAAGGACATTTTCATTACTGTCAGTGGGAGAATAACATGGTACAACCTTCCTGGAGGACAGTTTTAAAAGCTTTCGACAACTATTTTCAAAGTTCAAATTATTTGGCACAGTCATTTCTCTGGATGTTAATTTTAGTTTTTGCTGAGGAATTAGTGCAGGCAAAAACAACAAAATACCCTTTAGAACTGAAAGTTGGGAGCTGGTTAAAGGTATTTTTTTAAAAGTTATTTATTTATTTATTCATTCATTCATTTATTCATTCATGATATACACAGAGAGAGGCAGAGACACAGGCAGAGGGAGAAGCAGGCCCCATGTAGGGAGCCCAACATGGGACTCGATCCCAGGATTCCAAGATTGTGCCCTGGGATGAAGGCAGGTGCTTAAACCACTGAGCCACCCCAGCTGCCCATGGTTAAAGGTGTTTTAAGGTCCCCAAAACAATTATGGAGATATTAAAAGTGATCATTTCAAAGATCATGTAATGATGTGGAACAACTTGAGTGTTAAGTGGAAATAAGCAAGTGCACAATAGTACATGTTTTGTGAAATGGAAGTATCCTATAGGTACATAAAAACAGGAACAAAAACAAAGTTAGGCCATGTCTGGATAGTAGAAATATGGCTTTGCTTTTCTCTTTTTGTGATTTCTCTTTTTTAAACCTTTCTGAATTAAAAAAAATTTTTTGTCAATAGCATTGTCTCATGAATCAGAAAAAACCATTCTTTTACAAATATGGTAGTGATACGCATTCAGGTTATAATTATTCATTTATGTAACACACATTCATTGATTATCTCTGTGTCAGGAGCTCTGCCAAGTGTATCAGCAATGACTCTTAGTTTGCATGCAAATGAAACTGTCTAACTTGAGCAAAAAAGAATTTACTAGAAGGTTATCAGATAGCTAAGAGAATTGCCAAGAATGGGGGTGCTGACAAAAAACAACCACCAAAAAAAACAGGCTTGGAAGCAAACCAGAACCTAGCCAGCTCCAGGCTCTAAATATCAGGTGCTTAGAGAAACAGGGTCCAGCCAAGAGCAGGCTGCTTGTTGCTAGGCCATGGTCTGCCAGTAGTTTATACCTGGGATCGCCTTCTCCTCCCCTCCCAGCCTCCTGGGCATCAGGCACCTAGATTAGCAGGTCCGCTGCCCCTTTTCTGAACAAAGAAACAAGAAAGATGGGTGACAACCCACCAAAACAAAAAGACAGAACTAAAATGCCCATTACCCGAGGACTTGTAGGCCAGCGGGTTGAATAGCAGCCAGCTCTCCTCCTCCTCAGGGAGCATCTGAGATGCAGAATCATAGTTACCACAAGGTTCATGGTACAGTGTGCGTGGTGGTCTTTACCCAGGAGATGCTGTTTTCTCCTATAGTCCGCAGTGACATGTCTGGAAGAGCAGGCTTTCAGACTTGATCTTTGTGTACTGGCAGGATTTTGAGGGAAGGTCCCGTTCTCAGGTAAGGTAAGAAGCAGCGAAGGGATTATCCAAAAACAGTTTAGCAGAAGCAAGAACTATAGTTTGGAAATGGATGGGACACCGGCTCAAGTCTAAGCCTGTTTTTATTCTAACTTCCCTTACATTTAGCGAGTCTTGTAGTGATGTGTGAGTTTGGTCCACCATGAAAACTGTGGTCTCGGTTCCAATAGCTTGGTACATAATACCAAACCTCCATAGATAAGTTGGTATTATTTCCATGGTTCTTGTCATAAATAGGAAATGTCTGTGGTGAGCTGGGTAATCTAATGCTCAGTTTCATGTTGCTTTTATAATTATAAACTCTTCCCTGAGGAAAGACTTGGAAATGGAAGGGAAAAGAAGGACATTGTTCTTTAGTTCTAAAAAACAGGATCTAGGAAATCTTAAATTACCAGGCGGGGCCCCCACTCTGGGCACTACCCTACAAGAGCTCAGCTACTCTATCCCCCCAGCCTCTGTGCAACTTTACAGCCACACCCCTCTGTTCCAGTCACAGACTTCCTGGACTTTCCTGCTCAAAAGGCTCCTGGGCCCAAGGGTGGCTGAGGAAAGACTGTTCATGGGGAGTGTGGATGGAGCTTGGACAGGTCGATAGTGTTGGTGCTAGAGGTTAGGTAGAAAGAGCCAAGAGGGCCAGGTAGGAGGCTGATTCTCCTTACTTTGCTGGGTTCTGGAATTCAAAAGATCTGAGTTTTTAAAAAAGCTTTAATTCATTTGAGAGAGGGAGAGAAAACACAAGGAGGTAGGGGCAAAGGGAGCCTGACATGGGGCTGGATCCCAGGATCTTGAGATCATGACCTGAGCCAAAGGCAGACACTTAACCAAATCAGCCACTCAGGGGGCCCCAAGAGATCTGAATTTAAACCTGGCTTCTACGTTGTTTTGAAGGCATATTTGTCAAGCTAGGCAGGTAGAACATATCTAACAATTTTTATCTTGATTTATCATATTTAAATGTATAATAATTAAGGCTCCATTTGTGCTCCTACTCCCTCAAATGTTAGGATTGGGCATGCTCAGTTAAGTCTTTTAGAAAGGTGGTACTCAGTTGTTCACACACACACACACACACACACAATTAGCTACTTGTGCAATAATATAGATCATAAGAAAAGTGGATTGCACTCCTGTGATTATAGCTAACATATTGAACAAGATGCATTCAATCCTCACCCCAGTATTTCACCTGTGTATCTTAATTAATCTTCATAATAGCTCCATAAAATAGGTCATTCAAGGCAAAATATCATGCAGTTAGGTAGGGTAATGAAGAGGAGTCAAACTCTGGCTCTTTGAAATCTGATGTCAGTAGATAAGAAAAGTTTTTTTTGGAGTCCTTGAACCTTCAATAATTTACAAATCACTGGATTAATCAACCCACTCTGACTCTCCAGTCCTCTGATTCAGCATTTCTGTTCATGCAAATTTCCCCATGAAAAGGGAAAAGTAAATGCTTTGATGGCCTCCCTGTGTTCAGTATTATGATTAACCAAATGATCAAAAGCAAAAATCAATATCTGGTTGCTGTGTAAGAAACACATTTAATTTACATCTTAAAACAGATGTCAGTTAGGGGATTCCTTTTGCCAGTTTTCAAAGGAATTGCCAATTACATCATTAGTGATGAAGGTAAATTAGCAATGAAGAATACCTTTGTTTTTCGTATAAAGCACTGGTTCGTAACCCCAAGCCTCCGTTTTCCCCGCTGTCCAGCTGAATCAAGAGGACTCTATCCAAGTTCCATCACTCTTTTAAAAACAAGTTATAGGAGGGAAAGAATGGGCATGAGCTCGCTCACACCTTCAGTCCCAAATATAAACTCTATGATAGAGTCAACACAATCACTTTTCAAATTCAAGGTTGACATCCTATTTAAGAAACTCTTTTTTAGCTGTTTTCTGGAAAGAACTTGATCCCTTTGCTTTGAAGGGTGGTCATTTGAGTCATGCAAATAGATATTTGTAGAGTACACTGATTTTTCAAACTAAGTTGTTCTCAGTCATTAGCTGGGTTGCCCACCTGCCTAATTTAGTTGCACTGCCTGACCCAGGAAAAGAACTTTCAAGGAGGGAAGAGTAGAAGACTTCATTTGTTTAAAAAATTCTTCCCCCAAAGTAGAGACAGTTGCTACGTGGGTATGATTTAATTTCTAAAAATATAAACACTGATGGGAGGGGATGGTGGTTAAAGGGAAAAAACTCTTAAATGTAGAGTTTTCTTGTCTAGGTTTCAGAGACATGGAAACAAATAATAAAAGGAAATTTCCAATAATATTTGAGTAACAGCCATTCATGACTTGAGTTAAATAGTAGTTTGTTTTACCCCTTCATATCCAAAGAGTACCTAAATTTAATCAGCCTTCTTGCATTTCCCCCTCCCTATCCCCACTGCCATAGCATCTCTCAATTAGACCTTGTATCAGCCTCTTACCTGTTCTGTCTTCACTCCCACCTCAAAAGGAGCATCTGATTATCACCATCTCATTGAAAACTTACTGCCCAGCTTCTGTTCCCTGACCCTACCTCCTACCCCCAAATCTTTCACCTGATTTTCAGTTGCCCTTCTTAAAGCAATCATCACACTGTTGTATAGATGTTTTCTTACTTGGTTCCCTTCTTGTACTAGACTGAGAACTCTTCTAAAGCAAGTAACTTGTCTCTTAGTGTTTGTATCACCAGCACCGAGCTTTATGCGTATGTATGTCAGGTCTTTAATAAATGTTTGTAGGAGGAAAAAATGTTTGTGGGTAAATGCCTGTTACTTAGGCTAAAAAATGAGTCTAGATGCAAAAAAGGTAATGTCATGGTTTAAAATTCTAGATTGGGACCTAGCAATGGTCTAATCCATTTCCTTCACTAATATTAGCATAGAAATTCCCCCTCACTACTTTCTATAAATGAAAAACATGTGGAAGGAAAGATTAATACTCTGTTTCTGGTTAGAGACAAATTCTCAAATTGGATATGGGTATAAAGTAGACCTTATAAATACTAAGAGCCAGGAATAGAATAAATAAACTGTGCTTCTTAAAAAATAGTAAGAATAATTATTTGATTTCTAGATGCAACTTACACTTCTCTGATGTCTCAAACCTGGTATGAATATGCATGGTCGATGATGCTTAAATATTAGTTGGTTTTTATATGGAAAGCTGGGGTTTTATTCACTTCTGCTCTGTTGTTTGGTACCACGTGTTTCCATAGTAACAGATGCACTATAAAATGAGAAAAACCTGGAAGACTTGGGAAGGAAATGAATCAAAATAAGTGGTTTGAGTAAGGGGTCCCCCAGTGTGGGGCTGGGGTCTCATCAGGCTTCTGGTCTCAGATACTTGTGGCAGGATGCCCAGAAAGAGAAGATTCAAGGGTAATAACTGGAAAGGATTTTAAAGGCAGTGTATGTAGATACCCTGCAATGGCAGTTACAATGTTGACTTCAGCTTGGATTCCCGTGGAAGGTACCTGGATTGCCATATTAGCAGTCTACACTGGTTGAAAGAAACACTCAACACTCAGAGTCCACTAATAAGGAATCAGAACAATTTTACTATCTGTGAAATATAGTTGAGGTGTCATTTTAAAGCTGGAAAGTGTAGGAGAACACTGTGAATTAGGTACTAACATTTGACTGCCGTTTTAGAGCAGAGTCTTGTGGCCTAGATGTGTTCTGTTTGGCATACATAGTGTGAAATTTCCCCTAAAAATTCAGGGTTTTTTTCTCTTATAAAAATGATATATACACAAATACAAAATTTGCCAGTATTGTGTTCCCTTATGGCATCCATCCATTGTGCTGAGTAACAGCTGTCTCCATCATCAACAGGTAATGGAGGCTTCACTTTGTCACAATTTCCATTACTCCCTGTAGGATCCCATCAGGCCATTTTAATTGTTTATGTTGCCCTCTTGTCCCTTGAAGCCTTTGAATTTGTCATCTTTGGATTATAGGAGAGGATTGCTTTATGGTTTTGAACCATTATTATACAATGTTCCTTCTTAATCTCATTTCCTGAAAATATAAGCCGATTTATTCAATAATTTAAATATCAGGCAAATAAGATTTCAGAAAGATACATTTTTTTAGAATGCTATCCTAGGGGAAAAATATTGAGTTAAGCCTTCTTACATATTTGGTGGGAATATTTGCATAGTTAGGCTTCAGCACCTCAAATTCTTCAATATTTTTGCAATACTGGATAATTATTAAAAACTTCCTCATGTGTTCCATTTGAATTAAACCAAAATAGAAAAGGAAATCATATGGTCTCGAGCTTCCTGGAGGTAGGGATTATCAAAACTCAGAAGAATGCTATCATATTTCATATGATACTATCATCTGGAAAATATAAAACATTCAGAATGCAAATATGCCCACAGAAGTGAAGTAGAACCTTATAAATGATGTGCACTCTATAGAATAGCTGGAAGAATCTCAAAATCAATATTGGAATCACCCAGGGCGACTGAGAATAATGATATCACTGTACCTTACTAAAAAAAGTAATGAAAAACAAATGAGATAGAAAATTCCAGAGTTGTCCCTAGAGTTACTATTTGTTCGAGATAGGAGAGAGAGCGAAGACTTTAGAAAGCTTCCCAGGCAGCCTGGGTGGCTCTGTGGTTTAGTGCAGCCTTCACCCCAGGGCCTGATCCTGGAGACCCGGATTGAGTCCCACGTCGGGCTCCCTGCATGGAGCCTGCTTCTCCCTCTGCCTGTGTCTCTGCCTCTCTCTCTCTGTCTCTATCTCTCATGAATAAATAAATAAATAAATACAATTTAAAAAAAACGGTTTCCCAGTTCTTTTTAGACCTCAACTTGATTTTAAACACAGAGCACAGCCTGCCTGTTGAAGGGGGTTTTCTTTCCTAGGTAAACCTGGGTGCACAAGGACTGTCGATGTCACTATAAAACAAAAACCTTTGGTTCTAAGTTAATTACTTAACTGGTAGGATTAAAATAAAAATAACTGGATCTTTCAGGGTTGTGCCTGCTTGCTTCTGCTTTGTTTTTGCTTTTGGACAGGTTAGATAAAAAAAATAGGATTAAAGGATAAAAATTTAAAAATAGGAATAAAATAGATAATATAGTGACCATTCGTAACTAGTCCTTCATTTATTCAACAGACATGCATAGAGTACTGCTGCGTTTACTAGGGAGGCACTTGAAGGAACATAAGATAAAAATCCCTCCTCTGCAGGGAGAGGTAGTAAACAATAAATCTAAGAAATGGAATGTTGGAAAGTGATCAGAGCTTTGAAAAAAGAGTGGGATCAAGGGGTTAGGAAGTGGGTGAGATGGTGACAGGAAAGGGTGCAGTTTAAATAGGGGGTCAAGGGGCACGTGTGTGGCTCAATCAGTTAAGCGTCTGCCTTCTACTCAGGTCATGATACCAGGGTCCTGGGATTGATCTCTGTGTTAGGCTCTCTGTTCAGCGGGGAGTCTGCTTCTCCCTTTCCCCTCTGCTCATGCTCTCTTTTGTGCTCTCATGCTTGCACGCTCTCTCTCTCTCAAATAGATAAAATCTTAAAAAAAAATAGAGGGGTCAGAATATACCTTGTTGAGAAGGTGACATTGAAGAAGGGAAGATCTACCCATGTAGATCTATCTTGTAATGTATATGGGAAAACATCCCAATGGAGAGAACCCAGTGCACAGGCTCCAAGGTGCAATGCCTGGCTTGTGTGGGGAAGTGCAGAGAAGCCAGTGTGGCTGGAACAAAGTGAAGGGGGGATCAGAGCCAGCAGGGCCTGACAGGCAAAAGTTAACTAAACCTTAGCCTTTTCTTTGAGCAAGATGGGGAGCCAGTGGAGAGATTTGGGGAGAGGATAGGATCTGGTCAACAGGAATCTCTTCGGCTTTCCCCTTGAGAAGGGGAAAGTATGAAAGTGGGGACACTGATCAGGGGAACATTGTGATAATTCAGATGAGAGAGATGGTGCTGTGACCAGACCATAAAAGTGGTGAGTTGTGACCCAATTTTTAAGTATTTTGAAGGTAGTGTTTCCTCAGGATTAAGTATGGATTATGAGACAAAAGGAGGAATGACTCCAGAGTTTTTGACCTCAGCAACTAGGAGAATGAGATTGTCTTCACCTAAGAAAGAGAGGACTGTGGGAGAAGAGTTTCTGGAGGTAAATTAGGAGTTTAGTTTAAACAGTGGGTATCTACTTCTGCTGGAAATGTTGAGTAGTTTGTGAGTCTGGAATTAAGGAGAAAAGTCTGGGCTGGAGGTAGAGATGAAGACCTCACCAAAGCAAGTGAGTTTAGATATTGAAGGAATCCAAAGGCTGAATCTTGGGAAGTTCCCAATGAAGAGTTTGGATACAAGAGGTGGATCCAGCAGAGCCAGCTACTCTAGGATCTACCCCATCACATATGTGGTGGTTGACTGGGTACACTTTGGGGTGATGGGACTGACTGGGTTACATGACCCTGATCCTCAGCAGGCTACCTTCAGCCTGTTCACAGGGCACCTGAGCAGAGATCCAAGGGAAAAGGGAAGCACACAGGCATTTTAAGGCCCAGACCGGGAGAAGGTACACTGTAGTCACATTCTCTTGGTCAAATCAGGTGTCAAGGCCAGCCCAGGTTTAAGGGGTAGAGAAGAAGACTCTACTTAAAGAAAGTTACTGCACAATTACATTGCAAAGATTGTGGACACAGAGGTGGAGGTTAGGGCCATTTTGCAGTGTATTCCAGTTTGCATAAGATTGACCTCTTGACCTCTTGGAAAAACTCTCAAAATTTTTCATTTGGAAATAGAATTTTAGTTTTGGGTCAAAACTCAACGTTGTTCTTGAGCTACTGAGGATACTATTACTGCAGTCCTGCTAATTCTTTAGATTTTTCTTAGTGAAAATAGCTTTTCACACAATTACATGTTGACAAAATTTGAACTAGTGTTCTGTCTCCTGGGGTTTTAATAATTCCCAGGATGAAATTATGGCACATAGTAGGTGCTCAAGAAGCTATTTATTTCATTATAAAAAGAAAAGCTATACTTCAGAGTTAGAACAATGATATTTATCATAACAGATTATTTAAGCACTTATTTGCCAGATATTATTATATGCATTATGTGCACTATCTTATTAAAACTTTCCAATTGGGTTATAAATTAGGTGCTGTCATTATTCTCATTTTATGACTAGTAACTGGCAGAGTCCCCATCCAGTAGCAGATTTTCTCCCGCAAGCAAAAAGATTAAGGCAAAAAGTATTTTCTCAAGTTCTAAAACCTAATTCCTCTGACCTCTGTTTTAGGTTGGGATTCTCCACGCGCCCCAAAAAAGCCAACCTTGAGCCACCAAGGATTCAGGAGCAAGTAGTTTATTTGGAAAGTTACAGGAACACCATTAGGAGAGAAGGGGAAGTAACATAAGGAAGGAAAAAACTACCAAAATTGGAATTTACTACTGGTGGAACAGGAAATGGTGTATAACTCATGCTTCAGAATTATTCTATCCAAAAAGGAAGAGCTGAGATACCTATACACCAAATCCCATCTGTAACTGGTTGAAGACCGTACCCAGGGGATGTTAGTTCATCTGTATTTCCAACCTTCTGTGGTTTGGAAAAGCTCCTAGGAACACAGTGCAGGTAGTTGCAAGTCAGACATATGGGTGGCATTAACAGGGGTTGACATATCCATACCTGTTTCTTCCTTAGTGTATGCCTACAGAACTTCAGAGGTCATTTTTTTTTATTAAAAAAAAAACAAAACTGAGTGTATTGATTGCGCTCTCTATTAACATAGACAAGGACACTACATGTATAATAGGTAAAAGGACATTGAACCAGAGGTAAGTTACACTCATGGTCATTCCAAATGAATGCAGTAATATAACTATTGGTGTTGACTTGGGGTCTTAGATAATTAAGCATGCAGTTGTTAAATGTATCTGATATTGAAAAATGGGACAGAAGTAAGGCTACAATTGACCTTGTGACAAAACAGTATAAAATATTCCCCAGGAATAAATCATTTACCCATGTAATGCAATTGCATTCTTGTCAGGCACTGGTAGACCAGTTGGTCAGCCATCTCCTCCAAGGCATTAATGGAACTCTGTGTCCCAAATAATGTATTTCATGCCATGGTCATTTTTTAGTGACAGGTAACAGGAAAGCAGAGAAAATTTAGAGAAAATATAATAAAAGTTGTGTCTATTGGCATGAATAATAAAAATGGTCTTGAGTCTGGGCCTGGCTAAGAACTCCAAACCAAAAATAATTTTGCATAGAGCAAGAAGGGGGCGAAACACATATGCTGAGGGCAGAGAGACAAGGCTTAGTCATATTTATATATGGATATACAGTAGACATTGGTGCATTTTAACTGGGGATTGAAATGTACTTATTCAGCAAGAAATGAGGAATGGGTATTGGGCAGGCAGTTAGAGCCTACAGTGTAGTTTCAGAAAAATAACCCAGATGGTTCCCTTGATGAGAATTATCAGTTGAAGTGGTTTGGGATTGTAGGGAAAGTGTTTTAAGATTGACCATCTGCCTCAAATGGTGTGGTATAAGAAGGGGGATCCAAAGTTGATGTGGTCATATCAGGCTTAGCAGGTCCCAGATCATTGTGCTTTTAAAATAATATCTGTTAAGCCTTGGATTTTTGAAGTATTGTTTTAAAAACTCATCATCATCAGTATAGCAAGGAGCCCTCTAGGTTTGCTTTTTTCTCCCCACCCCCACCATCGGACAGCACCTTGGCAGCTGGAAGTTCCCACCAGGAATGGCAGAAACATGTAGAGTCCTTTTGTAATTTCTGGTGTACCTAAAGGGATAAGGAGGAGAAATCTGAAGAGCACTATCAGGGCCAGAGGAAGAGAGGTCCTCAGTGGCTTTGGACCATCAACATTGAGCCCTTCTTTATGGTCTTTGGTTGCTCTAACTGTTAAACCCCTGAGGATTATAGTTTCGCCCTTCCCTATTCAGAACTTTAGGGTTTACCATTCAGTTCCTTTATATTCAGGACATCTGTGTTGTAAAAAACTTCAGGGATACCATTCACATCTGGTCTGTATGAATGGTGCTTCCTGGTGGTGTAGTCCACAGCCTGAGGGGCCACCTGCAGTGACAACACTTAGAGTGTCATTAGTTGGATTGAAACTTTGTGGAGTGGATCACCATGCCTTGTAATCCTGTGTTTTCTATTCCCCTTCCTTCTCCCTCCCTGTGGACTATAACGGGGCTTGAGAGAAGAAGGTAGATCTTAATTATTTATAATAAAGCCTCTCACATGGCATCCTCTGTGTTGAGTTGCTCAATACATCTTTATAAAATACATGAATGAGGATAATGCCATGACTTGTGCACCTTGATGAGGTGTTGGGCTCCATGCGAAGTATTTTGCAAGTTGACGTTCCTTAATCCAAACAGCATCTGTGTTGGGTGTTTTCAAGAACTGGTCATTGATATTGTGGAGAGGTGAATTCAGAGGGCTCCTGAAGGAGTAGCCAGGATGACTGTTCTAGAAGAGGAGTAAAGGACAGGATAGGATAGTTTCAGGGCAGCTTGGGGGTAGGAAGCTGAAAGTTCCTGTTTGGAGCCTTCTCTTTTTATCTTTGAAGATGGAGGCAAAGTTACCTGCTCATTTTGAGGAGGAAGGGTGTGGTGGTCTTGGTAGTGGCAATGGCAGCTTTAAGGAAAGTGGAGAAGGTATGTACTGGTCTTTGCAGAAGTTTGGAGAGACTTAGATGCTCAGAGGCCCTGGCATTTCTGTGTATTTCCACCAATTTTTATTAATGAAACCATGGCTGTAAGTGAAAACCCCAATTATACATATTCTTTGTATCTACCAAAAAAATGAGATTGGCCCACTTAATTAGAATCTAAAAGAAATCACAGGTGCTTTGTGTACCGAGGGGAAATTTGAATTTTGTCAAATGCATTTAAAGAAAATAAGTATTATTTCCACTTCTGTTGATTCATTTTCATGAAAGGTGGTATAATGAGGGGGAAATACTGAATGGACTCCCTATAGGCTGAAGTTGTATTTTGCAGCCTGATGCTATGGGAAGCACAGACTGAGTGTCTTCAACCAGATTCTTTTCTTGAAAAAGACTCAACTCAAAGAGATTGAGCTCAAAGTGTACCAAGCAAAGTAGGATTCCACCAACCTGAAATGTCCAGGGATACATCTGGATCAGGAGCTCAAAGGTATGATCATGGTGCCATTTCTTGCCATTTCCCAGCTGTGTGTGTTTTTGGATGGGATTCATCCTCAAATAGGTTCTCCCACTTTTTTTCTGGCAAGATGGGCCCCTACAACTCTAGGTTTAGATCCCACAAATGTTAAAATCCAGAAAATGCTTGCCAGCCTAAGAATTCCAACAAAATCTTGGGATTGGATTTCTGTGTTACTTTTGTTGGTCACATGAAAGTGCCTCTTCCTAGTCTCATTACTTGGGGGATGTATTGCCTTTTGACCCCACTTGAGCCCAAACCTGTCCCCAGAGTCAGAAGTCAGAGTGGAGTTATTTCCTCCTGAATTACCTGGACCATGGATTGGCGGGTAGAGAGGATTCATAAGGAATATCAATATGTTGTTATCAGAAGCAGGGAGCAATGGATGTAGTCATGAAAAAAAATTTCCTTAGAATGGATAAAAGTAAAATTGACCATTGTAATTCTATTCCCTACAAAGTTTTCTGGCCCAGTGAAATTTCTCTGGTCACATGATTTTGGCAGCTCTAATTTGTTGGACTGATTGTATTTGAAAATGTCTATTTTTCCTGGAAATGAATTAACAGCTTCCAAAGACACTATACATAGATTCTTTTTCCTCATCCTCTTGTGATCTTCGCTTTTTATCTTTGTGTCCTAATTTTGCCATTGTACTGCTGCTTCTATTTTGGAACCTTGGTAAGAAATAGATTTGTGTACATATACTGATTTAGTATGAAATTAAAATGAAAATTCATTTGCATATTCAGAACCTAACTTAATGGGAATAAAATCAGTGATAATTGCAACCTGTTTCTCAGGGAAATGAACATATGTGGGTTAGTGGGGAAGTAACATCCTACCAAACTATGATGCCATGTAGGCACCCAAGTCCTCAACCTCTCCTGATATCTTGTCTTTGGTTTTATCCTGTTCTGTATATTTTATCTCCATGATTTAAGTGATTTGCTATCGCAATGCCCTATGTAGCTTCGTGTTTTGTTAGATCTGTTCTACTCTTGGACGGGACAAATTGGAAAGCACCTTTGGTAATTATTCTGTTATTATTTAGTTGAAATGATGTCCAGTACCATTGTTTGTATTATTTCTACTGTCCTCTTGCCAGCCTATGTTATATTTTAACAGTGTACACCTACCATTATGTTGGTTTTGGATGTCTGTGCATTTTTGAGAAAATGGCAAACTTAGAATCCCATGTAGTGACTGCATTCAGCCCCACTGAACCCATAATGTTTTCAGTTTTTTCCATGGAGCGTTATCAGATATATGTACTTTATGTTAAATTCATCTCTTATTCAGAGATTAAACATCAGTGGTCTTCAGAATATCAGGTCTGTGCAAATCTTTAGGTATATTCGCTTTCCTTGATGTGGTTTGTGTTGTTGGTTCTTGCAGATAGCTTTCTATAAAACTGCTGTTAGCTGCTGTTCCCAGGTTGATGGATTGGCAGTTCCAGGTCCCTCTCTTTCCTTTCCCTTTCCTTCTTTTGAGTTGCCTTCTTGGAAAATCTGTATGTCTATTTTCTCCTTCAGAAAAGAGAATATGAGGTCCTCTTCCCAGGAAAAAAACATTCTTCCTATGGGACAATTTTCCTCCAGACCAAAGAACAGAAAGAACATTGAATAGAAAAGTGTTTGATGGGATTATTCATTCTAAATTTTCATTTCTTCATTTTTCATTTCTTCATTTTGTTTTTCTTTTCAAAAGATTCTGCAGCCTTTAATTTTCACAACAGAAGCAATTGAATATTTGTGTTGGAAATAGCAGCTGAATTTTTATGAGACAAAGGTAAGCTGATGACCTTAGCTGCTCTGTGACCCTGTGGGGAGGAAGGTTCTGCTCCTGGGGTCTGGTTGTGTCTGGCATTCACCTGGTTCAACTTTATTAATTCAGAATTGACAGTTGGGGAATCTGATATAAATCGTAGGGGCTAATGTGCTGTGTATCTCTGTACCTGCCATGACAGTTAACTAAGCAAAACCTCACTATTACAAAGGCATTTTGAATAGGGGAAGACATTGGATCCTGAGTTTGGCACATGTGGGTTCCAGGACCTGTTGGGACAATTGCAGACTATGGAAATTGACCCAATTTATTAGTTACTCTGAGCATTGATTTCCTAAGCATCAAAAAAAAAAAAGTGACTATTAGGTAACTCATTAGGGTTGCTGTGGGTTAGCAGCATCCCTGACCTCCTTTTACACATTTCTTCCCCACCATATGAAATTATCTCTTTCAGTGATCTGTTTATCATTTATTACTGTTATTTTTTTACTTTATTTTATTTTATTATGACGTTCCTCCATCATTAAAATCTCTTCCTCACAAGATCAAGGACTCTGTCTACTGTGTTTAGCCCTTTATCTCCAGGGCCTGGAACATATTTGAGGACCAGTAAATATGTGTTGACTGAATGGAAAAAAAAAACATGCTTGGCACTGCACAGGCACTCAATAAATGTACATTGTCATTTGCTGATACCTGAGGCTCTTCTGTGTGTAGTCTTGAAAGTCTTTCATTTGGATATGTTTTTTTTGAGTGTACAGATTTAAAACTATACCAAGAGCTTGAAGCTTTAGTGATTTTGAGATCCCACTTCTGCCACAAACTGTTATTATGTTGAATGCCCTTATGTGTATATTCTTAAATTCATATTAAACCATGATTTTGCTTCAATAAAAGAAATACCAGAGAAGTTAAGAGAATTGGTTCAGTTACATGTGGTTAGTAGCAGGTACGAGATGAGTGTTCAGATATCCTGTCTCCTAGTATTGTCCCTTTACTTCATGTCTGTATAGTACTAGTTCTAATTGAATAATAAAACCAGCAATAATAATGGGAATGGCAGTCAACCTTTATTTCGCTCTTCACTGTGGCCGATGTGATGCTCACAGTAACCCCCAGAGGTTAATACTGTAGTAATCCCCATATTTCAGATGGCGAACTGAGGCTTTATTTACTTACCCAAGGTTACGCTGCCACTTCTGAATCCATATTCCTGCAGAGCCCGCCTTCATAACCACAAAGCCATACTGACCCCAGAGTGCCAGTTCCCATAATTGAGAACTTTTATTAAAGCAGAATGACCTTCGCTCTTCAATTACTCCATACCTGCAGTTCCACTATAGTGTGACTTTTGAGTTCCCCCAAATGGTGCATGTATTTTCTGCTTTACAAGAGCAGTCTTCACATTGTGCTGTGAGAAGCTGGGGATTTGGCCTGAAGGAAGGGAAAACCAGAGAATAACTCTGGTTTGAGTTGTTTGAGAGTCAGGCAGTAGCTGTCATCAGGCATGTGAAATAGAAGTGTATTGGATTGTATTTTCCCCAGAGTAGGTTGGTGGGATTAAATTTAGTTACCATTTTAGTAGGCAGAAGAAAGGAAAAATTTCCACATAGTAGAAAAAAAAAAGAATTGCTACAGTAGACCTTTAATCATAATAAGGACTTCATGTGAATCACTAGAGGCCATAGTAAGAACAGATTATCCAGAGCACAAAGAATCAGAATAGGACCATGATAACATTATACCTGAACAGTGATTTGGCATATGGAAGTAATTATTGTTCTGTGTAGGACTTGGGGATGTTCTGCTTTTGGGGATGGAGCAATGAGTATGTGCTCAAGCTGAGTGTGTGATTTTGGAGAGTGGCTCCAGGTGAGAGGGGATGGCCCAGTAGCATCACCTGGACCCTCATAGTGCCTTTCTTCCCAAGAACCTTTAAGCACTCTGCAAATGGATTTCAGTTTTTCACTCCATGAATTCCCAAGAAATGGTGACAGGTAATCATATTTCTGTTTTCAGTGCAGATGTTAAATCAGATTTATATGGCTAACAGTATGGATAGCAAAAGTACTGCACGACTTCCAGGTGGCCACCCTCGTGCCATTACTATCGCCTTGCACAGGTGCTCAAAACATGGAGTTGGAGGGATTCTGAGTCCAAAAGGGATTCAGAGCAGTGAGATTTTGAATGGAAGATGTTTTAGTAGGAACTTACATTTTTACTTTGTATACCTAAACAGTGACAGAATCACAAGCTTTTGCAAGGTAAACTAAAAATCCTAACTGATAAAGTAACAGCGTGATATTTTACTGGCAACTTTTCTATAACGCTTTCTAAAACAAGAGTGCATCTTGTAATTCCTGCTATCTTAAATTCAATGAAATATGTTAATATTAACCATTAGCAATTTTTGAAAGCTAAGCATTGGGCTAAGCCCTTTGTATGCATTATATGGTTTATTTTCTTAATCCCATTTCACCGATGATGAACCTATGGTTTGAAAAGGCAAGACAATTCACAAAAATACAAATAATTTCATCACCTTTCCCGTGTAGAACTCTTCAGTGGTTTCACATTGGATCTGAGTAGAATCTAAACTCCTCACAGGCTCTGGTGCCCTTTTATGATATGATCCCTATCCACTTCTCCCATCTTATCTATCTTCCTCTGCCTGACTCCACTGTTCACATTCACTTGCCATTCTCTGTGCTTTGAATGGGCTTGCCCAAGAACATTCAGCCTAAAATAGGCAATCAATCCCTATCATATCAAGTGGCTTCATTTTAATTTTATTTAAAGTATTTTTATTAAAGCTTAACCTATATACAAAAAGTACACGCATCTTAAGAATATAACTTGAGCTTTTGCAAAGTGTACTTACCTGCCTACCAGCACCCAGCTCAAGACAGAATATCACCAGCATCCAGAAGCCCCTCCATGTTTTCCCTTCTAGTTGCTATACTGTAAGGGTAACTGCCACCCTGGCTTTTTAAAGAAATTTAAATTCAATTAGCCAACATATAGTACATAGTTTCAGACGTAGTGTTCAATAATTTACCAGTTGTGTGTAACACCCTGACTTCTATCAGCACTGAGTAAAACTGGGATCAGAAGTCCTTGCTTTTGCCTGGATTCCTTTGTTTAATATATATTTTAGTTTTTTAAATGATTTTATTTATTTATGAGACACAGAGAGAGAGAGAGAGAGGCAGAGATATAGGCAGAGGGAGAAGCAGGCTCCTTACATAGAGCCTGATGTGGGACTCGATCCCAAGACCTCAGGATCATGACCTGAGCCTAAGGCAGATGCTCAACTACTAAGCCACCCAGGTGCCCCAATATATTTTTAAAAATATTTTATTTATTTGAGAGAGATAGGAGAGAGAGAACAAGTGGGGTGAGGGGCAGCAGGAGAAGCAGACTCCCTGTGGAGCAGGGACACTGATGTGAGACTTGGTCCCAGGATCCTGGGATCATGACCTGAGCTGAAGGCAGATGCTTAACCGACTGAGCCACCCAAGTGCCGTCAATATTTCATCTGTGAGTAGTTCACTCATTCTCATTGTTATGTAGTATTTCATTGTATGGCTATACCACAATCTGTTTAGTTTACTGTCTATGGGCATTTAGCTGGTTTTCAGTTTGGGAGTATTACAAAGAGTGCTGCTGTGACATTCCTGAATATATATATATTCATGGGAATTGGTCTTAATTCTATTAGAAATGTGTGGTATGTACTTACTTAAACTTTTCTGTCTAGCTCTACCTCTATTAAAAAGTAATCTTAGGAAAGTAAAGAACTTGCTTAGAGTTTGTCTTGTTTGTGGTTATTTCTGAGCTTTATTGAGAGATAATTGTCATATGATAATCTGTGTATTTAAATTTTACGATTTGGGTTTTGATCTACGTGTATACCTATGAAACCATTGCCACAGTCAAGATAATGAACAAATTTGTCACCCCAAAAGTTTGTTTGTTCCTTACAATCTCTTCTCTCTTATCTCCTGTCCCAGACAACCACTGACTTGATATCACTATATGTTTGCATTTTTTAGAATTTATAGAAATTGGACCATAAATCTTTGTTTCTTGCAGCATAGTTATTTTGAGATTCATCTTGCATGTATCAGTAGATTTTTATTCATGAGTACTATTTTATTGTATGGGTTTACTACAGTTCATTCATCTGTTGATGGGCACTTGAGTTGATTCCACTTTCTGTCGCTTAAATAATGCTGCTAGGAACATTGATGTACATAAGCTTTCATGCATGTGCTTTCACTTCCCTTGGGTACGTAGCTAGGAGTGAAATGGCTGAATCATACAGTGGGTGTCTGCTTAATTCTATAAGAAACTGTCAGTCTATTCTCTGTGTAAGAGTTCTAGTTGCTTTCTATCCTTTCCAGCACTTTGATCTGTTTTTTTTTTTTCATTTTAGCTAATCTAGTGGGAGTGGCAGGATCTTGTAGTTTAATTCACATTTCCTTAATAACTGATGATGTTGAGCATCCATTTATGTATTACTTGCCATTTGTCTTATTTAGTGAAGTATCTGTTAAAATTTCTTGTTCCTTTTTAAAATCTTTCTTGTTAAAGAGATTATGAAGCTTTTAAAAATATACTTGACATAAAAGGCTTTGGCTAGATAGATATTTTACAAATATTTTGTCCCAGACTGTGGCTTGCCATTTCATTCTTATAACAGTGTCTTTTGTTTTCTACTGTTATGGGAAACTAGAACAGTGGTTGGCACATGTTGGTGCTCCAAAGTTGTTCCTTGGAAAGCAGACTTAGTGAAAGGTGGTCCCCTTGCAAGCATCTCAGATTCCAGATCAGGTTTCACCAAGCGAGGGCTCCTGATCTGAATCCTATAGATTACACATATAGACATGTGTACTATATAATGTAATATATTTACTTGAAGGAATTTTTGACATAGTAATAATAATAGCTAACATGGTTCTTCGGACTCTGTGCTAAGCCCTGGTCTAAGCACTGTTATTCATTAAAAAAAAGAAGTAAGAGAGATAAATTATAGCCCCTATTATGAAAAGAAGGAATCTAAGGTTGATGGAGATGAAGACCTCTTGTCCAAAGTCATGAAGAGGGAAGCTGGTGAAGATAGCATTGGAGCAAGCTATTCTGGCTCCTTAGTTCACAGAGGGCAGATGTGTGGAAGGCATAAAGGTAATTAGAGGGAACATCATGACTTTTCTGTGATACCACTTGGCATTGTTTTACTGGCTGTGTGAGCACATACTTTTATTTTTTGAAGGGTACTTAAAGGTAATATTGTAAAACGGTTACATGCACTCAGGAGTTGGACTACTTAATTTCAAGACATAGACATGTAGGTACAAGATGGTCTAAACTTCTTATTAGGCTATTATCAAATATTCTACTCAGTCTTGTTTTAAGATGAGGTAGAAAAATGGATCATAATTAAGACAAAAATAAAACATTTTACTCAAAAAAAAAAATAAACTTCTTGTGGAGACCAGTTAGGATGACTGTGGCTGCTATGACATTACCCATCAGCCCCTGCTGGTCTTAGGGGCACCACTGCGTTCTCTTACAGTCTGTGTTGTTAGACCTGATACTGCAGATTACAGGAGGTTTTCACTGTGCCAGCATTGGATGATTGGCCTGCTTTTTAATGTTTTAGGTTTAGATTTAATGTACTAGATTATTCTTTATTAGTAAAATAAAAAGCCTTTTCTCTCTCCTTTTACCCTAAGTTATCAGAATACATTTGTTGGGGACAGGGAGAAAGAGGGTATGTGTTTCAGTAGCATTTAGGAGTTGCTGGGTGGTCTTTGGTAAGTCTCATCAAAAGGAAAACTGGGTAGGATTAGTATGTTTCAAGAAATCACATTTGATCAGATTTGGAGGGAGATTAATTTGTGAGGAGGAGATCATTGGCCAGTACTTTGTAAACAGTCTGGTGTTCATTTTACTTAATTTAAATATTCCAGTCATTAAAAATATTCAAGTAGTGCTTAGGCAGCACAGAATGTATGAAAATGTGCAGCAAATCATGCTATCTATATAAACTGTTATACTTCTTCCATTGCTGATGTGGTTACCAGATGTCTTTTGTGAACTGACTTGAATAGGGTTTTCCTTATCACTAGAGTTATTTGAAGACATTTCCTGAAAGTCTCTGTGTACGTGCAGTGTATATAGTGAAACTTTGCAAAGTTTTCATTTGTGTGTCTCAAGAAATGGTGAAACCTGACCTTGCCAGTTTTTATTGGTCTATATTAAGAAACTTATTCTTCATTTGAGTAATAGCAAGTAGAGTACATTTTGCAAAAATAGGGGTTTTTTTTGAAGATTCTATTTATTTATTCATGAGAGACCCAGAGAGAAGGCAGAAACCTAGGGAGAGGGAGAAGCAGACTCCCTGCAGTGAGCCATATGTGGGACTTAACCCGGGAAACCTGGGATCACGCCCTGAGCTGAAGGCAAATGCTGAAACATTGAGCCACCCTAGTCTTAACAGCTAATGTCAAAGTATTATTTCAAGTTTGGTATCACAGAGTTGGAATTATAAATTGTAGTGTCTAGAGATGTCAGAAAAGCAAATGTCTGCCAAATTAAGTTTAGTTGAATACTACCTTTAATATGTTCATGGTTTGTGTTGCTGATATTTGTGTCTTTCTAGAGAAATAGCTGTCAATTTGGGCTACATGCTAAAGTCACCTGGGGAATTTAACATCGCTGACATCTGGGCCCCATGCCAAGTGATTTTGGTTTAATTGATCTGTGGAATGGCTAGGACATTAGGATTTTGTAAAGTCTTTTTTTACTTAAAAAAAAAATCTTAATTCCAATGTAGTTAACGTACAGTGTTATATTAGTTTCAGGTGTGCAATAATATAGTGATTCAACAATTCTGTACATTACTCAGTGTTCATCATGAATACCCCATCACCTATTTCACCCATCCCTCATCTACCTCCATATCTTTGGTAACCATCTCTGTAGTTAAGAGTCTGTTTTTTGATTTGTCTCTTTCCAGGTTTTCTTTGTTTTGTTTCTTAAATTCCACATATGAGTGAAATCATATGGTATTTGTCTTTCTCTGATTTATTTCACTTAACACTCTATCCCAGATTCATTCATGCTGTTGGAAATGGCAAGATTTCATTCTGTTTTATAGCTGAGTAATATTCCACTGTATGTCTATACCACATCTTCTTTATCCATTCATCGATGGACACTGGGCTGCTTCCATAATTTGTCTATTGTAAATAATATTTCAATAAACATAGGAGTGCATATATCTTTTCAAATTCGCGTTTTTGTATTCTTTGAGTAAATACCCAGCAGTGGAATTACTGGATTATATGGAAATTCTATTATTAATTTTTTGAGAAACCTCCATATTGTTTTGCACAATAGGTGTACCAGTTTGTATTCCTACCAACAGTGCACAAGAGTTCCTTTTTCTACACATCCTTACCAACATTTGTTGTTTTTTGTGTTTTTAGTTTTAGCCATTCTGGCAGGTATGAGGTGATATCTCATTGTGGTTTTGATTTGCGTTTCCCTGATGATGAGTGATGTTAGACATCTTTTCATGTACCTGATGGCCATCTGTATGTCTTCTTTGGAGAAATGTCTGTTCATGTCTTCTGTCCATTTTTTAATTGGGTTATTTTTCCATGTTGAGTTGTAGAAATCTTTTATATATTTTGGATAGTAACTTTTTAAAAAAGATTTTATTATTTTATTTGAGAGAGAGAGAGAAAGAGGGAGAGAACATGAGCAGAGAGAGAGGGAGAAGCAGACTCCCTGCTAAGCAGGGATCCTGACACGGGGCTCAATTCCAGAACCCCAAGATCATGACCTGAGCTAAAGGCAGACACTTAACCTATTGAACCACCCAGGCACCCCAGATAGTAACTCTTTATCAGATATGTCACATGCAAGTATCTTCTCCTGTTCAGTTGCTTTTTAGTTTTGTTGATTGTTTCCTTTGCAGTGCAGAAGCTTTTATTTTGATCTAGTCCCAATAGTTTATTTTTGCTTTTGTTTTCCTTGCTTCAGGAGACATATGTAGAAAAATGTTGCTATGGCTGATGTCAGAGAAGTAACTGCCAGTGCTCTCCTACAGGATTTTTATGGTTTCAGATCTCACATTTAGGTCTTTAATCCATCTTGAGTTTGTTTTTGTGTATGGTGTCAGAAAGTGGTCCAGTTCCATTGTTTTGCAATGCAGCTGTCCAGTTTTCCTAATGCCATTTGTTGAAGAGACTTTTTTTCTTTTGCATATTCTTGTCTCCTTTGTTGTAGATTAATTGACCGTATATTCAAAGGCTTATTTCTGTGCTCTTTAGGCTGTTGTATTGGTGTGTTTGTTTTTGTGCTGGTACCATATTGTTTGGATTACCACAGCTTTGTAGTATATCTTGATACTTGGGATTGTGATACCTCCAGTTTTGTTCTTTTTCAAAATTACTTTGGCCATTCACGGTCTTCTGTGGTTCCATACAAATTTCAGGATCATTTATTCTAGTTCTGTGAAAAATGGTGTTGGTATTTTGATAGGGATTGCATTAAATCTGTAGATTGCTCTGGGTTGTTTGGACATTTTAACAATATTCTGTAAATCTATGAGCATGAAACATCTTTCCATTTGTGTCATCTTTAATTTCTCTCATCAATATTTTATAGTTTTCAGAGTATAGATCTTTTATATCCATGGTTAAATGTATTCCTAGGTATTATTTTTGGTGCAATTCTAAATGAGATTATTTTCTCTTTCTGTTATTTCATAATTAGTGTATAGAAATGCAACAGATTTCTACATATTGTTCTTGTATCCTACAATCTTATTGAATTATCAAGTCTAGAAACTTTTTTGGAGTCTTTTGGGTTTTCTCTATTTAGTATCATGTCGTCTACAAATAGTGAAAGTTTACTTCTTTCTTACAACTTGGATGGATGCCTTTAATATTTTTTTCTTGTCTGATTGCTATGACTAGCTATGACTTCCTTTTATTCATAGTTGTGAATGTGGACATCACATCAACTTTTATTCATAGTTGTGAATGTGGACATCCTTGTAGGACATCAGGATTTTTGAAAGCCCTCCAGGTGCAGAGGAGATATAGAACTATTGACCAAAAGATAGAGGAAGCAATGAGGGGCATCTGTGACCATGGACTTAACTCTGACTAACAAAGGTAAGATGGTGAAATGAAGCTAGTGAGTCTTGGGAGGAAGTCATTTTAGTGTTGGCAGGTAGAGCTTCAGTGTTAGGAAAATGCTTACAGAACAGAAAGTCTGAGTAAAGATAAATAGGATCTGGTGGCCAGAGGGTTTACAAACTTAGGTAATTCAAGAGGATGAAGAGGCTTCCTCAGAATAAAATTCTGACCTTGCAGCCTTTCAAGCAATGTTCTGTAAAAGATAGTTCTTGTAACATAACATTATGATGTCATGTAGTTCACAAACTTAAAAATTGTTATTTATGTATTTATATAATACATAACTAAACAAAAGAGGCACATTAAACTTGTGAATTTATTTGCAGTAGGTTAGGATTACTTTTTTAAGTGATTTAATTTAAAATGGATTTAAACAAAATTATAATTTCATAGATGTTATAAATAAGGAATGTGGGATGTGAATAAATTTAAAAACATTTGAGAAATATTAAGTCAGCAAAGACAATGCAACTTTAAAAAAAAATGGCATCCTGAGCTCAGAGTTTTGAAGGAACAGTGCTTACAAATGTGAAGGGACCAAAAAACAATGACAACATCACGCCATGAACCTTCAAGAACATTTTTCATGTGGTCTATAGATGGCACAGTGTGGGTTTCAAAAATGCAAAGCCAATAATTTAAAAGCTTGAAGAAATGATGTGTGAAAAGAAACACCAGGAAGGCATAGGCCTACTTCTGAAGAGGCAGATGGTAGAAGGTAGAGATGACAGGTGAAATCAAGACTATATTCAAGTCAAAACTATTCAAGTCTGATTTTCGTATCAAGTAAAATGAACTAGAACCAAACTTAAGCACAACATAGATTAGACAAAGAGGATCCAGTCACATACTCAACTAAATCCCTCATGGTAGGAGAAAGCAAGTTTTTACCTGCATGATCATTCAGTTGTCTCACCTGTTACTTTCCTGTCTAAAATCAGATATTTGTGGTTTCTTGTTCCTATTTCCCCTCTCCTATTTTTTTTTATTTATTTAAATTCAATTTATTTAACATATACCATATTAGTAGTTTCAGGGGGTAGAATATAGTGATTCATCAGTCCCCTTTAACACCCAATGTTCATTCCATCACATGCCCTCCTTAAGGCCTATCATCCAGTTACCCCATTCCCCTGCCCCCTCTTCCCTCCAGCAACTCTGTTTCCTATAGTTAAGAGTCTCTTAGAGTTTACCTACCTCTCTGTTTTTGCTTATTTTTCCTTCCCCTTCCCTGTGTTCATCTGTTTTGTTTCTTAAATTCCACATATGAGTAAAATCATATGGTATGTCTTTATCTGACTGACTTATTTCACTTAGCATAATACCCTCTAGTTCCATCCATGTCATTGCAAGTAAGATTTCATTCTTTTTGTTGGCTGAGTAATATTCCATTGTGTGTGGAACACACACACACAACACATCTTCTTTATCCTTTCATCTGTTAATGGACATCTGGGCTCTTCCCATAGCTTGGCTATTGTGGACGTTGCTGCTATAAACATTGGAGTGCAAGTGACCCTTGTAATCACTATGTTTGTATTTTTTTGATAAATACCTAGTAGTACAATTTCTGGGCCATAGCATAGTTCTATTTTTAACTTTTGAGGAACCTCCATACTGTTTTCCAGAGTGGTTCCACTAGTTTGCATTCCCGCCAGCAGTGTAAGAGGGTTCCCCTTTCTCTGCATTCTTGCCCAGGCATGAACATACATTTCTCCAAAGACATAATATGACCAACAGATACATGAAAAACTACTCAACATCCTGTGGCATCAGGAAAATAGAAATCAAAATCACAATGAGATACTCTCATGCTGATCAGAATGGCTAAAATTAACACCTCTTTTCTATTATTTTAAACATAGGGTTGTCCCCTAAACCCAGAATCTGAGTCATCATCCTTATGAGGATGCCAAAAACATATGACATTTTTGGATGGCCTCAACAGATAAGTAGTAAGAGTTTTTACTCTAACTGAATTGTTCAGCAAAATGACCTGGCCATTTTTCATGGTCTGTTTACCTTTCCAGAATCTCTGAGTTGATTGATCTGGTGTGAGGCCTTGCTATCTGCACTTTTATGAAAATATTATAGGTGTATCTGGTGCATACCAAAGGTTTACAGTGTTGGTTGAAAGCTTGGAAGTGATGGTGATGAGGTTTCCCAAACTGGTCAACGTGCATATCTCCATTCAGGGAGCATCTTTTAAATAAAATTATCACAACTGATATTGATATCTAATATAATGGGGATAATACAATGTGCCCCGTATACCCACTAGCAGCATTAAAAATAAAATATAACTAATATAATTGAAATCCTGCTGTGTACTAGTCCCCAATTATATTGCCTTCTCTCCCCTAGAAATAATCACTTCTGGTTTCTTTTTAATTAGCAGGTTTATTGAGATATAATTAATATTCAGTACAATTGAAGTATACAATTCAGTGATACTCAGATTTGTGTTAGCATTCCCATAATCAGCTTTAGACCATTCTCATCCCCCTTCAAGAAACCTAGTAATCATTAACAGTCCATTCCCTTCTTTCCTGCATTTCACCAAACTCTAAGCCCTAGGCTATCACCAATCTCCTGTCTGTCTATATGGATTTACCTATTTTGGACGTTTTATATAAATAGGATCATCTAGTTGTGGTACTTTAGTGATTAGCCTTTTTTTTCCACTTAGCATAATGTTTTTCATGTTTTTAAGGTTCATCCGTGTTTATACCATCTATCAGTATTCTGTTTCTTTTTGTGACTAAAAGATTGTTGTGTGGCTACACCACATTTTGCTTACTCATTCATCAGTTGATGGACATTTGAGTTGTTTTCACTTTTTGGCTATTGTAAATAACGAAGCCTCTGTCAATACTTGAGCACAATTTTTATGCAAACGTGCTTTCCATTCTCTTATGTATATACCTAAAATGGAATTGTTAGGTTGTTTGGTCACTGTGTGTTTTGAAAAATTGCCGGTTTTCCAAAGTCCTGTACCATTTTACATTACCATAAGAGATGCAGTTTCTGCATGTCTTTGTCACTTGCTATGATCTGTTTGATTCAAGCCATCCTAGGTGGTGTGAAGTGGTATCTCATTTTGTGATTTTCATTTCCCTGGTGAGTAATGATGTGGAACATTTTTTTTCATGTCTTTGTCACTTGCTATGATCTGTTTGATTCAAGCCATCCTAGGTGGTGTGAAGTGGTATCTCATTTTGTGATTTTCATTTCCCTGGTGAGTAATGATGTGGAACATTTTTTTTCATGTGCTTATTGGCCATTTGTATGTCTTCTTTGAAAAAATGTATTTTTAAATTGAACTACTTGGGAACTCTTATAACCCAATAATAAAAATAAAAATTATTGAAAAGAGTTCTTATGTTCTGGATACTACACCATTATCAGATATATGATTTGTAGATATTTTTCCTATGCATTGTCTTTTCACCCTCTTAATAGTGTCCTTTGCACAAAAGTTTTTAATTTTGGTGGAGTCAACTTTATTCTTTGGTTGCTTGTTTCCCATCTATGATACTATTGCCAAATAATCTGAGATAATGCAGATTACCCTGTATGTTTTCTTCTATGAGTTTTGTAGTTTTAGCAAACTAAAACTAAAGACCTTGTATTTAGGTCTTGATCCATGTTTGGTTAAATTTTGCATGTGGTGTTGAGGTAGTATGGTCAAATTCATTCTTTTGAATGTAGTTGTTTCAGCGTCATTTGTTGAAAATACCATTCTTTCCTTCATTGAACTGTCATAGCAACCTCCTGGGTATACTCAAAAGAATTGAAATCAGGATCTTGAGAAGACACCTACACTCCTGTGTTCATTGTAGCATTATTTACAATAGCAAAGACATGGAAACAACAACCTACGTATCCATCAACAGATGAGTGGATTAAGAAAATGTAGTATATATACACAATGGAATATTATTCCACCTCAAAAAGAAAGAATTATGCCATTTACTACAACATGGATGAACTTAGAAAACATTATGCTAAGTGAAGTAAGCTAGACACAGGAAAACAAATACTATATTATACCAGTTATATCAGAAATCTACAGTAGTCAGACTGTTATTTTTTTAAGACTTATTTATTTTCGAAAGCTAGACACAGCATGCTCAGGTACACAGGCAAGCTGGGGGAGGGGCAGAGGGAAAGAAACAGACTCCCCACTGAGTGGGGAGCCAGACATGGGGCTTGATCTCACAACCTTGGAATGACAACCTGAGCTAAAATCAAGAGTCAGAGGCTTAACCAACTGAGCTATCCAGATGCCCCCACAAAAGTCAGACTCTTAGAAGCAGAGTAGGATGGGGTTACAGGAGACCAGGGGGAGGAAGACTTGAGGTATTGGTGGTAGGATATAGTTTTACCTGTGCAAGACTAGCAAGTCCTAAGGATCTGCTGTATGGTAGAGTTTAATTGATAGTGTTGTACTGCATACTTAAGAATTTGAAAGGGTAGATGTTGTACTAAATGTTAAAAAAAAAAAAAGAGAGGAAACTTCTAGAGGTGATGATTGAGGTATGACATTGTATATGGTGGTGGTATCAAGAGTATATACCTCAGAATAATCAAGATATATATATATAAGTATGTACAGTCTTTCAATATGTCAATAATGACTCAATAAAAAAAAACCCTCTGACCTGCCAAGATATGATTTTTAAGAAAAAAAAAACAAAAAAACAAGGAATTGACCATAGATACATGTTTTTGGTTTTTATGGACTTTCATTTCTGTTTCATTGACATATATATCCATCCTTTGCCTGGTTTAAAAGATTACCTAAAGTGCTTACTTAATATATCTTTGTGGCTGGTGCCTGAAAATTGAATAAGTATGAGAAGGTGCTTGGAAATCTATATTTTATATAAGTACCACCAGATGACTATGGAGTCAAGATTGAGAAACATTATAGTGCTTCTCAAAACTCAATGAACATATGACTCACTAGGGCTTTTGTTAAATGGAGATTGTGATGCAGCGAATCTGGGTTGGGGTCTGAGATTCTGCATTTCTAACAAGTTCCCAGGTGTGGATGTTGCTGCTGGGCTAGGAGGTCTCCTGCAATAGCCATGACCCAGGCCTTTCAGGTGGGCTTCTAAGATATTAGGCTTCATCAGATATTTGAAATTTCTCCTGAATTAGTCTTTGCCTTTATTTTAATACTGATAATGTGATGAACTTCTCTAGTTGGTATATGATGCCTTCCATGTCAGATTTGGAGGATGGTTTTTGAAAAGGCTTTAGGACTTCATATCTTGGCATATAGAAGACCTGTGGAGCCAGGAATGCCTAATTGCTAAAGGGATTTATTAGTTTCTGAACAACATTCTGACCATAATGTTCCCATTTATTTTAATTTTACCTTTTCCCAGAAGATATCTATTGGCAGGTTATTTTTCTCTTACAGTTGATACTTGAATGCAGATAAAATATTGCAGCCTGTTTGTCTAATATATTGGTTTAGATAAGCCACCGGTGCTGGGTTACATCAGCTTTTCCAACATCCTCTTAATCTGCCCTTATTTCAGAGATATGTTTTGAAGGCTAATGTATTATTAGAATTTTCCCAATTTTTTCTTTTCTAACTCTTTGCCTTTAGTGAGTCATCCTAATTGTTGGGATGTTGAATATCTCCATATTCATGTAAGGAAAATTTATCCCTTTCCTCTCTGAGAAACTGCTGTTTCTCAAGTACTTTGGTGAGGCTGGCACTTTACAGTCCTCAAATGTGTGCTGGGATGTGCCCTTGCATATCATTTCATGCTAATCTGGGCTCAGTGCAGTAAGTGGTCATTGATTTCCTGGTAAAGGGGCTTTGTCATTTCAGGCAACTGCAGCTGTTTATTCTGGATGTCAATTTCTAATAAACTCACATTTAAAAAATGAGCTCTTTTTGTGTGGTGTTAGTGTTCATAACAGTGGCAGTGTTCCGAGTTATAAGCACTGGTTTTGTTGTTGTTGTTTATTGTTTCGTCCTTCGTTGTTTTCTAAATGCTTCAGGAAGCTTTGGTACTCTTCAAATAAGTGTCTTTAGGATTAGTGGTGATCTTCTGATTTGAAGTTGTCTTGGTGGACCTACCTTTAGTGGCTCTGTCTTGAGGAGGAATGGATTAGAATGTATATTTTTCTTCCTTAATTCTTACTAAACTGTTTTTAATATACGTAATGTATGCACATGTTTAAAATATCAAATAGCTCAGAAGTGAATAAAATGACAATTAACTGTTCCCCTTCTGAGCCCATCCCTCTTTTTGGTTTCTGCTTTGTTTTAAACACTGTTCTGACTCCATTCTTTCTTGACTGATACAGAATCTCTTCAACCCTTACTAGGGTGGGGCGGGGGTGGGGAGGAGGATGGAGAATTTGGAGCAATTATTTCATCTCTAACGCCTCTCTTCCCACTCGTCACCAATTCTCAGGCTCTCCACCACTTCCCAGGGTTATATGTTTCTCCTTCATGACCTTAAAATATATGCTTAAGTCCTATGCCTTTTTCAAGGCTCTAAGTTTAAAAAAAAATATTTTTGAATAGGAAATACATTCATATGATTCAAAATCAAAACATAAAAATTTACACAATCCAGGTTCCTTCCTCCCCCTCCCCCAGCCCACCCCATTTTCAGAGTTACTTCCCCCAGTAGGTAAGTGACGTTAACAATTTCTGGGCTACCCTTCTAGATGCTTTCAATGCACATGAAAGATATGGGTATATCCTAACTCTTCCACCATATTTACAGTGCTGTCCACATGAAGTGTTTTTCATATGCTACTTTAGGTCCTCTTGGGCTCACTTGTCTCTCCTTCCAGTCACTGCTATGGCCACTCATTGTGGTCTTCAGCTGTTGTCCCTTGCATCCAGCCTGGCCCCACCTCATGTTGTGCATGAGCCACATGCCTTTTGCCTTCCTTGTTGATACCCAAAGCATGAGACTCCGTGAGATTACATTTATTGCACACAAACACACACCCCAGAAATATGGGCAATGAATGCCCCATTGTGCTAATCTTTGCTAGGTGGGGAACAAAAGCCAGTTGAAAAAATATTCTACCATCAGAATGACTGTCCTGAGCAGAATTTTTTTTTATGGCTTCTCAGAGGATGGCTCTACAAGATCAAGTGAAATTAGTCCCCATTAGTGGTGACTAGCATTGTAAAGCATTTTTGTATTGACTCTTTACTTTCCTGTTTTAGTTTCTGCATCGCTCACTCTCCCTTCCTGAGATGGCACTCCCTGATAAAGTAGCAATGCACAAACCTTTGCCTGAGGCCTTCCTCCTCTGTGGTATTTTGGTGGCCTTCAGTTTGAGTTACTTTGATACATGGAATTAACCTTAATTTATCACAAGCTATTTAGAATTGAGATACTATAGTTTACACTGGCCTTTCCTACAACTAGTCTGAGTTAATAAGAGTTTATTTATACTTAAATGTTAAATTATAATTCTTGCCATTATCACATTTAATTAAAATAGAATTTGAAATTATAATGGGGATGGAGAGTGGAAGAAAATTTTATTTTTTCTAGCCAGCAGAAGTGGTTTACCTGCTTATGTGTTATACATACACAAGTACATACTTAAAATCTACCTTGTGTTCTCAGGGAGCTGAGTTTCAGAGATATTTTCAAGTGATAAACTCTTTAAGAAGCTTTGTCCAAAAATTTGCTACCTCTTTAAGTACAGAAGAAAATCTTCATTCAGAACATACCAAGATATTGTGAGATACATGGGGTGTGCTAATTATTGTCTTCAGCAAATCAAAAATTTTAATAATGACACTAGCAGAGTTTGAAAATTTGAGACTTTTTATGGACAAGAAGACAAGGAGGAATTAGTTGCATGCTATGCCTAATATTTTCCCCCATGGCAAATAAATGTGTCTAGCTAGCGTCCCTTTTCTACTTGCAGGTTGCAGTGAAGGGAGGAGTGACCCACTAAATTATTCTCAGCCATGACCTGAAAATCTTCTTGATAGGGGTTATATATAAGGTTTTCATGATTTGTTTTCCCATTGGGACTATAGTAATATTGAAGTAGGAATTCTCTATTCATGTTTTCCTTCTTTGCTGATTCTGTATCTTACTGTAAAGATAAAAGTTTATGTGCTAAGTGGTTATGTAACTATACTATTGTAAGAACACTTCTCAAATTCTCCTACAGTCTTTGAATTTTTAGAATGTATCTTTATTTTCATGTGCTGTTCGGTTTCTGCAATGAATTTTGCCACTCCTACTGGTCTCTGTCCTTTCTGGAGCTGGAAGTATGATCTAGAATCAAACTCCTTAAAAAAAAAAAAAAAGAATCAAACTCCTTAATGGAGGGAGTTGTGTAGATGAGAGAGGCCAGTTATGTCTGTGATGTTGATTTTGTGTCTTTAGGAAAACAGGTTCATAGTAGGTTGACACGTGTGACTTAGATTCACTTCTTAGAAGGTGGAAGTAGAGATAGCAGAGGTTTTTAGGCCATAATCAGTCATTTTGCCAGCCTTGGAGATGTTGGAAGTAAATCTACTAGAAGAACCACTGTGAACTGCATCATGATAAATTCAGATTCTGAGTCTGGTATTACACATTTGCTTCTTACTAGCTGGTCATATTTATCATTCTGTCAAAACTAGTCCTACGGCAAGAGTACTAGAAGTAGAAAGTCTCTGAGTGTATTTTTCATACTATCTCATAGGCACAAAGTTCAAATAGATGTTAAGATTCACAATAAACAGTTACTAATTTAAATATAAACTTTTTTTTTTTTTTTTTTTTTTTAATTAGAGGGAGAGAGAGAGAGAAAGGCAAAGGGAGAAGGGAGAGAGAGAATCTTAAGCAGGCTCCACACCCAGCAAGAAGCCTGACTCGGGGCTTAAGCTCACAACCCTGAGATCATGACCTGAGCCACAATCAAGAGACATTTAACTGACTGAGCCACTCAGGCACCCTAAATAAGCTTTTTTGATAGTCGTTGGATAATAATGTTTACAAAATGAAAGTGACCTTTATCTCCTTGCTTACAGCTAAATGAGAAACTCAGATTGTTTGGCTGGGGAACAGGTGCTGTTTGAAATTTAAATAACAGATAAAGTGAATTTATGACTACAAAAGTGCAGTTTGAGATTTATGGTGCTTTGAGGGCTCCAAAGTTTGAGAAGAAGGTAGAGAATCTTGGTCTAGATCTTTACTAATACCATTCAACCTGAGCTTAAAACCTAAAGGATCACGAAAGATGGTTCTGTTTTATTAGGTAGTATTTTTATAGGCCATAATAGAAGTTGTGTCCTTATAAATTTTACCTTTGAATCTTTTAAAAAGATTTATTATGATGAAGTCTATGCTGTCTTCCATTTGTAAATTATTCACGTATTTCTTTATGGGTGCCATGCTGGTCTCTTTTTCTACATTCTCTCCACAGAAATCTATATTTTAGGCCAAATATTCCCCAAACATTCAACTATACCTTATGTTCGGTGGTCTTGGGAAGGAACTTTGTCATTATGGTAGAGTTTTAGATTATAAATCTCTTCCAAAGTGTGATACCCAGAACTGAATAGGAAGACCCCTAGGAATTTTCCTGGGACAGAACTGAATGGGAATATTGCTGGAATTGAACAGGAAACACATTCCTATTAATGGAGCCATACCATACTCTGGACTTATGGCCTGTTCCACCTCACTCTCCTTTGGTTCTTTTCTTCTATATTTCTGTGAGGTACCTCCCCATACTGTTCTTGTACATTTCATTTTGGGGACATAAGTGCAATAAAAAGCAACAGCAACACAGAAATAACCAAGAGATAACTCCTTCACTATTTAAATGGATATGAATTAAAAAATAAATTTTCACCTGAAACTAATATAACATTGTTAATTATACTTCAATAAAAAAAATTGTTGGGTTGGCATACAGCGCAAGGGGCATTTTTTTTTCTCTGTGGACAGGTATATAGAGTTTTTGGAGGGCCATTGTCTAATATGTATCACAATTTAAAATTTAAAATAAGAATGATATGTTTTAAGTATCTATCTAAAAAGGGCCCAAGTATTTATAAAGGATGCCTTCACGGCTTATCTACTTTTTATTCTGTGGATCATCAGTATAATTACTCTTGCAGATGCATTTTAATTATTTTGGGCTCTCTTCCTTTGCATTCACATGGCAAAAAAAAAAAAAAAAAAAAAGAGAGAGAGAGAGAGAAAAAAGAGCTTTTCCTAGATTAGTGGTTCCCAAATTCTCCAGGGCATCAGAATTACCTGGAAGGCATAGTAACAGATGGCTGGGCTCCACCCCCAGGCATTCTGATGCAAGTAGGTCTGGGGTGGGGCTGGGTATTTGCATTTCATAACTTATCAGGTGAGGCTAGTGGTGCTTGTCTGGGTGGCACATTTTGAGAAACACTGCCCTAGGTGAACCCTGTATAAATGTTAACTTGACAGAATCATGGCTGGAAGATAACTGTCACTACAAATTAATAAGCCCCAACTAAAATGGAAGCAAAGCACTAGCTGGAGAATCTACCAAGCTTCCTTTTCCAGTGCCTACAAAGAATTCAGCATCTTGTTCTCCCCCTACAGACTTGCCTCTTCTTATAGGCACCTAAGTACATGCACTTGAGGCTGACTCACCTCATGTTTTCTCGAGAAAATAGAGACCATCCGAAAGAAGATTCTTGGCATCTTATCACAAATCCACACACCAGCTGGTGTCTGAATCCCATTTTCTCCATCCATCCTCTTCACTGAAGGAAGTCAAAGATAAGCCCTGTACCTTGAATCCTATCCTTTCTAACTTTTTCCAGATTTCATTGTTTGCTTGGTTGCTCTCCTCTTGCCATATTGGATTACTCCCATTCACGCCCAGTGACTCTTCATGTTACAGTTATACACACAGCAACAACATTTTTGACCTTATAACTCCTACTGTTACTCTATTGTTAAGCAGATTTTAACGTGAAACTTCTAAGAATTGTCTTCATATACATCCTCCTACCTTCCAATAACTAGGAAACTCATTCAATCTAGTTTTGCCCCCAAAGTGCCACTGAACCAGATTTTCCTGCGGTCTCCCTCTCACTGACTTCTAGTTCTCTTTTGTGTAGCATTTGAGTTAACCTGCTGTCTTCACCAGAGCAACCTTCTCCAAACGGTCTATACCGGTTGTGTTACTGCTGTCAACCCACTTATCCTACACAGTCCAGTTTGTTTCTCTGTGGATGACAACCAAACATTCATAAGTTGAGGAATCATTTCTGTGTAGCATAGACCTGTGTGCTGAAATCCAGACTCTCATGCACATGTAAGTTGGTTGTCTAATAAAGAAACAAAACTGATATATCCGAAGTAGAACTCTACATTTTCCCCCAACCCTATTTCCCTTTTTCTTCTGTTTCAGAAAAAGGTATCTTCCTGTTGCTCACTGCCCAGCCACTGTCCTTTGAGAATTCCGCATCTCCTCTGCTCTAATCCATATCCCAAACTGTGACTTCAAAGATGATCTTCCATGCCTTTCCCCATCCATTGCCCCTACTGTGGACCAAACCCCACCACTATCTGTTTGCTCCCTGTAATAACCTGCAACAATTCCCTGTGCACACTTTCCCACAGCAGTTAGAGGGATCTTCTAAAAATGCAACTCAAAATCTGTCACTCCCTCACTAATTGCTCCTAGGTAGTTTTCTGTAACATTTGGAAAGGAATTAAGACTTTTTTAGCATCCTGTAAGATCTACCCATTTTCTCCCCTCTCCAGCTCAGCCTTGGTCTATATTCTCTATACTGTAGCCATGTTCACTGTCTTTCCTGGAAACAAGATCTCTCACTGGGCTCTTTGCATTAGCTGTTGTCTGTGCTTAGGTGCCCCTCATACCTTTGCAGTGGACTTCATTTTCATCTTACTGGTTACATCCTCAGAGAGACCTTCCTGCCTGTCCGTTATCACATCACTTTCTTTTGATTTTTTTTTTCTCTCTCCTCCTCCCTCATGGTACCAGTTAAGGTTGGGAAGGATAGGTTCGTTTTTGTTTTCTTGTTGTCACTCTCCTCTTGTTAACTCTGTAAAGTTAGAGATCCAAGGTGTTCTGTGAACATCTCAGTCTCCAGAGTTGGGTTCATGGCATGGCATGTGAGTGCTCAATAAGTCTTTGTTGCAAGCCCGGATAATGTTTATTCCAGTCTTGTTTTTAACAGCAAAAAATCTGGTCACCACAAGAAAGTCCATCAATTTAATAGTGAAGTTATAGGACAATTCATATGAAGCCTTTGTGTAAAAAAAAAAAAAAAAAAAAAAAAAAAAAATTTGCATGTGGATATGGAAGACCTATTTAAGCAATGTGAAGTGGAACAAGTACACTGTTAAACATCCTATAGCATATATACCATTTGTTGTTAAATGTAGCTCCATATTGATATCTGCATGTGTATTTCTCTATCTCTTTCTGTGTGAGTTTCCAGGATTTCTACTGGGATTTCTTCCAGGGAATGGCAATATGGAGTGAAAAGGATTTCTTATTTCATCTCTTTTTTGGACTATTAGATATTTAAATTTTTATAATTTACAAATGGTCCTTTTATAATATCCTAGTTTTAGAACAGAGATTTTTAAATGGATTACAGAACTGTACAGATACTATATTCATTCAGTCTGCAAATACTTATTCACCATCTATGTTCCAGGCACTTCCATACAGTAGAAATCCATTTCCCCCCCATAATTGGGTATCTGAAAAATAAGGTAAATATTTTGAGTGTTTATCTCTGAGGGTGGTGGAATTGTGGTTGGATTTCATTGTGCCTTCTTCAAATTTTTGATGGTAAACACCATCAAGGTTGTAATCCAGTTATTTTTAGAGGCATTTAAATACTTGTGAGGGAAAATATTCATTAATCATTTTAGAACCATTTACTTGGCCAGGTGCATCCTTTTTGATGGAAAAAATCATAGATTGTATAAATATCTTTGGTGTAGATACGGTTATAAAATATGTGTAGTACTTACAGCTTAGAAAGTTTATAAATATGCAGTGGTTCCCAGTAGGAAACATGAAACTCAATCTTGCTTTTTTTTTTTTTTTTTTTTTTTTTTTTGCCTAGAGACTGATTTAACAGGCCTGGTGACACGTTCATCTTGGAAAATGAGTACCCAAGGGAGAGCCAGGATCTTCTGTTAATTGCTAATATTTGTAACACACACCTGAGGGTATTTATGGAAGCCACATCTTGAATCCAGAAGGGCAAAGCTCTCTGGGTGGTGGAAGCTGAGTTATATGTAGAATGGATGCAGTGGGGGCCTGGGGATGAAGGGAATGTAAATGGGGGGAAAAAGATAAAAATGTGCAGTAGGAAAGGGAAAGCCAACCAGGGAGCCTCCTCATAGACTAAAGTTGTGGTTCTTCTTTTATTGAAATGTGTAACTTGGTGGTAAAAAAAGAGACAAGTATCAGATTTGGGGACTCTTGCCTTAATGGAAGATGAAATATTCTCTTTCTGCAAGTGTCATTGTGACCAACTTCTCAAAAACAGGCAAGCACAACGTGTCCACATTTCTAGTTCCTCCATCTTCTCATTTACAATGACCTTTTTGTGCATTTTACTTTAACCACACTCTCCCAAGGTCACACTGGGATCCTGCCATAACTGGAAACCCCACTACCTTTAGCATCATGGTTGCATGTGTCCTGCTCTGTGCCTCGTATCCTGGTTACCTGCTATATATTCCCATAAGAGACATTTCTGCTTCATCAAGACCTCTGGTCTGCTAATCTATTTTTCTTTCTATTCTGCAGTCCTGTCCTGTTTGTCTTTATTACATATACAGAGAGATTCAATGATTTACATCCACATCTTTGCATCTCCCTCAACTTTTGTGCCTTTTTCTCCTTCTGCAACTTCTCGTAATTCTAGAATTCTGAGTCTGCTTTCTTGCCAGCTTAAACTGACACAGGTCAGTACATAGGTACTTCTAGGTAACCTATTAGTGTAGGTACCAATAGGTACTCACAGGTTATTTGGTACCAGCACAGACTAATATACTTTATAAAAAATCATTTTTATCTTGGTATATATGTCTAATGGAATATTACTCAGCCATTAGAAACGATGAATACCCACCATTTGCTTTGACGTGGGTGGAACTGGAGGGTATTATGCTGAGTGTAGTAAGTCAGTTGGAGAAGGACAGTCATTTTATGGTTTCTCTCATACAGGGAATATAAAAAATAGTGAAAGGGATTATAGGCGAAAGGAGAAAAAATGAGTGGGAAATATCAGTGAGGGTAACAGAACATGAGAGACTCCTAACTCTGGGAAATGAACAAGGGAAGGGGAGGTCAGCGGGAGGATGGGTTGACTGGGTGATGGGCACTGAGGGGGGCACTTGATGGGATGAGCACTGCGTGTTATGCTATATGTTGGCAAATCAAACACCAATAAAAATATACAAAAAATATTTTTCAAACACTTGTTTACTCATTTGTTTCATGTTTTTGCTACCAAAGATTGATAATCACAAGGTTAAGATTATAGTTCATATCCCCAGGAAGTTAGCCCGTTATAAACTGTAGAATAAGTACTCAAATATTTGCTGAATAAATGATTGAAGTTAGCCTTAATCAAAGTACTGAAAAGCCGAGAGAGCAGCCACCGATTGGATAGGATTCATAAACTCTTCTGCCAAAGGGACAAAATGGCATCCTCATGGTACTCAGAAATTGATGAGGCACTGGTACAAATATTTAAGAAACCTTCCCCCTAAGTTTCCAAGGTACTCCTGATGCAACAGAGTGAGCTTGATTTAGTCCTGTTCTCTAATCTAGCAATCTGATTACCTGTCTGCTAATTCTCTGCCAGCATGTTTGATTGATTGAGTCATACCCTGCTTGATTCCAACTTTGACTTGATCTGAGGTTAAGTATATCTCCTGTAACTGACGAATCTCTCACATAGTCTCACATTCTGAAAATACTGCATTGCTGGGATTACTACTATAATATGTAGTAAAATATAAATGGGTTGTCAGTCATCCCTGAAATGGTAATATCTTCTCTAGCTTTCTATTCAAACATGTTTATCTGTGCTTGTTTATTGGGGGTCTGTTATTAGGTATTTCTAAAAAAGATTGTCTCTGTTTACGTTTCTTGAAAATTAAATTGGAGATGTGTTCAGATATGTGTCTGCCAGAAATTACCATACCACTTAAGAAGTTCCTGGCAATTCTTGGATACATTTTCATGGGAAAATAACCCCTGGTACCATTCATAGGCTGAGGAATATAATAACTGCAAGCAGCACTTCTGAAAGGCACTTGACTCAGCTCTGTTGTAGACCTATTGTGACTTGGTAACAAAAGATGTCATCTCAGTTCAGGGTCCAGGACCAGAGATCTTATTCTCTCTGATTACCAAGCTGTGTTTCCTCTGTAGATATGGTATTTGGTATTCTGTGACTTTGTCATTACTTAAAATGGATCCTTTAAATGCTCAACACCTCCTCATGTATTTTCCTGCCAGCAAAAAGCTGTCAGAAATGTTGTCTTCTTTTCATAAATCATTCACTCATTTTTAAACCTGTCCTTCTAATAAGTACAACATGTATTGCATGCAGTGGGAGGATTCAGAATAGTCATCAAACTCAGTCCTGCCCCTCAAGCTGCTTGTGGTCTGACAAGGGAGCTAGGCAGATAAAGAACAATAACATGATAGAGATTCTGAGCTAGAGTATACTTGTCCCTGCCAAATACCCCTGACCCTTGAAGGGTTTGCAGGCAGAAGCAGCTTTATAAATGTATCACTTGGATCAAGTCCTTGAAGATAAACTTTCACCAAACAATACCAGTAGAACCAGCAGCTTGAGCAAAACCACGGAAGTGTGACGCAGTTGGTAGAGTAGGGTCCCTGGAAAAGTTGCTTTTATGAGGCCTGTGGCTCATCCACAAAATGCCTTTTTAAAGGGACTCTTTCTTTGCTTCATCTCCAGCTCATAGATAGTGTTTGTATTATATAAAGCAGATTTAAGCAAAGTAATTGTAAGAGTGGTTTGGTCTAAGCACCAATGTCTTGTTTGAAGCTATAATTTTTTAAAGGATTGATGATTTGGGGCATCTGGGTGACTCAGTTGGTTAGCGTCTGTCTGACTATTGATCTCCACTCAGGTTGATCTCAGGTTGTGAGTTCAGCCCTTGTTGGGCTCCATGCTCCCTTTTAAAAAAAGGATTAATGGGTTGTTTTTACCTGTTTATACCATCCCCTGAATGTTGTGATGCTTTGCCAGTCTGTTTTACAGGTGGGCAAAGAGACTTGATGGCCAGAGAGAAGTGGGGCTGGTTATTTGAAAGTCCCATGTGTGTGAAGTGGTGAGGACAAGAGGGTGTGAATGGGGCACACCCCTGCCTTTGTTGGCATGCACCAGAAAGACACTGACTCCAAAATGATTGGAGGTTTTTCTCTGAGTGATTAAGTGGTGGATCACTCACTAAACTACTCATGAATGAGAAGATGGAGCATCTTTGTGAAGACATAGCAAGAGTTCAGTTGTAGACAGATGTGTGGATTTGAGGTGCCTAAAGGCTTGCTGATGGACCTGTCCAGGAAGCAGGGAATTTAGAGTATATATCTAGGGCTTAGAGGTGACGTATGGATTAAAAATTAGGGTTTTTAAGATCTATAAGGGAGTTGTGACTAATGGCAGCAAACATATACAATAGAGCAAGGAGAAAAAGATGCCAAATATTGGATGCTATTCCTGTGTAAAGGGAAGGCAAAAGAGGCCTGGAAAGGTGATCTCATGAAGGAGGTGCAAAAACAGGAGAGGGAAGGTCAGGGAAGACAGGTAATGCAGAGAGGCAAGGAAAGAGGAGGACCAGATCCCACCCTTTTGGTAAATAGAGAATCACAATCAACCTTTGTTGTAAGAGAAGTATCAAGGGGGCAGTGGCACGGGGTGATACAGAATGAGATGTCTCCAGAGAATGCTGCACTTTTATGGAGCTTGATGATAAAGGGGAGGAAAAGCGAAATAATGACCAGAGGGAGCAATGACAGGATAGGGATTTGGAGAAAATCGTAAATGCCATTTATAACATAAAAAGGAGTTGAGCGGGATAGTGCCAATGGCCTATCCCTTTACCTGGGTGGCTCTGCATATCTGATTAGAAGCTGCCCTGAGGCCCTGGAGGGTGGCATTATTTCCCATTACATGTTTAGACACCTTAAGTTTTTCTTTTTTTCTCTTAGCCTGATTGGATCGGAGACCAACTGTGAAGTAGTGGAAGGTTATTTTCAGAACTAGTCTCTCCCCTTTCTTCATCTTTGATCCAAGATCAGACTATAAAATAGAACTCTTCACAGGTGGCTTATTTTAGCAGCCATTCTCCCTGTGGGTAATGTTCCCACCTCAAGCCTTCTGTCCTCCCTCTCACTCATGTCCTGGAATTCCTCCCTCTCACTCATGTCCTGGAATATGCTTCTTGCTCCCCTTTCTTCCTCTTCCCACACTTCACCTCAAAATAAGAACTTCTCTTGCCATTTGCTCTGTGACAGCAAACCAGTCTGATAAATTGTTTTGTGCAAGGTGCTGTGGCTTAATAATGGTGTGGCATGGCTCATGCCTTAACCTTGGATCCCAAAAACTTGAACCAAAGCAGTTGGTTGCAGGAATTTCAAACACAATAGCAGGGCCCATATAGGAACTTTTGGGGGTGCAGTTTGCTTTGCCTCAGCATGAGGCAGGCTTTTTGGCTATCATGGATTGCTATCTGGCAATTGGGATAGAGAGCTATGCTGGGGAAGAAGGTTCCTTAAGTTGAATTCTCTGACAGCTCTTGCAACTTCTTAAGGCTGATGCTTACTCATTTGCTTGCATGTTGGGTATGGAGGTACCCCCCTCCTTCCCTGATTTGCATAGCATCTTTTTGTAAACTCATGCGGTTAAGATTATGGGGAAATGAGCCATTTAGTCTTGTTGATATCATTCCTGGGGAAGTTTTTGATTCATGATAGCCTATATGGTCCTCAGGAGGAGGAGGAGGTTAAAAGTCTCTGGAGGTTCAGGGAAAGGAGATGCTTTATTTCAGCCTTTCCCGGAGCCTCCGCAAGAAATTCAGGAGACACTTCCTTTGGCTTTCCCCTAGAAATCCTGTCTTCTCAATCTTTTCCGGACCACCATACATGGTACCAGGAATTCAGGGTGGTGTTAGCAACATCCACTAAATGGGGTGAACCCTTCTTGGCCTGGAGAGGTCAAGCTTGTGTTGTTATTGAAGTCACCTTGAGTGTTAACTCCAGATGGTGAAACAGTTAAAACTTCATTTAAGTGATGTTTAATGAAAAACAGAAAAGAAAATCTTAAAGGAAACTTTTTTCTTCCTAATGGAAGAATTGAAAGCTAAGTAAGTTCTTAAACTTTAGAGGGTAAGTGCTCACACCTTTAATGCCTAATATTTCACTGGAATTGGGAGGGCATCTGGTGTGTATTCTGAAGGGAAGAGCAGTTTGATAGCCATCTGTCCTCAGGAAGTGCAGCCTTGGCAGCGAGATGAAGCAAAAATGACACCTGCCTGGATTGAGAGTCATGAATTAGGTGTAGCTTCCGTCACATAGAGAGCTCTGTAAAGAGAGAAGACAGCACACCCAGTAGAGATCTTACAGAAATTTTCAGAGTACTTGAATGAACTTGAATGTTCAGATGTGTTTGAATAACCAAGGGCCTGACTTGGTGGCACTGCACACATACTTCTATAAATAATTAATTCAGCCCAAGTTTTATACTGATGAGTTCTAATATAGCTCAGCTGCAAATGCTCTTAAGGCTTTCTCATGGCCTTATTCTGACAGGTGCATCACCCTTTGGAGGCCATGCTCTGATAGTTGCACCTAAGTGAATAGATGGAGAGATCTCTGAGGACAGGGTCCAGGTCTTTATTCACTTGTATATCCTCATATATCCCAAGCTTGTGTTTGATGCCTATTGGAAGCTCTAACACCTGAAATTCACCTGCATGGCTGTGTTCCCTTGCTATACCTCAGGTTTAACTGCACTTCTGTTTGCTTTGTGGTGGTGAGACAACTCTAGGATTAAGCCGAATCTTGGAACCTCTTTGATTTTTATCACATGAAGAATATGATGGAGGACTTCAGGTGATGGATGGAGTCATGCATAAATTGGTCTAAATATCTAATTTCCACAGAGATAAAAGCATGGCTTAGTGGCTTAGATATGAGCAGAGATTATGAAGGCAAGACACTTTGTATGATGCTTTGGCTTTTTTGCAAGGTAATTACCATGTTTATGTGTGTGGTGCATCTGCCAAGCCTGCCTTTGAGTAGAAGAACGTTAGCCTTCTCTTGGTTCTCATTTGGTGGCCAGCACATAATGCTTCTCTCCCCTGTTGTGATCACATTTCTCCCACTGGGATTTTAACACAGCTGAAACAGGTTGGTGCTTTAGGATTTGGGTGGTGGTGCGGAAAGATTGCACTCTGACCTTGATTTAAAGCTTGCCTGTTTCACTCCTATAAGGAATTTAAGAAAGGAGACAAATGAACATAGGGGAAGGGAAGGAAAAATAAGATGAAAACAGAGAGGGAGGCAAACTGTGAGAGACTCTTAACTATAGAAAATAAACTGAGGGTTGTGGGAGGGGAGTGGGTTGGGGAGGTGGGGTAACTGGGTGATGGGCATTAAGGAGGGTACTGAATGGAATGAGCACTGGGTGTTGTATGCAACTGATGAATCAGTTCAATCTCTGAAACTAATAATACACTGTTCACTAAATTGAACTTAAATAAAACATTTTTTAAAATAAAGCTTGTCTGGGTCTGTAATGTGTCTTGACAAGCTTTTTGGAAATCTGTCCGGGTGAGGTTTCAGTGAAGAGACCAGGTATCTACTATGACAGAAGGCTAAGCTGTGATAGAGCCCTGTCTTTTTATTGGAGGCATATCTTCTGAAGTTCCTTCATTGAGATTCCTTTGTAATTCTCAGTATAATGTATTCCAGAGTTTCTGCTTATTAGCATCGGATTTGTTGCTGTACCCCGATGATTAAACCTGTTATTACATCACTGGTACAAGATCACATTCAATGAAATCAATGCTTCCTTTAATTTATGTCTGTTTAGAGAAAACAAAGAAAATACTGTAGTTTTTCATTTTCGTAAATAGCCTTGGCTTTGGTTTTTCCAGTGGTGTTTGTACCCACACACAGCGATACACCAGAGCCAACTCATTTTCAGCCATTATTATAAATGAATCAAACATACAATTACATTTTATTTAAAAAGTAATAAACACTTAAAACCTCACCACTTCCTTATTATTTTACTATGTTCCACTATTTATGTTCTTGCAGTTTTTAAGTCTGTTGCATGTATAGGGAAAAGCTTATGTACATAATGGTGTGTTACTGCACAGTTGTGCTTAGCATCAGGATTTTTTTTTTTTTTTGAGAACAAGTTATAAAACATTCACTGGCATGGCACTGGAAATTTACACTCTTACACTGTTATAATGTCACACAAATCCTTTCCATAACCATGCAGAGTAGGTGTCAGTTTGTTTTGTACATGAGGAAATGGAGACTCAAGAGTCTAAGAAACTTGCCCAAGGGAACTACTCCCATGCTACAACTCTCCTAACTCACAAATGTAAAGTAAGCAAGCACAGGGAATGGTGAGGGAAGACTTGCAGCTGTGCTGAAACAAAAGTAAAGAGCAGAGATCTGAAGGAAATACAGGAGGTAGAGATGGGGGAGGGGAGAAAAGAGGGAGGCATGGAAAGAGTGAGGTACAGCCAATGCAAAGGTCAAGAAGTGGGATTGTACTTGCTGTTTTTAAGTGCAACCAGGGTGCTCTTGAGGGCTGGAGCAGGGAGAGGGAGGGGGAGAATTTGAAGAGGTGAGAGAAGTAGATTAGATCACTAACCAACTTTATGAAACCAAATAACTTACCTCTTTATGCTTTAGTTTTCTGATCTGTAGTATGGATCTCTTCATACTTACAGTAAGAATAAACTGAGGGTAAAATCTGTGAATTCAGTGGGTTTTTAGGTAGTTTACTGTTAAGAAAGCTAAGTCACCACTGTGCTTCTATCAGTGCTTTTTTTCTTTTGACTTAAAGTTATTATTCCTTAAGATCCTATTTTTCTTGCTATCTTTGGCAGCTATATAATGAATGGTTTGGAAATACTTAGATATACCCCTTAAAACTAGTACCTCTTAGACTAGTTAAACCTGTGTAAAATCCACAGGGCAATGTAGCTTAAACCCATCTTGGATTACTAGGGCCTTTTTAAAAAATATTTTATTTATTTATTTGACAGAAAGCATGTGCACAAGTAGGTGCAGTGGCAGGCGGAGGGAGAGGGAGAAGCAGACTCCCTGTTAAGCAGGGAGCCCAATATGAGGCTCAATCCCAGGACCTCAGGATCATGACCTGAGTCAAAGGCAGATGCATAATCAACTGAGCCACCCTGGTGCCCTACTAGGGCCTGTCTTTAGCCATGATAGAATCACAACAAGATGCTCTGTGACACTTTTCAAATGGCCAGTCACATGGATCATATAATACTAAAAAAAAAAAAAAAAAAAAAAAAGATCCTGTATTTTGAAAATCTAGGTCTTCTGACTTTTTGCCAGTCATTCATTATCCATAAAATAGTTTACCAATTTCTCTTATCCACATACTGATATGTAGGTATATCTTATAGTTAATAAGTTAATAAAGGTACAACATAAACATAATAGGCTTCTGTGGCTTTGGCAATGTTCTGTTTCTTCTTACATGAATATGTTCATTTTATCAAAACTGAGCAGGCTGTATGTTTTGTGCACTTTCCTATATGTGTGTGTTATACTGCAGTTTTCAAAAATATTTATTTTAGAGTGAGCGAGTGTGTGAAGGGGGGAAGATAGGGGGAAAGGAAGAGAATTTTCAAGTAGACTTCCCACTGAGCACAGAGCCCAACAGGTGGTCCATCTCACAACCCTGAGATCATGACCTGAGCCTAAACCAAGAGTCTAGCGCTTAACCAACTGAGCCACTTGGGTGCCCCTGTTATACTGTAATTTAAAAAAAATTTCTTAAAAGAATGAGTAGGGTTTCAACAGAGAGGAACATATTTGCTCTACTGGACCACAAAAGCAAGACACAAAATGAAATGAGGCTAGGGTTAGAATGGACATGACATTCATGTGTCACAGCAAGGGGATGGATCATTGCACAGTATGTAAATGTTCATTGGGCACTTATTATGTCCCAGCTGGAAGACCATGTGGGATGGGTATCCTAAAATAATTTACAACCCACATCTCCTTTGCCTATCCTTCTTTATCAAAGTTAGAAAGCTCAAATACTCCATTTCTTAACCTTTCCAGCTAGGCTCAGCAATCTGAAGTTGTTGAACAGGTATCAGCCTTTTAAAAATGGAGAGACTCACTGCACATACCTTCTAATCCCTCTGTCTTTTGCTTTTTCTTCATCCTGCTGAAATAGGCAGTAGTGTCAGCTGTTTTCACCTGTGACATGACAAGCTTCAGGAAAGAGGCCTATGTACTGAGAAGGGAGGGTACACAAATAGGAGGAGTGAAGTCCTCTGGACCAGTGCTTCTCATGGATTGGCCAGTCTGACTGCCAGACCCCATGGGTCAGGGATGTGTGGGTCAGTCTATTTTAGGACACTGTCTTTATGACCTTGAGGCTGCCCCAAAAGTTGCCCTTTGGAAATTGACACCTTAGTACACAGACATGTTACTTTTTCTAACAATCATCTAGGTGTTTGTTTTGACATTACTGGACATAGGCTTACAAGCAAGAAAACGTGATCAAGTTAACCCAAGTTTTGTTGATCTCCAACTTTTTGAAGGCTCTGGTAGAAGGTTTTTACTGATTCAAACCCTTTTTTCTCCTACTCCTTGGATTTCCCCTTCCTTCTTCCAACATGGTAATCTTATGTCCTCTTAGTCGTGGAGCAATTCTGTATAATGAAACATTTGCAACATTTCCATAACTGGAGAGGATATTTTATCTTTACTTGGAGACTTGATAATTTTCCAAGGAGATATACTCAGAGGGAAATGGAAAGACTGGAAAAGAATTTGATAAACTTGGAAAGTTGACAGAACAGATGCTGTGATTTTTTTTTTCAGTTGAGCTAGCACATTTTATCACAGCCATTTTGAAGCTGAGCATTAAAATTCTTTGCTTGCTGTCATTCATCACTAAACTTTTTGTTTGCAGTTTATTCTAATCATGCAAGTCATGTGACCATACAAAGGCATGGTAATAATTTAAATAATGTAAATGGAGTTATATGATAACCTGTCAACTTTAAGTAGAAAAATGGATTCAATCTGTTTAATAATTATGGATGAATTTTTTACATCCTTTCCTAGGATACTGTTAAGGTCATAACTTCTCATAATCATAGGATACAGACTGGAAAAATATTTAGGGATTATGATATTTACTAAAGCTACATATAAGTTGATAGAGGTGTTTTGAAAGCCAGAAGGTACAATGTAAGTATAGGAGAATCTACTACAATATGAAGAGGTATTGCAGTCATTGGAAAGGGAGTATTGTATTAAAATAAGGAGAATGTTTTTCACTTGAAACTAAACCACATTTAATTCTATTTATTTTTTTTTCATTTAATTCTATTTAACATGAATTTGACCAATCTCTTCCCTTTCTTCGTTTGTAAAGAGTGAGTTTAGGTTAGGTGGATTATCAGATTCCATGCAATGGTTGGCTACGAGTCTTATAGTTGCCTCCTTGCTTTTTTGCTGGTGGTCCTGCCTTCTACTTGGCATCAGATGTAGTCCCTCTGTGGCTCATGGCTCTGTGTCCCTCCAATCTACTCACCCTGGCATCTTGTATTAACACCAAACTTACTGCAAAACCAGAGCTCTGACCTCACCTATTCCTACCTGATCTAGAAATTTGCATCTCCAGATGGGCCCTACATTTTACTGGTATATTCAGAGTATGTCTTTTCTTCTCATCCTCAACCCATATATATACCATTAGATCTTCCCACAAATTGCCTTTCCCCTCAGGCAACTGGCCTCTTGAGAAGTTTTCTTCCAAACATCTTGAAATGTCTGTGCATTCTCCCATTTGGCTTCAGGCAAAACTTTTTCTCACCTGCTCTTCTCCTAGGTCTCCATCAGCAGCCAAGTTCTTCCTGAAAGTGAAAAAATAGCCCCAAACCCAACAAAATATTTTAAGCCTCTGTCCATCAGACTTCTGAAGATTCTTCATCACTCTCTCTCTCTCGACTCTCCCCCTTACCATTCCCTTGTGATTTTCTTCACTCTTTGAGATTTTTGTCTGCCTTTCTCCATGGGCTGTCTCTCCCTCTATAATCATGTCCAGCCTTGGGGTTCTCCATCATCACAACACTTGTCATTCAGTCTGTCTCTCCAACTCCATCCTCTTCCCTGAGCAGCAAAGCTGCATTTCTGTCTTGTGCTAGATTATCTGGGTTATTATCTTAAAAATATACCCCAAACTATTTATAGCTCCCATCACCTTTGAAGCCACTCTCCCATTCTTTATCCTGTAAGATAGACAGTAACAGGCCCAAAGCCAGAAATTAAACAAGTTTCTGTATAATACTATAGAAATATAAGATCAGGAATAGTCCTTTTAATAAAAGTTTAAGCCAGTAAAAAAAACTTTATTATCTATATTCTTTGTTATCTAAGATTCATGTCGTTGGTCATGTCTTTATAGATTATTGAGAGGATACTAGCACCTGCTGTTTAATTTGTTTTTTATCTTTTCATGTGATTTAAATTATGATTTCACTGTAGAATTGTAGTTGATTGATATACCCCATAGCTTGCCAAAGTTTTACATTATGAAAAATTTGATTCATGCATTGATGGGCAATTGGGATAGAAGAATTTTACAGATGGAAGATTCTTAGCATGATTAAATCTATTAAGGAGATGAAAGTTCTTTTGGCCTTCAGAATCTTCAAGAGCATCATGTTAAATGAGACCCAACCAAAAGAATATTTCTAACTCTTCTTTCTGACTTTAAAGTTCACATTGTATTGCGAATTAAAAATTAAGTCCTAGAGTTAATAAACTTAGACTTGAGTTTTAGTTTAGAGATTCATATGTGATTTTTTTAACCTATAAAATAAATATCATTAGTCTCCATTTTAACACAATGTTCTATGACATATCTTGGTAGGACAAGAAAAAAAAAATAGACTCCTTTCCTGCAGGCAAAGATAACCTTCTTGAGAGTTAATAATAGAATCCAAGATGTTGAGATGGAGCGGTTCTCAGCATTTCTAGCACCTTGCTTAAAATGGATGAATCAGAAATTCAGAGTATCACACAATGTGTAGAGTCAGAAATGGAAGGACAGAGTGCCCGAATTCATACGTGAGAGTGGGGTGGGAACAAGCAAATATTATGGACTTGGAATAACTATAAATATGTATACATATGTCTAATGATACTTTAGTTGGTATATTAATTGATGTTATGTCAGTACTATAATTTGTTCCATTTTGCAGTCTGGAAAAAGGAAAAAAGACAACTATGCATATTCTCTAATTTTGGAAATATGTATGTATTTGACAATGGTTGGGGATCTCTTCTGGGACAGTATAGTCATCATAGCAGTTAGCACAGTGTAATTCATTCTCTGATTTATAGTCAAGCTTTCTGCTGGACTCAAATTCCTCTTGGAGCAAGTATTGTGCCTTCATTTCTGTATCTATGATGCCCAGTGCAAAATGAGTTCCCAGGAAAGACTTGTTTAATGAATGAATGAATGAGAATGAGTCAGAAGTTGGAGCCTCCAGTGTCTCTCCTCCTGTCATGCTGCTATATGTTTTACGTAAGAGGTAAGGGAGGATGCTCTCAAAGAATTGCCTGCCACCCATACATCATTGACTTTAAAGTACTTGCACTTTTACATTTTAGCATCCCTAAAATCAAGATATATCGTACAGTCAATGGCATGTCATAGTTTTGTGTATAATAGCAGGATAATGCTATGATTCACAACTGATGTTATCTGAGATTCAGTGAAGTACATTATGTTGCAAGGTGGTCAGGGCTATAAAATGAGAATAAGGTAAGAGGCCTTGGGTGGGCTGGATTGGAGTGGTGGGGGGAAGGGAGGTTGCAGTATTAAATAGGATGGTCAGGGTGGGCATCATTGAGAAGAAGAAATTTAAGAAAGACTACAAAGAGGTAAGAAAAGGAACATGTGGGTATCTGTAGGAAGAATGTTCTGGGAAAAAGGGATAGGTGGTACAAAGGCACAAGTGCACCTGATATCCTGACACCCAAGGAATTGATCAGGAAGCAACTGTGGCCACAGCAAAAGGGAAATTAGTGTAGGGGATGATGTCAGAGATGGGGTGGGAGTGGAAAGTAGGTTTTGTATGGTTCTAAAGTCATTAACTTTTGCTCTGGTGACATATAGGGCCCATGCAGTGTTCTGAGCAGAAGCTTGACATGATTTGAATTACGTTTATTTCTTAAAGCTTATTGTGCCTGTTGGCTGAGAGCAGAGTATATAGGGACAGGGAAGAGATTAAGAGATCTGTCCTAAGACTTTGACACTGATCTGGGGGAGAGAGGATGGTGGCTCAGGACAGGTAGTGACCATGGAGGATGCAAGAAGTAGTAGTTGGAATCTGGCTATTTTACGAAGATGAAGACAGGAGACCCTCTCTCCCCCAAGGGATTATATGCTGATGTGAGAAGACAGCATCAAGGATAATGCCAAGATTCTTGGCACAAGAAACCTCAGTAAGGATGGCTGTGGATAAAATGAGTTTGGGAGAAAAGATCAAGAGCCCAGATTTGGACACGTTGGATTCGAGTTGTGCCTCAGACACCTGATGGCAAGTGATCCAGATGATGAGACTGTTTGATAGTAAGATATTTCCATGCTGGGAAAGAGGTCTGATCTTGGTAACTGTTAACTTAGTGCATACTGATGTAAGCAAATATAATGTGTGGTATCTGCTATAATTTATTTGCTTCTTGAGGCTCCAGAGTAGGCAAAAAACAGCATCCTCTCAACTGTATACTCTCTTGATCAGATAGTCTTCTCTGGGGGAGCTGTCACAATTAGACCTGTCCCACAAAAGCTTTTCTAAAATGTCTCCTTCCATTTATTTACACCTTGTTTTAGACTGTCCTTTCCTATCAATGATAATTCACGAGGGATCACATGTACCTTTCTCTCAGGCCTGCCCACTTCTGTTCCTCACATTCATAATTGAGGCAGTGATGGGATCTATTTCGAAATGTAGCCAATTAAGATTTAATACACCAAAAAAGAGGTCTTTTACCCCACACTACTATATGGCGATATTTGTATCAGTGATAGCTGCCAGCTTAAAAATTAAATGGACAATATAAAGTTTTTCTTTATTGCAGAGGATGCTATAATAGGCACTGTCCATTTCTTTTTTTTTTGGCACTGTCCATTTCATGAAAAAAAAAAGAGACAAAGTCTGAGACCTCTGTCAATAAAGGAAATATAACCCTCATCATGATAGTAGATAAGTAAAGGAACAAGCACATTAGGCTTATGGTGATCAATGAGAAGATTAAGTCATAACTTACTCCATGACTACAACCTTTAAAGCACATGATGTATGGATAGAACACACTTATAGGAAGTTAAATCTCTATATGCTTAACATTCAAATGGTTATAGCATATAAAAAAGCTTATTCAGAGGAAGCTACTGTTCAATATTTGTACAGTTTAGATGAGCAGTCTCCAAGGGGTTATGTGTGAACTAGATGATATAAGGGGTGTGGAAAGAAAATAAGATGTGTAGTTATAGATACAGATTTTAACAAAAATACAGAAATTTTTCTAAAATTTAAAGTATAGATTAGCACTAAGACAAATATGGTCTAAATAAATGTAGATTATATTGATGGATATGCCCAATTGTATTTGACTGATGATGTATATGGCATAAATGTCTCAGCATCCTCTAGGACCTAGATAACATTTGCTTTTGACTGAGAGAATATTTTATATTCAAACTGGAAATAGAGTTAGTAGCAGAATAAGTAAATGTTGCTTTGAATATCAAAGCTGAAGAAGCATGAAGTGACTTTTTTTTCTTGTTTTGGCAAATATTAACCTAACTTTCTAAATTGCACCCTGTTATATCCTACTTCTTTCTGTTCTATCTATGACTTTCCTGATATGATTCAGTGTTTGAGGAAAATGAACCAGAGGTGAAGAGAGTTCTGAAAAAGGTTATTTAATGTGTATTTTTCACTGATTTTGTCCCATACTAATAGCAACTCACTAGGCGCTGCCTCTTCCCCATGAGCCTAGAGAATTCATTTTTGGCCTGGACTCCAGACCTTGCAGAAAACATGCCTGGTGATCTCAGTAGCTCCACGAGAGATTCTCTTAGAAATGTTGCTCTTGAGAGTTGGAAGTTTAGTTTCATATGATAAAACATGAATCTATGATAGAATATATATGTTAGAAATGGATATCCAGTATAAATTCTTATATATGTTATTTTAATTCAGAACTTACGCTTTTTTTCTTTGAACTATTAATAAAGAGCATATTTTTAGTTAAGGTGCATTGTTACATTTCCCCTTTGCTACTAATTGAAAACCCAAGGTCTTCAATAAATGATCTACTAACAATGCTATTTAAATATTTTTAGTTATAATAGTGGAATGGCTTTCAGAGGCTATAATTAAAAGGTGGGTGTATATGTGTTTAAATATAAAAGGTGGGAAAATATACAAGGGAGGGACTTTCCATCCTTTCCACCACTAATATCAAGTTTTTAGAACTGACAGGAAGAATTATAATCTATTAATTGAATGCAATACTAATCAAGATGCTAATGTATTTTGTGAACTATAAAATCTAGTTCCAGGATGTAGCTGGAAAAGAAAATGCTCCCAAAACAAAGCAAAGGAAAAAATGAATACTGAAGGTTTACCCAGCCAGATACCAAAATTTGCTATAATAGTTTTAAAGGGGAAGTATAAATAAACTTTATTGTTTAGGGATATGTGTATTATATAAAATGTGTATATCTATATATATGTATATGTGTGTGTGTGTGTGTGTGTGTGTGTATATATATACTTATATATGGCATAAATATGTATGTGTGTGAATGGTTACCTGAAAGTTCACTTTATACTATTCATTAAACTGTACCTATGTATGGATTGCCCTTTTCTGTGTTATTTTGTATTTCACAATAGAAAAAGAATATGGCCTAGACAAATATATCAGTGGGAAGCATTGATAGTTTAGAAACAGACTCATATTTATATGAGAATTTAGTGTAGGTAGCATTTCCATTTAGAGAAGGTAAACAATTAAATCGGACCATGTATAAAGATGATCTATGTTTTATTGTGTATACTAGAATAAAAGTCAAAGAACTAGGTTTAGAAAAAAGATAAAAGTATTAAAAAATAACATTGGAGGAGTGCCTGGCTGGCTCAGTTGGCAGAGCAGGTGACACTTGATCTCTGGATTGTGAATTTGAGCCCCATGTTGGGTATAGAGATTCCTTAAGAAAAAAATAACACTGGAGAACCTGTTCAGAATCATGGTAAGTTACACTCCTGAGGCATAGGAGATGTTAAGAAAGACACAAAACCCCAAATCAGTAAATTAAAAATTAACCCATTTACAGTTCTTATGGTTAATGTTGTAGTTAAAAGTTTTAGACTTATAAATGAATAGACATTGTTAAAGGAGTTTTACCGTACTAATAATAACACTAGCCAGAAATTCTTTCATCTTCATACTCACAGAGCTTCACAGAAACCTTACCCCAGGGCTCAGCCTTCTCAGCCCTTGTTACGATGCAGGAAATGTTCTTCTTTCTCGATCCCACAGTTTGTGCTCCAGATTGCACATCCTCAGCTTGGTCATTTCCTCCTTTTACACTGGTTTTTCTCCTCATACACTGTATGTATGTGCTGATACCGCTCATCTCAAAGGAGCAACAGTGAGACAACACTGCCAACAATGGTCCTCCTCTTCCAGCTTAGCTTCCTGCTATTTCTGTTGTCATTCCTCCTTGAGATTTAGGAATATCCATGCGTACAGTTATTTTGCTTTTTTCTATTCATTTACTCTTTATTTTACTCTAATTGGGCCTTGGTTTACAATAACTGTAACCAATCTTGTCAAGGGAACCAGCTACCTTCATGCTGCCAAATCCAGAGAATAATTCTCTTTTCTCATCCTTTGTGTTTCAAGTGAAATATGAAACCCACAGAAGATGCCTCCTGTGTCCACCATACCTAAAATAGCACTAGCACCTTTGTTTTTTACTTCCTGGCACATCTTATACTATGGGCTTATAATGAATGGATCTTTGTCTATTTAATTACTCTATGACAAATTACCCCCAAACTTATTGCTTTATTTATTTTATTTTTTTATAATAAATTTATTTTTTATTGGTGTTCAATTTGCCAACATGCAGAATAGCACCCAGTGTTCATCCTGTCAAGTGCCCCCCTCAGTGCCCGTCACCCATTCACCCCCACCCCCCACCCTCCTCCCCTTCCACCACCCCTAGTTCTTTTCCCAGAGTTAGGAGTCTTTATGTTCTGTCTCCCTTTCTGATATTTCCTACCCATTTCTTCTCCCTTCCCTTCTATTCCTTTTCACTATTACCCACCATTTGCTTCAACGTGGATGGAACTGAAGGGTTAATACAGCATAATTGCTGAGTGAAATGAGTCAATCAGAGAAGGACAAACATTATATGTTCTCATTCATTTGGGGAATATAAATATAAACTTATTGCTTTAAATCGACAAATATTTCTCATCTCATGGTTTCTGTGGGTCACGAATTCAGGAGGAACTTAACTGGATATCTCTGGTTCTGGCTCCTCTTGAGATTAAAGTCAGAGTATTCTTAACTAGGGCTACAGTCTCTTCTGAAGATGTTGACTGGGGTTTAGGGGCCTGCTTTCAAGCTCACTACCATGGCTATCGTCAGGAGGTCCCCATTACTCACCACATGGGCCTCTCTATAGGGCTACTCAAGTGTTCTCATCACATATAGCTGCTTTCTCCCAGAGCAAACCAAGAATACACGGAGGTAAACATCTGTCGAATGAGTAAATGGATGGATGTCATCCTAGGCAGAAAAAATGTAGGCTGTGGAGTTGTGTAGACGAGGGATGAAATTCTGCTTCCACCTTTTATTGGCTCTGAACTTTGAGCATATTAATTTCTATGAGCCTCAGTTTTGTCATGTCACCTACGTTCTATTAATACCTATTTCACAGTGATACTATGAGGATGAAATGAGATTGCATATGCAAAGCACCACCTTAAGTGTTCAGTACAAAGTAAGCATTCAAATGTTAGTTTACCTGATTTCCCCCCATCTTTCCATTTTTCCCAGTTTTAGCAATAACCATTTCTTTACTATGTAAAGTCAGAATTTTAAATGTAACTCTTCTCATGATGAATGGCTTATGTTCAGTTTTGGAAGAAAAATCAATTTACGTTACATTGGAGGAACTTTAGCGTGAATGCACAATCTCTACCTCTCTATTAGGTGCCCCCACGAGAATTCTAATCTGTACAAGGGAGAACAATGAACAAATGTGTCAGATGGACAGTTTTTTAGTATAGGGAACACAGCTATAATTAGACTTGATATTCTGTCTGAAAGAAGCAGATGTGATAATACTTGTACCTGAAGGAAAATCAAAGGATTCATCTGTAGTTACACCATTTATTCCTGTGTGAAATGACAGCAGGGTGAATTTGGGAAATTATTTAGTGGAGGGGAAATGAGGTCATGATACTCTGTGCATGTGCATGGGAGGGTACTGTTCAACAACTTTGATGGAATCCCAAACTGCAACAGACTTTCACCCAAGCTGTCCTGAAACTTGACAACATATGAGTGAGTCTACTGATGCTGTTCTTTTTTTTTTTTAATCAAAAGAAATCTTGTTTGTAATTTACATTAATGAAAGGCAGAGATATAAATTTTATGGTTCTGAGTTTTGTATAGATATGTACAACCCATACCCCAATTAAGATAGGACATTCTATACCCTAAAATATTTTTATTCCCCTTTCTAGTCACGCACTATAACTCCCAAGGTAACTCCTGGTCTGATTTCTATCATCACTTAATTTAGCCTGTTCTAGAAAGTGTGCACTGCCACACCTCTATTATAATGCTTTGAGGTCCATTGTTGCATATTATCAGTAGTTCCTTTTCTTTTTGAAAAAAGTATCCCACAGTTTGTTGATCCATTCATCTGTTGAACAGTTGGGTTGTTTCTGATTTTTTGCTGTTATGAATAAAGGCTCCACGAACTATTTTGCATATCTTTTCTTTGGGGTAAATACTGAGGAATGTAATTGGTGGGTAATAAGGTTGGTGTTTAAATTGGTAAGGAACAACCGAGCTATTAGAAGTGGTTCTGCCATTTATACTCCCAGCTGGGTCAGAGCTGTCCATTTGCTTTACATCTTCCTAACATTTGACGTTGACTGTCATTTCACTTTGAGGCATTCTGGTAGGTGTGAGGTGGTATGCACAATCTCTTCTGCTTAGGTTACATGCATCACGGCTTTTGCTTTTTCATCACAAAAGAGATGTTGGGCTGTCTTTGTCTGCTTTGTTCCCCAAGGTCTTCTGGTCGGACACTACCTAGTTGTGGCAATGGGAGAATAAAATAATAAAAAAGTATTGTGAGAATCAAGTATTCGAAGCAATTAACCAAAGATACCTTGGGCCTCCAGCTCTGCTGTCTGTCTGTTATTGCCATAGTGGCTGTTAGAATGTTAACGTCTCTATTGTCTCTTCTGGTGTCCACTAACTTGGCTCCTTCCCACCTTCTGCCATTGTTTCCCACATGCTTTTATTTTCTTTCTTTTCTTTCTCTCTTCTTTTCCGCCTACTCCCTAGCCACATTAACTCAATGTGTAATCTTTTTCACTCATAAGACCAATTTTGAGAAGTGTGACCTCTGGCCAAATGGGAGAAAGTAGTAACATAATTTACCAGAATAACGCACACTGTCTAATGCTTATGAAGAATTGAAAGAGGAAAAAATACAAGGACAAGCCACGTCTCTTTCTATTGTTGCATGCTGTAGTTCTTTGGGCAAAGCCAGCTCATCTTCCAGACAGATCCTCATGGGCGGCCTTCCATATCTTGTTGAATTCACCTTTGCCCTTATTTAATTTTCAAGGGTGAGGAATCGGTTTTCTCAGCATGCTGACTTCTCTTAGCTTGAGTTTTTCCTGAAGACCATTGAGGAAACATTGTCAGGTGTACCTGAGTTTTCTCACCAAAGGGTGTGGAAGTTGAGATATTTATCAACACCTTCTTGGCTTGAGGGTTGCTGTTGGGGTGTTAATTCCCTGGCCTTGCACACAGGCTGAGCACCATGTCAACCCTCCAGCCAAGAGACGCAGGAATGCCTTGGCATGTGAGGAAATTCTCTGCTTGATGCCTCCAGTGTGTACCCAGGGGCTGTACATGGGCACTGAGCTTTTTTCTCAAACACCAAGCACATTAGCCATGTTTATCAAGTACAGAGACTAATGTATGAAAAGTAATAGTGCTTTTTTTATTAATATTCAATGAGAAACATAACCACCAGGAATTTGAAAGGTGTCATCTGACAATGACAGCCTCTTTTAGTGGTCATATCCTGGTGAGAAGCCAGGTTGTCTTCACAAACAGATTGTGGATGTCAGAGTTGATAACATGAGCTTCTTGGCTGGTATCATTGAGCTCTGTAGAGCAATGGTGTCCATCTCCAAGTCCCTCCCAGGGAGGAACAGCCTTGGAGACTCCTGCAAAACCCTCTTTCTTGGATCTGATTCTGTTTTTCTACTTTTACTATAGAATACACTTTGCTGACCACTCTCCTCTTCCTTTTTTTTTTTTTTTTTTTTTCACTTGGAGATTTTTATTTGGCTTAACAAAATTGATAAAAATGTGCTGAAAGAAATTTTTGAAAGAAATTTATATATATATATTTTTTGGTTGGTCTGAATCTGGGGACCATATGGCTTAATAGTTTGAGCATTCTTTTCCAAACATTTTATTTTTTTTAATTTTTATTTATTTATTTATTTATTTATTTATTTATTTATTTATTTATTTATTTATTTATATTGGTGTTCAATTTACTAACATACAGAATAACCCCCAGTGCCCGTCACACAATCACTCCCACCCCCCGCCCTCCTCCCCTTCCAACACCCCTAGTTCGTTTCCCAGAGTTAGCAGTCTTTACGTTCTGTCTCCCTTTCTGATATTTCTCACACATTTCTTCCTAACTGTGCAGTTCCTCAGCCATAAGTATTAGATTTATAATCATAATCCATGTATACTTCCCCAAGCTCACCTTAATTTCATTCTTAGAGTCACCAGTAATCTCATAGTCACAGCCCCAGATGGCTGCTCTTCTCTGTGACTTTTGGCTTCTTTGTCATCTCCTTACTAAGATTAACGTCAGTTTTGGATTCTTTGCTGTTCAGCTAGTTTCCTGCAAATATTTTCTTGACAAAATTTAGAGAGTTAGTTAGAAGCAATAGTTTTTTCTAAATCATTGATACCTGTTCATTCTTGACACTGCTAGAGTGGAAAGAACTCTGTAGGTCATTAGGTTGAACAATGTGGAAGTGGCAATATTTAGCCACTTTTGACTTATAAGATATCAGTTTCATATGGGCCAGTTGATAGACGCTTCCTTTTAAAAACTGAGTCAAGATGTCTGTGTTATATCTATGTGGTTTTATGTGCCCCCCATCTATTTGGGTCTTATTTACCCATCTGTAAAATGGGTTTGGTTAGAAAAATTCTAAGGAGCTTTCCAACAGCAGCAGTCTCTAGTTTTGTGAATCCTGGGGAGATGGCAAGGCTCCAGGAAAAGGGTCACTACCATGACTACCACATGGAAATCCTGCTTCAAGGATGTTTTTATTTCTTGTTATATTTTTTATATCTACAGTCTTAGAGAGAAACATGTTTTTTTCAGGTATATGTTTATGCCTAGGAGTTCTCCCCTGTCCTTTTCTCATGTCTTCTTACGGGACAGTTTTACCTTTCCCTCACTGCTCTAGTCTGAGCTTTATGTTCCCACAGCAGACTCAAGCAATAGGGGACTATCTCCACTGTTTATCCTTGACCCCTTGCTTCTCCATTTATGCTAATATGGAAGTCCTGTGTGGCAGTGAGGATACTCTCTTGAGAGACCTTGTTCCCTGTAGTGGCTCCATTCCAATAATTCTTCAGTCCCTCTGTGACCTGGAATCCACTGATGCTACCACCTTTACACCATTCCTCATCCCCCTCATCCCATTTATCTCTGCCATGTTCCAGCTCAGATTCTAGTCCCCGACATAATAACTACTCCCTTGCCTATGTGTGGCACATATTGCCCCTTTCTCCTTTTCACCTGGCCAAAGTCTAGCCTTGATTCCTTTTAACTCTTGACTTGTTGCCTATACTTGCCCATCTAAACACAGCTGGAGAAAAATCTAACTGTGTTGGCTGGTTTCCCTTTCTATTCATGGCTACAAACCACTCCGGAGCCCTTTGAGTGGCTGGGTAGTCTGATCATATTTCCCACATCCATTTAGTCTCTTGTTGGCTTAGGTAATTGTTCCATATCTTCTCTTCTGTCTCATTTGCACTTCTCTTCTGTCTCATTTCCACTGATACTTTTCTTGTTTCATGAAGGAAACAGCAGCCATCAGAATAGAATGTCCCCTCACCCCCACCATCACACTACAGACCTTCCCTCTGCACCCATGGTCTCTGCCTTTGTTCCCTTTTCTCTGAATGAACTGAGTGCTCCTGCCAGGGTCTTAGGGTCAAACCCTCCACTTAGGAAGCGGAGTGCCATGCTTTCTTGCTTGTTCTCACAACTCTTCCCTCTCTCCCGGATCATTGGGTTTACCTTTCTGTATCACCCACATATATGTATACTTTTCCCTTTTAAAAAAAATTTCTGGAATTTCCAGCTATCAGCCCATTTTGTGATCCTATTTAAGACCAAATTCCTCAGTAGAATCATTCACACATTTCTATAATAACATCATTCCACGGTCTCCCCATTCTGTATTCTTCCATCAGCTACTACTGATTTCTTCGTACCATTTTTAGTTTTTAAAGAGCTTATCTCTTTAGAAATATTTCATCTCCATTCCAGAGACTACATCACATGGGGGAATGGCTGGTTGGTAGTTTAAAACAGAGAAAAAGCAGCTAAATATTTTAGAGAAAAGTGAAACCATTCCATTCCATCACCTTTGTTGAAGCATTTCAATTTACTCTGTACCTTGGATGTGCTCTCTCTAGCCTGCAGCTGAGCTGAAGGCACATTAAGTTTGTGTAACTGGGCTTGAAGGAAAGCTTGGAGACCATTTGTTCTCTTCAATCTCTTTGGTTTGCAACTGTCAGATTCAATTTTGAGGGGAAGAGTCCAGAACGTCATTGAAAGTTAGGAAAAGGGGAAGAGCTATAGCCCAATCTGATAGATTATGTCAAAGTCAAAGTCTTCACCCTATAGCAGTTGTAGCAAAGAAGTATTTTTAGCACTGATAGCTGAGAGGCAGAGCGTGTCACTGGGATACCTGTGTATTGATGCAGACTGGCAGGGATACAGACCAATTACTAGAATCTCTGCCTTGTATTTTGATGGAATGTTTTATTCCATGGGCAGACTTCGCAGGCAAGATTTGCCATACTGTTGATGAGAAAGGTAAGCTTCATATTCACACACTTGGAGATATGTCCTGCTTCAGTGTTAGTGTATTCATGCCGTGGTTCAAGTCATGCCCTGTCTGCCTGTATTTTCACTCATCTAACAAATGGTAATTGTGCTACATTTGTTATGCTGTGCTTCTGGTTAGTCAGAGGCTCAGGCCTAATAAGGTATAGCTCTCTTTTCTTGATTTGTTAAAAGGCATGCTTGTCACTGGATTATTTTGAAAATGTTTAAAAATTGCAGATAGAGGGAATTCTGGGTAAGTGTCAGCAGTCTGGAAGGCATAGTTTATTATCTTTTACAATCCTCTTACAAACACGGGGCAATTAGATAGCAAAGCTGGAAACCCACAGACAATGGTTAGAACAAAGCCAGGTGACAAGATGTCCCCTTGAATCCCAGGAACAGGTAGGACAGACAGACCCCAGTGCCACAAGACCTGCCTGGTAACTGTGTGTGGCAGGAAGAAGTAAGGTGAAGCAGCTGGGGGACTGAAGGGGTTGCAGAAGAGGGAAATCCAGAATTAGACAGGAGGTATCCAGTGGAAAGCTTGAATATTGCCTGGAAATGTGGGTTCCTTCTCCATTCATTTTTTTTTTTTTTAAAAAGCACTTACTGATTGTCCATACTGTGCCAGGCACAGTTTCAGACATCAGAGAGGTCAGGTCAAACCAAATGGAAAATTGCTCTCTATTCCTGTTTATTCTTATATAGAGCTTATGTTCCAGAAGAGAAAGCTACAGACAAATATGATTTTGGAGACAAAGATATGCTGAAGAAAATAAAAGGGCAATGGGAAGGAAATAGGTGACAGAGGCGAGGAAATTCTGATATTACAGAATAAATATTTTTAAATGAATTCCATTCCAACATTGGAGTTGACAGGTGAGTGAATGTAACTTAGGGAACCCAATTTAAAAAACCCCAGAATTATCAGGAAAACCTTTGCTATGGTCTGAATGTGTCCCCAGAAGTCATATGTTGACAACATGACCCCCAAAAGTGGTAGTATTAGGAGGTGGGGCCTTTGCAAGGTGCTAAATCATGAGGGTGAAGCCCTCATAAATGGGATTCGTGCCTTTATAAAAGAGGCTCCGGAGAGATCTCCAGTGCTTTCCACCATGTGAGGATACAGTGAGAAGATGCCAGTTTATGAACCAGGAAGAGGGCCCTCTCCAAAACATGACCATGCTGGTGACTTGATCTTGGGCTTCCTAGGCATCAGAACTATGAGTAATAAATCTGTTGTTTGTATCCCACCCAGTCTGTGATATTTTATTACAGCAGCCATCATGGGCTAAGACAGCCCATTTGATTGTTTGATAGAGTGTTGAAAATGATTAACTTATATAGGTTAATCATTCTGCTTTGCAATCATGACAACAAACATTCCTTATCGAATACCAAAGGCTGCCTTCATTTAAAATCAGAATCAATAATTTTGGTAACATACTTATCCTAGGCTAAAAAACAATGATATTATTTCCAAAACAAGAGATCCAGAGGAACTTCTAAGATTGGTGCAGTGATTCAACCTTGTCATTAGTGATCCAGCTTTGCTACCCACAGGATGTGAAGATGGCAGCTATAGTTCTGGACATCCAGGTCTCACATAGCCATGTCTTAATGTAGGAAGGAGAAATAAAGTCTGTCCCGTCTCTTTTTTCTCTCTTGTCACTTCTCTTTCTCTCTTAAAACAATTATTTTATTGAAGTATATTATTCATACAGAAAAGTGTGTGTATCCTAAATATACAGCTTGTTATCTTTTCACAAACTAAACACATCTGATATACAACACTCAGATCAAGAAACAGATGATAATTAGCACCCAAGAAGTCTCTCATAAGCCCTTTTTCCATTTCTACCTTCTCCAATTGTAACTGGTTGTATAATATTAAATTCCTAACAGTACAGATAAATTTGCCTGTTTTGAACTTTAAATAGAACCACATACTATGTACTGTACTGTCTTGTGTTGCCTTTTTCACTCATTGTGTTTGTGAGATTCACAGGAATTTTTTTTTGTGTACAGTTGTAAATTGCTTTCATTGCTTTATAGTGCTCTATTGTCTATTCTGTTGATGAGTATTTGAATAGTAACCAATTTTGTTGTGAGTAGTGCTGCAATGAACATTCTAGTACATATTTCTTGGTTGTACGCCTGTATTTCTTTTGGATATACTGTATAGACTATTTCATTTTTATTATTTATTTATCTTTAAATATTTTAATTATTTATTTGACAGCACAAGCAAGGGAGCAGCAGAGGGAGAGAAAGAAGCAGGCTCTCTGTTGAGCAGGGAGCCCAATGTGGGACTTGATCCTAGGACCCTGGGATCATGACCTGAGCCAAAGGCAGACACTTAACCGATTAAACCACCCAGGTGCACCAACTGTTTCATTATTAGTAGGGAGACAAGTCTTTCTTGATGTTCTGTATTCTATTTCCTTTTAAGCTTTATTGGTAAATATTGAGTCATATGTCCATCTCCTATTTGCGGCAGAACCAGAGAAAGAAAGTAGCCAGTCATGTGCCATTAAATCTTCAACAACCAGCCCTCTCTGTATGAAGATTTGGGAAGTGGGGCTGATTTGTAGCATTTGCCAGTTGCTTTGATGTAAATGCTTCCACCGTGGCCAATATCAAGGGACCAATGTTACATCAACCAGCTTACAAAGCAGCTCTCCTAAACTAATACAGGCCAGCTTCTAATACCACTAGGTCTCATTTTTGTTCATTAAAGTTTGGCTCTGCCAGAAAAAAAGAGGACGGGGGAAGAGTGGAGAAGTTTCTTCTGTAGGTAACTAGTGTGTTCGCATTAATGATTGAGTTATTATCATGGATAAATTAATAAAACACCATTCTCTTCCAGAGATTGTTCTTGTAAAATTCTGACTGTTGGTGAAAACTGGCTTTTAAAGATATTAGGATAGACTAGACTTATGCTGTGGTTATAACCCAAAATACAGCAGCTCAACACATAGGTTGTTTCTTACTCATGCCCCATCCTCTGTAGTTAAGCAACCCTCCAGGGCTGCTGTTCTCAATGCCATGATTCAGTGGCCTGGATGACTCCTGGGGTAGGACTCCTCATTTCAACACTCAGGCTCCAAGGTCATTGCTGAGAAGGGAGAGAGGCAATGGCTATGCATGGATTTGTAGGAAGAGCTTCTGTTCAGATGTGACTTATTACTTCCACTCAGAGGTCATTGGCTAGAACTGGTTATCTGGTCCCTTTGGGAGGACATATGGGATATTTGATGCACTGTAAATTCTGTCTGCCACAGAGAATGTCTACATAGGGCCATTTGTTTTGGTTTTGCTTGTTAAGGCTTATTTTAAAACCTTTATGTTTATTTCCATTCTTTAATTTGTCTGAGTTATTTAAGAAAATAACTGAAGCTGAACTCACAGAATTATCCACTAGTAATGCATTTTCTCAGAAAATAGAAGAGAGAAGAAACTATTAAACAATAGTAGGATCAATTGTAAGGAACATTTTCTTTTTTTTAGATTACTTATTTATTTATTCATGAGAGCCAGAGAGAGAGAGAGAGAGAGAGAGAATGAGAGAAAGAGAGGGGGCGGGGGCAGAGACACAGGCAGAGGGAGTAGCAGGCTCCATGCAGGGAGCCTGATGTGGGACTCGATCCTGGGTCTCTGGGATCATGCCCTGGTCTGAAGGCAGGCACTAAACTGTTGAGCCACCCAGGCTGCCCCGGAATATTTTCTATATACAAGTAACAGGCATTTGTGTTGGACTCTCTCTCCAGTGTATAGAATGCTTGAGGCATAATACTTATTTTGTAAATACCATAGTCATCTAGGCAAGTCATCAGCGGTTATTAAAACCACTGGGTTTAAAGGTTGTTTGGCAAGAGAAATATTCATATAGTCTTAAAAGTGTCATCCACAGATTATTTATTACTTACAATGGGGAAAAGTACAATTAAAATGGAGAGACTGAGTAAGATATTGCCTTTTCCAAGTGATCAAATTTAATATTGTCAGTAATGTGTCACAGTGAAACTATGTGCCCCATAAGATGCATTGAGAAAGGATGTAACGTCATTTATGCAGAATTCATGCCAAAATTTAAGGTAATCATGAGGGAAAAATTGGGTGAATTAAGTTGAGGACCATCCTTGAAAAAATTCAGTTACAATGAATGTCCATGTCAGAGGGACACCCAGGTGGCTCAGTCTGTTAAGCGTCTGACTCTGTCTTGGCTCAGGTCTCAATCTCAGGGTTGTAAGTTCAAGCCCTATGTTGGGCTCCATGCTGGGTGTGGAGCCTACTTAATTAAAAAAATATATATATGTATAAAAGTCAGTGCCACAAAGCCAACATATTGATATAGATTAAAGGCATCTCAAGAATCATTGTGATCATATGCAGTGTGTGGTTTTGGATTGGATTCTGAAAAAGTGAAGCTATAAAGGACGTTATTGGGACAATGTGGAGATTTAGATTACAGACTAAATAATAGATAATATTGTATCAATGTTAAATTTCCAAATTTGATCAGTATATTGTGGTTACATGGGAGAATGATTTGGTCTTAGGAGAAATGTGCTGAATATTCATGAGTGAAGTGTCATATATACAAATAGCTTTCAAATGATTCCCCTAAAAGGATATGCATATATTTATATACACAAGTATGTGTAATTGTGTAACAGCACACACAAAAGTAGGGATAGGGAGACAAATAGGAAGAAAAGGCAAATATGGCAACTTTTTAACTTTTGGCTCACGTAGGTGAAGATTATATAAGCCTGGATCTTCTACTCTTGCAACTTTTCTATGGTTATGAAATTTTTCAAAATAAAAAGAATTAAGAAAATACTGTTGCTCCCATTTATTCTGAAGTTTCACAACTCAATCCATTCTCTAATATTTGGGCCAAATCTTAATGGGATCAACTCCACTATGTTTAACCTATACTTATCTGGTAAGAATTGGGCTTTAAGAGGAAGGATTCTTAGCAATCAACACCTTACCCTGAATATCTGTGGAACAAGTTTAAGAGCCAACCCAGAGAAAATGTCATGTGTTCGGATTAATATGGCATCATGACTGGAAATGAGGATTAGTTTTCTATAAGAAACAATGACATCAGGAAGAGTAAAACTAGAGATAATTTCCCCTTTATCACTTTTGTCAGTTTAAATTGTGGTATTACCCATAATTGGCGGGTGTGGGGGGCGTTTAATTCTTGAATAACACTGGTGATACTTGATATGCTTACGTTGTGAGGAAAATGAGTTAGCATAATCTGGTGCTAAATGAATAAACTGTCTTATTACAACAGGCCCTGTAATTTTGTGAGAAGAGTATCAATGTCAGTTGAACCGATACAGATGATGAACTTCAAAAAGAAGCAGAATTCAGATAAATATGTATTTTCTCTAAAATAAAAAACAACTTGAAATTCTGTGCTGGGAACTTCTGGGAGCATTCTGTGAGAAAGGTTGATGGATTTGTAGAAGCAATATTGATACCATGCCTTATGAGTCCAAATCCAAATGGGAGAACAGCAGATTTGTGTGGGATAGTTTTGCTCAGAACTGAAAACAAGAGTCATTTTTTTCGGTTGTTCAAGGTAATCGTTAAAGCCTCAATCCTGGACCTTCTTGTGAATAGCATGGAGAAACAAATGATGATGTTTTAAGATGTTTTCATTATTTTGTCATTGCCTTAAAAGTCTGAAATGAGCTTTTTGATCTTCCCTTTTTTAATTTAGTTTTTGTTTTTGTTTGGTTTGGTTCTACTTTTTGAAACACATTAAGAACAAAGCATTATTTGCGGTAAATATGTCTCATAGGGCTGGAACACTCTGGCTGCCACAGCTTCTCCTAAAACCACGTGGGAAAGGCATCCACACTGTTAGATTTAATTACAAATATTTTAAATACCTTTCAGCACAAGCCCTGGATAAAATGAAGGCAGAGGGACACAATATGGAGTTGTGCACTTTCCTAAAAGTTTTTATTTGATGAAATGGCTCATAGATAGATGTTGAATAGAGAATAACATGGTTGGTGTATATTATGACCTGCATGTAACCTTAGATGTGGAGCTTAAAGTAGTCTCTTGGTGTTTTATAAGATCCTCTTCTCCAGGACCCAATAGCATTCTGTCACCCGGCAACATTGTACTTCTGCCTGCAGGGTATCATTCCCAGCTGTGTCTGAGTAAATATTATGACAGCACTAATTATGGGGTTCATGGAAGTCATATGCATGGTACTGGAAGCACCTCCTTTCTGGATGTTGTTCAGTGGGCATCATCTGCACTCCAGGTGCAGCATTGTGGAGAGCAGTTACTCAGATTGAGGTCCATAAGCCAGCAGCAGCAGCAGCATCACCTGGGGGCTTGTTAGAGATGCTAGCTCTGGGCCCCACCTACTGACTCAGAATCCCTGGGAGTGGGGCTCAGAAAGGTGTGTTTTAACAAGCTCTCTCTGGGTAATTCTGTGAAGTCTAAGAACCTTAGATTTCCAATAGGTGTGAGACAACAGACATATGACTTTACACTTCTCTGAAGAAAGTCATGAAAATCATGTTTATTTACCCTGCAAACAAGAGTTGTTGTGAGAAACTCCAGTGAATAAACACTTATCTATAAGATGTGATAAGAAACAGGTTCTTACAAATGGAAATGTGCTACAAAGTAATTTCCTTAAAACATGGCATTATTGAAAAGAGTAATATAAAGAGGCAAAGCTAAATTTTTGCAGCATCTAGCATAACTACTATATACTTAGGATTAAAAAAAAATTTTCTTGTTACATTGTGGGACATGGTAAGTGAGATCTTCCTCATTTGAGTTTCTTCATATAATGGCTCCTTCTTTCTCATTAAGAGTTCTTAAGGAGCTGAACAAAGATTACATTAGTATATAACTCCTCAAGGGACTCTGTTGTGTCTAGAATCACAAAGGGTTCAAACCGTTTTGGAAAGCAATGTTGAACTAAACTCAGTCCTAGAACCTGTTTCTATGTTGATAAAAGCTTTGCCGCCTTTCTTTTCCTTAGACATGTCCCCTGAGCAAATGTCAAAGACAATTTGTGGATAAGGGAGCCTGTTGACTGGACTGAGGCATTTCTTGTCCTTATTGTGGAGGGGGTTTCTCCTGAGTGGGCAGGAGAAACTGCTCTGGTGTTTTTAATTCCCCAAATTTAGTAGTGTGCTGGTAAATGTTAGCTAACTGCTGTGCAGGGGTTGGGGAGGTAGTCCTGAATTGTACCATTGGCTAATTTTGGTGATAGTAATACTCCCACTGTGGCCAATTTCAGGCTAACCAACAATGATGTCACTGGAATGGAGCTGGGACAGCCGGCTGTCACTGTCCTGTGCCAGCTGGCCTGAGCATAGTACTGCCTAAAGTACATGCTTCCCAGCACTCTGAGATTGAAGGAGGTGAGAATTGAGTTAGCCCTTGGTGGATGTGGGTAGGAGAGGAGGAATCACTTTTGGTTCACAGGCTTGGCCTGTGGGGAGAGAGACAGATCTACTGGTTCTCAGTAGATGAGAAAATATATTTGTGTGTTTAAGCCAACTCCTTTCCATGCTAATATGTTAGCCCCTATGTTAGGGGAGCTTTAAAATGTTGGATTCTAGGGTGGCTGCTGCAGAAAACCCCAAAAAGATTCTGTGTTTCTATTAATGTAGTGAGTTCCAACATAAAGTATAAGGCTAGGAAGAACTTCCTAGTTCTTCCTCAGATTTTCAGATAAATGACACCTCAGATTTTCAGATAAATGACTAGCAACGACCCTTATTCCCAGCTAAGGCTGCCCCAAGAAAAAAAGGCATGTGCGTGAACAGTTCTTCATTGTTCTAGAAGGCTATTGCATGTGTATATTTGCTCTTGTAGGAACGAATAAGAGGGTCTGCAGTCCAAATTAAGACCAGGAAGTAGCTTCCAGGGCAGCATAATTTATGAAGCAAACTCCTCCTCCTCAAAGAATCTTGTTTATATACCAAGAGCAGCAAATGTACATATTTACTTTTGTTAGTACCTGAGTAACCAAGGTATTTAGAGAGAAGAGGAAAGGACTTCAAATAAATGTTTAACAACAGACCAGCGTAAAGGAAATCAGTAGAACTGGGTGGTAAGAATGCTCTTGGAAGACCTAGAATGTGGAAGGTTTGTTTTAGAGGTGTATTGTTCACTTACACAATTCTTGAAATAAGGCCATTCTATGAGGGGGGGAGGAAATGATGGGGTACCTGACCTACAGATCTATGTTGAAGTATGACAAAACTCTTTGTTGAATCTCAGCATTTCTGAACTTTGTATCTCCCAGAAGTCAGAACTTTCCAAACAGAATCAAAGAGAACAGAGCTATAAAAATCTTAATGAGTGAGTTGAGTGGAAATCAATAAAATATCTAGGATAAAAACAATTCCATATTAGATTTGTTGAAATTTACTGTTTATATTTTGGTTTCATATTCGTATTTTTTAAATCTTGTCTTGGATAAAACAGGACAATAAGTGTTGTAAGAGAAGATTATTACTACACTTGCACGTAAAATGAGTTAGGCTTATGAAGGGTTGAATTTGGAACTCCTGGGGCAGATTAAAAGGTATGGGAATGTGTCTACAAGGTTTGTTGTGTCTTCTGTATTGCTGAGGTTTGTGTTCATCCAGATACAGATTTTAACATAAGTATAATTTCTTGGGAAAGAATCCCAGGAAATATCTGGATGAGTAGAAGTTAGGAAAGGGAAATAATTCAATGAAGATATGTTATCAAATGAGTTGCCCCTATGAGCAACTGGTACTCAGTCCTGCTGGAGGTTTCAATGAAACAGGTAGAACATGCCTCTGAATTGTCCCAAATGAAAAAGCAAGAAAACTGGTATATTTATTCAGCTCACTTTCTGCCACTGGTTGAAGGTGGCTTCCCAAGTCTTTATTTGAAATTCCCATCTTGCTTCAGCCTGATAGAAGCTCTCTAGACAGAAAGTTCCATGGATTTGTAGTAAGGAGTTGTCACTACACAGAGGCAGGACATTCCTTAGTGCAGCAATGTCCAAAAAAGTTGAATGGAGCCATTAATGTGAGTTACCTACGTAATTTTGAATTTTCTAAGAGCCAGGTAAGTAGACCCTGGTGAAATTATTTTAATATAGATTTTAGGCTTGTACATCCAAAACCTTATTTCAACCTGTAGACAATATAAAGATTATTGAGATATGTTATTTTTTTTGCCCCAAATCTTTGAAATTTGGCATGCATTTTACCTTGACAGCATAGCTTACATCTCAGTTCACACTAATTACTTTTCTAGTGCTCACATGGGGCTAGTGGCTACTGTGTTGAATAGTGCATTTCTAGGGGAATGGATTGGTGCTTGACTCACTTTTTACTGCATTTGGGGGGAATGTGTCAATTATTCTCTAAGCAACCCCGAAAATTAATTCTACTCAGTACACCCGGGAACCAAATACTTAAATTGAGTTTTTTGGCCCAACTAATGATTTACTTTCTCAACTGGATTATATCCCTCTGATTTCTCAAGATACAAACCCTAGGAAATGCAGTCTTCTGTTTATTTTACAGAAGTATTTTGATTTATCAACATTTTGAAAACTTTAACATTTTTAATGTCTTTGAAAATTAACATTTTTAATGCTACTATTTTCGTTAATATATAAGTGTAGAATTTTACTAGTAAAAATTGGTGCTCATTTACCTTTTGCTTTCTCCCTCTACCAGCCAAATATTTGTGGAACACCTTCTTTGGGCCATGCATAAGTTAGGCCATGTGGCCTTTCAGTGAAGAGATAAAAGGCCTGCCTTCACGGGGCTTACCGTTTGGTGAGGAAGGCATAGTAAACAGAATACTATATAAATAAGTTCCATGAAGAACGGAGTCCTTGTTTTGTTTTTTGGGTGTTTTTTTTTTTTTTAAGTCATTAGTATTTTAGAGTAGTTTTAGGTTCACAGCAAATTTTTTTTTTAAGATTTTATTTGAGAGAGCGAGAGCTAAAAAGAGAGAGGGAAAGAGCATAAGCAGGGGGGAGGGGCAGAAGGAGAAGCAGACTCCCTGCTTAGCAGGGAGTGCAATGGTGAGGGGAAAGGAATTCAGGACCCTGGATCATGACCCAGCTGAAGGCAGATGCTTAACTGACTGAGTCACCAAGGCACCCCTGGTTCACAGCAAAATTAAGAGGATGGTGCAGAGATGTGTATGAACCTTCTACCCCCCTCATATGCGTAGTCTCCCCACCATCAACCTCCCTCACTAGAGTGTACGTTTGTTACAGTTAGCGAACCTACAGTGACACATCCATAATCACCCAAAGTCCATACTTTGTTGAAAGGAACAGGTCTTAGCAAATGGTTTTTACAGGGTGTTACTAAGCTTTATCTTATTTTAATCAAATGCCACGTGTAAAACTCAAGTATCATATGTAATAATAAGTTGGATAGTGGTTATTTAAAATCCTCTTAAAAGAGTATTTTCAGAACTTGTCACCTTGCAGTTCCTTTTACTTAAAGCCCTGGTTTAGATTCTTTGAACTAATTTACAGGGAACTTTTAGGGACTCACCTATACAGTAAAATGAGTTTCAGTAAGTCTGTTTAGGAGGACATTTACACTGCCATATTTTGCATCCGTTAGTGCCTAGTCTATGGGGATTCAAGTATCTTGCTTTCCCTGGGCTGTCAGATGCATGGCTGAGTCACTTTTGTGCCATCTTTCTGACCTAAACCTTAGAGGACTTTGAAAAGTAGCTGCCAGCAGGGCAGGTCAAAGACTTGTATTTCCATATTTCCAGTTGAGCCCTAAGAGGTATTTGAGTTGCTAATGTGAACAAGGCTATGGTTTCTCTATTAATTAAGGTCATTTTATTCGTTGGGTGAAATGTGAAAGCTTTTAATAATTTAAAGATGTTTTCAAGCATAATCGACTTTTAAGGTTTCAGATGCTAAAGAAAAAATGATAACTAAAGCATTGGCACTTGGAAAGGTTTTACTGCAGCTGATTACATATGCAGGGTATTTCTGGAGTTATGCTAGGAAGATTCCTTCAGTAGGATTTAACAGGCTGAGCATAATAGAATGTTTTATTACATAATAATTGTCTTTAATGGGCATGGGCATTTCATTTGGCTACTGCAATCTAGCTAATGTAACTCTAATCGAAAAGATTGCATTTACTTTTAAATATCTTTAACACATCAGACTGGGTCAGTGGATTCAGTATTGGAGATCATCTGTTTTGTTTTCATAGATCTCATTTTCCAGGATGTATCACTTTCTGAAGCTTCTTTAAAAGTCATTTCCCAATAGACAAAGGTAGCAGGTTGGGTTCCTTTCTATATATCTGCTAAATTTTTCAATGGTTGTGAGCAAAATAGAAAAGGTTGCTGGCTACCTTAAGCAAAAGAAGACTTCCTAGAAAGAGAGGGATTAAGAGAATTGATAGAAGGTCTGAGCCTCAGGCTTTGCAGACAGTCAGGAGCCAAAGGGTACAACAAGGATAACTTAGGTTGGGGTTTCTAGAACCTGAGATGGAGATTTTTGTACACATGACTTTTAGAGGGAATGCTTTATGGAGAAAATTGTAAGGGAGTGAGGAAAACAGAAGTTTCCCTGAGGAAGGGAAGCAAAAAATGAGGGTTCAGGTGAAGTCTAGCTTGAGCTGGCTTCCACAGGGAGCTCTGGAGCTTTTCATCAGAGAATAAATAGTTCCACATCCCGGTATAGTGCCAGCGTCTTGTGCTCCTCTGTCATTGGCTATGGATTGCTTCTAGAAGGAGCATAGCCTCCCTGGCAGCCATGTCCTGGTGAAGTAGTTCTCTGGAGGAGGGGAGAAATAGATTTAGAGAATTGGCCAGTTGCCATGATATCCATACTCTTATCATCACTACTTTCAGGCTACCAGGGTGATGATACTGGATGTCAAGCTGGGGAGAAAGGTGAGCCAAAGCGTGCACGACAAGCTCTTATGAGCCAGTATGAGCTGGATCCAGCAAATTACTGTTCCCAGGTATCTCCTGGAGAGGCGCTAGTTGTGTGTCAAGGGCAGTTCTTTGGAGAAAGAGGCAGTTGTAAGCTGATAGCAGTTGGCGATAGGTGCACTGGTCCACAAAAGGTCTGAGAAACATCTAGAGGCTGATGCAACATAGGGAACATGGAAAGCCTGACACCGCAGGAATAGGAAGGCCAGCAGGCCTGCCCCTCTTGCTGCTGCTTTCACTGCTTCCTTAGCAATCCACTCACTGCCATTGTGTCACAAACTGAAAATGCAAAGTCTTCAAAGGAGGTATAAAATGGTCCTGCTTAAGGCATGTGCCCCCCTGTGGTTCCACCCAGAAAGTATGAGGAAAGATGTAGCCTACTGACTTTCAGTAGCAGAGGGAAGCATTCACTTTCACCAAGAGACCATGACTGGGGGGAATGGTGGTTCCCAGAGAGGAGGCTGGGGAACTCTTACCAGTGGGAAATGGAGGCTGCTTAGCATCAATGGCAAGGTTTACTACAGGTGGAGGGGAAGTTGGCATAATTATAACAAAAGGAACTAACGTTTATCATTTTTTACTTAATGCCCATACTTATTTGCTGGCAACTGTTTTTAGCTGTTCCATTTAGGGTGATAGAAATTGTTGGTTGCCTGCTTCTCTACTAAGCCTTTGTCCTAAACTTCTTCTTTGATGATCAGGCAGTATCCTACTATCATCATCCTAACTTTAAGAACCTAAAAAATGCCATGTAGTGGCCCTGATTGGAGGTCTTTAGGGAGGTGAACTTTCTGGGAAAGATTTGTCCCTTATAAAATAGGTGGGTAAAGGGAAACTCCCAATACCTTTTCTTCCTGCTTTGAATGAAGTCATATAAGAACCTGGTGCTTGGAGCTGTGGTAGCATCATGTAATGAGTGGAAAGGCAAGAAAAGCACAGAAAAGCTGACTGGTAACCATGATGTGATACTGTTAGATGAATCTGAAACCACTCATTTTTGTTATTACACAGACCTTATACATTCCTATTATTCTTTTATTTGGGGGTTCATTTATAATATGTTATTTCGCAGTATCTTATGAAGGATATATTATTTTTAAAGATTTATTTGAGAGAGGGATAGCATGTGTGTGAGTGGGGGAGGGGCAGAAGGAGTGAATCTTCTAGCCACTCCCTGATGAGCACAGAGCCTAATATGTAGCTCTATCACATGACCCATGAGATCATGACCTGAACCTAAGCCAAGAATATGAAGTTCAACTGACAGAGCCAACCAGGCTACCCTGTAAGGCATATATTCTTACTCTGATTTCACATAGAGGGAAACTGAGGCAAAAATTGTTAAATAACTTGATCTGAGGCATGACAAAAGTTCAGACTTTTCTGTCTGACTGCAGGGTCTGCAGGTCTTCCTTCCTCTGTACCAGACTACTTTCTTAAATATTAACAACACTTCCCACTGACATGTTCAGTATAGTACAGACCTCTGTTTCTTCTTTTTTTTCTGCTTTGTCCTTATGGCATCCCTGCTGGTTATACATTGAAACCTGAGTTATCCAAAAATCAGTCCTGTAGAGCTATCAGGCTGAAGGTGAGGATCACATCTCTATAGGAAGAAAACCATCTATGACAATAGGGAAACAACCCATGAATATCAAATTCCATTAGAATAGCTCCAAACGAGAGTGTGAACAACCATTTCCAACCGAGGCCTAGGTCAACTGTGATCTACATGGGAAAGGTCTACTTCATGAGAGCTCCCAGTTGTAGTATAGGGAGGCCTTTACTGCACAGTGCTTCTCAGAATTCATGGTTAACATGAGAGAAGTACTGGTACATGATGGTAAAGCTCTCACTTAGAGAAAACTCAATACTCCAGAATGTCAAACTACTCATACTCAGTGATGCCAGCATTCTCAAAATTTCCTGTACCTGGATACTAATATCATAACTGCTATTGCTCCTTCTTTGAGTTTTGCTCTTGATTATGTCTTCATTACAGACTTAAGATTTTCCCTTTTTATGGTAGTCCTGATGATTTAGTTACTCCCTCAAAAACACATACTAAAATGTGTTTAAATATAAAATAAACCTTTTAGATAATATATTGGTGATAGGACAGTTGTTAATAGAAAAATGAAACGACATGAAAGCATTGTCAAGCATGTTATCAAAACTTCTTTGGCTAGAACTTGAGTCATGCTGAGAGGGTATCCAAAGGATGTCATTGTTTTTATGTGCTCATTCCCTCACCAGCAGATGGTTCTGTGCTCCCTCACACCCCACATACCCTTAAGTTGTGAAAGTTAATGAAAATCTAACTTTTCCTTAATCCCTTTTGTTCATTTTACTTGAATCGATGGTGGGATTAAACTGAGACAACATTCTAAGACTTCATGACATAACTGGCAATTTTCTTTGGTGACTATGTTGGGTCCCACATGAATATTGATAGAAAAGATCAAAGACCAAGCATATCTATTTTCTAGACATTATGCTGGGTAGACCATGCCAAAAGAACCTAATAAATGGAGTTGTTCTCTTTTGGTTATATAGTGTCAGAGTTGGGGTGGCCATCAATCATATTCTGTATTTGTAGATAAGTAAATTGTGGAGCAGAAGTTTAAGTAACCTTGAACACAAGGGCAAATTATGGTCTGAGTGCTCACCTCTGTTGTCCTGTCATGATCCCTCTTCTACAATAGTCTGTAGGTGAGTACCTGTTTGGGATGATGTTTTTAAAGGTCTTAGAAAACTACAAAAAAATGTGGAATGCTTGTCATAAAATAGTTTCATTGGAATTTCTCTTTGTGGAGTATCACCTTTCATAAAAGGGTTAGGAGAAGCAGTTAAGTGAGTATGTAAAATGTCCTTAGTAAAATAAGAGGTAGATAACTATGTTGACACCTAGAATTAAAAAATATTCTGTGAAATGTGATAAGTAAACTCCTGCATTATTACTTGGCATTATTAGTTAATGTGAAATTTAAAGAATAGGAATTTCTCATCACTTTCCCAATTGGTCATATATCTTAATATAAAACCACCCTCCAAAGATATATATGCTTGAGTAACCTTTCTCTGATTATAGTAAATATTACCTTAGGGCTGCCCAAAGAATGAAAAAATGTCACCAAACTTTCTTGAGTCAGTTGCTGTACTTACATAAATTACGTAGTGTCAACATTATACCCGATTCTTGGCTTTTCCATTGTAACAGTACATTTTTTGCTGGGTAATACACTATACCTCAAAACTTACTGATTTGAAATAATGAGCTTTTATTTAGCTCATTGGTCTGTGGGTGTTCTGGGTAGTTATGCAGTTCTAGGCTGGATTTGGTTGTGTTCTGCTGGTTGGCTTCAGTGTGGGGGGGTCAGGTGGAGATCAGCTTGGGTTTAGCTGATCCATGGTTTGGGATTTCGGGATGCCAAGGGCCTTTTTCCCTTTTTTGGATTATTCATGAAAGACAGAGAGAAAGAGGCAGAGACAGAGGCAGAGGGAGGAGCAGGCTCCCTGCGGCAGAGCCCAATGAGGGACTTGATCCCAGGACCCGGGATCATGTCCTGAGCCAAAGGCAGATGCTCAACCACTGAGCCACCCAGGTGCCCCCCAAGGGCCTTTTTCTGTGCAATATTTCCTATTCCAGAAGGCTAGTCTTTAGTCTTAGCATGTTTTCATAGTAGCAACAAGGTTCTAGAAAAGAGTAGAAGCTACAAAACTTTTTGAAACCTTGCCTTAGAATTGGCTAGGGTGTTGCTTCTGCCTCATTCAATTGGCAGAAGCAAGTTACATGTCCAAGCCCTGATTCATAGGGTGATGAAATAGATTCCATCTCCTGGCAGGAGGAGGTGCAAGGTCCTGTGACAACAGGATGAATTAATTGGTGGTTATTTTTGCAGTCTGCTGCATGCTGATTCCCTGATTTAACAGTCAGTAATCATTATTTGTTCGACACTAAAATATTTTTTACAGAGAGCATGTGTGAGCATGGGGGAGGGGCAGAGGGAAAGAGAGAATCTTAAGTGGGATGGGGCTTGATCCCATGACACTGAGATCATGACTTGAACCAAAATCAAGAGTTGAATGCTTAACCGACTGAGCCACCCAGGCACCCCTCACTAAAATACTTTAAAAATTCATCTCTCAAAAAAAAAAATTTCATCTCTCACCGCAACTGATCCAAGCCACCATCTCATCTGTCTGACCACAATAACTCCCTGACCTACCTCCCTACCTCCACTTTGGGCTATCTCTAATCTGTTTTCCACACATCAAGCATGGTGACCTTTTAAAAATATAAATCAATTCTTGCCTCTTGTCACCCATAGAACAATCTGTACTCTTTTCCTTGGCCCAAAATACCCCATAGTGACCTGGCTTCGATCCAGCTGCAACCTTCTTTGCCTCCTATGAAGTCCTGGAGCATGTCATACCCATTCTGTCTCAGGGACTTTGTAATCACTGGACCTTCCCCCTGCTGTATTCTTTTCCAGCTTTTCATAGGACTTCTTTCTTCTTGCAACCACATCCTCAGCCACCTGGGTCAAATAGGATTCTTCTGATTACTTTCCATCATATTGCTTTGTGTACTTTGTGTACTTTGATAATCCTGTTTGATTTGTTAATTTACATGTTTATTGCTTATCTCTTCCACCAAAATGTGTGCTTCGTAAAGTCAAAGACAGTATCTGATTTTACACATCACTGTATATAGTAGTCACTTATTAAATGTTCATCGATTTCCTACAGAGCAAACCTTACATGAAAGTTTTACTAAATAATAAAATTAAGGAATACTTGTAACCTTCCTTTTAAAATGTGTTTTATTTTCCAGATTTTTATGGCAACATACCCAGTGACACATCATAAAGATTGATCATGACAAATGATCTTTTATTTTGGAAATAGAATTGGGATGGTCCAAAGAATTACAAGTGGATGCATCTGATGCTGCATATATAGTGATGACATTTACAGAAGAAACATATTAGTACCTTGCTTAATACAACACAAGTAAACATTTTCAGAGAGGAGTCTTTGTCAGATAAAGGCCTCAGTAGTCAGAGCCTGGTTTTCCAAAAGGAGAAGAGAGCTCTCTGAAATTGAATTTTATTCGTGCTTCAGAGAGAAATGAACTCTCTCCATCATGAAAAATGAGTATCAGGTGCTTTTGATTTGCTTTGATCAGCTGCTAATCAGAAGAGATGAAGAAAGAGATGCAAGTTAATGAAGAAGCCAGACATTTGATAGGCAGTTGTGTTGCAGGAGGGTTTATGGTTGTTAATTAGATGATGGCCTTGGGAAATCCACTGTGAGAGGGAGAGATGGAGGAGGAAGTGGTATATTACACAGTCTCTCCCTAGGTCATCCCGTCTTGAAGTGTTTATGCTAAAATGCTTTGAGTCACAGAAACTACATTTTGAATGAGACACACCTGGCATTTTGAAGATGCCAGAGGACCTTTTTATAGGTCCTCTATATGTTAGTAATGATTCACATCTATATCTTGGTAATTAGTCATTTCCTCTCTTAGCATGAATAGTTTGGAAACACATTGCAGTGTACATTTGTAATTCAGGATGGCTGCCAAATATCCACAATCCCTTTTCTAGCTGGGAGAATTCCTTCCTTTTGGAGTCTGTTGATACCAGAGAAGCCAGACACTTAGTTTCCCAGCCTCCTTTGCAGCGAGGGCATCTGCATGTGGCTTAGGTTTGGGTTTAGGTGATCAGATAAACATGGCCTAGACTATGAGGAAAGCAGAGCAGGAAAGAATTCATTTTCTTGGTGGAAGTGGTGGCAGTTGGGGTCATAGGGCCGGGAGGAACAATGACTAGTGCAGATGCTGGTGGCATTACAAATTATGAGACAACACATACATGCCCTCACTGGGCAGACTGGAATTCAAGCCATGGTCCATGTTAGGCTCCTTTGCCTCTCCTTGGTTCTTTCCTCAGGCTTTACAGCAATGTTACATGTTTCCTATTACTATCCTTTTGATAAATTCTTTTACTCTTTAGTAAAACAGGGTCACTTTTTGTTGCTTATACATAAGAGCCATGACCAGCTCCCTCTAATTAATAATGCTTACAAGGCAGTAATTAGTTATATTTCATTAAATATATTGCCCCTTATATGGTAAACACAATTATATGATAGTGTGGCCCAGTGCCACCCAAATATTGAGAATTTTATTTGGGAAGATTTAAAAGTTCTGTTTCATTGGTTTCTAGGTTCTTTATTAATTAAATCATAACCATAATTTTAAAATTAGGACACTTTAAGTCAATGTTATGCTTCACTCTTGAAAAAGATGTCACTTTCTTCTGAAAATAGTTTCATTAAATAGAATTAATCTATTTAACAATTTTCTGTGGAGTCTGATCATTCTCATTTTATGTTTTAGGAGATATCAGGGAGGCAAACGTTTGCTGCTGCCACAAAGAGAGTAATTACCTTTGGTAAAAAGTTTGAGCAGAAGCTTATAAAGATTAATATATATTTAATACTTGAAGATCTATGTGGCTCGATAACTATTTAAAATATTTTATTGGAAACTTGCTAAAACCAAGAATTATGAAGCACTAGAGAGTAAGAACTGAATAATGTTTGTGTAATTCCTCTTTGCAAAACAGCTCTTAAGAATTTATAGTCCAGGGGGACACCTGGGTGGCTCAGTAGCTGAGCATCTGTCTTTGGCTTGGGTCATGATCCTGGGGTCTTGGGATGGAGTCCTGCATCAGGCTCCCTGCAGGGAGCCTGCTTCTCCCTCTGCCTATGTCTCTGCCTCTCTCTCTGTGCCTCTCATGAATAAATAAATAAAATCTTTCTTAAAAATGAAAAAAAAGAATTTATAGTCTAAGGCACTGGTACTCAAAGTCTGGTCCACAGACCTGTGCTGTCTGCATACTATGACTGGCTGAACAGTGAAATGTGAAATTTCTGCCAGAACATCATTCAGTACACTGTTCAGTCCAGCTGATGTTCTGCATAAGAACTTCTTGAAGTAGGGATCCCTGGGTGGCGCAGCGGTTTGGCGCCTGCCTTTGGCCCAGGGCGTGAATCTGGAGACCCGGGATCGAATCCCACGTCGGGCTCCCAGTGCATGGAGCCTGCTTCTCCCTCTCTCTCTCTCTGTGACTATCATAAATAAATTTAAAAAAATTAAAAAAAAAAAAAGAACTTCTTGAAGGAAACAGTGATTTGATTTGTATCCTTGTGCAAGTTCCTTATCTTGTCATTGATCATAACGAAAAGTTTGTATATTGGCTACTTTGAGTAGCAGCAGTAATTGAGTGATAATAAATATGACAAAAAACAAGAGTAACTAGTGATTACATCAACCTGTGGAACAGCAAAATACGATTTTACATTAATGTTCATTTCAAAACAAATATTTAAATCAAGTACTTATTTTTTTTAAGACTTTTTATTTATCCATGAGAGTGAGAGAGAGAGAGAGAGACAGAGAGAGAGACAGAGACACAGGCAGAGGGAGAAGCAGGCTCCATGCAGGGAGCCTGACGTGGGACTCTATCCCGGGTTTCCAGGATCACGCCCTGGGCCCAAGGCAGTGCTAAACCACTGAGCCATCCAGGCTGCCCTCAAGTACTTATTTTAAGACCCTATTATCCTCTTTTTATAACGAACTTTGGACAAGTGCTAAATGCAAAACAGTACTCTGGATTTTGTTGAGTTTACAGAAACATCTGAGATAATCATGATCATCAGGATTTTTCCAACCTTATAAGCAAGAAAAGAGAAAAACGGTTGTATGTGTTTCAAATACCAGATATGGTGAATGCTCAAGGCTGTTTTTAATAAGAATTATAGCCCATTAGAAAGGTCTGTCTATATAGTATCTTAAATATTGGATAAGTTGATAACATTTTTACCTCAAATATGTGTGCGTGTGTGTATGTATGAATTGGTAGCTCTTAAGAGATTAAAAAAAAAAAAACATTTGCCCCAGGGCACCTGATGGCTCAGTGGGTTAAATGTCTGACTCTTGATTTCGGCTCAGGTCTTGATCTCAGGGTCATGAGATTATGCCCTATGTCTGGTTCCATGCTGAGCATGGAGCCTGTTTAAGATTTTCTCCCCCTCTGCTTCCCCCTCCCGGCCCTGCTTGCATGCCTCCTCTCTCTCTCAAAAAACTAAAACAAAAACCAAAACTTTTGCCCCTGGAAGAGTATTTATAGATAAAAATAATGATAATAGTAAAGTAAGACATTGGCTTTTTTGTTAATAAAGAGTTATTTTCTAATATTTACCCATCATTCTTTCAAATAAAGCACCGGATCTAAAAATTAAAAATATTTTTTATCATTATTAAACTTAGAGATAGCCAAAATTCACCTGTGGTATTATATTGGAGGTTAGAAGAATGGTTATATACATCTGAAATTAACCATAATTCAATTTTTATTAAAGAGGGGTTGTGTTTGGAGAATCCTGTCAGGAAGAAGGAACAAGAAACTTTGAGCTGCTGAAAATGTTCTAGGTCTGTGCTATGCAATATGGCAGCCAGTAGCCACTGTGGCTATTTAAATGTAATTTAAATAAAGTTACAAGTTAAATTCCTCAGCAGTACTGGCCACATTTGATGTGCTCAGTGACATGGTGGACAATAGCTAATGAATGGGGCAGTACAGAATTATATTTCTTTACAGAACCTTTCTATCATTGTAGAAATTCCTATTGGACAGTGCTGTGTTCAGTGTGGGTCTGGTTGTTGCTTGAGTGTACAAATATTGAGTGTCAATATTCGTCAAGTCTTATACTTAAGACTTACTGTAGTAAGTTATACATCAATGTGAGAAGTATATAAAGAAAAAATTAGACATTTGGCTCTATTGGCTTTTTCAGTTCAGCTCAAGAGATGTCTGTGCCATTTCCAAATACTGAGAAGTCTGGGCAGGGACTTAGTTGAAATAGATAAGATGTACTTCCAAGACCTATACCACTAGGTACCCTCCGTGGAGCTAGGTGACCCTCTGTGAAGCATGTGTCAAAGGTGTATGGGGCAGGGCAAAGGCTGCCTCAGATCTACCAGCCTAAAAGGGGGATCCTGGCACACCTTAAGAATAATAACAGTCTTTGGAATATCATTACCAGAGGAGATCTTATTCTCTACATGGGAGATGGAAAAGTTGTTGAAACACTTTTTATTAATGTTGGGTTTGCTGTTAGTCATTTTAAAACCTTGCTTTTATGATGGAGACATTCTTCTCATCACTCATGTCTATGGCGGGTGGGTGGTGCTGGGGCAACAATTAATGAGAAAATAGTATATAAATTAGACTAATGGTCTTTTTTTTCTTGTAGTTTTTATATGAACACTTCCTCCTTTTATTTTTTCTTTTCATATTTTGAGGATGTCAGCAGGGTTAGATCACTTTTCTGGTTTTCTTTCTTTCTTTCTTTCTTTCTTTTTTTTTACTTTTCTGGTTTTCTATTCATTTAAAACCCTATTACTCAAGATGTATTCTGGTAAGCAGCAGCATTGATATCACCTGGAGTTTGGTAAAATGCAGATTGTTGGGCCCTCTCCCAGACCTAAAAGCCAGAGCCAATATCTCAAAAGGAGATTCCTGTGTACCTTGTCATTCAGAAAAAGCACTGTGTAAGAGTCTAAAATTAATGGGTGAAAATAATCAGAGGCACCCAGAATATTGCATTAACTACACTACTATATTAGGTTGATTGTTTTGTAGTCCATTAGCCAAGATGAGTTATAGCTATTAAATTGACCATCTAATGTCAGTTAAATTTAACAGCTGTAAAAGGTTCTTTCCTTCTTGTGGGATTTTTCATCTTACAGAGGAACTGAGTACCCTATGTTGTAGTCCATCTTCTAATAGGCATGTGAGATGTCATATGTATTTTATATAATAAAAGTGAAAAGTGCTTTTTTATGTAGTGTCACTCACAGTGAAAAATGACATATAAAAAGATAAGTGCACCATTTTAAGCCTTTAACTAAGGCAATGGCAATTTACTAAGATGGCAATTTAATAAGAAATAACTATACTGACAGCTTTCTATTAATCTCTGAAATTGAAAGAAGAAAAAGAATGAATAACCCCAAGTGTCAGATAATTAATTTTACTTATAGTTAGCTTTATGTAATGTATGTTCTGCTTACTTTTGACTAGGGATGACTTCATTTCAAATCAAGTACTCAGGATGTATCAGAAAACCTGACTTGACAGGAACAAAGCTTCCTCGGTTGGGAAGTTTCCTCTCTACCCCCATTCACCTGCTGTTGGAACTTCTTTAGTAATTCCCATCATAGGCAAATAAACTGTGCATCCCCCAAGAGGCTTCACATCTTAGTCAGAATGAACTTATTTTGCTTAAATCACAAACATGGACAGTAAAAGTTGATATTGAGCATGACATGGAAACAAAATAAGAACCAATGTTGAGTGCTGTGGGTGTACCAACTGCTGAACCTAAACGCAGGATCAGCAGAGGCCTCAGTCACAACAGAGATAACTTTGAACTTGTATGAAACATCATTCAGGACTGTCATCCTACCACATGGCCCTCATAAGGGGGAACAAGTGCTGCCAGAATATCGCTTGTCATCAGGGAGATAGCCAAAATGGTCTGCCAGTCTTCTGTACAATCCATAATCCACCTCTGTGTATCCATCTGGTCAACCAGCATGAACTTGATTTTTTTTCCGCCAAACTCTTAATTTGTTCATATTTCTTTAACCCAATCATTGTACATATTTTGAATGCCCATGAAGGGGGCATGTACAGAGAGGATGCCAGTGTAATCAGAAAAGCCCCTGCTTGTAATGAGCTTACATGGTCTAGCTCCTACATAGCCTAGCTCTTATAGACCACAGACTTTAGAGCACAGGCCAGTGTTGCCAGTTAAGTGAGCTAATAACAAAAGTCATTTGTCCCAGAAGAACCCATATTGTTTTCTCAGGTTTTTTTTTATTTAATGAACCACTTTAGGGCATTTTTAGGATATGTATCATTAGTTTCTTATGATTGCTCTAACCAATTACCACAAACTTGTTGGCTGAAAACAGCAGAAATCTGTTCTCTCACAGTTTAGAAGGCCAGACATCTGAAATCACTATCAATGGTTTGAAATAGAAGTATCACTAGGGACACACTCTCTCCTGAGGACTTGTCCCTTGCCTCTTCCAGCTTCTGGTGACTGCCAGTACTTTTTGACTTGTGCCCACATCACTCCAGTCTTCAAATCTCTCTCTCCACATTGTCCTCTCCTCTGTGTCTTTCTCTCCCTCTGCCCACCCCCACCCCCTAATGTGATGGCTAATTCAGGATTATCTCCCCATCTTAAAACCCTGAATTTAGTCACATCTGATCATTTCTCAGCCTTCTTCAGACTTCAGGGACTTAGGAGCTTCCCCTTTAAAATGTTTATTAAAGAGCAGACACTGTCTAGCATGTTCCACAAAGGAGCATGGGTCTTACCGAACATCAGGTGTTACTAATAATTAATGAAGTATATGAGCAAAGAAAGCATAAGCACAATCTCAGCATTCCATCGTCTGTCTTTGAAGGGGTCTGGAACCTCTGATACAGCTTCTATTTTTATGTACTAGGATGTGTTTTGGTTTAGGAGTAACTGGTAATATGGCCTGAAAGTGTGATACAACTTAGTTCAGGCAAAGCCATTTAGATTTAGGGCTTCTCATTTTCTCATACTTGATTAGTTACATAGGTAGAGAGTCTATATGACTAATGTGCATTCCATGAAAGGCTGTACCCCATAAATCCAAAAATTCTGGGTTAATTTTTTGAAGCAATTTAGGTAGACCAGGAATGAGCTAAAAACTTAGATAAGAAACTCTGGGTTATCTTCCTGCTAGTAAATCCCAGCACAGTATTTACAAGAAGTTCTGGTTTTGTTAAGATCAGCACTTCCTAGGGCAAGCGGTGGGAGGAACATCCTAGGGAGGGAGGGAAAGAGGAAGGAGTGATATATCCGCAGTTATTTTTTTTCTCCCATACATAAATTATGCTTTAGATGTACAGAATATTCACTTTTGAAACCTTACTGTTTGGAGACCAAGTATGAAAATAAATCCAGAAAATTATTTTCTTAGGTCCATCCTGAAATGACTTCGCTGGTGTATTTTCTACAAGAGTATAGTGAATGGGAACTATTTAAAAACAAGGGTTGTAGACATTATGTCTGAACAAAATTTAGTATATTTGCTTATACTCAGGTTACCTCAGAGACTTTAAGAAAATGATCATCAGTGTGTGTAATTTATTTATGGGATATTTAGATGCCTTTATTGTGTGAGATTAAAAACAATTAAAAATCTACTTGCATCTGATGAATGAGAGAATGACTTGGATAAAATAATGGAGCTCCTATTTTTATTTATGGGCAGATCTACTTTAATTTCAGTTAACCTTTGTTATGGAGACAATAATAAGAGTAGGATGATTCTCTTTCACTTTGATTTTGGCTTTTGCATTGAAGAAACAGTGCATACTTGGCACCTGATATTTACACTGCCATCTGTCTGTTGGTTTTCTTGCTGAGAACAGATTCACAGTAATGTGTGGGGAGGAAATCATTATCAGAATCTTTTCTAAGAAGGTCAACTCTGTGTGGTATCTGAATGCCCTTGGGCGATGAGGGTTGAAGACCACATTGCTCTATTCAGCTTTCCTTGCTCTCTGCCTTAGGATGACCTGCTCATCATAAGACCACGGATGGTTGGTCTCCAACTTCTCTTTATATCTTGTTAAGGTAGGGTTTAAAGGAAGGACAAAAGGGCAAGATCTCTGAGTAGCAACTTTTAGTATTTGACTTGATGTTTTTCAAAGTATCACTCTCAGGAGAAGAAAGAGGGAGGATGTTTTTTCTCTGCTGGATCACTGGAATCCTACTTAGTGTTGCTTGAAAAAATGGGTCTCAGAGATTGTGTGCAACACCTCAAGAGACTCCCAGGTTTTAACTAGTTGCCTTATCATTCCCCTAACAGAGACCTTTGCCCTTAGCAACTGTGCTCATGATAGAGCCTGACATTTTGTAGAGCACCTTAGGGTTTTAAAAGCATTTTTTATAAATGTTAGCACATTTTCTCCTGGAATAACCCTCTGAAGTAATCTGGGCAGGTACTAATCTTCAATTTATAGATGAGAAAATGGAAGCTAAGAGAGGTCAAGCAAATTGCCCGAAGTCATGTCATTCTTAATCAACAGAATGGAGGCTGGAGCTTATTCCTGCAGGAACTTAATTCAAAAGTCTTACTGTTAACCATGATAGATATACTCACATTCCTTCAGGGGCCTTGTGGATAACAATTGAGTGACATTGGGTGGGGGAAAAATGGTATGCTCACAGGTGATTTAAAGGAGTGTGAATAATTTTATAGGGTATGGTACTGTCAATCTTCTTTCCTTCTTTCTTCCTCTATTCACCATCAGCAATATTGGAGGCTTCCTGGGTCTCATGCAGCCAGACATTTGTCACTCCTGTCTTTCAACTTTGCAGGCAGTGTGAATGTAAGTGATGGTTACCCGGGAGGGGACCTTGTGTAAATAAGGTTGACTAGAGGCTGATTGCCAGTAGTGTTTGTCAGTATAGTCTGTGATAGGTAGATCTAAAGTGACAAGGAAAAAGTTTTGACAGGTGAGCCCAAGACCTTCTGTTGGTTCAAATACAGAAATCTGAGCTCTATAGTATCTGAAAGGCCATCTAGTTAAACTCTCATTTCAAGCATTTCAAAATGTGTGGGTCTTAGAGTGGTTTTCTACTATCACAGTAATGCCTCATAACAAACACAAATCCTCAGTGGCATAGTGCAATAAATGATTATTGCTCACGGGGCTTGGATGAGCCAGGGGTCAACTATGCAGCTTTAATGATCTCAGCTGGCTGTTGGTTGATCTGGGCGAGCCTCAGCTGGGAAGAGCAGGGCCACTCAGCCCTGCTACATCTGTCTTTCATCTTTCAGCAGGCTCACCCAGGCACATTCTCAAGGTGGGGCAGTCGTGTTGCCAGAACACTAGAGGGAGCTGACAAGGTCTCTCAGGACCTAACCTTGGAGTAGTCAGCTGTTGCTCTGTTGGACAAAACAGGTCACCTGGGTAGAGAAATACACCTTACTGTTCTGGGAGCAACTCCAAAGTCAAATGGCAAAAGGTATGGGTCCAAGAAGGGTAATTACTATATAATGGAGGTGTTATTACATCTTTCAATCCCAGTTACATAACAGTTTAGGAATAGAAATAGGATAGAGCCAGGCCGTTACCCTACCCCCTGCACTAATACCTTTCACCTTGTTTCCAGAGAATCTCAATTTGTCTTAGACATGCCCCTCACCCCAAAGAAGCACCAGGCATTTAGAGCCTTGGGTTTGCTACCAGGCTTCCTTCTAATTCCCCAGTTTGTGCTGTGGCTTTGTTTTCTGCCAACACTTCCCTAATCCCTGCCACAGTAGAGAACACTCTTAATTAAGGTGTTCACTGATAAAGTCCAGTGGTGGCTCCAACATTTTTACCACCAAAGAACATTTATGATTTCTTTTTCCTGTAGTCTCCATGTTTGGAAATTACTCTGTAGCAGAGTTCTTAACAATTATTTTTCCCTTTAAAAATATGGAGCATATACAAACTGGTTGGCATGAGCTACTGAACTGAGCCAAAGCTAGACAAAAATAAAGACTGTCACTGATTCAGCCAGCTTGGACCTGTACTTCATGGCTAAATGCCCAAGTGTGGTCAGGCTTCTTGGTTTTCATTTCTGTCTTCACTGGTTTCAGATTGAGAGTCATAGTGGCGAGGTACGCTTCTATCTTGAGCATTTTCTCATAACTGGACCTCTCTGAAGACAGAAGACCCTTCCCTTCTGTCAGCCCCTCAGTCTAGGGTTTTCTCAAATGAGGCATGGAACCTTGATTACTCAAAAGATAACAATTATTCAGTCTCAGTCACAAAGGTCATTAGTCTGCCTTCTAACAAGTCAAGGCAGAGGTACAGTTTCATATGAAAAACTGATGTCATTTAGTTCTGGGAAAAGACTTTAAAAGAATCAAGGGAAAGAGTAGGATAAATTAAAAAGAGCACTCTTGGGCAGGTAATTTAGTTCATGTGTTTCTGAATTTCTGGCGATTTAAAATTCAACTTGCATAAAATATGCTGAGTGGTTTTTAGAAGTTTCAGCAATTGCAATTTACTGCTGTACTTCACATGCATGAATTGTGTTCCAAATGCATGCAAGCTGCCTTTTATCTCTCTATCATGGGAAAGGTCAAATATGGAGATCATTTTACACAGCTGGAATATTTGATTCTTTGTATGACTGTAGCCAAGTAGAGAAGTCAATGAGCATTTCGAAAATGGTTGCAAGCTGTGATGTAAAAAAAGAAAAAAAACCTCGTGTCGATCCAACTGGGGGAATACGAATTTTTCAGTGTGGTGTGGCATCATGATATTTGAAGAACTTTGCACATATTATGGAATATTGCAAATAGTGGGTAAAGTACCTGAAGCATTTTTGAGGGGGAGAGCAATTCCCATATGCTTTTGAAAGTTTATCACTCCTTAATTAAGATACAGGACTGAGAAAAGTGTGTCTAATAGAATTTTTTGCTTTGCTAGAGATGTTTCACTTAAAATTTTTCCTCCAAAACATGTATCCATTGTATAATGTATGTAAGGTTATCATATTTTAGTTCAGAGAAGCAGAATTTTTTCCTTTAAGATTATGAGCTGAACAAGGTACAAATTTGGTGTTATGACACATACAGTGGAGGAATAATGGCTTCTCCTTTTTATACTCCTGCATGGCTGCTCCTGTACTGTATCTGACCATGTAAACACTATCCTTTTCAAACTTACTAATGCAGTTGACCCTTAAACAATGAAAATTCTAATTGTGTAGGCCTTTTTATATGTAGATTTTCAAAAAAGATTTATTTACTCATTTTAGTGAGGCAGTGTGCCCAAATGGGGAAGCAGAGGAAGGGAGAGAGGTCTATTCCATTTTATTCCCAATCAGACTCCCTGCAGAGTGTGGAGCCAGATGCAGGGCTCAACCCCAAGACCCTGAGATCATGACCTGAGACTAATTCAAGAGCCCAACTGCCTGAGCCACCTAGGTGCCCTATATATGCAGATTTTTTGATAAATTTGATGCAGTACAGTAAATGAATTTTTTATTATTTTCTTTCTCTTTTCTCTAGCTTACTTTTAAGAATATAGTATATATTACATATAACATACAAGATGTGTTGTTATTTGACTGTTAGCAGTCAACATGAGCTGTTCAGGGGTCAGTTGTAATTATGTAAGATACATCATATCTGTTCTTTTTTCATTTAAACACAATAAATCTTTCCTCCTCCTTAATATAAACATAGCACATCATTTCATTATTTGTTCATGATGCACCAGCTCCTGGTACAATCCAAAGGCAAGGAAATGTACTTGCTTTTTATATTCTTAAATGTATTTCAGATTTAACCAGATTTCTTAGTAGCATTATAGATTTCTTTTGGATTATATCAAATACATAGAAAGAGATTACTTTTTTTTTTTTTATAGAGGAGGCTCCATGCCCAGCACAGAGCCCAATGTGGTGCTTGAACTCATGACCCCGGGGTCAAGACCTGACCTGAAGTCAAGAGACCAATGTTTAACTGACAGAGCCATCCAGGTTCCCAGGAAGAGATTATTTTTTATCTTTATCTTCATCATTTACTATATGGACATTAATGTAACATGTTAATTGGACTAAATTGGGAATCATGCCACATTTTGAATTTTGAGTAATTCCACATGATCTTCTAACTCCTCTCTGGCACAAAATATAGCAACATTTAAAATCACTTACAACACAGTCTATTATTGTTGGGTTTCTGACTGATTGGAATCTTTTATATCTACACTGACAATACAGTAGCCATTAACCTTATAAGGTTATCAAGCTTATGTATGTGGCTAGTACAACTGAGGAGCCAAATACTCCTTTAAAAAAACAGCTTTGGGGTGCCTGGGTGGCTCAGTTAAGCATCTGCCTTCAGGTCAGGTCATGATCTCAGAGTCGTGGGATCAAGCGCCATGTCAGGCTCACTGCTCAGCAAGTCAGCTTCTCCCCCTCCATTTGCCCACCCCCTCCCCACTCTGCTCTTGTTCTCTCTTCTCTCAAATAATAGAATAAATTCTTAAAAGAAAAAAACAGCTTTATTGAGTGTAATTGACATGCAAATAAATGCCCTTACTTAAAGCATGCAATTTGGTACATGTTGACATATGAATGCAACCATGAAACCATCAACATTAATCAAGGCAGTGAACATTTCCATCATCCCCAAAATTTTCTTGTGGCCTTTCTCAGTCTCTCATTGCCCACCCTATCCAACCTCTGTCCCTAGGCAACCATAAATTTTATTGTGTCACCATATATTAAATTACATTTCCTAGAGTTTTATGTAAATGTAATCATGTTGTATGTATGTATACTTTTTTGATCTGGCTTCTTTCATCATTATTCTGAGATTCATCCATGTTGTAGCATGTATCAAGAGTCTATTCCATTTTATTGTTAGACAGCAGTGTATATAATATATATATACCACAGGTGGTTCATACATTCACCTATTGATGGACATTTGGGTTGTTTCTAGGTGGTGGTTGTTGGGGAAGGGGTTATTTGTTATTTTGTTTTGTTTTTGTCTGTTACCAATAAAGCTCCTATGAACATAAATGCACAAGCCTTTATGTGGACTTATGCTTTGATTTCTCTTGAGTAAATACCTAAGCATGAAATGGCTAGAACATAATAGTAGACATATGTTTAACATTTTAAGAAACTGCCAAAATGTTTTCCAAAGTGCTTACAACATATTACATTCACTGAAGAATGTGTAAGACTCTGTTTTTCCACATCCTTACCAACACTTGGTATGGTTAATCTTTTAATTATAGCAATTCTAGGGGGAATGTAGTGATACCACATGGTGTTTTATGTTTTCCTAATGACTAGTGCTATTGAACATATTTTATATGAATGCTTATCAGTATGTAGTATATTCCTGAAATCTGTTCAAGTCTTTTGCCCATTTTTTGATTGGATTCATTGGTTTTTCAAGATTATTATTGTATTTGAATATTCTTTGGATATTCTCAATACAAGCTTTTTATCAGATTTACAGTTTTAAAATAAGTTTCTCAGTCTTTGGCTTTTGCCTTTTCATTCTCTTAACAGTGTCCTTTGAAGAATAAAAGTACTTAACTTTGAAGCTTAATTTTTCAAAATTCTTTTTAATGTTGTATCTAAGAAATCTCTGCTTATCTATGACTACTAAGATTATCTTGTGTTTTCTCCTAGAAGTTTTCTAGTTTTAGGTTTTATTTAGGTCTTTGATCCATTCTGAGTTATCTTTTTATGTGGTAATAAGTATGACTGAAGTTCATGTTTTTGCAAATGGGTATGTAATTGTTGCAGTCACAGTTGTTGAAAATACTTTCTCTACTGCATTGCCTCCCCATCTTTGTTGAAAATCAGTAGTCCATATATCTGTGGTTCTACTTCTGGACTCTATTCTGTCTATTGATCTGTTTGTCTTAACTTCAACACTACACGACCTTGATTACTTATTCCTCTAACTGTTGTTTTTCAGCCTTATTTCAGCTATTCTAAGTTGTTTGAATTTCAGTATTTTTAGAATCAATTTGTCATTTTCTTTTTAAGATTTTATTTATTTTATTCATGAGAGACAGAGAGAGAGAGAGAGAGGCAGGCAGAGACACAGGCAGAGGGAGAAGCAGGCCCCATGCAGGGAGCCTGATGTGGGACTCAATCCCAGTACTCCAGGATCACACCCTGGGTCAAAGGCAGGTGTTAAACCACTGAGCCACCAGGGATCCCCAATTTGTCCATTTTCTATTAAAAAAAGAAGCCACCTGGGATTCTGATTGTCATTGCATTTCATCTATAGTTCAAATTGGGGAGAACTGATCTTGTAACAATAGGACTTGAGACTTAGGAGCAAGATATATTTCTCCACTTACTTAGGTCTTTAATTTTTCTTGGTAATCTTCTAAGCTTACAGTTTAGTTTTGTCACATTTATTCTTAAGTATTTCATAGTTTTTAATGCTATCTTAAATGACATTTAAAATTTTTGTTTCCTGCCCAGCCCCGGTGGCTTAGCAGTTTAGTGCTGCCTCCAGCCCAGGACGTGATCCTGGAGACCTGGGATCGAGTCCCATGTCAGGCTCCCTACATGGAGCCTGCTCTAACCTCTGCCTGTCTCTCTCTCTCTCTCTCTCTCTCTCTCTCTCTTTCTCTCTCTCTCTCTGTCTCTAATAAATAAATAAAATCTTAAAAAATAAATGAATAAAAATTTCATTTCCACTATTTGTTGCTAGTATATAGAAATACAATATATCTTAATATATTCTTCAATTTTGATAAATTAATGTATATTATGTAGATTCCAATAGACCATTTTTATGAATAAAGATGGTTTTACTTCTTATTTCTCAATATGGATGCCTTTTGTTTTGTTTTCTTGCCTTATTACCCTAACTAGATTCTCCAGATGATGTTGATTAAATGTGGTACGAGTAGATGTTCTCGTCTTGTTCTTCATCTTAGGGGAAAAGAAGTCTTCTTACTATTATATATAATATTAGCTTTGTTTTTTACAAATGCCCTTTATCAAGATAGGTAATTCCCTTGTATTTCAAGTTTGCTAAGATTTTTCATCAGTAATGAATGTAGAATTTTTGTTAATGCTTTTTCTACATCTATTGAGAATAGAATCTTTTGGCTTGTTAATGTATGAATTACAGAGGTGCCTGGGTAGCTTAGTCGGTTGAGTATTGGACTCTTGGTTTTAGCTCAGATCATGATCTCATGGGTTGTCGGATTGAGCCTCTTACCCCCCTCTCCTCTCCCTCTCCTCCCCCCCCATTGGCTCCTCACTCAGTGAGGTGTCTGCTTGAAAGATTCTCTCCCTCTGCTCCTCTCCCTGCTCTTGCACTCTCACATGCATGCTCGCTCTCTCTCTCTCTAAAAATTTTTGAAAAAAATATGTGAATTATATTAGTTTTTCAAATGTAAACCAACTTTGCTCTTCTGAATTAAATCCTATTTGTTCACAATGTATTATCTATTTTATACACTGTTAGATTCATCTGAAATTTTTATTAGAATTTGCACATCTGTGTTCATGATGATTTTGGTATGTAGTTGTCTTTTATTATAAAGTATCTTTTTTGTTTTGGAAACAGAGTGATGTTTACTTAATATAATGAGTTGGACAGGATTCATTCATTTCAATTTTGTGGATAAGTTTGTGTAGAATTGGTATTATTTCTTTAAGTGATTGAAAAAGTTCACCAGTGAAGTTATCTAGGCTCAGAGTTTTCTTTGTTGGAGGGTTTTAAATTAACAAAGTCAATTTCCCTAATAGCTATGGTATGGTTATTGAGTGAACTTTGGTAGTTTGTGTCTTTCATGGAATTTGTTCTTTTGTCCAAGTTCACAAATTCATTGTCATAAGGTTCAGAACATTTTGTATCCTTTCAATGTTTGTAAAATCTGTAGTGATGCCCTATCATTTTTGATATTGGTAAATAAAAAGTCACAATTGATAAATCATGTCCCCTCTCTTTTTCCTGCTCAGTATTCCTATCAATTTTATTAATCTTCTTAAGAACCAGGTTTATATTTCATTGATTTTTTCCATTGTTTTTTGCTGTTTATGTATTGACTTTTACAGTGATTTTTTTTTTTATTATTTACTTTCTTCTACTTTGAGTTTGTTATTCTTTACCTACTTTGTTAAGGTGGAAGCTGAGGTTATCAATTTGATCTTTCTTAAGTTCTCTTATAATTTAGTGCTATATACTTTCCCTTAGGTACTATTATTGTGATATCCCACTAGTGTTTATATTATATCCCACAATTTTATATGTGTACCTATAAAATCACATGTATATATAATTTTATTTACTTCTAAATACTTTCTCATTTCTCTTTTGATCTCTTCTTTGACCCATGGTTTATTTAGAATTGCATTATTTAGTCTCCAAATACTTGGAATTTTCCGAAGATTTTTCTGTTACTGCTTCTAATTCCATTATAGTCAGTGTACTTGGTATGAATCTTTTTTTTTTTTTTTATGAGTCATGCTTTGTACTGAATCCTTTTAAACTAATTGAAACTAATTTTATGGCCCAGAACATAGTCCGTTTTGATAAGCATTCCATGTGTTTTTGTCAGGAATGTTTATTCTGCTTCAACCAACAAGGTTGAGTATTCTATAAATGTTAATTAGGTCAAATTGGTTGTTAGTGTTGTTCAAGTCTTCTGTAGACTTACTAAGTTACCTTTATGAAGATAGCATTGAGTCTCTAACAATAATTATAGATTTGTGTATTTCTCCTTACAGCTTTATCAGCTTTTGCTTCATATATTTTGAAACTGTGTTTAGATGTATAATATTCAATATTGTCAGGTCTTGATGAATTTTCCCTTTTATTACAATATGACCATTTTTAATCTTGGTAATATTCTTTGCTCTGAAGTCTACTTTCTGTGGTATTAATATAGCACTTTAGCTTTCTTTTGATTAGTTTTAGCATATCTATTTCTAGTCTTTACATTTGTCTATTTATCTGTAAAATGTGTTCCTTGTAGGCAGCATATAGTTGGATCTTTTTTTATCCAGTCTGATGTCTCTGCCTTTTAATAGAGTATTTAGACTATTTACATTTAATGTGGTTATTGATATGGTTAAGTCTGATGCCTCCTGCTATTTCTTTTCTATTTGTCCCAGGGATTTGGGGGAGATGGGTTCTCAGAATATTTTTATTTCATTTTTAATGGTGTAAACTTTTTTAGATAGAAAATTCTAGATTGACAGTTTTTCTTTCAGTACTTTAAGGATTGTATTCCACTATGATCTTGTTTATATACTTCCTAATGAGATATATGTCATCCTTATCCTAGTTTTTCTGTACATAAGTATCTTTTTTTCCACTGGCTTCTGCTAAGATTTTCTCTGTATCACTGTGTTTGAGCAATATAAGTGCCACTTTTCTGGCCAAAGGTATAGCCCAAATATCCTGTTTAGACTCTAGATCAATCAAATATTGCCATCAGAATTGAGACTTCATCTAGATGCCCCTACAGTTGCCTTTTAGTGTAGCTGGTTTGGAGGGTCAGTAGATTTCAGGTATAGTTAAATACACAAGTAGAGTGCCTGCATACTTTGTGTGTGTGTGTGTGTGTGTGTTTACTTTGTGTGTGTATGTTTGCGTTTTATTGAGGTTTTTAAATCTGTTGATGTATAGTTTTTCACTATCCCTCCCTTCTTCTTCCCTTGCTGTCTCTCATTTCTGGTATTTCCTGTTGAAAACGCCAGCTGCTTTGCTCTCTTTGGTCCTACAGCTTAGGGAGTGTGCTGGTCCTCTCTTGGCTTCCGCCTCCCTGTACCACAGCCCGGAAACTTACTCTTGGTTTTCTGATGTGAAAAAAATCAAAATATGTAGAACCAATTGGTAGGGTCATTTTGAAGAATGAGATTGTATCTATAAAGCACAGAGGTAACAGGTACTCAATAAATATGAATTCTTTTTCTTTTATATAGTATTATATATCTCATAAATTTTTCTCAAGAATAATTTTGAGGAATGGCAGTTCACTCACCACTCCCAGGGCAGCCCATGGGGAAGCCTGTTTCTCCTATTCATTCTTCCATGGCCCTTGGATCTGATAACATCTTTTCTCATAAGCTTGTTTGCCCCACTGTGGTTACCTCTATTCTATCTTCATTTGTCAAAACACTTCTAACCCTAAAAAAAAATTCCTAGCAGACTTTACTAAAGATTCACAGAAAGAAATTATAGCAGACAATGAGAGAGAACTTTAAATTTAATGTTAGTTATTAATATTTTAGACACGTCAAATGTTCTTAGCCATGGGGGAATTCTCAGTGGCTGTGTGCTTACAGTATTGGTCTCAACTTTGTTATCTTTTGTCTTGGAGTTTCTTCTCCCACTTCTATCCCCTGCTCTCTGTGTGTTTCTCTGTGTGTGAATGCATGTGCATGTGTGGATGCCTATTTTATGTCTTTCTCCCTTTTCTTTCTCCTTATATCTCTCTCTTTAGGTCTTATTGTCCTTCCTGTCTCCCACCTTCATTCTCTATTAGACTTTATGTCTCTGTTTGTCTCACTACTTCTCCCCTATTCTCTCTAATTTATCCAGTTGCCTACTCACTTCTTCGAAATTCCTTTTACTCTTCCATGGGGGCCAAACTAGCTCTCCGCCTTATCCCATCAACACTGTAGGCCTTCTTTGTGTATATGCACATTTAGGATAGTGCTCTTGCTCAACAAAGATCCAAAAATTTCTTCAGGTTTCCATCCTCTCTAATACAAAAATGTGTCCTAAACTTTGCAGTTATAGCTTTTTTTAAGCATAATTGAGATCAGCTTCCTAGGCAGAGTGCCCACAATTATGTTAAAGGTAGACATTCCTCTATTATAGTAGGAATCTAATAGAAACTTCCTAAATTACTTTAGGGATTACTTTTGGTCACTGATTCAAAAATTGTTGCAACTAGTTTGTTGTCTCTCAAAGCAGATAGTTCTGTTGGTCTTTTTAGCACAGTGGTTTGCTGCTGAGCAGAAGGTCAGTGTTGATGAAGTGGGTGGGGAACTTCTTGAGTTCTTGCCAGTCTTTCAAATAGATCATTGTGTCAGAAACTAAGATAGGCAATGTTGTATTCTCTGTCTCAACATCCATATTCATTGCCTTTGTAGCATTGATCCCAGTATGTAATTATGAATTTATCTGTTGACTTGATTGTAAACTATCTTCTCTACTAAAATATTACTTCTAAGAGGCCAGAAGATCATGTCTGCTTCATCCACAATTCACTGTCTGGTCCTAAACCCAATGTTTGCCCTTTTAAGTACTTGACAAACGTTTATTGTTGAATCTAGAGATTCATCTGAGAAAGTAGATTCTTTCAGGCACAAAGTAAAGCCCTCTAAAATATGACCAAAAGGTTATGTTTATCAGCCAGTAGCAATGCTATTAGTGAGAGCAAAGAGAGAAGATGGTATCTCTTCCTAATAATTCTGTGTTAGGGTTATAAATAAGTAGACTGGTAGTGTATGTTTCTATGAATCCCCATCTTTTCTTAAGAGAGCAGTACAGAGCTTTGAGCTAACTAGAAAAAAGTCTGTATAGACTGAGATCTTACTGTATGGGTGTTAAGGATATGGTTGAGGGGGATGGAGTGAGAGAAAATGGACAGAAGACCATTGAAAGATCAACCTCAGATCAGTGCCCCTGAATTCCGTACAACCTTTGAGTAGACAGCTGTGGAGGAGAAGGAAATGGTGTGGGTATATATGTGCCAAGTGGAATTATTAGCTCTGTTAATAGAGTCAGATCTACGAGAGAGCCCACATGAGCTTATTATAACACTAAGACTTGTCAGTAATGATTATACTAGCATAAGCATGGAAGAATATAGACTAAAATGTCAGTAGTGACTTAGGTGCTGGGATTCTGAGTGATTTTTTTTTTTTTTTTTACTATTTTGTGCTTTTATATGTTTTTCCAATTTTTCTACAATGAACACATAAATAGTAGATAAATTTTTTAAATGTCTAAATTTGCCATTTATATTTGGTGCCAATTATTTGTTTCACAATATCTGGAATGCAAATTAAAATCTACTCTGAGGGACACCTGGGTGACTCAGAGGTTGAGCATCTGCCTTTGGCTCAGGGAGTGATCCTGGAGTCCCAGGGTCGAGTCCCACATTGGGTTTCCTGCATGGAGCCTGCTTCTTCCTCTGCCTATGTCTCTGCCTCTCTCTCTCTCTCTCTCTGTCTCATGAATAAGTAAATAAAATCTTTAAATAATAAAAAATAAAACATGAAATAAAATCTACTCTGAGAAGCACAGTGTTACTAAGTTACCAGGTAATTTGACAGTCTTGATGCTTGCAATGTTTCATTGATGTTAGAGTACTTAAGCTGTTTAAAAACAAATGCCTTAATATTGTGAAAATGTCAATGTTACCCAGGGCAATATACACGTTTAATGCAATCCCTATCAAAATACCATGGACTTTCTTCAGAGAGTTAGAACAAATTATTTTAAGATTTGTGTGGAATCAGAAAAGACCCCGAATAGCCAGGGGAATTTTAAAAAAGAAAACCATAGCTGGGGGCATCACAATGCCAGATTTCAGGTTGTACTACAAAGCTGTGGTCATCAAGACAGTGTGGTACTGGCACAAAAACAGACGCATAGATCAGTGGAACAGAATAGAGAATCCAGAAGTGGACCCTGAACTTTATGGTCAACTAATATTCGATAAAGGAGGAAAGACTATCCATTGGAAGAAAGACAGTCTCTTCAATAAATGGTGCTGGGAAAATTGGACATCCACATGCAGAAGAATGAAACTAGACCACTCTCTTGCACCATACACAAAGATAAACTCAAAATGGATGAAAGATCTAAATGTGAGACAAGATTCCATCAAAATCCTAGAGAAGAACACAGGCAACACCCTTTTTGAACTCGGCCATAGTAACTTCTTGCAAGATACATCCACGAAGGCAAAAGAAACAAAAGCAAAAATGAACTATTGGGACTTCATCAAGATAAGAAGCTTTTGCACAGCAAAGGATACAGTCAACAAAACTCAAAGACAACCTACAGAATGGGAGAAGATATTTGCAAATGACGTATCAGATAAAGGGCTAGTTTCCAAGATCTATAAAGAACTTTTTTTTTTTTTTTTTTTTTTTAATTTTTATTTATTTATGATAGTCACAGAGAGAGAAAGAGAGAGAGGCAGAGACACAGGCAGAGGGAGAAGCAGGCTCCATGCACTGGGAGCCCGATGTGGGATTCGATCCCGGGTCTTCAGGATCGCGCCCTGGGCCAAGGGCAGGCGCCAAACCGCTGCGCCACCCAGGGATCCCTATAAAGAACTTATTAAACTCAACACCAAAGAAACAAACAATCCAATCATGAAATGGGCAAAAGACATGAACAGAAATCTCACAGAGGAAGACATAGACATGGCCAACATGCACATGAGAAAATGCTCTGCATCACTTGCCATCAGGGAAATACAAATCAAAACCACAATGAGATACCACCTCACACCAGTGAGAATGGGGAAAATTAACAAGGCAGGAAACCACAAATGTTGGAGAGGATGCGGAGAAAAGGGAACCCTCTTACACTGTTGGTGGGAATGTGAACTGGTGCAGCCACTCTGGAAAACTGTGTGGAGGTTCCTCAAACAGTTAAAAATATACCTGCCCTACGACCCAGCAATTGCACTGCTGGGGATTTACCCCAAAGATACAGATGCAATGAAACGCCGGGACACCTGCACCCCGATGTTTCTAGCAGCAATGTCCACGATAGCCAAACTGTGGAAGGAGCCTCGGTGTCCAACGAAAGATGAATGGATAAAGAAGATGTGGTTTATGTATACAATGGAATATTACTCAGCTATTAGAAATGACAAATACCCACCATTTGCTTCAACGTGGTTGGAACTGGAGGGTATTATGCTGAGTGAAGTAAGTCAGTCGGTGAAGGACAAACATTATATGTTCTCATTCATTTGGGGAATATAAATAATAGTGAAAGGGAATATAAGGGAAGGGAGAAGAAATGTGTGGGAAATATCAGAAAGGGAGACAGAACGTAAAGACTGCTAACTCTGGGAAACGAACTAGGGGTGGTAGAAGGGGAGAAGGGCGGGGGGTGGGAGTGAATGGGTGACGGGCACTGGGTGTTATTCTGTATGTTAGTAAATTGAACACCAATAAAAAATAAATTAAAAAAAAAACAAATGCCTTTACTTAAAAAAATTTTAGAAAGATTTTTCATTTTCTGTACAGGACTTATTTTTACTTGGAGGCATTATGGCTTTTTGACATGCAACCAGACCTCTATGCCTTATATTTGATCTACTGGATATATATATATATATATATCATTTTAATGAACTAATTTGACTCTGAAAAAAATATTCCCATGTCTGTTTTTAGTGTAGATAAATCTGATCTAAAGACTAATAATTGGATTGGAGGCTATGATTATAATATTGTGCTATTAGTTTTGATGTTTTATATTAACTTCAGGCTTCCTGTATTTTATTATCCATGTTGCAGTATATAAATAAATGTGTTTCATTATTTGCTTGGGATGTTTCACTAAAGTTGAATGGGTTTTATTTTGGCATACTTTAATGTCCCAATAATTTATCTACCTGCAAAGAATCTGCTTTGAAATGAATGTATTTAAAAACTAAAATAAAAACCCAGCTAGTTGGTGTTAACTTTTGAATTGCTAATATAATTTCTATCAATTTTTTCTTGGAAAATTCATTTACCCATTGTATTTGAAATATTCTTCTCTAGTTACTGTCATTCTTTAGATTTTTTAATGATCACAGTAAATCACAGTGACTACTGAGAGTTTTAAATGTGGCTACTACAAATTGAGAGATACTATAACTACAAAATTGGGAGACTATCCCAAAATACACACTGGATTTCAAAGACTGATTTGAAAAAAAAAAGGGGTGAAAATATTTATTAATGCTGAAATTATATTTTAGCTATATTTAAATAAAATGCATTGTAAAAATTAATTTCACCTGTTTCTTTTTACGTTTTTAATGCAACTATTAGGAAATTTAAAGTTACATTTGTGACACATGTTTGTAGGTCACATTATGTTTCTATTGGGCAGTGCTATTTTAGAGCCTACTTATTCACCAAGAAGACAGGTTCTACCAAAATATGTTGGTGAAATGAATGCCATAGGACCTGGCAAAATGGTGTCCAAGTTCTCTGCCAGCATGTTAGTATCCACGGGGAACTCTTTGAATTGCATCTTGCTATATGTTGCAGCACAGGAATCCTCCTTGTTCTGACTTTGAGGTATTTTTTTCAAGAGACTTTTCCTATCAGTCATTGACATACATGAATCTGATTTACACTGGATAAGGCTGAGTACCTGTACACTAGATAAAGGGTTGGCACAGAAAACTAGGTGACAAGAATACGAACCCAGCAATCAAGATGAAATAGATGGTCACTTGCTTGGGCTAATAGTGGTTGTTGGTACCTGTAGTTTAGAGCTGAAGTCCATGTATATTCGTTCCAATGGAGTCAGCATACCATGTCAGATCACATCCACAGTATTTTTTTTTCAGATTTTAAGAGATTTTCTGTTTTGCAAAGGAACATAAAACACTTAGAACCTAAGACACTCCTGAGCATGCTTATATTTTTTTTTTGTTTACTTTTTTTGTCATGCAGAAAGAAATGATAAATGCCTAAGTTTAAAACATGGGCTTGATATTATTGTGTTTCTCATGTACCTGAGATAATATGAAAGAGTAAAGGTCTGCATAAGAGAATGTGTCTATTTTTTTCTGAAAACATAGCAGTAGAATACCAGTTACAAACTGAAGCATCTTTTTGGTGGTAATTTTAGCTAGAAACAGCTGTTGGGTTTAAAATAGTAAATACAGGGCAGTCCCAGTGGCTCAGCGGTTTAGCGCCGCCTGCAGCCCAGGGCGTGATCCTGGAGACCCTGGATCGAGTCCCGCGTCGGGCTCTCTGCATGGAGCTTGCTTCTCCCTCTGCCTGTGTCTCTTCTACTCTCTCTGTGTATCTCTATGAATGAATAAATAAATAAAATCTTTAAAAAAATAAAATAAAATAGTAAATATAAAAGGATAAACCTCTACTTTTCATTAGTAATATAATTAATTGCTCCTGTTATTTTAATTGATAGGTTGTCACTTTTTGTATAAAGATTTCTTTTTTTTTTTTTTTAAGATTTTATTTATTCATGAGAGACAGGCGGAGGCAGAGAGAGAGAGAGAAGCAGGCTCCGAAGAGCAGGGAACCCCATGTGGAACTCAGTCCCAGGACCCTGGGATCACGACCTGATCCAAAGGCAGATGCTTAACTAAATGAGCCAACAAGGTGCCCTTACTTATCTTTTAAAAAATTGTTTGTTTGCTTGTTTATTTAAGAGAGAGAGAGCGTGAGCACAAGTAGGGAGGAGAAGCAGACTCCCCTCCTGTGCAGGGAGCCTGATGCAGAGCTCAATCCCAGGACTCTGGAATCATGACTTGAGCTGGAGGCAGATGCTAAACCAGCTGAACCCCCCCAGGCACCCATATTTATTTATTCTAGAAAGAGGGAGAGGGAACATGAACAGGGGGACAGGTAGAGGGTGAGGGAGAGAATCTTTAGTGGACTCTGAACTGAGAGTAGATCCTGACATAGGGCTGGATCCCAGGACCCTGAGATCATGACCTGAGCCAAAATTGAGTTGATGCTTAACTGACTGAGGCACCCAGGTGCCTCACTTGTATATTTTAAATAATCACTATGTTAATAATTACTCTAAGTCTATTATAATTTACACATAGCTAATTAATTTACATGTACATTTTTACAACAATTAGGGCAATGTGCTTAGTGTTTATTTGAAATTTGGAATTCTTTTGATAGATAGTCCTATGTACATATGTTAAAAGAAATTGTAGCCTGGATTTTCTTTTTTATTTTTTTCTTTCTTTTTTTTTTTTTTTTTTTTTTTTTTATAAGAATATTTGAAGGCAGATTGGTACTGCTCTTTACCAGGAGAAATGTTTTCTCTCTAAAGGGATTTCATTGAACTTCCAGTAGCACTTGACAACATAGGGAGGCTGACATGAATTTTAGTAAGTTTCAAATGCTCTAAAAAAACAACATCATTTCAGTTATTTCTTTTGTTTCCCATGACTGTTTTTGCAGTTGTCCTGAGCCACAGGCTACCAGCTCAGGTGGTTTGGGGTATGGTATGAGTTTTATAAAGCAAAATATATAATTATCCTCAAATATGCTCCCTTCAAAAAATCCACTAAATTAAGTGAGCCTCAAATATAAAGAGAGACCAAAAGATCCTCTTTCTTCCTCTTTTTAAAAAATGTGGCTGTAAAATAGAAGTCACACATTCAAGTGCCATAGGGACAAGGAAGGTAACATAAATGGATGATGAATGATGCATGGGAATTGTAGAAAAGTAGACAGCTCATGCCCCTTATGTATCAATTAGGAATTCTATTTGGTGGCAAGAAAGACAGATTGAAAATAAAAGTAGTTTAGTCAAGATGGCTTTTTTCTCTTATAAAAGTGCTGGGTCACCTGGCTGCTTCAGTCAGTAGAACATGCAGCTCTTGATCTTGGGGTCATGAGTTCAAGGCCCACATTGGGGATAGAGTTTACTTTAAAAAAATGACCTCAGGCTAGAAGCCTTTCAGGCCACAGTGGTAACTTCATGGTTATCAGAGATGTAAGTTTTATATGAGGCCACTAACACCACATAGCAGACTATCAAACTCACTGTATAGATCAACTGGAAGAAATTCTGGTCTTGGTTTCACCTGCATCTGCAGTCAACATTGGGTTCAGTAAGTAGCTCTGTTCATCTTGATTTGGTTCTCTTTTATGTTAGGGGGCCTACCTCTGGAATGTCCTCAGCTACGACAAATGGGTCCCACCTTGCATGACCTCTCACCATTCTCTAGCACGGGATATTTCATATTTCAGTGGAAGGTTTTCAAGAGACAGTAGGGCCACTCAGGGCCTGTTTGAGATCTAGGTTCAGAACCGATTCTCTGGTACTTCTGCCACATTCTCTTGACCATATCAGGTAATAAGGCCAACCCAGGTTAAACAGGTTGGGAGACAGTTTCCACTTCTTGATAGGAGATGTTGTTGCACAGGGCATGAATACCAAGATGTATGAAAAATTTGGTCACAATAAATCTACCATAAGCTTCTGTTTTTGAGCTCTACTTGAAGTAGCGATGGATCCATAACTCTTTTTTTTTACCTCATGGTCAAAAACAGTTACTGAAACTTGATTTTCCAGGCAAGAGGCAGTAAAAAGAGGGGAGTGCAAAACAGTATTCTAATGAGGGTTCCTTAAAGTCTCACTGAAATACTTATGCTTATTATTATTGACCAGCCTTGGCTATCATGGAGATTAGGAAAGATGGTCTTTAACTGACACCTTGTACCATACAAAATTAGAGTTCCAGTGTCATGGAAGCCAATAGTGAGTCCATAACCAGCCGTATCTGACACATTAACCACAGGTCCCAACTTTCATTTTACTTTGATTGTTGGACTTTATGAAATGTCCTGGCTTAAAACAAAAAACAAAACAAAACAAACCTTACATAGAGATTTTATGTGAAATTTTCTGAATTTTATATGTTAGCATTTAATTCAAATATTTTTGAATTATTGTTTTGAAATTGTAGATGTAGAGAGAGGTTGCAAAGATAATACAAAGAGTTTCTGTCTACCTTTCATCCCTAATGCTAACATTTTTTGTAACTATAGTACAATTACCAAAAATAGGAATTTAAAAATGATGTAAAACTATAAGCCAGAAGTTAGCAAGCTTTTTCTGTAAAAGGCCAGATAATATTTGCCACATTTTAGGTATCTGCCACTACTGCTTAACTGCCATTGTACAAAACCAAAACCAAAACAGACAGTATGTGAACATATGAGAGTATCTGTGTTCCAATAAAACTTTATTTATAAAAATAGGTAGCAGACCAGATCTGGCTCACGGCCTGTAATTTGTCATTTGTCAACTACTATAAAGTAAACTTACAAACGTTATTTGATTTCATCAGTTTTCCCATTGATATCCTTTTTCTGTTTAAGATCCCAAATTACAGTTAGTTGTCATGTCTTTGTCTCCTCCAAGGGAAGACAGTTGTTCACTACTTCCTTTCATGAACTTGACACTTGAAGTCTAATAGTCTATTATTTTGTAGAATATCTCTCAATTTTGATTTTTCTGATGGTTTCTTATAATTAGATATGCATGAATGCAAGTGTGTGTATATGCATGGGTTAGTATGCATACATGCATTTCCTAGCTCTGTCCACAGAGAGAGCCTAAAGTCAATGACCTCTTAGCAAAAAAAAGCATACCTAGCATTCAGATCTTGATTTCTTAACACGGTTTAACAATAAAAGAAACCAGGGCTCTTTGCAAAAGTAATTGATCCCATGCCTGGGGCAGGGAAAATAGGAGTACTGTCCAAAATATTTGTGTTGTTAAAAAGTAACACTCTCAAAAGAACAAGAGCATGTCCACAGGCCACATGAACCAACCTGATAGCGTTCAAAATGGACAAAACTGGGATAATTTGAGCATCCAAATATATAATGAGAGTTTTGAATTATAACCCATAGAGAAAAAAATCCCCAAGGACGTGTGGATATAAATAAATAATTGAATAGAATGAAGGGTCAGTTCTCCTTTAGGGAAGAATTCCAATGAAATAAATGGAATTAAATAAATTCCAATGTAAGAGAAGAAAGAACATTACCATTAGGCAAATACCCCAGTAATCATTGTGGCAGATACAATCCACTGACAGATGCTAAAGTTAATGGGCTGAAGTTTGTGGAGAACAGGGTTTTTTTGTGTGTGTGTGTCTTTTTTTTTTTTTTTTTTTTCCCCCACACTCCTTTCCGTTCTTTTATTTTTGTAGTTAACTCTCTGGAGGTGGCTAGTGGGGATTGTGGAGAGCTGGTGGGGAGGGGCCCCTCCTGGGCAGGGCCTGGGGGTATGGTCATTGCTCTGAGCTCCCTGTCCCCAGGGGGCCTGTGTGGGGAGGGTGTCAGGACTAGAGCAGGCCAAGGTGAGACACATCTGCACAAACACGCAGGTCACAGCGCAGCAGGGGTGGGGTGGTGGCAGGCTGGAAAGACTGGGTGCCATATTGCACTTTGGGAGTAGGGCCAGGCGGGGACCCTTCTCAAACTGGAGCCCAGTCACAAAGTATCTATCTGCCCAAGGTATTTACTGGTTATAGAGGGGGAGAAATAGTAACCTTTTACTACATGGCAGATACCACCTTAACCAAATGATCAAAAATCCTTATGCGTTTTTTTCTTTCAGTCGAATAATCAAAGTTCTATTCATATTTTTCTTTGCTTAAAAAAATTTCTGTATTCCACTTTGTCATGCATTTGATTAATTTCAATTTCACTTAGAATCAGTTACCTTTATCAGGATTTCAATATTGACACACACTACTCAGCTGAAGATGAATTCCAGAAGTGAAATTGCTGTGTATAGCCATTACAAACACAGACAAGGTCACCAAGGTTACTGCTTTTTAACTGTGACATTTATAATTTGATTGAACTGATAATCCTGCTTTGTATACATTTTAGTTAACTTTTTAAATTTAAGCTTCGAGCAATCATATTAAGGAAAAGTAGCCAATGGCCCAGCATACAAGACCTGTAAATCTAAAGATCCATGAGTTTTAGAAGGAGTGCCAGTGGATACAAAATTAAGTGGAAATAATCCACAACAAATTGCAAAGCTAAAAAGCTAACAATGGAAACATCACACAATATATATTTTTTTAGTAGACTGCTTATTCCACCTCTGTAATACCATGAGCCATGTACATTTTGGCTGAAATGCTTTATCTCTTTACCTTTAAATATAAAAAATATTTTGAGGGGTGCCTGGGTAGCTCAGTTGGTTAACTGTCTGCCTTTAGCTCAGATCATGATCCCAGGGTCCTGAGATGGAGCCTCATGTTGGGCTTCCTGCTCAGAGGGGAATCTGCTTGTCCTCTTCCTCTGTCCCACCCCCCACCTTGTGCTTTCTTTCTCTCAAATAAATAGATAAATTCTTCAAAAAATAAATACATATAAAAATTTTTGAAATATCTTTTTGTAGTACAAATAGAAACATAATGCAGCCCTTCTGTTAAGATATCTGAGATTTATTTTACATAAATACACTTTAGAAAAGTGTATTCTAGCATATGGCTTCTCAGTAATAACATGGAAACTTTATTTGAAATTATCAAACTTTGGAAAATATTTATCACATTTTTTAATACAGAAGGCCTAAGATTCCAATGTCTTTGAAGTTTGCTTGTGCAATACTAATCTTAAATACCCTTTGATGAACTGCATCGCCACTTACTCAACTATGTCTTCCTTGTTATGACTGTGATAGGTTTTATCTTCTCTTTATAATCTTCATTTGTGTAAAATCAGGAAGAATTTCAGTGTTTTTCCAGTATTCACATGATTGATCCTTCTTTATTGAATTATCAAACAAGAACCAAAGTCTGAAAATTTTTTAGTACCAGAGGCTTCTTCAATGTCAGAATGATTTTTGTTGACTTAGTTCAATTGTTTGTCTCATATTCTTTTAATTTTTTCCTTAGTTTTCCTCCATTCTTTAATAAATATAAAGATGACATAAAAAGCTACCTTTCTTATACAACTGAAGCAGGGAGTGTTAACATTCCACTTGTTTTAATGATACCTTGAAAGCAACGTACCAGATTGCAGTTAGATGGTATGTTCAAACCTTATCAACTTTCTAAACAAAAATTTGGTGAATCTTTGAAAGTACATTTTAGTGTATGAAGTGTTGTACCCATGTTGCAGAGCTTAAAAAGCTTTCTAAAAGGCAAGTTTCCTCCATGCACATCCAGAACTGTACAGCACACTTACGCTACAATGTGCTTTCAAGTCCTGCGTCTCTGTGATGTGATGCTGGGTCAGGTGGTACATGGACGTGTTGCAGAATTCCTGAAAGCCATTGGTGCATTGAGATGGCCAACAAAAACTGAACTTTAATGGAAATTTACTGCAAAACTCATGAATATAGCCCACTAATTACAAACCAAATGCATCCTCAGCTTAAGATCCCCCTTAGCTAGAACCCCAAAATAACCATCACCACCGCAACACATAGAAAAGTGTGATGTAGGAAGTTGAAATGTAAAGAGACAGCTGTCTTAACTAGCTACTGTTAAAATATATTACTTTTGTATGTTTTGTGAAAATATGACCATGTGAACATATTGCTAAAGTCCGTTTCAGGGTCTTGATGTCCATAAACAAGTGAATGGCCTTGAGCCTTTAGTTTCATGATACATTTGTCTCTGTTCCTTATTGTGCAGGAAAGTTACTAAAAGCCAAGTCAACAAGGGTATTGATGACAAATTAGTAGTTGAATGTTGGCTATCCAGAGAAATCCTAAAGTGCACTAAAATCTTACACTTGAGAGAAATATCTTGAATTTAACAATAATCCTTAAAATATACTCCATATTTAAAAACTTAATAAACTTTCCTAACCAATAAATTTTTAAAAACCTAATTTCAGTCACTCAGGCTGGGCCTTTCTTGGGATGGGCCTGTACAAGTGAGGGAGTCTGGATTTTATGGTTTGTTCATTATTTATGATTCAGTTTTTGTTACTAATTTCCTACCGCATTCTATTTGTAACACACAAGCAGTTTAGAATATAAGAACAGGATCTAACACCCACAGGCTCTTTGGATGGGCTGGGATGAAGTGTATTTCTCATATTTGGGTAAAGGAGGAACATCCTGTGTCATCCATATATTGTCATGAAAATGCTGTATGACAACCAGCCACAGTTATTTACATGTCCATTAGGTTCACAACTCTGCAAGGTTCAGTTGATCTGAGCTTGGTTGCTTATACATCTTGGGTCAACTATAGGTTGACCATGGCTCTATTAGTAGTCAGCTGGACTTGGATATGTTTGTCAGGTATCTGTTAACTCATCTAGGATGGCTTTGGCTGGGGTGATCAAGGCCATGCTGTTTCTCTCCTTATGTCTCCTTTCTGCATCTAGCTATCCTGGACATGTTTGCATGGTAATGGAAGACACGCAAGAAAAGTCAGAATGCACAAGTCATTGAAAATACAAGAAGGCTGCTAATATCCCATTGGCCAAATCAAGTCACATAGCCAAACCAGTGAGAGAGGGAGGGACCTAAAATGTTACTTGGTGAAAAGCATGGATACAGTGAATGACAAAGAATTTGGGCCATCTTTTGCAATGAAATCTTTTATCTGTCAAACTAAACCCTTGATTTTCTTGACCAACACATGGCTGTAGTCTGAATGTTGATGTCCTCTACACAAAGCATGTGTTGAAATGTGTAGGGCTTTGGGGAGGCCATTAGGTTGTGAGGGTAAAGCCCTCATGAATGGGATTAGTTAGATACAAGAGATTTTACAGAGCTCCTCGCCCCTTCTACCATGTGAAAATGCAACCCAGAAAAGCATCATCACCCAGCCATGCTGCCATCCTGATCTCAGACTTCTAGCTTGTATAACTGTGAGAAATAAATTTCTGTTGTATATAAGCCATCCAGGCTGTGATATTTTGTCATAATAATTCAAATGAACAACAGCACCATTTAAATCTCCTCTCCAAATGCCTCCCAGCTTAGTAAGTGGCACTCCTGTCCACCTGGCTCAGGCTGAAGTACCTTTTCTGGCACTATAGCCAGCTCATCAATGGGTCATCTGTAGTTTCAAAATGTATCTAAAATCAGATTACTTTTCCATGTCTCTCCTATCATTTTTTGCCTGTACTACCTAAATAGCCCCTTAATTAATATTTCAACTTTGCCCTTGTGTTGTGTTTCCACTACATCTATGAATAGTTTTAGAATGTAAATTAGATCATGCCATCTTCTGCTCAAAGCTCTTCAATGGTTTATCCATCAGATTTACAATAAAATGCAAAATCTTAACTATGGCCTATTAGGCATCCACAGTCTGGTTAATGGCTACTTGCTCTTGCCTTATTTTTATACCATTCTTTCCTCACTGGCTCCACTGTAGCCACATGGACCTTCAGTGTTGTTCCATGAACATTCATGACCTCAGGACATTTGCATATGCTATCTCCCTAGCATGGAATACTATTGATCTCACTGTCTGTTACTCAAAGGAATATTGATGAGTATCAAACTCACCTTATTCAAGTTTCTGTTCCAATGTCACCTCTTGGGAGTTCTTTCTTGATCTCCTTTTCTAGTAACTTTCTGTCATTCTCATTCCTGCTCAACTTTTTTTCTTTCTCCATAACGTGTTACTAGTGGATATTATAATGTGTATTTGTTGAATGAAAAAAAAATAACAAAGGATGTGGAATAAAGCTCTAGGAGCGTTACACCTAACATGAAGATATTCCTAAAATAGTACGTGGGAGAACTGATAGATAGCATGGGGAAACTTTACTGTTAACAAAGCAATGTCTGCTACTTCTGGCCATTTAAAATGTGTAGTTTGTTATAATAGCTAATAGCCACCTTTACCTGGAAAGTTTTTGATCACATTCTCTCTTTTCTGGAATATATCTGTAAGAGTATATGAAAAATATAGGGGCACCAGGGTGCCTCAGTCAGTTAAGTGTCTGCCCTTGGCTCAGGTCATGATCCCAGGGTCCTGGTATCAAGCCCTGTATGGGGCTCCGTACTCAGCAGGGAGTCTGCTTCTCCCTCTCCCTCTGCTCCTCCCACACCACTTATGTTCTCTCTCATTCTCTCTCAAATAAATCAATACAATCTTTTAAAAAATGTAGAGGTAAATATGAATTGTTTAATAGCAAGCTTAATGTTCATTGGCTGTATCCTTACTTCCTGCTAGTTTTAACTTCAGACCTTGGGGTGCTCTGGTATGCTAGGAAAATTTGCGTAACTATGGAATAAGGTCGGTATCTTCAGCAGGGCCAAAGGAAGAGGAGGCTTTTTTTTTTTTTTAAACATACATATTTAACTTTATTTTGTCATCATTTAAAGCTTGATTTTATAAAACATAAAAAAAAATTTAAGAGTTCTGAATCACAGGAATTTAAACAGTGGCAATATACATAGCTTTGTAGGTTCGAGTTCTACAACAAATTAAAATCAAATATTTGGAAATGTTTTCAATATGGAAAATATACAAATGAAATAAATGGCAGAGACCTATTATGAGCAATGTTTCATTACTTGCAGATTATCATTAGATAATTTCAGAATCTAGACAAAGACTCTGAATATTCAGATTTATGTTGCTGTATTTTACATTTAATATCTCCCTACCTATATTCCAGAGTCAAAGTCCTTGACCAAAAGGTCTGATTTAAGAAGGCATTTAGTTTTATGGCAAAAGTTACCCATCTACAGTTACCACTTTCAAGGAATTGACAACAATGCTGATGTGATCTGCTAGTTCCCTTTTGAACAATGTGCAATAATTTATGCCAACCCTGTATAAAGTCATACAGGTAACAAAAAATGGGACAATTATGCACAGTTCAATAGATGTATAATGTTAAGTTTTCCCAATCTAAAAATTAACCAGTGATACAAAATTATCAACTATAGCTGAAAGTTGACTTCTTTGGCTGTCTCAGGAAGACTGGAAGCCAGTTTTTAACATCGTGTTTGATTTTACTTGTCAAAATGAAATTCACATGACATAAAGTTAACCATTTTAAAGTAGACAAGTTACTGGCATTTAATATATGTAAAGTTATACAACTGCCACATCCATCTAGCTCCAAAATATTTCCACCATTTGAAAATAAAACCCTGTACTCTGTTCTCTTCATAACCGTGACCCCCAAGTCCCTAGTTAGCATCCATCTGCTTTCTCTTTATGTGGATTTACCTATTTTGGATATTTCGTATGTGTAGAGTCATACCACATGTGACTGTGTCTGGCTTCTTTCACTTGCGTGTGTTTGAGGTTCATCCACACTATAGCATGGAGCATACTTCATTCTTTTTTATGCCTGAATTATACTCTGTTGTATAAAAATGCCATATTCTATTTATCCATTCATTTGTTGATGGATATTTGTATTGTTTCTACCTTTCAGCTCCTGTAAATAATGTTGCTATAAACATCCCTGTACCAGAATATTTGAGTGTTGGTTTTCACTTCTTTTGGGTAGATAGGTAGATACCTAGGAGTGGAATCACAAGGTGACCACGATGACAATATACTGTTTTAAAATGCATAAAGTAGGGATCCCTGGGTGGCGCAGCGGTTTGGCGCCTGCCTTTGGCCCAGGGCGTGATCCTGGAGACCCGGGATCGAATCCCACATCGGGCTCCCAGTGCATGGAGCCTGCTTCTCCCTCTGCCTATGTCTCTGCCTCTCTCTCTCTCACTGTGTGACTATCATAAATAAATAAATAAAATTTAAAAAAAAATAAAATGCATAAAGTAAAATACCTAGGGTATAAAGGAAGCTAATTATGTTGACATAAAGTTACCAGAACATCAAATAAATGTGTTACGGTGATCTGTGTTACTTGATTTAGAAATATAATGTCTAATGGCAGACCTAATAACTACCGTATATTTGTGGTAGTGATGAGTGCAAGTGATGTTTCAAGGTGTTTGCAGCAATTACGTGATACGAAAGGCTTATGTGTTTCAATCACAGCTCCTTAGGATATTCCTGAGTTTTGTTGCCTGTTAAAGGCTAATGAAAATAGGTAATTTCTTTCTCATCCAAATTCATGGAACCTTTAAAACCTATCTAAGTGATCCCAGGGACTTGAAGTGAAGACCCCCCAGTTAAGAACCCCAGCTTTAGACAGGGAGGTGGTTATAGACTGGGGTTCCTTGGTGGCCCCTTCTTTCTGTATCTCTCTCTTCCCACTCTTTCCCCATGTCATCATCTTGCTTAGGAAATCTTAGCTCAGCAGGATCATCTTGGACAGTTTGGATCCATTGAAGTGGAAGCTAGAGAATCCTCATAATTCCGTTATCATCAAGTTTTGAGCTGTTATCCTGTTTTCTGTATCAGATTAATGTTTATATAACTCAGACACCTAGGAATTAAAATAACTCTTCTAATGTTGTATAGCACTTCTGAGTATCTAAAGGTCTTACACGTGTATCTTCTCATTTAACCCTCTGAAAGCTGTGTAATTGTGTGTGTCATTACCAGGAGTGTGAGATGAGGAATCCCAGATATCAGATGATTTAGTCAATCAAGTTTGAAAAGCAAGTGGTCACCATTGGAGCTAGAAAGAACTTGGGGCATCTTGCAAATAAAAATTCAAAGTGCCTTTTCTATTCAACTAGAAAACCAATATATCCAAACTTAATTGTTTACTTGGTTGTTAGCATAAATAAATAGTTACGCCTCAAATAAAAGCCAACATAGAAACTGCTCTTGCAGATGAGAGAAACATTAACATGAGAATACTACTACAGTTCAGTCCTGAACAGCTCAGTCCTTCCATTGTCTCAGGGGAAGTGTTTTACAGATACAGGCCAGACATTCAATCAAGATACTTTGCTGTAGGAAAGGATGAGATTAGTTTTAGAAAATTAGGCTTCATTATTCCCTGAAAAGAAAAACAAAATAGTGCTCAATCCATATTAGAGGAAATCCAAAGAGAGCAAATAGTTCTGTAGGCTCCCTAGAAGTTTCCCTAGAGGGGATTCCATGCACTTGTCAAATGCATAAATAATTACTGAAAAAAAAAATGCAGTCCCATATGTCACAGTTACCTTGCCTTGAATGAAAGAAAATCTGTTTTTCAGTGGATGAGGCTTTCTTCTCCCCCCAAAGTTATGTATTCAAATTTATTGGGTTGCTATTTGTTCGCTCCCAAGGAGCAGAACACCCCTTATTCCAACAGTGAAGAAAGAGGAAGGGATGCTGAGCTCTGGCTATAAATATTTTATTATATAGAGACACAGAGATCACAGAGGGGCAGATGAGTAGCAGAAAACAAATGTGATGTTGTTTGCAAGTCCTCAGAGGAGGTTTATATTAAACTGTCTCTGCCAGCTTGTTTTCTGCTTGGCTTTTACACTGTCAAACCTGGTAATGAAACCATTTTGTGTATCTAGGGTTTTCCTATTAGATGAGGAGTGCTACATCTAGTTGAAAGTATAGAATTATCCACATTATAAAGTATACACAAAGAAAAAGCTATTTTAAAATGGCACAGTGATGAAGATATATTTTCAAGGATAGTCCATATTAATTTGATTTTAGAAAGATTCTATCCTAGTTAAAAAAAAATAGGTTAAGAAATAAATTATGGGTTTTCTCCATACAGTCTTTTTTTTTTTAATTTATTTTTTATTGGTGTTCAATTTACTAACATACAGAATAACACCCAGTGCCCGTCACCCATTCACTCCCACCCCCCGCCCTCCTCCCCTTCTACCACCCCTAGTTCGTTTCCCAGAGTTAGCAGTCTTTACGTTCTGTCTCCCTTTCTGATATTTCCCACACATTTCTTCTCCCTTCCCTTATATTCCCTTTCACTATTATTTATATTCCCCAAATGAATGAGAACATATAATGTTTGTCCTTCTCCGACTGACTTACTTCACTCAGCATAATACCCTCCAGTTCCATCCACGTTGAAGCAAATGGTGGGTATTTACCCACACTTTTTCTTATCAGCAAAATAAGCATCTCTAAATGTGTGTCTGTTATAAAAATAGAGATGGACCCAAAGAAGCATAACCAAGTTTTTCACCCATAATTCTATGCCATTTTGTATATTTCATTTTCATAGATTCATAGATTTAATATGGCCCCTTCATATTGAGCTTCTTGACCATGAGATCAAACAAAAAAAACTTCATTCAAATGGCACCTGACTCAGAGAACGGGTATACTTTTGGCTTACCTGCCAATTACTAAAAAACAAACAAACAAACAAAAAAACCTCTAAAATTCTATTTTATATAAAACAGAAGATTTGCCATCAACTATATTAGTACAAATACTTCTTGTACCTTGTTTTCTCCTCTCATTCAAGAATAAGAGCACTTATGCAGATCATTTCAGGTAGTTTAGATCCAGGATGAAATGAACCCCATAGAATGTTTGTTCCATTATTCATTCTTTTATCTACTTCTCCTTGTACCCAGAAATTTGAACATGTGAGTGGCAGGTTTCATATGTGGTCTGTGCTATTATGTTAAAAAAAAAAAAAAAAGACTTTTTTTTCTCTAAGAGAATTTCTCATTAATAGTGAGTTCTGAGCAAATGAAGTCTAATGGATTATGAAATCATGAAAGATGCTAAATAGCATCAGGTCAAAGTCTTCCAACAACTCTGAGGCATTTGGGTAAGAGAAAATAAGACTGTATGGAGAAAACTGTATGTAAGACTGTAATAAGACTGTATGGTTTATGTATACAATGGAATATTACTCAGCTATTAGAAATGACAAATACCCACCATTTGCTTCAACGTGGATGGAACTGGAGGGTATTATGCTGAGTGAAGTAAGTCAGTCGGTGAAGGACAAACATTATATGTTCTCATTCATTTGGGGAATATAAATAATAGTGAAAGGGAATATAAGGGAAGGGAGAAGAAATGTGTGGGAAATATCAGAAAGGGAGACAGAACGTAAAGACTGCTAACTCTGGGAAACGAACTAGGGGTGGTAGAAGGGGAGGAGGGCGGGGGGTGGGAGTGAATGGGTGACGGGCACTGGGTGTTATTCTGTATGTTAGTAAATTGAACACCAATAAAAAATAAATTTAAAAAAAAAAAGAAAAAGTGTGGGTAAACTATAACTTTTTTTTTTTTTTTTTTTTTTTTTTTTTTACAAAACTGGTGGCAGGTCACTGATATTTGGTTTTAACAGCTAAATTCTGTTGACTGAAATGCTGCTTGGGTTGGTTTTGTACTTAACAAAAACCAGAATTAGCATTATTTACTATTCACTATTGGCCAGGTACTTTACATAGGACATTTTCACTTTATCTTGAGGATCCCTTTGTGTTACAGAAAACTGCATCCATCTCCATTTTTTCAGATGCATAAATAAACCTGATGAATGATGAATTGGCCCAAACTGTGCAGCTAGTACAAGCTGAAGCCAACTCTGTTGGTTCCAAGGTTAACCCCCTTCTTCTTGAAGTTCAGAAATATTAAATTTAATTGGCATCAGTACCTCATGTTAGGATGTAAATTATCAGCAGGTTCAGAGTATTGTCGCTGTTATCTTAACATAGTCTACTGAGCATTCAGATTGCTTTTTCTAGGTCAATAGTGGCAATTATGGCTGTATAGAGATAAATAGATAAAGATTTCTTAGCATGTGTAAAGAAAAAGAAATTTGAGGAGAATTTTAGTGATGATCAGCGCATATATTAAATTTATGGCATCTGGGCACCTGGGTGGCTCAGCTGGCTAAGAGTCTGCCTTCGGCTCAGGTCATGATATCAGGGTCCTGGGATTGAGCCCAAGTTGGGCTCCCTGCTCTTGGGAGCCTGCTTCGTCCTCTGTCTGCTTGCCACTCCTCCTGCTTGTGGTCAGTCTCATTCTCTCTGTCAAATAAATAAATAAAATCTTTAAAAAAAATTTCTGGCATCTTATGTTTTTTTATTAATTTGGTTATTTGTTATATAAATAGAAAAATAAAAATAATGCTAATTACAAAATAAACTTAAATTGTAAAACCAAAATACTGGTTAAGTATAGAGAACACATAATGTAATGGTACTAATAAAGTATAAAAATAAGATGCATTTATTTTGTTTTACTTTTCTGGATCAAGGTCTTTTTGTTGTAAAATATATTGAATTATTGTTATGTAAGAGACCCATATGGCTATGTCAGTCTTGAAATTGCATTTGCTGACAAGGTGGCTTATCTTCTGTTACTCTGAAATATATGAAGAGACTATCACAAGACTGTAAAAGGAAGTTTTGTCTACTTATGTTTTAGTTGATTTTAGACTAAATTAAAAGCCTGTTAAAACAAGAGAAGCATTCAACAACTGAGCTTTCAGAATCATCTAGGATTTCCCTTTATCTATGCAAGACATTTATTTTTAGCAAGTTCTGATCTTAGCAATGGTAGTTTAAAACATAGGGCAAGCTTTTAAGAAGATGATTTTACAAGCAAATTACTTTCCATGAACTACAAATAAATCAAGTTTAAATTTAATCAGTTTTTAATATTAAGAAGTAAACTTAATGGGAAAAATCCTTGCAACAGCTTTTGAACATAAATCCCTGTTCCTAAGGAAGTCTTAAGCATTTTTTGAATGCACAGGAAGGTCGAAACTTAAAGTGTGATACCTCCATTTTTTATGTCACAGAATACTGGCATTTTTACAGAAAATACAAGTATACTGAGTATGTACATTGTGTACCTACAGTTAACTGATGCATATAATGAAATAAAAGCAGGTATTTCTTATTATTCAAGGAGAAAAATGGAGCCGTCTTCTGGAAACAGTTTGGGTTGTCCCATAATGGATAAAGTAGACTGTCAACCTATAATTATTTTCAGGGACGTTTTCTTTGGACTTGTCTGAAAATTGGATGAGTGGTGATTAATATCAGGAAGAAGAAAAGAACTAGGACCTGGGATTTGTCCTTTTAATAGGCTGGAAGAGAATAACTGCTTTCAATTTTTGGATCTTTTATGAAGCATATGAAATCTATGTTTAGTCTCTTTGTACCCTATCAGTAGTATCTATTATTTACTCATTTAAATGACAGTGCTGCGCTGGACCATAAGCAAGGCTAGAAACTTACAGATCCGTATATAACTTTGAATCAGCCAGTGTATATATAGCCAATCTTTATTATTCATGGGTTTTATATTTGCAAATCTACCATCTCGTGTATTTTTCTATTTCTATGCCCTTGCTTGTGGTTCCGCTGTTTGAAATGACCTCCCAGCGGAGTACTGAAGTGCTGTCTAGTATTCCTCGGTATGATGTGCCTCATGGAAAAAATACATGGTCTCTGGCAATTTTCATTCAGGTGTAAGTTCTGGTGCTGTTGGCTAACTTGAATGTTAATGAATCAACTATATACATTAAATGTGTCATAAAACTATAAAACAATCTTCTGTGTTGATTGATGAGCATGTTTTGAGGTCAGAGACTTGCAGAATTCTAGATTTCTTGTAGGAGCAATGGGTTCAGCATTCGCTAATTTGGTGTTTGCGGCTACTGTATATAACATGACTACTGCAAATAATGAGAATCAGCTCTATGAAACATGCAATTGCTAGAGAGTGGCCTCAGCCCCAGAGAGTCAGAGACCAAGGGTACAGTTCCTGCTTCCATAGAGCTCACTACTTGTTGAAGAGCTGGACTCACAGTGGACCAGTGTGAGAAATTGCTATGACAGATGCAGGCAAGGTGCTAAGGGAAGCCTAACACTGATTGGGTGGGGGAGGGGAGCCCAGGGAATCACAGGTCAGTAGCTGAATGCCTGAGAAAATGAAACAGTAGAGAAAGGATGTGCGGCATGTACAGAAATGTGAAATAAATGAGGTTTATTTTTAAATGGAGCATAATGTTGGTGGGTTTCTGACGCATGTTGATACCATGTTGTTACAGAAATATACTGTGGCAAAAATGCTTCCACCTCTTGCCAAAATGAACACTGAAGAAAAATGAACACTGAAGAACTCCAACATAAAGTTGCAGAACAGAAATAGCCAAACTCCTCTGGAGTCTGATTCATCCATAGCCATCAAAAAAAGGTAAGAGAATGAATTATGTTACAGTTTTGCTCTTTTAAATTTTGTTTTAAGTCATGTACACACATATGCACAGTGGAATGCTATTCAGCCACAAAAAGGGAAGTCTTGTCATTCGAGACAACATAGATAGACCTTGAGAGCATTGTGCTAAGTAAAATAAGTCACATGGAGAAAGACCAATATGGTATGATCTGATTTACATGTGGAATCAGTTACAGATTTTGTTTAAATCTGAGCTAAAAGTTACATAAAACACATTGCTGGTTGCTAGAGGTGGAGAGAGGATGGGGAATCAATGGAATGATGGTAGTCAAAAGATACAAACTTCCAGTTATAAAATAAGTCATGGGGATGTACTGTGTGGCAAGGTGACCATAGTTAACAATACTGTATTGTGTACTGGAAAGTTGCTAAGAGAGTAGATCTTAAAAGTTCTCATCACAAGAAAAACATTTATAACTATGTGAGGTGATGGATATTAAGTAGACTCCTTGTGGCGGTCATTTTGCAATAGATACAAATACCAGATCCTGTTGTATACCAGAGACTAATGATACATATCAAGTGTATCTCAATAAAAAATATGTAGGAGTGCCTGGGTGGCTCAGTTGGTTAAGCACCTGCCTTTGGCTCGGTCATGATCCTGGGGTCCTAGGATTGAGCCCCACATTGGGCTCCCTGCTCAGTGGGGAGTCTACTTCTCCCTCTGCTTCTGCCCCTATCCCCCCTCTGCTCATGCTTGTGTTCACTCACTCTTGTGCACTTTCAAATAAGTAATCTTAAAAAAAAAAAAAAAAAAAAAAAAACTAGGGACCCCTGGGTGGCGCAGCGGTTTGGTGCCTGTCTTTGGCCCAGGGCGCGATCCTGGAGACCCGGGGTCGAATCCCACGTCGGGCTCCCGGTGCATGGAGCCTGCTTCTCCCTCTGCCTATGTCTCTGCCTCTCTCTCTCTCTCTCTGTGTGTGTGTGTGTGTGTGTGTGTGTGTGTGTGTGACTATCATAAATAAATAAAAATTAAAAAAAAAACAAAAATACGTCATAGTAAAAAAGAAGAGTACATTTATCCAACATATATTCACTGAGTGGCTTCTACATGTCTGTGAACTGTTCTAGATGCTAGGGATGTGGTAGTTACAGAAAAGGAAAAGGGTATGGCCTTGAGGGAACTGACATTCTGGTTGGAGGAAATCAGTAAGTAATGCTTAGCTAGGAAATTAACAGCTGTTCATAGCATTGGCAAACACAGTGAACAGCGTAACAAAGTGAGGGGCTACTTTATTTGAGGTGTCAGAGCAGACTGCTCAGAGAATCTTGGCTTGAGAGTTGAATGATGGAAGAGAGTCAGTTGAGATAAAACCTTGCATGTGCCATGAACCAGGATCTAGACAGATATGCTCAAGGCTCAGAAAGCAGGTATGCATTGCTTAGATTTGGAGAAGCATGAGATAGACAAAGTTGAAGAGACTTTGCAGAAAAGTGTCTGGATTGTACTCCTATGAAGATAGAAGTTATTGGTGAGTTATTAGCAGAGGAGTGAGTTTATATTACAGTTTTAAAAGGCCTTGCTGTTATGTTTAGCTAAGGGCTCAGTAATAGTGGAAAACAGAGTGCCATCACCTAAGCAAGAGATGATGAATTGGCTTAGGGACATGGCATTGGGGATAAATAGATTTAAAATATATTTGGGGTCTGCTTCAGCTATATTAAACTAGATGACCACCAATATTGTTTATGAATCCCCAGACATAATTCTAAGTTCCATATGAAGGGTATGCTCATTTGTATTTAAACATATAGTTGTCAAGTGGTACTTTTTTTTTTTTTTTTTCAGTTTCAAAGAGGAGTTTATGATGTGTTTGTTTGTGGCCTGGTTCTGAAACTCAGAGGAGGCTGATGTCAAGTTGTGAAAAAAAAATTACACCCTGAAAGCTCAGGTTCTCTAGACAGGTTATCTCATAACACTTGGAGACATGAGCCTTCCAAATGCTTGTGCAAATTCTCTCTGGTTCCTAGCAGGGTTCCTGAATTCTGAAAATGTTGTTACTCCCATCAAGGAGAGGCTGCCTGTGTGACGGGTGCCCTTCAAGATGGAACTGGAGGGTATTATGCTGAGTGAAGTAAGCCAGTCGGAGAAGGACAAACATTATATGTTCTCATTCATTTGGGGAATATAAATAATAGTGAAAGGGAATATAAGGGAAGGGAGAAGAAATGTGTGGGAAATATCAGAAAGGGAGACAGAACGTAAAGACTGCTAACTCTGGGAAACGAACTAGGGGTGGTAGAAGGGGAGGAGGGCGGGGGGTGGGAGTGAATGGGTGACGGGCACTGGGGATTATTCTGTATGTTAGTAAATTGAACACCAATAAAAAATAATTAAAAAAAAAAAAAGAAACCAATGCATTTTTTAAGGACTAGTGGTTTAAGTCACTCATGCATGACTTCAAGACTAGAACTTTACTGGATTGCTCCTAGATGGAACATTGAAGCAGAAACTAAAATACAGCGTAAAGCTGATGTTACACGAAGATAAGAATATGTGGCTTTAAGCAATGTTTGCCAGAGAATCTAATGCTCTCTGGAGGTGAGGGCTTCATGTCTTGTGGTGAGTGAGCATGTGCAAAGCCACAGGAAGGGAAGAGAGGATGAAGAATTGTGCAATGACCTTGGCAGGTAGGTCCAAGAAGCCAACAACCACTTTTGGAGCATGGACTAACCTCAAAGCCTATCTTCAGAAAAATTTTTGTAATAATTCAGGCAAACAGTATTTTGAGAGCTTCAGCAAAGTACAGAGCCCTGCCTTCCGGTACTTACAACTTTCTGAAACGGTTTTAAAATTGGGGTCGTGAAAACCCTTCCTTTCTCCACCCTAAACCCTTCTCAGAAATCCTTGATCATCAGAAAACAGGCCCAGTGCAGCAATTATACAGTGTCAGGTAATGGAAAAGATTGTTGAGACTCCACAAGGCATAGAAGCTGTAGTAAAACAAAAGGAGGGGTACAGCAGAAGGAAGAAAGCCCAGCAAGTATTGGTGGGGACCAAAACTTCTAGGTGCAACTCTCAGGGTCCTTTCTCCACTACACATGATGCCTTTAGTCTTTAGATCATGAACCACCAAGATACATGTGTGACACTTTGAGGGGAGCCAAGAATCAAGCTTACTGAGGAGAATTTTATACCCTACAGCTCAGGTAGCTAAAAGCAGGCTTTGTGAACAGGTAAACAGGTGTAAACCATCAATCCATTCAGTTTCAATAAACAGCATAGACAGGCTGGCACAGTATACCTTTGGGGGGAGTTTTGGACTTCCAACATCACATTATAAATAACTGGTTATTATATTTCACTTCAGTCTTGGCCAAGAATCAATACCATGGTTCCAGGTACCCTTTGCATAAGCACAGAACTACCCAAGATCAATTGCAAGTTAACCCTATCCTGATGTACTTAGAGAATTGAACCCTGATGAAATATCCAGGAAAACCTTAAGGTGGTATAAAACATTCTGTGTTTGGTCTCATCATCCACTGGGCTTGATACAACTCTTTGATTACCTGGAGAGATCTTTACAAGGTTATGCTTTCAAATGGAGTCGAGGTTCCTGAAAAAGTAATTGTATTTTGAGGTAATAAGGGTAAAATAAAACAGAAAGATTAGTAGTTGATTTAGGTTGATTTCCCTGGAATCAAATAGGGAGACAAAAAATTCTGGATAGTGGGATTTATTTGGAAGGTGATGCCAGTATACCTTTATAGGGAAATGGGGATGTGGGGTGAGGAAGAGAAGGAAAACAGAAAAAGTACCTTATCATTACTATGATCAAGAGGAGCATGATCCCATTGGGCAATTCTGGGATAAAGTATAGAACATGCCTTGGATTTATTCTAACCAAGCAAAAGGGGATCAGCTACCTTTTCCCATTTGTCTTGATGGAAGACTGTTCCCCTGGATGGAAGTGGAGGGTATTAACTCCCTGGCATCTGTGGCTTGCCATAGATGTGGGCCAGGGGGACTCCAGCAGGCAGAGGAAGCCTCAGGCAAAGAACCCCAGGTGTTTGCCATTGGAAGCCACCATCAGATCAGCATCCAGAGAAATGATAAACACCAAGAGGATATGAATGGAGCATTGATAGTTTCTGCTATAAGAAGTGACAACAACAATGATGCTCATGATCATATTAGTAGAGCTATCATTTATCGAGTATGAAGCTGTGTACCATAATAAATGCATTACATACATTTTACCATTTAATTCTTATTTGTCGAAAAGTCACTCAGTACCAGGTGCGGGGAAGAGGAAATATGTAGTTTATCACCACAATTCTGTGGCATATATATATATATATGCGCCATATATATATATATCCTAGTCTTCCATGTATAGATGAACAGATAAAGTTGAGCAAGGTTAACCAAATTTCTGGAGTAACCCATATAGGGTATAGAGGTAGGATTCAGATTCTGGTCTTCCTCCAAAACCATCCCTTGGGCATCACTGTAATCCTTAATTAGTTAATTAATTATTTTTCTGATACCCATTTATTTGAAAGTTGGCAGGAGCCATTTAGATTTAGGGATACAAAAAGATTTCCCATGTTCTTAAGGAGAGCAGGAAGAGAAAGACAAGAAAACATGTAGTGTAATAAGAACCATATGGAAGTGTGTTATTGCTATTAAGTAGGATCAAGAAAAGGTATCGCTTGTTGCTGCATAACAATCCTACGACTTAGTGGCTGAACAAAATAAGTATTATTACTGCTAGTCTGTGGGTGAGTTGAAGAGTTCTGCTGATGTGGGCCAGGTTTAGCTGGTCTTAGGTAGTTCAATCATTTATCTGCAATCAGCTACCATTGACTGGGGACTGGCTAGTCTAAGATGCTGTCCCTCACACACCTGGTAATTGAATGTAGCTGGATCATTTCTCCAGTGGCTAGCCTGGACTTATTCCCATGGTGGCTCCAGAAGGTTTGAGAGTGAATGATAGTGTGCAAGGCTTCCTGAGGCTGAGGCTCAGATCAGTCACTTCTGCTGCATTATATAGCCCAGAGCGAATCAAAAGACCAGCCCAGATGTAGAAATAGACTCCCTCTCTTGGTGGGAGGACTTTGAGGTCACATGGCAAAAGGGCATTGACACAGGAAGGGGAGATCTACCAAGAAGAGAAATATCTGTATTAAAGCTTACAGGGTGAGTAGGTATTCCCCAGACAAATAAAGTAGGAAGTAGATTTGAGGCAAGGAGTATGTGTTTGTAGCCCCATAATGAAGGCATATGGATAGTGTTAAGGGAAAGGGACAAGCACCAGGAGACAGAGCAGTATTAAGGAATAGAGGTATGTAGATGTACCAGAATTCAGGAAAATAAAAGTTAATTTGCAGGAAGAATAATGTTTAAGAAAAAATGTTAGGCAAATGGGAAGATGAACAAAGTCAGGTTAATGAGCGGAGGGATGGGTGGTTGTCTAGGTTGCTGTAGCATTAGAGCTAATGAAATCATAAGATTTCCTCTTAGGAAGTGATTTGTATGATTGATATTTATTTCAGAAAAGGAGGGAGAGAGAGGGGGAGGGAGGAAGGGAGGAAGGAAATACCTTGATAGGGAAAGAGGTGAGGTTGAGAGAAGACCTGGATGCAAGGACAGCTGCGGATATGACTCCACATAAGCACCTTATGGCTTCAGAGAGGAAGGGCGATGATGTAGATTATGGGATAGAAACGTTTTCTGTGATGCACCTTCCATAAGTGTACTGAGTGGGTTTTTGCTGAAACCCGCAAAATAAAAGATCCCCAAAATAAAGGATTTTTGGATTATGGTCCCAGAGTGAAATACCAAAGCTCCAGATTCTCACAAGGACAAGTTTCTTGAGTAGGTCTCTGAGGCAGCTGACATCAGGGATGTATTTAGAAAGAGCTGTGTCCATGCATGTTTCCACTGGGATGTATGTGTGAAATGGTAATTTTCAGTTCATGGGTTTTTCACTTTGAGACTGAATTGTGTGAATTAAATAGAAGCCTTATTCTAGTTTTCCTAAGTGACTTTAATAGTTCTCCTGGGTCTGTGTTTTAGTGTGGTGCTCTTCTAAGCCACCATGTGCAGCAAATTTTAGTATGAGTCTTCACAGGCTGATATCAGATAGCATCACCAGCTCTTTGGAGGCAGAATGGGAACTAGACTATGGAAATAAATGCTGGCCAGAACCCATGGGGCCAAAATACCCACCCCGGTCGGCTTTGGGAATGTATTGTATTCACTCTTGTCTTGCACATATGTTGGTAATTATTTGCTACTATTTCTAAAAAGTGAGATAAAGATTATCTTTTTTTAAATAAAAAGGGTAAAATAAAATAACATAGCCAAAGGAAAATAAATAACATAGTTAAAGCTGACATCAAAGATACAAAATCCAATGGACACTCTCTGGGGACCTAATTATTACTAATTTTTCTTTGGGGATCAGTGTCTCCCCATTCCATCTCCTCACCTACCCTCCAGAGTTTACCACTATCCTAAATTTGCATCTACCATTTACTGTTATTTTGGTTAAAAAAAAAAAAGGCCCAAATGTGAATATATTCCTATGTAATATGCTATTAATTTTTGCTTCCTTTTGAACTTTATAATATTTTGTAGTCTAAAGATTTGCTCATTTCCCAGAACATTTATGTTTCTAAGATTCATCCATGTTGTTACATGTAACTACAGTTTAGTTTCACATCTAAGTAATATTGCGTCATGCGAACATATCACAATTCTTCTGTAGATCAATGTTTCTATTTCCATTTTCTGCATTTTCTACTATAAGCAGTAATACTACAATCATTTTTATATGTCTCCTAGCATATGTGTATGTTTTTCAGGGCTATCCACATAGAAGCAAAATGCTAGAATATACAGTGTACAGGAAACCACCCATCCTAGGTTGCCTGGAACTGCATGGTTTCTCAAGATGGAGTATTTTCAGGGCTAAAACCAGGAATGATGTCATGCAAATTGGCATGAGAGGTTGCCTTAAAGATACACATGTTCAACTTTACAACATAATACTAACTCTTTCCTAAAGAGTTGGTAGCAAGTTATACTCCCAACTTGCAATAAATGAAAATTACCCTGAAACTCATTCTCTCTATGCATGGTGTTCTTGATGTCTTAATTTTTATTGGTCAGTTGAGTGTGAAATGGTATCTTACCATGATTTGAGTTCTCTCATTACAATGGAGTTCATTATTTTTTCATGTTTTGTTCTCCATTTGTGTTTTCTCTTCTGTGAAATATATTCCATATCTTTTGTCTTTTTCTGCTAGGTAGTCTTGTCAAATACATCTTATGCACTTCTTTGGATTCTCTTAGCTTTACCATCACCTAGAATAAGGTTTATCAATAGAAGCAGTAATGACATTTGGACTGAATGATTATTGTTGTAGGGAACTCCCTGTGCATTGTAGTATGTTAGTATTATACTTGGCCTCTACCCACTAGATGCCAATAACTCCTTCTGGCTGTGACAGTAATGAAAATCTCTATACACACACACACACACACACACAAATATCTAGTGAGATGTCATCCTGGGGGACAGAATTATACCTCGCAGACAACCACTGACCTAGATTTTAGCAGCTTGCTCCTATGAGACGGAAGAGGAAGCAAGGCAGATAAATTCCCTCTCCATTTCTCTGATGCCCTCTTCCAGGGCATATGTCCCTGCACAGCATGTTTAAAGGTGTTCTATGTCACTTCACAGTTGCCTTTGCTGGGCTACTGGGTGTGTTTCTTCATAGTTCATGGTAATGTAGTGGTCAGAGCAGTAACATTGTCTTCTTCCTATCCTTCCCTGCCCCATTTTCTTTCTCTTCTTTCTCCTACCTTGGGATTGCATGTTCCAATTAAAGCATTCGCACTTAGTGCTTGTCTCAGGTTAGTTTCTTAGGGAAACTAAGCTAAAATACGAGGCTGTAGAAAGGGATGCCCTGTGGATAGATTTTGGAATTGGATTACAAGCAATAGCGACCATATTTGTTGTGGCAAATTGGTATGAAAATAAACCCTGGCATGTAGCAGCATTACAATTATTGAAGCTTTCACATGTAGTAAATTGAAATAAGACTTACATGGAGGGTCAAGTGTTGGGAGATTTAGCAACTGCAGCATACAGTAACTAGTAGATCAGTGATGGGTATATGGATTGTCCAGCAGGGTGACTACTTTTGAATGTTAGGCTGAGGGCGGTTAATTGCCAACTTAATGCAAGCTCTGGAAGCCAGAGGGCATCTCTGGCAGCTTTACAGGAGACTTCTCTCTGGCCGTTGCAGGGCAGACTCTGATGAAGTTTGGCAGAGCTTCAGAGGAGACTACATAGCTTTGTAGGATCTCCTGTTTCAAACTCAGGGCCCCAAAAAGGATGCTAAGATGGAACGAGTTCATTGAGGTCAATGACCTTGACAACCTTGAACTCCTAAATGCCCCTAAACTGTTTTGGAAGACAGGAACAATCCCTCCTCCCTTGACAAAGAACAGCCACACTAACCTGATGGCTGTGCCAGAATTTTATCTGAAGGAGGTGCCTCATAAGACCATTCTCATTCTCATTAAAATTTTTCTCAGCCACTTCTCATTGCTTCAAGCTGCTAATGAGTATAGTCTCAGCAGAAGGAGTATCAGCCCTTCTTCAGGAAGAAAGAGCCCACCCACTGAAAAATTGAAGTACCTGGCTAACAGGTGCTGTTAGAACCAAGGAAACCTGCGTGGGAGCCAACCTTGAGTGTATGGGGGAAGGGAGGGTGAAACCCACATGGAAGCTGGGACAGCAAGGATTTATTGGTATGAGAGCACTCACACATAACTCAAGATTTAATCTTTTTTGAAAAAGATTTTATTTATTTGAGAGTGAGCACAAACATGAGCTGGAGGAGGGACAGAGGGAGAGGGAGAGGGAGTAGTAGATACCCCACTGAACAGGGAGCCAGGCTTGGGCTCAATCCTAGGACCCTGATATCATGACCTGAGCCACAGGCAGATGCTTAACTGACTGAGCCACCCTGGCACCTCAAGATTTAATCTTTTGTAAAAGACACTTGAAGTTGGCCCTGGCAGTTTTCTTAGGATGGATCTTTGAAGCCTTTATGCTATGATAGCTTGTAGAAAGTGAGGAGGAAATTGCATAGTATCTTTGATTTGTTAAAGTGTCAGATGGCTCAGGGAAGATGAATGTCAAGCTGGTTTTAGGTATAATCTGAGAACCTATCACTTGACTATGTGTTTAACTGACCAGGAGGGCCCGGAGGGTACTCCCTTCACAAAGGCAATAAGATATTCCCTGGAGAAGAGGTCTGGCATCTTTGAGAATCTCTTTGAAAGCTGCCATCGGTGGCCTGAGTCTATGTTCAAAGATGCTGTCTAGGAGTTGAGTTTCCTAATATTACTGAGAGAATGGGACCCAGAACAGCACAGTTGAGTAGCTGCACTTACTGTTAGAGGTGAGTGGACTTAACTGCCATAGGGCAGCACAATTAAAATGCCTATTCAAGTACCTTGAACCATAGGAATCTAACAGTGACCATAAGATCATGGAAGTCTTGGGGATAAAATAATTGGACAGCTGATAGGGATGTTGTGTAATTTGGATAATCAGAAAAAAGTCAAGAGCTTATAAATCATGGAATACCATGGTCCTTTACCAATTTTCCACATCTAAGTTCATAGATGGCAAAGGGATTACGTTAGCTCATGTGCTCCTCTTCCATTTTTCTTTTTTTTTTTTTTACATTTTAGATATAGTTATTTTGTATTTAGCTGCTCATTCTATACATGAAGTGCAAAGGATGCAGAAAAACAGTTCTTTTGTCAGCTGTTATCCTTGGTGGTGTTTTTCTTCTTGGGATAGGGAATGTTTGATTATTGATATTAATATATGGGAATCCACAGGGCCTGAATGGGGATGTTTTTCTCTGGAGAATATTGTTTTGCTTCCTTTAAGAGTCAGACAACTTTGTTCTTTTTCCAAAGTTCCATTCTGGGTTCTGTCTATCAGGTTTGACTGCCCTGCCTTGCTTTCAAAGGGATGAGAGTTGGCCTCCAGATTGGTGGTGTTATTGCCATGTTCCCTTAGGACTATCCTGCCTTTTTCATTACTCTTTCTGTAGATTCTTGTGGTGCTTTTCTCTGTCCTTCGTTTTGGCAGGGCAGGGAGTGGTCAGATATTTCTTTTAGTGTCTGGTGAGCCTAGCAAAACTTACCATTTAAAAAAATGTAACCAGGATATATTTGTAGTTTAGCATAAGGAATCTTCAGATTATCCGGAATGCATACTGACAAAATAAAATTGTCTTTGGCACCATGAGAATATATGAATGCAGTTAGCTACTGCCCAGTGCACTCATCATAATGGATTGAGTTTGGTCCAGGAAGTATTTAGCTGAATGGATCAGAGGGGATGTTTTTCTCATCTGTTGTCAAATATCCTGCTCACATGGTTAACAGATGTTGATCAGAAGCCTAGGCTTGTGGGTGTATATCCTGAGTGAGGTTTCTCCCATCAGAAGAAGCAAGCTCAGCTGGCTCTGCTCTCCATATTCCCTCTGATGCATTTAGCACACAGATTCAATGTATTCTGAGCTGTCCCTCTGATTTCAGCCATTTCTTGGAAGCAGGTTAGTATAACAGTACTTTTTAGAAAGATTTCCACAAATTTTAAGTTGAACATGTACAAAGACAAAATTTTAACTCTCTAGATCACTCTCATCTTTGGAATTGCCGAATCTCTGTACTTTAAATGAGACAAATGTGGATGAACTTGACTTTCAGGATATAGGGTAGAGGTTCTCATGCCTACAGAGACCAGGCAGTGTAAGAAACAATAGGTGGTGGTAGGCACTGTGCAAACAGGGGCATGTGTGCCTATCTAAATACAATGGAACCTACTTTACTCTGTTATTTCTCTATGGCAGTGAGGCCTCAGGTCTACTATATTCCATTTTTTTAGGAGAAGCTTGAAAGCTGAAGTTTTCTGATATGAAATCGCCCAATTTTTGACCACTGGTTTATAAAAAACAAAAATATGCTAACAACAAAGAATCTGATTATGTAGGACGAAAAACACATTTGTAGGCAACCTACAAATGCAATCTAGCCTGCAGACAAGTTCAAATAAACAACATGTAGCTCAAGATTGACCAGTTTCATAAAGTAAATCCTATCTGCATGGCAATTTGATTATTTTGTGTCAAAGAAAATAAGTCTTCCTTCTTATTTATTTTTGTTTTTGCTTGCTTGTTATTTTGCTTGGGATTTTCCCCTCTTTGACAAAACTTAAAAGCCCAACGGATTATATATCAATTAAAGTTGCACATGCATTACACACATGGCAAAAATTCTGCGTGTGTGTAACATGGAAACACTTAGAATCTTGATAAAGCCACACTATGACTCAGCAATAGCCCCCTAGATTTATATCCAAGGAAAATTAGTGTATCATAATAGTCAAGAACTGGAACTAAGCCAAATGTTTAACAATAGAAGAATGATAAATAAATCTTGATTTAATCATTCAGTGGAAGAGCATACAACAATAAAAAGAACACACAATTGATAGACACAGCAACATGATGAATCTTACTGGTACTATATTGAGCAAAAGAAGCCAGATACACAAAAAGGATGTATGTGTGATTCCATTTAAATAGAGTTCAAGAACAGATGAAACAAATCTGTGGTGATAGAACTCAAAAAACTACTTCATGGGGACACACAGGAGCCTTGTAGGGTGCTTGTGATGTCTATCCCATCCAGGGAGTGGTTTTGTGGCCACAAACGATTGAAATGTCTGTTTTCTATATGCAATAAAAGTAAGTGACTAAAATGGGCAGCAGTGGTTGATTCATTGAGTTCACTTTCTAGTCTTGGCAGGTCAGGGATGACCACTGAGTTACGTGAAATAGGTTTTCAGGTATCTCCATCTGCCTAGATGTTTGAGGACTGGGTGCTTTCAGATTAATTCTCTCTGTTGCCCTCCAACCCGAGATGTCTCCATGGCAAATACACATATACAGAGGTGAAGGCTGTCTGCTTCCCCATGTGGTGTGGTAGTTTTTCCAGGTTCCCCATCTGTGAAGTGTGAGTTCCTTTAGTCATAATAGAAATTCAGAGTTTTCTATAAAACTTGGTAAACTGGCAAGAGTAGTATCTTTAGGGGCATTACTTGTATATTGTCACCTGCAGCAACCTAGTGTCTGCACACTTAAAAAAAAAAAAAACATAGCAGAATAACCCTGCTCCCTTCACTCACAAGCTTAATGTTTCCTTAAAATTCCCTGAGACATAGACTTAGGGGGCAAAATATACACCTCAGTCTTTCTCTACTACTAGAAATTCATTACCACACAGATTGTTTCTAATGCTCCTGGAAGGGACTGATAAATGCAACTCTGGAAGGAAGCAATGGGAATGGCCTAAAAGAGCTCCCAGTCTATTTTACCCAGCATTTTCACTTTTGATTGGACAGTGGGCCAAGGAGAGAGTCTGTAGAAACCCAAGAAATAACTGAAAAAGTGCAACCACATGCTGAGCCCTTAAGCCAGGAGAGGGCTCTGGTGGTACAGGCAAGACTGTATTCCAAGTTGTTTGTTGTAGTTTATTGCTTGTATGGCATGAAGTGTGAGAGCCTGAAAGTTGTTTGGAGTCCAGGGCATGGAGAGAAGGGTGCTGTGCAACCAGAGCTAGAGGTTGATGCTCCTGCTGCTGTTCCTAAAGGTGTTGTTCCTAATGGAAAGTTCCAGTTATATCAGCATGTGATGCTCAAAACATAAATTGACTCAGAATCTCTCTAAAGCACTTCACTTGCTTATCTGTAACATAAAGACAGGGAAAATTTAAAAATTATCTTTGTAAAAAAATAAAATAAAAATTATCTTTGTGTCTATTTCCTTTTTTTTTTTTAATTTTAAAGACAAATTAAATTTCATTACAGGAAGCTTCCTGGGAAATTTGGCATTTTATTCCATGACATTTTTGTTTTGCAAAGCAAAAGGTACCTGGACTTGGGAGTCAGGTAACCTGAGTCATTTTTAGCTGCACCCCTTACAGGCCACAACACAGTCTCAAGCTCACTTTTTCACCTTTCTTGAGTGCTGAGTGAAGCGAAGTCAAAACACCTAGTCCCTATTCTTTGAGTTTGGTATGAAAGAAAATAAAAGGCACCCTAGAAAGTGTAAAGAGGCAAATGGAAGGTGTGATCCTTTTTAACCATAAGACTTAGAAAGCATTCCAAATGACATGTCTGCAAACATTCTGTAGATGAAGTTCTCTTTGATTCTTGCAACTAATATTTTCATTTTTATTGGAAAAGGATGTGAATGTCTTAAGGTGTGGAAGGATAACTAAAAAACATGTATTTTAATGGAGGGAAAGAAACTGTCAAGTTTTAATATAAAATCCTGACTGTATTCTAATTTCTGTCTTTTGCTGGCTGGCCAAATGGTATTAACTCCATGAAGTTGTTTTATTTCTAAAACAGGAAAACCAGTATCTACCACCTTGATCTACTTAAGAGGAGTGTTGTAAATATCGAAGGAAATCACACGTGTGCAAAGGCTTTAAAATTACAAAGTAGGAAAGCATGTTGATGAGGGTTTCCACCACTTTTTCCTATTTTTCTCAGGAAGGTTTCTAAGCAATATGTTGAGGGATCAGAGAAGATTGATCAAGCCAGCCATCCCACCTGCTGTACTATTTGAATTTTTTTCCTCTCTTATAAATCCAAATAAATACAGTAACTAGCAAAGACATTGCATGGGTCAAATTCATTACAATGGTCCAACAGTTCTAAAATCATGGCCTGTTATCTAGAAGTCAAAGACACTTTATGGCCAATGTTTTATTGTATCAATGTTGGCTATAACTTGAAAAAAAAAAACAGATTATTTTTGTCCAAACCAGGACTGGCTTGAGAGAAAAAAAGGAGAGCAGTTTCATAGTTACACCAGGATAACAGTAGTGAAATAGGGGACTGTTCTGGTATCCCTCTCAAAATTATTGGAAAGGTTCCCCTTTAAGTTAAATCATAATTATGCCTGATATGTTCTAAGTATTCAGCTAGCTGTAGGGAAGATTTAAAAAACCACCACCACAACAGTCCCAACTAAGTGTACAGCATGATTCTAGCTTTCCAGAAGCCAGAGTCTATATGAGAAAGCTTATAGAATGCAATGATGCAGAAGGAATGAATGAAAGACATCATGTTAGCAAGTGTTGGATAGAATACAGTAGAAGTTTGAAGCTTAGACAGGAGTGTGGAGGCTTAGACAACCTTGAGGTTCTGGGGAGCCTGTCTGGGAAGGGAAGACTTTAACAGCATTGAGGGGACTGGTGGGATCTCAGTAGATGTGGAGAAAGCAGAGTGGGTGGCATTGCAGGTGAGAACAGCCTGCCAAACACCAAAATGGATTGGTTTCCTGGCTGTGTGCAGAAGGCAGAGAGAAAGCGGTTATAAAGAAATAGTAAAAGGATAAAATTTATTTTTTTTGACAAATATTTATTGAGCATCTGTATTATGAGCAGTGACCTCAATGTTAGGGATTCAGTAGTAAACCACATAAAATCCTTACCCTTAGGGAGTTTACAGTCTAAAATATTTTAAGAACTGCCCTTAAAATTCTCTTTATGAGGACTTCTCATAATCCTATATGAACTTTTAGATAGGAGGAAGTCTTTTGGAAAGAAGGGGAATGCAGATTGAAAAGATTAAAGCAGGAATGCCTAGATGGCTTAGCCATTTGAGCATCTGCCTTTGACTCAAGTCCTTGATCACAGGATCCAGGATCAAGTCCTGCATCAGGCTCCTTGCGGGAAGCATGCTTCTCCCTCTGCCTATGTCTCTGCCTCTCTCTCTCTCTCTCTCTCTCTCTCTGTGTCTCATGAATAAATAAATCTTTTTTTAAAAAAAGATTAAAGAAGAATGATTCAGCTCATTTTGTGTTAAAATTATGAGGGAATCCCACTAACTGAGCTAACTGGTCTTCCTAAACCAGAATCTGAGACATGGAGAGGGGTTTATGAAGCATCCATCCATTCATTTAACAAACAATTATTTGAGAACCTACTGGGTGCCTGGCACTGTTCTATGAGCTGGGGTTACCACAGTCAGAAACCTGGGCAAAGCTCCCTGCCTTTAAGGAAACATCAATCTAATAAAGTTGGGTCTTCCAAGATCATCTATCCCAAGCCAGAGGAGTGAATATTAAAAAATTATAAAGGTTCTTCAAGCATCTCTTTACATATTCACTTTATTCATACAGAGCTAATAAGGGGGAAAGTAGTTATTTGATTTTCTCTATGATACAATATTCTTGCTCTGGTTATTACTATGTAGGCCCAAGTCTTCTGCAAATTTAATAGATGCCTCTGGCAATTGGCAATCATCAGCAAACAAAAAATTTTCTCCCGTATATCTGCCATGGAGACTAGTAGACCATATGTCATGCAATGAGAGGTCTCATTTGGAATATGCGAGATGATAGCCTAAGAGGTTATACAGCCCCTAGAAACACTTCTGCTTCGGATAAGACAGTATATTTAATGTTGTAATACAAAATACCCTTTTTATTTGACTTTCTTTGAATAACAATTAATAAGATAATATTCAGTAGAAGACTCCTTCAAGAGATACTTGGCCATCTCTTTACCTTAATGTAGCTGTTGGATCAGTTTCTCCTGAGTTTTCTTTAGATCCTTGGAGTTGCTAAGAACTGTGGTCCTTCGGAAGCAAAGGCTAAGAGGTGACTGAACTCTTCTTTGAATCCATTTGGACCCCCTTTGTAATACACATAAATCAGTTACAGATGAATTGTAAATCTAAGCTTAGGAGAATATACTCACCACTTTGGTGGAAGCAAAGACTATTAAAACAGGGCACAGAGAGTAATAACTGCAATGAAAAGATGTCCAAATTGGACTAATTAAAATTAAGTACATGTTTTTCAAAAGAATTACTAAGAGAATGAAAAACACAGGGATGTCTGGGTGGCTCAGTGGTTGAGCGTCTGCTTTTGACTAGGGTCATGATCTCAGGGTCCTGGGATTGAGTCCTGCATCAGGCTCCCCCACAGAGAGCCTGCTTCTCCCTCTGCCTATGTCTCTGCCTCTCTCTGTGTATCTCATGAATAAATAAATAAAATCTTTTAAAAAGAGAGTGAAAACATAGTGTCATAGTGTGAAGAAATATTTCAACATATATATACAAGAAAAGATTTTTATCCAGAATTCATGAAGAATTCCATCAAAGCAGTAAGAAAAAGGGATAGAATCCAATAGGAAAATGAGCAAGGGACTTGACCAGATATTTCATTAAAGAGAAACTCCAAATGACCAGTGTATATGAAGGATGCTCAGACTCATTAATCATTATGGTAATGCAAAATTAAACCACAGTGAGATGCCATTATACAGTAAAATGAAAAACGGATAGCTATAATGAAAAAAATGGACAACAACAAGTGGATTGAGGATATGAGCAATTGATAAGCTGCTGATAGGAGTATGAATTGTGGAACCACTTGGGGAAGCTGATGGGGACTATCTACCAGAGCCAAATAGACATATAATCTTGACCCAGCAGTTCTCCCATGTACTTATATACCCAATAGTAGCATTGTATGTGTGTTCACCAAAAGACAAAGACTGGAACATTCATAGCAGCATTATTTCTGATAGTTCCAAACTGGAAACCACCCAAATGTCCATCAACATGAGAGAGAACTTATAAATTATGGTATAGTCATGCAGTGAAATACTACACAGCAATGAGAAAGAATACAGCATCATGAATTAATCACATGGACAAACTGTTGAATCAAAAACATTTGACCTAAAAGAATACATGCTGTGTGATTCTATGTATATAAAGTTCAAAATCAAGCAGAACCAGTTTCTGTTTGGAGTAGTCAGGATAATGGTCTTTCTTTGGTAGGATGCCTGGGTCCTCAGCGGTTGAGCATCTGTGTTTGGCTCAGGGCCTGATCCCGGAGTCCTGGGATTGAGTCCAGCATCGGGCTTCCTGCATGGAGCCTGCTTCTCCCTCTGCCTATGTCTCTGCCTGTGTGTGTGTGTGTGTGTGTGTGTGTCATGAATAAATAAATAAAATCTTTAAAAAATAAATAAATAAAATGCTTTAACAGAGAAGTCAAAATCCACAGCTGCCCTCCGAAGGTAACTTACCTCTTTAAAATACAGTTATAGTTTGTATCGGACATCTTAAAACTCTAAGTTGTAATTGAGTTACTGAAATTGTTCAAGAAGAATTTTGGAATTATTGACCCATTTTATTTATCCTAAATTCCTCATTAAACAGATCACTGGAAATCAGAAATATAATAACCAATGAAGTATAGAAGTTGAAAGTTTAAGAAGTGCATTCTATATTCAATTTGATATCATGTAGCTGATAGAGATTTTACATGATTCAACATGTCCTAAAAAAAAAAATACAGAACCTTGATAGCAAGCATATTCTATAGATTATAGGATTTGAAAAGTCCTGTATAATTCCAAAGATTTATGACAATCGCACATTTACACAGCTATCATCCAGTTATTTGCATCAGATTAAAATAATAAATTATATAGAGGCATTAATTTAGAAAATATAATTTGTTCAATAGCACCTTCATAAGTGTACAAATGTATTCTTCACCAAAAGAATGCTGGTTTTAATGCACATTTTTATAAAGTACTAATGAACTAAAATGATATGGCTCAAACTCATTTGATCAAATGCATTTTTAGTTTTAGTATATGAGTTTATGATTGCAACACAATAACATAGTATCTATGCATGACTATTTTGAAATGCTACATTACTGATAAATTTCCACTAATTAAATGTGTTTATATGCTTCTGAGTTAGAAATGACGTTATTACTGTCCTTTGGCTTTATTAAGGTTGCACATTGGGGCTTGTGTGGGTGAGAAAGGTAGAGACACAGGGAGGGAAAGATGGAAACAGAGAAGACAAGTGGAGGGAAAGAATGGAGGGAGAGAAACTTACTATAATTAATCGAACTTATTTCTGCATTGACTTCCTCATTTGGTGGAATTAAAAAGTCAAATCAATTTCTCCTTGGCATACTGTGTTTCAGAGCATCACTCTAAATGAAGGTCTTATCTCGCTTTTGGGTTATCAAGAATAATGTCAGATTAAAAAAAAATGAGGCTTTTATCCCCTGTCTGAAAAGGGAATACCAATTACCTTCACAAATGGTCAATTACATTCTCTCATCATAAATGGCTTATTTATCATTCATGGGACCAGATGTTAATTTACTCAAATTGGATGGTACATAGAATAAAATAAAATATAATATTGATCTATGATATGCTAGTTGGGAGGAACTAGCATTGCTACTTTATATACTTGATTTTATTAAGTTCTGTTAGAAAATCCAAGGGATAGACTTTTGTGTGTGTGTGTGGGGGGGGTGTTAGTGGGGAGAAGAAGGAGGCATTTCCTTGTTTTGTTTTGTTGGGATGAAAAACTATTCCAAGACTTGCCTGTGAGGTTTATATGGCTAGCAAGCTGGTATTAATCCACATAAAACTTGCACTCTTTCCAGGATAACATCCAGCCCTCCAGGTATACAGTTTTGTCATTACCACTCCTAAATCTTTTAAAATGCCATTAATTGTGTATTTCCAAAGTTTGTTAAGTATATATATTTTTTGTTAAGTATATATTTTATAACTACATAAAAAAGGAATCATGTTTGTGTGAAAGTGAGTAATAATGAATTTCCAGTGTGCTTCTCCTTTCTAAAATAGCTAATTGAATGAAGCTGAATCAGCTACTTCAAAAAATCGCTGAGTTGGAGTTCTTAGCATCAGATAACTTAATTTAAATCATATGGAAGTTTATCCATGGAATAAAACATAGCCTAACTCCCAATAAATAAAATCATGATTAACCCTTAGATAAATTCCTATACATACAATAACAAAGATGGATGGATACTTAACACTTCTAGATCCTGTTCTAGGAGTGTATGTGCATTTTAATATAGAAGATGTAATACAAATAAGCAACTTAATATGAATGCAACAATGATCTTTAACTTCCTTGTTGCTTTCATACAATGAATGTGGCTTTGGTATTTCTTGTCATTAATGTCAAATTAGAAGCAATACTGGACCAGCAGGTCCTGTTGTGATCTTTTTTATTCCACATGAAATGTTTATTTACTTTTTTATTTTTGTAAAGTTTCTATTTAAATTCTGGTTAACATATAGTGTAATATTAGTTTCATGTATATAATTTAGCGATTCAACAACTTATATACAATACCTGGTGCTCGTCACAACACATTCATTCCTTAATCCCCATCATCTGTTTAATATCCACCCCCCATCTCCCCTCTGGTGACCGTCAATTTCTTCTCCATAGTTAGGAGTCTGTTTCTTGATTTGCCTCTTTTTTTCCTCTATGATCATTTGCTTAAATTCCACATACGAGTGCAATTTATATGAAATTTTTAAGATATGCCCAAGAATTATATTAGAATGAGCAATTACTAAATGTTAATTCTCTGAAAGAGAGGATGTATATAATCAGAGTTTGAACAGTGAGTGATGTCTCTACCTGAGCTGGTGATCTCTGTTCATAAGGATTTAAATTTGTTCCTGATAGTAAAGTAGGCTTAGCCAGTTTAGGAGATGATAGAAAAGGGACTAGCAATTTATTTTGAGGTAAGATACAATTAAGACTTGTGACCACCTGTCAGATCTTATGGAAACAAATTGTTGCTTTTAAATCAAAGGTCAGGGCACCTGGGTGGCTCAGTGGTTGAGCGTCTGCCTTGGACTCAAGTCATGATCTGGTGTCTTGGGATCAAGTCCCATATCAGGCTCCCTGTGGGGAGCCTGCTTCTCTCTCTGCCTATGTCTCTGCCTCTTTCTGTGTGTCTCTCATGAATAATGAAATAAAATCTTTAAAAAAATTTAAAGGTCAAAATGACTAACCCCAAATAAGTGTTTACAAAAAATAAAATATCTTAAACTGCAGACTGAATATGCGATGCTTTTGAGAGGAAATAAGTATTGTTCCATAATGAAATAATGGATGATATTCTTTGAATATAAAGAATATTAGAGGATCAGGTACTTGTGGTTTCATTTTTCTTTTCCTTATAAGATATAGAATAAGATTTGTGACTTAATTTGTGTGAATCTTAATTATTAAAATTAGATGGCCCTTATATCTGAGAGTGACTAGACATCTATGTTGTCGTCTTAGACATTTTTTTTGGAGGGAGGGAGTAAGTGTGAGCACATGAGCATGCACAGGTGCAAGCAGTGGGGGAGGGGCAGGGGAAGAAAGAGAATCTCAAGCAGGCTCCACCCTCAGCAGGCAACCTGATATGGGGATTGATCTCACTGACTTGATATGACCTGAGCCCAAATCGAGAGTCGGACACTTAACCAATTGAGCCACCAAGGCACCCTGTTTTCTCAGATTTTTTTTTGTCCAGAGCTAGGACAGAAAGGACAAGGACCATGCAAAAGAACCTACTTAGAGTGGTCGTAGAAAAATAGTGCTTTTTTCCCATTTATACTCTACCAATTCAGGCCATTTGGTCACCGTATTACTGATTGGATGGGAGGTTGAGAATGCAACCATAGGTCCTTTTCTTTCCAGACAGGCTATGATTTGGGTGCCAGAGTTGTTTTGGGGATGACTTTTCACTCCCCCAAACAGCATTTCTTCTGTACTCTACCCTTTTCCTTTCCTCACCCTTTCCCACCCCAACTGGGTATTCTCAGTAACCAAGCGCAGCTATTCGTTCGTACAAATGTTACCAGGTTTATGTAACTCAGTGGGTTTTCTCTTGGTGATTCGCACAGGCCCCATGTATTTGAAACCTCTATGAGTACATCTCTTCTTAGGCATGCCTGAGCCTATGTTTCTGTGATGCAGCTCTAAGACACACAGATGTGTTGTCACCCTGACTGTATCCCTTTGGCTTTCTCTGGCTGCCCAACCTGTATGTGTCTGCAGACAGAAGTGGGGAAGCACTAATTCCCCCAGGGGTGTCTCTCAGCCATCTTGCCCCAGCCAGTGGTAGACAAGAGCCAATGTATAAAATTTGCAGCTTCCTAGCTTCTGGCTGGGATGTAGGGAACAGGGGTGGTAGAGAACTCTGAAGCTCTTTATACGGTCTTCAGGGGTGTCCAGCAGGATTGAGACTTAGCTGCCCACAGCAGTAACTTGTTCATTAACTTAGCTTGTGTCGGTGCCTTCCTTTCCCTGAAACATTTCCCTACTTCCCGGCCATTGTTTCTTGGGACCACCTCACAGCTCAACTACTTGCACTCAAAGCTCTGCTATAGGCTCTGCCTACTGGGGGAATCCAACCAAGGGCAATATATTTTTCCTTTCAAAAATGCCATACCAATGTTGTGGTCAGAAGGTAATTCTCTTTGGGAATTAGTGGTCCACAGTATTGAGCAGCGACCACAAATCCCCAGTGTTAGGGTGAAGAGAGCGATCAGATTTGCCATTGTTAGTTAGCCTGCCCTCCACGGGTCTCTGGCTGCTCCTGTGATTCCTCCTGCCATGACCACAGCTTTCCTTTGTCTTTCTGACCAGTGGCAGACTATTGACAGTGTTTCTATCAACTGAATTAAGTGAGTTATTTGTAAATAGCCTCTTATTTATATGATATTTAGCTGATTTACTGGACAAAGCTGGGCAGTTTTATGAGGGTGGTGTCAGGTGTGCTTTTTCAAAGCTCTAGAATAGAGCATCTTGTTCTCAAAGAAGAATATTACCTGTAGGCATCTGTATGTGAGGGTTCCTAAAAGCTCTTACAGTGCACAGGTCAGTTTAGCAATCATGTAGAAATGGCTGAGAAGCTCAGATGTGTTCTAGTTGTCATTACACAGGACTATAAATACACATATGTGTCTACCCATGAATTCACAGATTACCTAAGAGGGATTTGGCTCTTAAACTATCCTCACCCTAAATTCTAGTGTACTTCAAACCCCACAGTAACAATTATGGATAAAGACTTAGAATAAGGTCTTGGATAAAGACTTAGAATCTCAATAATCCATCTATCTTGTTTGAGTTAACCAGTGATAGCTTTCTCCAAGCCGGTTTGCAAGATGCCTCTTGCTTATTGGAAGTTTCATTGCTAGGTTCCAAGTCATTAAACGCTTGAAGCATGAAAGCTGGGGAAAGGACTAATTGTTGGTTTGGTGAAGTTGCAAGGGAGATTAGGGAACCCAAGAGAGTTCGACTGCCAGATATAGACACAAAGGAAGAAGAGGGGTATGGAAGGAGAAACAATTAAGAGTCTGTGTGAAATCAATTGAGTGCCCATCTGCCATTGAACTTCACTGTAACACTGATTACAGGTAATTGGTATTTGGCTGAGTAGATAATTAGGCTGGCCGCAGAAATGAAAGGAAGCAACCCACTGCTGAATTCATCCTGCATCCCGATTTCCTCCTCTTTCTGCAGCAGGGTTTGAGGAGCACAATGTGGCAGACAACCTCCCACATCTTCTGCAGAGGGGAGGGTGTTTACAGAGCAGTGACACCTCCTGACTCAGGAGACAAATGAAGCAGTACCTGAGAAGAGAAATATTCAACTATAGACCTTAATTATAAGAAACAAAGGCAATAAAGGCCCATGGTTCTTTGGGAACAGTTTGAAATATCACTTTGATGTAAATGTAATTGTTAGGGTGAGAGGATTGTTTTCTAATGATTCAGAATGCACATCTGCAATAATGGGATTGAATCCTCATTGCCACTGCGCCTCCAGTGCTGGGGCTGTGTCTTCACCGACACTGCTGGACTTTACACATGGAAGACTCTCATCAGTTGGCCATCATCACTTTTGTAGGACTGACCCAAAAAGAGGATGAGTTAAAATTCAGGTAGCACTCATTTTTGATAGGCAAAATTATCTTTGTATGATAACACATTTAACACCAAAGCTGGGTGGTTTTTTGCAAGGAGGCAAGAAGATCTAAGGTTGAAGTGTTTCAGGGCCCCTAACTCACTCCTCATTCCTATCTGTGTGTAAACTCTGTGTGCTTCTACACCCCCCCAGCCCCCCCCCCCCCCCCCCCCCCCCCCGTGTGTTGGAAGGAACTACCAATGTTTCCCAGACTCTGCCGCACCTGACTTTGCTGGGAGACTAAGAGGAAAGGGCCATCAGCACCTGGGAAGAAACCCCAAGCAGACTGCCCTTGAGTAGTCTCAACTTTACTTTTAAGAAGTTGCTGAAGTTCATAGAGAACTCTCTTCATCTCCTAAATGACACACGTGTACACAGAAGAAGAAAAGAATCTCAACAAGATCTCTCACTTGCTCACAGAAGAAATCCAATTTGGAAATAGAAAAGCAAGAGAGTCTGCCATCTGCTAACTCTGTATTTTCACCCATCCCTTACCCTTGGTTTCCACCACGGCTGTGCTCCAGCCAGTTTTAGACTACTTCCACCACCTGCCTCAAAGGTACCAGCCTCTCTCTCACCTTGGTGTCTATTTCAATGTTCGGGGCATCCTTATTCCAGTTTCTGTCCCGCCCTGGCACCCCCCAGCATCCTCTCAGTCTGCTTATCCCCCATCTCAGCTCACAGACTTCTTTGAACGATCCCTCAATTCCAGAACATCATCTCCCCCTCTCACTCCCCCTCCTCTCTCTCTCTCTCTCTCTCTCTCTCTCTCTCTCTCACACACACACACACACACACACACACACACTCCAGTCTTCTTTTCATGCAAGCACTTGTCACATTCCACTACAATTATCTTGTTTGTCTACTTGTGAAGACAAAGACCCTATAAGGTACTTCGATATATTCTCAGTGCTGGGAGCATAGTAGACACAACATAAGTGATAAATGGATAAATAAATATGCCTTAGTAACCCAGAAATGCACATGGCCATATCCGGAGCCAGAGTCTACAGCATTTGAAATTAATCACATATATATATTTATATGTCTAGCCCCATACTGTGGAAAAACACAAAACCTGGGGAAACCCTCCCTCAATCAATATCCAGAGTAGCCCTTAGATGGTGAGAATCATGAAAAGTAGTATTTTTAGTATGCACTGGAGGAAATCAGAACTCAAAATGATATAGTAAAATGGGCAGTGTCAGAATGAAACCCATATGGAAAAGCACAAGGAATCATGGTTGGGGAGAAGTAGTTTACAAGTGAGATAGAAAATTATCAAGTGTCATTTGATAATATCCAAGAGAGGTGATGGATCGAAGCTTCCCTAAAAGGAGAATCTTGACAGTATGTAGCCTTGATGTATGCAGTAGCTGGTCTCTGAGTACCACCCGCATACCCTGAGCCCTCCCGTTGGCTCCCAGCTACCAATTTGTGCAGCTCTAGTGCTGAAGGTCCTTTTCCATCCTGAGTGAAGCTGTACAGCCTAAGGCCAAGATAGGCTGGCTGTTCCAGTGAATTAACACTCCCAGGAGTAGCTCCCCTCCCGTTGACCTAGGCAAGATAATACTGAGACCTGTTTTCTACCCTTTCTCAGAGTTCCCGGGCAGGAAGGAGCCTCCATCACACACTGTTGTCACTGGCTAATTCATTCACTTAGCCTTAATTAGCCATCTTTCTTTTCCCATATAAATTCCCTAAAACTGATACCTGTAGTTTCCAAATTAACTTGCATTCAATCCTGGCCTCAGCATCTGCCTCAGGATCTAACTTCACAAATGTATCAGGGTGTAGGTAAGAAAGAACCCACCCCACGTGGTTCAAATGAAGAGACTTCAATGCCAGAGATGCCTGCAGAGCTGTGGCAGGTTCAAGGAAGCAAACAAAATACAGTAGGGCCCCTTGGGACCAAGAACAGCAGGAAGCCTTTTCTGTCCCCAGGCCTAATGAAATAAGGAGCTTAAGGGTTTTTTCAGGCATTGCCATTATGGAAAGATGCAGCTGCTTCCAAAGACAAGGTGCCAAAGGAAGAAGGGACAAGGGAAGATATACCCCAACCTGCATTGCTTCCTGCCCTTGTGTCATCTGCCAGTGCTGCCCCAGTGGCCAAACCCATCTGGACATCAGTCACCAGGGAACTCTGAGCCACATAGTCCACATGGGTCAGCCTGTGAGGCCACAGAGAGGGGCAAATATTGGATTTGGCAGAGCACACAAAGAATAAAGAGCCCATATGGTACTCCCCCTATCACATTAGAGTTTTGGCTCCTGCTGGTACCACATCAGATTATAGATTCTTTTACTAAAGAACTTGGAGAGCCTGTCTTAGCCACTATAGAGGCGATTAAAAAGTTAAAGCATTAAGACCTATTAAGAAAAAAATCAAGGCTCATTTAGCTCAAAGAAAAGAAGTCTGAAGGATCAATTAATATTGTTCATTGCATGTAGCAATGCTTTGCTAAATCAAGAAGATGGGTTCCAACATAGTAGACTTTTTAATCAGAAACTTCGAGGGCAGGGATGGAAATAATACAGGCAGAATGGGGCCTCACTTCAGAACATAGATGATGCAATTGACAGATGAAAGGATCAGAGAATAAGTAGTAGCAGAAGTAGCATCAACAGCTGACATTTATTGAGTGCTTGCTATGGGCTAGACACTATGCTGTGAGCACCCTGTTACCTCTTGAAATCTGCCTCTTGAAAACTACCCAATTACAAAGCCATTTCCTTTGAATGAGTTTGATGGGGCTGCTATAAACAAGTATCACAGATTAGCTGGCTTAAACAGAAGTTTATTGACTCTTAGTTCTGGAAGCTACAAGTGTCCAAGATGAAGGTGTGGGTAGGGTTGGCTCTCTTCTGAGAGCTTTAAGGGAAAAAGCTGTCCCATGCCTTTCCCTCTAGCTTCTAGTAGTTTGCTAACAATCTTTGGCATTCCTCGGCTTGTGGGTCTCTTCCTTCATTTCACTGGTGTTTTCTGTGTGTGTTTGTCCCCTTTCTGGAAAGATACCAGTCATATTGGATTTGGCCAATGCCAGTGTGACCCCATTTAAGTTTATCTGAAACAACCTTATTCAAAGAAGGTCATGCTCTGAAGCATGGGAGGTTAGGACTTAAATATAAGAATTGAGGGAGGTCACAGTTGAGCCCATAATCATTGTCAGATGAGTCTGTGAGAATTTAAGCAACATAAAATTTATCCCAACTAGAAAATCCCTTAAGGGTATCCAGTGTGCTTGAAAAAAAAAAAAAAAAGTCAGTAAAACAGAACCAGTATTCTGTAAAGGCAAGGACAAAGTTGGACTGAGATTAGAGGTATTAGGACCAAGCCGTGCTCAAGAAGGAAAGAGATTAAATGTTGGGCTGGGAGGAGAGCATGTGTCTGCAGATCCTGGGAGGTTGGGGCTGGCAGGGACTCCTAAAAGAAGGAAGAGAGTCAGGGTAGAACTTCTGTACAGTAGCTCTTCCAAGAGGGAGGGGCATCTGCCATGGTGACCGTGCTCCATCCCCATCCCAAAGGCCCCACATTGCCATTAGATCTGCCTTTGAGCCAGCTACTAGTCTTAAGAAAATCTTGCACCTATTTACTGGAACAGGGGAACAGCTATACTTCAAGCTAAGAGGCTTAAGAAAGCAAATGCATGATTGAAGAAACACTTTGCATGAATGGGTTTAATTAGTTTGGTCATTTGTTTTTGATGGAGGTAGAGTACAGAGATTTATTTAAAGGCAAGAGAGGCCATTGAGGATGTGGTAAGAACATCCTGGGAGGAGGAAAAAGGCAGGGAAAAGAGGGTCAGCATGTCACCATAACAAACCAATATGCCCAAATTTTTCATGAAAAAGAAAACCGGAACATTATCAATAGCTTCCTTTCTGCACATTTTCAAACCTTCAACACTGCCCATTCTTGCAGACTTCCATACCTTTCTGACTTTCATGTCTTCAGTGCTTTCTGAGATAGTCTGATTTTAGGTAAATCACTGTAATAAACAGGTTCAAAACTCAGTGGTTTAATGCAAGAGGTGTTCATTCTTCATTTCCCAGCTTAACATACAGAAGTTCTGGCCCAGAAACCTTCCACGTACTCATTCAGGAACCAGAATCCTCAGGGAATTTCCCAGAGTCACATTACCCCTGCAAGTGGCAAACCCCAGGATCTGAACATGGGCTGTTTCCAGAGAGTACCTATGCTCTTAACAAGCTCCAGATCCTGATTCTGCTTTCTCTAGAGTGATAACTAGATAACTTCTGTAACAAAAAGTCTTAATTCCCAATGGCTTAGCACAATAAAATGTATTTCCCATTTGCTTTATATTGGACTGTGAAGTCCTGCTTGGCAGCCTTCCTCATGCTCCATCAGGGACTTGCACTATTTCTGTCTTATGGTTCCACTTCTACTCAACTAGTGAATGAGGAAAAAGAACTGAGAATCCCTCAAGGGAATTTTATGAGTCATGCGTGGAGGTGGGATAAATCACCAGATTTCATTGATCTGAACTTAATCACATGACCACACCTAACTGCAAGGGTGGCTGGGAAGTATAATTTAATGGTGTGCCCAGGAGAAGAAAACGGAAGCAGTTTCCACCACAACTGCCTATCTCGGACCAAGGCATCTGTACAATAAAAAAGGGAAGGAGGTAGAAGATGGGACCTCTCCCTGCCAGGTTTCACAACAGTAGAAATCTTAGCTTCATCGGTCCTGCGTTAATAGAAACTGCATTGCAACAGCAAGCACAGGCAGCTTTGCTTTCCAAGATTTCTGAAAAATAGAAATTACCTTCAACATGGATGATCTAGTTTATAGGAACTTCATTCCCAAGAGAATGGCTGATTGAGGTCTCACCCTATGTAAAAAATACAGTTATTCAACGTGTGAGACACGTATTTTTCCATTCCTTCTGAGAACAGAACCAGAGGCAGGAGCCTAAATTGCAACATGAGGTATTTTTGGTTAAATAGAAGTTTGAGACAGAGAGCGAATATGAATATGTGACTGTTTGAACAGAATTCCTCTGTAGGTTTGTGAAATCTCCTCTGGAGGTTTCTAATGAACAGTGTAGGATCGCAACACTCTCTCAAGAGTATCAGCCAGCCTCTTAGTACTCGAGTGTTCTGAGATTGCAGTTTACTTAAGTGTGAAGTTTTAAAGCCTGGTACCTTAATGTCTGGAAGGATTAGAGAAAATGCTAACCCTGCAGCAGCTTTCACAGAATCCATAAAGCTCCCTTCTAGAGCTTGAACGCAATTAGGATTTTTGATCCATGGATCCTTCCGTGTATAGAATGTTATCATTCCAGTGGGTGAAAAGCTGTTCTCAAGATGGTAGCCACCTCTTTGCCTCCTGCTAAGGCAATATGTAGTGATAGACTTCCCTTCTTAAATCTGTGTAAGAACCTCAAAAACACAGGTGGCACAGACTGGGGGGGCTTACCTCAGTGGTTCCGATTTATTCAGGACCTTGAGTCCTCAAGTCTTCGTAGCCCTGTTATTGAAGTTTTAATTCCCCAGACTAATAAGATGACTGTACCCTCGGTTTGGCATCTCAGCCTTTTGGCAACTGCTTTGTGCATGGCTTTGGAGGTTTCCGTTCTGTCATTTTTCTGCATCAGTAAATGCCTTGAGGGGAAATGAAACTCAGAATGTCACCTCCTATACCTCCCTTCTCTCCAGCAGCCTGGTCTCTCAAGTTCTGGCTGCCTGAGTAGCTTTCTGGTGCCTATGAATATAATTTCAAAAATTGTCAAGCTTTGTTAGTTATTTTAGGTGGAAGAGTTTGTACTCTACCCTTTTCAAAGATGAAAAACATGTTTTTGAGGGTATATTTTAATAGTGGAATTCTAGCCACAGGGAAAGGTAAAAATGCTTATGATAAGGGAAACTTGCTTGAGATTTTCCAATCACAACCTGTCACTGACCAAGAATTCTACTTACCTGCCTAGCATTCATGGCTCCAATTTGCTTATGCACCTCGAAAAGAAATGCATGAAATAAAACTCTATAAACAAACAAAAAGCCACGAAATAGTCATATGCTCTATGACTTATTTTATATCATTTACTAAGTGCCGTTAGTATGCCAGGCAAAAGACCATATGCATATTGGTTATTAAAATTGACACCAGGGATGCCTGGGTGGCTCACGGTTTAGCGTCTGCCTTCAGCCTGGGGCATGATCCTAGAGTCCCAGGATCGAGTCCCATGTCAGGCTCCCTGTATGGAACCTGCTTCTCCCTCTGCCTGTGCTGCCTCTCTCTGTGTGTGTCTGTCATGAATAAATAAATAAAATCTTTAAAAATAATAATAAAGTTGACACCATCCGCTTTCTTTGATCCTGGAAATTTTGTTAATTTTTCCGTTCAACATTTCTGTGCATAAGGCTTTGGTAACAAAGAGTAGGGTGGAATCTACACTCTGCTAACTTACCAGCTGTGTGACTGTGTCCTATTTCTCTGTGTTTCATTCAACCTTTTCATCTGGAACATAGGGGTAATGCTGTGCTATCATAGGATATGAATGAGGCTCAAATAATACAATTATAAAATGTGCTTGGGTTTCTCCTCCCCATATTTCTCAGAGCATTTAAAATAGGTGGCTCAGGGCTGAGAAACTGAAATCCAGCAGAAAGTATATCTAGGAGCTTACAAAACTAGGAGCTTTTGGCAGTCTCAGTTTCTTGGGGCCTGACTGATAAAATAAGGGTTCTAGGTACAGCAAGAAAAAGGGGCTCAATAAACAAGAGGACTCCAGCCCAGGATTGTGGAAATGAGGCACACTAGTTACAGACTACCCATTTAAGCATACACTCTAAAAGCAGCATAGAACAAGCTTGGTGTCAGACATAATTCACTTTTTCTTGCCTATTTTAACTACCTGCCATAAGAAAGTAATACTTCAGTGTAAAAAGAAAATGTCAGCCAGAGTTTCAAATTATTACCATTTTCTTATCCATTGTTAAGCATTTAATAAAATTTTACCAGAAATGCTAAGAATAGGATTAAATGATTAAAAAATACAAGAAACAAAACAGGTAGTAGAAACAGCCCCCAGTTATTGGTGCTGTTTTATATGGACTTTAACACAGTGGTGATCAATATGCTCAAGAACAGAGATATTCCAGTGGAGAACATCTTTTGAAAACTGAAATCTGATGGAAGACTCAGAGATTATGTAATTGACTAAAAGAATGACTAAAATTAACAACTCGATAAAAGGGTTTACATTTAATTTAACAGATGAAATAGAAGGCATAACTAATGAACTAGAGCATAGGTCAATAGAAAATCCCTACACTAAACCACAGAAATGAAAATGGTTGACACCTATAGAAAAGAACATGAATTCCAGGCTGGAAATTACAAGAAGTTAATATGCCAGCTATAGTTCCCAACCAATAAAACAGTGGGGATTGCTGCACAAATGTATGACTTTCCATGGGTGGCTCAGCTGATTATGCATCTGGCTCTTGATTTTAACTCAGGTTATGATCTCAGAGTCATGAGATTGAGCCCTGTGTTAGGTTCCACACTATGGGTGGAGTGGAGCTTGCTTGAGTTTCTCTCTCTCCCTCTGTCCTGAGAAGCTCCCTACTCATACATGTGTGCATGGTCTCTCTCTTTCTAAAAAAAATAATAAATTAAAAATAAGTAAATATATAATTTTACCCCTCAGGTAGCACAACTCTGGGGTGCATTCTCCACACCTCCAAGGATCCTCATCAGGATGGAACCCCAGTGGCTCCTGGCATAATAATTTACTTGAAAACACCCTCTGCTGGCTGCTTTTTTCTTTCCATCCATTCCCTCACACGCGCTCTTCATGCCTCCTGAGGATACCTCCCAAATAAAAGATTTGGACTCAAACTCTTGTCTAAGGGGGCCTGCTTTGAGAACCCAAACTAAGACAGCACCCATCTGTGCTTCCTAATATAGTAGTAACCAACTTAATTACAATTGCCCATTTCCTCTGGGAACTCTTTAACTGCAGGGACTCTGCCTTTGCCTCTGTATCCTAGGCCATGGCATGGCACATGCTACAGACGAAGTGTTCAACAGTGCTCAGTAGCAGTTGTCATGTTGATGAGTGAAGCTTGATTACAAGCCCATCCTCCATGCTCTCAAGGCAGGGCTGCCGGAACAGACCACACAGACTGGGTTTTAAAAAGAGAATAGAAAGACTTCTGAACTCCTAGAAGGACAGGCCTGGATTACATGCTGCAGGGAATATCCTCCATCTGTGTAATGGGGGGGCTTAGGAGGTGCACATGGAACCTTCATGGAAGAAGGGCAAGGCTGATGACAGGGATGTCAAGGTTTTGGAGATGGGCTTTTTTCTATCACACTTTTGCCTGGAGCCAGCCTTGCTTATAACATGAAAAGGTGCTTTGTTACATTGGGATTTTATTTGCAATCAATCAGTAATTTGATTTTAAAGGAAACTGTGACCAAAAAATAATAAATAAATAAAAGAAACAGTGATGTTGGGAAATGAAAGCACTGCCCTATACTCAGAAATTGTCACTGAGAGCCAGTGTGTTACTCTGCTGTTGTGCCCTATTTGGAATGCTTTCTTAATCTGGCATCCCTGGGAAAGTAGCTCTTCCTTTATTCCTTTAGCATCTTTGGAGGTTGGCAATGTGACAATTGCTATGCCAGTAGTTGGGAGGTTAAAAAAATGGTACTTATCATCTAGAGAACAGGCGTAAATGGTAGAGACAGACATACAGACTCAGAAAATGCTGAAGGCTGAAGATAAGGAAAGCCCAAAGGAGAGAGATTCAAACTATGCTTGGTAACTTAAGGCTTCATCACACTTATTCTTCCCAAACCACTTTTCAGGGGCACATTTTCCAACAGGGTTGAAGATCTCAAGCAAGGAGCTATGACATCAAAACATGAGGTCGTGAAAAGACCAGAGGATGTTTTGGGAAGAATAAGCATCTTGTTATAGCAGAAGCATGAAGTGTAGGTAGAGAGAATCCATACCAACTGGACTGGAATGAGATTTTTACCTTTTGTTTATACTACAGGTGGCAATCTGGTGAGGTCCGTGGGCCCTTCTCAGAGCAATTTCAATTATATTGAGCTTATACTCATCAAAACATTGAAAAAACCTTCATATAACTGTGATTCTCATGATTGAAAGCATCACTCTTAGTGGCACTATTACCACTACTATGGTATGTTGCTACATCCATAATTTAAGGGAATAATCAGTTTCTATTAATGGTTAATAGTAATAAAATTATGACTCTTCCCATCCAACTTTTCCCATCCAGCCCTTCAGGATTAGGTTAAGAACCCATGGGTGAGAAATTGGCTGGTGTTCAAAAGAGTTCAGACTTTAATCTACAAGCACATGAGAGCCAGTGAGTGTTTACAAGGGTGGGATTGTGGTGATCAACATTGTTTTAGAAACAAGCATGGTCATACAGGCCTCTTAATGCATTCCTGTGTAGGGTTGCCCTCTGTGGCAGGGGTGCAGGCCCAAGCTCCCAATCATTCAAACTGTAACTGGAAAGAAGAGGCAATGCTACCAAGGGTCACCTTAGCACTCTTCTGTTCCTTCCAGCAGGTGCAGAGTGCTGAGCTGGGGGGGGGGGGGGGGAGTGCAGAAACCAGGGTATGAATATGATGCATCTCATTAGAATGCCAAAGTCAGATTTGTCAGAGGAGAGAGTTCAAGTGTGAAGGAAAAACTGAGCTTTGTATTAATGCAGAATATAGTATCAAGTGAAAGGCAATATTCTTACTTTGTAAAATGAAAGAGAAGGTGCCCCTCTTCCCCTTGTGCAGAAAAAATTACCCATCTGGTGTGCCCCTAAGGATGTGGCTTCATGGTTTTAGGAAGATATATTTGTTTTCCTCTGACTTTAGGTATTCTTCAGTGGTAAAATATTAGAGCCCCTGAACCACCAGCCAACAGCCATTTGGACACACTCTTCTCTCATTTTATTGTTAGAATACCAGTTATATATTTCATACCAAAAATTCACCACCTGAAAGTAAATATGTATGCAGCATATAAAATATAAAAACATATAGGCATTTTGAATATCATCCAATGTGGAAAACTGTGAACCAAATTATGAGAGTTGATTGACACAATTTCTTTTGCCCTCTGGGGAACAATTCATTACCAATCAGAGTGATTTTATATCAAATAAAAGACTGTATTTCATATATATGTACATATTTATATGTCTATACATATACCGACCTGCCCTTTCCATATTCTCTTAAGTCTTTTATTTGTTGCTTTTGAAAGAATTTTCATACTGAAAATAAATGTAAGAATTCATAACAGTTTTTTTTCTCCCTCTATGTCTCTTTCCTAACCATGTTTTCCAGCAAAGCTAAAATGGAAACCACCTGCTTTTCTTTCTTGTTTGTTAAAAAATGACATCAGTAATGTAAACACCATTCTTGGAATAGGGATCCCCCTTATTTGGGGGAGGTGGACAGTAATCATAGTTTATTAGGCCTTTCAAAAATAAGTTATAAAATTTAAAAATTATTGTGTTGTGATATTGTCTATATTCACAAAAAAACGATGTGTATTGATCTTTTGAGTAATTCATATATTGCCTAAAGCCATTGTTTCGTTGTCCTGCTTTCCTGATTTACAATTATAGCTATGCTGCAAACAAGTGTTATAGAATTGGAAAATAAACATTGCTCATAACAAGTTGTCACCAAATAGCCTTGTGACTTACAAAATAAGCAGCGAGACACATGGTATTAGTTGACTGATTTATTAGCCATAAACATTTTGGATGGCTGTGTACCTCCCTTCTTTAAAAACATTCCTTTCTCTGGTACATTTTAATTTAAAAAATATGAACTGAATGAGAAAGAAATGAATATTGGTAATGATTATTATTAACCTATTTAGAGTTTTATTCACTCATTCATTCACTATTATGACCAAATGTTGAGCAAATCTTTAAAAGTATACCCACCATGTCATGCTTTGTCCTAAGTGCCATTGGTCCTATTTGCTCTTGCAATTCCACATTGAATCTTGTCACTGCCAAATGTGATAACCTCTCATTTTCTTTTTCTTGCATTAGAGAAAGGTGTCTCTCTGCTTCTGTGGGTGTTCCACTGGACTGTTTTTGTTGTTGTTTTGTTTTTCCAAGTTTTTATTTAAATTCCATTTAACATACAATGTACAATACTAATTTCAAGAGTAGAATTTAGTGATTCATCACTTCCATATAACACCTGGTGCTCATTACAAGTGCTCTCCTTAATACCCATCACCTGTTTAACCCATCCCCCCCTCCAACCTCCCCTCCAGTCACCATCAGTTCTCTATCATTAAGAGTCTGTTTCTTGGTTTGCTACTCTTTTTAGCACCTCTATGTTCATTTGTTTTGTTTCTTAAATTCCACATATGAGTGAAATCCTATAGTATTTGTCTTTCTCTGACTGATTTTGCTTAGCATAATACTCTCCAGCTCCATTCTACTGGACTGGTATGAACTTTGTCCTCTCTGTATTTTATTTTTTATTACTTGTATTCAGTTCTGCCTACTTAAGAATCTCCCAGGATCTCCATATCCTTAATCATTCTCAATCTGAGGAAATTCCTTTGCTTGGTTCGGTACTTAAAATTTTAGATGTACCATTTTCTCCAGGAACTGGAGTTCCTTTTTAAGAAGTGTGTGGTGGATGTGGCAAGTGCCCTATGTGGGTCTCCATGTCCTCTTACTGAGCCTGTGTACCATCCCTGAGCTGTGGTGAGTGCTGGCTGCCATAGCTCACAGCTGGCCCCCTGGATGCAGAAATGTTTTCAGCCAATGGGAACTTCTCCACCCAGGAAGCTATACTCATAAGCAATGACAGACACAACAGTACAAAATGTTGATCCCCTTGCCTGTGAGGAAGCTAGTGCTCCAGAGCTCCCCACTGGGATTAGGCTGAGACCAGACTCCCAACTGAGACACATTCTTGCTCAGCTTGCCTACCTTGCTTCCCTGAGATCAGATGTTCAGTAACTAAATCATAAGCATCCACCAAATCCCTGCTTCAGGCTCTGCTTTTAAGAAGCCAACTTAAGAGGAGAAGAATCATGCCAGGTTTTGCCAGTCCAGGGGGTGTCCTAGTCTCTTCCACATGACTCTCTATGAAGAGAGTATTCAAATAACAGATTCAATTAAGATTCCAGTGGCAAATAGGTTTTTTAAAAATGGAGATCTTCTGTGATTTTCCTAGTCTGTGTATTTAATATTGTTTCTAGTCACTAGCTCTTACACTGGCTCTAATTGTTTTGCATCTCTTAAAATGAAGGGAGTATCTGCCTGCAGGTGGTATAGTCTATGAAGTACTTTATAAGAATTAAGTCCTATGAAAAGCTAAAGAAGTGAAAGCACTAACAAAACTAAAAAGAGTCTCTCCAACATTAATACGAAATAAGATTCTGATAGCAGACGTTACTCAGCAGCAACACCTAGTGAGGCAAGACCCTCAAAGAGAGACCTATAAGAAAAAACAGCCCTCTCTATGAAGCACATGTCTTCCTCTAGGATTGATCCAGGTTCATCAACTATAGGACCATGGAGTCCCAAGTCTTATTGTTTTAGTGATGGATTCAATCCATGTAAGTGTGTCACATCTATGTATCTTAGTAAATGGAGACTTTCTAAGATTCAGCTTAGCTCAGGGAAAAAGGTGATTAGTTCTTCTTAGAATTGTGTATCTCAGGAATATGTTAAACAGTGATCCCAGTAAAAACAGATTTTTGGAACTAGTCCTCCCTGTCAGGAGCTGAGGCAGCTCTGTCCTTCCTTTAGCGAGACTGCCATTCTCATTCTATTTCTTCTTCCTTGTAGCTTTTCTTCACTCATAATTCCAGTTTACATGGTGCCATGAGGCTGCACAGATCCTTCTATAGTACAACAAATCATATTGCAATGCTTTCACCTCATTTGCATGTTAACTAGCAGAATTTTCCAGAGTTCTGATTGTGAATCCATGTCTCTGATGAGACCAGTTTAACTTTTCTCACCAATTTTAAGTTACTAATTAGCCAGCTTATGAATGAATGGAACTGGGGTCAGTAGCCTTCCCGGGAGTGCTGGGGGAAGTCCTTTTTTTATTTTTTTTTAAATTTTATTTACTTATGATAGTCATACAGAGAGAGAGAGGCAGAGACATAGGCAGAGGGGGAAGCAGGCTCCATGCACCGGGAGCCCGATGTGGGATTCGATCCCAGGTCTCGAGGATCGCGCCCTGGGCCAAAGGCAGGCGCCAAACCGCTGTGCCACCCAGGGATCCCTGGGGGAAGTCCTATAGTAGACCACAATTAGGTTCCTATTTGGTAGGATGTGAATGGAGACAAATTGCCCAGAGGGGGTCTGCGGGCATTAGTGTCCCATAAAATTAGTAATACAGTACACCGATTGACAAGTAGAAGTTAGAAAGGAATTTTCAACTTGATGATTGTAACAACAGATACTTGGAGAAGTTAGGAGGCAGATCAACTTAAAGTCAGATGGTAAATTGTAAGGGAATTATTCGTATTATTAACTTCCCCTAAAATACCCTATAAAGTCCTTGTCTTTAGAGATGTACTGTCCAGTGTAGTAATTACCAGCAACATGTAGCTTTTGAAACTTGATGGAATTAAATATAATTAGGGGACGCTTGGGTGGTTCACTCGGTTAAGCATCTGACTCTTGGTTTCAACTCAGTCAATGATCTCAGGGTCCTGGGTTCAAGTCTCACTTTGGGCTCTGTGCTCAGCAGAGAGTCAGCTTGAGAATTCTCTCTCTCCTCACCCCACCCCTGGTCCTCTGCCCTTTCCCCATACACAGGTGTTCTCTCTTCCTCTCTCTCTCAAATAAATAAATCTTTTTAAAAAATTAAATAAAAAGCTCATTTCCTCGTTTGCACAAGCATATTTCCAATGCTCAAAAGCTGAGGTGGCATATATATCATTATAGAAGGTTTTGAACAGCCCTTTTAAAACAAGTTATTTCCTTTATTTAAGGGAAGAGATTTGAGGTTCATTTCTTTTTGAGTTCTTTTTCTCTTTTCCAATAAATATGATAACAAACACATTTTGAACCCCTTTTGTGGAAACACATTAAAGATAAGGTGTCAGTTTCTTTCCATCTGTTATAATAGGAAGGACAACTGGCGTTTTATAATTATTTTAAATATAATAGGATGTCAAACACACTAAAAAACATTCTATGTCTGTCCCTCCATGTTAAGATTTTTTTCCTGCCCATGTAAATCTTCCTTTCGTGTGGAGAATAGTTTTTGCACAGAAATGAATAGATAGAAGAAGAGGTGGAAATTGTTCTTTGAGTCTATAACTTAGCAAAAGGACCTCATGGGTGTTTTTATAACTATCCCTATCTAATACAGCAGCTACGTTCCTGCATCCTTTATAGAGTGAGCTATTTCTGCTCAAGAGTTACCAAAGGTAGACCATGATTCAAGAACCATCGGTTTGTATTTATACTCAATTTATTTATGTGGACAGAGTTAAGAAAGAAAAGAAAACAGAGAAAAGGAAAAGGAACGGAAAGGAAAAAAGAAAACTCACTACTATAATTTTGGGATGGATAAATTTTCAACTTTTGCTTTTTAGAATGTACTGTCTGTTATGTGCCAGTATTTTCGATATATTAGATAAAATAACCAGAAGTACTGACCTATATCAGGTATACAATAAATGTTAAGTGTATAAATGGGTGGCATTTCCAGTGACATTGGGTAAACATAATTTGGAGTAAAAAATGTCATGTCCACATTTTGAAAATTGATATATTAGTTTTAAGGCTGCCTTCAAAAGCTGAATTAACCCATAATGTATGACCATTTCTACCATTACTTCTATAAGAACATATGGTTCTTTCTTCTTCACTCTGATTCTTTTCCTTTCTTCTTTTGTTTGTTTTTCCTTCCTTCAACAAATTCTACATTCAAAGAATAAGAACAGAGTTCTTGCTAATCTCGATTTCTGCAGTGTATAGTTGATTTTCTTGGAAGAATCAGGAGTTCGATGACAGGAGCAGGGTACATTTTAAACTCAGAGCTACTTTTACAAGAACTTACACTTGTATGTGTTTTTTTTCCTCTTAGGGTAAATTTTCAAAAATTGAAAATAGCTACTTCTCCAATTCTGGCACCAAACCAAAATGACTGATTCTCCTTTCAAACCACAGTAAAGATGCCCCAAGTTGAATGTTGCTTGGATGACACATAAAGTTCTTCCTTTCCTTGGGAATAATGAAATCCCTTCTTTGACATACCTTCTTATAAACGCACAAGACGGGATTTATTCAGGTTATAACCAAGAAGAGACAAGAGGAAGGAAGACATTTAATATGATTGCACCTAAATATAGAAGAATAGGCATATGTGAACCACTTAAAAATAAGACAACCACCTAAAAATGGAAGAAAGAAAATTTAGTTTCTCTGAGATATTTTTAAAAGGATACTAGTTATATATTTTAAAATGCCATGTGTATGGATAAATATGTAAAAATTAAAAATAGGATATAAATAGAAATCTGAGTTCAGAAGAACCTATCCTAAATATACTTAAATAAATATAAAATAATAACCAAATCACTTTTTTACCACTAAAACATGGATAAGGCCTTCTAGTCGATATATCCTTTTTATCTCTTAAAAGGTGTGTCATACATGTATTACAACATGTATATTACAATTGTAACCATACTTACACCAAATGCCTTTTGTTATAGAAATTTCCACTGACTTCCACAATTAGCACCAGGTTGAATTTTGTATTCCATGATATGTCAAAAATGTCTCTTGGGCGCCTGGCTGGCTCAGTTGGAGCAATGTGAAACTCTTGATCTTGGGGAAGTGAGTTTCAGCTCCATGCTGTGTGTGGAGATTACATTAAAAATAAATAAATAAAATCCTAAAAATTGTCTCTTATGCTGCAATCCAAGGAAGGGACCTCTCTTGAGTATCCTGTGGCTGTTGGGCTCAGACAGGCTGCTGGAGGAGTCTGTGCTGGTCTGCAGGAGGCCCCGGCTGGGGGCCTACTCCAGTAGAGTGTCCATTATGTAAACAGACCTTCTTTTTCATTTCTGCATTCTGCATTTTGTGTCTTAGATGCAGCAACCTCAAACAGAATTAACAAAATTGAAAGTACCTTAATAAATTTTCCCAATAGGATGGAGATCATTACATTGTCAAGTAAATGGTGCTCTCATGTCCAGAAACAGCTAATGCAGCTTCTAAAAGGTGCTTTTGGTTATTGGTTGGAGCAAGACACTAATGAAAATGTACAAAATGTGTTCTCACTCTCAGTGTTAAGCTCTAGTAAAGTTCATGGGTTCACTTTGCAAGTGGCCAATTACCTTTTTACTGATCTATCCATTAACTCCCCTTATCCTGACCATTTTTCCTGGTCATAAGCAAGGGCAGGGGAGAGAAAGAGTGAATGGCTTAGCCCCCATGATATGCCATCTTGCTGAAGGCACATATGTAAATGCAACATTATATTATTATTCCAGCCATGGAAGATTTACATTCAGCCAGGAATTGAGGTTACTTGGGGGAGGTGGTCGTGCCTGCAGTTAATTGTGGGCCATATTTTTGTCCTATAAAATAACTTGACTTTTGAATAGCAGATACTCCATGATGACTACCCAGTTGTTCCACAAGTTATACTGCCAAGTTATGTATGCCTCTGTGTGCCCATATTTTGGAGACTGTTTTTTTAGTAAAATAATTTGACATTTATGGGTTAGGGCTTTGTGTCAGTGAATATTTTTCGGATTTTTAAATACCCTTTAGCCTTGTATTTATGATGCTCTGATACATAACATGAAGCTGGAGGCCATGAACCATTTTCTAAAAACAACAAACTATCATCCATGCATGATTATTGTCTTTCATACAGCCAAGGATACAGGATGGGTAAGTAAGAGTGTGGGAGAAATAATTAAAAACAATAGTCACAACAAATACTCCTTTGGTTCTTTTGAAAAAATGAAATGATTTGCCATAATATTTAAAGGTTATCTGTCAAATTTCCATGGTCTGGCCAAAGTGGTGGTTTCTGGATAGACATTATACCATAATATTGCCATTTTCTAACCATTTTTTACATACATCTTATTAATTTTCAAAGTCCCAATTCCCAAAGCATCAAGGGATCATAAAATTTTAAAGCTAGTTGAGATCATTGGAGGCCTGATTTACAGTAGGAAACCATTAGAGGTTGAAGAACTTCTTGTGATCACTTTGTTCACATGGAAAAGAGGGTGTCCATGCACTGAACCCTTTGGAAAGATAAGGGGAAATGCTGAGCTTTACATTTGGATTGAGGCTTTGTACCTTGGTTAGGATCTACAGGTTCTCTCTTTCAAGCCTTGCTCATGTGAGATCACTGAGTCTCAGAGTTCTCACATGTTTTCTGGAACTCTTTCCCATCATACAGTGTAAACTTGATGGCAGGGACTTACCTGCCTGTGTCTGACCTGTTATTTGCAAAGCCTCCTATTATAGGATAAAGAATGCATTCATTTATATCTGGCTTTCCTCAGTCAGCATTATGTTTGTGAAATTCAACTGAGTATTTCTCTATAGTTCCTTCTTTTGCTCTATAGCATTCCACTATAAGAACTCAGCACAATGTATGCATTCTACACTGATGGCTTATATGGATACTTTCCAGGTTGGGGCTCGTGAGCAAGTAGGCCATGAAAGCCAGCTGCCTGTAGAAAAGTAGAAGTGTAAAGTAGTAACGTCACATGCTCTTTTCATTCAAAGAGCTCCCCTCCTAAATACTGAGGAAACTTACTTTAAAATTGACCCCGTCAGGGCGCCTGGGTGGCCCAGTCGGTTAACCATCTGCCTGCAGCTCAGGTCATGATCTTGGGATCCTGGGATGGAGCCCTGTGTCCTTGGGACTCCCTGCTCAGCAAGGAGTCTGCCTTTCCTGCTTCCTTGCCTCTCCCCTTTGCTTGTGTGCACTCCTATGTGCACATGCACTCTTTCAAATAAATAAATAAATAAATAAATAAATAGATAGATAGATAAATAAATAAATATCTTTGAAAAACAAAAAAACATCTGCCCCTCTAAGTGGTATTCTGAGTTCCCTATCTCTACTCCAGAGTTCATAGAAAGCCTAGACATGGGTTCCACAGTGCAGCCCTGCCTTACATTTTCTTTTCTTTGTTTCTTTCTTTTATTTTGTTGTTGCTGTTGAACTTGGGTTTATATAGCATCTTTAAAAAAAATTATCATCAAAGTATAGTTGACATACAGTGTTCTGTTAGTTCCAAGTGTACAACATAGTGATTTGACAAGTCTGTACTTTACTCAGTGCTCACCATGGTAAGTGTTGTCACCATCTGTCACCATATGACGTTATTACAATATTACTCTGTTTTCTTTGCTATACTTTTTATCCCCATGACTTATTTGTTTTATAACTGGATGTTTATGCCTCTTAATCCCCTTCACCTATTTTGCCTTATCTTTTCAAAGGAAAGGGCAATCTTTGCTGAGTTTACATATTTTATGATTCTGACATTATAGAAAGTGGGAACAATAAACCCTGTTTCCATTTGAAAAGAGCCAGAAATCCCACCATTCTCTGCAACAAACCTCCCCAAATTAAACAGTAGCATTCAGTTTGAGAGGAAAATGCATTTTGGCATTTTTTCAAAGATTTGAATTTCAAAAGGTTATTATTATGCATAACAGAGACAGGGAAATGACAATACTATTTAAATAACCCTCTAGAAACTTCACATTAAGTACATTTTAGACACAGTTTCAAGAAATTAGGAGTTCCTATTCTGGCAATACTTTCTTCCTCCAGGTTATTTTACAGGGCCCACCAGCCACTGCCTGGTAGGATTACTTCATAGGAACACAAAACGTCTAGATTAAAATCAGGGTTTGGTGAAAACAAAACATTACTCCAGACCACCACAGATTTTACCATTGCAGTGGTTTTGCCTTTATCAATTTATACGTGTAAAAGAGCAAAATTTCCATCCACTGTCATATATCAGAGAAGAGTCCATCTCCTACAACAGGCAATAATTTTATTAGCAACTGCATTGGTCATCTTCTTTAGGTCATCTTCTTCTACTGAAACTTGGCATAGTGGCTGTGATCACTATTGCCACTACTTCATATTTGTGTGTCCCTCTTTGACTCACTAAATATAATGTTAAAACCATACATTAAAAGCCAGGAGAGTTAAATATGGGCCCGATATGTGCTCAGTGACCTGAGACAATGAATTCGTTCTAATTCTCTGCTCTCTCCTGTTTGATAGGAGGCTAATGCTATTTGCTGACAGTATAGTGTTGATATAAGAAAAAAAAATGACATAGATGTTAGGGTAATGCTCGCTGTTAGAATGGCTAAGCCCTAGAGTTTTATTAGTTCAGTTGAGAATTTTATTTCTCTCTTGCTTGAAGTCCAGTGCAGGTACTCCTGGTCAACAGGAGGATCTCTCCCATGCAACAGTCCAGGGACCCAAGTCTCTTCTACCTTGAAATTTTACCACCTCCTTGCACTTCATCTTTGCCTACATCCAGCCAACATGAAAGCCCTGTGTTAGAACTGTTTGACTTGACTTCTGCACACGTTCCATTGGCCAGGCCAAATCACATGACAATACCTGACTGAAAAAGGAGTTGGGCCTGTAGTCCCAGTCTGGGCACACACTTTCTAGGGTGAACTCCATGAAACTGAAGGGCCACCATATGAAATCTTTATGCATTACGAAACATTTGGTTGATGTTGCCATTAACATTTTAAGTACTGTTCTCTATAGTACTGTAATTTCATACCAGCATCCCATAGTCACATTGAATATCACCATGTCATCTTACAAAAGAATGACCAAGGAGTGATCATGGCAGGAAATATGGTTGCTGTTAATATCCAGTGCATGGTACACTCCACTGCCAATATTTTGCTATGAGTCAACAAATGGTTCCCTATTGGGTAGAAACCAAACTATACTAAATCTTAGATTACCATGTATAGAAAAGTTTCTCTGCTACAGTGATTCCAGTGTTACAGTGAAGGAAACGTGAAAATAAACCCAGCCTTTCATTGCAGTGTATTGATATCAGAGGGACATCCTCTTTTCCAGGACCAGCCACTGTCCACAGAGGCAAAAAAGAGGCCCACAGAGGCCATGCTATGGAGGCAGGTCCTTCATGACCATCTCCTCACCACACTGTCATTTGAAGTCTAAGAAAATGATTATACCTGTAAAACTTACAATCAGATAATCATATCCTAACCCAAATCAAATACTGCTTCAAATCAAGTCACCAAATATTCAGATCACCTCCCATTCCACTCAGAGGGAAAAAAACATACACAGCCACAAACCAAAGTTCTGCAGTGGTGGCTGATACCATAAGTCACTGCATACTCAATCTTGAGTGTGCCTCAGAAATCATTTGGAGAGCTTGATAAAATACGGACATATGGATCTTATCCCTTCAAAGTTTGCTGGCTCAGTAGGCCTGGCATGGGGTGCCAAAATTTGCATTTTTGACAAACTACCCATCGATGCTGATGCTGCAGGTCTGGGGACTGTACCTAAAGAACACTGCCCTATGCTGACTTCTTCTTCATCTCTTTCCTCATGTGTCTCTGTCCCCTTGCTCACCATTCTCTATCTCACCAGCCACCTTGCTATTTCAGGAAGGCACAGCCATATACCCAGGCCTGTGCATTTGGTGTTGCTTCAGTCTAGAGCTCTTTGCCCAGATATTCCTATGGTTTATATCCTTTAATGCCTTCAGATACTTGCCCAAATAGCACCTTCTTAGGGACCCCTTCTCTTCTCTGACCACACAGTTGAAAATTTCTACTCCCTTGCTCCACCACTCACTATCTGCCCTTCCCTGCCCTTCTTTCATTTCCCCTGGTCTTATCACCTTCTAATACATGATGTAGTTTACCTATTTATTTGTTGTTTTTCTCTCCTGTTGGGAGAGAGATGAACCCCTTAGGGTGACAGGGATCTTCATCTCCGCATTGAGTCTTCAGCACCTAGAACAGTGCCTCACCTTTAGTAGGTGCTCAGTAAAATATTTGTCGAAAGACAGAGTGAACACCAAGGAAAGAAAAAATGGAAAGATGAGATAATCTTGCTCTGCAACCAATTTAGCATGGAATGCAAATCACATCTCACTCACACAAAGCCAGCTTGCTGTACAGTTTACAGCATCTCTGCCTTATTGTGTAATTCTGAAAGTCTTTAGCATACAGGTTACCTTTATTCCCCTGTAACCAGTATTGTCCTCAGGCACTTTGGGGGTTTTAAAGCCATAGGAGACAGACATTACATGAGATACTCTGGAATGGTCTTGTAGTAGGAGTGTCTTCAGGTTTGGAAGGGAGTTATGATCTCACAGGCTAATTATTGTTTTTGCTGCTATTATTGGACATCTCAGGTGGTCTGGCTTGGGCTGCATGCACCAAGCCCATTCCAGCCCTTCCCCTTGGCATGTTTGCTCTCATGGAGAAGCAAATGTGATGAGGAGAGCCAGAAGCTACAGATTACACCTTAAAGCAGGGGTTTCTATGCATGGAAACTTGAGTGTAAAGCTGACACACCATCAGGAGTACAGTTCTTGTTCAGAATGTTGGATTGTTTGAAGACAGAGCAATATCCAATAATTTTATGTGCTTCAGATCTCAGAGTGGGTGCTCTGTGAGGTTTTCAAATAATTGGTAGAATAACAATAACAAACTTTTGGAAATAAGACTGGGCCCATTGCTTTGCCCAAGTGAACCCATATTCTCACCAGGAGATGGTGTCAGCATATGACCCTCAGATGAGAAAAAGCAAAATTAGGGAAGTGTGGATGTGACCCATATGACCAATCTAAATAAAGCATAATTCAGGTTACTTAAGGTTATTAAGGTTATTTTGCTCAGTGTGAAATTCCAATGCATCAAATTTTGTATCTTAGAGACTGAAGGAAAGAAAGCAGTCTTTAATGTTGTTAAATTTGACAGTGTTTCCAATTATGATTTATGAAAGATCTGATTTTGATTGCCAGCTCCTGTATATGTGCAAATACAATCCTATTTTCAATCACCTGGGAAGTTTGAGAATTACATGGTAAGACCAGCTACTGTGTATCTCATCATTTTTGTTGCAAAGTCTTTTAAAATCTTTATACCCCTCTGGGACTTTAGAGGCCTTTGTACCTGTTTCCAAGGCATGTGCATCGATGCAGTAGCCTTTGTAAGAGAGGGTTGGGATCTTAGTGTGCTATTCTGAATAGGTGAGTGCTAGAAATTAGAGCATTCCGCTGCCAGCTCTCAGATTTATGCCGGAGCTCGCTTACACGAGCTTATTTTCATAAGAGATGCCAATTGTGCACATCTTTTAAAAATCCCTTATTCAGCAATGTTGCATTGGTAGCTTGAAATCAACCATGGTTGGGAATATTTGCACCACAGAAATTGATAAACACTGCAATCAGGGCTTGGTTACCCCCTTCCCAAAGCCAACTGTTAAACATTTGCCAGCATACACTCTTACTAATTGTGGTAGATTATAGACCTGGTCCTAATTCACTGCCTCTCCCTGTGACCACACCCTTTGTAATACAACTTTGCGATTCCATTCTTAAAAAGGTAGATAGACTCTTTTCCCCATACTCTGAATCTGGGATGGACTTAGGACTTGGATTGGTTATAGAATATAGTGGAACAAACCATGTGCCTATTTCTTGCCTAGGTCTCAAAAGGCTTCATTTCTTTCTCTTGTAACTCTGACACCACTATAATATGCCTATGCTATCCTGCTGAAAGACTAGAGTCCATGTGGCCATCATAGGCCAGTAGCTCTTCAGCCAACTCACAGCTGACTACAGAACACCTGAGTGAGCACAAGCGAGACCAGAGGAACCACCTGCCTGAGCTCAGCACACATTGCCAGCCCTGTATTGTGACCTAAATAAATGGTTAAGTCACTAACCATTGAATGGTTTGTTATTATAGCAAAAGCTAACTGGTAAACTAATCTGAAAATTTCCAGTAAGTTTTAAGCAAACAGTCATCAGTGTTATTGCTAGGATTAATATATGAGCCAATGTCTAGTTGGGAAAAACTGTTCCACTTAGAATCACTTTGGAAATACTTTCTACCTGTTAAACTCAGTTTTCTACCTGTTACTCTCAGAAAGTTGGTGAGGATATTTGGGCATTGGTATCATTGAGGTAGAATAAAAAGGGAAACTAGAGAATCTGGCGCTACCTAGGCAATGGCTGTTTCAAGAAGGTGAGCCACCTTCATCAGTACTGCTTAGCCCAAATGGGCTGCTTCTGTTTCTTGAAAAGGCAAGGCAAGTCCTTTTCTCTTTTGGGGCCATTATCCTTGGTCTTCCTTTTGCCAGAAAGGCCCCCAAAGGTCTTTCTTTTGTCATGTTTCAACTTTGCAAGACCTACACCTTTTTATCCATCCATATTCTTATCTTACCTAAGCATTCTTCACCAATATCCATATCACAAGAGCCACACAATTACTTTCCTCAAAGTTACTCTGTCACAGCTCTGTTCAATAGAAATATGATGCAAGGGGCACCTGTGTGGCTCAGTCAGTTAAGCGTCTGACTGTTGATGTCAGCCTAGGTCTTGATTTCAGGGTTGTGAGTCAAAGCCTCACTTTGAACTCCACAAGAGAGGAAACGGGCCCTAACCATTGAAAAGGCAGATGCATTTGGGTTAGGGCTCAGGTGAGAAAATCAGGCATGAGGCATGGAGCCGCTGGATCACAACTGTATGTGCAATAGAAATGAGGACCAGATACAAGAATAATTTTTTTACTGATCCAACATGCTCTGAAGTTTTTCTGGAAGGGGAAGCACCTACGGGAACACAGTGACTATCTCATGGGTGATGTCCAGGAGACACAGCAATAAAAGAATCTGAGGAAGGAAAAACATGACATTTATGTCTTTTCAGATGCAATAATAATTTGTCTGAGAAAATAACTTTATTTTTAGATTGAACCATCCCAAGTTTATTTTATATATATTTTCCCCTGAATCACAAATATATGATCCGTGTTATATTTTACCTAAAAGCAACATAACTAAAAGCCCAATCCTGAAACTATGACAAATGTGTGTCTGATCGTTGGCCTCTCAACATGGGGATGATAGGGTTGGATGCCATCCCCTCTGCAGTACAATTTCTCAAACAACCATCCTTCTTCTACCAATGACCAGCCAGTCATTAAACCTAAATTATCAGAACATGGCAAGGTATTTCTGAAGTCCTTAAGTATCCATTATTATATTTACCAAGTTCTTCAAAATAGCACTGAGGCTAAGAAAAGAAAAATCTTTTCATGAGAGAGCCGATGAGGAAAGATCATTTTTGAGATGTACATTAAAGGTACCATATTTAATTCTTGGTATTTAAGTATCCAGCTGTCTGTCTAGCTCAAAACCTTAATAGTCCAGTAATTACATTGACTCCTCACGTCAGCTGTAGGACTTGCAAGCATACCTCCAAGTAGTTGTCAATGCTAGAGATTAGACCAATACCATTTTGATGGTAAGGAGAGATAAGAACAAAAGATTATCTAGTAGATTGGCTCATACTCTGCTCATCTTGTCCCTATCTCATCCCCTCTTCACCACTGTCCTTCTCTGCTATTTCCCCTATACAGGTCAAAGCTCCTGAAACATATTTATACTATTATCTGCTTTTTTTTTTTTTGTACTTTTTGGGTTTCGTTCTATATATAACTTAAAATTCACCATTGTAGTCATTTTTAAGTATAGAGAGTTCAGTGACCTTAAGTACATGCACATTCTTATGCAACCATCACCTCCATCCATCTTCAGGACCTTTTCATCTTCCCATGCTGAAACTGGATACCATTAAATAATAAGTCCCCATTCCTCTTCCCTCCCAGCCTCTGGCAGCCACCATTCTACTTTTTGTCCCTATGAATTTAACTACTTTAGGGTACCTTATGTAAGTGGAATCCTACAATATTTGTCTTTTATGTCTGGCTTATTTCATTTAGCGTAATGTCTTCAAGTTTCATCCACAGTATATCATGTATCTGAAGTATCTTTTTAATAATTTGAATACATGAAAAAAGCAATAGCTTGTGAACTTGTACCCTGTGGCCTAAAGTCCATTCAGAACCTCTTATGAGGGCAGCCTGGGTGGCTCGGCGGTTTAGCACTGCCTTCAGCCCAGGGCCTGATCCTGGAGACCTGGGATTGAGTCCCGCATTGGGCTCCCTGCATGGAGCCTGCTTCTCTCTCTGCCTGTGCCTCTGCCTCTCTCTCTGTCCCTCATGAATAAATAAATAAAAACTAAAAAAGGAAAATTAAAAAAAACCTCTTATGAGCATGCCAACATTTTGGAAACTGCAGATGCTCCCCGTAAGTATACTACTATTCTTACTGACTCTTCAAACTCTACAAATTAATAAAGAATGGCAGAAGTGGTACAAAAAATTAACATTACCAGGCATATATGTGTGTGTATGTGTGTGTGTGTGTGTGTGTGTGTATATATATATGTATATGTATGTATGTGTTGTGTGTATATATATATATACCAGACACACATATAATATACACCTACCAGACATATATATACAAATACTTATATATTACATATATTACTTATATATTACATATATGTTCATATATATGTATATATGTTATATATACATACACACGCTTAAATGTTATGTATATTAAACTTTGAGCAAGAAAGTTGAAAATAGGATTCATGGTCCTGAAACTGACATTTTGCTCCAAAAATATTGAAAAGAATCAAATGTTAGAGGCAATTTTCTGGGCCAGTAAGCATGCTTGAATCAGGTAGAGGTTTAAAACCTACCTACAAGGTCACTTCATTTCCTACCTAAACAGGAATGTTCTTAGAAATTCTTCCCTACATGCCTGTGATATTTAGTATTATGTGACAACTTGACTGGAGGAAGGGATGCTCAGATAGCTGGTGAAGTGTTTGTGGGTGTATCTGTGAGGCTGTTTCTGGAAGAAATTAGCATTTGAATAATCAAACTGAATATAGCAGATGACCACTCTCCAAGGTTGGTGGGCACCATCCAATTCCTTGAGGACCCAAACAGGAAAAAAAAAAAAAAGAAAAGAAAAAAAGGAAGAGGGAATTCACTCCCTCCCTGCTTGAGCTGAGACATCCCTTGGACATTGGTGCTGCTGGTCTTATGTTTTCAAATTCAGACTAGGACTTACATCATATGAGCCCCTGGTTCTGAGACCCATGGACTCAGACTGAATTATACCACTAGCTTTCCCCCAACTTATAGACAGCAAACCATGAAACATTTTGGCTGACATAACCAGATTAGCCAATTCTTATAATAAATCCCCTCTTATAAGGGCACCTGAGTGGCTCAGTGGTTGAGTGTCTGCCTTTGGCTCAGGTTGTGATCTCGGGGTCCTGGGATCTAGTTCCACATCAGGCTCCCTACAGGAAGCCTGCTTCTCCCTCTGCCTATGTCTCTGCCTCTCTCTGTGTGTCTCTCATGAATAAATAAATAAAATCTTAAAATATGAATCTCGTCTTATATACATCTATATAAATCCTATTGGCTCTGTTTCTCAGAAGAACCCTGATCAATACAATGCTTATACTATAAGCTGTAGGCAATACGTGCTAAGAGATCTCCTAGAGAAGCAAGAAATGGGGGATTCCAGTTTATGTCAGATGTGGTTTCTTTACATGTTTCCATCTGCTCATCCACTTGTAAGTGTGCAGTTCAACAATCAGAGGAGATGTTTCTTTTCCATGCTTCAGGGCACTTTTGGTGAATGTAGCCACCACAAAATTAAGCAGGCTTTTCCAGTACTCAAAAACCTTAGCAAGTAATGTAGAACAGTGGAAACAAGAGTAAAAGGGCTCTGGATTCAAACACCCTAATGAATACTTCTTATGTATGAACTGCCACTTCTCAGGCAAAATGAGAATTTGAGTACACTGGTACCATTTGTAAACTCAAGCTGTCATTTGTGTATTTCTCAAGAGCTAGCAGCTTCTTCAGTCATTCATGGGTGGCTCCTCTCCATATTTCAAAATGCTGGTTTGGAAGCCCCCGTTTTACTGTTACCCCTGTAAGTCTCTTTTTCTGAACATGAACCCAAAGGATGGATTTTTAACATTTTATTTGGATATGTTTGGTTACATGTTAATTTAACAAGTGTGTCTTCTGTTAGTTTAAAAATATTTTGGGAAAGAAATATACCACATATGGTTTAGAAAAAAAGTATAAGAAATCTAGTGATTGCCTGACCCAACCTCCGTGATAACCCCAAGTTCTGCTTACCAGAGGCCATCATGACATTCCTTCCATTTTAGTCGTTTGTTTTGTTTTAGTTTTAGGGTTTTTTTAAGATTTTATTTTTAAATAATGTATACACCCAATGTGGGGTTTGAACTTAACAGCCCTGAGATCCAGTTGCATGCTCTACTGACTGAACCAGCCAGACACCCCTCAGTTTTTTTATATATAGCCAAAAATATATGTATGCAGCTATAGCAATTTTAGGCATCTCCATCCTTGTATTTTCTGCTCTGTAGATAGAATTTAGCTCTATTACATAATCTGCCCACCTCCCTTATTTTCCCAATATGATTTTTCTGGCTATTTTTGGTTATATATGCAAATGGTCCTTACATTTTGTGATTTTCATCATTGCTTATTGGTAAGCCAAGACTTACATTAAGATTATCTTTTCTTTCCATTCCAGTTTTTGGTTTTCCCAAAGTTTCTTGTTGTCTTTCTCTTCTTTTTTAATGGCTTCTTTATAAATAATTTATTTTGTGAAGAGCTTATTATCTTGCAAGGTGACATGTATTTTTGTTTATCTCCACATTCCCTGCTACTTTTTGATGTCACGCAGGGTTTGGGAGAGTCCCTCAGCCTGTATATGTACCCCAGGCTTTACCAGATACACAGTTACTGGTTTTGCCTAAAATTCACCTTAAATGACAGTAATCACATACTGATAATGGAGTAGGACTTTGCAATCAAACATGGCCCATACAAGCCAAATCTGAAATTAGGATAGATTTGGATTTCTCTCCATTTCTGCCACTTCCTAACTGTGGTACACATGGTTTAACTCTCAAAGTTTTAATACCTGCACTTGTAAAATAATGTAATACCTCACAGAGTTGTTGGAATATAAGAGAATGACTATTCCGCTTAGCCTAGACAATGTCTGATTCCAGGAAATACTCATTTCACATTACCTACTATTGCTTGTGCTGATGTTTTTAAAGGACTTCTTCCAGTGCCTTCTCATTTAGTAATTCTAATTACTCCAGAAGCAAGGCAAATCTGGAGTCATCTTCATTTAGCAAGGAGGACTCTATTTCTGGCTACCAGGGCCATAGGGCATGCCACATAGTAGAAATGGGGACAGGTCTGGAATTCAAGGCAGAAAGTATAAAGCAGAGTATACAAGCCTGTTTGTTCTCAGGATGTGGACGGCTTAGGCTTGCATCCCATTTCAGCTGCTTCTTACCTGGGTGAACTTGGGAACTCCTTAACCTCACTGAGACTGTTTCCTTATCTGTATGGTGGGAATAATAATAGTCCTTACAACATAAATTACTGTGAAGAGAATACATGAGTTTTTACAGACAGAACAGTGTCTGACACAGTTAATCCTAGATAAGTATACTTGAAGCAGCATTTTTTGGTCCCTAGTGAGGTGCTATGCCACCACACCAGCCTGACACCAATGATCCCAGGTGCCCTTCACTTGTTTGCCAGTCCTTTGAATCTCTTCTAATTATCCCAGCTAATAAACCCCAAAATGGAGATGCCACATACAAGAGCTTTTAGGCTAGGCATGTGCTTATTAAAGCAGCACTAAGGTGGGGCAGAGAACTGTGGTGTTGCTAAAAGCAGCTCGAGGGCTGAGATGACTGTGAAGCTGTCAGAGTGTTGCTTTGGAGTCTGAGAATTTGGATTTCCTTCTGCTTCTTCTGTAACACAGCTTCCATATGAGAACATGTGGTGACCAAAACCATCCGTCAAAGCAGTGTTGTTTGCTCTGAATTTTGCAAGAAACTTTCAGAAACAGGAATTCTGGAGTCTGTTTACTCTCTTCCTCTAGGAGTTTAACTACACAGTAGCATAGAAGTAGTCCCACAAAGGAAATGTATATAACCTATTGTTTCCCAAATTTACTTGACTCAGGAACCATCCTTCATCCTGCAAATTTTTCACCTTTCAGAGAGCTGGTGTCCTCAGGAACACACTTTGGTTAATGTGTACTTAACCTAGCAGGTGAGCACTCACATGTGTGTTTAATAGTGAAAAAGTGAATAGGAAATAGTAGTTATTAAGTCTTGAAATGTCTAATAACCTGTAGCAGGGGTGCCTGGGTGGCTCAGTTAAGTGTCTGGCTTTTGGTTTCAGTTCACGTCATGATCTCAGGGTCATGAGACTGAGCCCCCACATCAGGTCCATACTCAGTGGGGATTCTGCATGAGATTCTCTCTTGCTGTCTCCTTTTGCCCCTCCCTAAAATAAATGGATCTTTTTTAAAAATTAAAAAAAAAACATGTAGCAAAATTTTCTATGCTGAATAATATCTACCAAAACATTTTGGAAGTTGGTCTGCTGGAACTGTAGAGAAGAATGAGGTATTCTGTGCCCTTACTTGCCATGAACGTGAAGCAGCAGTTGTCTTGTTTTCTACATGAGGTCTTTTTTTTTTTTTTTCTTTCTATGTGAGGTCTTGTCCTAGGTCCCAGCAGCCCTTTGGCCCTTGCTCAGTGGCAGAGTTCTGCTCAGTCAGAGAAAGGGTCTTTCTTGGAGAGACATGATAGGACCTCCAACTTTCCAGAATCTCATAGTTACCTTATTAGAGCTCACCATCCCCCATGCATATCTCTAGGGGAACAAGCTTCCTAAGAAGGACAAGGGTGGGGATGTCTGGTAACACACAGGGCAACGTTGCATTGTCTAGTGATTAAAAAGCAGGTGTTTTAAGGTTCTGAATCTCCAGCTTTGCCATTTTCTAACTTCTTAGCTTCTGTCTCTCCATGGAGATGTGATAATAACACCTTCTGCACAGAGCAGAGTTAACATAGCAGGCCTGAGCATATCTTAGAAAAACCAATTTACAAGGTTGGCCCTTGGGTGGCATCTGGGAGCTTGGATTTCAGGAGGATTCCCACCTCTCCCTGATAAGAATGGTTATGTGACTAAACTGTTTATGCAAACAATATTGTTTATGCTGAACCCCTACTTTTCATCTGGAGTCAGAAATTTTGGCATGGGCCAGGCAAAGAGTACCTATGTGACTAACACTGAATAAAATCCTCAGACATTGAGTCTATAACAAGCTTACCTGATAGACAGCATTTTTCATGTATTGTCACAATTCACTGCTAGACGAATTAATCACATCCTGTGTGAGTCCACAGGGAGAGGACCCCTGAAAGCTTATGCCTTGTTTCCTCCAGACTTGCCCAAGTGCCTTTTTCCTTTGCTGATTATGCATACATTCACTATAATAAATCACAGATGGAGTGCAACTGTATGCTAAGCTTCAGTGAGTTCTTCTAGCAAATGAAACTTCATAGTGGTCTTGAAACATCCACCTTCTGCCCCCACTGCCAACATAGGGTTATTGTGAGTTTTAAGTGTGAGTAGACACAATGGACCTTGAACACTATGCCAGCTATAGACTAAGCCTGGACACATCAGAGAGAAGAAACCAGATCTTGGATTTTTACAAGAGTCCCCTACCAAATATGTCTCTGCTTTATGGTGTAAAAAGCATCAGGACTCTTTCACCTGAGTGTGAGATTCCTCACTGCTGTCAGAGAAAATGGCCATCTCTAATGAATTATCACCATACACCATGGAGGTTCTCTCTCTACATTTAGTCAAATGTGACCTTCACAGAAACGTTGCTTGAAAATATAGGACTTTTTAATTTTCCTTTCTGGTTCCTTCCTTTATAACTCATTAACTCAGACTTACTAGATGTGTAACACTGTATATATAAGCATTTAAATTACAGTTGTATAGTATCACAGGATTCAGTGTCGATAAATTCAGCCACAGGTTTCCTCTCCACAACTGCCTTATTTTAGAACAAGAACAATATTCATTCATTGATATTTTCTTTTTTACATTTTCATTTGAATGGCATGGCAACCACTGAGACATGCACAGTCAGGAAGGGAATAGTAAAACATTTCTATTCTGGTGCTAAAAATATTTGACCTAGCATTTTCAGTGCTTGTTCATGTATGAATCCATGCAAAAGAATTATTCTCATGTGATTTTTCTAATAAAATTGCTACCTTGACTTTTAAAAATGGTCATAAAGTTTATTAAAACATCAAGGGGACTCAGCCAACACATGACCAAATTATATTTTCAAATTATTTTTGTTTTTGCTAAATAACACCAAGAGATAGTATATGTGTGTGTGTGTGTGTATATGTATGTATGTATGTGTATGTATATATATATATATATATATATATATATATATATATATATATATATACACACACACACACACTTACTTATTTGGCATAATTTCTTGGCCACTAAAACCTTCCAGGCCTTCATCCAGCCAGAGAGTGGCATCAAAATCAAGATTCCTCTGAATTAATGCAATTGTATAACAGCTAATGTAGTTACAGAGATTGGACATTATTACTTAAGACTTTGAAGCAGCTAAAGTAGAAAGAGAAAAATGATGGGCATCTGAAGATAAAAGGTATAGGATGATAAACAGGTCTTTGCTATTAGCATTTTCGGTGCCAAAATTTACTCCACTATGTAATGACTTAGAGTGACAGCTATTTATTGTATTCTGATTCTGAAGATGAGAACTTTGGGTCTAGCTTAGCCGCATGGTTCTTCTGCTGGTTTTGACTGGCTCATCTGGTAAATAGCCACTGGTCAGCTACATGGCCCTGCTACCAGGGTTGATAGTTGGTTGGGCTGATGGGCGGCTGGACCACATGGTGTGTCATCCTCCAGCAGGATGGCCTGGCCTTTTTCTCAAGCTGACTGCTGGTTCCAAGTGCAGCAAGAGAGCAAGGCCAACATACCAGATCATTTCATGCTTGTGTCATGGTTTCTTTTGACCCATTGGTGACAGTAAATTACATATTCAGGCCCAGAGTCATTTGAGAGAGACCCACTCAGGGGCATGAATGCTGGGTGGCATAAAACATCTGGGGGCCATTGCTGTGATCCTCTACCACAGCTGGACTCCTTTACTTATTTACATTTTACTTGGGTGTTCTCAAATGTTTAAAATCAGCTGACTTATATTTATTAACCATGTTATAGTAAGGTACTTGAAGATTTTTTTTTAATTGTGTTATGCTCTCTGAAGAAGAGAACACATCAAGGTGTTTTGAGCCCCCTGTTATCTTTTATTGATTTTTGTTTATCACCTTATATTAGTTTTCCAAATTAGTCTGAAGTAACAAGCAGGATGGATGGGAAAATGGGTTTTGATAGTGTCTGGGGAGTTAAAGGTGTGAAGAATCTGATCACTGTCAAGAGAATACATATCCATCCAGTGATATGGTCTATATGTGTCCCTCCAAAGCCCGTATGTTGAGCTCCTAACCCTCAAGGGGATAGCATTAGGAAGTGGGGCCTTTGGGAGATGACCAGGTCATGAAAGTAGAATCTCATGAATGGAATGAGTGTCATTATTAGAAGAGGCCAGCGAGAGCTCCCTTTTCCCGTCAAACATGGGAAGTTCCAGCAAAAAGCTGGAACCAGCACCATCCAGCACTGTCTAGGTACTCACTAGACACCAAACCTGCCAGAGCCTTGATCTTGGAATTTCCAGAATCCAGAACTATAAAAAAGAACTGTTGTTTATAAACCACCCAGTCCTGGGTATTTTGTTATGACAGCCCCATAAACTAGTAGACCTCAGCAGAGGATGGAATAGCAACTTGAGAAAACTTGAAGGCAGCAGGAAGACTCTCTTTGCCAAGCAGTGATAACTGGTTAAAAGATGAAACAGTTAAAAGGGAGAGGGCAAGGGAAGATGTTATCTATGGAGCTCCTACCCCAGGTACTGGTCACTGAATAAATGTATTGTGCTTGTGATTTTAGTCCATCAGCAAATATTTCTTGAGCCCTACTATCCCAGGCACTGGCCCACAGTAGTGAACAAGCCAACAGTATCCCTTCTCTGGTGGATCTTCCATTCTAGTAGGCGACACAGACACCAAGCATGCCGTTACACCTAATTAACTGACAGCAAGTGGATATGTGCTGAGAAAACTATGTATATAGAGCTGTACAAGTATATCACCCACCCCTTCAAGCCTAAGGGCTGAGATGAGGCTTCTCCACCAAAGCAACATCAAAGCCAAACCATTATCATGTATAGTGCCTGCAGCAGTGTTGTCAGGATTCCCCTAATGATCATGATTGTCCTACTCACAATAAATTGAGAGAGGGAAAAGCAGTCACACCCAAGATTATAGTGAGTAGGTGAATCAGCCTGGGATTCAAATCCAGGTGGTCTTACTATTTTCAATACCATGAAGCAACACGGTGACTATTTTACTTATTTTCTAGAGGTATCCTGGTCACAGACATGTTTTAATTAGGTAAACTACATTGTTTCAAACAGGCAAAATACATTGTACAAAATCCTAAATATAAAAGTGGCTTTGTCCCCCTGCCGGCTCCCTTCTCTTCCTCTGCAGGCAATGCCAGTCAAGTTTCCTGTGTATTTGTTCACAGATCTATTTAATATTTGCAGTGCTTACTTTGTGCCAGGTGCTTTTCAGAGTGTTTTACAAATGTTTACTTATTTAATACTAATAATAATTGTATGTGGTGAATATGATTATTAACCCCACTTTTCATATATATATTTGTCCAAAGGTTTTTAGATTTTAAGTGCACACCAAACTTTGATGTGCTTCTCCCTGTGCATTAGTCAGTTTTTGCTTTGCTAATACCACATAACAAGTCAGGAATCTTAGTGGCTTAATTATAAACATTGTTTTCTTAGAATCACCTGTGGCTCAGCTGGGCATGGCTCCAGACTAGAGGTTGGATTTGGGTCTGCTTCATGCATCTCTCCTTTCAGGATCCAGGCTGAGGGAGTATCATCCACAAAACAGATCTTCTTGCCAAGTGGCAGAAACACAAGGAGGAAAGTGGAAACACACAGTATCTTCCAGACCCTCCACCCTGGACTGTACAGTCCATACTGAAGCAGGTCACATAGCCAAATCCAAAATCAGTGGGGCAGGGAACTATATTCCGCATGGTAAGTTCAAGGAGAAAAATTAGGAATGAAATATCTAATTTACATATCCTGAAAATCCAACTTTCATCTTTTGCAGCTGATACATAGAGGAATAATTGAAAAGATAGAAGTACAAATGAATAATTTTCCTATAGTCTTCTGTCATCAAGATCTAAACAGCAATCTCTTTTCTGTTTGCATTTCCCAGGTTTGCATCATGTTTGGAAAGAAAAAGAAAAAGATTGAAATATCTGGTCCCTCTAACTTTGAACACAGGGTTCATACTGGCTTTGATCCACAAGAACAGAAGTTTACGGGCCTCCCCCAGCAGTGGCACAGCCTGTTAGCAGACACGGCCAACAGGCCGAAGCCCATGGTAGACCCCTCCTGCATCACACCCATCCAGCTGGCGCCTATGAAGGTATGGCGAGGATTCTGTCTTAAGTTGGCTCAAGAAGCATGTTCTCTCCTTTGATGCAGTGCACCATCTTTACAGGCAAGCTAGAAAAATGCCTAAATCATGCACTTGTTTTTAAATATCCAGTGATGATCTGCACTTCTTCTTCAATGATTATAATGTTCACCACTTATTGTAAATTGCAGCACATGAAAAGGAACCTCAGCTTTCAAGTGTGAGATTTTTTTTAAAAAATCAAACACATAAAATGCAATCACAAAGTAGAAAAGTCTCATTTCTACTTTAAAATGGTGTTTGCTAGTCTTCATACTGAAGAATATTATTTACCCCCTCTGGTAAGTGTTGGCGATAATCTCTGATTAAATAGGCAACCTTTACATGTTTTGCATTTGCCCTCAGATGCTCATTACATTAGCTCATTACATTAGCAGACATCTGAGCTATGAATACCTTTTTCTGTGTAAACATGAATATTGACTACATTGTATTTAAGTGTTTAGGCAAAACAAAAGTGGTTGCATTTTTAGAGAATGCAAAGAAAGATGCCTAGCTGATAAGTTACAGGAAAGTCTTATAAAAAATATCATGTGAACTTAGAATTGTGATTCCATCATTCATGCATAGTCTTGGTCAATCTATTCTGGTTTTGTCCTGTTTTGTTTTCTATTCTGGTATTGAACAGGTAGGTGTGTTCAACCCAAAGATAATTACAAATTCTTCTCTGTATTTTGTGAATTTGATTTTCTGATAAGATTCTGAAGCTTTTCAGGCCAGCTAAAATGTAGAATACTCAAAAGATGGATATTTGAGAAGATATATCCTTAGGACAAAAAGGAACCCCCGATTTAAAGCAGGTATTGATTGATATTTATTAGAAACTGACCAATTAACCGATTCTGCTTGACATTAGGCAATATCCTATTATTGAATAGGGTTTTCTCCTAAGAGAAGGCTAATTCTTCACTAATGAGTAAATAATATGGTGGGCAATATCTAATAAGAAGTTGAGATTAGAAAGAATTTGCTTTTTATTTATGTTTATTTTTCTCCTATCCCAAGTTTTTATAAAACTCAGACAATGGAATGTGTATTGTGCCCAGAAAAATTCTCTGCCATTGATCCCCATGGTGAAGGAAAAATGCCCAAGTAAAGCACAATTAATGAGTGTGGTTATCATTTGATGAGGAACATTCTAGAAGGAGGCAGAGTCTTAGTGTAGCATCCTAGCTGAAGGCCCAGGACATGTGCTGTCTCATTAGAGAGTGTGTTTATTATTGGATAAGGACAGAGATCGTTTATGCACTCATCTAGGTGGTTCTTCACTCATCTAGCAGGTCCTGGCTGGCACTGAAGGAGGAAGCTCCTATCTCAGTGATAATCCACCACGCTTGGTGGATGTAGGACTTAACAGGACTTCTAATTTACTTCTTCCATTTGTCAGAAGGGCTGGCTCATTATCCTCCCTGACAGAATTTGTCAGCCCCATCATGAGTCAGAGCAAGGTTTCCTAACTGCTGAGCTCCTGAGCCCCAGGATTCTCATAGTCACTGTATGGGCTTTCTAGCCCTGATGCCCCAAAAGTGAACCTCCAGCCTGTAGGAAATGAAAATATGTGTTGTAGACACTTGAATACAAACCACAAGATAACTAGAAAATACATCTCCAGTATAGACCTACGCCTGAATTTTGCCTGTGAGAAAGAAAATAAATACAGGTGAGGAGTGATAAAACGATAGCCAGTGAGGTTGAATTTTTCCCAGAAAGAGTAGAGTTAATCAAACGCTTTTTAACTGAAGGATACCCAATAAATCCATACTTGATACTCTCACCAACTCATTTGGATTGATCCTCTCCTCCAGATCCTATGAGTGAAATTAGCACTGTTGGACCATATCAGTGGTCCAAGAGAATCCTGCTGACTCCACCAGCCTCTCTAGAATAAGGAAAATAAAAGGCTCAAGAGGTCAAAGTATGCCATGTGGTTTGGATGATCCCACATTTTGGAAATGCCTTCTCTGGAGAAGTCTTCCCTATTTTTAACATATTATAAATCATGCAGAATATATTTCACAAGTCAGAACAATCCTTGAAATAAGCTCTGAAGGAATTGGCAAAGGAGTGAAAGGAGTTGTGCAGACTTAAAACCATTTTGACAAAATTATTTAAAGTAGAATCAACAATTTTAATTTCTTCAGGTTGTCCTTTAAAGGGGACAAAGAAAAATAAGAGATCATGACATGAAATCAGTAAATGGGAGAAGCCTATAAGTGCCTTGTGTTATGGCAAAGTGCCGTTTCTCAGGCATCTGTTAGTAAGCTTCAGGCGGGCTGGTTCTGAATGGAAATTCACCATTGTAATGAACTCTTCTCTGATTAGAATTTCAACTGTTCCTATTCAGAATTTTCTTTAAATTGCATGTCACTCTTACCAGGACACCCTCGTTCTATGTAATTTATTGAGGTCAGTGTTTCTCAAACAATATAGTCCATAAAAGTCACCTGGAGGGCTCGATCTGGAGGGCAAGATTTCTGGGCCCATCCCCAGAGTTTATGATTCAGCAGGACTGGGATGGGGTCAGAAATTTGCATTTCTAATAAGTTACCAGGTGATGCTGATGCTGCTGGTCTGGAAACCACACTTTGAGAACTTTGATTTAGGCAATTATAAAGGACTGTATCCACGTACACTATAATCAATACAGGTTGATGCTGGCCAGGATTTCCAAACACTCAGAAATGTAACCAGAAACCACAGGTTAGTTCAGACTTGTGTCAAAAGTTAAAGTTCATGTACTTAAGCCAAAGGCATGTAGGCAAACTGATAAAACTTAACACTCAGAGGTGGAGAGTGCAGGAAGATCCTTTAAAACACTTGGCAAGTATCTTCAAGAAACTCCTTTTCCCATCTAACATCATTCTGTCCACAAAACATCATAAGCAATATTACCAAAAGTACTTCCAAATTAGATGCATTTATAAAATGGCAGGTCGAAGGGTCACATTGTTATTGGCCCTTGCTTCTCAGACTCGGGCTTTCATCAGAATCTTTTGAGGAGTTTGTTACAACCCAGACTCCTCAGCCCCAACCTAGAGATTCAGATTCAGTAGGTTCTGGGGTGGGCCTAGTGGTTTTTGTGTTTAACAAGCCTTCAGATGAAGCTGATGCTCCTGAGTAGGAGGGAGGGGCACAATATTAAAAAGTCTTTATAACTTCTACCTAAAGTAAACAGAGCATATTTTAATATTTGCTTCATGGGTTTTTTCAGTTTCAGGTAGAGGTATAGAAATAATAGTATTTGGCATATTGAAATTTTATTAAATTATGTCATATAATTTTCTTCAACTTTTTGCCTATCATTGTTTTGAGATTAATTTCTAAATAAACTCATTTTCTACATATCAATATGATTTGAGTTTGTTGGGGTTTTTTTCTTTTGTGTGTGTGTGTGTGTGTGTGTATGTGTGTGTGTGTGTGTTTATCCATTTCTCTACTAAGGGATACTGGCAAATGCTTGCTATTTATAAATAATATTGTCATAAACATCCATGTTCATGTCTCCTTGGGTACATGATGAGAAGTTTTCTTGTAGCAGTTCTCAAAGTGTGGTCTAAATTCCTCTCTTGAAGGGAATCTGCAAAATCAAACCTATTTTCATACTACGAAGGGGTCATTTGCATTTTCTGCTCTCACTCTCTCCTAAGTATACAATGGAGTTTCCTAGAAGCTACATGATGTGTCTTGACATCATTGGTCCAAAAACTATGTGCTTTATATTCTTATGTTTAAAATGTTTCTCAATTTTAATGTCAAATACAGTAAACGTTGATATATAAAACATAAACCAAAGTATTTTGGAGTCTGTCCTCAATAATTATAAGAGATTCTTGAGATCAAAGAGTTGAGAACCACTGTGTTTGGACTGACATCAAATTTTATTATATGTGTCCCTACAATTTGCTCCTCACACTCTACTGATGGTTTGGGGGTGGGGTTTTTTTAAAATAGAGATTTTTGTCTTCTCTAGCTGGCTGATACTCTTCTTGTCTCTCTATCCATCTCAGATTATTCAATGTAATGCTCCCTCCAGTTTAGTGTCACAGAATATAATTTGTCTAAACCAGGAATTTCAACATCAATGAAAATCCCTACATCCTTGCTCACCATCCCCTTCTCTAATTTATCTTTCATCAAATCCTTTCTGACAGTCTCCTTTTTATCTTTTCAAGTTTGAAGATGCACAGAAAATCCCAAAGCAAAATTGCTATGCCTGGGTTTGCTTTGTCTTTGTCATCTTTGGTGTTTTATAGTCTTCTGAAGTGAGGTTCTTCTTCCTCATTTACCCCCTACCCTTGGCCATCACATCAAAAACCACCTTACTCTCAGAAACAGGGAAAATCAAGAATGGTAAATGCTCAGGTCTGGACACCCTGTTCTTGAGGACTTGTGCCACTGTTTTGTATTCTCCCCTAGTAGAGCTTGTGTAGAAAGCTCATCAAAGAATGCTTCCAACATGATTACTCTGTAATTCTCCACTCTCTTTTCATGATTCACAATTTCACATTCAGGATTTATGCCTTTAGAGCCATGTCATCCTTAGTTTAGTTCTGTTTCCATGGGATTCACCATTTCCTTGAAGAGTTTTGTGATCAACTTTCTTGAAATACAAGGCAACTCTCTGACATTTTCTGGCATTTATTTCCTTTTGACACAAGGGAATAGTGTCTCCCAAGGATCCTTCTCATTTCCACATCACTGATGGGCTCTTTCTCACTGGTCAGAATTAAATTTGGAGGGATAATTTCTTTTAGTGCTGCCTCCACCTTCTGAGAGTTGTAACAAAGGGGTTCATACTGGACATCAGATGGTTGTGCTCCTACCTGGATGATACCTGCAGCAATTCTGAGAGCTGAAGGCTGCCCCATCATGACTTCTTTCGCCCTCATGCCTGTTTCATGTCTTCTAACATGAAAGCCTCATACGCCATCAGCTGTACTGAGTGGCTCTGGCCCTTTTATTTTCATCCCAATATTTTCCACTGGATGCCCTCTTAAAGCTCATAGATTCCCCATAATTTTCTTCTTAAGTCCCTGTGACTGTACATTTTCTTCCTTTTAGATCTGATTCTAATAAAATATTTTATTGAACATAGAAGCACCTTTCTTACAACATGAAATTCAATGCCCTGGTGTTCACCCAGCTGGACACTTAGAAATGGAAAACAGGAGAGCCCAGGGAGTCAGCACACTGGAATAGAGGTCCAGGATCTGCCAATTCACAAACTGCGTGGCTTTAGATAAGTGGCTTATAGACCTCTTTGAAAAGAAGTCTCTTTATCTGTAAAATGAGGGTGCTAACATTTCTCTTTCAAGCTTATATGGCCAGATCCTAATTGTCTAGGAACTTTGGTGGGTGGAGAAGAATACATTCTGTTGTTTGTACATTAGATTAATAATGTCATAAAATTACAGATCTGTTAAGCAGGTTTTTTAGAAAAATATCCCTTACTATTAAATTAATTCTGCCAGTCAAATTATATATTTAGATATTCATCAAATCTCCCAAGCATTTCAAGAAAATCAAGTTTTCTTGGTTGCTTCAACCATAAACACTTTTTTAAAAAAGAGTAAATGCACATAAACGAAACAGTAAATAACATAAGATAAAAACAGGGAAGCAAACCATAAGAAACTCTTAACTATAGGGAATAAACCAAGGGTTGCTGGAGGGGAGGTGGGGGGCGGGACGATGGGTAAGTGGGTGATGGGCATTAAGGAAGACACTGGTTGTGTTGACAACTGAGTATTATATGCAAGGGATGAATTACTAAATTTTACTCCTAATACTAATACTACACCATATGTTAGCTAACCTGAATTTAAATAGAATCTCAAAAGAGGAAAAAAAGACATAAAATATCACAAGATCATGAAATGTATTGTTAACACCAATACTTGAGCTTCCTATAAAAAATATTGATAGTGCCATTATTAAGAATATACCCAGTATTGTCAACCTTTGTTTATTAACTCAAAGCCAGTTCTGAGATCTGTATCTTTAAAACCCACCGGATGCAGAAAATTTTACATTAATTCACTCATTCATTCATTTATTGAATGCTCACTCTGTGCCAGGCATTATTCTGGGTGAGGAGTTGCCTATGTGAATAAGAAGCACCAGGTGCCTAGTCTGGGGAGCTTGAATTTTCATGGGAAGCAGATAATGATCATTTAAATAAGTAAGCAACACAGTCTCAGTAGCAGTAAATGTGATGAATATCAAACATAATAATATAAAGGAACTGAGGATTTGGGGAAGCTATTTGGAGTCTTTGAGTAGAGTCCTTTTGGGAAGGTATCAAGTGAACCAGGAGAAGCCCAGAAGGATAGAAATTCACAGATGGAAGGAAAAACCAGTGCAAAGGCCCTGGGAACAAGCATAGAGATTTTAAAGGGCAAACAGATTCCCATGGGACTGGAGCACAGTGATTCAAGGAGAAGAATGGGAGTTGTGGTCAGATGGGTAACAGAGTCTGGATGGTGTTAGGGCTTTTGAAAGCCACAGTCAGGAGTTTGCCATTGGTTAAACCACCATGCATGAAGGACTCCAGTCTCAGATAAGGAATTGTTCTATTATGAGATGAATTGATTTGTTTAAAAGTCAGATCCAATTTAAAGTGTGCCAACTCTACTGATTTGATAGGCCATCCGGCAGGTTTTAGGGACATTATTAATTAAATGACTATGAAGAGTTGAGATTCAGAGAGTCCTTCTGACCATATGATTGTGACAAACCTTCCTAGAGAAGAAATTGTGTGTTCTAAAGATTTTTTTTTTTTTTGAAAAGGGAAATGTTATCAGAACATGAAATCTGGGGATGCCTGGCTGGCTCAGCGGTTGAGCATCTGCCTTCAGCCCAGGGCATGATCCTGAAATCCCGGGATTGAGTCCCACGTCAGGCTCCCTGGAGGGAGCCTGCTTGTTTCTCTCTGCCTCTCTCTCTCTCTCTCTGTGTCTCTCATGAATAAACAAATAAAATCTTAAAAAAAAATTAAAAAAGAAAATGAAATCTTTTGGGCAGATTACCTGTATTTTAAAGCTTCTCATCAAAATCACCACCTGCAAAGACCTACAGCAGTGTCTGTTGACTGAAACCAAGGCATTTACTAGGAGAATGGGTTATTAATCCTTTGCTGAAGTTATCACTAGTTTCTCCACACTTGCAAAAACAGTGAGGACAACAATTCTTCTGGTTCCTTTTGCATTCTAGAATTCCTCCTTCCATTTTCAGTATGCTTACTCAGCCTTCCTACAGCCACAGAGACTGTGGAAAAAAACATCACACTGGCTTGCCTAAAGTCAGGGGATTTGGGCACGATATACCCTTTGTTCCAAAGGAGTAGACAAAGCCAAGACCAAAACCAAATGTATTGTATGCCTTCATTTCTATGATCCAGTCATTTCTGAAAGCTTTTAAAAGCAGTTTTCCCTTGTATCAATGAGGTTAGTACTTGATGAATCCCATGCCTACCCCCGTCAAAAAAGTAAAACCCATCATTAACCACTTATAAGTACTGGTACCTATTTCTTCTTTTACTGCAGTGTTTTACTGAAGCTACCTTTACATTACCTTTACCAGGTGGAGCAGCCATAAACTCAGATGGCCTAGTTGTTACTCTAGAAACAGCAAAGCCTGATGTTTTCCAAGGAGAGGGATCCCTTGAAGGAAAGTGATCACCACAGGTACTCACCCCTTCTTTCCTAAAGGAGGAAATTAGCCTCGCTCCTCTTCCAGGCCTCTGGGTTGTTCTTCTCATACCCAGGCAATTCTGTAACCACAATCAAGAGGATCCCACACCTGCAAATCACTGAAACAAAGCACAAAATGACTGGACTTCCCTATTCTATGATCCTGGAACTTGGGAGATGGATTCTAGGCTTCCAGTTAAGATTGGACCACTGAGACCTCATGAAAGAATGGTCACAGTCACTCCCTCTCAAGAGTTTAGTATCTGCAGTCACCCTCAAGACCAAGGTAGACATAAATAGAATGTACCATGTATTAAATAATTGTCAATAGTGGGTTGTATTGGAAAGTAATCTATGACTAATGGATGGTTAGGTCTATTCCTGAATGGCTCCTGCATGTTTGCCAGCGTCCCTGCAGTGACTGGTTCTCCTCTAAGTCTGGAGGGGAGGTAGAGCAGCTCCCACATAGTGACAGGATACAGGCAGGGGTTCTGTGTCCACCTCGTTGTGATTATTTGATCCCAGGGCTAGTGCTATAGCAGATGCTGGTGTGAGGCAAAGCAGGCATCAAACTTATGGTAATCTGTGGATTTTGCAGAAATATCCTAAGAAACAGGCTGGACCTTTACCAAACACTGGAGATGTTTGTACAGAGTACAAAATCTTTAATATTATTTTGTGATGATCTCATAATAACCATTGAATAGTTTGAATTCAGTTGTGTAGATGATGGAGCCAGTTGTATAGATAAAGAAACTCATGTTCTACTCCAAGTGGGTGCTGAGCCCCATCCTTGTTTCCAGGTAGATTTGTGGGTGGTTGGTGGGTGAAGCCTCTCAGTTTGGGAGTCTGGGTTGAAGACAGTTTAAGGAGAAAGAGACAGGGCCAAGACTGTAGGCCGGGGTGGCTGGGGCGTTACCTGGCCTGGATAAAAGGAGAGTCTGGATTCAGGGTCAAATTTGACAGGGCTAGAGATCATGGGGAGATGAGAAGCCCTGGGGGAGGCATCAAGGAGACCTGAGGGATGGGGGACTACAAATCCTTCAGTCCAACCTCTAAAGTGTTAGAGAATCCCGCCCACAGGCAGCGTGAGAGGTAACATTTCCTTCTCCTGCATTGGGAATCAGAGGGGTTCGTTAATTTAGAGATGCTGAGTTCATTCCTCAAACCAGTGCTCCAGAATTTAGGCCAAAGTTTTGGACTCCCTGAGAGGTCAAAGAGAATTACCTCTTTCTTGGAGAGGACCGTGATTGATCAATTTGTAAAATCCACCCAATTTCTAAGTCAAACATGATGCTAATATCAGAGACTCAGCTGCATTTGACCGTTCCATGCCCTTTTTCTCTTCCTCCTCTACTCTTATTTCCAAATGGGTTAATGATTACTTTGCATACCCCTCACCTCCAAGTTATTTGCTTTTGATTAGAGGACCATAACAAAAGACAATAATTCCAAGGAGAGAACCTTATCATGCAGTATCAGGTGAGTAGAGTAGTGAGCCAGAGAAATTTTCTAGTTTGTTTCAAGTAGCACAGGAAAGATTGGCCTAGAGGAGGTTGGAAAAAAAAAAAAAAAAAAAAAAAAACAACAACCACAAAAAACAAAGAAAAAACAAAACATAACAAAACAAACCATAATCAGAGATGTCAGTAATTGATCATAGCTCTGATCAAGCACGGCACATGTTGCATAGGTGCTTCACATAGAACATCTGTGGTGAACTGAATTATTAAATTCAGTTCTTCATTCCTCTTGCCACAGCCTCATGGAGGACTAGGTACTCCCACATGCCTTGATTTTGGATTTGCCCATGTGACTTGCTTTGGCCAATCAGGGAATGTGAACAAAGGCTTGAAAGGTACAACTTAGCATTGCCTTTGTGCTTTTGCCATCACCGTAAGAAGTACATGCCTTGGGTAGCTGGGGGAAGGCAGAAGAGGTAATAGCACATGGAGCAGAATCACCCTTAATCTCTATAGCTTGAAGGGGTTACTCCAGCCCCAGACACACTGTATGACACCAAGTGTGGAGTGGTTTGTCACACAGCATTATTGGACAACTGATAATACCGTCTCACTTAGCCTTCATACCAGCTTTTCAAATGAGTGGTTTTTACTCATTTAGGTGAGGAAAACAAGACTCATCAAGGCTAAAGAACTTGCTAAAGGTCCCACAGCTAGCCCAGATTCAAACCCCAAACCTGTCAGACCCAAAACCCATGCTGTAACCACCATACAACCCTGCTTCCTGATGATAAGGGTGTGTTTAGGCATGAACAGGTGTTGCAGGCATAAATGATGCTAAGTCAAAAAATTACTTCCTTCTTATTTAGTCCTTGCCGTTTCACCTAACAGATGATGCCTCTGAGACCCAGGTAGGTAAAGTGATTTTTCCAAGGTCACAGAACAGGTTAATTCTAGATGACAGATATTGTTTTTGAGTAGAAGTGATGCTTATGATTCAAGCATTTAGAGAGCCTAGATACAGCCCACAAACTAGCACTGCCTTGAGAATCTGAAAGGCTATCATTTAAGTGCCTGCCTCCTTGTGATTTCTCATTACTGCCATATGACTCTACTTTCTAGTTGCAGAGTGCTCAGTGCCCTTTGCAGGGTCTTTAATTCACAAGGTTTATCAGGTGATTTAGGCAGAATACTTAAACAGGAAATGTCAGTGCGAGTGTGCACCAAGAACCAAATGAGTACACATCCAGATGTGTGCCTCTCACTCTCTCCAAGACAGCCTTGCTACTCTGTGAGCTGATCATGTCGAGGTCAAACCATGGAACCCTCCAATCACAAGCCTCTCTCTCCAGACTTGTGTTGGTTTCCCACTGAGTGACCTACTCTCCACTCCTGACGGCTGAACTCAACAAATGAGGGTGGTTGTGCTTTGATAACTGAAAAATTCTATATAAAGGAAGATGATATTCTCAGGAATGCCTTATTTGCCCCAGCTCTTCTCGCCTGGCAGAGGTGACCTAACTGAAAATAATCCTTCTAAATCAAAAGAAAAAAGCATGTGGCTCTCTGTAACTCCCACACATGCTTGGAACTTGAAAGATTTAATTTTATCTCTCATTTAACATCTTCTAGAAATTGGGGCACTGAAATGGCAGCTGCAGGCTTCTTTGGGGACATGTCAAATCCTACAGTTTTTCTCATTCTGTTAAGTCATTTTAAATGGAACAATTATATCGCTGACTCTATTTGAACCAGTGATAAAACAGTTTATCAATGCTTGGATCATTTCTAAGCAGCACACCACTATCCAACTTATTGGATCTACTACTGTTAGCTATAAGGTTAAGATTTCAATACGAAAGCTTTGCCCAAGTTGGTACTCGTCTAAGTGTTTTTTGTCATGACACAATCTATCACCTGTGGAACATCTTTGTATTAGCTTTCTCTTGCTGCATAACAAATTACCACAAACATAATCACTTAAAAGAACAGACATTTATTCTCTCTGTTTTTGTGTCTGGAGTCCAGGACATGACTGAACTGGGCTCTCTGCTCAAGCTTTTACAAGGCTGCTGTCAGGAGGTCAGCAGGGCTTCACTGCCATCTGGAGGCAAGAATCTACTTGCGAGCTCATTGAGGCTGTTGGCAAAAATCATCTCTTTGTATTTATAGAACTCGTGGCAGCGTGTTTCTTCAAAGACAACAGGAGAGCAGAGCTACTCTGCTTTCAATCTTATGTATATATCATAAAATAATCATGAGGCTGTATCCCTCCCTGTTGCCATATCATGTAACATCACCATGGGAGTGACATTCCATCATCTTTGCCATATAATATAGCACAGCTGTGGAAGTGACATCTGATTCCCATTGCCATGTTCTGTTGGTTATAAGCAAGCCACAGGTCCTGTCCGCACTCACAGAGAAGGAATCAGACAAAGGTATGAGCACCAAGAGGTTGGAATCATTGGTTGTGGGGGGGTCACCCTGGGATTCATCCACTTTTGTCCCCAATATCCCTCCCACATGTAGAGTGCATTCACCCTAGCCCTGGTTCTCAAAGTCTTTTCCCATTATAGTGTCATCTAAAGTTAGCATGGGATAGGGTATGGATAAAGCACTTGGGTGCAATCTATTAAGTACAGCTACTGGGGCTGAATTTTTCTCCAGGTGTGGACTTCTGAAACTAAAAGACATCTATGCACATTCCGCTCTCCTCACCACCCGCCCTCTTCCTCCCAACTTATGATGGTGGCAAAGGATAATAGCTATAGACATCCCAGTTCAAACAGGGGAAATGAAAATTAGAAGGAATCACTGGCCCAAAGCTGTTCTGAAATCCAGCCTAGCAAATGTTGGGAGTTCTTCGATTAGGTTTTAAGGCTTTGAGATAATCCTCTGTGGCTCAACTCCACCCATGAAAGCCTGTGTTTTAACAGAAACATTTTATCAAGCCTGCCTTCTCCTGCCAGTAGAATTTAGGGAGTCTGAAAATCCCCTTTTCTGTTATTTATTTGACCCTTGGTCCAAGCTAGCAGTATTTCTATAGAAATAGTTTCTCAAGAACTTTGTAGACTTTGTATGGATTTCACTGTGGTTCGTTCCATTCAACAAAAACTCTATCCACAGATATTTTTAAGATAAGCCCTCCTATACTTTGGCCTCCTGCTAAGATAGCTGAGGGACAGTGCCTTTAAGCTCCCTAGAGGTTCTCTGGTTTGATTGAGAAGATCTGTGGGCCATACCTTTAATTTCTCTACAAGGCTCTTTGTGTGATTGCATATTCTGACCTTTGAGTTTTCTCTGTTTTTAACAGAGTTCTATAGATATATTTCAGCCTTTTCTCTGGAGCATGCTTTTCCAGGAGTCCAGCTCTGCACTTTTTCTCTTTGCCATCTAGAGAGGCTTAGAACTTTTTAAGACCCGGGATTCTGGTTCCTTTTTTTTTTTTTTTAAGTTCTTTTCTCTTGCATTTTACTGTAAGTGGAAAGACTTCAGGCAGCACCTTTCTCACTTTCCTTGGAAATCTCCTTTAATCTGTCACCAAGTTTATCACCTACAGCTTCTGCTTTCCACATAACTCCAGAAGACGATTTTATCAAACTTTCTGCCACTGCATAACAAGTTTCCAGTTTCTTCAGTTTCCAGTAACATTTTTCACTTGCCCCTGAGCCCTCATAGTCAGCATCCCCAAAGCCCAGATTCCTACTAAGAGTCCGTTCGTGGCAGTTCAGACTTTACCTACCACATTCCTCAAAGTTCCCCCAACCTCCCCTCATTTTCTGGTTACAAACCCAATGTGTTATTATGGACTGAACTGTGTCCTACCAAAATCCTTACTTTGAAGCCCTGCCACTGTGAGTGCATATGGAGATGGGGCCTTTAAGGATGTCATTAAGGATAAATGAGGTCTTAAGGGTGGGCCCTGATCTAATAGAACTAGTATCCATGTAAGGAGAGGAAGAGACTCCAGGGGCATGCAGGCACAGAGGGAAGGACCAGGTGAGGGCACAGAAGGAGGTCATCTGCAAGCTGAAGACAGAGGCTTCAGAAGAAAGAACCATGCCGACACCTTGAGCTCTGATTTCTAGCCTCCAGAACTGTGAGAAATAAATTTCTGTTGTTTAAGCCACTTCATCTGTGGTGCTTGTCATGGCAGCCCAAGTAAACTGATACACATATTTTTAAGTATTTGTTACAGCAGCACCCTAATTCCAGGTATCAAAGTCTGCATTAGTTTTGTATTGCTGTGTAATAAATTACCATGAACTCAACAGCTTAAAATAACACATATTTATTAATATCCTCCCAGTTTTCATAGGTCAGGAGCTGGGCACAGCTTAGCTGGATCCTCTGCTCAGGGTCTCCTAAGATGGAGATCAAGGTGTCAGCTGTCCTGCTGTCTCATCTGAGGGCCCAACTAGGGAAGTGTCTGCTTTAAAGCCCATGTAGGCTGTTGGCAGAATTCATTTCCTTGTGGCTCTGATGGGAATGGAGTACCCAGACCACTAAAGAAGAAAAGTCAGGAAAGGGTGTTAAGGAACAGGTAACTGCTGTGGGCACCTGGGCTCTGGGGATGGCCTGAGAGTCTCTGTAGAACACACCTCAGAGCTGCCCCATCAAGGAAGCTAAGGCAACTCTCCACCAACTTAAATCCCAAGTTTAATCTTGGATTTTGAAAACAAACAGTCATATATTCATGCCTAGTGGAAGGACACCCCTAATTAAGGAAATTTACAAAGAAGAAGTGACAGTGCCTTGCTTAAGAGCCCTCTGGGGGCCAGACTATCCAAAATCATTCCAAAATCTTGGTTCTACCAATTCCACATATTTGACCTTGTACAAATTCCCCAACTCTCTGAGTTTGTTTCCTCATCTGTTACAAGTGGATATAATAGCTCTCCCTCATAGGTCTAGTGTGAGGATTCAGCAGTCTAATAGATTTAAAATATTAGCAGACAATAAAGTGAAACAAACTCAATTATCACAAGTACAGAGTATAATGAAAATTGCCCCCCCCCTTTTTTTTCGAGGACAGCAATGTCTGTTTTCCGTCACAGTTCATAAAGTTCATAAAGTCTCAATGTTATAGGTAACTCTCTAGGGTATTGAAAAGGTGAATTCTCAGGTGTTGGTCAGGTTTTTTTTCAAGATATATTTATTTATTTGAGGGGGAAGGGGCAGAGGAAGAAAGAGAAAACTCAAGCAGACTCCCCATTGAGCACAGAGCCAATGTGGGGATCTATCCCATTGACCCAGGAGAGATCATGACCCGAGCTGAAACAAGGATTGGTCAGTTTTAACAGCAAAACACCCCATACATTTCTCTCTCACTCATTGGTGCTTTCAAGTATGAGTTTCCTCAAGGCATGTTTCCAGTGCTGCCAACCATTCTTTTCCCATGAAGCAAGAACCAGAGAAGTACAGGACCCAGCAGCAGCATCTGGACATCGGGCAGCCCCACTTCCCCAGCCAATCAGGAACAGCATCTTTGTCAGACCTGCTGGCCCTCAGGCTGGGAAGCCCCAGAAACTGAAAACCCCAAGCTACATTCACTTCTTGAAGGCTGCAGGGGTAGGAAATGCGCATTTTCTAACAGCTCTGGGTAGAGATGTAGGCAGAAACAGGTTTCTTCAAACTCTCAGTGCCCTAAAGCCAGATCCCAAATGTGTGGAGCAGGAAGCAGAAGTTTAGCAGAGTGCAGTGAAAACTTCTCCCAAAATGAAATTCTCTGTTATGTTTAACAGATATTTTTATTCCTAGAAGCAAATGTGCTCCTTTAGGGAGTCATTTTTAATAACCTTTAATTTTTTCCAGCATATGAGAGTAATAGCTGTTTACATTAGTAAATATAGAAAACTATGGAGAAGGAAGACCCAGTATAATTTCCACAGCCCACTGTTTAATTTTGATATATTTTTATTTTTATTTTTTTTAAGATTTATTTTATTTTTAAGTATTTTTTTTAATTTATTTTTTATTGGTGTTCAATTTACTAACATACAGAATAACCCCCAGTGCCCGTCACCCATTCACTCCTATTTATTTATTCATGAGAATACACAAAGAGGAGAGAGAGGCAGAGACACAGGCAGAGGGAGAAGCAGGCTCCATGCAGGGAGCCCAACATGGGACCCAATCCTGGGTCTCCAGGATCACGCCCTGGACTGAAGGCAGCACTAAACTGCAGAGCCACCCAGGCTGCCCATAATTTTGATGTATTTTTCCATTTAAACACACACATTCTCCAAAGAGCAAGACTGATTACAATGCTTTTGCAGTTTTTATTTCACTTTTTCACCGACTGCAGCAGTTCCCGAACTTTCTTCATTGATGGCACCCCCTCAGGGGTTATCAGTTTTGTCACAGCATCCCCTAGTAAAAAGAAATACCCATTCCATTTATTAAGTAGTGTTGTGCCCAAGATTGCGAATCCGAGAAACCACTGAGGAGGTGACACTGATGCAAACACACGAGGGTTTATTTACAAGCTCGAGCTTGGGTCCAAGTGTACTCCACACAGCGGAGCAGGGACTTGGACCCCAAGGTTAAGAGGCCTAGAAGTTTTATAGGGGCCAGTTGCCAATGAGATTGTAACACACACAGGAAGTTGCATAGTCATGTGGGTCCGCACACAGGTGGCCAATTGAATTACAATTTACCCTATAGTGACCGTTTGAACTAGCCTATCACTCTGGTCAGAATTGGCACACAAGTTTGGTGGGCAAAAGGCGGGGTTTACATTCTTTGGCGGTTAGGGGTTCCACATTCCTATATGAGCCGGTTTCCAGTAAGGGTGTGCTCAGCGGTTTGACTAGAGTGGGGGAGCGCCTTAAGCAATAAGCAGGTCATGTGGGGGTTATACATGAGATGGCGGGTGTAGCACAAAATGGAGTTGTCCAGGGGTAGGGGATTTTTGTTAAATTCCTTGGGTCCCACAGTTCAATCCAAACAACTTATTAAGTAAAAAAGTAAAAATAGCACATTTAAATTGAGATTTTTAAAAATTCATGTAACTCTTGGGGCACCTGGGTGGCTCAGTTCGTTAAGTGTCTGCCTTTGGCTCAGATCATGATCTCAGAGTCCTGGGATCAAGTCTCACCGTGGTGCTCCCTGCTCAGCAGGGAGTCCTCTCTTCCTCTGTGCCCCCCATCCTGCTCACTCTTCTCTCTTTCTCTATCTCAAACAAAAACTTCTAAAAATAAAAGTAAATTGATGTAATTCTTAAAACACTCATGAAATGTGCAAATCTGTTGGGCACACATGACTTCTTCAACCATGGAACCAGGTTGGATACTGCACCCTCATTTCCTGTTCCACATTGATTTTCACACAGAACCTACTTTTTTTGTCATGACAACTGTCAGATACACAGTCATCTGGCATTCAATGCTGTCATCAAAAGGCATAGAGAGGAATCAAATGTAGAAATGAATTACCTGGAGCTAGTGATTTGCAAGGCTTCGGACAGGCTAGATCTTGCTATTTCCTTCAAAAGTTTAAAATATCCTGTCACACCTTGTGAGTTCATGGCAATCTTCTGAGGTATCTTGGCATACAGTTTGGGAACCATGAAATATATTGTTATATTCTCTGCAACATTATTTTTAATGGCCACATTAGGATGGACATACCATGATTTAAACACCTTTCTGTTGTTGGAAATTTATGTTGATTCCTAGTTCATTTGCTACTGATAAATTCATTGCCCTCAAAAGGGTAAGAAGTTCCATTCTTTTATGTAAAAGTAGACTTTCTGAACACAGTTACTACCCATAGCCATTCTGCTATACTCTCACCTTGCGGAATCAGAACCCAATTAACCCAATTAGCCAGCCACACCTGCAGCCTTGAACACTTTGATTTTCCACCTTTCACATCCTATATCTTCTTGGCTTTGTCAGTGATTTAGCTTTAGGAACAATGAGCTTATAACAGGAAACATTTTTTAACCCATCAGCAATGCTTCCAATTTTCAAATTAATGAATAAAAATAAAGACAAGGAATTGACAGGACTTTGTAAATTAGCAACAGCCGGAGAGAACTCATCCTGGAACCCAGGGGGAAAAAATGCAGACAAATAAAAATAATTGTAAAATGCCTCAAACCCTGATTTTTTTTCTAATTTTGTTTATTTATTAGGGAGACAGAGCATGAGCTGGGGGGAGGAGGAGGCAGATGGAACGGGAGAAGCGGACACCCCATTGAGCAGGGAGCCCGACTTGGGGATCAATCCTAGGACCCTGAGATCATGACCCGAGCTGAAGGTAACCACTTAACTGAGCCACCCGGATGCCCCCAAACTCTGACTTTTGATAACTTTACACTGAAAACCTAGGAGGGTTTCACTCATTGGTGAGTTTAGCTCATCAAGGAAAGATATCAGCGTGCTACTCAGCATGTTGCTTCTCCCCACGGAGCAGTGTTTTAGACAAAGATTTAGGTTTGGAATTAGCTCTTAAGAAGACATCCTTTCCCTGTGCTGGGTTAACGTTCTCTCAGCTCTAAACTACATCTTCCTGCCTTATAGGATTGTCATGTGGATTAAGTCAAATAAGAAAGAAGTTCAAGGGATGCTGCCTGGGTGGCTCAGTGGTTGAGTATCTGCCTTCAGCTCAGGGCGTGATCCCAGAGTCCTTGGATGGAGTCCCATGTTGAGCTCCCCACAGGAAGCCTGCTTCTCCCTCTGCCTATGTCCCTGCCTCTCTCTCTTTGTATCTTTCATGAATAAAAAAATCTTAAAAAAAGAGAGAGCTCTCTGTAAACTAAGGTGGTGGTGGAGGTGATAATAGAGGTGATTAGTCATAGTAGGGAGGGGGTACAGTAGAAATAATCTTTTTTTTAACCTTCAAGAAAGGCTACCTGTAGATGGAAAAGGCCTACACTTGTCTTATGCCCACTTAGAAAATTCCATTGTTCATAAACCAGTGTGCCAATGGAGTATGCTTGCTCCTCCCAAATTTGCAGGTAACAGGTTCACAGGTCAGTTTTCTCTGTAGGATACGAACTCTGGGGTGCAGGGCTGGGGCTAATAGTACTCATTCATTTGAATAGACATGACCTAAGCTGGGCCTTCCTCTGCAAGGGTAGGTATTGTTATCCTTGTATTACAGACCAGTTATCTGGGGCTCAGAGAATGCAAGAGACTTGCCAAACGTGACACAGCTATCAAATGGTAGAGCTGGAATATACTCCCGGAACCCAGCGCATGAGATGCCAGGGCCTTTCCAGGCAGCAAAGCTGTGTTTAAGATGGATAGTAGTTGCTGAGGGTATAGCAGCTTTAATAGCATATTACAAGACAGGGATGTGAGGAGAAAACCAACCTTAATTTCAAGGAAATAGATAACTTGGAAGAAACTGTTTATCTCTGTAATATATCCACCCTATCTTAAGCATTGCAGGAAAAACCTCCCTGTAAACACCTTCCAAGTGTTCAAATTCCATTGTTTTCTAATTTATTCACCGCAGCAATACCTTTGTCAGGCATTCAGCATTTATTTGTTCTGCAAGCTAGGCTCTGTGCTGGCACTTGCGGAGATGTGAAATGTGTATGTCCGTGACTGAGATATTGATAACCAAGAGAGGTTAAAATTTTTATAGGAGTGGACCAAATTTGAATTTCCTGATACAATCCTCCTATGCCTTATTTATTTTTATAGCAAAAATTCTCTATCTATGCCAAATTATGAGAGAGATGTAAGTCTCTGTCTAGGATTGTGATTTTTAATGTGTCCCCCTGTCTTTCATTCTCTAAAGTTGGGCCTTAGATGCAGCTTTGAATTAAAAATTTCCTTGACTTAGAGGGAAGGTGGGGGGGATAGGTTAAATGGCTGATGAGCAGTAAAGAGGGCAACTTGTGATGAGCACTGGATGTTACACATGAGTGATGAATCACTAAAGTCTACTCGTGAAACTAATATTACCCTGTATGTTAACTAACTGGAATTTAAAGAAAAACTTGAAACTACGATAGATAGATAGATAGATAGATAGATAGATAGATAGATAATTTCCTGGTCTGTAGGGCATGTTATCACCCTAGAGTAGAACTGCTGGATACCCTTAGGTTGAGTGAGTACTGCCTCATGGTGCTCCAGAATGAGGATACCAGTATATCCCACCAGTAAAGCACAGGAGTACACATCTCCCTACAGTCTTTTTTTAAAAAAATTATTTATTTGAGAAAGAGGGTGGGGAGAGGGCATAGGGAGACGGAGAGAATCCCAACCAGACTTCCTGGAGCTTGATCCCAAGACCCTGAGATCATGACCTGAGCTGAAATCAAGAGTTGGTTGATTTCAGGCGCCCTTCCCCATTTTTCAGTTTCATTAATGGATTCTCCCCCTTTTCTATGCTCTTGGAATCACATACCTCCTTCCTTCCTTCCTTACTATTATATTTTCTAAGCAAAATCCTGACTAATTCCCCCCAGTGAGATGCACTGGATCCCTCCCAAAAGATGCCGTGTTTCCTCCCTATCTCCCACTCTAATAGAAATTTCCATTTCTTTTTCCACTTCTTATGGATACCTTTATTTTCCTACTGCCTCCCAAACTCTTAAATTTTGATGGAATTATTTGACATTTCTAGCACAAAACTGTAATTGGGATTTCACTCACATTATTTCAAGATTCCTTATTTAGCCATTTTGCTATACACCATGCCTAGAGAGTTGTCTTTATCTGTCAGAATTAATACATAGACACAGAGAGACAGACAGACTGCATGCTGGGTGCATTGCTCAAGTTCTCCTGTGCTTCTCATGTTTATCTCATCTTGAGGTCAGTGTTCTGTGTTATTGTTATCCAATAGAACCTTCTATGATGATGGAGATGTCTTGTTTATGTACTTGCCAGGACAGTAGCCACTAGCTACCTGGAGCTCTGGAAATGTGGCGAGTATAACTCAAGTTTATTTAATTTAAATTTACAATTAAAATAGCCATATATGGCTAGTGGCTGCCCAATTGAATAAGACAAATATAGATAATTTGTTTGGATAGAATCCTGACTTTAGTATTATCTCTAAGATGAGTATATGAATGTTTGGCTTTCTTTCTCTTTAAAAAAAATTATTCATTTATTTAAGTCCTCTCTATGCCCATCATAAGGCTTGAACTCACAACCCCATGATTAAGAATCACATGCTCTTCTGACTGAGCCAGCCAGATGCCCTTGTTTCTCTTTCTTAATCCTAACATATGATCATGTATATGTTTGATTTCGGTTTTGCTGAAGTACGGGCTTCTCAGGCCCTTTCTGTCAGCTTGGGCTTCCTAGAACCTGAGATGGGATTCTTGTGCAAGGAATTAATCGAAGGGAAGCTCTCAGGAGAAAACCGTGGCAATGCGAGAAGCCAGACAGTACAGTAGGAAGAGCTGGGCAAAGACATGACATCATGAGGTCCAGCTGCAGCCCAGACCCATGAGAGCTCTGGAGTGTCAACAGCTTCCACAGGGGATTATCTCATGTTGGGGTAAGGACTCTGACCTTTACTCTCACTTACCAGTTGTTGGTTGCAAATCACCCCAAAGAAGGGCATAATTTCCTAGGCCATGCTGGGTGAGGGTGTGAGCCCCTTTCCAGAACACTGAAAGCTGTTCTCAGAAGAGGGGAACTGTTCGCCACCAGCACTCGGCCTCTGGTAAAGCGGACATGGTCAGGCACCATGTTCTTTAAACTTTAGCAGATAAGCCCATTGACATTCTCATTATTTTTCTCTTCCTAGAAGTATATGTTATTCTTAGAGTTAAGGAATTTCAAGGTTTGCTGAGGTGTGTCTTTTTGTTTTTTAATCAGTTCTGCCTTGAACTCAGGGAACCTTTTTAACCTGCATACTCAGGTCTTTCTTTAGCTTAGGGAAATGGCTGCCTATGATTTGTCAAACTATGTCCTCTGTCAGTTCCATTTTATTCATTTCTCACTGCTATTATTTTGCACATTAAGTCGCTTTTTTCTCATCGTGATTTTCATCTCTTCGTGTTTTTGCACAAGTTTCTTTCACTTGTCAAGCTCTGTTTTATGTGACAGCAGCTGACCATCCTCTCTTTCAGTCTGCATGTTGAATTATCTCCTTCCAGATGTACTCTTGGTGCCATGCTTGAGTCATCAGAGATGCTCTGCTCATCACATGGAAGTTGTCATCTCTCACAGTCACTCTGTTTTGCTGGGTGTGAGTTTAATTTGCTGTGAGTGAACATCTTCTCTCTCTGGCTGTTGGGAATATATATATTTTACACACACACACACACACACACACACACACACACATTCATATACCAGTTCAGTGATACCCAGGTCTGACTATTTTCTTTTCAAATGGCAGTAGTCCCACCATTAGAGGCAAGCAAAGTGGACTCTTCCTTGGGACTAATGGTCAGATGCAGGTGTGCGGACAGATCCCCACTGAGACACCTGGAGAAAGCTACTTCCACAGTTTTTTTGTGTCCCCCAGCCTCAAGGGCAAATATTGCATATTTCGATTTTGTGTCAGCTCTTGAAGGCCAGGAAGACATCCTTTTTTTTTTTTTTTAAGATTTTATTTATTCATGAGACACACACACACACACACAGAGGCAGAGACACAGGCAGAGGGAGAAGCAGGCTCCATGCAGGGAGCCTGATGTGGAACTCGATCCCAGGTCTCCAAGATCACCTGGGCTAAAGACGGCGCTAAACTGCTGAGCCACCAGGCTGCCCATCAGGAAAACCATCCTGACAAAGCCCACCTTTGTCTGGGTCCACATGTGGCTGTAGGCCGTGTTCTTTCTGAGATCTGCTCCTGCTTTCTACTCATACACAGCCAGGCCTCAGGCTCTCTCCCAGCCCAAAGGAACTAAGTCCACTAGCTTCCTCTGTTTGGATGTCCTCCTCACCCAAGGCTGTCTAATGTCCATTTGCCCATAGTCCCACAAGTCTTTTGGTGGAGAGACACACTGGAATTGAAAATGGAGAAGAATGGGCAGCCTGGGTGGCTCAGCGGTTTAGCACTGCCTACAGCCCAGGGCGTGATCCTGGAGACCCGGGATCAAGTCACACGTCAGGCTCCCTGCATGGAGCCTGCTTCTCCCTCTGCCTGTGTCTCTGCCTCTCCTTGTCTCTCTCTCTCTCTCTCTCTCCTCTCTGTGTATTCTCATGCATAAATAAATAAAATCTTAAAAAAAAAGAAAGAAAATGGAGAGGAAAGAAGTGATGTTTTGGATTATCATGGTTCCAGAATACTCCTTGTACCTTCTATGATCCATCTGAAGAGACCTGTATTCAAAATAACATTCTTCTATTTCAAGTCACTTGTTTTTTCAACAAATACTGCCAGAGGCCAGGCTCACTGCTATGTGCTGGGGTCACAGCAGTGAATAACTCAGGCATAAGTCCTTCCTTCCAGGAACATTTACTCCCGAGGGGAAATAATTATAGATGTGACCCAGAGACATAATTGTCGAGTGTTGTGAAGGGGCATATAAAGGGTATGGTGGAATGGTGGTGAGTCCTAGCTTACATTTCCGCTTTCAGTACCCACATAGTTGTCACAACAAAATCTCCTGCCATGTTAGCTGTACTGTAAAGATGTCAGTTTCCTTCTATTTCATCCCTGCACATTACATAAGAAGTGTACCTGAAGAAAAGTGGCCAAGATGATGGGGATTCCAGAGTGGAGGCAATTTGACAACTGGTTGAGAACACTGACTCCAAAGACAAAAAGACTCCAAAGTCTGTCAAAGACTCCAGGGAGGGAGGTACACAATGGCTTTCTTCCATCACTGAGAGGCTGCCCTATGGGAGTGGAATTCAGGATCCTCTAGGAATCCCTAGGGAGGAGAACCAAAAGAGCTAAGTGAAGAAAGCACAGAGAGGCATCAGTATGCATGCTCTCTCAGTTGAGCAGGACTGGGACGCAGTGTGCATTCTCTAGCAATGGAAAGGACCATCTGGGAATGTAGTGAGATCCTCATCATTCGAAAGGTTCCAACTGTACACATAAGAGGCACCTGGACACAGCAGTGGAGTAGGAGTAAAACTAGGGACTGGAGTGGAGAATTGCGCCTGGCAATTTAGTATCTGAGAGGGAGGAATATTGAGAGGAGGGAGAAGGGAGTCAGAGATGTGAGAAATGAGGCTGTGGTTTGGCAACTGTGTCTCCTTCAAGGAGAAGTCAGCCAAGAATGGAGTTCATTGTTCACTTCTCTCTTGTCAAGTCCTAGGTGACATCTGTGGTTCCTAAGATTGAATACAGCCATGATATTTTTTTTCTTCCAGACTTCTCTTTCTTCTGTTTTCCTCTCTGGTCTGCCAACAGTAAAGCAACAATAAAGAGAAGAGCCTTATCTCTGCTCAAAACCTTCAGTCGTAAACCATATGCCATGTTATAAATATATTCATTTATCTGAGCTTTGTTTAATTTGCTTGTACATTCTACTTTTAGAAACGTGCCTGTCACCAAGCAGGTGCTCAATAAATATTTGATGATTGAATTGGTACGTTCCAGCCCATAATAGTTTGTCATATGTATTAACATATGCCTCAGCAGTAACACTGGGCAGGAGATCTCAACAAAGCAAACTCTACAGTCACATGGAATGGAACCGTGTTCCTTCAATCTGATTATAATGCAGTAGGCTGAGAAAATTTGGGAGGTACTTGATTTTTTTTATGTTTATGTACATAAAGCAATGCTAAACTTTATACATTAGGCATTTACCTCCTCTGTTAAAGCTATATTTACTCTTTTACCTACAGCTTTGCTCCCAATGGGGGTCAACTAGCACTGTTATTTCCTTAAAGCATGCTGCCATCTACTGGAGTCAGGGCCACTTTACAAGCCTATCCATCTTTCATGTACTTATAAAAAGTTTTTTTGGTTTTTGTTTTTAAGATTTTATTTATTTATTCATGAGAGGCACAGAGAGAGGCAGAGACACAGGCAGAGGGAGAATCAGGCAGGAGCCCAATGTAGGACTCGATCGCAGGACCCCGGGATCACGACCTGAGCCAAAGATACACTCTACCACTGAGCCACCCAGGTGCCCCTAAAAGGGTTTGTTGTTGTTGTTGTTGTTACATTAATATTAGCCTAATTGCAGGTTGAAACAGTTACGTGATTTCTTTTGATAGCTATAACTCTTTATTCTATGACGTGTCTTTGATTTCAGGATACAATTTAGGGTTTAATGATTTCAGATGCTCAACAGTAAAACTCATTTAAGTTTTTTACTTTTTGTTTTCCCTGATTTGGTAGAAAAGCCATTGAAACAAGAGTCAGGATTCTTGAGTCCTTATCTCCTCCTAGCAAAATGAGTAAATCTCAGGCTCTGTTTCTTCACTTTTCAATTAAGGGTTTAATGGTGTCTGCCATTTCTAAAGGCAGCTCATGGCAGCCCCTCAGCCAACCGTATAGAAAAATCATTGGGGGCACTTGATGGGATGAGCACGGGGTGTTATGCTATATGTTGGCAAATTGAACTCCAATTAAAAAAAATATGTAAAAAAATAAAAATAAAAAATTGAAGTGGAAAAAAAAAAGAAAAATCATTGGGAAGAATTACTTATACAACTTCCCAGGGTCTAATCCCTGGAGTTCTCAAAGAACCTCTAAACTAACGGGTTTCTTTCCCTGGATTCCAGCTTTAAATTCTGGCTTGGTCAAGAAAGAAAAAAATGCAAAGATGCCACCTAGTGTCCCTGAAGAGTTTGTACAGCGGCACACTCAGAATTAACTGGATACAGCAGTGGCTGGCACCCTGTGTGTTTTATGTTGCAACATCAGATATGGACATATTGAAACTTTAACTTGTCAGTGATTTCTTTATAAAGGCAATCGAATTTGCATTTAATTAGGGAAGCCAATGCAGGCATGAGATAAGCAAATGTTATCCCATCAACTCACTTGGAGTATAATTGATGTTGATCTCTCTTTTGATTTATGAACTGGCCTTTTTTTGAACTCAGTTATGCCTCTCAGCTTTGTTGTGCCTGGAATCCTACACAACAATCCAACCTCAGTCCAGCTTTTTGCTGTTACCTATAGTTTCACACAACTCTGGGAAGACCGAAGTGAAAGACTGAGAAGACAGGGCTTTGGCAGAGGAGAAGGATGATTCCTTACTCTTCATTCTTAGTGGCAATGAGCAACAGATGGCTGAGGAATTCAACAGTACTTGACCTCCACCCACCGCCCACCCTGGATTTCTGTCCTCAGGTTCTGACTGCCCACAGAAAGCTAACATCATCAGGTTCCTCGAGAGGGAGACATATGCTCACCTGCACCACTACCCCCATCACCCCAGAGCCATGCTTCCTACACAGGCCAGGAGCCTCCCCAGTCCTGGAAACTTGTTAGGCGCAGATTCTCAGGTCCAACCCCAGACTTGCTGGTTCAGAATCTGCATCTGAACAAGATGTTTAGGCGATGCAGGTGCACATTAAAGTCCCATCATGGAGGACACAAAGGTTTTAACCAAGAGAACTCAGTTTCCCTTCCCAACATGCTGCTTCCTTTGCTGTGTCCCCAAGAATATAAACAGGCCTGGAAGGATGAGCATCTGGTAGATCTGGCTTTGGCATCAGGATTGGCCACTTACTGCCCATATGATTTGGGCTAGCCCCTTTATCTCTCTCTCTCTCTCTCTCTGCTTCTAGTTCCCCACTGTAAGGTGGGAGCTCTGGTACATACTTCAAGAAATGTGAAAGGCTGACCTGTGTAAAGTGCCGGCATCATGCTTGCCTCAAAGCCATCCCTGATAAATATTCTCTTCCTTCTATACCTACCCACCCCTGCTTCAGTTGAAAGTGTAATTGAGGATAGTGTCAGCATTGCTTTGCATGAGCCAGCCATGTGGGTGAGCATCTTGTATGTCTCCGCCCACCTTGCAACCTCTGACTGCAATTACAGACAACTGCCCAGCCCATAACCTTCCCAAACTCCCAACCCACACAATTACGAACAATTAGTAAAACAGTTGTTTTTATGCAGCAACAGTAATTGTAACACACTTTGATTTTTTTTTTCATTCCTTTAACGAAGGACCCACACTAGGAGTCAACAAGCTATGACTTACTGGCCAAATCTAGCCTGCCATCTGTGTGGGGAGTTGGGGGGTTATTGTTGTCATTGTTTAATGGACCTTTATTTTTTATTTTTTGCATTTTTAGGTTCATAGCAAAACTGAGCTGAAGGAATAGAGATTTCTCATACATCCCATTCCCCTCACATAGAATCAGCCTCCCCAGCTATCAGCATCTCCCACCAGAGTGCTTCCTTTGTTCAGTCCATGAACCTGCACTGACATGCTGTTGCCACCCCAAATCCATAGTTTACATTAGGGTTCACACTTAGTGTTGTAGATTCTGTGGATTTTGACAAATGTACAGTGATATATTTCCATCATTATTGTACCCTGTAGAATAATTCCACTGCCCTAAAATTCTCTTCATTCCATCTATTCATTCTCTCTTCTTCCTGAAGCTCTGGCAACAACGGATCCTTTTACTGTCTCCATAGTTTGACCTTTCTCAGAATGTCATGTAACTGAAATCGTATGTAGCCTTTTCAGGCTGCCCTCCTTCATTAATAATGTTCATTTAAGATTCCTCCATGTTTTCTCATGGTTTGATAGCTCACTTCCTTTTAGTGCTAAAGAATACTCTATTGCGGGGCACCTGAGTGGCTCAGTGCATGATCCCAGGGTCCTGGGATCCAGTCCCATATTGGGCTCCCTGCAGGGAGCCTACTTTTCCTTCTACCTGTGTCCTTGTGTCTTTCATGAATAAATAAATAAGTAAAATCTTTAATAAGGATATGTGACCCATTTTTTTAATTGAGTTGTTTTCTTGTTGAGTTTTAAAATGTTTTGTATGTTTTGGCTAACAGTTCTATATCAGATGTATATTTTACAAATATTTTCTCCCAATCTGTGGCTTGTCTTATTCTCTTGAGAGTGACTTTCACAAAGCAGAAGTTTTTAATTGTAATGAAGTCCAGCTTATCGATTATCTCTTTCATAAAATAGTGCCTTTGGTATTATGTCTAAAAAGTCATCATCACATGTAAGGTCATCTAGGGTTTCACTTATGTTATCTTCTAGGAATTTCATGGTTTTGCATTTTATGTTTAGATCTATGATACCTCATGAGTTAATTTTTTGAAGAGTATAAGTCTTTGTCTAGATTTTTTTTTCCTATGGATGTCCACTTGTCTCAGCACCATTTGTTGAAGTGACTGTCTTTGCTTCCTTGTATTCTCTTTTGTCAAAGATCAGTTGACTATTTTTGTGGGGGGTCTATTTCTAGACTTCCTGTTCCATTGGTGTATCAACCATCCTGCCAATACCACACTGTCTTCCTTAAGATAGTTTTATGTTTAGTCTTGAAGTCAGACAGTGCCAGTCCCCTGGCTTTGTCCTCCTGCAAGTTGTGTTGACTGTTCAGTATTTTTTGCCTCTCCATGTAAACTCAAAACTGAAGCAGTTTGCCAATACCCACAAAACAGCTTGTTGGGATAATTTTGATTGGGATGACACTGAATCTATATAGATCAAGTTGGGAAGAATAGACATCTTGGCAAAATTGAGTTTTCCCATCCATGAGCATGGAATATTTCTCCATTTATTCTTCTTTTTTCCACCAGAGTTTTCCTTATTTAGGTTTAGTACATATTTTGTTAGATTTATACCTAGGCATTTCACGTTAGGGGATGGTAGTATAAATGGTATTGTATTTTTAATCTTAAATTCCATTCAACTTTTGTTTATTAACCTTGCATCCTGCAACCTTACTGTAATCACTTATTCCAGAGGGTTTTTTTTTTATTGTTGTTGATTCTTTTGGATTTTCTGCACAATCATGTCATCAGTGAAAAAGACAGTTTTATTTCTTCCTTCTCAAACAGTTTGCCTTTTATTTCTTTTTCTTAGCCTATTGCATTAACTGGGACTTCCAGTAAGATACCTAACAGAGTGGTAAGAGGGGACATCCTTGCCTTATTTCTGATACCAGGAGGCAAGCTTTTATTTTCTCACCGTTAAGTAAGAAGTTAGCTTCAGATTTTCTTTAGACATTCTTTACTAAGTTGAGGAAGTTCCTCCTATTCTTAGTTTGCTGAGTTTTGATTACGAATGGGGGTTTGATCTTACCAAATGCTTTTTCTATATCTGTTGATGTGAGGATTACAGTAATTGATTTTTGAATGTTGAACCAGCCTTACATACCTGGGATAAACCTGTGATCATGTTGTTTAGTTCCCTTTATACATTGTTGGATTCAGTTTGCTAATATTTTCTTAAGGACTTTTGCATCTGTGTTCATGGGACATATTGGTCTATGGTTTTCTTTTCCCATGGTATCATTGTCTGGTTTGGGGTATTAGAGCAATGCCAGCCTTGTAGAATGGATGAGGAAGTATTCCCTTTGCTTCTATCATCTAGAAAATGTAAAAAATTGGTATAATTCCTTCCTTAAGTGTTAGGCTCTGGGAGGGGAAAAAAAAACAATAATTTGGGCTCTGCTAAAATCATCTCTCTTGAGGGCAAGCCTTGTTAAGAAGAGTGCTCTGGTATATTTCAAAATGGTTCATTTTCCTCCTGCTACTGCTGGAAGCACAAGGGTATATTTTTTTCATATTCACTGTGAGAACTAGGTTGAGCTCCTGGTGGTAAAACTCACAAAGTGTGGAGCCCCCACCCATTACTGGGTCCTTATGAAGTTTTTAACTCTCAGACTTATCCAGACGGAGTCTCCAGGAATTTGTCAATGACAGATGAGGCTTTCCCACCCTGGTTCTTGTTCCAGAAGGGGTTTCTGTTATGGTCAGTTGTGATTCTCCGTATCTGCCTGTCTTTCCAACTTAGAGACCTCATGCCTCTGGGAGAGTTAAGGAGACTTGTTGATTTTTCAGTTTGTTCAGCTTTTTCACTTGTTCTTGAGACAGAGTGGCAACTTCCAAGCTTCTTACATGCTGGACCAGAAACTGGAAGTCTGATTTTTGTGAACAAAGTTTTATTGGATCGTGGCCACACTTGTTCATGGCCATATTCTCTATGGCTGCTTTAGTGCTACCATGGCAGAGCTGAGGAGCTGTCACAAAGACTGTGTGGCTCACAACACCAAAAATACTTACCATGTGGATATTTACAGAAAAATTTTGCTGACTCCTATCCTAAGTGATAGGGATCTAATGGTGTGTAAAATGAAGTTCCTGATTTTGTGGAGTTTATATCTTAGTGAGGGAGAAATGGTTTATATCTTAATGAGGGAGGAAAAATGAAGAATGGGAAAGTGACAGGGAAAGTAATAGGCAGAATACTATGGGAAGATAAGGGGACATTTCTGCAGAGATGGGAATGGAACAAGGGTGCAAGTCTGGGGGTAGCTGGGAAATGTGCTTTCCAGACAGGGATGACAGGTGTTGTTCAGTGGTGTGTGCTCAGAGAAGCAGCTGGCCTGCAGCCCAATGAGAGCCAGGAGCACATGTAGCAGGGGACCGCCAGAGCAGAGGTCAGTCCTCAGTGAAAAGTTTGGATCTGGATGTTTGCTGTCCATTGTGCTTCAGAGTTTAATTAACTCATACCAATGAGGCATTTTCCATAATGGACCAGACAGCTTTTGCCTGAGGGGTTGGTTGGAGGGTCATGGTGGCAGATTGACATTGTTCATACTTGTTTAAAGAATTTTAAAAGAACAGGGCTGTCTCAGATGGGGTTGCCTGGAAGGGGACCTTACGGCACAAATTGCTTGTGCAAAGCATTTTCCAAAGACATGCTCCCTGGAAAACTGGTAAGAAGGTGAAAGAAACAGGCAGGGAGAGAAGGCAGAAAGGAGCTAAGAAATGGGCAGCTTCTGAAAAATTTCCAGCCTCAGCCCAATCCCATGGGGAGTTCTGGAGCATAGATCACTCCTTAGAGTTTATTCCCACTTGAGACAAGGCAAGGCAAGGCACGGGGCTTCACACTCCCACCATGAGCAGAGCAGTTGGAGCAGATCGGCTGAAGACAGCCCAGGAACGAATGGGATGGAGCATGAACTCCCACGCACCACTGCTGTTTGTCGATGCAGACAGAGCGGCCCCAACAGCCCCAGGGTAGGCCCTCAAAGATCACTTATAGGAACAGAATGTTAGCAGCAAGCAAAGCACACAGGAGCCAGGGAGGGGACCCATGGGAATGGTAAAAGAGACCCACATCGATCCAAGTAGATTATCCACAGCATTTGCTAGAAAGACCAAAGGGGAATTTACAGAAAGAAAGAGGAATACCTTGGGGTCCTGTAAATATGCCAGCACCTTGTATTTACCTCTTTGAAATTCAAATATCAGGCACATCTCCTGTATTATATTCAGTTAAAGATAGGAAATATAGGCTTCCACGTGTGACAAACCCACTGCACTGTGGAGCTGGCTCTCTGGTCAGGGAATAGCACCACAGCACCAGCTCCACCCCATGCCCAACAATTTTGTTGGAGAAAGCCAGAAAATACAGTGGAGACAGCTGGTAGTGCAGCACCTGTGTGCTGCCCGTGTCTACCTCGGGGAGCCTCTAAGGGAGCCCTTTATTTTTTTATATATATTTTTTAATTTTTTATTTATTTATGATAGTCACACAGAGAGAGAGAGGCAGAGACACAGGCAGAGACACAGGCAGAGGGAGAAGCAGGCTCCATGCACCGGGAGCCCGACGTGGGATTCGATCCTGGGTCTCTAGGATCGCGCCCTGGGCCAAAGGCAGGCGCCAAACCGCTGCGCCACCCAGGGATCCCATTTTTTTTTATATTTTAAAGATTGATTTATTTATTCATGATAGAGGCAGAGGAGGGAGAATCAGGCCCCATGCCGGGAGCCAGACATGGGACTCGATCCCGGGACTCCAGGATCGCGTCGTGGGCCAAAGGCAGACGCGAAACTGCTGAGCCACCCAGAGATCCCCTAAGGGAAGTCTTTAATAAGAGTTTTATTATCCGTAAGGTGCAGGCTGATTCTTCCATTCCTCTAGGAATCTCCATAGCGGCTAATCTGGTTCTGAATACGTTCAATGCAAAAACAGTGGTGGTCTGTGTTAGCCAGTTAAACACAATGAGTTTTGGTACAGGAATTTTAGCTTTATCACCAAGATACTTTAATAATACACCTTTTAAAAAGCATCTTAAATACTTCCAGTTGCTTTTATCTATTTTCAACACCAGGGGGCAGAGTTGAGTCTTTTTGAACTCTGCTCGATGTGGTTCTTAGAAAACAATACTTGGGTTTAATTTAAAAACCAAAACCAAACCAAACCAAAAAACCTACTACACTTATCTACCTCAAGAGAAAATTAGCAGTCTGCATTTCACTTCTTCCACTGTCAGTTGCTGATTGCAAACCTTTTCTGGGCGGGCTTTCAAAGGGTTAATGTCCATCTGCCCTATCTGTGTTTCTTTTTTACTTCGTTAGGGATAGTTTTTGAGGATTGACTTGAATTTCAAACACAAAGCTATTCCTATCTGTGTTAAAGACTAACCAGTTAATATTTGGGCCACAGTTTCCGAACTCCTACAATAGAAAATGTGTCATTTTTAATGTGTTCTTATTTTGCTAGTATAAAATCTTTCAGTAAAGCATGCACAGTGGCCAAATGTCCTGTGGTGAAAAGCCCTGGTGCCCTTCCCTCTAAAGGTTTTGAGTGCTGGTGGCTGAGGGTTGGTCTCAGAGCTCAAGGATGATGCGTTCATCCTTGTACTCCCTCACCATAAGGGAAAAGGAGTGGTTTGCCTGCTGAGTTCCAGTTGCTGTCTTTGCCCAGAAAATATCATTGTTTTCATGCTTATGCTTTGCTCACGGCTTGGACATGTGGCACCTGTGCAGGATTAAACTGTGGTGTCTCTGATTCTTGTCAGTCTGGAAGGTGATGTCCTAGGTCAGTTGCTTAGGGTGGCATAAATGGACTCCAATTATAGGTAACCTCTTCATTTGACTCATTCTCATGGCTCAGCCTGAAGGCCAGTGAGTCAGCTGACAAATGAGAGTCATTGGTCTGTCAGGTATCTTGTCATTCCTAGGGAGACTACAGAGTGCAATCGACTGCCTCCCCTGCAGCACTCTCCACCCTGCTCCTCACCTTTCATCCCATTATCATGACATTGCCAGTACCCTGTCACACAAAGCCTTGTGTCTAGCTGCAAAGAGAACCCTTTCTCCCATCCTGGGGAGGGGATTGAGTTCATACTTTCAGATAAGGGGCATAAGTTGGTAAAAAGGTATCATTAATTTGCTAAATTTGCAGGTGTTTTGCTTATCCTCCATCCCACTGAATATCCTCCATTACTAGAGTCTTCCTTTTCTCCTCTTTCATTCTTGTGTCTGTTACCAGATGAAGGAGCAGCAGCTGGACAGTTTAATTTATTAGAGTTGTCAGGAGCAATCTACCACCAATAATAGAACACAGTAGAAGTGGACTTGTCCAGCAAAGCAGATTTAATCTAAATGATTCAAATAGTGTTTCAACAGCTTCCTATAAATTAATTCATTTTAGACTTTCCCCTATTCATCTTGTTTTAATTTGAGAATATGTACACATTACATACATATTTCTCTTTTAAAAATACCCTGTCTGGTTTTGCAGAGAAGATATTTGATATTTATTTTTTTTAATTTTTATTTATTTATGATAGTCACAGAGAGAGAGAGAGAGAGAGAGGCAGAGACATAGGCAGAGGGAGAAGCAGGCTCCATGCACCGGGAGCCCGATGTGGGATTCGATCCCGGGTCTCCAGGATCGTGCCCTGGGCCAAAGGCAGGCGCCGAACCGCTGCGCTACCCAGGGATCCCGATATTTGATATTTAAAATACTTTTCTCCTGATTTTGAGAATGATATTGAAAATCAAACAGAAAGACATTCATGGGATCCAGGGGTATCTAAGCACCTTGTCCCACGTAGAAAACCTTAAGGCGATCCATCCCAGGAAGGAACCCTTCCACTTCGTGTTCTTGGACTGCTTGGCTGTCCTCCGAGCTTTACTCCTTGATTCCTCCACTTAAACTGGCCATGTGGGTTTGACTGAGTAGAGACTCATACTTAACCTTCTCCAAACCTCTATTTCCTTATGCCCTAATGTGAACAATAATTATGCCAATCTTACAGAGTTATGGATGGATTAGATTTGACAGTATATGTAAAACACAGCTCTTAGGAGATAAAGTACTTTGCTTTTCTAACGTTAGCAATGGGACTGTGTTGGCTAAGGTGTGGAATCTGTAGCCAGATGCCTGGGTTCAGCTCCCCAGCTTTTGTATTCACTGGCTCAGGCCTCAGTTTCCACATCTATAAAATGGCAATTAATGCTAGGACAGAACTCATTGAGTTGTTTTGAAAATTAAATGCAGACAGAAAAACAGACAGAGAAAACTTCAACAATGCATAGCACATCAAAAACACTGTAATGTTATCCATAGATCTAGAAAAACAACTTGAATCCAAAAGCTGTTTGGAAACAGGAAGATGGATTCCAGATGGTTTGGCCTGACTAATCTACAGGAGACACATTAGCTGGTCAAGAAGAACAATGTGAGAAAAGACAGTCCTGAATTTTCCCCTGGGGCAGAAGCCCTGAGTGAATTGGACACCAGCTGGGGAGAGGCTCAAACCCTTATGTGCCAGGATTTGCTGATTCTCTGATGAAAGTAGGGCAGAGCTTGAACCCTTTGGGAAACAAGATGGCATAAGTAGAAGGGATTCTCAGAAGTAGGAGAAGAAGATAGATGAGGTGGAGTTGGCAGAGATTAAGAAAATGGATCACCGCCTCCTCCTCCCCACCACGTAATGCTGCCTGGTGCTTCCATGTCCTTCCTCACCACCACAAGGCACTTCCCAGAAGAGGCCAAAGGTTGGACTGTTCCCTGAGAGCTCCATTAACCCAGAAAGCCATTGTGTCACAGGACAGGTAGCTTGTAGGTGATTTGGCTGCTTTTCTGTCTAGAAGCATCTATGATCTTTCCTCTCCAGGCCCCCGTACCTACCAGCTTGCTATGCTCTCTGATACTTCTGTGTCGAAAGTGGTCCCACCCAGCTTCCTGGGTTTTGTGCCAAGGCAAAATGAGGCAAAATAAATCAACTTGGCTTTCCCATCAAAGCCACCTCTGTCTCAACCATCTGTGACTCGGAGGAATAGGAACCAAAATGCATGACTGATGATGCATTTTATTTTTGTTTTGTTTGTTGCCTGCTTTGTGTTTATTGTTTGTTTGTTTTGTGTTGTTTTTCAGTTAGAGACTAGAGTAAGCAAATGCATATTTTTGTCTGCAAACACTCTATGACATAAATTCAGGCAAGATGAAGAATTGGAATCTTGGATTAAGTTCAAATTATTCCCTAAGAGAAAACCCAACTTCACTTTATGGAGGGTCCTTTCTGCATTTTGCTCAGATGCTGTTGTCACGTTTGGCTGATTTAGAGCAGCTCTGTCAAATGTCGCACGTAAACCAAGCTTTTTACTAGCTACCATTCTAGCATGCAAAGTCCTGCAATGCAAAACAGAAAGAATAGAATGAATCACAAAAGGAACATTTAGATTCTTAGGACCTGAGTGCCAAATCAGCCTGAAGCTCTGTCCATAAATATGACTAATATATGGCAGGTGAGCATCTGTACTAGACACATCCCAGACACGAGAAGGCTCTGCTCCCCTCAGTACAAGTGGGCTATTCATGTGCATTGTTATTACCTACATCGTGTATTAGGGAAGTTATAAGCAAGTGCTATGAATTCAGACAGCCACGTGCAGAAGAATGAAACTAGACCATTCCCTTACACCATACATTCTTGGATTTTCATCCTGACTTCACTACTTTACTAGATAAATCTGGTTGTAAAAATGCTGTATAACAAACCTATTACCTCAACAGGTAATGGCTTAGAACAACAAATATTTTTCTTTCTCATGGGTCTGCAGGTTGATAGGGCCATTCTACTTCAAGCTTCAGGGCCGCTGAAACTGGCTACTGGGTTTAGGTTGGGTTTAAGTTTGCTCTGGATGCCTCTTGGAATGACTTTTGGATAAGCAACTACCCAGATCATGTTCTTCTGAGCAAAGATGGCAAGAACACAAAGAGCCAAGCCAAACCAGGCAAGCACATAAAAGCCTCTACTTGTGTCCATTCACCAACATTCCAGTGGCCAAAGCAAGATAAGTGGCCCAGCTCAACGCCAACTGGGAGGAACTAAAATGTCACGGGCAAAGAGTGGGATATCTAATCATTACAGGGAGGGGTGAAGAATTGCAGCAGCATTTCAGTCTACTACAACCGTTAACAAGCTATAGAACCTTGAATAATCTTATAACTTTTCTTTTCTCATTCATAACTGAAGCTTAATAATACTTACCTCCTAGAGCTGTTAGAAAGTGTAAAAGGAAGAGACAGAGGGTAGCACATAGTGAGTGATTCATAAAAGGTGCCTTATGTAATGAATCCACACTTTCTAATTTGGACTCTTTTTCTCCTAATGAGGACATCATATTTGTTGTTCTAAGCCATCCCACCAATAGCACCTACCTCCCCCAATTCCTAAATACTTGGTCTTCTCTCACTTCCAGGACTGATTCAAATTATTATACTCATGCATGAGGTTAGGATAGTATGCTGTCTCTGCAGACTCTCCCTTGTATGTAGCCTGCAGGAAAGGTAGATTGCAATGCAGATACTAGCTTTGTGATTATGAATGAAGCCCCCTTTACTAATGAAGCCTCTGACAGTACACACCTCTGCCTCATCCCCCAGCTTAAATATGAGAGAGAGCTCTGCAGAGCTACTATTGACCCTGCCTGCTCCAAGGAGAATTACTTGCACATACTCATCAGCCAGCATTGGGTCAGTGAAACTGCTGACTGTGGAAGCCCTGTGGAAGCCATGCAGACAGGAAGACTGTCCAGAAAAAGGAGGAGAAAGGCCCTGGAGCCATGCATGTGCCCTAACCCTTCTCCATTCTCCCTCATCAGATAAGTCACATCCAGACAAGTGAGTGGACTTGATAGAGGCAAGATAGAACAAAAGCATCACCCCAGTGGAAGACCCTCCATGGAAATACAAAACATGAAGACAAGGAAGAAACTGTTGCCCTGTTTGTTAGTTTTGAAAGAGAGCACAGATGAGAGAGGCCAAGTGTGTATGAGAGAGAGTGCAAGCAGACTAAGAGGAAGAGAGAAAACTTCAAGCAGGCTCCACACCTACCATGGAGCCCCACATAGGACTCAATCTCATGACCCTGAGATCAGAACTCAAGCCGAGATCAGGACCTGAGCCAAAATCAGGAGTCAGACACCCAACCGACTGAGCTACCTGGGAGCCCCCTTACAACCTGTTTTGCAAATGAGGAAGGTTACCCCCTTGGTAGGAGCTTTCTAGCTGGCGGAGGAATCTATAGGGTTAAAGTCACTGGCATGGCTTAATGTAAATAAAGGATCAGCCAGCTATTGTCACAAATAAGGTTATACAGGAAGCACTCTGAAGCAAAAAAGCTTAAAACACTCAAAATTACAAAAAAAAATTGCTGAAAGAAATTAAAGACATAAATAAATGGAAAGACATCCTATAGGGTGGATTGGAAGTCTGTTAAGATGGCAGTACTTCTCAAAGCAATCTACAGATCCAGTGCACTCCCCATCAAAATCTCAACAGCCCTTTTTTTGTAGAAGCAGAAAAAAGACATATACTAGGGGCGCCTGGGAGGCTCAGTCTCATAAGCATCCAACTCCTGATTTCAGCTCAGGGCATGATCTCAGGGTTGTGAGATGGAGCCCCGTATGGGGCTCTGCAATGGGTGTGGAGTCTGCTTAAGATTCTCTCTCCTGGGACACCTGGGTGACCCAGCAGTTGAGCATCTGCCTTCAACTCAGGGAGTGATCCCAGGTCTGGGATCGAGTCCCACATCCGGCTCCCTGTGGGGAGTCTGCTTCTCCCTCTGCCTATGTCTCTGTGTCTCTCATGAATCAATAAATAAAATATTTTTTAAAAAAAGATTCTCTTTCCTCCCTCTGCCCCTCCCCCATCATGCACAAGCTCACTCTCTCTCAAAAACAAGAACAAAACAAAATAAATGCATCCTAATATTCATATGGAATCTCAAGGACCCTGAATAGCCAAAACATTCTTCAAAAAGAACAAAGTTGGAGGATTCACATGTTCTGATCTCAAAACTTAAACAACAATAAAACCAAAGTAGTGTGCTGCTGGCGTTATTGTAAACATCTAGATCAATGGAACCGAATATGGAGTCCAGAAACATACCCTTATATATATTATGGTCAAATGATGTTTTACAGGGTGCCAAGACTATACATAGGGAAAGGACAATATTTTCAACAAATGGTGTTGAGAAAATTGGATGTACACATACAAAAGAATGAATTTGGATCCTTACCTTTTACTACATATGGATATTAACTCAAAATGAATCAAAGACCTAAACGTAAGAGCAAACAACTATAAAACTCTCAGAAGAAAACATAGGAGAAAAGCTTCATGACATGGATTTAATAATGATTTCTTGGACAGGATGCCAAAAGTATAGGCATAAAAAAACTAAATGAATTGGATTTTGTCATAATTTAAAACTTTGTACATCAAAAGACATTATCAAGAAAGTGAAAACACAACATAAAGACTCCTAACTCTGGGAAACGAACTAGGGGTGGTGGAAGGGGAGGAGGGCGCTGGGTGGGGGTGAATGGGTGACGGGCACTGAGGGGGGCACTTGACGGGATGAGCACTGGGTGTTATTCTGTATGTTGGCAAATTGAACACCAATAAAAAATTTAAAAAAAAGAAGAAAGTGAAAATACAAACCACAGAATGGGAGAAAATATTTGCGAATCAAGTATCAGATAAGGCATTAGCATCCAGAATATATAAAGAACTTCCACAGCTCAACAGCAGACAACTCAGTTGAATAGTAGGCAAAGGACTTAAGTGGACATCTCCAAAGAAGATGTGTAAAAACCCAATAAGCACTTGCAAAAGATGCTCCACATCACCAGTCACTGGGGAAATACAAATCAAAATCATAATGAGATACTGCTTCATATCCATTAGGATGGCTATTAAATATGTAGAGATATAGATAGCTAGATAAATATTTTTAATGGAAAATAGTGGTTTTGAGGATATAGAGAAATTGGAACCTTCATGGATGGCTGGTGAGAATGTAAAATGGTACAGCTGCTGTAAAGAACAATTTGTTTCTCAGAAGTTAAAAATGAGACTTATATGCTCCAACAGTGCTACTTATCACTATATACCCAGAAGAATTGAAAGCAGGGACTCAAATAGATACTTGTACACCAAAATGTTCACAGCATTATTCACAATAGCCAAAAAATGATCCATCAACAGATGAATGGGTAAACAAAATGTGGTCTTTACATATAAAAGAATATTATTCAGCCTTAAAAAAGAAGGAAGTTTTGACACATGGTACAACATGGATGAGCCTTGAAACCATGCTAAGTGAAATAAGCCAGACACAAAAGGCCACATATTATATGATTCTACTTATATGGGGGACCCAGAATAGGCAGTTTCATAGAGACAGGAAATAGGTTAGAGGTTACCAGGATCCAGGTGGAGGGAGGGGGAGTTATTTTTTTAACAGGTACCATTTCTGTTTAGGATGATGAAAAAAGTTCTGGAAATGGTGATGGTTGAACAATAGTGTGTACATAATGCCACTGAATTATGCCCATTTGAACAGAGTTTAAAAGGTAAATTTATATCCTGTTTTATCACAGTACTTTTTTAAAGAGCTTGCATTTGCTCCTCACAATTCTGCAAGTTAGCACTTTGGCTGCGCTCAACTGGCAGTTCTTCTATTCTCATCTGGACTCACTCATGGGTCTATAGTCAGCTGCTGAGGGGGCTGGGGACTGACTGGCATATGATGGCCTCAGCTGGGATCCCCTCTCAGAGCTCCTCGAGTCTCTCACCATTTCCCAAGCTAACTCAGGCAACTGGGCAGTGCCACAACTGGGCAGTCTCTAGAAATGCAGACTCGAATAGACAGGGCATCACTTTGGCTGCATTCTATTGGCCAGAGCAAGTCATGGGGTCAGGGCCAGCCTCAGAGCCAGGGGATGGGAGGAGCTGCAGGGTCTCATTGCAAAGGACCTGGATACAGACAGGAGGGGAGAATTGGCAACATTTTTGCATCCATGTACCATACTTTGACCTTGTTAATAGAGAATGGTGTCAGGACACCAAATGGTTTGTGACTGGATGGGCTCCTGTATCTAATCTAAGAGTTGTTAGCAGCAGAGGGGCAGTACTTGTTCTAGGAATTTGAAAGTGTAGGAAAGTATACACAGACTCCACCTAGTGCCCATCATATTCTCTCCCAGACATTAAGTACCTCTCAGATTGTTTTTTCAATCAAACCAGCTACTTTGCAGAGTTAGTACTTTTTTTAAAGATTTTATTTATTTATTCATGAGAGACACATAGAGAGAGGCAGAGACATAGCCAGGGGGAGAAGCAGGCTCCCTTTAGGGAGCCTGACGTGGGACTTGACTCTGGGATCACGACCTGAGCCAAAGGCAGACGCTCAACCACTGAGCCACCCAGGTGCCCTGAGTTGGTGCTTTGTAGGAGCTGTAACTTTTTGGAGAAGCGGAGACATGGAGAGGGTCTTCAAGACAGTAGAAGTTTGGAGCCTGAAGGGAGCCACGTAGATCAACTCAGCAGAGGTGGGATCCAGAGACCCAGCAAGGTAAACAGGCACTTAATGAAGGCTTCAGAGCTGCCAACAACAAAACTTGGACTAGAGCTCACAATCCAGTGTTCTCTCTATGACACGGTGGTGATCTTTTCCTTGCAGTATGCAAATTCCAGCTCAGCCACCCGAGGAACTTGATTCCCTTCTTTGGGACCTTGCAGCTGACAGTGTGCCCTGCAGACCAGCCCCATCAGCCTCACCTGAGAGCTGGTTAGAAATTTAGAATCTTGTGCCCCACACCAGACCTGCTGAATAAGAGTCTGCAAATTAATAAGATATCTGGATATTTGCATGAATGGTAGTGCCAATGATGCATTTCCCCAGGACACTGGTTTTCAACATTGACTATTCATTGAAATCACCTGGGAGAGGTTTAAAACCATTCATGCCTGGGCTCCACCTCAGAAATTCTTATTTATTTGTACAGTCTGAGCATAAGGTTTTTTGACAAATCCTTAAGCCACTATTTCTCCATAACCCACCTCTAATATGCTGGCAGCTTTTTATTGTATTTTCCTTCTGTGCAATGGACCAGTATTTTCTGAATGAGTGGAAAAAACTTCCAGAAGACCCTCACTGATGACCTTGTTCTGGATAGGATTCAGGGACTTATAAATCGCTGACAATTATTTAAATGTGTTTTTATAAGAAAGGAAGGTCAAACAGGGGAACTGGTAATTGAGAGGAGTTAAAAAAAAAAAAAAAAAAAACTACTTTGTTCCCAGAAAAAGGATTGACACTAATATACAGAGAAAATCCCAGATGATAACAATTCGGCAAATTATAAATACAATAAATGATGAAGGTCCCAGAAAAATATACCTCATGGAAGAGAGAAAAGACAATAAAAAAGACAAATGTGCTAACTTCACACCTGAACATAATAGTTAAGCTAGGAATTTGATTTTTTCCCAGCTTCCTAGGAACCCAGTAGCTACAAAGTTTTTATCTACAGGAAAGGGGAGTGGGAAAAAGTCTTTCCTGCAAGAAAGCAAAACTTTCTAACTCTAATTTGTAAATAAAAGTTCCATGAGGTCTTTCTGTGGGGAAACGGAATGACATTAGTGAACTGTGTCTTCAAGAAGGTTCCTAGGGAAAAAGCAGGGCTGGATTTCATGCATCTTACAACATTTTGTTGTAAATCTGTTCATAATGTGAAACACAATGGATAGAAAAAGGAAAAATGTTTGGGTCTCTTCTGATGTGTGTGTGTGTCCAGCTTCATCTAAGCTGTAAATCAGAGAATGGGAGTTGTAAAACCCCTTTACATTTGTCCAGGGAGCTGGCATCCCACTTAGAAGAGAGAAGTGGATTATTATCTCTCTGTGCTGGTGCAAGGGCTCTTGCTGGTCTGTTAATATCCTTGAGTGAGGGGACAAGATTATCCAGTAAACTCTTCACACATCTGCATTCTAGCCTTAAGTGTGCCCTTGGGGATTGTTGGAACACAGTCATAATGAGATAAATAGGCTCTCACATCAGAGTTCTAGAACAGGTTCTAAGGATGTGATACCTCAGAGCTCGCCTTTGAGTTATGCCCCAGTTGTCTTCCCCTTTCTGTTTGAGAGTGTGTCTTTCCCTTTCTTTTTAAACATAAAACAAAGAAATGACCCTATTAATCTGGAGTTCAAGGGTTAAGAAATATTTTGTCTTTGATTATATATATACACACACACACACACACACACACACACACCGAAACATGTGCATGATAAATTTATGTGTCTGTGTGCATTAAGTGTGTATTCCTCATAAAGAATTGACTGATGTTCAAACTCTCTATTGAACTGAAATCATTTCAGTTGTGAAAACGGGACTTGAGGCAAGTGAAACCAGTGCTGCTCAGACTTTAATGTATGTATGAATTCCCTGGACATTTTGTCAAAATGGAAATTCTGACTCAGTAGTTCTGGATGAAGGGGCTGAGGATCTGCAGCCCAAACAGGCATGCAGGTTAGTCCCAGGCTGTCAGTCTACAACCACACTTTGAGAAGCAGGGGGAGAACGTTCCCAAACTTGGCTGCATGTCGGACTCACCTGGGAAGCCTTAGAAATTACTGACACCTGGAGCCACCACCAAAGATATAATTGGTGTAGGGAGAGACCTTGGCCTTATAGGTGTGCAGAAACTCCCGCAGGTGACTCTGGTGGGCGACTATGGCTCAGAGCCACTGCCCGTGAAGCTGCCAGGTAAAGCAGAGCCTCTCACTGCCTCAGCTGTTCGAAAACCTCACAGTGCACTCAAACCTTTTGTGGAGTTGCAAAGAGAGAAAAGCTTTTAAATGTGAACAGTCTTATATCCTGAATAGATTGAAAGATAGTCAGATGGAGAGACAGATATCTTTGGGGGAAAGAGGATCTCATTTTGCAACAGACAAGAGGAACTACATAATTCTGTCCTGTCCATAGCTCGCATAAATCAAAGATGTGAGGCGTTAGCACCTCTGCTGTGCAGAAGGAAAGCCTCACAGACTTTCTGCTCTGAGCCGAGTTAGCAGGAAGAGAGGCACTAGGCTCCACTAATGGGAAAGGTGAAGAAATTAAGGAATGAAAGCGGCCTCCCATCTTGTAATAGCATTATTTCTTTCACATTTGCTAAGTTCCTAAAATATTCCGTGTGCAGTCTCATATCCTTGATTAGATTTGCTTCCTTGCTGACTCAGTCACTCTCTCAAATCTATGCCCACAACTTGTTCTTCTCCTTGCCACAGACCTCCAGTCTTCCAGTGCTGCTGCATTATGCTTACCTGTCAGCCCCCTCCTTGATTAATTGCTCTCCATCTTAAACTCCCTAATTCATCCACATGGTAGCACTTACTGACCCCTACCTGCCAACACCTGGCAAACACTGATTCTGGGATATATCTAGTGTCCCACTTTTGCAGAAGCTGCCCTCAAAGTGCTACATAGTTTGCTGGAAAAAAAGAAAACAGCAACTGCTTGGTTTGGTGCCTCCCCAGTATATTTTAACAAAAGAATAATTTACATAAAAGACATAAATGTCCAGCTTTCTAGATTTTTACATATGCACACACTCATGGGACCGCAACCTGGATGGAGATACAGAAATTTTCATCACCCAGAAAATTCACTTGGGCCTCTCTTCCCAGTGAACATCCTTCCCCTGGAGGTAACCATCATCACTCTGACTTCAATCACTAAAGGGAAATAAGTGACTAATAGCTAGGAATGTTCAGTAAAGCTGACCTTAATATTTAATGGACTTTGAAGTTCAATGTTCCTGAAACTTTTGGAATATTTAGAGCCCAGCTTTTCTCTACTTTTTTTTTCCATGGCGGGCATAATTTTTTCTTGCCATCTAAGACCAGTCAGTCCATCTCTGAAATATTAAGTACATAATTACAATATCAACTTTATACTCTAAAATGTTATTTAAGTGCCTAGCCATTTTATTTCCAGATTAGTAAGTTTCTTAACATTTATTATGCCTTGAAGAGATTTTTTTCATGTTTGTTAAAATTGCTTAAAATGTCAGGTGGAAAAAAAAATTAAGCTTCAGACACTCAAAGGTAAATTTTTTGACCAAATTTAAAATAAATATGCCCTGTGCATCTTTATATAGTCTATAAGAAAGCAAAAAAATTTGACATTTAGCATTGCATAGTAGCAGTATTTCAAGAATTGTGTAATTAGTTGGTTTGTTTTTACAGGGGGAGGGTAGCAACTGATGTGTAGACCACACATTTTGTTAGCTATTAAATTTTTAAATGTCAGAATCTTTAGCAAATGCAATGTAACAAGATGTCTCCTTTGTTATGGTGACAGAATTTTGAAGTTGTTACAAAGGCTAATTATCCCAAAGAGCAATCAACTTGTTTTTCCCCCAGTTCCCATAATTCTGAGTTTTAAACATCTTTCCCTAAGAAAGTTTGTTTCTTTTATTTTTAATAATTTTTTAAAATTTTATTGGGGGAGGCAGAGGAGGAGGGAGAGAGAGCATCCTAAGCAGGCTCCATGCCCAGCACAGAGCCCAACGCGGGGCTCAATCTCACAACCCTGATCATGACCTGAGCCGAAATCAAGAGTTGGACACTTAACCGACTGAGCCCCTCAGGTCCCCCAGAAGGCTTGTCTCTGGAAATATTTTATATTACCATGCCTTGGTGTTTATGCTCCTTTCTTTGTATCACAGAGGGGGTGGGGCTTGTTCCTGCATGCTTTGCTTCCTTTCCCACACCCTCAGAGGTTAAATTGAAGAGGCTGATGGGCTCTGCTGTGAGTTTCATACATATCGAGAGGCAGTACTCTACCAGCTGAGTGACACTGGGCAAATTTCTTGGCCTCTCTGAGCCTCATTTCCCTTCTTTGTATAGGGGTAATAATGCCATCTATCTCAGGGTCTTGTAAAGGTTAAATATGGGGATAACACTTCTAATGGTCTTGGGCACACTGTGTTTAGATAAATGTTAATGACTAGAAGCTCTTTGAAGCTGATTCATGGAATATTGGCAGTCATTTCATTGATCTCACAAATTATTTAAAGCTTAGATCCTGTATGGAGGGTGCTCAGCTCTTGTCTATGGCATCAGACCTGTGATACTTAACATTGAACAAGAACCCAAGCAACTTGCATCCCAGATTGCTGTTGCTTGAGAATTCCTTTGAGAACAGGATATGATCTCTTATTTTAGTTGATTAACTTGGCCCACAAACAAAATAGCTTCAGGAGTGGACAACCTGTGTTTCATGTCCTCTTCTGCCATAGAATCACAGATTATAAATGAGCTAAGTCTTTTTTTTTTTGGTCCCAAGTGACCCTATCCCACTGACACACAGCATTATCAGCTCACCAGGAGGTTTTGTTTTGTTTTTGCTTTTTGATGCAGCCCATAAATCAAATACTAGAACAGTTCTCCCCCAAAATGAGACCAGGACAACTGGTGACAGTCTAGTTCAAGAGTCAGCAGACTTTTTCTGTGAAGGGCCATGGACCATGTGGTTTCTCTGTCTATTGTGGTCCAAAAGCAGCCATATACCATACATAAATGCCTGTGGCTGTGTTCCAATAAAACTTATTTACAAAAACAGACTTGATTTGGCCCACAGAATGTAGCCTGGCATCTTCCACTTGATTTTTTAAGACTTTATTCATTTATTTATTCATGAGAGAGACAAGAAGAAACATAGGCAGAGGGAAAAGCAGGCTCCTTGTGGGGAGCCTGATGCAGGACTCAATCCCAGGACCCCAGAATCACCATCTGAGCCAAAGGCAGATGCTCAACCTCTAAGCCACCAGATGCTCCATCATCTCCCACTTTTAGAGCAATGCTGTCCAATAGAAATATAATGCAAACCAATATTTATATATTAAAGTCATATATTAAAACACGAATTTTTAAGGATTTTTAAAAGAAACAAATCTTAGACTAGTAAGGGACAGATATCTTACAAATAACTTAAATTTGCTAAAGCAACCTGGTATGTAATAGCTTAAGATTTTTTTGAAGGGTGATGGAAAACTGCAGAGTTGCCAAAATGCCCATTTTTGACTGATTTTTTTATAGTCTATTTAAATAAGACCAAAATTCTAACCATGAAGCGATGCCAATTTCAAATAATTTTAGCCATAAAAAAACTAAAAGCAACTCAGAGATAAGTTTTGGCCATGCCCCTGTTGGTACTTCATGTTGATTCATCCTTTATGGTCAAAAGTAGAGTGGCTCAATTATTAGCACCACCTAAGAGAAGCCTGCTACCCCAGGAGTCATGTCTAATCAATTTCTACTCATACAAATGCCTTGTTCTCTGGCCACAGTAAGATTACCATCCCTAGCCATATGCTCACAAGCCTTTCCTCCCCTGGCAGTCTGGTTCACCTGCCCTGGTATAAATGGCTCCTAGCTGTATTGACTCCTCTTCTGCATCTCCCTGCTCTGGGCAGCATGGAGGAAAGGGGCATATGGATGAATCAGGGCTAGCTGATGTAGGATGGCTCATCTCAGATCTTCGAGCAGGCCAGTCCAAGCTTGTTCATATAGGAGAGGCAGGGAGCAGAGAGGGCAAGCAGCTGACAGGCTTCTTACAGCCCAGACTAAGTATACTGTTGCTTCTGTCCATGCTCTTTTGTCCAAGCCAGCCACATGGCCATCTCAGAGTCAAGGGTGGAAACACTGAAAAGAAAATCTTTTCTTTTTTTTTTAACTTAAATTCTATTAGCCAACATATAGTACATCATCAGTTTCAGATGTAGTGGGTCAGTAATTTATAAGTTGCGTATACCGGTGCATCTTTATATACCTGGTATATCATCACATCACGTGCCCTCCTTAATGTCCATCTCTTCTATATTAAGTTCTTATACTTGTCCTTAAACTTTCCATGTGCTATAGTCACATCTTAGACTGGGTTCCTCAAAAGTAGAGGTGAGACAGGCTTGTATGTAAATTTATCTTGGAAAATGAGGTCAAGTTTCATAATTCCCATTGCTTCCCTTGGAAACCCTAGAGCTGGTATGCGTGTCCATACATACAATACATGTTGTCCCATGCCCAATGCCAGTTCCAGAGTCTGCATAGGCACACATAATAGGAACACTAAGATCAAATCTGTCCCTACTTACTCTGCTTTCCCAGTCTGCTTTAATTCCCAGTCTGCTTTCTAATTCTGGACTCACTATAATCATTATATTAGTTAAGGTAATTCCAGCTTCTGTAACTTATTAATAACCCTTACATCTTAGTAAATAAGCGCAAGAAAATAGAGGTTTATTTCACACTTACTATCCAATGTGGCTTTTCCTAACCAGAGCATGGTAGCCCGTGTGGTCATTCAGCAATGCACATTCTTCCATGTAGCTCTGGCCTCCTTTGGCAACTAAGAAGAGCCCTCCAGGTCTTCTCCACTCAGCAGGCAGACAGAATAAAGAGAAGAAAAGGCATTCCTTTGTAGCTTTGGCCCAGAAGGGATGCCGATCACATCCTGCTCACATTCTGTGGGTGAGAACTGGTCCCATGGTCTGTCTAGAGGCAAAGGGTGCTGAGAGACATGGTCCTGGCTGGGAACAGCTTTGCAGTAATACCTTTACACATGGAAGGGGAGTACATATCTTTGGTGGCCATTTAGCATATGTGCTACATCAGTCAAGCATACTGATATCCATGCCCATTGGTTTGCGAGAAGGGGACCCTGTCTGTCTTCATTTTTAATTTCTTATTGTGAAATTATGTCTAAAAAGGTGCACTGGATGCCTCTTGTGTTCCATCTCACATATCTTAGGCAGCCTTATGTCCTCTAGCCATTGCCCAAGCAATGCTAAAGCTCTCCTCAGTTGGCACCACTTAACCTTTGTTAGTGGATGTGGTGGTGTCTTCACCACCACCTTGTGGGGACGCACACGGGAGTCCTCTTAGCCATTCTCACACAGAAGATGGGAGCAAGTCGATTAGTCCATCCATCTTCATTCCTTTGAGAGGTCAGTTCTGAGGCTTCAGAGCTCCTCAGGAGAAGCGAGCCCCAGTTGTCTACAGATAGCCAGCTTGATAACACACCCTTGACTTCACTTCCTTTCCTCTGTTTCACCCCCTTACTATTCCTAACCTCATTTTGCAAAATAGAGTACTCATGTGTGAGCCTCTGCCTCGACTCTGCTTTTGAGGAACCCATGAATGTACCACATGAAAAATTTAAAGAGTAATACTAAATTCTTATATGTACTACCCAAGTTAAGAAATAGAAGGTGGACTGCTGTCTCATCTCCAAGTACTCCCTGTCCTTAAGAATGATTTTTTGATTCAGTAAATCAATAAATTAATGAACAGAGATACTTCCTTAGACCTCATTGCTACCTAGACCATGAATCAGAAAACACCAAATGAGTAATAGTTAAGGTCCCAGCTAGAATACTCAGACTCAAACCAACTTGAAACACATCCATGAGCCATTTCTATTACCTCTGGGTAAACTGACTTCCATTGACTTCAGCCCAACTGCCTCACATTCTAAGCAGCAAGAACCAGGGCTATAAACTAATTGCATTTGCTTTGCCAGATTAACAATAACTAGAAAGTCACCCTGAGGGATTATCCTTGTGTGGAACTGGTCGCTACATGTGTTGGATTCCTTGTGTTTAAAGAGGCAGTTAATGAGGAATCTTGCTTTTTACTAAATTCAAAAAATCCTTCTTAGATACATTGTACTTTATTATAATTGGTGCAGAACATGACAGTTTTAGTTGGTAAAGGAATCGGCTTATTTGGATTCTATATGATCATTACATATTTACTGAGATCTTAATGACTAGAAATCCTCACCACTGCTGCCACTTTGAATTGTCCTGTCCTGATTCTCATATTTTAAAAGGAATATGAGATTGTAACTATTCACCCAATTAGCCCCGCCCCCCATGGGTACCAAAAAAAAGATGTATGTAGAAAGCTGAAAGAAAATAGAAGATCCCGGGTCTTCTGATGTGAGGAAATCCAGCTGAGAATGAGCATTTCTTGCCATAAGGATTCAAGTATGTCAGATCTGTCTGCTGTTGTTATGTACACAGCTGTTTTCAGCCACATTCCATAATAAAAACAAAGGAACTCGTTCTCTACAAACAGGGTGGGAATTCGGATAAATTGTACTTAAAAAATAGTACAATAAAAGTAGGTACTTTTAGTACCTACTAAAATAAATAGTAAATAAATAGTACAATAAAAAAATAAATAAATAGTACAATAAAAGTAGGTACTTAATAAAAGTAGGTGCTTTCTGAGAGACTCCTGGTTTGTTCTTGAGTCATGGGAATATTTAGCTTATTGACCTCTGGAGAAATGTTTGCCCAGAACGACGAAATGGAACACATTCTTGAAGAGGATAGAAGACAATGTTTTTTAAAAAGAAATGCAAGGTCTCATTAGGGCAAAGCTGTTAATTACACACTTCATTATTGTCAAGGTTAATACAGTCTGTGAGAGCAGAGGCCCTTTTTCATCTCTTCCTCGGAACAAGGGGAGACAGCTGTTCTCAGGGACAGATCCATTATAGCTTATCACTGGCCGGCAGCCTGGGGAAGGAGCACCATGAAATATGGCCGCTGTCACCAAGAAGGCAGACACCGAGCTGGGCCAGGCACGATGGGAAAACAATGAGAACCAGGGTGTCAAACTCAAATAGATTGGGTTGCATTGATTTTTAATGCCTGGCTGTTTCGAAGCATGAAATTTGCCGATACTCTTGCAGTTATTATATTATTGATCTCTAAAGCTGCACAATCTTGCTTTCTTAAACATCAGACACTGACAGCCATAAATAGTGGTTCTTACATTTTGAAGCCTGGTTAAACCGTGTTGTAAAACTCTGCATGTTTGAATCTCATTATTGTTGTTTTGCTGGTATGATTCCTTAAAGTGAACCCTGTGTCAGGGAAACAAATATTACCTCAGTTCTAGTTGGACTGGTCTTTCTGATTAAATGAGGTTATTAAACCCTTCTTTTTTTCTATTCTTTTTAGGGAGGTCAACAATTTCTTTTAAATAGATATTTATATTTTGTAAGCTCCTGCTTGTTAACAGCGATTTAATAGTTTTCATTGACAGGGAGAAAAGCATGTGCTTCCTTTAAGTGTGATACATTTATACCATCTGTAAACATCTCCAAATGTTAAAAAGGAGATTAAGGGAAAGAAAGACCATGTACTATATAGCCTGCTGAGTATCTTTGGGTTTTTCTTTGCTTGCTTGCTTATTTATTTATTTAGGATTTTTGGTTTTGCTATGGATAAAATTTTCTTCTTTTCAAATATCCACACCGCACCTTCACTTCTATGTACTTAAGTTTTATTCATCAGTATACCCTAATACTAAGATCATGATGCTATAGAAACTGGTGTACCAAAATAGTGAAATCTATTATTCATTTTGGTTAAACATTAGAAATACTTCATCTTTACAGGGAATGGGAAAATGTTGAACAGTGTAGCTCCTAGTAGCCAACTATAACATCAAATAATTTTAACACAATATATATGTGTAATGCTAGATATGTGTACTTACATATATAATATTATCTAGATGTAAAATATATTTAAGACTATACTATATATTTAATAAAATATATATGTGTGTATGTATATAAATACATATATATACATACATATGTATATACATATATGTGTGTATACATATATATACACATATATGTGTGTATATACATATATATACATACACACACATATGTAATCCTAAATCCTATTAAACTGAAAAGTATATGCCAGTCAAATGTTTTTTATTATAAAAGTACCCTACTTGTGGAAAATCTGGAAAATACACTAACCCCAGTGAGTACACAGTGTGAACAGAGCAGCAGCATTATCATTGCCTGGGAGTTCATTCAAGATGTAGAGTCTCAGCCCTTTCCTCAGATCTTTCCAATGTGAATTTCTCTTTAACAGGATCTGCAGGTGATTATATGCACATTAAGATCTGAGAAGAAAAAAAAAAAAACATCTGAGAAGTACGGGTCTAAAATATATAGTATTCTTAATCTTCCCATCTATTGATGGCCAGTGTCACCACTTTACTGTATTTCTATTAACCTTACTCTTCTGTACATATCTTTAAATATGTTTAAATAATTGAAGTCTAATTTTGCTAATTTTTATTATTCAGACATTACATTTTTAAGAAAGATACCAGTCGAATGCTGATCATGACTTGAAAGTATTCCATTTTTTTACATCTATTAGGAATATTTATTTGACATATATAACAGTTGTAGTTAATTGAAGATACATCTTTAAACTCAAAAAAAATTTGTGTTTTGTATCTAAAGTTACTACTAATAATTTTTAGAAGTATAGAACAGGGCAGCCTGGGTGGTTCAGCGGTTTAGCACTGCCTTCGGCCCAGGGTGTGATCCTGGAGACCTGGGATTGAGTTCCATGTAGGGCTCCCTGCATAGAGCCTCTTTCTCCTTCTGCCTGTGTCTCTGCCTCTCTCTCTCTCACTCTCACTCTCACTCTGTGTGTGTGTGTGTGTGTCTCATGAATAAGTAAATAAAATCTTTTTAAAAAATAAAAGTATAAACATCAATTATTCCATTGTATAAAGTTGAGATTTATCCTGTTATTTGCAAGTTTTTTCCCCTAAATTATCAACCTAACTTAAAAGTACATTTTAACTTATAAAATAGTTAAATATCTACCATTTGTTAGTACTTACTGTATTCCAGAAATTATGCCAACTGATTTACACATATTATTCAATCACATTAATCCAATGAGGCAAAGATTTATTCTTGCCATTTTATGGGTTAAGAAACCATGGCTTTAAAAGGTTAGGTAACTTAACCACTATCACACAGCTGGTAAGTGCTTTGAGCCTGATTGAAAACAAGGATTAAAAAATAATAGTTTGTTTTTTAAAAGTGTTTCTTATTCAATAAAAATCTTCATTTTTCTTTTAATTAGCATTTAGCTCAGCACATAGTAATAGAATATTTCTTCTTTTATATTAACAAATATATAGAATTCTGTTTACTGAGTTAACTGCTATAATTTTAAAGGTAAACTGAACATACGTCTCTGGGTATCCAATAATAAGTGCATGGAAACAGCAGACCCCCCAACTCTGAAGTCACAGATTAATTCATGTATTGGAACACTGACCCCCTAATCTCCCAGAAAAATCTAAATGAACTTATTGGGGACAAAATTGTGAAATAGTTGTTTATGATTGTTTGTTTTTTCATTTTCCAAATGTAAGATATTTATAGCATAATGAGAGAAAAAAGCGCTCTCTCAAACAGAACTTCATTATGTTATTAGTCATTTAAAAAAATGCTTGCTGATACTATGGATATAGACATATTATAGATCTCGGTTACAGCTTTAACTGTTATTGTATGGATAGGTAGGTGGGTGAGTGGATGGATGGTTGGATGGACACATTGATAGGTGATAGACATCTAAATTCCTTTCTCTCAGTATTCCCCAGAAACAAAGTGACTGAGTCTCAAGTCTGCACATTTCAGCTCATTAATGAAATGGGAAGAGTTTTAGTGAGAAAACAGGAAGATTTAAAGGATTCAGCAGTTTCAAAGGAAGTATTCAATAATGCTCTGATCACAAAAGAATCACACAGGAAAGGAATTTTTTCCTTCTAAATATCCGTGTCCTGGTAATGAATTTCTAAGACTAATAGTCCAGCCCAATCAAAGCTATTTATTAATTTTCTGAAGATGATATAATTTTCTGAAGATGGTACAATATTCTGAAGATGATTTTAATTTTCTGAATAAAAATGCCACAGGACAAGTGATCGAAATGCCAGTTTAATATGAGCTGAGGACTCTTTCTTCTGTTATCACAGTTATCCACATAGCCCCAAAGATGGTGGAATCTTAACATACTCCGATCATCTGTGCCTCCATCAATTGAGTAAGTGATGAGCTGGTAACACCTCTTTTTTTGGCCATCTGAGTCCGTCTATTATTTCCTCCTGGACTTAGCTCATGATTCTCCTCTTACTGAAAACTTATCAGGATTTTTAGTCTGTTCTTCTCTCATCTTTTCTTTATAAACTTCACGTTTTAACTTGCCTTTATCAACGAGTTGTATTTAGTGCTCTTCAAGCATTTCAGATTTACAAATGTGTGTCCACTGGAATGGAGTGCCTACATTGGTATGTTTCAAAACTGCTACATAATCCCTCCCTCCGTCAGCCTCTACAATTCCTGGAGGCGACTGGAGGGGTATCACTAGATATCAAACGATAGTATCTTTTTTATAAATTGGAGACTAGGTATTGGAAAAAAAGGATGAAACTAAATCACATAGCAAATGTGGCTAAAATTAAGACCAGAACTATTAGCACCACTTAATACTATTTTCTTAAAAATCTGTACAAAACATGGGGTGCCTGGGTGTCTCAGGTGAGCATCCGACTCTTGATTTCGGCTCAGGTCATGATGTCATGTCATGGGATCAAGCCCATGTTGGACTTCCCACTCATCAGGAAGTCTGCTTAGGATTCTCTCTCTCTTTTTCCCTTTTCCCCTCACCCCCTCTCATGCTTTCTCTCTCCCTCTCTCTCTCTCTCTCTCTCTGCCCTTCTCTTTCTCTCTTTTTCTTGTTCTTTCTCAAATAAGTCTTTTTAAAAAATTTGTACAAAGCATTATTGAAGAGAGGAGGCCAGCTGCTAAATACACAGAAAGTAACAGTACCTATGTCTAAGAGCTTGAAGAGTACCTGAGCAAATAGGGAAATGGTAAGTAGGTAAGAGGCAACTGAAATGCAGTAGGAAGCTTCTCAGACAGACTTGAGGATGAGTTACTAGCACTCATACTTAGTGAATCAAAAGATGTCCATTCCTTCCTTTCCTCTCCCCAGTTCTTACTTGTCCCTGTCCAAGGTATTGTTTCTCCCAAGTTCATCTGTTGGGATGGGCATGGATATTGTTGCCCTGAGAAGAGGTCCTGATGTATATATGATAGGTGATTCTTTTTCTCTCGAGAGGATGCTCACACAGAACATCACCTATCTGGACAATCAATCCATTTATACCCCTCCCACACACATAATCATCACACTCCATATACTGGAATACTATTCAGTGATTTTTAAAGAAGAATGGCGGCAAATAGGCTATTAATTCACAGAACAACCTAGATTAAGCTCAAATGCATTATCTAAATGAAAGAAGCCAGACCAAAAGGCTCTGGACTGTTTGATTCCATTCCTAGGTTATTTGGAAAAGGCAGAACTATACGGATAGAAAACAGATCAGCAGTATATCAGAGGTTTGGAGAAGAGGCAGTATCTGACCAGGGAAAGCCCAGGAGAGGGCAAGTATAGACCTAATCTGTATGGCCCTGTAATGGTGAATATATGATGCTTTGTATTTGTCAATACCCATAGAATTTTCCAGCACAAAGAGTAATTTTTTAAGCCAACCAAATCAGAGGATCCCAGGATGGAATACAAACTGTGACAGAAGAATTTAACTATTACACATGTGTGAGATAATCTCATAGAAGGGGGTGGGGGTGGGGAGTGGACACTAACCTAAGTAACTTTTTAAAACAGGGCTTTCTTTGAATGGAAACTGTAAGCCCTAAGTCCAAAACACCATACTAAACACTGTACTCTAGCTGGCAATGTTGTTTGCCATGGTGATGTGGGGTAATAATTCTAAAACTGCTATATTTGTAACCTCAGATTGAATAACCAAAATAAGGGCAGATGGAGGGATCCAGGTTTTTCACCATTTTTTTCACCAACAAATACAGGGAAAGCTAGAATGAACCATGTGAGACTGGATTAGATTCAGAGACAATAGTACAAATTCGTGTTTAGCTTCATATAGGAACAGATGGATAGATATATTTACAGATGTGTGTGCATACTAAGGGAAGTGTATGTACATGTATTGCCTGGCTCTGTTCGCTGAGGGGCTCTATTCACTGGAAGCAGTGACACCCCAGTAACAGTGAGCATACCCGGCATCCAGATATTAGTTTCTAATTTTAGTTTCTAATATCATTAGCCAGTTAAAGGAACCAGGCCCCTTGGAGACATGGTTGATTTTAGGGCAAGGGCAGGGAATTTACAAGATGAACCTGGAGTCTCTTGTAGTGTTAAAAAGTAAGGACGGGCTTAAAAAATAAGAGGATGGAGGCTTATGAAAGGGACAGAGCAGCCAGTATGAAAGAACTCTCAGTAACTAAAGCTAGAACAAACAGAGAAACAAAACAAAAACATAGTTTGGGATTATAATCCAAAGTATGAAATAAACACCCATGATTCTACCCATACTGACACAACTAAATGACTGAAGAAGTAAATAGAATATGCAAGTCTCCTGTGCAGAAGAATTCTGTATACTCTATGTAGGTGCCCCCTCTCATGGAAGTAGAATGGTTTACTTCTAAGGATACAGTTTGGAAAGCAACAAAGGAAGGGGAGTGTAACTTTGTAGTGCGGAAACCTGGTAAGCACAACCTGGGTCAGGTGACCAAAGTCAGCATCATCAGTAATAAGCCACTGATGATGATAGGCATGCTGGATATGATGGGATAAAATTGGTACCTTAATCTGTGATCTGCCCCTGCCCCCCAAACCAATAACCTCAGTTTAACCATGAGAAAAACATCAGACATTCCCAGTTGAGGGACATTCTGCTCCTTAAAACTATTAATGTCATCCAAAACAAGGAAAGTCTGAGAAATTATCACAGACCAGAGGAGATTAAGGAGACATGAAAAATAAGTATGAGGTATCCTGGATGGAACCCAGGAACACTGGGGGGGGGGGGGGACAATGAAATTAACATAAACTGTGAAGTTTAGTTAATAGCAGCGCAAGATATTGACAAGACAGTAAGGGATAGATCAGAGCTCTATATATTCTCCTTGCAATCCATTAATCTAAAACCATTCCAAAATTAAAAGTTTATTTAAAAGAAAGGGTTATAGGCCAAAAGTCTAAGTCCAGGACTGATTGGATGGAAAAAAACAAAACCTTGTCTTTCATCATAGATACTTCGGGAACTACTGATGTATAAAGCATATGCTCTAGGACAATTTTGACTTGTTCCTCTAGTTTGAAATCCTCTATTATACTGAGATGGTTTTGAACTCCTTTGCTACTTGCTCAAATGTATTTTTCTCTTAAAATCCTGGAAGTATGAAGTCACAACACTTTGTTCTTTTATCCACCCCCATCATATTTTGCTGCAAACCTTGTCATTGTCAAGGCACAGCTGACTGGCTTTGTAAGTGGTTTGTGATTTCTTTCCGTTCCTAGTATTCCAGTGTTATTTAGGTTCGTTAAAGGGAACATTTGGGCTTGGCAGCTTGTGTCACTAAGATTCAAGTATAACCACATCAATTACTAAGCCATCCAAACGTCAGCGATGATGATACGAAAGTGTGGCTCTAGCAAGCATTATAGTTAGACGCTTAATGAGAATATCATATGTGATCACGAATAAAATCTCACAAGTAATCTTCATGCTGTTCCTTACTTACAGTTCAGAAAGTGCCTCTTCCAGAAAATCTGATAACTTCAGTTTTCATAAGTATTTCATAAAAGGGTAAAAAAAAAAGTGTGTGCCCATTTCTGGGAATGTTAATATTCAAGTTACCGTGTTTACTGGCTTTGCAAATAATCTGGATAAGGAATATAAAAGTAATAAATATGCTTTTTCTAACCAGTTGTAGACTTAAAATTATAATCAGCTTATTGTTAGATGGTTAGGGTTTATTATTTAAGGAGGGGAAGGAGTGAGGCGGAGGTTTCACTTACCTGGTAAATAAGACAGTGATTGCTTGTATAGTCTTCTAAATGGCTTTTGATGTTTAATTGATCTCTCTGTTGAGATAGGTAAAAGAAATTTTGCAATTTTCAATTATGTAATATTTAGCTCCTTTCACCACTGAAATCAGTCAACAGGTTTTTTGTTTTTGTTTTTGTTTTTGTTTTTTTTAATCATTACTTTTTAGAGTATGTTCCTAGGGTCTTTTCTCCTTGTGGTTGAAATTAGATGGAGTTGGGGTGGGATTCCAACATCAACTTGAGAGCATGAAATGTTTTCTTTAAATGGCATTCCTTTTACTATTCCCAGACAATCGTTAGAGGAAATAAACCGTGCAAGGAAACCTCCATCAACGGCCTGCTGGAGGACTTTGACAACATCTCCGTGACTCGCTCCAACTCCCTACGGAAGGAAAGTCCGCCCACCCCAGACCAGGGGGCCTCCAGCCACGGTCAAGGCCATCGTGAAGAAAATGGCTTTATCACCTTCTCACAGTATTCCAGCGAATCCGATACCACTGCTGACTACACAACTGAGAAGTATCGAGAAAAGAGTCTCTATGGTGATGATCTGGATCCATTTTATAAGGGCAGCCATGTGGCCAAGCAAAATGGGCATGTCATGAAGACAAAACATGGGGAGGCCCACTATCCTGAGATGAAGCCTTGGAAATCTGATCTTGCCAGATTTCCCCTTGATTATCACACCCACTTGGACTCCCTGAGCAAACCAAGTGAATACAGCGACCTCAAGTGGGAGTACCAGAGAGCCTCAAGCAGCTCCCCTCTAGATTATCCGTTCCAATTCACGCCTTCTAGAACTGCGGGGACCAGTGGGTGCTCCAAGGAGAGTCTGGTGTTCAGCGAAAGTGAGTGGGGACCCAGCCTGGATGACTATGATAGGAGGCCAAAGTCGTCCTACCTGAATCAGACCAGCCCTCAGCCTACCATGCGGCAGAGGTCCAGATCAGGCTCGGGGCTCCAGGAACCCATGATGCCCTTCGGAGCAAGTGCATTTAAAACCCACCCCCAAGGACACTCATACAACTCCTACACCTACCCTCGCTTGTCCGAGCCCACAATGTGCATTCCAAAGGTAATGTTCACTGCCTCCTTCCCTCCCATGGGCAGGCACCTCACAAAGGTGGTGCTAGCATGACCTTCTCACAGAGTCAGATTCTAAGGTGAAGGTTTGCCTTTTAAGTGAGAATCCATATTGAAACGCTACCTGATTTCCACGCACAAGCCCCAAGGGCAGAGGATATAGAGCAAGGAACATATATTCATTAAAATCAAAGTCTTTGGAGATCTCCTCGAGGGTTTCTGATTAAAAGGCAAAAAAAAAAAAAAAAAGTTTATTTGAAAGATATCCTGATATACTACTAATAAATATTGTGTGCTCCTATTAGACTAAGTCCTCTTTTAAGGAGCATACGATTATAAACCATTAGATGGCTAATATTGTAGTTCCCACTTTCTGGCAAAGTTTATAAGGATCTGTTGAAAAGGAAAAAATAAAGTCAGGATTATCATGGTAAGTTTTTAATAAAGTTCATTTTTAAAAATTTAATAATTTTCTAATTATTAATTTTTTTAATTTTATAATTTTTAATAAATTTTAATTTAATAACCATTCTAACAGGTATGGGGTTGTATCTCATTGTGGTTTTGATTTTCCCTGATGTTGAGTCATGTCTAGAACCTTTCCATGTACCTGTTGACCATTTGTATATCATCTTTAGAAAAATGTATATTCAGGTTCTTTGTCCAAATTTTGATTGGGTTATTTGGGATTTTTTTTTTTTTTGCTATTGAGTTGTATGAGTTCCTTATATATATTTTTAACCCCTTATCAGATATGTGGTTTGCAGATGTTCTCTCCCATCCCATCAGTGTCTTTTCATTTTGCTAATGTTTTCCTTCATTGTGCAGAAGCTTTTTATTTTGATGTAGTCCCACTTTATTTTTGTTATTATTGCCTTTCAGTGTCAAATACAAAAAAGTCACTGCCAAGACCAATGCCAAGGAACTTACCAATATTTTTCTTCTAGGAATTTTATGGCTTCAAGTCTTACATTCAAATCTTTAATGCATTTTGAATTAATTTTTGTGTATGGTATAAGACAAGGGTTCGGTTTCATTCTTTTACACCTGCCTGTCCAATTTTCACAGCACCATATATTGAAGACTGTCCTTTCCTCATTTGTATATTCTTGGCTGTTTTGTAAAAAATTAACTGAATCTATATATATATATTTCTGGTCTGTGATCTGTTCTATTGATCTGTGAACCTGCTTTTTTTCCAGTACCATACTATGTTGACCACTATAGCTTTGTAATATAGTTTGAAATTAGGAATCTTTGTTCTTCTTTATCAGGATTGCTTTGGCTATTTAGGGTCATATATGATATTTTATATGTGATATATTTGAACACTTATGGTCAGAAGCTCTTTAGGTCAAGATCACAAAGTTCCGTCCAGAGGCAATAATGTTGCAGCCCTGGGGCCATACTTGGCTTCTCGACCCGTTGAGTCCACCAAGTAGTCATTTTCAACTTCTGAAAAATCAAGATATTTCACTTAAAATCTTCAACTTCTGGGTTTTAGGATTCTCTTTAAAAAAATGGGATGATCTGGGCAGCCCCGGTGGCCCAGCAGTTTGGCGCTGCCTTCAGCCAGGGTGTGATCCTGGAGACCCGGGATCGAGTCCCATGTCAGGATCCCTGCATGAAGCCTTCTCCCTACCTGTGTCTCTGCCTCTCTGTCTGTCTGTCATGAATAAATAAAAATAAAATCTTAAAAAAAAGGGATGATCTGATAACCCTAGGCCCACATTTTCACACAGCATTGGAAATGGAATTGGCTGGAGACAAAGGCTGCCCCATTAGAGGGGATAGGCCCTGCCCAGGCCACTTCATTCATTCTGCCCATTAGCCTAATCCCTAGAGGCATTTGAGGATTTAATATAACTCCCCAGGAACCCCTGCCCACTCATTTCATGGAAGGAGAAACTAAGGTCCAGAAAGTCACATGGCGCACTTAAGGTTTCATAGTTTGTTGGTTGTAAAACAAGGATAAAATCCAGTCTGATATTTCTCCTAGTCCCATATTTTTCCCTTTATGTGGGCATATGTTACTTATGGAGTTCAACTGTATTTGCCAGTAAAACCCATGAGAGGCTACTCTAGGCTAAAGAGAGGACTAGGAAGAGGATGGAGAGAGGGGATAATTCATTCCATTCATTCTAGCTTCATTCCTCCCTAAATCCCTCTTCCTACAGACTTCCAAATATAAGGCAAAGCGGACCTGCTCTGAAATCTGGTTTTGTTAAGCCCAGAAACAATGCAGAAATCTATTGTGGCTCAAAAAAAAAATAATAACATATTTGCCCTTGGGAATTTTTTTTTTTAAGATTTTATTATTTATTTGAAACAGAAAGAGAGAGAGCATGAGCAGGATGGTGGGAATGGGAGGCAGAAGGAGAGAGAGAAGCAGACTCCCTGTCATATGGGGCTCCATCCCCGGACCCTGAGAACACGACCTAAGCCAAAGGCAGACACTTAACTAGCTGAGCCACCCAGGCACTCCTGCCCTTGGGAACTTGTACCAGGAAGTTTTTCAGCCCTTAAAATAAAGGCCTCCAGAGGAGCAAGCTGCTATTCCATTTCATAGGAGACCCGTGAGAAGTTCACAAGCAGGTTTTCTAGGAGAGTAGGAGGTGGGAGGCATGTTAGTAATTAAAACGTTTACTTGATTAAAAATATAACATCTCTCTAAAAAGATTTAGGTGCCTGTGCCTTTAGAACTGTATTCTAGGGCAGCCCCGATAGCTCGTAGTATAGCGCCGCCTTCAGCCCAGGGCATGATCCTGGAGACCTGGGATCGAGTCCCATGTCAGGCTCCCTGCATGGAGCCTGCTTCTCCCTCTGCCTGTGTCTCTGCCTCTCTCTCTCTCTCTCTCTGTGTGTGTGTGTCTCATGAATAAATAAATAAAATCTTAAAAATAAAAAAATATGATAATAATAATATAATAATATAATAATAATAAAAGAACTGTACTCTAAAATATCCTCCAATCACATTTGGATTTCCTGCCAAGGGAAGAAATAAAGATCATGACTCAGATAATTTGTCTTTGCCTCATGGAAAGTCCTAGAGGCTGGTGGGTAATGTTCACATCTCAATAATAAGAGAAAAGCATGAAATTTGTGTGTGTCTCCAGGCAGAACAAAAATGAGAAGGAGAGATGTATGTATGTGAGAGATACAAGGAGACAGACACCGGGTTTATATTTTGGCTTGAAGGAGAAAAAATACTGTTAGTCCACAGAAAAAACTCCTCCAGTGTTATCTACTTACCTAATTTTCATGTTGGCATGACAGGAATCAGGGATGTTATAAATCTATAGGTATGGAGTCTGTCTCCCTACTTTTAAATGTTTTCGGCTGGGGCTGGGCAGATAAAACCTTGAGGGAAAAATAAAGCCAAACAAAATCCATTCACAACACACAACTATAAAAACAGCCTGATGTGGAGAGAATGCTTTCCACCCTCCCCTGCAGACAGGTCTGCTTTACAAGGAGGGAAACTGCCTAGAAATAGTGTCACCATGCACCTAGTTTTGCACCTTCCTGTGCTCTCCAGGGAACAAGCAGCTGCCAGCTCGTGTATGTGGGTGCTGACCCAGCAATCCATCCCTTGCTCTGGCTTCCTGTGTCATCACACAGTTCACTAAGCACTCGCTGTGTGCCAGACTCATGGGTTGCCTCTTTGAGCATCACAGTCCTGTAAGGAAGGAATTCTTGCCTGTTTTGTGCATATGAGGAACCTGGGGGCTCTGAAGGGCTCAGTAATAACCAGGTGAGTCAGCTGAGCTCATAGCCGGGCTGGGGTCCAGCTCTCTGGTCTCAACCCCTTTGCCAGACATTGGAGACAGCCCCAGTGGCCCAGGAATAGCTTCTGCAGGCACCAAGCCTTCAACTTGCCTTCTTACAAGCTCCTTTAACTACATAGAGCCATGAAGTTCCCATGGGTAGCATGGTTCCTGTCACACTCAATAGCAGGGTTTTTAGCCTTGATGCTGTGGACATTCTGGGCCTGATAGTACTCTATCACGGGGGGGACGTCCTGTGCACTGAGGATGGTTAGCTGCATCCCTGGCTTCTACCACTAAGTGCCAATAGCATCCCTTCCTGTAACATCCAAGATATTTCCAGATACCATCAAATGACCTATGGGGCAGCAGGGAGCAAAATCAGCTCCAGTTGAGAACCACTGTTCCAAAGCTAACTATTTGTCAATAGTTTTGGTCATTCAATGGTGTAGGACCTAGAGGTAAACTGCCTGGGTTTGAGTCCTGACATTACCACTTATAACTGGGTGAGTCAATTGCTTGACTCTGCTTCTCTATATATAAAATAGGGATAATCATGTTGTGTGAGGGTTAAATAAGTTAGTAATTAACAGGAGCCTAATTACGAATACACATAGTCTACACATTAATCTGTATGTGTAGCATGTGGACAGGAGACAGCTGTGATGTGAATCAAAGGGTTGCTATGTTGCAGGCAGTGTGCAAGCATTACCCGATTTAGCCCTCATGGGAATTCTGGAAGACTTCAAGATCATCTCCCTTTTACAGTGAGAAAGCCAAGATTCAGAGGCTAACTCCTTACAGACATCCCAAGGATATGAAGCAAACAGTTGAGTCAGGATCCAAAATTAGGTCCATCTTACTCCAAAATCTATATATTCCGGATCATTCCTATTTTTCACAGAAGAAAGCCACAGAACAGAAAGATGGATGTGAGGCCTTGGGGCCCAGATATGCACACTGCAGGCAGCCCTAACTTTCTGGTGAGAAATAGGTGATTAGTCACAGAGGGTTTTGGGTTACACAGGGAATGTAGTTTATTCTCTTTGTTCTCAGTAGGGTTGAATCCTCTGAGAAGCTCCTTAACCTCAACAGACTATGATTTGTGGATAAAAAGCGGGGATCACAGTCCAAAGGGAGGCATTAAAGACTAAAGATCCCTGAGACTCTCATACACCCTCACTCTGCTTTGAATGATCATCATATTCTGTTTTACGAGTGACCATCCAGATCTTCTTACCCATGACAGAGACATTTAAGAGCACAAGTTCTAGACTCCAGCTCCCTAGACTCCAGCTCCCTAGATTTGTGCCCTCACTGGCTATATGATCTTATCTGTGCCTCAGTTCCTTCCTTTTTTTTTTTTTAATTTATGATAGTCACAGAGAGAGAGAGAGAGGCAGAGACACAGGCAGAGGGAGAAGCAGGCTCCATGCACCGGGAGCCCGATGTGGGATTCGATCCCGGGTCTCCAGGATCGCGCCCTGGGCCAAAGGCAGGCGCCAAACCGCTACGCCACCCAGGGATCCCAGTTCCTTCCTTTATAAAGTAGAATGTTTCCATAACCTACTTTGACCGTATTCTATGGATTAAAAAAGATGAGTAAACAAAGGAGTTCTCACAGGGCAGGCACTCAATATTAGCCCCTGTTGCCTGGAATATTTCTGGTTGGAGACCATGTCACCATATCTGCTAACGCCAGCCATAGAAACATCTTCTCTGGATAATCTTTTACATAAATTCAAAATATGGGGACAAGCTCCATGTGACTTTGCCCTCATGGCCATTCTGTGCAGCCTAATGTACGGCTGTCCTCACCTCAGAGATGCAGGTCACAGAAGGCTAGATTATCCGTGGGACATCCTCAAGGCCCGGCAACGCCTGAGTGACTGAGCTAACCTGAGGACCCCAGTCCTGCCATGCTACTGCTTGCTCTACCCTCTAGAATGGACATGAAAGTCTCAGACTTCCCGTAGAGGCCAGATGTGAAGTAACAGTATTCAAGCAAAAAGCATCGTCCATGACTCTGCATCTGTAGTTATGATGGTTCTTGCCAACCAACCCCTCCACATTACCTTCACCATCTCCTCTGCACCAGGCAGCAAAGTGACCGGTGTGTAGCCCAAACAGATGACATATTAAAGGGTTCTGAGTGAAGAGAGAGGGTGTAAGAGAAACTGGCATGATTCCCCAGATCTTTTGCCTGGGATTTTCAGTGCAATGGTTTTTCATTGCTTAGCTGTCACTTGCTTTCCCTAGAAGGAAAAAGCAATCGAGACAGTGTGCTCAGTCTTCCTGCACCAATATCTGAATGACTCACTGTTCTTTATGGCACTTGCCCACCTAGATTCAGCCAAGGTCCAGGAGCAAAACTGCAGCTCCTTATCTACTGAGGATCCCAGCTGAACACTTTCAGAGATCCCCAAGCCCTGATGGGTAACAAAATGACCATGCTTGTGAAATCTTACAAGCTGCAACAAAAATCATAGGTCTGCGGGAGGGAGAGGGGAAGAGGTGCTAATCATGTAATATAATGGTAGATATTATTTTGATTTTTTTTTGCATATAGACTCTTATAGGATTATAGGATGTTCATTAAGGTTCATGAAACATCCAAAGAGGTGATTCAGAACATCTCCAATGTCCATCCTTCAGATGGAGACTTCACGTGTCCTTTGCATATGAATGGATAAATCTTCCCATGAATATTCCTGTGGTTCAAAGTAAACTGTGTTTTAGTCATTATGAGTGAGTTTTCCATTACCAAATTAAAATGAAATTAGTCTGACCTGGCAATATCTGTCCCCACTGTCTTGGAGGCTCTGACATACCTGAACTATATTCTGCAGCAGGGATCCAATCCCCAGAGGTACAGACACCTCTCTCCTCCCCACCCCTGCAGATGCAGGTGGTGGCAGATCTCAGGTCAGAGTGATCTGCTCTTGAACAGAAGATGTGTTCTTTGAGTTTGGAGCAACAATTCCAGAGGGGGAAGGAGAGCCTATAAAGTACCTGTATGCTTGAGCCTGCTGATTGAGCGCAGACTTATTCATTTCTTTAACCTGGCTTTGCCTACTTGTACGGGTGATAAGCCTCTTGTCCAAACTCTCTGTGTCCGTTTGCTGTATATTTTATAAGGCAAACAAACACACAACTCATCCAATTTCACCGCATAAGGTATAAGTTCCTACGTGCCTAACTAGGAATCCAGTGTCACGGTTTGGGAGATTTCCTTGCAAAACACTAAAGAAGGTGAATGGCTCTCTGCTACATACAGTTTACAAATCCAGCGAGTGTCTGAATATCCAGAACTTAACCTACCTCCTAAGTCCCCTGCATTAGAACCTTACGCAGACACCTTGATTCTTTAGGTCCCAGGAGGGCCTGCTCATGACCCCTGTTCCTTGGCAGTGAGAGCGTGTGCTTGCTGCCTCTCTTACCAAAATTGAACAGCAGCTCATGTTGTGCGCTGTGTCCCTGTGTCATCTGCGAAATAGGGCCACTCCATTTTGTAAATGAAAATAAGTAATTTGGAGGAAACTGACCGTGACTGGGCATTTGTGGAAGCCTTGCCTCAAGCAGGAGCAGCGGCTACGATTTTATTAGGATGCAGTAACCTATCCCCACCTGAGGGGAGGTGGGGAACAGCCCCCATCGGTGGCATTCCTGCCCCTGCCCGTGGCAGGGAGAATTGCCATGGCAAAACCCAGCCAGAGGGACACAGGAGAGTAAATACATGTTCAAGTCACGGGATTTAATGAAACCCTTTCTCCTAATTGCAATGTCCCTGCAGAGAAAGTGAGTTATTCTCTCTGGAATTCTCATAGGTGCTCATTTTCCTTCCCCAAAGCCGAGGCTGGTCCTCTTACATTTCCCTTTGAGTCAAGTAAGGACAATTTAAGATGTCCTTTCCATGCTCAGATAATAGAGGCCTGTGATTCACTTTTATCCCACATTTGATTTATGTACAACGAACAACACCCAATCTGGCCTTTTTTTTTTTTTTTTCCAGATGAGCAGTCTCTGCTTTATTGTACTCCGAAAAGGTATATTGGAGCATCACGCTGGCTCACTGCAACCAGCCGCCCCCCATCCCTTGTAGCTCTGTGGGAAGTAAAGGGGAGACTCTCCATCTTTCACAGAGCGTTCTGTGGTCCCCGTTCTTTGGGCGCGCACACGCACACACGCACACCTAGTCCACCACGGTCTAGCCGCAGCCTCCCTGTCACCAGTACAGAGGACCACGGTGACAAATAGATGCTGCGGCAGGGTTTTTTTTTTCCTCCCCTTTCTCCCACCCTCCCCCCCACCAAACCTTTTTTTTTTTTTTTTTTCCAGCCTTGGCATAAAATGGTCAAATGATGTTCTACTGCAGAATTCAATTTCACAGTTCAGTTAGGTCCTTGATTACACTGCCAAATTCAGATTAATGTGCATTTAACGAACATGGATCAGGGGAATTCTGGCTGGCAGCCAGCTGTAATCGGAGCAATTGATAGCTGTGTGCAGTTTTATGCCCGTGCACCCCAGCGTACCACTGGTGAAATTGATTGATTAAATGAATTCATTGCTATAATTATTTATAATTTTGATACATCGCAGGCCTGTGTCTGACCCCATCCTTGGAGACATTGTACCCATTGTGGAAGGGTAGTCCAGCTGAGTTGTTAGCCCGGGATTATTTTTTTCCCATATAATATAGTCTTTTGTTTGTTTTGTGCACTGATTTTTTGGTTTGAATTGAGACCTGAAAAGCACATTCCTTTAAGAATTCATTTGTATGGTATATTAAAGGGCAACTAAAATGGAAACCCTCCTATGAATGTATGTTATCAACCATTTCAAAGGAGGAGGAAACCAAGACTGCTTTAGATGTTCTTTCAGTATTTTTAAATACTCCTGTAGAGAGACTTCTTTTTCAGAATGTATTTGATTTTTCAATGACAATTAGTGGGCTCGTAGAACTGCCACTATGCAGGCTGAGTGATAATTTGCAAAAATGGTCTAGTCTTCTCTTTTCACATTTTGCCATATGGAAATCCCCTTAAAAATATGTAGTTTATGATCTCATTTCTGTGAAGTTAACTCTTTCACAAAATCCCAGGACCATTCTCTTGGGAGGGGCGGGAAGAAAGCCAAAAGGTTTTCACCAGAAATGATGTTTCAGCATTTTCCTTCTTGCACAGTGGCTTTCCTACCCTTGCTCCCTCCCGGTCCTGTCCTGTGTCATGCCCTTGCAATAAGGTCTTCAAAGGTAAACTACATTCATAGATCTTTTGTGTGGTGAGAGGGACATTGGATGTGCTCATTAAATACTTGTACCTCTTACTGGCCCAATTCCACTGCTTTGTGGTTTCGCTAAATGATTAACCCCTACACCTCTCTCAAGATGCTATACTCTGAAGGTAATCCTTTTTTTTTTTTTTTTCTAGAATAGTTTGTAAGTCAGGTTGTAAAAAAGATCACACAGGTCAAGCTTTACTCCTTTGAAAGTCTTGCTTACATGAGCGAACGTGTGTGTCTGTGCAAAACAATATACATGAACAAATTCATCAGATTTTTTCACCCACTTCCAAATATAGGATATTGGAAAGATGACTTAGAGTAGAACAGTGAAATAATTATAACAGTTTAGGGGCCAGGAGGCCTTGTTAGAGAAGAAAGCTTGGGCTTGCTTTCTTCTCTGTGGAAGAAAGGACATTATTGTATCTGAACACAAAGTTCTGGTCTGGCCAATGCAAAAATGAAAGCGATGAATTCTTTACATAGATGATCAGCTCATTTTGCCATGATGGTTTTTTCTTTGTTGTGTATTTTGAGCTGATTTCTCTAAAGCAATTCAAACAAAACTGTTCAAACAAAACGACTTAATTTTCCTTCACCTCCCCCCTCTCCAGCCAGGCATTATCATTCATCACTTTCTAGCATTTCTTGCATTTCTTGTATCCTGCTTCCAGTTGCCCAGACATTGACATCTGAGCCCCCAGAGAAACACCCTAACCAGGCTTTTGCTCTGTAGTTGTCTTTCCTTACTGTGCCCACCTCTTTCCTGACCATGTCTACCTTCTTATCATTGAAGTATACTCTAAGACATATCAAAGGGCCAAGTTCTAAAGTGACATTATCTGGATTTAATCCCAACTCTGCTTCTTGATAGCTCTGGGAGCTCTGCATGAGCTATTTTAACTCTCTGTGCCTCCGTCTCCTTATCTGTAAAATGGAATAGTCATGAGCCCTGTCTCATGGAACTTGAGATTCAAATGCATTCACAAATATAAAGTGCTTAGAACAGTCCCTAGCAAATGGAAAGAACTCATCAAATGTCAAATATCATTAACATTCGTATATATTATTCCTACAAAGATAGACTCCTAACAGAGTAGTTGGTTAATGTCAGGGCCCTACATTGGCTCCCACTGACATACTCCTGCATTTTCTTGAGGAGTGAGTGCCCTAGCCTTGATTATACAGACTGGGGAGGTGACAACTGATGGTAGAAATGCCAAGGCAGGTAAGAAAGCGGGCCTGTGGTGCCAGTGTGCCTTGGACCTGGGACATCTAGACACCCTCCTGAGAATGAATGACTGACCTGAACAGAAGAACAAGGTTGTACAGTTCACTTGGGGGTACGTGGCCATTTGCCTTGGATTGCTGGTAGGGGGCAGTTCCACCTCCCTGAAACTCCATTTTATCAACAATAAATTGCCCCCTTCTTGACTCTCAGAAAAAGAAGGAGGCTGCCACAAATATGTAGGCTAGCAGTGCCATAATGGAACCCACAGTTGGGTTGTTAAGACCCAACTGAGGGCTGTAGGTCAGTAACATAGTGCCCCTGAACAGGGTCACTCATGCACTTCTCCTTCCCAAAGTCTGCTATTTGTCTGTCTGCCGCCATCTCCTTGAGCGGACGGAAGCCCAGAGGGCGGACCATGTGTTCTCTCACTGGGGGCAGTCAGTTCCCCTTCCAAGAGTGCACCTCAAGTATGGTCCCAAAATTGTCTCTTGTGAGAGTAGCTGCTCCTCATCCATCACGTTTTTTGAGTCTGTGCCTCTTACTGGCGGCCACGAAAAACAATAGCATGATTTTGTCTCGAAGACCCGATTTCAAAGACGTTTGGCTCCCTGTGAACAACTCAGCCTCCCCTCTCTGACTGGAAATGGTCCCATTCGTGCAGGCAAGCCTCCCTTTCTTTATGCCACCCATTAGCTGTGGAGAGGAGACTCTGATAATGCTGCTGACAGTCGATAAAGAAGAAAAGTGGCCTGATGCAGCGTGAAGCAGAGTTTGTGATTCCTACTGGATACAGCTTTTTTATTTTTAATATATCTTCAGAGATCAGTTATACAAGCTTGTGGGGAAGGAATTCAATTTTGCTTAAAGTATAGGAACAAATCCTCCACAGAAGACACCGGGGGATGATGCCATGTGATAGTTCCCAGGACATACTTTGAAAAATAAAAGGCATAGACCCCACTTCCTTCACATTCCAGCCTTGTAATTAGCCTGGACCTGGCTAATCTCAAACTTAATTTAAGGGAAGAACCCAGTTGTTTAATTTACACTGACATTTCATCCCCTCTCCCCACATCACATAAACATACCAGTGTTCCCTGTGTGTAGCAAAAATCTAGGGGCTTAGCAAAAAAATCAGTGACTTCAATACAGCATTTCAAATATAATGCAGTGCTTGATATATTATAATTAAAAGCATCTTTTCTGATTGTTTAAAAGGTTAGTGTTTAGGAATACATATGCTGCCAGTACATGATCTTCAACAAATGCTAGCTGGTTGGGCTTTTTTTTTCTTAATATTTTACTATTTATTTTCTATTGCATTCTCACTCTGCTAAGGACTTTCTATAATGATACCAGCATCTAGAATGTATTGGTCAGTCACTATGCAATCTTTTGATGTGTATTCAGTCCTTTAGAGCTCATAGTGACCTAAAAAAAGTAGTTATTATTGTTAGAGCCCTCATTTTACAGGAGAGAAAAACCAAAGCATAGGTGTTTAAATAACTTGCCCAATGTCACACAACTGATAAATGGCAGATAAGGTCTTTGAACCAAGAGCTTATTTTCTTAGACACTAGGTTGCTCTAAGTTGCCACCGTTTAGCCTCATAAAAGCCCTGCAAGAAAGGTATTTATGATTACCATTTTACAGACAAGGAAACTGAGGCTCAGAGAGGCTTTGTGATTTGACAAAGCCATCAGAATCTGAATTGAACCCTAAGTATGTCCCTTAGAAGCATATGTTCTCTTACTGTACAACCAGGACAGAGCCCTGGCTTCACAGTACCTGGTTCCTGCTGGTTGGCGCAGGGCTGTCTGAATGGTGGACTCACCTGAGTAGATGATGGTGTTCTCAAGACTAGGAAGGGCTACCCTTCTGGATGTGCACAGGCCAAAACTGTCATCTGGAAGCCAATGAACAGTGCAGAAGAAGTGAGAATGGTGCCATGCTAGCAGTGCCACTCTGTGGCAGCTCTTGCTGCCAGACTTGTGGAATAGACATTTGTTCATGCTGTGTGATAGGGCAGGAGCTTGGAACACCTGCCGCCTTCTAGATGGTCACCATGTTGCCATGTTCAATGAGCAATATGCCCCATCCTACTTCACTTCTCTATGGCATCTGATATGAGCTATTACTCCTTCCTTCTTGAAATGCTTTTCTCCCTTGGCTTCAGGAACCTCTAGTCCCTTACTTTCTTTCCAACATCCCTGGTCACTTCTCTGCTCCTTTATGCAACATCCTTCTGCTATTTCTGGTCTCTGAATGTTAGGGTCCTTGGACATTCTCTTACACATGCAACATCATGGCTTTTAATACCAACGAATGAAATTACTCTCACCAATGGCTCTCAGGTGCATGTCATGAGCTTCAGCTCTTCCCTGTACTCAAAACATATCTAAGTCACCTCAGCAATGTTTCTGCTTGGATGCCTAATAGTTCTCCCAAACTTAACATGGCCATGCCAGAATTCTTGGTTTCCTTCACATGATAGTTACCTATTCTGTGTAACAAACTATCACAAAACTTAACAACTTAATACAATGATAAACATTTATTATCTCACATAATTTCTGTGGCTCAATTTTCTGTGACTAAATTAGCTGGATGATTCTGGCCTTGAGACTCTCGTGAGGTTGCAGTCAAGATGTCAGCCAGGGCTAGTCATCTGAAGGCTTGACTGGGGCCAGATGATTATTTCTAGGATGGTTCACATAGCTGTTGATGGAAGGCCTCAGTTTCTGACTCTTGGCAGGAGGTTTTGCACTTGAATTTCTCTATAGAATTCTTGAGCGTCCTCATGACATGACAGCAGGAGAAGGCCAGAGCAAGTGATCCAGAAGAAAAGACAGTGGAGCCACAATATCTTTTTTAGTCTCAGAAGGCACTTGCTTTCACTTCTCTTGTATTCTTTCCATCACACAGATGAGCCTGGCACAGTGTAAGAGGGGACTATACAAGGATCCTCAGGCATCTTGGATAGAGGCTGATTACCACACTTCACAAGCCTACCCCTGCCCCTCTGCTCCTTATATCATTAAATGGCTTGTTGCTCAAGTCAGAATCTTTGGCTCTTTTCTTTCACATTTTAATCCAGTCCATCAGCAAATCATGTTAGCTCTATCTTCAGAAGCTACCCTGGATCCCAGCATTTGTCATCCCAACTATAGCACCCATTCTAATCTCAACTTACATTGACCACAATAAGCTAACTGGCATCCCTGTTTCCACCTGTGCCACAAAGGTCTCTTCTCTAGCTCCCAGAGATCAACATCAAGCTCATATCTCTCTTCTCTCCTCAGCAAACTCCAGGGGTTCCCATTTCACTCAGAGTGACTGCCAGTGTCCTTGCCATGACCTACATGATCATCCCTCTGACTACTTTTCTGACCATCTTTCCAAACCAACACCCCTCCATGCCAGAGGAGCCTCTCTTCTATTCTTAAAGCCTCTATTTGCCTAGAATCCTATGTGTGCTGTGCCCTCTGCCCAGACTACCCCTCCCCGCATAGATGTTAGGCCTCTTCCCTCATGTCAGCCAGATTTCTGCTCAAATGGCACCCCCATAGAGAGACCTTCCTTGGGACGCTTGGGTGGCTCAGTGGTTGAGCGTCTGCCTTTGGCTCAAGAAGTGATCCTGGGGTCCGAGGATGGAGTCCCGCATTGGGCTCCCTGTGAGGAGACTGTTCCTCCCTCTGCCTGTGTGTCTGCCTCTCTATGTGTGTCTCTATGAATAAATACATAAAAATCTTTTTTAAAAAAAGAGAACTTCCTTGACGACCACATCCAAGATGGCATCTCATTAATCTTAAACCCTTTGCTCTATTTTCCTTCATATCTCTGTTACTACTGGACTGCATACTGTACATTTATTGGTTTTCTTGTTTATTGTGTGTCTCCCTCTCTAGAATGTAAACCCCAGAAGGGCAGAAATACCGTCCATTTATATTATTGCTGGACCTTCCCATGGCACCTGAAAAGGTGCCTATCACATAATAGTGGCTCAAAAATTAACTTGTGGACAAAACAAATTCATGAGTATACTACATGGGAGCAATGGATTTCCTTCACCCAACAGAACTTTCTGCAATGATGGAGATGTTGTATATCTATGCTGTCCAATGTGATGGCTATTGGATACTTAAAATGGGACTTCTATGACAAAGGAATTGAGTTAATTTAATTTTTTATTGATTTCAATTAAGTAGCTACATGTGGTCAGTACCCACCATACTAGAGTAGATCTAGATCCTTAGATGGGGTATGGGGGCATGTACATGTCATTTCATGTACATCCCAGTAGAGTGTAGAGACTTCCCAGGGTGCTGTGTTAAGAAGGAGCCTAAAGTCCAATAAAAAATCTTTTTTGAGCACTTTCGGTGTACCCAGCACTGTGTCATCATCAGGATATCACACAAGGGTGCAGTGATTGATTAATGTATTCTGTCCTGGGCAAGGAGGTGAAGACGTTATGATGTGGTATATTTACCATACCTGACCTCAGTTGTTCCAGAGCTAGTCAGAGGTCCTCCCTGATTCCTCCCAGGGAGTGATTGCTGGAATGTACACCTAGTGTTGTACAAAACTCCCGCTGACTTCCCCCATCCCTGCTCTTTCTGCTGTCCCTATTCTCCACTGAGTTCCCTGAATCTAGTCTTCAAAACTAAAGTAGAATGTTCTTTGCTGGAATCCTTTTGAGGGATGATCAAATTCCCTTTCACACACACACTCCTGCAAAATTTGACAACTCTCAATTATATTTCTGCTTATTTGGTGAGAACATTGCATGTGTTTACCTTATGGTCCATACTGAAAAGCTGCTTAGCAGAGCCGTATTTTCCCTTTTACATGTATCTGCTAGGTTATGCGTGTGGATAATACATATCCCCCTTCTAGTATATGAATTCACAAGCATGGGGAAAGGCATTCTGCCCCTGAAATTTCTCACTGAAGACTAACATCCTTTAATGACAAATGGGATCTTTTATTCCTGCAAAGGAAAACAGAGCCTATACACCAAGTACACCTTGGATAAGGCAGATTTTTTTTTTTTTGGCATAAGGCACTTTTTAATTAAAACTCTCCCTGTGTTTCACATGAGTAGGAGAAGGCCCTTTCCTAGGAGCAGTGGGTATAATTGGTGCCCCAACCATATCCCTTCATCACGTATTGTTTCTGTCTGCCATCACTGCTTTCCTTTGTCTAAAGCAGTAGTTTTCAGCCAAGAGCAATTTTGCCCATATTCTGGGAATATTTAGCAACATCTCAAGAAACATTTTTGGTCATAACTGGCAAAGTGGCTGCTACTGGCATCTAGTAGGTAGAATCTAGTGATGCTGCTAAACATCCTGCAACACACAGGACAGTTGGCCACATCAGAGAATTATCTAGCCCCCAAAATCAGTGGTGCCAATGCTGAGAAATTCTGGTCTAAAAGGTTTCTCTATCTGCTGGAGGCTAGTCAGCCCAGGATAAGGCAAATCAGGAGTGCCAGGAAATTAATATTCATGGAAGCAGATGTTAAACAGTGTTTTGAAGGGATCTGGTGCATAAATACTCCATCTTTTGGCCCCTCAGATGGGACAACTTCAAGGTATATGCTTAATATAGTCTCCCAGGGTACAGAGTTAGCTGGTGGGATTAGATTACAATTGCTTCATTGGTAACTTGCTGTGGCATATTGGGGCTTACCAAAAAGATGACCAGTAGGGGGTGTGTTTGTGTACACAGAGAGAGTCTCTCTATGGATGACATCAGTCTTTTCATGTAAAGCCTTCATCTGATTAGATGCAGCCCACCCACTTCATGGAGAGCAATCTGCTTTGCTCAAAATCTACTGATTTAAATGTTAAGCACATCTTTAAAAAATACCTTCCCAGAATATTGTTGACCAAACAACCAGATACCATAGCCTAGCCAAGTTAACACATAAAATTAACCATCATACTCTATGACTTGCCCTTTATTGATGTTCCCCTTCCTTGTCTCACCTCATAACTCCTGGGATCACCTCCCACCAGTTGCATTTAAATTCAGGTCTCATCGTCTGCTTCTGGGGATTTGAGTAAAGAAAAGGGAAGAAATAGACTAAATAGGGAGGTTGTAGGGTAGGTAAAGGATGGAAGCAGGAGCCATCTGGGACCTCACAAGGTAAGCATCACCCACAACTATGTTGTGTATGGTCCTCTTCATTCAGGCCAGCTATAGGTTGATTCAATTGGCTCGCTGACTGCAGCATTCAGATCTAGCATGTGATATTTCTCCATCTGTGTCTGTCTTCCCAGGTGGATTATGATCGAGCACAGATGGTCCTCAGCCCTCCGCTGTCAGGGTCTGACACCTACCCCAGGGGCCCCGCCAAACTACCTCAAAGTCAAAGCAAAGCGGGCTATTCCTCAAGCAGCCACCAGTACCCATCTGGGTACCACAAAGCCACCCTGTACCACCACCCCTCCCTGCAGACCAGTTCACAGTACATCTCTACAGCTTCTTACCTGAGCTCTCTGAGTATCTCATCCAGCACCTACCCCCCACCCAGCTGGGGATCCTCTTCAGACCAGCAGCCCTCCAGGGTGTCCCATGAACAGTTTCGGGCTGCTTTGCAGTTGGTGGTCAGCCCAGGAGACCCCAGGGAATACTTGGACAACTTTATCAAAATCGGAGAAGGGTCAACCGGCATTGTATGCATTGCAACTGAGAAACACACAGGGAAACAAGTCGCAGTGAAGAAGATGGACCTCCGAAAGCAACAGAGACGAGAACTGCTTTTTAATGAGGTAGATGGTGTGTTCGGATCACTCTTTCTCTCCCAAGTAACATGTATTTCCCTATTTCAAAAATATTACATGTACAGCTCAGAACATCAGAAAGCACTGACAATAGAAATACAAAAATAATGTTCCCATAATCCTTCCTTCTGGACTTGGTCTGTATGTGTACAGCTGCTACTTTTATAAAGTACTTCATACAAATCAACCACTGTGCTAAGCTCTGATCTGGCTTGATTCACACAACAAACCTGTGAGACAGACATTATCAAGCCCAGGGTCATACACCAGGTTGATGGCAGAGCTGGGATTTGAATTCTAGCAGATTCCAGAGCCTTATGCTACACTATCTACATGGGTATATATACATTTTGTTACATGGTTGTGATACCATGTATACCCTCTGTAGCCATTATTTTTAATCTCAATAAACAGAAGTTGGTTTACCAATGGATTATCACTCTTTAGGAACTTTAAGATACATTTTCTAACTATAGGAATAATGAATTCTTCCTGTGGAAAATATGGAAGATAGAGAAAATATCCCAAAATCTCACAACCGAAAAATAGCCTACATTAATATTTCAGGAGTTTCCTTCTATATTTTTTTCTCTTTAGAAAAAGTAATATGTAATACTGGCTTCCAGAAAGTTTGTAACAGTAAAGACCCTCACTGATAGACCTGTATCATCCTCACTAGCACTGGATACTGTCATGTTATCTCTGTTAATCTGATAGACATGAACAAATCTTCCTGCTTTAATTAACACTATTATTACCAGTGAGGGTAAACTTACTTTCATGTTTATAGGCCATTTTTACTTCTTCATTAAACCATATGTCCTTTGCACAGTTTCCAATTAGGACGGTAGCATTTGTCTTATTGATAAATGAGAGCTCTTGATATGTTAAGGAATTAACCTTTTTCTATGTGTTTGTTGCAATGTTTTTCTACTTCCTTATTTGCCTTTTACACTTATTACTTGAGACCTCTAAAATGCACATAAGGGGGAAAACATGAGCACCTATGTCTAGGAACATAAAACATTTTGGAGTAATATTAATCTATTGATTTTATGAGAGTTTAGGGAAGAGAGATGGATTTTTGCAGATGGAAAGTTTAGGTCTTAAAGATAGCAAATCAGGATTCCAATGTTAGATAATATGTCAGTCTCTAGCAAAGGATGTACCACTCACATCTCCTGACAGACATTATAAAAATGCAATCAGGTGTGACTTTGGATCCTTCTTCAATGGAGGCTCATATGAAGCCACATACATCTCCAGCCCTCAGGGGAGTTCATTTTTTCCCTATGTTCCACATCTTGTAGAGAGCCCACTCACCAGGTGAGTGGGCTTCAGCTTGTCACTTCCATGATACTGACTTCTGGAACTTAATTCCAAATCACAAGACCAAAACACAATATAATGTAGATTACTTAGTGATTTATTAATTAACACTAAGTCTGAAAATGTTACCAGAAGCAGCCGCAGGGCAGCAATTCTTGGAAGCTGTCTCTGGTAATTAAGTTCAAGTTAGCCTGAATCATATTTGCTTTTACCTTCAAGACCTATCCTTTGTATTCAGCCCAAACCTCTCTCACACTCAACCCAGACCTTCTCCCAAGATGTTAAGTTACCCTGATGTGACCCTATTCCTACTGTTTACTTCATTTACTTGTGAGACCTACTCATCATTTACCACTTAGGGTTGGTGATCTTTTGCCAGGTTATACAATGGTAGAGTATGGATCGTGCATTCTAAAGGAGACCCTTAAGAATATCTGATCATATCCCCCCACCCCAGAACAGTCAACAAAACTCCCTCTTGTGAGTACAAACCTTGCCAGGGTTTTGCCTATTTCCACTCTCATTATCCCCAAACCCAGTGCCTGGTTGCTCTGCCATTTTCTCTGAATTGACTAACTCGATTCCTTTTATTGCTGCTAGCTACCCTCAATACTGTCTTTCTATCTGTAGTAGACTCCTGAATAAGTCCCTCCCAAGTCAATATTTCTTAATCAATTGTACTGATAGCACAGATGTGGCCACAAAAGGACAGGAAGCCAAATTTCACATCACAGGTGAAAAAGCATCTTTCCATTTGCCCAGGTTGTTATAATGCGAGATTACCACCATGACAATGTGGTTGACATGTACAACAGCTACCTTGTCGGCGATGAGCTCTGGGTGGTCATGGAATTTCTAGAAGGCGGTGCCTTGACAGACATTGTCACTCATACCAGGTATGTCTCTTCATTATCCAGACAAATAATTCCAGTGCTTATTATTCTTCTCCAGGGTAAAGCCTCAATGACTATATCTATGAACTCTTTATAAATTGTAAGCCTTTTGAAGTCAGGGGATATCAGGACCCTTTTTCTTTATATTCCCTAAGTGCCTATTGTAATATCATGTATATATAGGTCGTTCATTTAATTAACATTCTCCTTGCCCTCCAGAAATGCATTAATACTTAATGATTTTAAGTCAGCCAGCTGATGACAAATGGATTTTTGGTGCCAAATAGTAAAATTTCCCATTCCTACACATTTTCCTAAAAGTGAATTATATTCTGAATTGCCTTGCTATTGCTCTATGGTGATACCACCAAGGGTACCTGGATAAGGAAGAGGCTAATGGAAGATAAGTCAAAGTTTTATGTCATAATAAGAAACCTACATAATTGAAATTCCTTAATTCAGTTTTTAAATAGTCTTACAAGTAACAATAGTTAATTATCATTATTACTTTTGTTACTTGCTTCCCTGATGTGTCAGCTGTGGTCATTTGCTTAAGTGTGTTTTTTTTTAATTTTTTAAAATATTTATTTATTCATGAAGACACACAGAGAGAGGCAGAGACAGACAGAGGGAGAAGCAGGCTCCTCGCAGGGAACCTGATGCGGAACTTGATCACGCCCTGAGCTGAAGGCAGATGCTCAACCACTGAGCCACCCAGGTGTCCCTCCTTAAGTGTTTATTGATGACCTTTTATGTACCAGGCTCTTTCCTGAGTGCTGGGGACACATAAGATAAAGACACAAAAACGATTAAAGTCTCAAATATATTCCCTCAAGGATGTCACAATTAGAAATACATACATTATAATGCCTGTGCAGAATTAGAAAGAGGTATATAAGTAGCAGAGAGGAGTACCTGAATATCTCTAACAGGGAAAGTAAAGAAAGATTTCCAATAAAAGGTGATAACCAAAATGAATTTTGAGAGATGCATAGGAGTTTACTAAGAAGGCAAGTAGGAGGAAAGAACATTGAAGGCAGGCAAACTGTGTGCTAAGACAGTGTTCTTTACATTTTAATACGCATACAGATTACCTGTGGATCTTAGTAAAATGCATATCCTGATTCAACAGGAAAGAGTATGATGCTCTCCCAGATGACACCAGTGCTCCTGGTTCATGGTCCACCGTGGAGAAGCAAGTTTCTAAGAACAGACATATTTTTAAAATGTTACATTTTGAAAACTTTAAATTTGCTCTTGGTAGTAAATACATTTCCAAAGGATTGGGAGATGATTGTCAAGAAGTAGAAGCGCTGGATGTTAGCTGATATCACTGAAATGGCACCTAAATCACAAGTATATTCAGGTGAACAATAAGGGGAAAGCAAGATAGCAAGAAGGCCTGGGGAAGCACTGAGGGATAGAGTATGCTGCTGTTTCTCCACTGAAATCAGGTGATGTTTCGATCATGACCCCCTATACCTCTCAGTCTATAATAAACTATCTAAAAACAAAAGAACACGAGGGAAGACACTGTATGTTTATCACCAACATTTCAGATGGCAGATCCCTGTTGGTATAGCCATAGGACACCCCCCCTTAAATACATAAGATCATCTTAACTTATAGAAACAAATCTACAGAAGAAACCTAAGCATAAGACAAATGTGACTTACATCTAAAATAATTATTACAAATATATCCAAGGGAGAGGATTCTTTTTCCTATCCCAGGGAGCTTCAGATAGCTACACGTGTCTCTCTAGAGCTCTTTCCTTGTCAAGGTTGTTTTCAGTTTTTATTGTGTGTCAGTAGATCCACTTAAGAGCTAGCCTCTCTGGGATCCATTGTGTTCTCTAAATCTCTTCATCCAGTTTTGTCAATAATTTCCTATGGAAGGCAGAGAGCTCCAGAGAATGGGGAGAAATTGTATGCCAAAGGGCAGCCCAGGTGGCTCAGCAGTTTAGCGCCACCTTCAGTCCAGGTCATGATCCTGGACACTCTGAATTGAGTCCCATGTTGGGCTTCCTGCATGGAGCTGGCTTCTCCCTCTGCCTGTGTCTCTCTGCCTCTCTCTGTGTGTCTCTCATGAATAAATAAATAAAATCGTTTTTTTTTTTTTAAAGAAAGAAATTGTATGCCAAGGAACACAATATTTAGGACTTGGAATACTTTGATTGATTAATAAAACAACCTCTTGCTACTCCAAGTGTGGTCTGGAGAATAGTAGAATCAACATCATCTAGAAGCTTGTTAAAAACACAGAATTAGGCTCTACCCAGACCAACCACACACAAGGTAGCCAGGTGCTCAGACATTTCCTATGCATACCAAAAGTTTGACCCCAACCTAGCATCTTGTTTAATTTACCCTACTGATTTCCAGGGAGCAGAGAGTTCCAGAAGGCAAAAGAAAGGGCTAAGCACTTCAAACATTAACTCATGTAACCTTTACACACCTCTACATAACAGAGCCAGGACTTGAATTTGGAGTTGACTCCAGAACTGAGGAATCTTTATCCCAATTCAGGCTTCCTTTCTGCAGAAGTAGGAAAGGGCAGTCTTTCTATAGTGGTTCCCGTATGTTTAAAAGCCATTGAATTCAGAATAAGCAGTATTTGTCCCATATGACAGTTAAAGGTGATTTTTCAGTCAATGATGGGGGCTCAGATTCCATTAACATTTGTTGATATTGACCTGTAAATAATCTTTATGTCTGCCTCAAAGAACTTGAATCTTGTAGAATCCAAGAAAAAAAAAATTATTAAAAAAAAAAAGATGATTCTTGCTCCTGAATTATTTTTTAAGGTATATTTGAGCTTATCCCTGCTGACAATGCTCTAAACCTCTGAGGGCTCTGCTGTGGGCAGATGTGAGAGTTGTCATCTATTGTTTTCACAATCCAGCACAATGACCAGCCCACCCACACAAAACTGAGAACACAGAAGTTGTAGGTTTCCACTCTCAGATAAGAACATTTCTTCTTGCCTGACTCAGTAGGAGATCGATGCATTGCTAGAAGAAGCTTCTTTGAAGAGAAGGAATACCCATCCAACTTATAATTTCAACATTCTCCTAATTGGCCACCTCCTTGGATGCTACTTTGAATCCTAATTTTACTCAGTCACAGTTTGCTGGAATCAACAAGACTGATACAAATTCAGGGCTGCCCATTTCCTTGTCCAGCTGAGCTTGGAGTTCCCCGGGATTATTTTCCAACACAGTCCTTGGAATTTGGGCTGTGGTCAGTTACACACTCTGTCTCTCCCAACAGTCTCCTCTGTTTGCATAACAGTTTGTTTTAGGAGCTCTTTCACATTTGCTAGCCAGCTTGGACCGCTCTCATTGTCTCTGTGAGAGGGAGGAATTTTTTATACCCAGATGAGTTAGGCTTCTGTGGGTTCTTTTGAGGGTACTGATGTCCAAATAATTCTTCCCACCTAGGTTCTTCAATGGCTTAAAAGCCATTCATATGACACACTGTACTGGTGATGTGATACAGGGAGACAGCAGGAGTCTGAATTCAAAAAGAGGTAGAGTTGGAATCATGGTCTGATCACTTTCTTAGCTGTGTAGCCATGGGCAGGCCATGTGACCTCAGTCTCCTCTGAAGCCAGATCCCTTCTTCCGAAGGGTACAGCCATGAAATGAGGGAGCACATATCCACTGCTGTGCTTGCCTTTCTCATTCCCATGGTCCATTTGTTCAAGAATCATTCATTCACACTTAGTTATTAGTAACTAACTAAGTCCAGTTTCCCTCTTGATGGAAGGATGTAGGCCAACAGGAATCTCCAGTCCTAGAGACAGGGCTAATCCTAGGGGATCTTAAAGATCTAAAGACCAAGTTGTCCAAATCCAACCTTAAAGAGGATGTTCCCATTTCCAAGATGAGGATGAGGAAGTTAAAAGGGTTTGCTCAAGGTCACCTATCAGGCATCCTTGGAGCCTTGGCTCTATTCAGTGCACTCTCTCTAGGACCCTGGAAGTTTATCAATACCTAAGGAATTACCCATGAGAGTCTAAGGAAGTGCATTTGCATTAATGACCCAAAAGCTAGCAAATAGGGGTCTCTTTCCTTTGGCTTGTGTTTGGCCCCTGTCATCCTCAGTGCCAACCCTTAAGTTCTAGGAGTCAGATCCTAAGACTTCTTTGACCTTGCCTGTAGATTTTTCAGACATGGGCTGAAGAACATGGACCTGTTCACTGGAACCCAAGGGAGCAACCTTACCTCTCTTGATCATTTCAAAGATATCCTTAAACCTGTCTTTGCTCCTGACGTGTTATTTCCTTTCTAGAATGAATGAAGAACAGATAGCTACCGTCTGTCTGTCAGTTCTGAGAGCTCTCTCCTACCTTCACAATCAAGGAGTGATTCACAGGGACATAAAGAGTGACTCCATCCTCCTGACAAGTGATGGCCGGGTAAGATTCCATGTTTGACTTCTTCATGGCTTCCCTTGTCACTTTGTCTGTCATGGGCATTGTCCTCCTAAGAACACTTTCTCATAATTGTAAGTTTCCTTGGTCACAAGTCACCCACTACCCTTCCCAGAAGGCTTACCAAGAAGGAAATTACCATCCTCTGTGTCATCCTGTTATGATTATCTGTGATCTGAATTTGATGAATGACTTTCCACTTTAACAAAGAGTGTAAGAAGTAATAGAAACTTCCATGTTCTCATTTTTGTTGGAGAAGAGATGAGTTTTCCAGGGCTTTGTCCACACTGTCCATGGAGTTGTGCATGTCTGCAATATTTCTCAGCGTTTCTGCAGGAAAGAGAAAACAAACTCCAGTGGACCACTCAAGGAGAGTTTAATAAAGGTGTGGGCAGATGTAGACATGTCATAAGGAAGAGTACCTGAGGATTAGTGTGGCACTCTAGAATGGAGTGCAACTCTTACTACCCCATGCCTGAGAAGGTAAGGCAGGAAACTGGCTACTGGAATCTGAAAATAGAGATTATTGTCTAAAGAGGGATGCCTGTCAGGAGCTCTGATCTTCAGTGGAAGACAGACCACAGTGAAGCTGCAGTATGGGACCTGGAAGGATAAATACCTAAGCCTTACTCCATCCCTTCCTTCCAGTCTCCCTTTGGTGCTCCCCATTGGCTGAGCCCAATAAGAAGCCATCAGTGCAGTCAAAACGGGTTGGCATCCCAGGGCTCAGAGAAGGGAGGAGAATAGATCTGGAAAGGCAAACAAAAGATATTTATCACACTAGCTCATCCCCAGGCCCATCACTGCATTTCCCATCACTGCAGCCTGCTCAAGTGATTCTGCTGAAACTCATCAACCACACCAGGTTACAAAAGAATATGGAATACGATAGCCAAGGAAATAACAAGTTGACATTTCAAGGCAGTCTTAGTTAGATGGAAGAGTTTTGAAGATTTTTACCATCTAGGCCCTTTAATCTCCCTGAAACTCCTACCAGAGGTAATGGCGCTTGCATGCAGGAAGCCAGCTGTCCCATTGATAACCTGTCTTTTACAACCCAGCAACCTCAGCCATGTGGAAAATATTCATGTTACAGCAGAATTGCCTAGGAACAATCAGAAGACAGCTAAAATAAACTGCCCAAGCACTTTGGCCTTTCTTCTTTTGTTTTAAAGAGATTGTCAATTCTATTGTGGAAAAATCAGAAAAGTATAAAGGATAAAATAAAGATCACCCCTCATGTGTCTCCCATTCTCTCCATATTTCCCTATATACACACTTGCAAACTTGGAATTATTTTTAATGGGTATTTTTAAGTCCTGCTTTTTGCATTACTCTAGCTGAATTTCTTTCTTTCTTTTTTTTTTTAAGAGAGTATGGGAGGATGCATCAGTCAGCTTTTGCTACATAACAAACCACTCTATACTGGCTTAAAATAACAACCATGTACTAGCTCACAGTGTTGTGAGTGAGCGTTTGGGCTGACCTCTGCTGGAACAGCTTGTCTCTGCTCGATGTGACATCAGCTGAGCTCACTCTTGCATTTGTGGTCAACCGTTTATGGCCTCACTCTTTTGCCTGGTGCTTTGCCATGTGCCCCACATCTCCTAGCAGACTATCCCAGGCCTGTTCCTATGGTGCCTGTGGCAAGGTTCCCCAGAGCAGCAAGTGAGGCAAACTCCACTGCCCAGTTTTTAACCTTCCTGATACCTTGTTTTTTAATATCCCTTTGGCCAAAGTAAGTCACACAGTCAAGCCTAGATGCAAGGGATGGGGAAATAGATTCTACCTCTTGATGAGAGAAGATGCAGAGTCACACTGCAAAGGGCTATGGGTGCGGGGAGTGGAAGAATATGTGGCCATGTTGCACATTCTTCCAGAAAGTAGGGGAGCTATGGGAAAAGGATTGGGATCATCCACTGACCTGACTCAAGAGAATACTTAGACAAGATTCCGTGACTTCAGAACATAATTTGCAAAGCACTGAACTGGTCCACAAATTGGCTCTGAGGACTGGTGCTTGCAGAAAAAAGAAAAAGATAAAGCAGGGCAGTTTCAAGGCAGATTTTTCTCCCTTGTTTCTGGAGATTGATGAGAAAGGCTTCCTTGCTGCAAGTACATGTCAGATGTCAAAATCAGGCCCAAGATTAAGATAACTCATTGTTTAATCAGCTTAAAGGCCTCCCCTCCCCACAATGTACAAAAAGTTATTTAATCATTCAGTGTCATTCTCAAGGGCAGAACCTATGCTTCAAACATTTCCTGAATTTCCATATACTTGACAAAGAGTTCACAGGGGCTCTTCCTTCCATATTCACTAAATGTCTACTGTTATGCCAGGAACAGTTCTAGGTCCTGAGGATGAACACGGCAACACCCCTGCTTTCATTAAGCTTATTTGGGGCATGGAGGTGGGATAAATACATGAATAAAATCAGCTCCAGACAGGCTGTGATAAGTTTTCTATAATAGATTTAAGCAGAGTAAAGATATGGTGGAAAGTGATGGACGGTGAGATCAGAGAAGGCCCCTTAGAGGTGATGATGTGACAGCAGAGACTGAGGGAGTGAGTCCTATGGCTGTCAGGGATCAGAGTGTTCCAGACAAGAACACTCAGTGTTGTAGGCAGCACCAAGATCATGTGGCTCTTGGCCATGTTGCCCAGAGTAGGCTTATTCACATTTCAGAACAGCACAGTGGGCTTCTTCAGTTTCTATAGAGAAAGGAAACTTTTTTTTTTTTTTTTTTTTTTTTTTTTAAGAATGAGAGCAGAGACATGGTGTGGCTACTTCAAAAAAATTTTGTACTAATCTATTTTGTACTAATCTAGTAGAGCATGAAGTTTTATAGTGGAGTAGACCTCCTCATTTATTTGTTGTCATTGTAACAAATCACTCCCACACTTAGGGTCTAAGTCAAAAGTCACTGTAGGGTTCTTCATGGCTCTGAAGGTTGGCTGGGCTCACCTAGCCAGGGCTGCTCTGACTTATAGGCTAGATGATGCATCTAGAAGTCTTCCTCACTTACATACTGGAGGAGTGAATGCTGGCTAGTGGCTGGGCATTCAGCTGAGAGGTCAACCAGAACACCTATGATGTGACCTCTCCATGTGGCCTTCCTCTCAGAATGGAGGCTGGATTCCAAGAGCAAATATCCCAAGGTAGAAGCACATGGCATTTTTATGATCTAACCTCAAAGTCTCATGATGCCAGTTCCACTGTACGTATAGCCCTTCCAATTCAGGAGGAGAGAATGTAAAACCTTCAGTGGGAGAGGAAGATTGACTCATGATCAGAGGAGCTCATTAGCTGAGGAATATTTTCTTGGCTTTTTCTGGAAAAATATTGTTTGTTACACAAGCTGTACTGATTTTTCTTCTTGTTGGGAGATGTGCAGCATCATTAACCCTTAGAGAAATACAAATTGAAACTAGGAGATATCACTTCACATCTGTCAGCATGGCCAAAATGAAAAGTAGCAATAACACCACTTACTCATACACTGCTTGTGGGAATGTGAAATAGTGCAGCCACTCTGAAGAAGAGTTCCTTTCAAAACTAAAAATTGCATGTTGTTGGTCAACAATTTCATTCTTAGGCATATATTCCAGAAAAATGGAAACTTATTTGCACACATACATTTGTAGCCATTTCATTTATAATAGCCCAGAACTAGAAACTACCTGAGTGTCCTTCAAAAGGTGAGTGGTTAAACTAAGTGGGAGGTTTGTACCATGCAATACCACTCAGAAAAAAAATTGTGTACAGTGGAAAAGAGTCAATCTTGAAAAGATACATGCCACACAATTCAATGAGGGAATGCAGGGTGAATGTAAAAGGGTAGCACGAGGAGTCTTATGGTGGTGGGACAGTTGGGAACCTTTTTTAAAAGACATCTATTTATTTATTTTAGAGAGAGAATGTGTGCACATGAGCAGGGGAGGGGCAGAGGAAGAGAAAGAATTTCAAGCAGACTCTCCACTGAACTTGAAGCTGACACAAGGCTTGATCTCACAACCCTGAGATCATGACCTGAGCTGAAATCAAGAGTTGAACGCTTAACCAACAGAGCCACGCAGGTGCCCCAAGGAACAGTTGGCTACCTTGATTGTGGTGGTGGTTACTCAAGGCTACAGTGTGATACAATTGCAAAGTGTATACACACACTTACACACAACACACATAAATGGGTTCATGTAGAAATGATTAAATCTGAACAAGATCTATGGACTATACCAACATTAGTTTCTTGGTGTTGATATAAGATACACTCTAGTTGTATAAGATAGGAGGAGCAAGATGGCGGAGGAGTAGGGTCTCCAAATCACCTGTCTCCACCAAACTACCTAGAAAACCTTCAAATTATCCTGAAAATCTATGAATTCGGCCTGAGATTCAAAGAGAGACCAGCTGGAATGCTACAGTGAGAAGAGTTCGCGCATCTAGCAAGGTAGGAAGACGGGGAAAAAGAAATAAAGGAACAAAGGCCTCCAAGGGGGAGGGGCCCCGCGAGGAGCCGGGCTGAGGCCGGGGCGAGTGTCCCCAGGACAGGAGAGCCCCGTCCCGGAGGAGCAGGAGCTGCACCAACCTTCCCGGGCGGAAAGGGGCTCATGGGGAGTTGGAGCAGGACCAGGAGGGCGAGGAGGCCCTCGGGCTCCCGGGGACAGTAACAGCAACTGCGCGCCCAGGAGAGTGCGCCGAGCTCCCTAAGGGCTGCAGCGCGCACGGCGGGACCCGGCGGGACCAGGAGCAGCTGAAGGGGCTCGGGCGGCGGCTCCGCGGAGGGGGCTGCGCGGCCCCGGGAGCAGCTCGGAGGGGCTCGGGCAGAGGAAGAGGCTCCGTGCGGAGGGGGCTGCGCGGTTCCAGGAGCAGCTCGGAGGGGCTCGGGCGGCAGCTCCGCGGAGGGGGCTGCGCGGCCCGGGAGCGCGAATCCAACAGCGCAGGCTCCGGAGCACAGGGCGCCGGGACACAGCCCAGGATCCGGCCTCCCCCGGGACAGGCAGAGGCCGGGAGGGCCCAGGACAGCGAGGACGCTCCTGCCCCAGCTGAGCACATCAGCAGCCCCGCCCCGGAGCCTCCAGGCCCTGCAGACGGAGAGCTCTGGAGTTCCTGCCGGAGCTGAATCCAGGTTTCCAGAGCTGCCCCGCCACTGGGGCTGTTCCTCCTGCGGCCTCACTGGGTAAACAACCCCCACCGAGCCCTGCACCAGGCAGGGGCACAGCAGCTCCCCCAACTGCTAACACCTGAAAATCAGCACAACAGGCCCCTCCCCCAGAACACCAGCTAGACTGACAACTTCCAGGAGAAGCCAAGGGACTTAAAGAACACAGAATCAGAAGATACTCCCCGGTGGTTCTTTTTTTGTTTGTTTGTTTTTGTTTTTGTTTTTGTTTTGTTTTGCTTTTTGATTTGTTTCCTTCCCCCACCCCCTTTTTTTTTCTCCTTTCTTTTTCTTTCTCTTTTTCTTCCCTTTTTTTTTTTTCCTCTTTCTCTTTTCTTTCCTTCTTTCTCTCCTCTCTTTTTCTCTTTTTCCCAATACAACTTGCTTTTGGCCACTCTGCACTGAGCAAAATGACTAGAAGGAAAACCTCACCTCAAAAGAAAGAATCAGAAACAGTCCTCTCTCCCACAGAGTTACAAAATCTGGATTACAATTCAATGTCAGAAAGCCAATTCAGAAGCACTATTATACAGCTACTGGTGGCTCTAGAAAAAAGTATAAAGGACTCAAGGGACTTCATGACTGCAGAATTTAGAGCTAATCAGGCAGAAATTAAAAACCAATTGAATGAGATGCAATCCAAACTAGAAGTCCTAACGACGAGGGTTAACGAGGTGGAAGAACGAGTGAGTGACCTAGAAGACAAGTTGACAGCAAAGAGGGAAACTGAGGAAAAAAGAGACAAACAATTAAAAGATCATGAAGATAGATTAAGGGAAATAAACGACAGCCTGAGGAAGAAAAACCTACGTTTAATTGGGGTTCCCGAGGGCGCCGAAAGGGACAGAGGGCCAGAATATGTATTTGAACAAATTCTAGCTGAAAACTTTCCTAATCTGGGAAGGGAAACAGGCATTCAGATCCAGGAAATAGAGAGATCCCCCCCTAAAATCAATAAAAACCGTTCAACACCTCGACATTTAATTGTGAAGCTTGCAAATTCCAAAGATAAGGAGAAGATCCTTAAAGCAGCAAGAGACAAGAAATCCCTGACTTTTATGGGGAGGAGTATTAGGGTAACAGCAGACCTCTCCACAGAGACCTGGCAGGCCAGAAAGGGCTGGCAGGATATATTCAAGGTCCTAAATGAAAAGAACATGCAACCAAGAATACTTTATCCAGCAAGGCTCTCATTCAAAATGGAAGGAGAGATAAAGAGCTTCCAAGACAGGCAGCAACTAAAAGAATATGTGACCTCCAAACCAGCTCTGCAAGAAATTTTAAGGGGGCCTCTTAAAATTCCCCTTTAAGAAGAAGTTCAGTGGAACAGTCCACAAAAACAAAGACTGAATAGATATCATGATGACACTAAACTCATATCTCTCAATAGTAACTCTGAATGTGAACGGGCTTAATGACCCCATCAAAAGGCGCAGGGTTTCAGACTGGATAAAAAAGCAGGACCCATCTATTTGCTGTCTACAAGAGACTCATTTTAGACAGAAGGACACCTACAGCCTGAAAATAAAAGGTTGGAGAACCATTTACCATTCGAATGGTCCTCAAAAGAAAGCAGGGGTAGCCATCCTTATATCAGATAAACTAAAATTTACCCCAAAGACTGTAGTGAGAGATGAAGAGGGACACTATATCATACTTAAAGGATCTATTCAACAAGAGGACTTAACAATCCTCAATATATATGCTCCAAATGTGGGAGCTGCCAAATATATAAATCAATTATTAACCAAAGTGAAGAAATACTTAGATAATAATACACTTATACTTGGTGACTTCAATCTAGCTCTTTCTATACTCGATAGGTCTTCTAAGCACAACATCTCCAAAGAAACGAGAGCTTTAAATGATACACTGGACCAGATGGATTTCACAGATATCTACAGAACTTTACATCCAAACTCAACTGAATACACATTCTTCTCAAGCGCACATGGAACTTTCTCCAGAATAGACCACATATTGGGTCACAAATCGGGTCTGAACCGATACCAAAAGATTGGGATTGTCCCCTGCATATTCTCGGACCATAATGCCTTGAAATTAGAACTAAATCACAACAAGAAGTTCGGAAGGACCTCAAACACATGGAGGTTAAGGACCATCCTGCTAAAAGATAAAAGGGTCAACCAGGAAATTAAGGAAGAATTAAAAAGATTCATGGAAACTAATGAGAATGAAGATGCAACCGTTCAAAATCTTTGGGATGCAGCAAAAGCAGTCCTAAGGGGGAAATACATCGCAATACAAGCATCCATTCAAAAACTGGAAAGAACTCAAATACAAAAGCTAACCTTACACATAAAGGAGCTAGAGAAAAAACAGCAAATAGATCCTACACCCAAGAGAAGAAGGGAGCTAATAAAGATTCGAGCAGAACTCAACGAAATCGAGACCAGAAGAACTGTGGAACAGATCAACAAAACCAGGAGTTGGTTCTTTGAAAGAATTAATAAGATAGATAAACCATTAGCCAGCCTTATTAAAAAGAAGAGAGAGAAGACTCAAATTAATAAAATCATGAATGAGAAAGGAGAGATCACTACCAACACCAAGGAAATACAAACGATTTTAAAAACATATTATGAACAGCTATACGCCAATAAATTAGGCAATCTAGAAGAAATGGACGCATTCCTGGAAAGCCACAAACTACCAAAACTGGAACAGGAAGAAATAGAAAACCTGAACAGGCCAATAACCAGGGAGGAAATTGAAGCAGTCATCAAAAACCTCCCAAAACACAAGAGTCCAGGGCCAGATGGCTTCCCAGGAGAATTTTATCAAACGTTTAAAGAAGAAATCATACCTATTCTCCTAAAGCTGTTTGGAAAGATAGAAAGAGATGGAGTACTTCCAAATTCGTTCTATGAGGCCAGCATCACCTTAATTCCAAAGCCAGACAAAGACCCCGCCAAAAAGGAGAATTACAGACCAATATCCCTGATGAACATGGATGCAAAAATTCTCAACAAGATACTGGCCAATAGGATCCAACAATACATTAAGAAAATTATTCACCATGACCAAGTAGGATTTATCCCTGGGACACAAGGCTGGTTCAACACCCGTAAAACAATCAATGTGATTCATCATATCAGCAAGAGAAAAACCAAGAACCATATGATCCTCTCATTGGATGCAGAGAAAGCATTTGACAAAATACAGCATCCATTCCTGATCAAAACTCTTCAGAGTGTAGGGATAGAGGGAACATTCCTCGACATCTTAAAAGCCATCTATGAAAAGCCCACAGCAAATATCATTCTCAATGGGGAAGCACTGGGAGCCTTTCCCCTAAGATCAGGAACAAGACAGGGATGTCCACTCTCACCACTGCTGTTCAACATAGTACTGGAAGTCCTAGCCTCAGCAATCAGACAACAAAAAGACATTAAAGGCATTCAAATTGGCAAAGAAGAAGTCAAACTCTCCCTCTTCGCCGATGACATGATACTCTACATAGAAAACCCAAAAGTCTCCACCCCAAGATTGCTAGAACTCATACAGCAATTCGGTAGCGTGGCAGGATACAAAATCAATGCCCAGAAGTCAGTGGCATTTCTATACACTAACAATGAGACTGAAGAAAGAGAAATTAAGGAGTCAATCCCATTTACAATTGCACCCAAAAGCATAAGATACCTAGGAATAAACCTCACCAAAGATGTAAAGGATCTATACCCTCAAAACTATAGAACACTTCTGAAAGAAATTGAGGAAGACACAAAGAGATGGAAAAATATTCCATGCTCATGGATTGGCAGAATTAATATTGTGAAAATGTCAATGTTACCCAGGGCAATATACACGTTTAATGCAATCCCTATCAAAATACCATGGACTTTCTTCAGAGAGTTAGAACAAATTATTTTAAGATTTGTGTGGAATCAGAAAAGACCCCGAATAGCCAGGGGAATTTTAAAAAAGAAAACCATAGCTGGGGGCATCACAATGCCAGATTTCAGGTTGTACTACAAAGCTGTGGTCATCAAGACAGTGTGGTACTGGCACAAAAACAGACACATAGATCAGTGGAACAGAATAGAGAATCCAGAAGTGGACCCTGAACTTTATGGGCAACTAATATTCGATAAAGGAGGAAAGACTATCCATTGGAAGAAAGACAGTCTCTTCAATAAATGGTGCTGGGAAAATTGGACATCCACATGCAGAAGAATGAAACTAGACCACTCTCTTTCACCATACACAAAGATAAACTCAAAATGGATGAAAGATCTAAATGTGAGACAAGATTCCATCAAAATCCTAGAGAAGAACACAGGCAACACCCTTTTTGAACTCGGCCATAGTAACTTCTTGCAAGATACATCCACGAAGGCAAAAGAAACAAAAGCAAAAATGAACTATTGGGACTTCATCAAGATAAGAAGCTTTTGCACAGCAAAGGATACAGTCAACAAAACTCAAAGACAACCTACAGAATGGGAGAAGATATTTGCAAATGACATATCAGATAAAGGGCTAGTTTCCAAGATCTATAAAGAACTTATTAAACTCAACACCAAAGAAACAAACAATCCAATCATGAAATGGGCAAAAGACATGAACAGAAACCTCACAGAGGAAGACATAGACATGGCCAACATGCACATGAGAAAATGCTCTGCATCACTTGCCATCAGGGAAATACAAATCAAAACTACAATGAGATACCACCTCACACCAGTGAGAATGGGGAAAATTAACAAGGCAGGAAACAACAAATGTTGGAGAGGATGCGGAGAAAAGGGAACCCTCTTACACTGTTGGTGGGAATGTGAACTGGTGCAGCCACTCTGGAAAACTGTGTGGAGGTTCCTCAAACAGTTAAAAATATACCTGCCCTACGACCCAGCAATTGCACTGTTGGGGATTTTCCCCAAAGAGACAAATGCAATGAAACGCCGGGACACCTGCACCCCGATGTTTCTAGCAGCAATGGCCACGATAGCCAAACTGTGGAAGAAGCCTCGGTGTCCAACGAAAGATGAATGGATAAAGAAGATGTGGTTTATGTATACAATGGAATATTACTCAGCTATTAGAAATGACAAATACCCACCATTTGCTTCAACGTGGATGGAACTGGAGGGTATTATGCTGAGTGAAGTAAGTCAGTCGGAGAAGGACAAACATTATATGTTCTCATTCATTTGGGGAATATAAATAATAGTGAAAGGGAAAATAAGGGAAGGGAGAAGAAATGTGTGGGAAATATCAGAAAGGGAGACAGAACGTAAAGACTGCTAACTCTGGGAAACGAACTAGGGGTGGTAGAAGGGGAGGAGGGCGGGGGGTGGGAGTGAATGGGTGACGGGCACTGGGTGTTATTCTGTATGTTAGTAAATTGAACACCAATAAAAAAAAAAATTAAAAAAAAAAAAAAAACAAAAAAAAAAAAAACTGACCATGTGCTAGGACAGAAAAAAAAAAAAAAAAAAAAAAAAAAAAAAAGATACACTCTAGTTGTATAAGATACCATTAGGAAAGACTGAATGCACATTTCTTTGCAACTTCCTATGAATCTATAATTATTTCAAAATAAAAAAAAACTAAAAGAGACAGTGAATTGCTCAGGGTTTCTTAAAAGAATAAATCCTGAGGCAGCTGCGTGGCTCAGTCTGGTAAGCATCTGCCTTCCAGTTCAGGTCATGATCCCGGAGTCCTAGGATTGAGCCCCACATTGGGCTCCCTGCTCAGTGGGGAGTCTCTCCCCTGCCCCTCACCTCTGCTCTTGCTCTCTCACTCTCACTATCAAATAAATAAATAAAATACTTAAAAGAAAAGATAAATCCTTGTGGTGCCTGGGTAGCTCAGTCTGTTAAGCATCTGACTCTTGATCTCGACTCAGGTCTCAATCTCAGGGTTGTGAGTTCAAGCCCCAGCATGGAACCTACTTTGAAAAGTAGGGGGGGTGGGAATAAATCCTTTGTGGCCACTTCAAAGACTAGAAGGGAGATTGTTTGCTTTCAGAGTAAATTGTTCATTGTTTGTCTATAGCAGAAATAATCTCTAATGAGTCACTAATCCATGTTAAGCAGAGGGGGGATGTGGTATTTTGAGTTTGAAAGGGAAAAGTAAATAGCATGTCATAGAGTGGTTGCAAGAATTACATAAAGTCATTCTTATGTGAAACCAGGAGAAGTAACCCAGGTATAAATTAGATGCTCAGAGAAGGTGATCCCCGACCCTTGCAATTAAGGGTTGCATAAATTCATCTATGATCTTTCCTCGGCCTGAGGTTTGCATTTGAGAGATGATACTTAGGAGCCACTAGACAGTGAGTGACTTAACTTTTATCAGATTCATTGGCTAGAATGGAAATCAAAACCCTGATCTATTAAGCCCAGTGCCTGTATTGAAAAGGGAAATACACAGTGATTGTTGTGGTCATTTTTTTTTAACTAAAAATTGCCATAATTTAAGAATCAGGAAATGTCACATAAAATATCAGATTCCTATCTTCCTTTAAAAAAATCAAAGTATCTGGGGTGCTTGGGTGGCTCAGTCAGTTGAGTGTCTGCCTTCAGCTCAGGTCATGATCCCAGGGTCTTGGGATAGGGCCCCACATCAGGCTCCCCACTCAGTGTGGAGTCTGCTTGCCCCTCTGACCCTCCCCCTACTCGTGTTCTCTCTTGCAAGCTCTCTCTCTCAATAAATGAATAAAATCTTTAAAAGAAATCAATGTACCTGACAACACTGTGCCTGAATTCACATATGCTGGTAATGGAGGTAGTGTGGGGAGGATGCTGTTGAGGCCACACCCATACCTTCACCGGACTTCCTCCTTTGGTGCTCATAGCTCCACCTCCCAGTGCTGCCACTGGCATCTCTTTTCCTGGGGACCTTGTCCAGCCATGCATTCCGTTCTTCCAGAACAGAGCAGGCTAGAAATTCCAGGGAATTAACATTCATGCTCCCTAGGGGCAGCCCAGGATCAAGTGAGGGGAGTTGCTGTATAAGTACCCCAGCTTTCTTGCCCCTGGGTAGACTAGCTCTGAGGCACATGTTCTACCCAATATCCCAGACTTCCTCATCAGAAGTAAGCTCTGGTTCCTACATTGCTGACTAATCCTTGACTAGCTGCCTTCCCTGCACTACTCTATATTCTCATTTCACTACCAGTTGCCTTTATCTCCTCAATAAAAGATTTGCACTGAGTCTTTGTCTTGCCATGTCCTCCGAGGGAGAGGGGCCAGGCACAGTGTAATGTGTTTGTGCCCTCTCTTTCACAGGATTGCAAATGAGGGTAAAGGATAGATATGGGGCCATAGATGGTGACCAGGGCCTCGTGACTATTCCACACTCCCCTTTACTGGACCCTGACAGCTAGAGGTCAGTGTCTCTTTACCAAGGACATGTACCTCTAGTTTTCCATTGTCTCCACATGGTCTGTTAAATTCGTTGATAATTTTTTTGGCACTCTTAGGCATTTGAATGTTTTTGTCTCTCAAATAACTAGAATTTTCCAATTAGAGGAAGACCTGAAGATTACCTCCAGAAGCTCTTCGTAAATGAAGAGAGACATGAGTATGTTATATAGCTTGCTTAAATTCATTCCTTTCCCACGGTATCTTGAGATGACCCCAGACTCTATGCCTTTTCCTTTCCCTGCTACTCCACACAGGTGGCTTTTCCTCTGCAGGCAGTACAGCCTACAAGTCAGGAGACCAGGTCTGAGTCCTCCTCTCTACTGTCCTCCTACTGTTGTACAGTCTTAGGCAAGTTCCCACCCTGTCCCACTCTGTCAAGTAGCAGAGGAGCTGGCTGGGGCCTCCATACCAGTCCAGCTTCACAACTCTGACGTCCTCCCTCCTCTCTTCAGTTTAGCAGCTGAAGAAGTGGGGCTTTACACTGGAGACATCTTTATCAGTCTGGCCCCTTCTCTTACCTCTTTCCATTCCTGGGTCATTGCTCTTCTCAAAACAGAAGTTCTCAAACTGGAGTGAACATGGAAACCAAAGGAGACCTTAGCCAAAAAAACAAATTCCAGGGTCACTCCCCAGAGATTCTGATTCCAACCAGACTGGGTAATACCCCAAAGCCTGCATCTCTCCCAGATTCCCAGGGGATGCCGATGCTACACACTTTGAATATCATTACCTCATTACCTGGGAGCCAGGCACAAAAACAGCCATCTTTTTGCCTTGGCAAAAACCTGAAGCAGATGCATGAATTCTTTAGAGCGTATGCGATTTACAAAATGAGGGTTTTACCTTCTCTCTTAAACCTGTAGCTATCTTGTGAATACACCCCCCCCACCCCCGCCTCTCCTCCACCACCCACGTTTTTGTGCGGCCCCTGATTCCTAGCCAGGATCCACTGTGATGAATAGGATCACAGCTTTAAAGAGCTGCTTTGAGCTCTAAGCTCTAATTTCTGGCCCCTGGGGAACAAGCTGCATTGCTTGCTGTTAAGAGATTGGCAGGCAGTGTGTTGGTTGCAGTTCTCTTAACCTAACTGCATTAGTGAGACAAAGTATTTCCTAATCCACCATGTTGTACAGTTCTATCTGAAATAAGGCTCAGCTTAGAGTCTGTGTGATTTGAAGATCTGCCTATAGTGCTTTATTATACTCAGTACTTGAGTTCTCATTATCTACTTGCAGACTTGTTTGGACGAGTGTTGTGTGCAATTATGTTCTTTTAGAGAATTGTCTTTTATGTCCTTGAATGAGTAAAAAATTCATGTAAAACCACTTCCACGTCTACAAAAGAAGAACAGACGTAGCTTCCCGTGTTGAGTTTCAGTTTCTTATTTTACATATTGTCAGGAAATAATTATTAGGCAGGTTTGGGGTCTTTTTTTATGTCTGGAAAAAGAAAGCCACACTAGAAGTGTTGAAATTAAAAACTGCCAATGCCAAAATGCTGATACATTCACCTGCTTAATTTAGGTTTTCAAAATTTACAGGCAAAAAAAAAATGTTTTGGCAAAATTGTTCCTCCTTCACTGCGTAGTAGGGTTACGAATTTACTCACACTAGAGCTCTGGAGATAACCACTAACATATAGACACACAATTATAGTTTTCCCATTTTTATTTATTTTTTTTAATTTTTTTTATTTATTTACGATAGTCACAGAGAGAGAGAGACAGAGACACAGGCAGAGGGAGAAGCAGGCTCCATGCACCAGGAGCCCGACGTGGGATTCGATCCTGGGTCTCCAGGATCACGCCCTGGGCCAAAGGCAGGCGCCAAACCGCTGCGCCACCCAGAGATCCCAGTTTTCCCATTTTTAAAAACTGATCTAGACTTCTTCACAAAGTTCACCTGACTAAAAAAACAAAACAAAACAAAACAAAAAGCAGCTCTTAATTCAATCTATTAAATTTAGTCTACTTAAATAAACATTGTCTATTAAAGTTCAACCACATTATTTTTTTAAATTTTATTTATTCATTCAGGAGAGACACAGAGAGAGGCAGAGACATAGGTAAAGGGAGAAGCAGGCTCCCTGTGAGGAACCTGGTGTGGAATGTGATCCCAGGACCTCAGGATCATGACCTGAGCCAAAGATAGACACTCAACTCCTGAGCGACCCAGGAGCCCCACAACCACATTAATGTAAGCTTTAACTGATGCCTTTAGAACCTCAATCTTTCAGATTTGGCTCCCATCCACTCCCTCTTCTCATTTCCCACCCTTCTCTTTCTCAAGGAGTCTAGAATAAGGGACAAATATGACTTCTGGGAACTCAAGGTGAAGGATATAAGACCCATCTTCTTGTTTCTCTCTGCTCCCTGCCTTGGCATAACTGGCCTCTTCTGCTACAAGGACTGGTGACCACTGATGATTAACAGGTCCCACAGCTGCTGGGCTTTTTGGGAAAGTGCCTCTGCAGCATTTCACAACTTCAGCCTCCTGTTTCAAGTCTTGAAAGCCATCCTGAGACTCCTCATGCCAACCATAGGCTTGTGCCAGGCACTTTTCCATTCCTTCATTGAGATCTGGAGGAGTTTCTGGACCCCTGCACAACAAAGACCATGGAAGCCAATAACATTGCCTCAAGTTTCCCCCCACCCACCCTGTTGTGCCATCTCTTCAGGAGGCCACATTTGGTATAACCAAGGCTCATATTCAGCCAGCATTCAGTAGTATATCCATACCCATTATTGAAATATTACTATCTTTTCATTCTTGTTGGTTAATAGCCACTGTTTCAAGTCATTGGAGTATCCCCCATTATAACAGCTCTTTACTGGGATGCCCTTGCCTCATTAAAGATGGTAAAGCCCCCGGGGATCACTCCAGTACACAGCTCAACTTCGTGTCTAGACTCCAATTGGTCTAGATGATTCTGGTTATTAAATACTTTGAATATTACCTCTGAACACAGATGCATGTGACTGTTCATCTCCCTTGTTTGGGGATATTTACTACTTTGGTATTTCTGAAGGCCACCACCATCTGCTTGGAGTGGCGGAAGTGATGTATAATAGGGTTGGGACCTGCCATAACCAAATGGCTGCTCTTTGTCTTCTCCTGAAAATAATTTCAAGCTAAAAGGAATGGACTATAGGATTTTCGCTTCCCTGAATTGTAGACTCCTTTTACAATAGGACAACAAGGATTATGGACCAGCTACTAAGGCCCCAAGTCTCTCTTCTTTATACCACATGAGAAATCTATGATCTTACATATCTGGGTTTGATTCTTGACATGCCAAAGCAGTTGAGAAAATCATCTCTCCATTAAACCAGCTTTCTCTAGCATTCCATCTGGAGCAATCTAATTTCTTCCCACCCCAAGCCACACCACCACTAACCTTGGCCTGATTAGAGAGGAGATCATGAACAAGGAAATAGAAAAAGACACAAATAATTTCCAATTCTTTACCCCTATTTCATCTGTCTTCCAACTTTGAATTTAAAGCAGCTATCCTCAGTTAAGTTAATAATGGTTTCAGAAAGAGTACTAATATATCCTCTACCACATGATCCACTATGATATATGTATGTGTCATTATAAAATAAAATACATCTAGCAACATGTGTTTTTTGGGTATCTACTGTTTTCCCAGCTCTTAAGTAATACAATGAGGCTTCACAATGAGGACTGTCATTTCTAGCTGAAGGAACAAAATCAGCATCTGAAAATAGTTCAAGATTGAATGAGTGCTAAATTCTCTCACATTTGGGGAGGGGAGAGATCAATATGGGCTCCTGAGAAAAATTCTGGAAGAAGTGAGAAGTAACCAGGGCCTTGAAGTATGAATTTCATATTCTTGAATTAAGAATTGAATATACTTTCCCACTAACACTAGGAACTAGACAAAAATGTTCCCCTTCACCTCTCCTTTTCAATATATTACTAGAAGTACTCACATATGCAGTAATTCAAGGAAAGGAACAATAAAAGTTATACATATTGGGAAGGAAGAAATACAACTGTCTCTCTTCACAGATGACATGATCATCAATGTAGAAAACTCAAGAATTAACAAGAAAAACTAAAACAACTTACAAATATAAGAAGGTTAAAGGATATATGGTTTTAGACAGAAGTCCATCATTTTGCTGTATCGTAGCGGCGAATGAATGGAATTTGAAATTAAAAACACACCGCCACTTACACTAATACCTTAAAATATTTAGGTATAAGTCTAACAAAACATACTGGATTTATACGAGGGAAACTACGAAATAGTGATGGCTAAAATCAAAGGACTAAATGAAGAGATACTCAATGTTTGTGGATAGGAAGACTCAATATTGCCAAAATGTAATTTCTTCCCAACTCAATCTATAGATTCAGTACAATCCCAGTCAAAATCCAAGCAAATTATTTTGTGGACAAACTGATTAGAAAGTATATAGGGAGAGGCAAAAGACCAACACATATTAAAGAAGAGCAAAGTCATGCAAGACTACCACTGCTTGACTTTAGGACTTATGGGAAAGCTATAGTCATTGAAACAATGTGGTATTGGCAAAAGAAAAGACAAATGGGCCAGTGGCACCAAGTAGCCCAGAAATAGACCCACATAAATTGAGTCAACTGATCTTTGGCAAGGGAGCAAAGGCAATACAATGGATCTAAGATAGTCTTTTTAACAAATGGTGCTGGAACAACTGGATATACATCTGCAAAAAATTCATCTAGAAACAGACTTTACGCCTTTCATAAAAATCAACTCCATGTGGAGTACCCAGAGTACCCCAGCAAGAACATATAAAGAGGTGAGGGTAAAGACCCCAAACCCTGAGAAGCCCAGTATTTAAGGTGCAGGCAGCAGAGAAAGAGCCAGAGAAAAAGACTGAAAACGTTCAGGGAGTTCTGAAGAGAATTAAGGGAGAATTTGTGCTGTAGAGACTATATCTTTAATCTATGGAAATTTTTATTTTTAAATGCCCATTCTGAACCATTATTTTCTTTGATTGTATTGTTTCATCACCAGCAACCCCAAGTGGCAGTCCTCTTCAGTGAGGCCATCTGAAGTTCAGACAAAGTTGTCATGAACCAGAATCATGGCCCCCAGAAATAAACTGAATCCTGGTCATCTGGGGTAAATAAGCCCACAGTAAACCTAATGGTGCAGTAGGTTCTTAATAGTAATCTTAAAAGCTCTGTGCAAGAGTTTTCAGGTTTTTTTTTTCCTTTTTGATGACATCCAAGATAAATAACATATATATACACTGGGTCAGTAGGATGGCCACCTTAAACCCCTAGTAACCAAGTGCTAATACCAAGTTTCTACACTCATATTTTTACCTACACTGATGTTCACATTAGCAAATTCAGTTTGTCATGAGCAAAGGAGGAAAACAAAAAGAAGAGCCCAAACTTAAAAGTGATATCTCAGCATTCTATATAATGGGGTCTTGCATTAATTCAAATACAGAGATGGGGCAGATCATTTTAATCATCTCATGGTACTTAGAAATCCAAATGTGTTCAATGCAAAACAACCTAAACAGCAACAGTATATATAAAACTCTCATTAAGGATAGCAATTTACTGGGGTACCTGGGTGGCTCAGTCGGTTAAGCATCCAATTCTTTTTTTTTTTTTTTTTTTTTTAGCATTTGATTCTTTTTTCTCTTTTTTTTCTTTTCTTTTTCTTTTTTTTTTTTTTTTTTGTTTTTTTAAACATCTGATTCTTAATCACAGTTCAGTTCTTGTTCTCAGGGTCATGAGTTCAAGCCCTGTGCTGGGCTCCAAACTGAGCATGGAGCCTACTTTAAAAAAACAGCAATTTGTTTACACCAAACCATCATCTGTATATTCAATTAAAGTTGTGGGTTTGAATTTTAACAAATTTGTTGTTTGGAGTGTAATTTGTAACTTTTTTTGGTTTCACATTTGCAAGTGAACCCTGGTGGAGCTATGGGAGGTTTCTTCATTAAAATGGATCATGACTTTCCAATAAAAAAGGTCTGACAACCACCAATATTTCCAAGGCCCGTCCATGAGACTGTTTTGTTTTGAATTTGAAAGTCTATTCCTCCATCTGGAAGCTGATATATTTAGATTGTTAACTTTGATGTATTTCTTTCCTTTTCAGATAAAGTTATCTGACTTTGGTTTCTGTGCTCAAGTTTCTAAAGAGGTGCCAAAAAGGAAATCACTGGTTGGCACTCCCTACTGGATGGCGCCCGAGGTGATTTCGAGGCTACCTTATGGGACAGAGGTAAGGGGGTGACAGTCATTGTTTGGGAGTGGCTGGACAGGCTTAAGGGTGCATTGGTTCTGAGAAAGTTAATGACCACAGATCAAGATGATGACTTTGACTCCATATTTGACTCCCATTTCTAGACTTGTCACAGAGTAGGTTGTGGCAGGGGACTGCCACAATATTGATCCAGAGCATTTACTGAGGCCCTAAATATACCTTGGGGGTGGGAGGGAATCAGGCAAACTCTGATTCCACCACCCTCGATGGCAGCATACTCAAAGCAAGGCAATGCAACTTGAAAAGTGGCTAGAGATGCACAGATGAGCGGGTATCATGATTCAAAGGATAGAGGGTCAGAGAAAGCTCTGCAAAATAGAGGTAGTATTTGGCTGAGTAGTAATGTTTTCCCATGGAAACCCATGGGAATGGGTTTTCCCATGGAAAATATTGTATTTTAAAATAAGGCCCAATTTCTGTTTCATTTGGAAAAGAACCAATTGTTCATAATCTATTAAGAGATAAGCTTTGGGTATGTGAAAATGAGAGGCCGGAAGGAGTGGAAGAAAGGCCTTCTAGAGAGGGAGTGTGTGGTGTGAGCGAGCGCTGTGGCAGCAGGCAAGTCCACACGCACGACCGCAAGGAGCTCGTTCCGGCCGGGCACACAGCGTTTCCACACATTATGGTGCAGAAGGTGATTCTAAGGGAGGAGAAGCGTGGAGAAGTGGCATGGGCCAGTGGACTAAGGGTATTGGCATAAGTGAAGGCAGACTCTGCTCTCTTTCCCTTGTTTACTTGCCCTTGAAGAAGTACTCGACTTGGTTTTCTCCCAGTGGTCCCAAGAGCATAAATTCTCTGTGAAGATCACAGCAAGGGTTAGAGCAGGCATGCAGCTGGTAAGAGGGGTGAGGAGGCTGTGAAGGGGAAGCGCCCTGCGGGGAGTTTACAGACCAGCTCTGCCTTCTCATTGTCCTGACTGCCTGTTCTTTACTCAAAAAGAATTTCTTGTTGTCTCCTCCTTTTCTTTTCTCTGTTCCTTGTAAATGGTTCTATAAAGCAGGGTTTCGCACATGCTGCTCCAAAATGATAAAATGCAAAGAAAAGAGCCACAGCGCAGCATAGGGAAGGAAGAACTGTTTTTAAAAATCAAATTGGGGACCCCTGGGTGGCTCAGTCAGTTAAGCGCCTGCCTTGGCTCAGGTCCAGATCCCGGGTCTTGGGTTGTGGGGCAGAGCCCTTTATGGGGCTTGCTGCTTAGTGGGGAGCCTGCTTCTCCCTCTCCCTCTGCCCCTTGCTCATGGTATCTCACTCTTTCTCTCTACCTCAAATAAATAAAGGAAAATCTCTAAAAAAATAAAATTATAAATAAAGGGATCAGCATATATGGTGTTATGCAATGTAGCTTTTTGCAGTGTGTTATGAGTATGTCAAATGCCTTTTTCATGGTTTAAATACAACTGACTTCTCTATGTTCAAAACATAAAACTGTGGGTGTTTTTCTCATCTGCCCTTAGGTAGGAACCACCAAATTTGGCAATTAAAAAAAAAAAAAAAAAAGAAGTTCTAAACTCCAGAATGCTAAGATTGTCCTGTGTACCTAAATGGCAGAAATCTCACTGAAGTTGTCTTTAAAAGGCAAATGAATATGCTGTATATTAATTAAATTGAATTTAAATAAAATAAAACATAAAAAAACAATTTTTTAAAAAGCAAATGAAGACCATTAGCAAAAACTTGGTAACTCGGCAGTTCACTCTAAATCTATTGGCAGGGGATTCCTGGGTGGCTCAGCGGTTTAGTGCCTGCCTTTGGCCCAGGGCGTGATCCTGGAGTCCTGGGATCGAGTCCCACATCGGGCTCCCTGCATGGAACCTGCTTCTCCCTCTGCCTGTGTCTCTGCCTCTCTCTCTATGTCTATAATAAATAAATAAAATCTAAAAATAAATAAATAAATGAATAAATAAATAAATAAATCTATTGGCATTATTGGCATTATAAACCTTCAAAGTTTACAAATATCATATTAATTTATAAGTGGGTGTGAATTATAAACCTTCAAAGTTTACAAATATCATATTAATTTATAAGTGGGTGTGAATCTGTTGGGTCCCCTGGACACACATTTCAGAATGTTCTCCTTGCCTGAGATAACCACTGGATTGTGCCTGACAGGTGGACATCTGGTCCCTTGGGATCATGGTGATAGAAATGATCGATGGCGAACCCCCCTACTTCAATGAGCCTCCCCTCCAGGCAATGCGGAGGATTCGGGACAGTTTACCTCCAAGAGTGAAGGACCTACACAAGGTGAGAAGCAGTATCTATTGCTGAAGTTCAAAATCATTCTTAGATTTTTTTCAATCTCTCTGTAGCTTCAAAGAATGGTATATCCAGGAGTAGATCCTGGTTTATGGGCATGGACTTTGGAATTAGAATCACTTGGATTCAAATCTCTGCTCTTCCTATTCACTCAATGGGCAAAGGACTCAGCCTCTCCATCTCTGAAGTTTGTCTGTAAAATGGGATGCAACTGGGTCCTCTGTTGAAGGGTTGGCTAGAAGAGTCAATCAGACAAGATTTACCTTACTCCAAGAGAATTACCTCGACGAGCACCTATGACATACTGGGGACTATTCTAATTACTGGGGATATTGCAGCATAAGACATCAGATTTCCTGACTCTCATAGAGCTTGTGTTCTAGTTGGGTTGGGGAGGCAGATGGTAAACTACAAACAAATGGATAAACAAAATCATTTCAGAGAGTGGAATATGCTATGAAGTAAATCACACATTGTAATGCAATGGAGTATGCAAGAGAGTGGATTGGAAGTTTGTTTAGGTTGAAGGGTGAAAGAAGCCCTTCTGGGGACAGAGTATCTGAACTGGAATAGGAATACAAGGAAGGAGTAAGGTATGCAAAGATCTGGGAGACAAATGTCTGAGGCAGAGGAAACAATAGATGCAAAGGCCTTCTGCCAAGATGAAAAGCTTCTGTGGCTAGCAAAGTGAGCCAGGGGAAAAGGCAAGACATGTCAGAGGGTAGGCAGGGGCTAGATTGTACAGGGCAATGAAGGGCATGATTAAGGGACCAAGTAAGATCTTTCCTGTTTTCTGAGGATTGCCATGTAGAGTCAAGCTCAGGAAATAATGGTGCTGAGTCAAAGAACCACCACCCTGGGAACTGCTGATGGGAGTGAAGGGAGAGGGCTTACTGGGAGGGAGTAGCCATTTCCACAGGATCATATAAACACTGACACCACACACACCTCCCCTCCTCTCTGCGTTATAGCATTGAGAGGAAGTGAGGCTGCCTTTTAGGGGAGAATTACCCTCTCCCCTCACCCCTAAATCTTAGAGAAGAACCCCAGTAGAATCACTCCTATAGTTGTGTGACCTTGCAAGAAGACAGGGACTGCTTGAACTGAACAGATTAAAACTTTAATATCATTGGACTAAGTTTAGATAATTAAAAGTGAGTAAAAAAGCATGGTATCAAAATAGTCTCACACCCAATAGAGATGGTGTGTTGCTCTTCCAAGTCACATACAAGAGCAGCCTTAATCCTAATGGTCAGAAACTAGACACCAAGGTTGTTTTCCAAATAGATAAATTATATGTGGTACAATTTAACAGTGAGGGCACACAGCAATGAAAAGATTAAAGCTTTTACTACACATATCAGAGATGAAGCCCACAGACATGATGTTGAGTGAAAGAAGCCAGACAGAGAAGAATTGACAGTATATGAGTCCATTTATGTAAAAGACAAAAGATACAAAATTCATTTATGCTACTAGAAGTGAGGTGAGTGGTGACCCTTTGCAGGGAGATGTGTATTAACAGGAAGGGGGCCCGAGGTAACCCCCTGCAATGGCAGAAATGTTCTGTATTCTGATGGGTCTAGAGAGTAAATAGGTGTAAATATGTATACTATGTAAGACATACACTTAATATTCATGAATTTGAATGTATGTAAGATATACTTCAAAAAGTAAATTACAAGAAATTACAGGAAAACATGGTATCTGTGTCAGATATCCTTATAGAACTTTGTTTGTTTTCAAGAAGGGGGAGTCCACAAAGCCTAGATGGTTGCTATTGTTATAAAAATAAAAATATTCCATGTTTGTACCATACTTCATCAGACGTGTGTGACTGGTGCCTATAAATAGTAAGCACTTCATAATGCATTCTTCCCATTATTTAATTTAGCAAACCAATTGTCATTCTTCATTGCCCTATCATTAGCTCCTATTATTTCAAACCTGAAGAAGGTAAAAAAGTGCTCGCTTCAATAGCACGTACACTGAAGAAGGTAAAGAAAACAGCATATGTTAATAAAGTCAGCACCTGCTTTTGCATCCATAACTTCTTTCTTCTCAAGCTGACTTTCCAGAGTTTTATGTTGTTTGATAGAATAACTTAACTGAGAAGTGGCCAGAAAACCACTTTAGGGAAACTGGGTTGGGTTTCTGTGTTAGTCCTCAGGCTGGGATCTTGTGTTCTCACAGGTTTCTTCAGTGCTCCGGGGATTCCTAGACCTGATGCTGGTGAGGGAACCCTCACAAAGAGCCACAGCCCAGGAACTCCTTGGACATCCATTCTTGAAACTGGCAGGTCCACCATCTTGCATCGTTCCCCTCATGAGACAATACAGACACCACTGAGCAGAGGATTCAAATAGGTGGAAGAGCTAGATGAGGACATGAGAATAATTCAGGAGAATATGAAGAACATGAAAAAAGGCCTGTGTACTCTAACCAGCTGGTCGGTGGGACAATGTGATGACAGGCAGGGTTCAACATACCAGGGCATCTTCTTGTGTCTTAAACAGGCATCTCTCCACTGACAGCTGGCGTGGTCATTTGGAACATGGCTTTAATAAGTCATTATTATATTTTTCAGCCCTTTGTCCAGCAAATCAGAGAAGGACTCCGTACAAACTCCGTTATGACATATCCTAGCCACATGCAGGGTAACGCATAGGATTTTCTATATTGAAAGAATACTTTTCTGGCAAAAAAAAAAAAAAAAAAAGAAAGGAAAACAAAAAGCACTTTTTTCTTAATGGTAGCAGTGTAATGTATTTTGCAATGAATTTGTAATTTTTCTGTACTATAGTTTTGATAATTTATAGTACTTTGATGTCACGTAGCCATAGTATCAGTTGAAGTAATACTTGTTTACTAGCAAGAGTTTGAACAAAGCCTTTCCTACTTTTTTATCCCTTTCAGAGAACCAACGATTCTTTAGGAACTTTGAATACTGAATGACTCTCAATCACCGTCAGCTTTAGTAGAATATCTTTCTTATCTTAACAAGTGTCTTATGTGATAGAGGAAGAATTAAGAGTGATGGTGATAGAGGTGCAGATTTCATTTATCCAACCAAAAATAATAAAATTTGAGCCACAGGAGGCCACCAAACTACTCCTTGGGATAAAGCTAAATATTCAGAAAAATCAAATTTTCCTTCAAGGCTATTCATCACAGGCCAGTGAGGTTTGCACAGTGAGGTGTTCCCCACAGTGCCCTTTCTCAAATGGGTATGACGTCTCCGTGTGGCCAAATTTCCCATCAAGGGAACAGTTTCAGCACTAGGATCATTGGACTCAGTTCCCCAAATTGAATGTGTAAGTAAGACTGTGAGAATTCCAGTCTCACCAAGGGAAAGGAGAGAGAACAGGGCAAGATGTTTGGTTTTGTTTGTCATTGTTTTTAAAACTGTTTGCTAGCACACCAAACTCTTGTCTGTATTTACCTTCGTACCACAGTATTAATTGCTATTGTTCATGTATTGTGCTGGAAGTCAGGACTGACTCTAGAGGATGAATTAGGAAGGGGTGTTTTACCAGGTGTGCTCTGACTTCAGTTGTGACCATGTTATAATGTGTTTCCGACATAGGGGAGTTGTGCTGCTGACTAGGTCTTCTTGAATGTTGATAAAAATGAATGACTACTACAATACATTTTGTGTTGCTTGTTGGATGAATTTGCATGTTAACTGTAGGCCAATATAGATTTGCCTTTAAAAACTCTGGAAGAGCTACATAGTCATCATTAGTTTCAATTAATTATGCATCAGAAAAAAAGCCATTTGTTACCAAACTGGAAAACCGGAGGCTTTTCTTAATGATGTTACATACTGTAACAAATAGGAATTTAAATCTGTGAAAATGCTCTCTGGTTGCTCTAAGCATAATTAAGAATTTTTGTAATTAATAGGTTGCTAATTATTTATTATAGCTAAAAAGGGGAAAAAAAGGCATAAAATGACCTTCTACAGATTAGATTTTCAGTTTCTCCCCCAAACTGGAAATGTCTCACCATGAATGGGATCTATAATTTTGTTTCATAAAACACAACAAATCAATGTTTTATGTAAAGTATTAAAATATTAATATAAATATGTATGAATAAAAATTTAAATGCAGAAAATGACCGTCCTAAAAGTTCATGGTACAGATTGTATTAATTTAACCAGGACTATGTAGAAGTAGAAAGCAAAAGAAAATCTTTTTTTTAATGAGAACAAATATTAAAAACCATTGCAGAAAATTGTGGATTTTGGATTCCAAACATTTTCAACAGTGTAATGGAAATTTTTCTGTAATTTTCTTATCACTGGGTATTTTATAAATATTCATTGAGTTTACCAAAAGTTACTGTAGCTTAAAAGGTTTTGTGAGCACTAACTATTGGCAGAAACTGCACTTGCAAATAAAAATAAATGTTTGCCTTTTTCCCATCGTGTTATTAGAAAATCCAGTGATTTCCTGAATTTATTTTCTTGAGTAACCAAGAATGGTTTCCTTATGACTTTGGGGAATGCAAATGAGTTAGAATAAAGTTAGATGTAACATCATAATGACATGAACTAAAGATAAATATTCCCATCCCCAGAGGTCACAAACAGTGCAAGACTGTGGCAAAGATACCACAACTGATTTTTTAAAATTACTAAATTCTGGAAAGCCACATGCAAGGAAAGCCAGATTGATAACTGAAGACTCTCACTTCACTTCCCTGTTTCAAAGATGCTGAACTGGTCGGAAGACTTTTGCCGACAAAAGACATTAAAAGGAGATTATTCTGGATTAGAGCAGGTGTAGTGAAGGCTCTCTGGTAAGACTGGAAGACAGTATTGGGTGTCTCCTCTTTTTGGGGGACCAGGGAGTCATTAACATTTATCTCATGATGTTGAGAGTGATGCTTGTATATCAAGAGTTCATTTCTTGGGGTGTGTAGGTGGCTCAGTAAGTTAAGCATCTGATTCTTGATTTCAGCTTAGGTCATGATCTCAGGGTCATGGGATCAAGCCCCATGTTGGGCTCCGTGCTCAACTCAGAGTCTGCTTGACATGTTCCCCTTCCTTCCCCTGCTCTCTCTCTCTCTCTCAGATAGATAAATAAAATCTTTTTTTTTTAAAGAGTTCGTTTCTTAACCTGGAAATTTCAGAGGGTGGAAACCCTCAGGAAATAGCCTGAGAAAGCAGGCCAAGAAAGGATGGGCCATGTGCCAGGGAAGAGAAAGATGGAAGCATCCCCCCACCCCCACTCCAGGCAGGAAGTCACTGCAGGAAATGGAAGAAGGTACCAGGTCCCTTTGTCTGTGATGGGCCATGGAGAGGGAAAAGGGAACAGGTCAAACCACTTAACCAAGTAATGAGATGCCTAACTATGAAAGCACATTGGAGGCATGCACCACAGGGGAACTAAAGGGAGATAAGGCAAATTTTCTGCTGGGGGAAAGGGTCAGGGTGGAGCTGAACCTTACTCTAAAATCTACATGTACCATCTATAACTAAGACCACTCTCTGTAGCAGAGGTTGTAGCCTTAAGACTGACACAAATGACATTCAGGCATCTCCCCTTCTTCCCACAGCATCTTTAAGGCAGCGGACTGCAGCCAGCTTTTTCCTGGACCCTCCCTTCCAGGTTGCTCCCCATATATTTGGGCCATATGTTAGTGTGAGACCCCCATGGTTTGGGGGAAGGATCTAGAAGAAAAAAAAGGATAAGAATGCATACCATATCTCCTGCCACTACCTATCTACTGCTGTCTCTTTTACTAATATAAGCTTAGCCCAAGCAAAAGAGAAGGGAGTAATTTTGAATTAGAATGAGATTGATTTTTTTTAATGGATTAGACAGATGGAATCAGACTGAGTTATGGTTTTATCCCCATTACCCACTGGGAAGAACCCACTCAGTAGCAATTACTGAAAAAATAAAATCATTCCACGAAGTTAACAACTCAATGAATTCAGATTCTTTGGTCAAACCAGTCAAATGAATAGCACTGTGTCATCAAAGAAACGGTAATGAGATTCCAGGCAGAGAAAAAATCAATGCAGTCTGAAGCAGGTACAAAATGTACAAGCAGGAGCAGTTCTGTGTAAGTGACACGATGTAGTACAAATCCAAATTGTTCATGAAAGTCGGCCAACTTGAGCCTTCACATGTGTGCATTTTCAGTTGTATTTCCAGGTCAAATAAATATATTACCTTAGTGTGGATTCTGTCAAAAGGAGAAACTAAGAGACTTAGATACAAGTATTTTGTTTGGGAGGTGATCCCAGAAAGCTCACTCCACATGGCCGAGGGAGAAGTGAGAATGAAGAAGGGAGAAAAAAATTTTTCAAAAGTCCTTTTTAATGAATGGCTTATGAAGGGGGGTGGGGGCTGGTAACTGGGGCTTGGCCCCACTGAAGACTTTCTGGGAAAAACACTGTAGGATTGTCCTCTTAGGGGTGAAGATACTTGGTTATTTATCCACCATCTCCTACGCCTCATTGGTTCAGAGTTGCTCCAAGGACATCAGCTCTTAAATGTCTATCTTGCCTTGTATACGGACAAAGTTTGTTCCCTTTGGCAAAGAGAGGGTGAGGATGGGAAGCCTATATAGAAACTGTCAGCAAATGGCCTCCAAGAAGGGCTGAGGGAATTTGGGCGAGACCCTGACAATATCTCCTACATAAATAGATCTGATGGAGGACAAAATGAGAAGCATTGGGTTGCCAATTTCTGGATCAAAATACACTGTTTTAAAAGCAAAGGGACTCCTTATCTTGAAAGGTTTGCCCACTTAGCAAATGCTTTGGTAAGTGTGTCTCATCATTGTCATTGAAAAAATTTAAAGCTAAAAAGACTACAAGATCTTATATGATCCATCTTAACTGAACTAACAAGTCTCCCCAAGTTAGGCAATGTCTGTACATTAATCATACTACCTGCTAGACCACACACACACACACACAGAGAGAGAGAGAGAGAGAGAGAGAGAGAGAGAGAGAGAGAGAGAGAGACTTCAGCTCTTAGGGCAGAGATTTTTACCTATTTTATTCACTGGTGTGTCCTTATCACCCAGACCAGGGTCCAGAAAACCCATGGCCAGTCAGTGCTAACAAATACTTGTTATGTCATTGGTTGTAGGAGTCTTTGTGAATCCTTCCCCAGCAGGCAACCTGACAAGCTCCGTCACTTTATTTTTTATTTTTTGAGATAATTGACATATTAAGTTTCAGGTGTACAACATGATTTGCTATACGTGTATGTTGTGAAATGATAAGTCTAGTTAACATCTATCAACACACATACTTACAATTTTTTCCTTATGAAAACTTTGAAGACTTATGCGTGGCAACATTCAAATATGTAATACAGTATTATTAATTATAATTACCATGCTGCACATTATCTTACAGGACTTATTTATTTTATAAAAATAAAGTCTGTACCTTTTAACTCCTTCATCCATTTCACACACCCCGTATCCCCTACCTCTGGCAACCACCAATCTGTTCTCTATGTCTATCATCTTGGGATTTTTTTTTTAACTCCACAGATGAGTTTTTGTCTTTCTCAGTCTGATGTATTTCACTAAGCATAATGCCTCCATCCATGTTGTCTCAAAAGGCAGGATTTCCTCCCTTTTTATGGCTGAGAATGGTGTGTGTGTGTGTGTGTGTGTGTGTGTGTGTGACACATTACATTTCCTTTATCCATTCACCTATTGTTGGACACTTGGGTAATTTCTGGACGTTGACTATTGTAAATAATGCTGCAATGAACATGGCTGTGCAGGCATCTTTTCAAGTTATTGTTTTTATTTCCTTGGGACAGACAAGTAGGATTTCTGGATCATATGGTATTTCAATTTTAATTTTTTGAGGAATGTCTATAGTCTTTTACATAGTGGTTACACCAATTTACATTCCCACCAACAGTGCACAAGAGTTTCCTTCACATCTTTGCCAACACTTTTTATTTCTTATCTTTTGGTAATAGCCATTCTAACGGGTGAGGTGATATAAATGTCACTTTACCTGACAACTGAAATAGCCATTAGCCCGGAGTTTTTAGTCTAATTTTGTACCCTGGACCCTCTTGGCTGTGGACTCTTCAGGAAACTGTCATTAAACGCATAAAGTAAGATACAGAGGGAACCAACTGAAGTATAGTTATCAAAATATTTTAATTTTGTAGTTATAATGTATTAAATAAAAAATCCTGTGATGGGTCTAATAACTATTATAATTTCAAAGTAATGAGTATATGTGATTTTTTGAGGTATCTCCAACAGGTGTAATGTGGTGATTTCTACTGATGACACAGTTCTTGCTTATACTATAGTAGTTTGGTGCCTATGTTCATAATTGAAGGAAATGCTACCTTTCCTTTGAGGTTGGTAAAAACTAAAGGTGTAATTTTTTCCCATCCCAGTCCATGGACTCTGATATCTCCCCCACCCCTATAAATTAACACCTCCCCCCCACCCAGCAGTGGTTTACTGGACAGGGTGGGGGGAGGGGAGTCCCTGCATAGAAACATACTTTGAATTCATAATAAACTGGTGTGGAAAACTGTGGATGCCAGGTTAAAAATCCCTGCATCCGTACCTTTGGCTCTTTTCTGAACTCGGATGGCAGGTGAACTTTGAATGCGCACGCTAAGAATTGGGCTGGAAAACATGTCATTAATACTAGCTTTTATGGAGCATTTCCAGTGTGCCAGGTATTGTGCTAGGGACTTAAATGTACTGTCATGAATCTTCAAATAACTTTGCAAGGATAGAGGCGTAAACTGCATTTTCAGATGAGAGAGCCAGAGAAGCCCTATAATGTGGCTAATGTTGCAGGTAGGCTGAAAGCAAAGGCTTTTTCAGCAGTTCTCATACTGCTGCATCAAAATTAACTTGGAAGCATAGTAAAACTAGAGATTCTAGGTCTCACCAGAGATCCCCTATTGATCTGGGATGATGCTTTTCTTTTTTTTTTTTTTTTTTAAGATTGATGTTTTTCTTTTTTAAGATTTTATATATTTATTTGAGAGAGAAGCAAAGCACAAGCTGAGGGAGGGGCAGAGGCAGAGAGGGAAGCAGACACCCCGCTGAGCAGAGACCCTGATCAGGGCTCCATCCCAGGACCCTGAAATCATGACCTGAGCTGAAGTCAGATGCTTAACTGACTGAGCCACCCAGGTATCACTAGAACTGACGTTTTTCCAATGCCCCCCTGGGATGCCTCTGATGTACACTGCTTGCAAACTGCACTTAGAGACACGCTGATGATTTAAAGCTACATCTGCCTGGTTCTAGTCACTCAGGTGTTTATTCTAGGGAAGTGTTTTGTGCCCAGTGCCAGCTTGGACCACCTCCCCGGTGAAACACCCCCTCATGAGCACACAGCATGCTACCTCCAGCAGACACTGTTGGTCTCTCCTACCACCTCCCCCCAACCCATTTCCCCATTCTTGTGTCTCCCACCCCTACCAGGCTTTGCCAAGTCTTTGTTAACAGAAAGATTGGACAATTAGTGAGAAGAGAGTGATTATAGTTTAGAGGGTTTTCTCAGGCTGAAGAGTCTCCCCTACCCCCTGAGGCAGCTTCACGGGGGAGCTACTTCCTGAGAATGGGGGAGTCTTGCAAAGAAAGACACTCAGAATTTAAATCAAACTCCCCCTCCTCCTCAAAGAAATCTGCATATGGTTCATCTGGCCTGGCTTTTCCAGGCAAGCAGACCAGCAACCAGACACAGCATCCTTTTCTGCCTGAAGGCATTTGTGTTTAAAACTGCAGTAAAAAAGAAGATGACAGTTAAGGGGGTAATTGAGCATCTGGGGTTTCTCTGTTTTCTCTCTCTTCTCTGAGCTTGAGAAGCAATGTGGATACATGAGCCACCATCTCCGCTTGCTCCAGGTACAGGGGCAGCCATGAAATGCACAACAGGAATGGCCATGAAAGGAGCCCAGGCTGAAATACAGGGCTGAGTCCATCCCTCTGGCCACCTTGTGTTCTCCACCCAGAGATCACTGCACCTGCAAGGCTCTCCTCTATTCTGCTTAGTTGACAAGATAAAGGCAGGACTCAGAGAAATAAGGTGAAGTTCAAAGAAATTAGGCTGAGCTAGAGACCTAATTTTAGGACAACTAGATAAAGATCCTGTGATTAATAGCAATAATTGTCATGATAATGGAGCTTTATACATACTGCAGGTGGAAAAGCCACTGAGATTTGAGAATTAAGAAAGCTGGATTCTAGAAAGATTTCACTGAGCAGCTTAAACACAGGGATGTGGCCATGTGACAACACTGTAAAAGGAGCCAGGACACTTGTTCTTTTTAAAACCACCTGTGTCTAAGTGTATCATCAGTCCTACCCCATAGATTCTAAGTTGTCAGTTTACTACTGTATACTCAGCACAGAGACTACACTCAGAAAGTGTTTAAGACCTATTTGTTGAATAAATGAGTGAATGACAATTCCCAAATTAATCAAGAGTCCTCTGTTTTATGAAGGGTAGTGTTTAAAAGACACAAATTTACTTTTATAAAAGTAAACTAAGGAATTAAGTATTCAGAAATACAAGTCCGGTCTAAAAATGTTCTCTGAAGCGGTTACAGAGAGCAAGGGTAACTTATTGATACACCCAAGTGTCCATTTCTTCCCAAATTCTTGGGTGGTTCCAAATACATATGAAGTTTTTTTTAAAAAAAATATATGAGATGCTACAAAAGGAGTTTGTCAAGTTTGAGGCATGGGCGGGGGGACAAATGGCGGCTGATATGAGGTATCTCCTTTTCCTTGTGCAATGTGCAACTGTCTTCCTTCCTGGTACCAGGCAGACACTGAGGAGAGATCATGCAGGAAAGACTGACAGGGCAACAAACAAACAGGTGATAGAACAGCAATTGGTCCATACCCATCAAGATTTGCTGGGATGATTTGCTGGGATGATGAACTTCTCAGAATGCACTACTTTCAGCAGTTGAATACTTGGGGAGATGAACTCAGGAGTTGCCCCTCATATGATGGAGCTCATATGGAGGGTGGGGACAGAAGGATTTCCCCTACTCCTACTTAGATTTTTCAGAACTACTACTTAGAAAGTGAGTGAAATTCAAACTATGTACATTTCTCCAGAAGTTTCAGCAAATTATATTTTACTTCAAATACAACTCAACCTAGGCTACTATGTCCAGACAAGCTTTTTAATCTGTAGTGAAATAACAAACTCAAGACCAGGAAGCATCAGAAGCAATATTAGACCAGATGTTCAAGGGATGCCATGACTAAAACTATTATTTGCCAAAATAAATCCATGTTTTTTTCACCTGGAAAAACCAACCTGCCTCTTATGGCTTCCCTGCCTTTTCTTTGCTTTCCTCTTACAGAAAATGAAAATCCATCTTCACCATTCCCCTCTCTTCTCTGGATGCCAAAGAAACTATTTTAGTTTTGTCTTCTTGTTTCAAGAAAGCAGCCAAATGTTAGACAGTAGTGTGTTTTAATTCATTTTGAAAAACAAACTCACATGATTGATTCTTCAGGTCCCCTCACTTGGACCCAACATACTATGAAGTCCAAACAGCTCTGCATAGTTACATTAAACGGGTTCTGTGCTGCAAAGTCACTGGGTGCAGGTAGCAGTGAAACATTCCCAAGACAATCACTAGACATGCAGAATGCCAGCCAAAAGCATGGATCACTTTCAGGGGTCTTGCCTTAGGGAGCATGAGGCTGTATTTTGTGTGCATTGACAACTGTATAAGGTAGGCCAAGGGAGCAAAGCACCCCCTATTTCTCTGAACCTAAAGGGGTGTCTTTCCAAAAGAAGTGTCTTTCCATCCCTAAACTTTGGAGCCAGATACTCCTCTGAGTTGTATGTGTTGCTCCTTGGAGAGTCAAAGCCAGGCCACCATGAGCATGAAAGCTGGCTGACTCCTCCCTCCTCATTCCCCAGCATGGAGAGAACATCTGCCATTCACCCCATGAATCCAAAAGAATCCCCCCTTCCCTAGGTTTAAGCATGGACGTAGGCCAAGCAAGCCTTGGACACCCAGGCCTGTTGCATTGTAGCTATGTTGGTATATCCCATGTACAAGGTGGAAAAGTGCTTTTGTTTCTCTACCTGATCCAGCTGGGGAGGGGGTCTTGGGGGCTGGCTGCCTAATTGGCCCCTAGCCCATGTGCTTATACTGGGATCGATCCCTAGGGATCTGAACCTGGTTGGCAGTCATTTTGTGGTGGATGTGGTAAATCGCCAGTGTCACCACAATGACAAGGCCTAAGATGAGCCCCAAAATCAGGGGCAAGGTTTCCTCCAACTGCTCCCGCTCATCCACTGGACACTTATGCTCTGAAATGGGAAAAAAGAAAGAAATCAGCTCCTGTCCAATATTTTCAATCCTAAGTCCTCCTATCAAAACTAAAAGGGAATTGGAAGTGAGAAGATTTCTCAACCAACATTTGAGGAGACTCTTTTTTTTAAGAAATGAGGTTTCCCCAATCAACCATGAGAATGCATCACTTAATACCTCTGCACAAGGTAAAATTAAAATTAAAATTAAAATGCATCCATTCAACAAGGCAACATTCAATCATTGGATTCCTGGCAGGTGCCAACAAAATGACCAGGTGCTTGATTTTAATTCTCAGAATTTCAGCATTAAACACAACCATCATCATTTTTATTGCTGGTTTAATTTTTTAACTTTCTATTGAAGTATGTACACATAGAGAACTACACACACAATCTACAGTTTTCAAAAAGACTGAGAAGATCAAGTGTTGGTAACGACATGGAGCCATCAGAACTCTTACACATAGTCGGTGGAAGATGGTACAACCACTATATAGAACTTAACAATAGCTTCTAACAAAAGGAAATGTACACTTACCTTGTAACCCAGCATTCCAATCCTAGGTATTTACTTAAGAATAATGAAAACATGTGGATACACAAAGACTCGGCATAAATGTTCATGGAAACATTATCCACAATAGCCTCAAACTGGAAACAACCCAAATGCCCATCAAAGTGGAATGGAAAAACAAACCAGTCCGTTCATACAATGGAATATTAATCAATAATAAAAAGAATGAACTATGGCTACATGTAACAAAATGGATGAATCTCAAAAACATTCTGTTGAGTGAAAACTCTAAGACCCATATTCTAAGTGTACATATCACATGATTCCATTTATATGATGTTCAAAAACAGGTAAGTCTATGACAATTGAAATTTAAAAAGTGTTTACATACAGGGAACAGGAAACGGAACTTGCGTGTGATGGAAATATCCTATATTTTGATCTAGGTAAGGGTTACATGGTTGCAAGTAGGGGTAAAAATGTATCAAGCTCAATATTTTTTTTCAAACTAAATATTTTAGGTTTGTGTGTTTTAAGATTTGTAAATTATACTACAATTAAAAAAAAAGTACAGAACTTGATGAATTTTCATAAATGAACATCCCACACAACCAGCACCTCGATCAAGAAAGAAAATGTCACCAGAACATTGGTGCTGATTCCATTTTGCATTCTTACCCTCAAGACAGTTTAATAGCCCTACACACCTCTATTTTCACCTACAACCAGATAAACAATTTTGGGGAAACCTGGTGGTCACACAGTTTGTAGACCGGAGCAGAACTGCATTCCTAAAGGGGTGCCTGGGTGGCCCAGTTGGTTAAGCAGCTGATTCTTGATTTCAGCTCATGATTTCAGGGTCCTGGGATCAAGCCCCACATTAGACTCCATGCTCAGTAGGGGGTCTGCTTGAAGATTCTCTCTCCTTTTGCCTCTGCCCCCCACCCTCCACCTCTAAAATAAATAAACAAATCTTTTAAAAACTGCATTCTTTAAAACCAGGTATTTGCTCAGGTTCCTTTGCCCCTTGTGGGTAACTAGTGGCCTTTTCACTGAACTTATGAGCAATAACTAGAGAAAACAGGCTTAGATAGCTCTTCATAAAGACTAAGTTTCTAAGTTGGAGTGGCCCAGTAAACATTTATTGAGCACTAGGTGTGTGCCAGCCTCCTCCAGAATCCATGTTGGCATAGTCCTTCCTTCCATCTCTCCTCAGACCAGCAGAAAGGAGGATAAGGTCAGAGCCCTAAGTCTTTTCTAAAGTAGAACCTGGAAGATTGCAGGCAAACATACAGCTTTTTAAAAGCGGTATACTTAACACGCCTGATTTCTAAATTAACTTTCAGCTGTAATCACAGGTTGTCTCATTTAATCCCCATGACAATCTTATTAGATAAATACTGATATTATACCCATTTTACTCATATGGTAGAGTGAAGCTAAGTAATTTGCCCAGAGGAAATGAAGCCCCAACCTAAATTCCAACAGCCTAACTTAACAGTACCGTCAGGGTGGCACTTAACAGACATGGGCTAGGGGTAGAGCTAGTTAGGGTCATGTCAGTAGCAGACCAGAGCAACTGACATTTAAAGGCTACAGAATCACAAGGCGGGCAGGAAGGAGGGCTTCTGGGCTCTGTGGCTCTGTGTACTGCTCATGAAAATTCAACGAGGTACATGTTTATTACTAAGAAGTAGGAAGGTACTTTCAGAGGGGATGGATATGTTAACTTTTCTGGATTGTACTAATGGCTTCATAGATGTATTCCTAAGTCAATATTTATCATTATACACTTAAATATGTGCAGTTTTTTGTATTTCAATTATAACCTGAATAAAACCATTTAAAATAAATAAGTAAACATACACATACATATATTCCCTAGCTGAGAAGATATTTTTTTTTTTACAAAGAAGATTTTTAAAAAGATATTTTGGCAAATTTAGGGAAATGTTAAGGATCTATTATTAGCACTAAACTTTGCTTTCTCCTTATTACAACCAGAGGGCTAAAAAGAATTAGTAGAGGACTTTTCTTTTTCACTATTTGATTCAATTATAATGAGTCCCACACTTTGAGCATCAGCCTGCAGCCCAGTATACCAACCGATTTCCCCGAGGAAAACTTGCTGTTGTTAGAAGATGCGCCAGAGCCAGCTATGGTCCCAGAACTCCATACCCAGGTTGGTTTCCCCCTCATGATACCACATTGCCTCTTTAAAGAGAAAAACTAGTGCAAATGGGGTTTCCTGGTGTAGGGATTTTCTTAACAACAAAGGCTATTTGTTTTCCTCACAACATGCAGTTGCCCATGTAATGTTAATGTAGATTGTGGGCTTTGCTCATTTGTCATGTCCTAGCTACAAACTTACACCCCGCTATTCATAACACACCCCTATCAAGCACACCTGAGTTTGTGCTAATGAGATCAATTTGGAAAGTCCATAGGCTACCTTAAGATTGGGGGTTGGTTGCCAGGAGAAGCAATCTTGTGATCAGAGGGTTGGAACTTTCAGCCCTACCCCCTTGATTTCCAGGGAGGGGAAAGTGGCTGGAGATTCAGTTCAATTACCAATGACCAATGACATAATCAATTGTGCCTATGAAATGAAACCTCAGTAAAAACTGAAAAGGATGGGATTCGGAGAGCTTCTGGTTGGTGAACACATGGAGACTTGGGCAGAGTGGTGGATGTAGAGAGAGCATGAAAGTTCCACCCTCTTGTCCTATACCCTACATCTCTTACAATTAGCTGTTCCTGAGTTATATCTTGAATAAAATGCTTCTCTGAGTTCTCTGAGCCTAAAACTCAGGAAAAGGTCATGGAAATCTCCAATAGCAAGTTGATCAGAAGCCCAGGTACAACCTGGACTTGCATTTGGTCTCTGAAGTAGAGATGAGGGGGTAGTCCTATAGGAAGACGCCCTTAACCTTTGGGATTTGATGGTATCTCAGCAGTGTCAGCAGTAAGGTGAACCAAAGAATACCCAGCTGCTGTCAGAGAATAGCTTAGTGTTTGGGAAAAACACCCACACATCAGAATTGGTGTCAGAATCATACTGTCCTAAGTACTATATTTAAATGGATAATAAATTTGGTATAGTTATAACTATAATATTTTAATTTTAATAACTAGAATACCATTGTGGTTTATTTCTTTTTGTTTTATTTTTAATTCTAGTATAGTTAGCATACAGTCTTATGTTAGTTTCAGTGTACAATAGAGTGACTCAACAATTCTATACATTACTAAGTGTTCATCACTACGAATGCATCCTTAAATCCCTATCCCCTATTTCCCCCATTCTCCCACCTACCTCCTCTGGTCACCATTGGTTTTTTCTCTATAGCTAAGATAATGTTTTTTTGGTTTGTCTTTTTTTTTTTTTGGTTATTGTTCATTTGTTTTATCTCTTAAATTCCACATATGAGTGACATCATATGGTATATGTCTTTCTCTGACTGATTTATTTCACTTAGCATTATAATTGTGGTTTACTTCTTAAGAATATTTTTTTGTTGCCTTAAGACAAGACCTGAACTAATCACACCACAGAAGGGGGTATATTAAACTATTAACATGTCAAAAATAATAGTCATGGGGAAAATAAGGGGATATAAAAATATGAGAAATAATGAATCCCCATCTTCATCCACCCACATCCACTAAGTGGTCAAATAAGTAATTAGTGAGTCTACCATCCCTTACCCACCATTCCAAAATCCACAGAGCTCTGGAAATCCAAAGTACTCTGTATTACTCATTTGGCAGCAAAATTTGACTTGAACTAATATCAGGATGCTCATGAGTCTCATTCATCCTACTTAGCATGAAGATTCACATATTTCACTGCAGGGAACAGATATATTAATTTATTTGATGACAGGGGCTGCCCTGACTCTTCTGGGGTTTTCCATAATATATGGACTATGCACTGTATTGTCTTCCTAAAGTCTAAAATATCCTGAAGTCTGACACCCATCTGTCCCCAAGGGTTTTTATGAGCCCATAGAAGTTCACACACTCCACTTTCAGGCTCAAGCTAGTGTTTTCAAACTCTGCCTCTGATCCAAAGGGGAAAAAATGTTTTACATTATAACTCAGAACATATATTTACACACATAATTAAAACCAAAGTCTCACAAGATAAGACCTATCCTGACCTTGTGCATCTAACAGTTCCTCCACACCAGTCTATTCTCTTTCACTTAAAAAGTGCTCACCATGACCCACTAGGGCAGAAGGTGCCATCTTTTTTATACCAATAATGATGAAACCATCATTCTTTCTAATTATCATGGTTACAAATGCAGAAAAATAAAGCATGTAGATAGAACTACAAAGGAAACAGATTACGCTGAAATTCAGCTACTAAAATATTTTTAAATAAGTTGGGAGAAAGTAATACATGTACTCCTTTATTAGTACATATACTGGCTGAGATTGCAAAGTAATAAGAAGTACCACTGTCACTTTGCAAGATCTGTGCAAACGAATGTCGGATAAAAATACCTATTATTTCTGTTGGTGATAAAGTCACCGCTAATTATTAATTATTACCAATTACACTGTGAGTTGTTCTTTTCATTTATAATTGAAGGGAATGTTAAAAGTTAGAAATTGTTGAAAATAAAGATGCAAATTTTTCCCATTAAAATTCACACAATCCCAGAATCCTATCCACAACCCATTTGGACCCTAGGGTTAAGATCCTATACAATGATTATACAACCCACAGAGTCTAAAACAAGGAAGGCCCTAGATTTCTGCCTGGGAAAAGAACCTCATTTGGCTTAGCCCACGCTTAAGCTGGCTTTGGATGCTCAGAGACCCCTAACTCCCTGTTTACCTCCACAAGGCTTGGGGTCCCTCATGCCTCCACCCTGGCTGGGCTCAGGGTTCTAAGTGCACAAAACAGAAGCCTAGGGAGGATGTCCTATGGCTGGAAAAGACAACAACCAGTCTAGTATAGTCATTGGAAAGAATCAGATGAAGACAGATCAGACAACAGAGGGGTAATCTGTTGCCAGCTACCATGGCCAAACAAGGTTCCCTCAACCATAAATCCAATGCCCCCACCAAAATCCTGATTCATCTTAGGTTCTGTTTTTCAGTTGATGCTTTATTTTCTTGTTCATTTGTTTGATGACCATCATTTTTTTGTGTGTGTGATAGTTTAAAGACCATCTCAATGTTGTATTTACTCCCAGAAGCTGACCAACTACAAGAGCTGTTCATTGTACCCCAAGGAACAGCACTGAGATAAGCAGTGGGCAAAAAGGCAAGCTGCCTGCTTTCTCAAGCTCTCTTAGCAGCACAGACTGTTCCTGTTTGAGGAGAGGGCAAGTCTTTTGCTGGCTGGGCTTCTTCCATTCTGAGAGGGCAGCTGGTGGGAGGAGCTTACTCCTCTTCCCATTTTCTCTGGACTGGCTCTAAACTCCTGTAACCTCAGCAAAATGTATTTTGTATACAGAGAAACTGTTAGCATGAGTGGGCTTTGGAGACCTTTGGCTGGAGACAAGCAGATACTCTCACAAAGATGTAAGCACTAGCAATAATAAATAAATAAATAGGGACGCCTGGGTGGCTCAGCAGTTGAGCTCTGCCTTCCGCTCAGGGCGTGATCCCGGAGTCCCGGGATCAAGTCCCGCATTGGGCTCCCTGCGAGGTGCCTGCTTCTCTCTCTGCCTATGTCTCTGTCTCTCTCTATGTGTCTCTCATGAATCAATAAATAAAATCTTTGGGGGAAAAAAGAAAAATAAATAAATAACATAATAAAAGCAATTACTGATAGACGCCACTGTGTGTCAGGCACATGGCAAGCACAAGGAAGAGTTGTATAAACTCTTTTTCACTGCTCTGTAATCTCTCCCATGGCAGGGAAGGTTCATGTATCCCAGTACCTAGGTGCAGCAGACCCAGACAGTGTCTTATACCTTGGCATTCACCATTCCCACATTTTCCAGCGGGTTTTGCGTACAAGGCAAGTCTTAAAGAGTCAACGCCTCTCCTTTACCCAGCAGCCATCAATGGTGGATGGGAATTGGTGGGTAAATGCCATTTTCCCACCTCTCAGGCCAGATACTCCAAGGTGCTTCTATACTCCTAGTATGAGCCCCAAGTGCCCACAATGTGAACCTGCTCACTAATGCTCCTTAACTGGTTGCCTTGCCTTCCTATCTCACCTCCCCAACCCCCTACCAGTGCATTCTAGAATCACCTCCTAAATAAACTGCTTGCACTTACATGGTTGCATAGGATCTGCTCCTGGGGGAACCCAGCCTGAAACACTATGTTCCAGGACAGTACCTAGAACACTGAATTCTACAAATGGCTAGCTACCTGACCCTACACTAGGGCTCCACTTTCCAGCCCTCAACACAGTTCTTAGCAGGGCTCATTAAGAGGATTATCCGCTCCCCCCCCCCTCCCAGATGCTTACCAAGGAGATCCTGAGGAGCAACTATCCAGGGTGACAGGTTTCTTGGTTGGTAGGTGCTAAGTAAAGCACAGATCTGCACAATGCTCTGGATCAGCATCAGGTAAGCCTTCCTGTACTTGAGGCATGGCAGCTAGCCACAGAATGCTCTACTGGGGGCTGGTGTACAGAGCAAGGTAAGGCATGTTCACTTCCACTAAAACACAGATCCGGGTAAAACACTGATCATGTTGCATCTCCCAGTTATGCTGTTAGGAACACCAATAAAAGGCCCATGAATTCAGAGGACCTGACAATCTTTGTAAAGACGCCTCCTGCATTCACATGTTTATTAGAGTTGCTTGGTAGGAGCAGCTGAGGCTCTGAGAAGCTAAGAGCATAGATCTGGTACCCAAAGACAGGCTCCTGCCTCAGCCCTTGCAGCCACCAGGAGGGGGGACTTCACGAATAACTTGGCTTCTCTGAGCCTCAGTTTCTCCACAGTAACCTGGGATCTCAGTACCTTCTCTACAAGCTTGTTTGTTTGCTTACTTATTATTCTCTCTTGAGAACTGAAAAGGGACCAGCCTATATGTGGTAACTTTTAAACGCCTGTTAAACCTGAATCTTTAATAAAGGGGAACAGAAACACCCTTTGTGTTCTGTTGTTTCTTACATAATTACCCATACATAAAAGTTACCTTTCATTCAAGCCATTAAAATTCTCAGGCTGATTTTTTGCCTATCAATGATGTAATCCTCATCCCATCACAGCCAGAAAACTCTTGGGGTGCTCAAAGGGATACACTACACGGATTTAACTGTGGAAGGACACGTTAATCAACCCCAACTGGGAAAAGAGGAGGTGCCTTGAACTACAGGGTGGTAGTTGCCATGAAAGTGTATTTGGTTACAGAAATGAGCCAAAGTAGCCTCTGTGTATTGGCCCTAGGTGGTTTATTTCTTCACTGCAGGCTGAGACCATTAGCTCGAAAGCCTGCCATGCCAAACTCAAATTTTTACGCATCTAGTTATTTAAAAACCAGCCCAAACAAGTACATCTTTAGCTATTTAGAGCCTGCCTGCTTTGCATACCAAACCTCACCCAACAGCTGTTACCCATTGATAAGATAGAGCCTTATAGGTATAAGGCCTCAGCTTCTGCTGCCCCTTAGAGCTTTCTGACCCAGAGACTTCTTATCCTGCTGCTGAGCCATATCACCTAGACACGTAAGCTCCCTCCTCCATACTCCTCTCTTCATCAGGAGGTCCTCTGCCCTCCTCCCCTTCTGGATGGTGGTCCCCATAAGCCTCTCTCTGGACAGTCTCATGCTCCAGGCAACTTCCCCTCTCACATAACCCTGTCCGAGTACCACCAAATTAAGCTTGTGTGTTATTGCCTCTCAAGGTCATATCTTTTTCTTGATCAGCTCAAGATCCCTCAAACCCCCTACAGTGTTCCACAGCATCACCAGGGAGCTTGCTAGAAATGGAACATCTTGGGCTCCACCCCCAGACCTACTGAACCAGAGTCTGCATGTTAACAAGATCACCAGAGCTGTGCACAATGCAGCTGAAGATTCCTGTGCATTCTGCAGTTGGAGACATGCTGGGCTAAGAGACTTCTGTTGAGGATCAGTGTAGTTGCTGAGCTCAATGCACTAAAGGGATTTATGTGATAAAGACGTCAACCCCCATTTGAGCTGCTTTCAGTCCCATGAGTATCCAGTAATCCATTTCACTGACCCTTCCTTGCTTTTCTCAGAATCTATTAAGCAGGCAGGTGTGAAAATTCAGACTGCCAGTGTGGCCCCCTTACTGGTCCTTCATTGGAACCCCTTTTGCTGTAAACCCTGCACACGTGAGCCAACCACACGTACATACCCCTGCAGTGGGCATGCATATATATGACCAGATACTGCTGCTTCCCCCACGCAGATAGAGGCAATGCATCAGAGCTTCCTGAAGTTCTATTTTGGGGGTGAAGGGGGGGCAAGAGCCAAATCCCAAAAAAGCACCCCAAAAGGAATCTTTTGGATTCCATCAAATCAAATAAAATGATCTCTTACAAAACACAGTGGGGGTCAGGTGCTGAGAGGCATAGAAAGGAGGAGCCAGGAACAAAAGAGCCCCTGCTACACAAAGGCAAATAGATCCAGTGAGTGATTCTGAATGAGGCTTGCCTCCTCCCAGGAGTAGGAGCTTTGAGCCCCAGGGCACCATACAGGAGGGAACATCCTAATTATTACCCAGAAAAGCCTGGGTGAGACAAGTACAATTTGCTCTTGCTTAATATATCTGCATTTAGAAAGTTCTACATGCTTACAAACTCTCTAAGTCTACCCAGCAACCATGCCCATCCATCTAGGATCTGAAAGTGGATAAAAACTGTTTTTCAAACAAAAGATGCCCATTAAGTCCATGCCATGAACTTCACTGATTTTCAGGAAAATAGTTCTGGCCCTTACTCAGGACTCTTTTATTCTCACTTTGTATAGGATCCTAAACATTGAGATTTGGTTTCTCAGTTTGTAAATGAATATAAGCAATAATGTAGACATAACCCAGAATGAATTAAGGTGAGGTTGTGCTAGGACCTAGTAAAAGCAGCCATTTATAGCCTGGTAGCACCAATAAGTAAGGAAGTGCCTAAGAACAGCTGACTAGTAAAAAACAAAGAGTAATTAGAGACAATGAAAAGTCCCCTTATAAACTCAAAAGCATCTATGGTAGGGGCCCTGGGGACTGATTCTACACAGTCCAATGTGTTTCTCGTGAATTCCCAGTCATCAGTAATCATAGCTCAATTGCGTTTAATTATAGTTAATAGTTTCCGTTTAAGAAAGACACTGTTACATTTTACAAATACTTTTTATATTCAAACATTTTCAAAAAATGCTAAGTTCTTGATACCTAGAGTTTAGTTTCAATATTCTGGAAGATCTATTCAAATGGAATAGCCTATTCTTCCCTAAGTTTGTAGAAGTAAGTGTTGTATTGACTTAGTAAATATATTAAATTCTGATTCATCTGGCATTCAAGCATTTCGGAGCCTCTGTTAATTGTGTCCACAACTTTTGAATATCAACTCGGCCAAAGTTCACTGGGCATCTACAGTGTGCCAAGCATTGTATTAGGTGCTAGAAATGCAAAGATGAAAAAAGAAGTAGGCTCTTCTGTCAAAGACCTTTTAACTTAAGAATGCTCAAATGGTCTTTAAATAATCCTAGTGGGGGTGGGGTAGATGCTATTCACTATAGTTTGAGTTGAAAGATGAATTTTATGAAACCTGGATTCCCTGGGAAATGATTTGTGTATAACACAGATGGCGATTCCCTGATTGTTCATTCCAGTAGTTGTCTTCACCTGGGGATCCCCAGCCCAAAGCAAGACATCTAGAAAGCAACCAGAATCTCATTTCTTAACAACCTTCTCCAGACCAGAAAGGACAAGTGCATTGAAAAATTTACTTACCCTCCACGTGCCCAGTGTAAATGGGTGCTAGACTCAAAAAAATTGCAGAAATATGGACTGCCCTTACACCCAACCTGTGCTGGGCTGCAGAGAACCAAGAGAATGTGGACCTCCTGAATCTGCCCAGCTATATCCTGCCTGACCCCCTTTCAGAGACCAGCACAGACGGGGAAGAGCCTTTCTCAACACCACAGAGGGAAAAGATTAGGGGACCCTTGCTTCCCCAGAGTTTCAACGGTGTTTCTCCCCACAAAGGTGAGTGCTGGAGGGAGGCAGGTCTTCATGAGTCTCTCTGTGACCTGCACATGTATGCATGCCCACACACCTGCGCACGCGCATACACACACACACACACACACACACACACAAACATTCTAGCCACACTAAAACTTAGACTCACAGGGCTAGAGCCTATAGCTGCAAGTGCTGAAACGGAGGAACTGAGGCCCATGGAAGCAGAGGCCCTCCTGCAATCCACGGCTCTGTAGGTAAGTACTTGAGATTTTTAGCTGCCTTTTCATTGGGAAATTGGCATCAAAATTACATACAGGTTTTCCAAATGAATTTTGTTACCTCTTTGGCAAGGAGAGGAAAGGAAAGATGAAAAAATGAGGGGAGAGTGGCAGCAAGGAAAGGAAACAGGAGAGGAAAGAATGGAGCAAAGGAGGAAGGGAGAAGAAGGAACCACTGGGAAAAGTTGATACTGTTCCTAAAATGCCACAGTGAGAAGAAGTATCCTGTCAGCCTAAAGAAAATACAAGTGGTAACAGCCTAGGACCCTGGCAGGTGCCCCTCTCCATCCACCCTGAAGTCAGCCTTCGCTCAGAACCCTTCCTCTCACCGCAACCTACCTTCACTGAAGACAAAATCAGAGATGATGTCAAAAGGCTGGATGTGGACTGCGGATAGAATCATGGTGACTGTCTTCTGTGGATCGCTGGAGGCTAGTGAAATGGACTGCTGAGCTTGACACTCATAGGACTTCCCAGCTGGGGTGACCAAGGCAGAGAGGCGATGTGAGTTGGCCGTGTGCTTCCCAGCTGCAAGGAAGGCCCAAAGCAACTGTTAGGACCCTCTTTCTGGAAGAATCCTAATCTCCTAATCTTCTGTGCCAGAGAGCTGGCTCCTGCCTCTCAACTCCAGACACCTTTTTGATCCTCTGTGTTGCTGGGGCTCTGCTAATGGCATCAAGTGGTGACAAAGGACAAGTACACCCATTCTTTTGTAAGCAGGGGCTCCTTAAACATTGATCTGAAATTTCATGTCTGGAAAAGGAGAATGATACCTAAAACTCCAATTTTTTTTTTTTTTTTACTATATAAAACCTGACAATGAAGATTCCAAAGAAACAGTGACTTGATCTTCCACATCTCACACCAGACTACACGGAATAAAATTTCTTCCTCAACAAAGCAGGGCTGATTGCTGGTGCCCTGGCCAGATGCCCTAATAGAGAGAGGTTTTTTTGGAGGTTTCCCCCTTTTTTCTCCTTTTCTGGCACATGTTTGCATGGGTTTTTCTTCTTTTTTTGGGGGGGGAGGCATCTAATTTAACTGGAAGTAGTACTTGAATATGGATTTTGATGAAGAGAAAAAAATGCTCTTCTTACTGCAATGATAAAAAGAGGTAGAAAGGGCGAACTGACATGAACGTTCTTTCATGTGCTCAATAAAAATCTCTTCCTAACACAGGTACTAAGGTGATGGAGAGCTTCATCAGGAGATTAGACGGTTTACTAAATAAATAAGTTAGGTAATTAATTTAAGTGTGGTCTTTCGTGGTGTCTGCACATGTGAACACTCTTATTTGGGGAATGGCTGTTGTTCTTGCCACGATATTTCTGGAGGATCTGGGTGAGTCGTTGGAGTGATGGGCAGGGAAAGATAAATAAATTAGGACAGGGTTCAGAATCAGAATCCGCTCTGGGGTGGCTGCAGTCGATGACTGAAGATTGAGTGCGAGCCTTAGGGCCTGGAGCAGAAAGATAGCGAAGGCCAGCAAATCCTGGGCGAAGGGGAGTCGGCTGACCCTTTCACGCTTCTGCTCCTGAGATGAAAACCCGGGGTGCAGGGGGAAAACACCGCTTTGCCTTTCTCCGTGCTTCTTTAAAGGACAAATCATAAGAGACGGTCGTGAAGCAGCCAGGGGGTGACAGGCCCAAGAGAGGTCGCATCCAGAATCAGGCTCGGGTGGTGGCCGGTCCTCAAGGCCCCGCGTTGCTGGCGCAGCGACAAGGCCCAAGGTCCCGCGGACGCACCGCGGCTCCCGCTTCCTCTACCCGGCGAGAAAGCCCTCGGCGGACCCGGCCCGGAGCGCAGAGCCAGGATCCGGTTTCCGTCAAACGTCCGGATTTCCTGAGGAATTGGGTCTCCACGCCCGCGCTCTCTGCAGCGCCCGCGGTGCCGCAGGCTCCCTCCCCAGCCCCGAGGCCTCTACTCACCACTGACTGCGTCTTTAAAATGGGTCTTCTCCGAGGAGTCGTAGACGAACTGGACTTTGCTCAACCTCCACGTCGCCTCCGGTCCCTTGGACGCGTTGCGACTTTCCTGCCGAGCGGGGGAGGCGCGCGTCACTCGCCCCCACGGCTTCTGGGTGAGGAGACCGGGGGGCGGCCCCCGCCCACACCCACCCCGAGGCCGCGCCGCCCCTGCGCGCCCGCCCGCTCGGGGTTACCTTTACGAACAGCATTTTGAGCGCATACGCGCGATCCACCCAGAACACCTGCAGCTCCGACTCGTTGTGGCCACAGTGGCCCTTCACCTCAGCTCCCCGGGTCAGTGAGATGTCGGCCTGTTCCGTGATCAGCTGGGAACACAGACGCCCCGCACCCCCTCAGCGAGCCCGGCCTCCGCGGGGGCTGGGAAGGGCGGCGCGTCCAAACTCTGGGCTGCACGCCTGGGCGCTCCTTTGCGCGCGCGCTCCCAGGTCCGGGAACATGCGGTTAGATGCTCTACGTGCAGACCCGGCCGGCCGTTAGGGAAGCAGAGAAAGGGGGGTTACTTTCAAAGCAGGCAGGGCGAGCAGAAGGCGTTACAAGCTGACACCCCCATGCAGCATTCGGGAGCAGCCTGCAGGGGCGCAGAGGGGAAGGCAGGCGACCCAGGTCTTCACGGGGCCTTGCCGGGAGGGTGCCCTTCGCCCCTGGAGCCCTAGGAGCAAGCCGGGAGGGAAAAGGTTCCTTACATCGACATAATTGCTGGCCCACACATCATAAGGGACAATAAATTTGGCTGCGAACTCGGCCATGAGACACGTCGTCCCATTTTCCCGCACCACAAATATATCTTTTTCAGGGTTAGTGGAAAGGCCTGAGAGATTTTCCACTTCTTGTTCTGCCGTAATTCGAGCCATTGTATCTGCGGAAAGACAAACCAAAAAAAAAAAAAAAAAAAAAAATCCTATGGTTTCCGGCCTCAGTGAGCCCACGCGTCGTGGGCGCAAGGGTGGAGAGACCGTGGTCTGCGGGCTTTGGGCTGATAAAGTTCCTGGCCGGCGGCTGTGCGCTCTGCGAGCCGTTTCTCTAACCTAGCGCCGACAATTTCAACTCCACTGCGATGAATTAATTTTTATAATAAAAATAAAAATGTTTAAATTTGAATCGTTACTATTTTGTAAGCCGGCTGGCCTTTTTCTTCACCTTGGGCTCTTAAACCCAACCTTTCTTGCCAGTGCTCTGACCCCCACGAAGCAGGCTCGCGGAGCCTTGTGTCTGGGATGTGCCGCACAGGTGTGTGGCCCTCTGGGGAATTCCCTGCCACCAGCGGGAAGGCCCTCCACCCCGCCCCCTAAGAAGAAAGAAAATAGCAAAACGTAAGGGCCACATTTTGACCTAAGCTACTGGTTTTACTCTGCCGGTTCTGTTCTCAGCAAACAGTGCACTCTGCCCTCGCGGCCGCCCAGACGCTACTCACAGAACAGCATCAGGAGAACTCTTAGTCTGTAGACGCTGGGAAAGGCTCTTCCTCGGAGATCCATGCTCGCCGTGCAGCGAAGGAGGCCAGATGTGCTGCTGCAGAGGCCGCCCGAGAGGGAATCCCTCAAAGTCGCCGCTGGAGTGAGCCGGGGTGAGCGAGGGGCGGGGGCGCCGTGCGGGGGGCGGGGGCGGGGGAGCGCGAGTTCCCTGCGCGCGGGCGGAGACCTGGTGGCGGGAGCCGCACCGACCCGGGCCGCCCGAACGCGAGGCGGCTCACTGCGGAGGAGCCGACCGCGAGGTGAGGGAGCTGTCCGCGGCTGCGAGTGCTGAAAGGGATCGGTGGTGGTGGTGGTGGTGGTGGTGGTGGTGGTGGTGGTGGTGGTGGTGGTGGTGGTGGTGGTGGTGGAGGAGAGCTTGTTGTGGCTCGGCTGGTGCAGACAGCCAATGGGATGTTGGGGGGCTAAAATTTTCCCCGAGTCTGTTTCCTGTTCTGCAGTTGCATCTGCAAAGATGACTCTGTCCGGAAAAACTTAACAGCACTCTCAGACTTATTCAATATCCCTGCCAGGTACAGTTATTAGGTGGTGTAGATATCACATCCCTAGAGTCCTGGCTTCTGAAAATGCACCTGGTTGCTGAAAGAAAACGGGAGAGCACAAATTGTTGCTGCTTTGAGGGAGGAGGAGTAGGCAGAAATAGAGAAGGAAAATGCTATGGCAACAGTTTCCTGCATTTGGAGACATCCCCTTCTCTCCCCTGCTCTCAATGAGCTAATGGGTTTAAAGTTAAATTGACGCCTCCCTAAATGGGGCCGTCAGTCAGTGCAGTAATTCAGGCTTATTTTCTGTTAGTACTGCTCTCTGATTGCATGAGGGCTCTAAACTCTGGGGTCACCTACCCTCATTATACTGTGACTTTTATGCCAAGAGGCATGTAAGTGAACCTGAAGTTTGGAGGGTTATCTAGGGTCTCTTAGGACAGCAATGTTACATAGTTATGTAAACATGCACACACACAGATATTACTCTACAGCCTCTAGTGGGACGAAAAAATAAATACTACTGGGCTAATTCCAATATTTACATAAAATGGTAGCTTGCTTTAAAAAAATTTTTTTTTGCTTTGTACGTCAGAATGCAGCCTTTTCAGCAGTAAGCATGCTGTCCTCATCAATCGTATTGATGTCCAAATATTTCCTGTCTTACAGGCTGTTGGATTATGTGGATAATCAGTAATATAATGTCACAAAATAAACAATGTCACCTTAAGGGAGAAATTGCAAAATATGTTCACATGCGTTGCCACATTTGAGCCTCCTTACCATGTTAGAAGGTAGACATGGGAAGATATGCCTTATTGTGGTTGTACATTCCCAAAACTGAGGCTCAAAAAAATTAAATGACCTTCCCAAATGTCACATGGTCAGTTAGAATTAAAATAGAAAAATCACATGCTTTAACTTCATAGGGATCATCTTCATTTTTCCTTATATAATACTTTGACTCCAAAATATACCATATTTTCATTTGCATAAAATCTTTATTCACTGACCAAATAACAAGCTGAAATCCCAAATCTCTAATTAGATCAATAGCAATTCAAGCTATGAAGTAATATTTAAATTGATAGCATATTTTATATCTTTATTTTTATCTGTTATTTTATATTTCATTCAAGCATTTCTCAAGGACTTTACATAAATGTTTATAAACAGAAGAACTGACGCCAAATTGTGATTGCTAAAGTCAATTATTATTGGTTATGATTGGAATTTGCAAAATTTACATGGCTTACAGTTTGTCATGTTAACAATTGCTGTAACACATTTTCCTGCAGTACTGTAAAAAATTTAAAAACAATGATTCATATGTAATGAAGCATTTATATTCTCTGTCCCTCCATCTTTTCCTTCAGTACTTTAATGAGGAAAGAAATGGATAGATTTTAGCCTAGGATTCACTATTTATTGCTTTTATGCCCTTGTGCAGATTTATCCTTTTCCTCAACTAAAAAACTGGAATAATACCTCAGGGGATGGCCGGTTAGGCCAAGTGAGACAGTAAGTGTAACATCATTCAAAACAAAAGATTAATTTATTCGTAAACATTAACTGAATACCAACTATTTGCAATATGCTTGGTGCTCTGGGAATCCAAAGATAAACAAATACCATTATACAAATAGAAGAGATTGTCTGTAAAAGATTATGACAATTTCTCTTGTGATACATTGTTGCAGATGTTCTCATTTATAGGTTATTAAAAGATCAACTGAATTAATTGATGAATATCTACTTTAATAAGAAAATATAGATGAGAAATAACATGGATCATTAATCTTAATTTGTTATAGTTGATTATTGATTTCATTATAAATCAAATGGTGGTTCCTTTGAAATGCTTTCTTTTCACACCTGACATACATGATCTCTTTGTTGACACCACAGAGTACTAGAATGAATTCAAAGAAAAAAGGAAGCAGTTTTAACTCTTTCTTCCTAGGAGGATTATCCTCAAAACAGAATTAAATTTCCTTGTAGGTGTTTAATTTTAAAGATAGCTTACAAAGACCCCTGAACTTATTAAGCTATCTTCAGTGATTCTTATGTTGGAATAAGCATTGGATCATTTTCCCTACAGCTTTTATCTACATTAATTAAATAAACTTCTAGTAATCCTTTATTTTTTAAAGATTTATTTATTTATTTCAGAGGTGTGGGGGGAGCATGAGAAGGAGGGGCAGAGGGAGAGAGAGAAAGAATCTCAAGCAGACTCCACACAGAGCCCAACACAGGGCTTGATCCCAGGCCTTTGAGATCAGGACCTGAGCCAAAACCAAGAGTCAGATGCTAAGCCAACTGTACCACCCAGGTGCCCCTCTAACCATCCTTTAAAAAACATCCTGTTTATGCTAAGTGCTTAGGAAATATCCTTTTGAAATCAGCAAAGAGCTGATAAAGGAGTAAAATTTACTCCTTATATTATTAGATAATATCTTAAGATAGTAACAACATTTTTCAAAATTTGCTCCATTCTTCATTTATTGAATGGGAGAGAAGGTAGGAGAAACTGACATAAACAGGGACACTCATGTGGATAATGGTGGTGTCATTTCCATCATTGCTGCTGGAGGTCAAAACAAAATGTCAGGAGAAAACATGATCTAAGTATGTTGCCTTTGGAACTTTCTCTAGATTTTTTTTATGTCCCTTCAAAGGATTCTTTTCAATTCATGTATTTCCTTATTGAATTAGCCTTAATGAACTTCATGCTATTGAGTGGTTACTATTTCATAGAAGTGGAAGCAAAGGGCCCAGTGTGTATAGACCTTTCAGTTTGAGTGAGAGAAAATAGGAAGATACATGAAGATGTAGGGTTGCCTGGCATAAGGTGGGCATAGATGTTTAGGGAAAGATTAAGACAGCCATTGCAACTGACCAAAGGAGGCCTCTTGGAGAAGGTGGGTGTTAAAAAACATGGACATACTGACCTGGGGGAGATAGACAAGAAAGGGCAATGCCAACAGAAGAAATTTATATTAAATAGGAAAGCCAGTACAAAGATGTATCTCTTCATCCGTCCATGTTTATCAATCTGTGATAAAGAAGAAATTAGGTCCATTAGGCTATGCAGTTTATAGACTACATAGCACTACTTACCTTCTTTATCTGATAATATGCTCTACATATGATATATGGAAAAAATGGCATATGCAAACCTTACCCTAAATAAAATTAAGTATTCAAATTGTTAGGTATAACTCTTTATATTTGGTCACACAAACAACTGACTTGTATCTGTAGATCAAACAACAAAATTACAAAAATCAGGAAAAATGGATAGAAACCATATTTATTAGCTTCAAAAGAGGAAAGCTAGGCTTGTTGTAGTTGAAATTTGGCTTGTTGATATTTCATTCCACCTTACAGTGAAATGTAAAAATGTACTCTGGCTATGTTGTCCCCAACCCTTCCAAAACACACACACACACACACACACACACACACACACACACAGAGAAAGCACACGTGGATGGGATAATTTAAATAAAAGAAGGGATAATTTAACTAAACAGTACACCTCTACATAGAGGTTAAGCCCAAAACTACTACTTACCCAAACCATTTCTTGTGTTCAGCTTATCACTGAACACTTACTTCATTTAATTTACTTACCGCCTTTGAATACCTTTGAAACCCTTCCTAGGATAGAAACCCTTTGGGGATAGGAACTGAAAAATAAGTGTACACGAGAATATTTGCATAAGTTTCCAAATCCTAGAATAGTTGGAAAGAATCAGAAAATTCAGTTTGAGGTCTGATGCACTCAACTTGCAGGACCTTCATAAAATTTTCTTCATCCTTTCATTTCCTTGGTCTCAAATGCACCTACTTTAATGAAGCAAGAGCTGTTTCTGCAATGAGGGTAACTAGTGGAAGAGGCGAGGCGCCAGAATAATGGCCCTTTCATCGGCCAACGATGTTTATGCTAAGTACTTAGGAAATATCCTTTTATGGTTTCATTTAGAATAAATGCCTTCACGTAGGAGAGAACAAGAGGGACAAAGTCCATAAAACAAACCTCCAATAAGCAGATGGTAAGGCCTGGTAGTCATTCCAGAAAAAGTTCAGTCACAAATGAGGCAGTAATTAGTTAACTATTTTTAAACTTCTTTTAAGTTAGTTGCCACTAAGCTCCAGCTGTTAGGCCTTGGAGTACAGTCCTCTCTGCTTTCCTAGTGAGGAAAATCTTAACTTGGAGGCAGTGAACTTTTCTGCAAAGGACGAGAATCAACTGAGAATTTTAAAAAAAAATTCTTTTAAGAAGTTTTTCTCTCCAAGAAATAACAACTACCTCATTAGGCCTAAGGTTAGGTGAACTGTGGCTCATTTAAAATAGTTTGCTACCTGAATTCTGTGATAATATGATTCCTTAACATCTCCTTTATGATGTGTTACAGGAGTTCCTGGTCCCCAGTTAACTACTCTTTTAATTGCCTATTTGACCTTGTCTGCATATTCACTTGAAGATGTGATGGGACTGAGCATAATTTATATTAATTGCCTTTGGGAGGGGACAGCGAGAGTGGGGTGGCCAGTCTGTTGTGCTTTGAGGGAAGCTTGGAGTTCTGGAATGCCCTCCGGTGTTCTGCTGTTGTAAGGTTGGGATGTGTCTGTGACTGTTTTTGTGAAAACACTGTACAGATGCTCTGGGAACCAATAAAGGGAAAGAGGAAGGAGTCTTCAGTGTATTGCAAAGGAGCTGGGAATGGCAGTCCAGGAAGCAATATGTTAGTTTTTACTGACGACAACTTTGGTGAGTAGCTTCACGGCTCTCGTCATCAAAATGTCTTTCCTAAAGGATCCCTCCAGGTCTAAATACAATGTTTCTATGAGTGACCTTAGTTGGGAGGTGATCTGCGCGAGTCCTTTAGGGGAAAACATGCTGGCAATTCATTATTAAAACATCCCGTCTCCACGCGAAATAAGTGTGCGCTGCTCAGGACTCATGGACTGTGACCTGTGCTGTTACCTTTGGGTGGCACCGACGTAGGTGGGCAGGTTGCACAGGGCTTGGAGTTTCGCAGGGCGCGCAGGCTGCAGATTCCAGGCCTGGAAGCTTCTGCCCGAACGAAAGGAGACGCCGAGCGCCCAGCCGCCTGCAGCCAGAGCTGGCAACGACCTCGACCTGAGAAAGACGTTGGCGCCTGGCCCTTGGGTTGGACTCCTGGCACGTTGGCGTTGGCGCAGCTGCTGCAGGTGTAGACAGGGGACAGAAACCCCCTGCCCAGTTGTACAGGTGAGATGCACGCCGGCTCCACAGCGAGGGAAGGGGGATCTCTCACAAGGGCGCTGCGGTTGAGCAGGTTCGGCCAGGGCGACGGGACCCGTGGGGTCTTTTGTGTTTGGGCGTCGAGGGTAGTCAGGACGAGAAAAACGAGGAAGTCCCTAGCAGAGAGCGAGTCCCTGGCTCCCTCCCGGCCTTCTTCGGGGCTCCCCTGCCGCTGAGGTCTCGGCAGTCCCAGAGCTGGGGGGAGGCCGGCGGGGGTGAGAGAGACTCGGCTGGGGCGGGGCAGGCGGGCGGAGAAGCGGGCTGGGCCTGAGGGGCGGGGAGGAGACCGGGTCCCCGAGGCAACGCTTCTCTCCCTTTCGGCCTCCCCGCGCCGCAGGGAAAGGCCCGCGAGGTGCCGCAGCGGCCCGGCTCCCGGAGCCGGAGCTGGGAGGATGCACGCTCCAGGGCCCTGGCGCTCGGGGAACCACGCGCAGCTCGGGCTTCGGACAGCCCCGGGCCCCGCGGCAGGCTTCCCGGACCGAGGGCACAGTCTTCTGGGGCGCGACCGAGGCCGAGACCGCGGAAAGGCCTGGAAGGATGGGCAGGCGGCGGAGGGGCGCGGGCCCTTGGAGGAAGCGGCCTGGAGCAGGCAGGTCCGGACTGGGAAGGCGAAGGTGAGACGGTGAACGGACTCACAGGGCCCAGGGTTGTGAGCTGAGGGTACTGGGCCGCTTAAAAAAAAAAAAGAAAAAGAAAAAAAGTCGATCAATCAATCAACTTGGGAAAGCAGGTGGGAGCAGAGGGCGCTCCCCACCCTGGGTTGCCCCTGCCGCGGAGCCCGCCGGGGCTGCAGGTCCAGGCCACCTGCGGGACGCGGGACGCGGGACCCGCTCCTGCGCGGCTCCGGGGGCGGCCGGTCCCGGTCTCTCTCCCCTTCCGTGCCCAGGGCCGGCCAAGAACTCTGGGAGGCCCGACTCCAGCCCTTTCTGATAGTCCCCTCAAAATAAGAATAGCATTAAATCCTGGGCAGTGACACTAGAAATGTTAACATCAGCCTTCACATACAACTCCATGGTCATTTTTTGACTCAAAAGCCAATGTGGGGGTGCCCCGGCCTTGCGCCCGCCGCCCCAGATCGGGCTGTCAGAGGCTTCCCCGGCCCAGCTGCCCAGGCGGCACCCTCGGGTGCCAGTCCCTCCGCCCAAATCGGTGTCCTCCCCGGGACGTTCTTTGTGTTTCTAATTCTCCCCGCGCTGTTTTATTTTTTTCTTTCAGTGGAGAACTGAGTCGGTCTATGGGGGCTGTGTCCCCGCCTCGCTCACAGCCTCGGGGATCCCCCGCCAAGCACATGGGCCTTGAGCCCGGAGCCCGGAGCCCGGAGCCCGGAGCCCCAGAGCCGCCCCTCCACGTTCGCCGCCTCTGTCCCCGGAGGTCGGGAGCCTCGGGGGCCGCCGCGGTTACTCCCGGGTGACTGTGGAGCGCACAGATGGGGGACGCCCGGGGCCGCGCTCCCGGCCTGCTGATGGATCGTCTCATTTCCCGACTTGATGGGCCGGAACCCGGGCTGGCGGGGGCGCTCTGGCCGCTGCACCCTGGTTGCGGAGCGAGGGTGCCCCGGGCGGATCCCGCCCTGCCGCGCCCTCCCCCCCGCGCTGCGCCCCCCCGGGTACCCCTTCCTCCGCTCTCTGTGCCCGCGCCCGCGCCGCGTCCGGGTCTGGAGGGCCGGGGCTCGGCTCCCGGCACCGCCCGCACCGCGCTGTCGCCGCCCTCTCCCGCCGGAGGCCGCGGGGACCGCGCTCCCAAGGACCCTTCGAGGGACCGACAGCCCCACCCGGGTCCACCCGAAGGCCGCTCCTCGCCTCGGCCTGGGAACTCCGGAGGGAGGCGGCGGGACCGGGCGGGGGGGCGGGGAGGGCCGCTGTGCCAAGGAAACTGCGCCCTGAGACGCTTGCATCGCGCCTTGGGGGGCACCAGTCTGTCCACCCTGTCCCCTCACCTCGTCCACAGTTCAGGCAGGCGTGGGAGGGGGCCAGAAGCTCGGGAAGCCAGGCTTCGGGGAGAGGAGGACGGTTGATCGCTGCCCAGGGATCGCTGGGCTCCCGGCTTCTGGGCCATAAGCCTGGGTTGGTTTTTGTTTTTGTTTTCCTTTCAGCTTCCCAGAATTTCGGAACCCAGACTGTGCTCCAGGTGTTCCTCCCGCTGGCTGGGGCTTGTTTGGCGCTCAGGGCATCAGGCCTGCCATCTCAAGGAATCCCCATTCTGGGAGTGTATTTGGGCTAAGTATCCTGGCCCACTCCCCACCTGCTAAGAAAGTGCGCACCCCTACCGCCAGGAAGGGGCCGCGGGGGTCAGGGGACCCAGGTAGTGCACTGTCCAAACGCTAAAGTGTGGTCTGTGGGCCAGTAGCGTCACCTTCACCTGGATACTGCAGAAGCCCAGGCCCCACCCATCCCCTGCATTAGAACCTGCATTTAAAAAGGTCACCTAGGGGACTTGGGTACCCTGCAGTTGGCTGGAGAAGCCCTGGCCTCACTGATAGAGGCTGAGCTACTGCTAACGCATCCCACCTTGTGTGTCCCAGCTTCATCTTCATCGTCTGTCAAATGGGACATGTTTCTGAGGTTCCCAAGGAATTCTTCAGCACCCCTGAAACCGCTTCAGGCCAATGACATTAAAATCTCTAGTCGGTGGAGCCTGGCAGGAATGCAGCTCTAAGTGTCTCCAGATGATTCTAATAGCTCAGAAGAACAAGTGTAGAAATAACCCCCTTTGCAGATGAGTTGAGATAGGCCTGGGCCCTGTACAACACTGTGAGTACAGTGGTTAACACTCGGGGCTCTATAGCCAGATTCACCCAGGCCCCAGCAGACGGGGCCTCGAGACAGCTAATTAATCTTGCTGTGCCTCAGTTTCCTTATCTGTTAAATGGAGTTGATAATAATGCCCTACCACAAAAGGTATGGTTCAGATTTAGAACCAAAAATGTAGAATCAAATTCAGTAAATCCTAGTTTACAATACCACATTTGTCAATCTCTCATTTTAAGCTAACTGACAGTCTACTTATTTACCTCTGCCTCAAGCAGTCCTCTTCCAGGGTACAGTGACTTGGTTTTGCTTCAATATTCATGTCTATTTTTCAACATTTTATTTATTGGAGTTCAATTTGCCAACAAATAGTATAACACCCAGTGCTCATCCTGTCAAGTGCCCCCCTCAGTGCCTGTCACCCAGTCACCCCATCCCCCTGCCCACCTCCCCTTCTGCTACCCCTTGTTCATTTCCCAGAGTTAGGAGTCTCATGTTTTGTCACCCCTTCTAATTTTTCCCACTCACTTTCTCTCCTTTCTCCTTTAATCACTTTCACTATTTTTTATATTCCCCATATGAGTGAAATCAACATTTTATTATTATTATTTTTTTAAGATTTTCTTTATTTATTCATGAGACACAGAGAGAGGCAGAGACACAGGCAGAGGGAGAAGCAGGAGCTAAACCACTGAGCCACCCGGGCTGCCTGAAATCAATATTTTAAAAGTGAGGGGTGGCTCAGCGGTTGAGCATCTGCCTTTGGCTCAGAGCCTGATCCCAGATTCCTGGGATCGAGTCTCACATGGGGTTCCTTGCATGGAGCCTCCCTCTGCCTGTGTCTCTGCTTCTCTCTTTCTCTGTGTCTTTCATGAATAGATAAATAAGATCTTTTTTAAAATTTTAAATGTGAATCTTAAAAAAAACAAACATTTTAAATGTGAAAACAATTATTTCAAATGGCCTAGCAATTTAGTAAACCTGATCCTCTTTGCACTGGCAAAGTGTGCTTCTAGCTCGGTGGCTCACCATGGCAGCAACTGAATAAAAATACCTGGAGGGCTTGTTAGGACACAGATGGCAGGGCTCCACCCAGAGATTCTGATTCTGTAGGTCTGGGAAGGGGCTGAACAATTGTATATCTAACAAGCCCCCAAGTAGTGCTGATGCTTCTGGTCAGAGAGGACCACATTCTGTGAAGCACAGTGCAGATGAATGGTCTGCCCTGAGCATGGTAGGAATCTCAGCTGCAGCGTTGGCCATAGAAATATACTGCAAACTATAATTGCAATTTTAAATATTCTGGTAGGCACATTTTATTTTTAAATTGTTATTTATTATTTTCTCTTGAAATATATTTGGCATATAACCTTGTGTAAATTTAGGGGGTACAGTATGTTAGTCTGATACATTTAAATAGACTGCAATTGTAGCAATAGTTAGCACTTCCGTCACCTCATATAATTATCATTTTGTTTTTTGTGTTTTTTTGTGGTGTGAATGGTTAAGATCTAGTCCATAGCAAGTTTAATGATCATGATACAGTATTGTTGTCTATATATTGTACACTGGATCTCGAGGACTTATTTATTGGCTAGCTGAAAGTTTGTACCCCCAAACAATATCTCTACCAGTAAATGGTAATTACCATTTTACTATGTTTTTGAGTCTAGTAGCCACATTTTAATTTTATTTTTTAAAGATTTTTATATTTATTTTAAAGAGAGAATCTCAAGCAAACTCCACAGTGGACACAGAACCTGACTTGGGGCCTGATTCCATGACCCTGAGATCACGACCTGAATGGACCCCAAGAGTTGGATGCTTGACTAACTGTGCCACCAAGGCACCCCCACATTTTAAAAAGTAACAAAGGGGGCACCCAGGTGGCTCAGTCAGTCAAGTGTCTTCCTTCAGCTCAGGTCATGATCTCGGTGCCCTGGAATCGAGCCCCTCATCGGGCTCCCTGCTCAGTGAGGAGTCTGCTTCTCCCTCTCCCTTTTACCCTCCCCTCACTCATGCGTGTTCTCTCTAATAAATAAAATCTTAAAAAATAAAATAAAAGGTAAAAAGTAAAAGGATAGAATTAATTTTAAGAATATATTTTATTTAAAAAAAAGAATATATTTTATTTAACAGGATATATCCAGAATTATCAATATTTCAACATTGAACTAGTAACAAATACTGATGAGCTACTTTATATTTTGCATTAAATGTAAATGTACTTTGTATTTTCGTATTAAATGTTTGAAATCTAGAGAGGAGCCTGGTGCCAATGACATATAGTGTATCTGTTCTCTTTCAATCTTGTCATGGAATGGGCCAGGAAGGCATTAAAAGTGATTCTGAGGGACACCCGGGTGGCTCTGTGGTTGAGCATCTGCCTTTGGCTCAGGGCATGATCCCGGGGTTCCAGGATCAAGTCCCGCATCGAGCTCCCTGCAGGGAGCCTGCTTCTCCCTCTGCCCGTGTGTCTCTGCCTCTCTCTATGAGTCTCTCATGAATAAATAAATAAAATCTTTAAAAAAATTTATGACTTGTCTTTGGCATAAATGTTTGATTCCTGGAACGTTCACTTTCGCAACTTCTTGGCCCTTGTCAAAATCACATTCATTCATTCATTCATTCATTCATTCCTCAAGGGGAGCTCGCTATGGAACTTGATCCCAGGTTCCTGGGACCATGCCCTGAGACAAAGGCAGATGCTCAACCACTGAGCCACCCAGGTTCCCCTAGTAATGAAACTATTTTAAAGAATCACAGGCTGGCATAGCTGGAAGTTGCTGCAGAGAATGTCTGCAGCCAAATTATTGTTCCAGTGAGGAAAGCTAAGCCCAGGAAAGCTAGTGCCCGGCACAGCTCCCCTGCTCCCAGTGTTGATATCCCCAGGAGTAAGAGTGAAAATAGGGCCCCAGAACTTGTGCGCTTGGCAAGACTCCTCATCCTTACCTCCTCCTCCACACTCACCGCCTCATAATCACCATATGCCTGGAAGCCACCAAGACTATTCTCATGTGATCTTTATCTCTATCAACATCAGACACCCGAGGATGCTAGCCCCCAAGCCGCTGCTAATATGGCTCTGAAATTCTCCTACTGACGTCATCTCCTGCCTTCACCCCATCTTCTCAAACTCATTATCAGTTATCAGCATTTCCCCTAAATCCTCAAGTTCTCTGAAGATTCCCCTCACTTGCTTGCTCTAACTTAGATCTGGATCTCATATGAGGACACTGCTCTCTGTGCATCCCTCACAAGAGAGTTGTCACCTCCCAAACTCCCCACATTAGGTAGTAAGGTGGGTGTGAGTCCTCTTTGCTGCTTGTTGTTTTCCCAGACAATTCACTTCTTCTCTAACCCCCAACTCCCTCAGCTTTGAATTTGATGCCATCAGACTGTAACTCCAACTATGCTTTCTTATACCACCATGCACTGGTACCCCACCCCCGCCCCCAAACCTGGGGCATGTCTCATTCTCTGAATGTGTTAGCTACTGACTCACTGGCACTCTCAGTCATCCCTTCTTCTTTTTGGTGGCTTCAGTGACCATCAAGATGATGTTCTAACACCAAAGCCACTAGTTCCTTTTTTTTTTTTTTTTTTTAACAGAGAGTGAGTGAGCAAGAGAAAGAACATGAGCAGGGAGAGAAGCAGACTCCTCACTTAGCAGGAAGCCTGACACGGGCTCAGTCCTGGGACTCCAGGGTCATGACCTGAGCCTAAGGCAGACACTTAACTGACTGAGCCACCCAAGCACCCCAAGCCTCTAGTTCCTCAATCTCCTCTCCACCAATAGTCTTACCTTATATCCTATCCACTTAACCCACATTCTAATTTCCTTCTAGTCATTGCTCCATTTCTCTGCTTCGTGTCATAGCACAGCTCTTTGAAATAATAATAATAATAATTGTCTACACTAACTTTCTCCACATTCTCTCTTCTTATTCTCTTGAACCCACTTCAATTGGATTCTTATTTCCACAGTCCACTGAGGCTGGTCTTGTTGAGGGGTAATGGTCTTTCGATTTGTCAACTAGGTTAGGTTATTCAATCAAACAGCAGTCTAGGTGTTGCTGTGAAATATTTTGTAGGTGTGATTAAAGTTCATAATCAGTTGATGTTAAGTAAGGGAGATATTTTAGATTATCCGTGGGCCTCATCTAGACAGGTGAAGAACATAAGGCTTCCCTGAAGAGACTAAATCTGCCTGTGGACACAAGCTTTAGCTCATGCCTGAGAGTTAGAGCCTATCTCTCCTGATGACCTTGCCCTATGGAATTCAGACCTGCCTAGCCAGCCCTCACAATTGTACAAATCAATTCCTTCTAACAAGTCTCTTAATGTGTATCTTCTACTACTTTTGCATCTGATTGAATCCTGATATATGAGGTCATTCATGGTTCCCAAGCCGCCAAATCCAATGGTAAAAATTTTCAGGTCTTACCTGACCTATCAGCAAAATGAGACATGGATCACTTCCTCCTCCTGGAAGCATTGGCTTCCAGAGCACTGACCTATTTTGGTGAATCTTGTAGTTTTATGGCTTCTTCACAGTTTCCTCTGGTGGTTACTACTCATCTGTTTTGACTTTTAAGGTTGGAATGCCTCAAACTTCTTCTCTTCTCTCCCTACACTTACATCATTCCATTTTGTTTCTTTAAATGGAATATGTATGTTGATGAACCCAGATGTTCAGCTCAAGTATGTCAAATGCCTATTCAACATCTCCACCTAACATGAGGAAGCATATCCAATCTAACATGTCCACGATAGTTAATTTTATGTATCAACTTGGCTAGGCTATGCTGCCCAGATGTTTGATCAAACACCAGATTGAGTGTTGTGGTAAAGGTATGTTTTTAAGATGTGATTAACATTTGTATCACTATATTTTGAATAAAGCAGATTATTCTCATAATGTGGCAGAGCTTTATTCAATCTCTTGAAAGCCATAAGAGAAATGACTGAGGTCCCCTGAGGAAGAAGGGGTCCTGCCTCCAGACTACCTTCAGACTTGAGCTGCAAAATCAACTCTCCTTGGATCTCCAGCCTGCCTACCTGCCCTGCAAATTTCAGTTTTGCCAGCATCCATGGTTGCCCAAGCCAATTCTTTAAAATAAATCTCTTTATATATACATACACACTCTACTTGTTCTGTTTCTTTGGAGAACCTGAACTATTATGGGGTGCAAAACCAAACTCCTAATTTCCTTCATCCCCCACCCCTAAGTCTCTGTTTCCTCTCAACCTTCCCCACTACAGTTGGCAGCAAACCCAGTTTCTCAGACACCATATCCAATTCATCAGCAAATCCTGCCATCTCTCCCTTCAAACTAGACTTATGATCTGATCACTTCTCACCATTTTCATTGCTATCTCCCTGGTCTCTTCCACCATTACCTCTTATCTAGATAAAAACTTCTTACTTAGGTCCCTGTTTCTATCTTGCCCCTTCCATAGCTTTTACTTAGAGTGTAAATAAAACCATGTCACTCCCTTCTCAAAACTCTGCAGTTTTTCTGTTTCATTTGGATGAAAAAGCAAAGCCTATAAGGCTCTATATGACATGGGCCTTATTGTCTCTTCTGCAATCCCTCGATCTTCTCACTCTGGCTACATTCTGGACATTCTCCCGCCTCAGGGCCTTTGCCTTACTGATCCCTCTGCTGGAAATGTTCATCAGTAAGGATGAAGTTTTCCTGTAAAAAATGGAAAACCCAAAATAACTGTGGCTTAGACATGATAGTAGCATATTTTTATCAAAGAAAAGTCTGGGGGTCATGGGTCCAGGGCTGGTAGGCTATTCTATGGTCTCAGAGCCTTAGGTTTCTCTGACCTGGAAAGGATTTCATTCTTAGACCCCCTCATGGTCCCACCAGGAGAAGGAGCAAAAGGTACGGGAAGAAATGGGTCAAAAGAGAGACAACTGGTATCTTTTAAGGAAGGTTTGCTAAAACTTCCTCTGTACACTTCCTCTGACATTCCATTGCCCAGAATATAATCACATGCTCATACCTGACTTCAAAGGAGCCTGGGAAGTGTATTTATTCCGAGGAGCCATGAACCTATTGGAGATTCAGAGGAAGATGAACAGAATATATTGAGACGAATGTCTGCAGTCCCTATCTCAGAATCTATTAAGAAGACAAAGATGAGGTGCCCAGTGGCTCAGTCAGGTAAGTGTCTGACTCTTGATTTCAGCTCAGGTCATAATCTCTGGGTCCTGAGATCGAGCCTCACATCTAGTTCCATGCTAGGTGTGAAGCCAGCTTAAGATTATATTTCCCCTACCCCTTCTCCCATTGTACTCACTTTCTCTCTTTCCCTCAAAAACAACACAAAACAAAAAAGACAAAAAGATGCCCTGTGTGGCTTGGGAAGAGTGGTATGAAATAGATTGGAGAGGTAAGTAGGTGTGGAAGATTATTTCTAAAGGTGTTTGCCAAAAGTTCCTCCCATTCTTGAACATTTATGTCACTCTAATCAAAAGGCAGGTCCTTCCCTTGAGTCTGGGCTGCCCTTGTGACTTGCTTTGATCAATAGAATGTGGTGGAAGTGATGTTATGTATTTTGGCTTAGATTTTAAGAATACTGGTAGCTTCCTTTTCTTCCTTTTGAGATTCAACTTCCAGGAAAAGACACTTGAACTTGCCCACTAATGCTGCTGAGGGACCATGTAGAGAGGGAGACTGCCATCTTGGCTGAGACACCGGGTATGTGAGTAAAGCCACATTGGATATTTCAGCCCCAGATGGGTTCCCAGTCAAACGCATCCATACAAGTGATCCCAGCCTATACCAAATGGAGCAGAGAACTGACCAGCTGTTCTTTTGCTGAACATCATGAAATGTAATAAATTGTTGCTTCAAGCACTAAGTTTCAAAAAGATTTGTTATGCAACAGTAGGTAACTCAAATAGCAGAAGCCAGATCGTATAAAGGTTTATAGGCTCAAGAAAAGTGTTTGGTTTTTATATTTAGTGCAGAGGTAAGCATTAGAGGACTTAATTTTATTTAAATATTTTATTCATTAGAGTGGAGTGGGGGAGGGTGGAGACGCAGAGGAAGAAGGAGAAGCAGACTCTCCCTGAGCAGAGAGCCCAACACGGGGCTCAATTTGAGGACCCTGTGATTATTATCTTAACGAAAGGCAGAGGTTTAACCAACTGAGCCACCCAGGTGCCCATGCATTAGAGGATTTTAAATAGATCAATTACATGATCTGATTTCTATTACAAGAAGGTTACTCTGCTACTGTTTGGAGAAAGGGTTGTAGGGGCTCAAGATGGATGAAAATGAAACCAGGCAGCTGCTTCAATTGTCAAAGTGAGAGATGGCCGGTGAAGGTGGCTATGACCAGGACAATTAACCCAGTAGGCTTGAGAAGTGGTTCCATTATAGAAATATTTTAGAGGAAGAGCCAATAATACTTATTCATTGATTAGACCAAGGGACTAGAGAAAGAGAGAAAGATTATTTTTAGAATTTTTTAACCTGAGGATGGGTAGAGCTGTATTACTTTGACCTGTCCCTTAGTTCCGGGTTCACTTTCTCATATATGTGCAAAATTTAGTGAACCCAAATATTAGACTTTCACATTGGCAAGTAAATTTTAAAAAGCACCTTGTCCTTGACATAGAGTCTCATGACTTTCTTGGCACCTGAAATGTACATATAGTGGGCCTGGGATGATTAATGGACAAGATTGTTCATGACCCACTTACGGTCTGTTTCTTCCATTATAAACTCTTTGAAATATGGAAGTCTGGCTGGATTTCATTTCAGTTGGAAATAGTACCATTCTTTGTCTTTTTTTAAATCATAAAATAAGACCAAACAACCCCTCCCCTAAGCCCTATGACCTATTCATATTTCTAGATATTTTGTTATTAAAATATAGTGCCTATTATAGCACCTGTGTACCTGTTTATTAAAATATTCGTGATGGGAAAAAAGATAAATAAAAAAGATTAGCTCTCATTGGTTTTGGTGTTCAACTCTGATCATTCAAGAATAACTTACTGTGGAATATTCATGGTTTTGTTGGTTACATGTCTCACCAGTAGGCAGTAAATGAGGAAAGAGGGAGCAACCTTCTTAATACTTCTCCTGATTGACTAATCCAATAAGCAGAAGTCAAGACTCATCTTTTTGCATGACATCAAAGAGTTTGATAACTAATAGGGAAGTTAAGACTCATACACAAGGCATTCAGCACACTCTGGCCACTGAAGTACCTTTTCTTTATTTTTTTTAAATTGAAATAAATCGTAGTATATGTGCTGCTGAAGCGAGCATGAAATTGAAATAAATCTAACTTGAATCTCCTTTCCCAATCCCATTAACTCTCCAAGCCTGAGGACAAGGCCCGTGTAGCAGACACTCTTGGCGCTCTTCTCCTACATGTGTGGTTTCCCTGCAGCATGGGGAAGCTTGTTAATGCTTCACGCCTCAAGCTCCCTCAAGCACCTGTAGCTCCTTCCCATGGGCTTTCTCCAGCTGTAGGGGCTTGCTCAGCCTAGGGGCAGGTAGAAGTGCTCTGAGGTTATTAATCCTAAGAAGAACTCTCATTTAGTGAGAGGTGAAAATTGGAGGAAACATACCCGTTGTCTTCGCCTCAGTGGGACAATTCTTTTTTTTCTCTTTTCTTTTGTATATTTTTTATTGGAGCTCAATTTGCCAACATATAGTATAACACCCAGTGCTCATCCTGTCAAGTGCCCCCCTCAGTGCCCGTCACCCAGTCACCCCATGCCCCCCGCCTACTTCCCTTTCCCCTACTCTTTGTTCATTTTCGATGGGACAATTCTGAGGTGAGTTCTGCATTTCCTTTACAAAGTACCCCATGGGATTGAGTCCCAGTTGCCAATAGCAGTAACCACCCACCCCCAGAATTATACCTTATTGTTCTATATTCCTACCCCAAAGCGTCATTATGTTTTCTGGTGTCACCTCCCCAAAAATGCTTGTATCTGAATTCTTGTCTGAGGGTTTGCTTTTTGCAGAACACACACTTAGACATCCGGTGTCACTTGATTGTCTTCTTCCCCCTCTTTAGAACAATGCAAAGACACTGTGAGGCCCTGGGGGGTAGAGGAGGGGCCCACTTCTCAGGTCCAGAGGCCACTGCTACCACTCTTCCTCATCCCAGCCACATGGACTGTGCTCTGCGTCTAAGACAGCCTTAACTCTTGGCAGCCTCCTTCCTCCTGTAGAGGCTTGTGAAGCGGTTGAGTAGCCTTTCTGTCTGAGGTTCTACGGCTGCCCAGGTGCTGGGTTTCAGAAAGCAGTGTGTTTGAGGACTCCAAAAGCCCTTTATGGCTTCCTCTATCCAATAGGTGGAAAGGTAGATTCTTACCACTCTACTCAACTCTGAGAGCACTTCCATCCCCTTCCCTCCCAGCTTAAGTGGGCTCAATCAAGGGCCTGGCAAACATTCTCTGTAAAGGACAAGATAGTAAATATTTTAGACTTTGTGGGTCATTCAGTCTCTGTCACAACTATTTAACCTTCCAATTGTAACATGACAGCAAACATAGGTCATAAAGAGATGGATGAGTGTACCTGTGTTTCAATGTAACTTTAGTTATGGACACTGAAATTCAAATTTTATATATTTTTTATGAGTCAAAAATGGTTGTATTTAATTTTTTATCTCTTTAGAAACGTAAAAACTATTTTTAGCTCTTGGGCCATGCAAAAGCAGGCAGTAGACAGAATTTGGCCAGTGGGGCATAGATGCTGATCCATAGGCTAGACTTTCATAATTTTTTTTTTTTTAAGATTTTATTTATTTATTCATGATAGTCACAGAGAGAGAGAGAGAGAGGCTCAGAGACACAGGCAGAGGGAGAAGCGGGCTCCGTGCACCGGGAGCCCGACGTGGGATTCGATCCCGGGTCTCCAGGATCGCGCCCTGGGCCAAAGGCAGGCGCCAAACCGCTGCGCCACCCAGGGATCCCCATAGGCTAGACTTTCAAAAGCAAAGTCCTATTTAGATTCTATTATGCTGCTGAACTTCTTTTTGATTGGTATTATTTAAATCAAATCTAGTGTCAGGGATGCATTCAATCTATCAACTCTGAACATATTACCAACAAATAAATCCTTCTAGGGCAAGGATAATATCCCTATGCATTTTCCCTATAGTACCTTGTGTGATGTCAACATAAACTGATTTATAATAGCACCAAAAGCAGGGAGCTTATTATTTGTTCTTTACTCTGCTTTGGGACTCAATTGTTTCCTCATTTGAAGAAGAAACGATAAAACCCACACTATTGGGTTGCCATAACAATTAAACGACATTATGTCTGTGGTGATGCTTTGTCAATTGTTATTGTAAAATGTCAGGTGGTGTTGTGATCCTGGTTCATAGGTATATGATCTCTCACAGGGTGGTGGTTCTGTAGGGAACAGAAATTTAGAGACTGAGGGATAGATGGATTCTAGTCTTTGATCTCCTACTGTAGAGTTTTGTGACCTTGGATTCAATAATTACTCCGTCTGTACAATGGTGATAATGTTTTCGACTTGCCTGTAACGTGGGAGTTAAATGCAAGAGATTGCCAAATGCTATAACCATGTAAGATTTAACTTTGACATTTGGGGTCTGTGCTAAGAGGGTGTGTATATTGACATGTAGTTACGCAGTAATCTGAGATGGCAATCAATATTCCTACCCCTTGTATACGTACTTTGTATAATCCCTTCTTCCTGAGTGTGGGCAGGGCTGCATATGATGAATTTAACTTCCTTGATTAGGTTATATTATGTTAGAAAGTTGAAAGAAGTTTGCAAATAAAATTAAGGTACCAAACCAGTTGACTTTGAGTTTATCAAAATTGAGATGATTCCAGACTACCTGAGCTAATCAGATGAGTCCCTAAGAGGGACTGCCCTTCCTGGAAGAAGAGGGATACAAGAGATATTCTGCTGCTGGCCTTGTAAAAGTAAGCTGCCATGTTTAAAAGAGGACCTACAGATAGGGCTATGTAGCAAGGAACTGTGGGTAGCTTCTAGGAGCTGAGAACAGCCAGCCAGGAATGAGGATCTCAGCCCTATAACTGCAAGGAACTGTATTCTACAAACAACTCCCTCAATTTGGAAAAGGGTCCTGAGCTTCAGATAAGAACATAACTTGGTTGACCCTTGATTTCAGCCAGGTTAGACTCTGAGCAGAGGACCCAGCCATTCTGCCCAGATTTCTGATCTATAAAACTGTGAAATAATAAGTGGGTTTACAATAAATTTGTGCCAATTTGTTATGCAGAAATATAGACTAATACAATGCGAACTTACCCTCTAAATGGGATGATGAGAGAAAAGCATGTAAAAGATAAAAGTCTAACTGCTGTGGTCTGGGTTATAGGTTATGTATTCTACTCTGAGAAGGTCAGAATGAGGGAGGGTGCGGTGAGATGGGATCTTCATGGAGGGAAGATTCTTGAGGTCTGCCTTCCCTGCATGAAAGGAAGAGGAGGTGGGGTTTCCTTGGAGAATGTGGGATAGAACACGGGAATTTTTTTTTACCTCCATATAGTATGAGGCCATAAAGACAAAGGAGAGAGTTTTAAGAACCAGGTTATATTCACTATGTCAAGCACTGTTGAAAACTTTTGATGAGCATGTAAATGAGACCATTTGGCTAGGTGGAGGTCATTCATATTTTGAGCAATGTCATTGGGCACAACGGGAGTTTCAAAAGTGAGTTTACCTTCACACTAAGGATGAACTGATATTCAACAAGAGTGCCAAGACAATTGAACTTAGAAAGAATAGTCTTTTCCACAAATGGTGCTGGGATAACTGAATATCTATATAGAAAAGAATAGAGTTAGACCCACATTTCACATCACATACAAAAATGAATTAAAAATGGATCAAGAACCTAAATGTAAGGGCTGAAACTATACAACTCCTAAAAGAAAAGAGGCATAAATCTTTTTTAAAAAACTTTATTAATTTATTCATGAGAGACACAGAGAGGCAGAGACATAGGCAGAGGGAAAAGCAGGCTCCCCACAGGGAGCCTGATGCGGAATTCGATCCCAGAATTCCAGGATCATGCCTTGAACCTAAGGCAGAAGCTCAACCACAGAACCATCAGGCATCCCAAGAGGCATAAATCTTAATGACCTTGAGGTAAGCAATGGTTTCTTCTGGTACGATACCAGAAGAAAATAAATAGGTAAATTAGATTTCATCAAAATTATATCCTTTGGCACGTCAAAGACATCATCAAATATGTAAAAAGACAACTCAGAATGGGAAGGTAGTTTTACAAATCATATATATCTGATAAGGGATTTATATTTCAGATGTATAAAATTCCACTAATTCAATAATTAAAAGGCAAATAACACAATTAAAAAATGGGCAAAAGTTCTGAGTAGATATGTCTTCAAAGAAGGTAAACAAATGGCAAATAAGCACATGAAAAGATACTTTATATTAAACATCAGGGAAATGCAAATCAAAATCACAATGAGTTAACACCACACACATGCTAGGATGGCTAGAATCAGAAAGAGATAATACCAAGTATGGACACAGATGTGGAGAGACCAGGGCCCTTGTGCATTACTGGTTGGAATGTAAAATAATACAGCCACTTTGGGAAACAATCTGGCAGTTCCTCAAAGGTTAAACACAGAGTTACCATATCACTTAGTGATTCCACTGCTGTGTATGCACCCAGGAGAAATGAAAACATCTGTCCACACAAAAAGTGTACCTGAATGTCCATAGGAGCATCATTCATAATAGCCCCAAATTGGAAACAACACAAATGTCTGTCACCTGCTAAACTGATAAATAAAATACAGTATCTTCCTTTGACGTTTGGTAAATTGAAAAAAATTGCAATTTACCTCTCTGAAGGCATCTCATGAATATTATTAAAAATCTCACTGAAGTAAACTTTGTTAATAGATCATTAGCAGTATATCAACCTAGTACATTTTTTCAATGATTTAAAATTATGTCTTCATACACCATGCAAAAATAAGGACGTGACAGGGTTTAAACATTCCTAAAAGGATTTATAGACATTCTGTATTACTGAGAAGTAAAATGTTCAGTCAGAAAGGCAATAAACACTTTAAAAATATCACTCATTGAGCACTTATGATATGCCCAGAACTGTATGCTGTTTGCATTTAAAATCTCATTTAATTCTGACAGCAGCCCTCTGAGGTAGGTGGTGTTATGCCCTTTCTACATATGGAGGTTCAAATTCAGTGAGGTTAATTAAGTAGTGTGCTCAAAGTCTACAGCGGGTGAATATTGGAGTTAGGATTTAACCCCTAGTCAGTGTGATCCCACAGCAGACTGTCCTTGGCCACAGTGATCTCTACAAGCAGAAGGTTATGCCTATCTTAGCTGAGTGCAGGTTTACCCATTTCCACTTGGCTCAACACTATTATTGAAGTTTACTGGAAAATCCTTCGGAACTTTTTATGTCCAATTTATTTATCTTGCAGTTTTCTTTTCAGTCTGACAGCTGCCCATAGGTAGATCTTTTTACTCCTCTCCCTATGTTTATCCTTCCCTGTCCCTTGCCAGTTTTTCTCTTAATGACTCTTTATTTGTTCATATCATTTTTTTGTTGCTAACTTGGAGAGTTGGCCTGGAAAAAGCCAGAAGGGAGGAAGAAGAGGGTATACTCTTCATCAAAGAATTCTTCTCTTTGCCTCTCCTCACTCAGCACAAACTTTCCTGTTCTTTCTTGTATGAGAGGTGTGGAGAAAGGCCTGTTGACTTAATTTTACACTGAAAACTCTTTTTAACAATGATGCCACTTAGCTGGTTTCCACTTGTGCAACAGGCTTCAGAGATAAGTTTTGCTATTTTGGCATAATGCCTTCCGATCTTCTGAATGTACGTATGTGGGTTTTTTCATACTTCTTTACATTTTAATATTTTCCCAATTTGCTTTATACTGTGAGCATACATCTACTTTCCTATATATTTTTTAAAACATGGTTTTAATTGATATACATATATGCAGCAAAGTACACAGATTTTAACCATACAGCCTGATAAGTGTTTACATATTTCAACACCAATGTAACCCCCACCTAACTCATAGCTAAAACTAGAAGTTCTCAAAATCTTTGGTCTCAGGACCCTTTCACTCCCTTAAACTGTTAAGAAACCCAGAGTTTTGCTTCTGTGAATTCTTTTTTTGTCTGTATTGCTATGTTAGAAACTGAAACAAATTTCTAAATGTCGAGCAATTCAATAAAAATAACAATGATAAACCCATCACATTAGCATAGAACTAGCATATTATTAAATAGCGTATTTTTATGAAAAATGTGTATATTTTCTAAAAACTGGTGAGAAGACTGGCATTGTTGCAAATCTCTTTAATTCTGGCTTCATAGAAGTCTTTTTCTTCAGTCTGTTGTGATATGTCATTTTCATTGAAGTATATGAAGAAAATATGCCCATAGAGATGGACTTGAGACCAGAAGACCTCAGAGTCCCCCTGAAAGGCACTTGGAGACATGGTGCACAAAGGGGTCTATGGTGTATGGTTAGAGAACTAGTTCTATAGACCATTCCCCTTCCCAGTGAGGAGACCACTATTCTGATCCTCCTTCTTCAAGATTAGCATCACCTTTTCTTAATCTTCATGTTCCCAAGGCTTGGCTGGATCAGCTAGCTATCGCTCTATAACAGACCATCTTATAACTCAGTGACTCAAAATAACATTTATTTGCCATTTTTCATGAGTTTATGGGTTGGCTGGGTGGGTCCACCAGTCTGAGAAAGGCTTGTTTGGTCTTAGATGCATGCTCATGCATCAGCTGTCAGCTGGTGGCATGGAGGAGATAACATTCCAGAGTTTTCCCTGCCTATCCCGGCCACCCTGCACTTTTTCTCATGGCAGTGGCAGAGATCAGAGAGAAGAAAAAAAAATGTGCCTCTGCTTGTGTCAAGTTTGCTGCTTTTCCACTGCCCAAAGCAAATGACATTGCAAAGCCCAGGGTAGGTGCAGGAGGCCGTTACCAAAGGACTTGCACACAGAAAATCATGAAAAATTGGGGGCCATTAATACAATTCATCTACCATACTGGCATGGCCTGAAAGTATAATTATAGATAATATTTTTAAAGTGTTAAACATTAGTTTAACACTAGTAAAACACAAGTTGAAAGTAGAGGGCACGACAATAGTCTTATAATAAATATATGTATTCTTTTCCCTTTTAGGATGTATGTACCAATTCTGCTTTTTATTTTTTAAATTTAAATTCCAGTATAATTAACATACAGTGTTATGTTAGTTTCAGGTGTGCAATATCATTGTTTGCCAATTTTACTTTACTCAGTGCTCATCACAAAATGTGTATTCTTAATCTCCCACCCCAGGAACCATCAGTTTGTTCTCTATAGGTAAGAGTCTGTTTTTTGGTTTGTTTCTTTTTTCTTTGTTCATTTGTTTTGTTTCTTAAATTCCACATACGAGTGAAATCATGTAGTATTGTCTTTCTCTGGCTTACTTCACTTAGCATTCTGCCCTTAGATCCATCCACGTTTTGGAAATAGCAAGATTTCATTCTTTTTATGGCTGAGTTTATTCCATTGTGTATATACGCCACATCTTCTTAATCCATTCATTTAAATATGGACACTGGGGCTGCTTCCATAATTTGGCTATTGTAAATAATGCTGCTATAAACATAGGGGAGCATATATTTTTTTAAATTCATGTTTTCATGTTCTATGGGTAAATACCAGGAGAGGAATTACTGGATCATATGGTAATTACGTTTTTAATTTTTTGAGGAACCTCCATACTGTTTTTCACAGTGACTTGTTTTTCACAGTTTGCATTCCTACCAACAATGTATTAGGGTTTCTTTTTTCCCATATCCTCACCAACACTTGATTTTTTTCTGGTTTTGATTTTAGCTATTCTGAGGTGATTTTAGCATGAGGTGATACCTCATTTGATTTTGATTTGCATTTCCCTAATTATGAGTAGTTGAGCATCTTTTCATGTGTCTGGTGGCCATCTGTAGGTCTTTGGAAAATGTTTTTTCATGTCTTCTGCCCATTTTAAAAATGGATTATTTGGTTTTTGGGTGTTGAGTTATATAGCTTCTTTATATATTTTAGATACTAACCCTTATCAGATATGTCATTTATAAATTGTCAATCCAAAATGAACAAACTCTTTTTTAATTTTAAAAAGAAAGGAAAAGAGTTTTATTTGAACCCAAGTTAGGACAGCTGCCTGAATACAGTTTTCAGTCTCTCTCTCTCTCTCTCTCTCTCTCTCTCACACACACACACACACACACACACACACACACACACACACGAGTGCTCTGGGGTAAGGAACATTTGGTACAGGGTTATTATATATGTTTTTACATAAAGAGTTACAAATCATCATGACATAAGACATTCCAGAAAATTACAAATCATCATGACATAAGACATTCCAGAAAATTACAAACTTTATCTTCTGCTTCTAGTATGTGTAAGGTTGCAGGCTTCAGAGGTATGGGAACTTAGTTTTTTACTCTCATTTTTAGTTTGAAATGTTGCTTTTAGGTTATTTGCTAATGAACCAGATGGACAATATGTACTAGGGGACAAAAATTGAGCCCATGCTTTGAAGTTTGGCTAAGTCATTCTTACCGTGGTAAAAGTTAAAGTATGGCTTCCCTGGGAGCCATAGGAGAAGGGCCCACAAATATTAAAAGTTGAAAACTTCCTTTATCATTTCTCCCTTTTGATTAATAATCTTTCCACAGGGGTGCCTTGGTGGCTCAGTCAGTTGAGCCTCCAACTCTTGGTTTTGACTCCGGTCATGTGGGATCAAGTCCTGCATCTGGGTTGACAGCACAGAGTCTGCTTTCTGTCTTTCTCCCCCTGCTTGTACTCCCTCTTTCTCTAAAATAAATAGATAATAGATAGATAGATAGATGATAGATAGATAGATGATAGATAGATAGATAGATAGATAGATAGATAGATAGATAGATAAACTTTCTTCAGAGAGCAGTGATGATCAATGTTTTGTTTTTATGTTCCTCGGTGCCAAGGTAAGTGGTTTGTCTGCCTTGGGTCCATCAAGTCCCTTGTTGTTAGCTATGAATATTTATACCATTCTAGGGTTCCTCACTGGGGGGGAAACTTATTGTAACATAAGTGATGGGAAGCTTAAAAGTGATATATGTTCTCTATTAAATCCAACTGGTAGGCGGGGGGTTGGGGTGACTGGGTGACGGGCACTGAGGGGGGCACTTGATGGGATGAGCACTGGGTGTTATGCTATATGTTGGCAAATTGAACTCCAATAAAAAGAAATGATTTCTGGCAGAAAAATAAATAAAAATCAATCAATCAATCAATCCAACTGCTGAGCAAGTAAGTTTGTGTGCTTGGCTTAGGTTGTCTGGTTTTGCATTTGGTAAAGCTTTTATAACAAAGATACATGTCCCGTAAAATAATTCCAGTAAGTCCATTTTGGAGGAACCAATGTGATGTTGGAATAGACTTGGGAGAAAAAAATCCAAAGAATCCTTTACATACATCTTGATAAAGGGGTAGGGAAATTTATGATTATTTATGAGGAAAGATGAAGCATGTGCATTAAACAAGCATAGATGCACTATATATCACATATTCATTTTGCGATGGAGACTTAATATTGGAACAATGCTAAATTCAGTCCTTGACATCAGAAGGTTATCTTAGGACAAGAAGGAGGGACTATGGGCATGCTTTAAGAGCTGGTATAACCTGGATAGTGTCTTAGGCTTGTTGTCTCAGTAAGGAATGCAGGGCCTTGCTTATTCATAGGCTAGAGCCATATCAGTTGACCTCGAGTCTCCAGGATCACACCCTGGGCTAACGGCAGCGTTAAACCGCTGAGCCACTGCGGGTGCCCTTTTTTGCTAGTTTCAATGTCATTAACCTTATGGGGCACGGTTTTAATCCCCCTCCGAGTTATGATCATCCCTCAATCTCAAAGAATAGGGATAATGGCCACTCTGGCTACTTCCTTATTTCCTTGAGTGAGGTAGGCTTTGGGTAAAGAGCAGCTTTTGTAAATCTTAATTATAGCATTCCTGTGTGCAAGGCTAGGCAGAAGTTCTTAACCTGTGGTCACAGCAGCAAGGGAAATAGAAGCAACATGGAGTCAGACATGCTGAGATATTTTCTGGTAGAATTTCCCATTATCAATCCTTTATCCCATTTCTCTGGAACATGGGCAGAGATCTGTCTTCTGTAACTGCTTGGAGTTGATTTGACATGGTGCAGGATGCAACTTTTGGTCTCTTTTTCTAATGGAAGGAGTATCCAAGATAGTTCCATATCTGAGAACTTGGATATTTTCCTATATAGTTTAGTAGTATACAACATCATGAATTTTATCCCCAGTGTATTCTAAGGAATAGTAACAGTATAATCACACTCAATTCTCTCATTTCTTCTCAAATTAATCTGATATCCATGGGTTTCCAGGACAATAGATCAGTAAACCAGTCCCACCCACCTTGGAAAGGGAAGGTATGGTGGTCAAGGGCTTCTTGTAGCCAGTGGCTTGCTGCCCGACTTTTATCTACATGGATTCTTATTCCCAGAAGGAGTTAGTACAGGTGCAGCAGGTAGTGTCAGTCATCATATAGACTCTGCCTTGTTCAGGAGGTAATTAGGTAATAATAAGAGGCATTTCTATGGAAACAAAAGAAAAACACAGGTTAATATTTGGAGTAGATTATAAACCCAGTGAGTCTCAAGAGCTGCCAGTGAGAAAATTTTTGCATGTCAGGCTGGAAGCATCCTCAGATGGAATGGGAACAGGCAATGTCAACCTGATGTATTTTTCTGGTTTGTAGTTCAGATGTCTCTGGTGATCTTTCGAGTGGCTCACAGGGCAACAGGCACTAAGATTGTCTGCTATTGTGGCAATTTCTCAGAAGTTTATCTCAAGTTGTCCAGTTTCAGTTTGCAAGGCTTCTGGATAAAGGGCAATTTTAGTTATTTTTTAAAAAGATTATTTATTTATTTATTCATGAGAGACAGAGAAAGATTATTTATTTATTTATTCATGAGAGACAGAGAGAGAGACAGAGAGAGGCAGAGACACAGGCAGAGGGAGAAGCAGGCTCCATGCAGGGAGCCCGACGTGGGACTCGATTCTGGGTCTCCAGGATCACACCCCCCGGCTGCAGGCGACGCTAAACCGCTGAGCCACCTGGGCTGCCTGAAATTTTAGTTCTTAATGACTTTAAGACAATGGGAGAAGATTGGAAACTTTAGTTTGGAGACTTACAGCCAGATATTCAAAGAAACCAGAAGAATTCAGGATCCAGCCAAGTTTTTTTTTTTTTTTTTTTTTTAAGGTTTTATTCATTTATCTGAGCCAGACAGAGAGAGAGAGACAAAAATAGTGACAGAGGGGATCCCTGGGTGGATCAGCAGTTAAAACTGCCTTTGGCCCAGGGCGTGGTCCTGGAGTCCCGGGATCGAGTCCCACATCAAGCTCCCTGCATGGAGCCTGCTTCTCCCTCTGCCTATGTCTCTGCCTCTCTCTCTCTCTGTGTGTCTCTCATGAATAAAAAAATAAAATCTTAAAAAAAAATAGTGACAGAGGTAGTGAGAGACAGCATGAATGGGGAGGAGAGGGAGAAACAGTCTCCTTGCTGAGCAGGGTGCCAGATTTGAGGCTCAGTCCCAGACCCTGGGATCATGACCTGAACCAAAGGCAGATGTTTGACTGACTGAGCCATGTAGATAAAGTTTTATAGGCAAACAACAAACACTCAAAGACAACCAGAACTAGAATCTAACATCCACACACGTGTGTTATTGATACTTAATTCCTCTCTAAAACCACCCCCATTTCCTGTCAAAGAGTTAAGACTAATTTGTTTGTAAAATAAGTCTAGTTTTATGATTTCGGCCTACTCATTTATATAAGCATAGCAAGAATAGTGATTGACCATATAGGTTCTTTTAAATCTGCTTTGTTGGAACTTTTTAAAGAAATGTCAGATTGAGACTTTAACAGCTCTTTAAAGCCAGAGCCAATCCAAATATTTGCCATCAGACTTGCCTGTGATACCATTAGATTTGGGTGAATTCCTCTCTTCGCAAGTTCTCCAAAATATCTTGAGGTTCCTATACCTTCTAGGAAGTAACATTCCTTATTTACCTGGTAAACTGCAAAGTATCAGGCCAACATTTCCAAGAGTCTCTATTGGCTCTATAAAGTCCATCTTAGTTCCATAAAGCTGTCTGGTTCTCTCTGAGTCCATGTGTGTATAATTCAGACATGATATTTTAGTCAGAGCCTTGATAACATAACCAATGTTTCCAGTAGTGTCCCGTTACAAAGAGAAGAGATTCTCACTGAGCCTATGGAGAGGAAGAGTACTCATTGAGAGTTTCTGAATCCTGGAAAGTTCAGATAAGGAGAAAGATTCATGTTCCAATTTGTTCACAAAAGAGTGTTTTATCATACTTCTGTAAGTCATAGATGTCTTAGGAAAAAAAGTCTCCGAAAGTCTGGAGGGGCAAACATTAGAGAACCAACCATATTTCAAACAAGAGTGAAGAAAACCATAATCATCTTCCTTAATTTATTTAGTTCCATGTTATTCTTACTCTGTTTGAATACAGTTTTCCTACTAGTTCTGGAAATTCTTAGTTTTAGAATCTTAATGGTATCAGAAACCTGTGTTTGTCAAAAGTCCCTTTTATGAATCTTCTTGAAGCTGAAACAGATTTTGCAAGAGGATCAGAACAATAACTGTAAATGGCAAAACACTCAAAATATGGCCATGGTTAAATACCTAATGAGAATTCATTATAATGCAGTTGACAAGGAAATTCGGTTGTTTCTATCACACACAACATTTTAATAGTTAGAATTTTAAGTGATAAGATTATACCGGAATATATTAAAATTTTAGGAATTTTATATAACTTCTGGAACACTATTAGCATTTGCCCACATAATAGGACCCAAAAAGGTTTATGAAGACATTTGTTTGACAGTACTTCTCTTATAACTTAACAAATCAAATAAACAAGCCCAATTAGTCAAAAAAGACTTACTTAGAATTTGAATTTTGGAGAATATTTTTAAAAAATATCAGAAGATTCTAAAGCACTTTCCTAAACAGGATTAGAGATCATTACAAACTCACAACTTAATTATCTGTTTAACCAAGGTGGCTAGAAGAGATTCTATAGAAGGTTGTATAGTTGCTAGCAAAACTTAGCTCCTTTCATATTGAGAAGATTTAGTTTTTTTAAGTAATTAAAGACCTGATAAATACAGATTTGCTTTCTTTATCATTTTCCAGCAGTCTTGATTATATTTGGCAGAATTTTAACTCCTAGAGATTTCGGTCTTCAGTGCAAACTAAGTAGTAACTAATTCTGATCTACTACCAAAGAGTTTTTTTGAAGGGCAAATCTATGAATATATTTCATAATTTCTAGAAATGTCTTTTTTTCATAGTATAATTTCCAATAAAGCATAAAACATATTTACTAACAGACCCAGGTATCTTTAGCTTCTTTGTAATAAGTCACCAGAAGATAAACATATATTTAGTAATTAATGTTTCAGTACTTTATCTTATGTGGAAAAGAGTTAGATATCTGATGAATTCAACCGAATTTATCATTTAACATAGCAAAACATCAAGGTTTGGAGTCACTAAAGATTTTGGAAGCTATTCAAAAGTTTGTCTGTAAACTTTTTTATTTTGACCTACTTGATCTTAATAGTTATCCATGAAAACTTTGAGACAGACAAAATCAACTATCATTTTAAGTCATTTCTCTTTTTCTTTTCTTTTACTTTCCAATATAGTTAACATAGAGTGTTATATTATTTTCAGATGAACAATATAATATAGTGATTCAACACTTCCACATGACAGCCGTGCTCATCACAAGTGCATCCTTAATCCCCATCACCGATCACACCCATCCCCTCATACTCTTTCCCTATAGTTAAGTGTCTGTTACTTGCTTTGTCTCTCTTTTTCTCTTTGGTTATTTTGTTTGTTTCTTAAATACCACACATGAGTAAAGTCATTTGTCTTTGACTTATTTTGCTTAGCATTCTACTCTCTATCTCTACCCATGGTGTTGCACATGGCAAGATTTCATTTTTTATGGCTTCCATATCTTGGCTATTGTAAATAATGCTGCTATAAAGAGAGAGGTGTGTATATCCCTTTAAATTAGTGTTTTTGTATTTTTGGGGGTAAATATCCGAAAGTGTGATTACTGGATCATAGAGTAGTTCTCTTTTCAGCATTTTGAGGAGACTGCATACTATTTTTCACAGTGGCTGCACCAGTATGCATTCCCAACTGTGTATAGGGTTCCTTTTTCTCCACATCTTTGCCAACATTTGTTTCTTATGCTTTTTATTTTAGCCATTCTGACAGGTGTGAAGTGATATCTCATTGTAGGTTTGCATTTCCCTGATGATGAGTGATGTTGAGCATCTCTTTTTTTTTAAGATTTTATTTATTTATTCGTCACACACACACACACACACACACACCACAGAGAGAGAGAGAGAGAGAGAGAGAGAGGCAGAGACACAGGCAGAGGGAGAAGCAGGCTCCATGCAGGGAGCTCGATGTGGGACTCGATCCCGGGTCTCCAGGATCACGCCCTGGGCTGAAGGTGGCACTAAACCACTGAGCCACCCGGGCTGCCCATGTTGAGCATCTTCTCATGTGTCTGTCTGTTGGCCATCTGGATGTCATCTTTAGAGAAATGTCTGCTCCTGTCTTCTGCCCATTTTTAAATTGGTTCATTTGTTTTCTGGGTATGGAGTTGTATAAATTCTTTATATATTACCTTTATTAGATATGTCATTTGCAAATATCTTCTCCCACTTAGTGGTTGCCTTTTGTTTCCTTCGCTGTGCAGAATCTTTTCATTCAGATATAGACCCAACAAGTTATTGTTGATTTTGTTTCCCTTGCCTCAGGAGACCTATCTAGAAAAATGTTGCTATGGCCAATGTCAGAAAAATTACTGCTTGTGTTATCTTCTAGGATTTTTATGACTTCAGGTCTCATATTTAGATCTTTAATCTATATTGAATTTATTTTTTAAAAGACTTTATTCAAAAAAAATATAAAAGACTTTATTCACGAGGGACACAAGGAGAGAGGCAGAGACATAGGCAGAAGGAGAAGCGGGCTCCCTGCAGGGAGCCTTATGTGAGACTTGATCCCAGGACCTGGGGATCATGACCTGAGCCAAAGGTAGATGCTCAACCACTAAGCCACCCAGGTGCCCCTATTTTGAATTTATTTTTGTGTATGATAAAAGAAAATGGTCCAGTTTAATTCTTTTGCATGTATCTGTCCAGTTTTCCCAACACCATTTGCTAAAGAGACTGTCTTTTTCCCAGTGGATAGTCTTCCCTGCTTTGTCAAAGGTTAATTGACCATTTAATTGTGGGTTTATTTCTGAGTTTTTTACTCGGTTCCATTGACCTATGTGTCTATTTTTTTTAAATTTTTATTTATTTATTTATTATAGTCACACACACACACAGAGGCAGAGACATGGGCAGAGGGAGAAGCAGGCTCCATGCACCAGGAGCCCGATGTGGGATTCGATCCCGGGTCTCCAGGATCGAGCCCTGGGCCAAAGGCAGGCGCTAAACCGCTGCACCACTCAGGGATCTCCTTATGTGTCTATTTTTGTGCCAGTACATATTGTTTTGGTTACTATAGCTTTGTAATATAACTTGAAGTCTGTAATTGTGATACCTCCATATTTGCTTTTCTTTTACAAAATTGCTTTGGCAGTTCAGGGTCTTTTGTAGTTCCAAATAAATTTTAGTACTTTTTTGTTTTAGGTCTATGAAAAATGCATTGATATTTTGATAGGGATTGCATTTAATCTTTAAATTGCTTTGGGTAGTAAGGACATTTTTTTTTAAGATTTTATTTATTTATTCATGAGAGACACAGCGAGAGAGAGAGAGAGAGAGAGAGACAGGCAGAGGCACAGGCAGAGGGAGAAGCAGGCTCCATGTAGGGAGCCTGACGTAGGACTCAATCCTGGGTCTCCAGGATCACGCCCGGGGCTGCAGGTGGGGCTAAACTGCTGAGCTATTGGGGCTGCTTGGGTAGTAAGGACATTTTAACAATATTTTTTCTTCCAATCCATAAATCCATAAGCATTGAATGTCATTCCATTTCTTTGTGTCATCTTCAATTTCTTTCATCAGTGCTTTCATCAGTTTCAGGGTATGGATATTTCAACTTCTTGGCTAAGTTTATTCCTAGGTAATTTGTGATTTTTGGTGCAATCACAAATGGGATTGTTTTCTTAATTTCTCTTTCTGCCCTTTCATTATTAGTGTATAGAAATGTAACAGATTTCTGCACATTGATTTTATATCCTGTAACTTTACTGAATTCATTTACCAGTTCTACAAGTTTTTGGATGGAGTCTTTAGGGCTCTCTATATGCAGTGTCATGCCATCTGTAAGTAGCGAAAGTTTTACTTCTTTACCAATTTGGATGACTTTTATTTCTTTTTCTTGTCTAATTGCTATGGCTAGAACTTCCAGTACTATGTTGAATAAAAATGGTAAGAATAGACATCCTTGTCTTGTTCCTGGCCTTAGTGGAAAAGCTCTCAATTTTTCCCATATGAGTATAATATTCACTGTGGGTTTTTCATAGATGACCTTTATTACATTGAGATATGTTCCCTCTAAATTTATTTTGTTGAAAGCTTTTATAATGACTAGATGTTGAAGGTTGTCAAGTGCTTTCTCTGCATCTATTGAAATGATAATCTGCTTTTTATTCTTTCTCGTATTGCTGTGATGAATCATGTTGATTGACTTCTGAATATTGGATCACCCTTGCATCCTGGGAATAAAACCCACTTGATTGTGTAAATGATTTTCTTAATGTGTTGCTGGATATCATTTGCTACTATTTTGTTGAGGATTTTTGCATCTGTGTTCATCAGAGATAGTGGCCTGTATCTCTGATAAAAGGGGAACATTTTTTTTGTGGTGTCCTTATCTGGTTTTGGTGTCAAGGTGATACTCCTCTTTACAGAGTAAATTTGGAAGCTTTCTTTTCTCTTCTATTTTTGGAATATTTTGAGAAGAATAATTATTAACTGTACTTTAAATGTTTGGTAGAATTCATGTGTGAATCTGTCTGGTCTTGGACTTTTGTTTGTTGGGAGTGTTTTTGATTACTGATTCAATTTCATTGCTGATAAGAAGTCTGTTCAAATTTTCTATTTCTTCCTGATTCAGTTTTGGGATGTTATAGGTATAGGAATTTATCAATTTCTTCTAGGTTGTCCAGTTTTTTTCCAAATAATTTTTCATAATATTCTCTTATAACCCTTTGTATTTATGTGATGTAGGTTATTATTTCTCTTCTTTCATTTCTGAATTTCAGTTGTCTTTTATAAGTTTGGCTAAAGGTTTATCAATCTTATTGATCTTTTCAAAGAACCAGCTCCTGGTTTTATTGATCTGCTCTATTGTGGGTTTTTTTTTGTGTGTGTGTATGTTTCTTTTTTTATTTGTTTGTTTCTGTTTTCTTCATTTCTGCTTGAACTTTATTTCTTTCCTTCTATTGGGTTTGAGTTTTATTTGTCCTTTTTCTTAGTCCTTCAGATGTGAGGGTAGGTTGTTTATTTAATGTTCTTCTTGTGTCTTGAGGTAAGCCTGTATTGCTATAAACTTGCCACTTAGGACAACTTTTGCCATACCCCAGAGAATTTGAACTGTTGTGTTTTCATTTTCATTTGTCTCCATGTATTTTTTGCTTTCTCCTTTGATTTCTTGGTTGACCCATTCTTTGTTTGGTAGAAGGTTATTTTATCTTCATGTATTTGTGTTCTTTCCAGATTGTGTGTGTGTGTGTGTGTGTGTGTGTGTGTGTGTGTGGTTGATTTCTAGTTTCATAGTGTTGTGGTCAGAAAGATGGATGGTATGACTTCAATGTTTTGAATTTGTGGAGATGTGTTTTGTGGCTTAATATGTGATCTAATTTGGAAGATGTTCCAGGTGCACTTGAAAAGAATGTGTATTCCACTGTTTTAGGATGGGATGACCTGAATATATCTGTTAGATTCATCTGGTCCTATGTGTTATTCACAGCCACTGTTTTCTCATTGATTTTCTGCTTGGATTACCTATTCACTGATGTAAGTGGGGTGTTAAAATTTCCTACTATTAGTGTATTAATATTGATTGCTTCCTTTATGTTTGTTATTAGTTGTTTTCTGTAATTGTGTGCTCCCATGCTGGATAAATATTTACAATTCTTATATCTTCTTGTTGGAATGTTTATGATTCCTTTATGATTATGTAGAGTCCTTTGTCTTGTTACAGTCTTTATTTTATTTTTTAATTTTATTTTTAAAAAGATTTTATTTATTTATTCGAGAGAGAGAGAGAGAGAGAGAGAGGCAGAGACACAGCAGAGGGAGAAGCAGGCTCCATGCAGGGAGTCTGATATGGGACTCGATCCCTCAACTCCGGATCACTCCCTGAGCGAAAGGCAGACGCTTAACCGCTTAGCCACCCAGACATCCCTACAGTCTTTCTGTTAAAGTTTATTTTGTCTGATATATGTTTTTTACCCCTGCTTTCTTTTCACTTCCATTTGCATGATAAATGCTTTTCCATCCCTTCATTTTCCATTTTCATGTATCTTTAGGTCTGAACCAAGTCTCTTGTGGGCAGCATATAGGTGGGTCATATTTTTTTTTTAATTCATTCCATCACCCTATGTCTCTTGATTACAATGTTTAGTCCATTTACTTTCAAGGTAATTATCGATAGCTATGTACCTATTGGCATTTTCTTGTTTTATGGTGGTTTGGGTAGTTCAATCATTCATTCATTTGTTCTTTCTTTCTTTTTTTCTTTTCTAATGGTTTGCTGGCTTTCTTTATTGATATACTTGGACTCCTTTCTCCTTATTTTTTTGTATATCTACTACTGGTTTTTTGATTTGTGGTTACCATTAGGTTTATATATAGCATCTTCTGCATATAGCAGTCTATACTAATTTGATGATTGCTTCAATTTGAACCCATTCTGAAAGCACTAAATTTTTATTCCTCTATCTCCTCCCTAAATTTTAGATACATGGTGTCATACTTTATATCCTATTATTTTGTGAAGCCCTTGATGATTTTTATAGATATACTTAATTTTGGTGCTCTTGTGCTTTCTTCTTTTCTTACTCCTGCTTATGGTCTTTCCTTTTCATTCAAAGAGTCCCCTTTAACCAGGTAGTGATAAATTCTTTAAGTTTTGTTTGTCTGGGAAACTCTTTATTTCTCCTTCTATTATGAATGATAATACTAGCATATTCTTAGTATATCAAGAAAGAAAGCTGATAACCAACGGAGTTTCTCTTTTATGTAATGTTTTATTTTCTCTTGTTGCTTTCAAAATTCTCTCTTTATTCCCACTTTTGGCCATTTTAATTACTCTGTGTCTTGGTGTGGACCTACTTGGGTTGATTTTGTTGTGGGCTTTCTGTGCCTCCTGGATCAGGAATTCTGTTTCCTTCCCCAGATTAAGGAGTTTTTCAGCTATTATTTCTTCAAATAAATGTTCTGCCCCCAAGGCTCTCATCCCTTTCTGGGACTCCTATATTGCAAACCTTCTACATTTGATGCTGTCACTGAATTCTCTAAATTTATTTTCATATTTTATTATTTGTTTATCTTTCTCTTATTCAGCTTGATGTATTCCATTACTCTGTTGTTCAGGTCGCTGATTCATTCTTCTGCTTTATCTAGTCTACTGTTTATTCTCTTAAGTATATTTTCTTTTCAGTTATTGAGTTCTTCATTTCTATTCTTTTTTTATGTTTTCTTTGTCTTTGTTGGGAGTCTCACTGAAGTCCTCCACTATTTTTTGAAGTCCAGTAAGTATCTTTATGACCATTACTTTACATTCTCTACCAAGCATATTACTTATCTCTGTTGTGTTTACCTCTCTTGGTGTGATTTTCTCCTGTTCTTTCATTTTGGACATATTCCTGTGTCTCTGCATTTTATCTAATGTCAATTTCTCTGTTTCTATTTTTATGCTTTGTTCTTGCTCTTGAAAATAGCAGTCCTATGAAGAAAAGACCTGTTCATCAGAACTTGGTTCTCCTATGTGTGTTGCATGCACCTTACTATTGTGGCTGAGCTGGATTTGCCTTCAGTCCCGTCATTTCCAACGGCTCTCTTTGACTGTTGCAGATAGAGTTTGTTCCTTTAATTGTCTAGCTAGTCTGGGACCATTTTGGTCTTGAGTCAAATCAGACATTTCCCAGAGCTGAGGAAGAACCAAATTGCAGGGCACTTTCCTTGTGTTCTCTGAGAAGCTTTTGTTGGTGAGTGGGACCTGAAGGCAGACCATATGTCTGCCCCCAGCCCACTGCTGGGGCTGTAGTCAAATTGGTGTTTTGGCTTTATTCTCTCCCTGGGACAGGAGTCACTTTGTGGTGATGCTTGCCCCTGTTGGTGCTGCTTGCACATTGCCATGCTTGTGGCACACTTTGGTGGGACATCTGTCACAGGTGTTGTGGAAGGGGAAGGGTGTGCAATGCTAGCAAGGTCCATATGATTTGGCTTCAGAAGGGACCCACAGCCCTGGGAAAATTGCTGAGGCCAAGATAGAAGGAGTGGATCCCCAAAAGAGTGCAGGGAAGTTGTTAACAAGTTAGGTGAGTGTTTCTGCTGCTGTCATCCTCAGTCATCTTAGAGAAGTCGTTCAAAGATCCCTGCCCCTCTAGCACATGCTCTGAGATTAGTAAATTAATCTTCTTCCCATACACTCTAGACACTTTTCAAACTGCCATTTCTATGCTGTGTCTCAGTAGGGGCTGTTTGTTGTGCTCTCTTTAAGGGCAGGGAATCTGTTTTCTCTCTTCCTCTGGCTCTCCGACACCTGAGCCCACTGATTCTTAAAGTTTCTGGTGTTAAGCCCCACAGATTTTAAGAACTTTTGAAGTTCCCTCTTGTTTTCAAAGCCAAATGCTATGCGGATTTGTCTTCCCAGAGTGGGTCTCCTGTGTCTGAGGTGCTTGGCATAAGAGTTTGCTCCTTTTTCCTTTTTGTGTCTGCAGTGTCTTCCCCTATTGCAGACAGTCCTGTGGGTCCAGTTAGCTACCCACTGTGTCTCTGCCCTTCCTATTTTTTAACTTGGCCTCTTCTTTACAATTACCTGTGGAGAGTCTGTTCTCCCAGTCTTTGGGTCATTTTCTGGGCTACTTGTACTGATATGGGTGTTTTCTAGTTGTATCTGTGGGATGAAGTGAGCCTAGGATCCTCCTACATGTCTTCCCCTTCTTACACATCTAGTGAATATTTGATCAATGAATAAAGTTAGTTCAATGCCAAAGTTGTGATCAAAATAACTAGTCATGTGGTAGTCAAAGTCTGTAGATGAATTTATAATATAGTGTCACAGCCTGTAGTGTTTTAATATGCTGTATTATAGACACAACACCAAACACATATATCCATTTTTTCTAAGGAAAAGTAAAAAATAAAGTATAAAAAGTTGTATGTGAATTTTGAGAAAATTAAATATATACGTTGCTTGAAAGGAATAAATAATTATTTTGATGGACCAGTATAACATTTCCTCATTCAAATTTTGTGATATCAATATTCAAAACAACCAAGGATCTTTTAACTTCTGTTTTGTGTAATTAGGTATACAATATTAAATTAGCTTCCTTAGGAAAAATTTTCTAAATTTTCTCTTGGTGGAGACTTGAAAGGATCTCAAAAATTTTCAGGATGGAATAGCTTTGGGACTGTTCCTCACCCTGTATTTCTAAGAAAGTAACTCAAGGAGAGGAGAAGAGGAAATATACCACTTATGGAGATAAGCACAGGCACCTATTATTTTTCTTTTGATGTGAAAAAAAATGATGCTATTTTTAACCATCTCCCTGTTCCCTCCCCTAATACTTTTTCATTATTCTAACCTATGGAGCAGAACGCTTTTCATGAAATACTATTAAAGAAATGGCTCATAAAAATTCATCCCAGAGGCACTACCTAGAATTCATTATGACATTAAAGATGTCATTATTAAGGTTTGTGTTTGGGATTCTGTTAAATGCCAAGCGTCAAGAACAAGCTGTAGAAAAGTGTGGTCTTCTCTCAGATATACAGAAGTGATGGTGAAGAAGAGGCTAACATGAGATGTTCCCTCTTCACTCTCCATGATCACACTTATTGTTGATGTGTCAGGGGAGTGCCTGTTGGCCATTGTGATAGTCATATTGTTTGGAAAGGATGCTAACAGTGAGACTTGAGGAAAATTATTTTCTTGAAATTGAGAAGACAACTCACAAGAAAGCTTGTTTCAGTCCTTCATTCTGGTTTTCAAAGACACTGCCCATCTAAGAGGCCACACAGAGATAGTTACAGATCTTTTATTCTGTCTCAAAGAACATAATTTAAATAGTCCTTTTATAGTTCTAGTTTACGCAAAGCAAATAAACAAAACCCAAAAAGAAATTAGTCTGGGCTAATGGAAATGCTATATATTTAAATAATTTTTAAAGTATCAATGGATAAATCCAGAAAGTTATTTCTTTCTTGGGGGAATGAAAGAGCTTTTGGAAGTAGCATTTTTTTTTGGATGTGGATTATTAAGGATTGATAAAACATCATTATGTGATGTAGTTAGAAGAGATGTGTGCTCTGTATATGTGAACAGAGAACAGTGATAAATGCAAATTGACTAGGTGGTTAGATAGGCTGGGGCCAGAAACTGCTGACATCAGTAATTTCAACATTATTCTTTAGGTAGTGGGTAGGAATTCAACATTTATGAGCAGAGAGCTGTCATTTGGGGAGATTAGTCTTTGTATAGAGGGATCTGAAGGCCACAGAAATTCAATAGAAGTTACTAAAATTAAGGAATAAAAGAAATCTTAAGGGGGGCAAGGGAAGCTTCCAAGATGGTAAAATTAAAAGGTTTTATCAACAGATTGAATGTGAGAACAAATGAAATGGAGCAGAACATGATGGATCCATGGATTAGTACCATGTGTTTGTAAAATAAGGAGGACAGGTAGAGGAAGGGTCACTTATTTTTTTCTTTTTTTAATTACACACAATGTATATGTGAGCCTTTTTTTTTAAGTTCTGAAAATCTGAAAGGAAGAACCAGTGCTTAGTAGAAGAAAGGTCAAGGCTGAAGTTATGGACTTGAGATTATATGCAGAGAAGTAGAAATTGAAGGCATATGATCCCATTAGACAACTAAGGGAAAATACATATAGAAAGGATCCTCTGAATAAGATAGTGAAAGATTTTGTTTCCCTTATGTTGGAGGTGGTGCTGGTAATATTTTAAGATTGAAGCAATGATGGGTTGGTTTCACATGCATTTTCATTTCTGAAACTGCACTGTATTTTAAGATTATTAAATTTTACATTCAGAACTTTATAATTAGGAAAAGAGAATGGGAATATATTTCTGTCTATTTACATCAAAATATTTCCAAAATACAGGTAAATTCCAAAAATAAATTTCAAAACAGTATCTACAGTATGAACCATTTATATAAACATCTCATCTCAAAAAAAAACAATACTCCATATTTGTGTATATAATTTTCATTTGTGTGATCAAAAACAAATATATTTCACTTCACTTATAGAGTAATTCAGGAAGCCTTAACCATTTCTATGTCAGAGAATTCTTATTGGGCCAATATTTTCTTAGTTCTAGTTTTAGGCTGACAAAATTAAATGGAGACATTTTCTCAGTGTTAGATCTAATCCAATAGAAATGACTTGGCTATAGAATTTTGCCTCTTTAAATTTAGTTATTTTGTTTCATAAAGCATTAATTACATCTATGTATTAATACTATACAATAGTAATAGATATACTACATATATACCATACATATACAGTATATGCATATATCATACAGTACATATATATTATACAGTACACACACACACACACACACACACACACATATATACATCGTATATATGCTCTGTTTAATTCCAGCAGTTAACATACAGTGTTCTGTTGTTACATTAGCTTAAGGTGTACAATATAGTGAATCACAAATTCTATACGTTACTCAGTGTTCATCACAATAAGTGTACTCTTAATCCCCTTCACCTATTTCACCCATCATTCCACCCACCTCCCCTCTGTAACCATCAGTTTGTTCTTTACAATAACGAATCTTTTTTTTGGTTTGTCTCTTTTTTTCTTTGTTCATTTGTTTCTTAAATTCCACATATGAGTGAACTCATATGGTATTCATCTTTCTCTGAATGACTTATTTCACTTAGCATTCTACCCTCTAGATCCATCTATGTTTTGCAAATGGCAAGATTTCATTCCTTTTTATAGCTGTTATTCTTAATCTTAGAATAATGTTCCATCATATATATATGTCTCTATATGATACACACACACACATATATCCCACATCCATCTCTTTTATCCATTCATCTATTGAGGACACTGGGGCTGCTTCCATAATCTGGCTATTGTAAATAATGTTGCAATAAACATAGGGGTGTATATATCTTTTTGAATTCATGTTCTCATATTCTTTGGGTAAATACCCAGGAGAGGAATTACTGGATCATATGGTAATTCTATTTTTAACTTTTGAGGATCCTCCATATTGTTTTCCACAGTGGCTGCACCAGTTTGCTTTCCTACCAATAGTACACACAAGGATTTCTTCTTCTCTACCCTTTGCCAATGTTTGTTGTTTCTTGTGTTTTTGGTTTTAGCCATTCTGATAGTTGTGAGGTGCTATCTCATTGTGGTTTTGATTTGTATTTCCCTGTTGATGAGGGCTGTTGAGCATCTTTTCATGTCTGTTGGCCATCTATAAATCTTTGGAGAAATATCTGTTTATATCTTCTGCCCACTTATTAATTGTATTATTTGTGGGGGTGTTTTGTGTGAGTTGTAGAAATTCTTTAATATTTTGGATACTAGCCCTTTATTGGATATGCCATTCGCAAATATCTTCTCCCACTTGAGTTTTGTTGATTGTTTCTTTCGCTGTACAGAAGCTTTTTATTTTGATGTAGTCTCAATAGCTTATTTTTGGTTTATTTCCCTTGTCTCAGGAGACATATCTAGAAAAATGTTGCTCTGGCCAATGGCAGGGAAATTACTGCCAGTGCTCTCTTACAGGATTTTTATGGTTTCAGTTCTCACAGTTAGGTCTTCAATCCATTTTGAGTTCATTTTTGTGTATGGTGTCAGAAAGTGGTCTGGTTTCATTCTTTTCCATGCAGCTGTTCAGTTTTCTCAACATAATTTGTTGAAGAGACCTTTTCCCATTGTATATTCTTGCCTCCTTTGTCAAAGATTAATTGACCATATAATCATGGGTTTATTTCCGGGCTCTCTGTTCTGTTCTGTGGGTCTATGTGCCTCTTTTTATGCCAATACCATACTGTTTTGATTACTACAACATTGTAGTGTAACTTGAAATCTGGAATTGTGATACCTTCAGTTTTTTTCTTTTCCCAGATTGTTTTAGCTATTGAGGGTCTTTTGTGATTCCATACAAATGTTAGGATTTGTTGTAGTTCTGTGCAGGATGCTATTACTATTTTGATAGGGATTGCATTAAATCTGTAGATTGCTTTGGTTAGTATGGACACTTTAACAATATTTATTCTTCTAGTCCATGAGCATGGAATATCCTCCCATTTGTGTTGTGTGCAACACAGTGTTTTATAGTTTTCATCAGTGTTTTATGGTTTTCAGAGTACATATTTTTCATCTCCTTTGTTGAGTTTATTCCTAGGTATTCTATTATTTTTGATGCAATTTTAAATGGGATTGTTTTCTTAATTTCTCTTTCTGCTGCTTCATTATTGGTGTATAGAAAGGCAACAGATTTCTGCACATTGATTTTTGTATTCTGCAATCTTACTAAACTCACTTATCAGTTCTAGTAGTTTTTTGGTGGAGTGTGGGGTTTTCTGTATATGGTATCATGTCATCTGCAAATAGTGACAGTTTTACTTCTTTCTTACCAATTTGGATGCTTTTCATTTTTCTTTCTTGTCTGACTTCTGTGGCTAGGACTTCCAGTACCATGTCGAATAAAAATGGTGAGAATGGACATCCTTGTCTTATTCCTGATCTTAGTGGGAAAGCTCCCAGGTTCTCACCATTGAGTATTATGTTAGTTGTGTGTGTGTGTGTGTGTTTGTGTGTATGTATGTGTGTTTAAATATATGACTTTTACTAGGTTGAGATATGTTTCCTCAAAACCTACTTTGTTGAGGGTTTTTATCATGAATGGTTGATGTACTTTGTCAAGTGCTTTTCTTGCATTTATTGAAATGATTATATGCTTTTTTTTACCCTTTCTCTTATTGCTGTGATGTATCATGTTGATTGATTTGTGAATATTGAATAGCCCTTGCATCTCAGGAATGAATTTCACCTGATGGTGATACTTTTTTTAAACGTATTGTTGGATTGGTTTACTAATATTTTTTGAGGATTTTTGTATGTATGTTCAGAGATGTTGGCCTGTATTTCTCCCTTTTTTCTCTTCTTTCTTTCTTTCTTTCTTTCTCTTTCTTTCTTTCTTTTTCTTTCTTTCTTTCTTTCTTTCTTTTTCTTCTTCTTCTTCTTCTTCTTCTTCTTCTTCTTCTTCTTCTTCTTCTTTCTTCTTTCTTTCTTTCTTTCTTTCTTCTTTCTTCTTCGGTATCTTTATCTGGTATTGGTATCAGGGTAATGCTGGCCCCATAGAATGAATTAAGAAGCTTCCTTTCCCCCTATCCCTCCCTTCCCCTTTCCTTCCCTCCTCCTCTTCCTCCTCTTCTTTGAATAGTTTCAGAAAAATAGATATTAACTCTTCTCTAAATGTTCCGTAAAATTCATGAAGCTGTTTGGTACTGGGTTTTTGTTTGTTGGGAGTTTTTTTGTTGTTGTTTATTCTTTTAAAGAAGTTTGTTTGTTTGTTTATTCATTTATTTATTTATTTAACTGAGAGAGAGAGGGAGAGACCAAGCACAGAGAGAGAGTGAGTGGAAGAAGCAGACTCCTCACTGAGCAGGGAGCCCAATGCAGGGGTTGATCCCAGTACCACCTAAGCCAAAGGCAGACACTTAACCAATAAGCCACCCAGGTGCCCCATGTTGGGAGTGTCTTTGACTACTGATTCATTTCATTGCTTCTAATAGATCTGTTCAAATTTTCTATTTCTTCCTGATTCAGTTTTAGGACATTATTGGTATAGGAATTTATCAATTTCTTCTAGGTTGTCCAGAAGGTTTTGGACATATAATTTGCACAATATTCCCTTATAGTTCTTTGTATTTTTGTGATGTGTATTATTATTTCTCTTATTTCATTTTTAAAATTTTATTTATTTATTTATTTATTTATTTATTTATTCATGAGAGACACACACACACACACACAGAGGCACAGACACAGGCAGAGGGAGAAGCAGGCTCCATTCCATGCAGGGAGCCTGAGGTGGGACTCGATCCCTGATCTCCAGGACCACACCCAGGACTGAAGGTGGCGCTAAGCCACTGAGCCACCCCGGCTGCCCTCTTATTTCATTTTTGAATTTGAGTTGTCTTTTGTGTGTGTGTGTGAGTCTGGCTAAAGGTTTATCAGTTTTGATCTTTTCAAAGAACCAGCTCCTGGTTTTATTGATCTGCTCTATTGTGTGTTTTTGTTTTGTTTTGTTTGTTTCTGTTTCCTTCATTTCTGCTTTAATCTTTATTTCCTTCCTTCTTTTGGGTTTGGATTTTATTTGTCCTTTTTCTTACTCCTTCAGATGCGAGGGTAGGTTGTTTGAGGCTTTTCTTGTGTCTTGAGGTAGACCTGTATTGCTATAAACTTGCCACTTTTTAATGTTATTTTTATAATTTTATTTATTCATGAGAGACACACAGAGAGGCAGAGGTATAGACAGAGAGCGGAGAAGCAGGTTCCATGCTTGGAACCCAATGTGGGTACTTGATCCTGGAACTCCAGGATCACGTCCTGAGCTGAAGGCAGATGTTCAACCGCTGAGCCACCCAAGCGTCCCTAAACTTGCCACTTAGAACAACTTTTGCTGTATCCCAAAGACTTTGCACTGTTGTGTTTTCATTTTCATTTGTCTCCATGTATTTTTTGCTTTACCCTTTGATTTCTTGGTTGACCATTCATTGTTTGGTAACAGGTTATTTAATCTTCATGTATTTGTGTTCTTTCCAGATTTTCTTGTGGTTGATTTCTAGTTTCATAGTGTTGTGGTCAGAAAGATGCATGGTGTGACTTCAGTCTTTTTCAATTTGTTCAGACTTGTTTTTGTGGCCTAATGTGCAATCAATCCTGGAGAACATTCCATGTACACTTGAAAAGAATGTGTATTCCATTGTTTTAGGATGGGATGATCTGAATATATGTTAGATTCATCTGGTCCTATGTGTCATTCAAAGACATTATTCCACTGTTTCTTTACTGATTTTCTATTTGGATTTCCTATCCATTGTTGTAAGTGGTGGTTAAAATTCCCTACTATTATTATATTACTATCTATTACTTCCTTTATGTTTATTATTAGCTGCTTTATATTTGGGTGCTCCCCAGACTGGGAGCATAATGCTGAGTACATAAATATTTACAATTGTTGTATCTTCTTATTGGATTATAGTATCCTTTTATGTCTCTTGTTATAATCTTCGTTTTAAAGTCTATTTTGTATGATATATTTTTTCATCTCTACTTTCTTTTTACTTCCATTTGCATGATAAGTGCTTTTTTATCTCATTTTCAATCTTTGTGTATTTTTAGATCTGAACTGAATCTCTTGTGGGCAGCATATAGGTGGGTCTTTTTTTTTTTTATCCATTCCATTACCCTACGTATCTTGATTACAGTGTTTAGTCCACTTTCTTTCAAGGTAATTATTGATAGGTATGTACTTATTGCAATTTTGTTACTTCTTTTATGGTGATTTTTGTAGTTCTTCTCTGTTTCTTTTTTTCTTTTCTCATGGTTTGCTGGCTTTCTTTATTGATATACTTGGACTCCTTTCTCCTTATTTTTGGTATATCTACTACTTGTTTTTTGATTTGTGGTTACCATTAGGTTTATATATAGCATATTCTATATATAGCAGTCTATATTAATTTGATGGTTGCTTCAATTTGAACCCATTCTGTAAACATTAAATTTTTATTCCTCTATCTCCTCCCTAAATTTTAGATACATGGTGTTATGCTTTATATCCTATTATTTTGTGAAGACCTTGACTGATTTTTATAGATATACTTACTTAATTTTGGTGCTCTTGTGCTTCCTTCGTTTCTTACTCCCACTTATGGTCTTTCCTTTTCACTCAAAGAGTCCCCTTTAACTAGGTGGTGAATGAATTCTTTAAGTTTTGTTTGTCTGGAAACTTTTCCCTCCTCTTTTGGAGAGAGAGTGAGAGCACTCAAGCAAAGGGGTAGGGCAGAGGGAGAGAGAGAATCTTAGGCAGGCTCCACTCCCAGCATGGAGCCTGATGAGGGGTTAAATTTCTTGACCCTAAGATCATGACCTGAGCTGAAATTAAGAGTTGGACACCTAACTGACTGAGTCACCCAGGTGCCCCTGTCTGGGAAACTCTTTATTTCTTCTTCCATTCTGAGTGGTAACGTTGCTGGCTCTGATATTCTTGCTTGTAGGTTTTTTTTCTTTCTGCACTTTGAACATATCATGCTACTCCCTTCTGGCCTGCAAACTTTCTCCTGAAAAGTCAGTTGATAAATTTATGGTGTTTATCTTGTATGTAGTGTTTTCTTTTCTCTCAGTACCTTTAACATTCTCTCTTTATCCCTACTTTTGGCCATTTTAGTTACTCTGTGTCTTGGTGTGGACCTGCTTGGGTTGATTTTACTAAGGGCTTTCTGTGCCTCTGGGATCTGGATTTCTGTTTCCTTTCCTAGATTAGGGAAGTTTTCAGCTGTTATTTCTTCAAATAAGTTTTCTGCCCCCTTTTCTCTCTCTTCATGTGGGATTCTTATAATATGAATGTCATTACACTTGAAGTTGTCAATGGGTTCTCGCTTTTTTAAAAAAGATTTTTTTATTTTTTCATAAGAGACACACAGAGGCAGAGGCAGATGGAGAAGCAGGCTCTCTGCAGGGAGCCTGATGCGGCACTTGATCCCAGGACCCTGGGGATCATGACCTGAGCCAAAGGCAGACACTCAACCACTGATCCACCCAAGTGTCCCCTCAATGAGTTCTCTTAATCTATTTTCATTTACTATTATTTTTTCTCTTTCTCCTGTACAACTTGATTGCATTCTATTACTCTGTCCTCCAAGTCACTAATCTGTTCTTTTTTGTCCTCTAATCTAGTATTCATTTCCTCTAGTGTATTTTTAATTTCAGTTATTATTTCTTCACCTCTGATTCTTTTTTTTAAGTTTTCTTTCTCTTTGGGGGTCTGAGTCCTCACTGATTTTTTCAATCTAGTATCTTTATGTTCACTACTTTACATTATCTACCAATCTTTTACTTATCTGTTTTGTTTAGCTCTTTTGGTATGACTTTGTCCTGTTCTTTTTTTTTAATATTTTATTTATTCATGAGACACACACACACACACACACACACACAGAGAGACAGAGAGAGACAGAGACAAAGACACAGGCAGAGGGAGAAGCAGGCTCCAGGCAGGGAGCCTGACGTGGGACTCGATCCTGGGTGTCCAGGATCAGGCCCTGGCCTGAAAGCAGCGCTAAACTACCGAGCCACCCGGGATGCCCTGTCCTGTTCTTTCATTTGGGACATATTCCTCTATGTCCTCAATTTGTCTAGCTGTTTGTTTCTATGTGTTAGGAAAGTCTCTTGCTCCTGAAAGTATTGGCCTTATGAAGAAGCGGTCCCATAGTGCCTTGTAGTGCAATGTCTCATTTATCAGAACCCAGCACTTCAGGTGTGTCCCTCCATGTATTGTGTGTGCATTACTATTGTGGCTGAGCCACCTTTGCCTTCAGTCTGGTCATCTACAGTGGTTCTCATTGCCTGTTTTGGGCAGGGTTTATTCCCTGTGTTGTTAGTGGGGCAGTCTGGTGCTGACTTGGACTTGAATTTAGTTAGACCAGGCATTTGCCAAAGCTGTGGTAGATCTGAACTGCTGGGCACTTTCCTTTTGTTGTCCCCTGAGAGGCTTTTGTTTGTGGGCAGGGCCTCCAGTCAAACCAGATGCCTAGGCCCTGTCCATTGCTGCGGCTGCAGTCAGACTGGTATGTGTGGTTGTATTCCCCTCTCCCTAATGCAGGAGTCACTTCAAGTGGAGCTTGCCCTGTCAGGTGTGCTTGTCGCACCACTTTGGATGGGCTCTGGCCACAGGTGTCTGGGAGGGAGTGGGTCTGCAAGAGAATGTGGGGTGGGGTGCATGGGTGCACGTTTTGTGGGGGGTCTTCTGTGGGCAGAGATCTGGGATCAATGCCTGGCTGGAGGAGACATGTCTGTAACAGAACACAGCGGTGAATCTCACTGTTAGCAAGCTAGGTTGGGTGTTGGCACTGTGCTGATGCTTGTAGGTGGCTTTGTGTTTATGCTGGGGGATGAGGGAGGGATAGGGTGCCTGCCAGCTCCTTTTTTTTTTTTAAGATTTTATTTATTTATTTATTTATTCGAGAGAGAGAGAGAGAGAGAATGAGAGAGAATGAGAGGGGCAGAGACACAGGCAGAGGGAGAAGCAGGCTCCATGGAGGAGTCCGACGTGGGACTCGATCCTGGGTCTCCAGGATCATGCCCTGGGCCGAAGGCGGTGCTAAACTGCTGAGCCACCCAGGGAGGCACTGCCAGCTCCTTTTATCCTAGTTAAGTCTCCTGTAGACCCCTGCTCCTTCAGCACATGCTCTGAGATTAATAAGCAAATTTATAAGCTTATAAGCAAATAAACAAAGTGTTTTCCAAATTGCTGCTTCTATTCTGGGTCTCAGCCAGGCTGCTGTCTCTTTAATGGTGGGAGTTCTGCTTCCTCTCACCCTCCCAGGTCTTCCAGAGCAGAACCCTCTGATTTTTTTTTTTTTTTTATTCCCAGTGCTAAGCCCCACTAATTATAAGAACTCCCGACATCAGGCCCCCCGGTTTTAAAAGTTAAATGTTATGGGGATTTGTCTTCTCTGTGAGAGATCTGCATACCTGAAGTGCTTGATAATAGGGTCTGCCTCTCTACACCTGTGCTGTTCCTCCCTCCCACAGACTGTCCCGTGGGTCTATTTAGCTCCAGATCACACCTCTGCTCTTCCTACCTTCTCTACATTTTGCTGTGAATAATCTCTTCTGCTAATCTTTGGGTCATTTTCTGGGTTATTTACATTCATGTAGGTATTATCTAGTTGTATCCAGGGGACGAGGGTTTCCCTATTTTGGCACCCCCCCCCAATGAAGTCTTTTATCTTTTCAAAAGGGGAAAAATAATCTGCTTAGGAAGGAGGAGTACAGTCTTTGGGCATTCCAGTCAGTCAGGAATAGGCATTTCCATAACCTTTCTGGGTTGAGGAGAAAGACAAGGAATTGAGACTCGAGCATCCTGATCCCCCAGGTTGAGCAGAAAGTCCTGCTAGGTGGGAGAAGAAAGATGTAGGCTTGGGGCCCGATATAAAGCAGGCTTGCTTTTTGCTTCTTGGCGGCACTGATCTAACTGCAAGCCTCCTGGAGAAACCTCCTGACATTGGAACATGGTGCAAGTAGCTGACAAATAGGCAAAGGACTTAAGGACTTAAAGGAATGGACTGGAGTTATTAGCACTTCTAGTTCCCCACAGCCCACGAAGATCAAGACGTTTCTGCATATCCTAGAAGAATGCCAAAATAAACTGGGTCCAGGGTACACACTTGACTGAGCAGAGATCTCGAGCCACTGGGAAGGACCCATTTTGCAAGGCTGCAACACAGGGTAGTTAGGACTGTCACCAGATGCTCCTCCCCACTGCCACCTGGGCAAAGAAGTAGGGAGACCTGGAGCTGGGATGCTCATAAAGGACTTGACTTTGAAGTAATTGAAAATGCCTCTGAAAATGCCTCTGTGGCAATACTTAGATGTTTTTTAAACTGGAAAAGACTGAATTACTTTAATTGGCAAGATTTTGTTTCCTTCAGAAGCAAGAATGCAGAATTTGAGTGAAATGCGAATTTGCAATTTAAGGTAAAGTATCATTTTGTTGAACAGCTGAGCTGTGTGTACATTTTAATCTCACTATGTTGGGATCTTTTGGGATGGGGGTAAGCTATCTCACATACCAAAAGTAGTCTGGGATAAAGAAAAAACTGGTTCTGGGTTTAACACTGGAAAACAGAAATATTTATCATGGTGTAAAAGGATGAAAAGGTAGAGAAGAGCAGAGAAATGGGAAAAGTGGGAGCACTTCTCAGAAGCAAAGGAAAGAGGAGGCAATTGCTGAATTCAGTGAAGGTCACAGGATGGTGAGCTGAGCTCTTGTTAGAAGACCTTTGATTTGATGAGGAGTCATTCAGAATTCTTGAGAATAGGCCATCCCAATGTGCTATTTACATTTTTTAAGATTCTTTTATATTTAGAGAGCGAGTGAGCGAGAGTAGGGGGAAGGGGCAGAGAGAGAGAGAGAATCTCAAGCACTGAGTATGAAGCTTGATCTCCTGATCCTGAGATCATGACCTAAACCAAAACCCAAGAGTCAGACGCTAAATGGACTGAGCCACCCAGGAACCCCAATGTGGTGCTATTTTAATAGCCATAGTTTTCCATGGGATGTTAGTGCTGAAAGATAATGTAGTTTAACCCCATGGTCCTACAGATAAGCAAATATGAAACCAGGGACCTTTCACAGAAACCAGTCCAAATGATAAATGAGAAAAAAAACCCAAATATATTACATTTGGGAGTCAGCTAGAATCAGCCTGTTTTGTGTCACTTGGGGGGAAAAAGTGCATTGGGGCATGAATAAGCCTCCTTGGGAAATAATAAAGAGATCATTCATGAAATAGGCAAAAAGTTTGCTGGAAAGCATATACTCTGACAGTTGTGAAATGTGTTTTAATTTTTTATTAGAGAAGTTGGAAGTTTAATTTCAATATTGATGGTAACATAATTTTCTCTGCTTTGTTCAGAGGAACACACAGAATCAATTTGTACAAGCATATACAATTCAGTTGGTGTTTTGTGTCCTAAAATCAGTAATCTGATTAGTTCTAGACTACCAAATTTCCATGCGCTCCTCCTGGCTTTGGCCGCATGGCTCAATTCCCCGCGGAATACTTTTTCATGCACTGTCTGCAACACAACTACAGCAGGCTTAAAGACCATGCAGATTAACACTGTAGCAAATTGTTTTGATATTTAACAGACGTAAAAAGGTTATTTCCTGATATGAAATTCTGAAAATCTGCATAAATATTTTTGTGTAAAATTAAATTAGTTATGTATTTTTTTGAAACTAGAACTCGAAGTATCAAGAATGCCCACATAATTCATATACACATATATATAGACTTTTTCATTATGCTAAAAGTCTTGATAGTCAAATTATACTCTGTGCCATACATTTATTTAGCCAGTATTTATTTGGCATTATGTTAACTGTATCTGTACGGATTAGTCTTAATTGGTGCTTGTGTATCATGCAAACACAGTTCTAGTATTCCTGTTTACTAATCTTGTCATGTGGCAATACTTAGATGATTTTGCTCTATAACAGTGTGAATTAGGAGTATAAATACTTTATACACGGTCACATTTACAAACGTTTGCCAATAACCACTTCACAATCTTTATGGTGTAATAGTGTATTATAATGTCTGGAATCGGCAGAAGCAATTCCTATAAAGCAGTATCAGATGTAAACTGTCTTACGTGTGCCTAACAGAGTTCTCCCTTGAGCACTGATGAGTTTTGGCACAGATACAAGTTCTATTTTTTTATTCTAATAATTTCCACAACTTTTACAGGGAATTAGCTTCTTATGGCATGGCAGAGACATGGCACTTACTGATGAGGTAATTTAGATGTGTAGAAAAATTCTGCAAAATTATTTGGCTAGCAGACTGCCACTTCTGCTGATGAATTTGTAGACAGAGTTTTTTTTCTAGTGCATGCACTTGCTATTAAATCACTAATGCACTATTTTTGCTGCAGCTCAAACATGTCCTAATGCATCACAGAGCAGAGTTGTTTACACCAAGCTCATTCACTTGTGATGGTATTTTTTAGCAAAACATGTTTAAGTTGTAATATTCAATGGTTAAACTCTGCCTTACTGGGATAGTAATTTTGGTGGAGTTAAAGCTACTTTTGGTTGGCCAAAGAAATTCAATACTCAAAATGTTAAATAAAAGTATGTAAATCTCTGTGGTTTTGGGTAACATCTTGTCTATATATAAAGGAAACCCAAAAGACAACAGCTGTCTTGCATGAAATCTGTGTTGGGATGGTTGGGGGTGATCTTATGATGCTGTGTGGTTTTGCTGCTTCAGTTTGCATTTTGGAGTTTCACACTACTGTTGCTGGTCTGCGGTCCATCTCGGCTTCCAATTTCACCATCTGCTGCATCTCCTTCGCCTGTAACATCAGAAATGTGGCCTTACATGTTGAAATCCTCTCCTGAAGGCATGCAGCCACCCCACACTCTCTTCTCCCTTTAATCTGATGCTATCACTACATCCCTCCTACTCAAAGTGAGGGCCATGGACCATGAGCGTCATCAGCACTGCCTGGGATCTTGGGAGAAATGCACAATCCTGGACTCCACCCCAGACCTACTGCATCAGAATGTGCATTTTAACAAGATCCCAAAGACACTTTTATGCCCATTAAAGTTTGTGAAGGACTAGTTTTACATAGTGCCAGGAAAACCATTTGAAAAGAGGCTAAACCAGTCACTCAGTGTTTAGACTATGTCACGTCAAACCATTTGGTTTAGTTTCTACAGGTGGACATGTTGCCTTGACTGTATGTAATTTGAACTTTTATTTATTTTTTATTTTTTTATTTTTTGTAATTTGAACTTTTAGATCAAGTGTTGCCTATGGACAATATTTCCCCCAAAGAGCCTGAAATTTAATTAATTCCCTAAGAATCTAACTGATGGAGAAGTTTAGGTGGGAGCATATCACATTGGTTTGGCTGGGGTAGCTTGCAAGTAGAACATTACAGGAATATGTACAGTTCTTAGAATCCTGCTGCCCCAACTTTATCCTTACGAGCTGTCACTTCTTGGGGTAATTTTTTATGGGTTTCCCCAGGAAGTAATTCATAAGATTGAGTTCACCATGGCTCAAGACTGTCACTGAGAAAACCAGGTGGTTTGGGAGGTAGAAAGGAATCAGAGGGTGAGGAGGTGAGGAGGGTGGGGAAGACTGGTGACAAATCAATTGGCTTCTTTCAACATTTACTTTCCAACTAGAGTTTGGATGCTTGAGCCCAATCCAATGGATGTATCTTTTGAAGGAAAAATAAAGCATCCTTTTCCTCTTTTTGTGACATACCACTGTTAAATAAAGACATTTAAGAATGGAAACATGATATATAAAGATATAACTTAGAGGAGGATTCTGAAGTACTGATGTTACTGCTCATGTCTGCCTGGTATTCCAACCAAATGGAAGATCAGTAGGGGGGCTGACTCAAATCTGAAGATCATCCTATGAGCCTCTAGAGGCCCTGTTACAAAACTAGTTTCACCGTGGACATATAGTAATTCCCTTATTATTTTCATATTATGGCTTTGAATTTCCCTTTGGCAAAGATGAATATAGTCAAACAAAAGAATTCTATTTTTCTGCTCAAATATGAGATGGATGGTTCCCTCTACCTAGATATTTTTCTATGCCTGAAGTTTCCTAATACTCTGAGAGAAATGAGAAATGGAGAAAAATATACAAACATGAAACTATGACACAAACGGTATTCATAAGAGATGACAGTGAAACAGTATCCGCACTGCAAAGTAAATACTTTTATGTTCAATAAACAGTAATAAGATTCCCTATACTTGTTCCTACTTAGCATTTAAATACAATACTGAACGCAGTTAAAAAGGAAGAATCATATGCTATTACAGGACTATTCTTAGAGCCAGGTTCTCAGATGACCAGGGTGACCATTCATTCCCATTTGCTGGGTACAGTTCCAGTTTATGCCTGTAGTCCTGGCAATTATGAACATCACGTACTTTCACTCTCAAATTCAGATAATAATTTATATGGTCACCTTACTAATGAGAGGTGATTAGGGTCCTTGACAGACCAGATCTAGCAGAAAGCATGGCAAGAGTCACTGTACAGTGACACTGTATAATGTTTCTGTATGCAGACCATAACTCTCATTAAAAAGCACCAATGAACTTTGAGTAGGGTGCTTTACAAATTAATTGCAGTCATATTAATGCTTGTGAAAGGTCTGACTTTGTGACCCAGTCTTAGCTGTGGTGGGTCCAAATGACAGTCATGTATCACTGTTCTTGATGCCTGGGGATATCTTCATTAGCATGACTTGAGTTTCCTAGGTCTGCAGTAGGAAAGGCTGGCTAAGACGCCCTCAGAAAAAATTCTCTAAAGATTTTGGGCATTTCAGTTTGAATATTACATCAGAAATCCAGGCATGAAATTATCAAGCTTTTAAATCCAAACCCTTGAGATACTAATTAGTTATGACCAGATGTGAATCATAAATGGAGAGTGCGCCAAGCATACTAACAGAGCTGAGAAGGAAAGCAATGTCTTGCTTATCAGAGTTTTGGTCCTACCTTGTGTTTGGGACACTGCATGGCAGGATTTCAATAGCTGTTTGTACAAAAATAGTAATGTCAAAATTGAGTCATACATATAAAACAAAGAAAATAAATGAATACTGAAGTGAATTTGAAAAATGAATGCAAAACCATATACAGAAAAGCAAAAAGCTAATAATAAAACATGTATACACCCATCAGTGACGAACTCCCCCCAAGATTGATCTCAAAAAAAAGAAAAAAAAAAAAAAAGAACAAAACAAACAACCAATGCCTAGGAGCCCAGCCTGTGCTTTTTCTCCTGCAGGAGTGAGTGGGGAACCCTCCCTTCAGCAAGAACACTCACTTCTCTTTATTAAATGTAGGACTGATGATAAAAATCAACTTTTAAAGCTTGGGTGTGATGGTAATGGAGTTGTTAATGTCTGAAATGATACATGTCAGGATGGATGACATATTGGTGGCTACGAGGTCTCTGGGAAAATTTAGTAGAAAACAAACCCCCAACCTTTGGAGTTTTAAATGAAGAATCAGATGACCAAGTAAGCAAGGCCATTAGGTGGCTTATAAAGAGCACATGAGGTTAGGATTCAGAATCGGGGACAAATTCTATTAAAACTTGAGTTGTTTCTGCTAGTTCCCTCAACGCTGGTCTAGCTAATTAAGTAGATCCTTGGGGAGATGAGGTGAGCTCCTGGGAGTAGGGTCACAAGGATGCAGTAAAAAGCCTTAAAGAGATATTATGGATGAATGTTAAAATTAATTTATCTCTGGCTTAGCAACAGAAAATAGTCTTTGGGTTTAATAAGGGTTTGGGAGACTTATAAAAATTTAGGATTGTCTGGAAATAGGAAACTTTTCTGCCAATGAAATGTTTAATTGGTTATCAAGGGAGCTTTCCTACCTGATTCCAGATCTTGCCCATTGTGAGGGAAGAAAGGCAGTCACTGTGTCTTTTGCATCTATGCCTGCTACAGGGTTGTAACACACTGAGTAACTAAGAGCTCTCTGACCTTTAAATTCCAAACAAGACAAAACCATTCTAGACAGATCTGGGACTGAATTTGTTATTGAACAGCCCATGTTTTTGTAAAGCAAGGCTTAACATGAAAATTCAAGTCCAAATTCTACCTCTGCTAGAAGCATCAATAGGATATTGTGTATTTCTTTTCATGGACTCTCATTAAATCTGCATCAAATCTCAAGTATTCTCATGATCTGTGCTTTCCTAAGCTTCTGTGACTTGAAGTATCAGTTGTGGGTGGTAGATGTTGCTTATGACATATTGATAGGCATTACGTGAATTTCTGGAACAAAAAGCTACTATCCTCCCAATATACCCAATCAGTCCAGTGATCACTTATGCAATATATTTTAATGCAAGAACTCTGATGTGGTTTGAATTCTCCATGTATTTAGGATAAAAGCTCAAAGTGATTTTTTTATGTAGTTTGGCTCTGAAATTTAAAAAAAAAAGTAGGTAAGTGTATTCTCTAGCTCTGATATTCATTATTGTAGTAATGAGTAATTTTTAGCACATTTACATTCTTTATTCAAACTTGTTGCTAAGCAACACAGTAATTTCTAAGTAGTTTCTTAATTTAGTTAACTGAAACATAACGGTACCTTACCTTCACTGTGCCTTCTTCTGAGAGGCATCCTTACCCCACCCAGCCCTGAATCACTGAAGTGGATCCTAATGCTTTGGAGATGATGGTTTTACCTTTATTCATACTCCCATTTGGCCCTGGAGATGGTGGTTTTACCTTTATTCATACTCCCATTTGGCCCATGGAAACACTTCTGAGAAGTGCTTTATGAGCAAAAACATAAGCTAGGTAACTTGTACCAGAACATGATGTATCTATGAGATGGTCAAATGAACTGGACCCATAGGACAATAAACATTTATTGTCCTCCTTGAGGATCTGTGGACTGTTCATGAATAGAAGCATTTAGCTGAGAAGGAAATGTGAAACATAACTCAGAAGTATGCTGATGAATAAAATCTTCTGTCTCCCAAAAAGTAACAAATTTGAAACTGGAAGTTGAATTTGTTACCCAAGCACAATACAAAAAAGATTTTATGGTTTGGTTTTGCTTTCTTGAAGATACATTTTAGTGTAATTCCAACTGAAGTAGTTTTCAACAGGAGCCATTTACTCTGAGAAATATACCTTAAAGAGGATTGGTTTATAGATGGAGGAGATAGGAAAAACCAATGTAGTATGTACCTCATCAAACCCACTTCACAGTTTCTAGATGGAAGTAGGTTATCTAGATATAAAAACTTCTAAATCAGCTATATCTAAAAACTGAAATTTGAACTGAGGCAGACTGAAATCTAAACTGCTCTGCAGGGTCATTTTGCCTTATAAGCTAGAGGTATGGCCATCAAATTGAAATACTTGGATGGCCAATGGCCTGTACAGCCCATTTGGGAAGGAGCCCACCTGTACTATAGCTCTTGGTGTTGCTATCTAAAAGCCGACAGCTAACTAAAGAGCTGGATTTTGGACAAGCTATCTGTGTTGCCTTCTTAGTGTTTTGCCTTGCTGGGGAAGAAAACAAAATTATGGTATCCACTGGTGTTCAGTGGTTTGTAGAGTTTGGGCAGCTCCTTTCTGGGGGGTCCCACTTGAAGGCTCTGAGACAGTTTTATACTTTCACTTTTAGATTGAAGTGGAAAAGAGGTGGTTTCTCACATTTGCTTTTGAACATAGCAAATGTTTAAACTTGCTTGCCTCTAGGCTGCATATTCTAAAGCTGTAACTGAAAATGGAGAAATAATTTGTAACCTTTGTTTTCTCCTCTCAGGGACATCATTCTTAGAGTCAGCACAATCTATTCAAATGATGACTTTGAGGGTTACCTCCCTCGCTTCCCGCCCCGCCCTGCCATGGTTACATTCCTTTTCCACTTCCAAAAAGAATTCTTTGTCTTGTTTGATGAAATGGGGGAAAATAGAGTAAAAGGCACACATTTTTTTTCTAGCCACCTTTCCACACCACTACTCAGGCTACCAGCTTTAGGAGAAGGGTCCCTGCTGGCTTGGCATCTGCCTCCCAAAGTGAGGTGGCTGTGTCTTTTTAGGCCTTTTAGATAAGATACCTGCTCATTCTGTTTCTCTAGGAACTCTAGGTGTTCAAGCTGGACTTTTTTCAACTGATCCATTTCTTTGGACTGTTTCATTGCAAGCTGTAAAACAGAAAAATTCTGATAAACTTTGGGTTGTAATCTGAAAATTTATGGATGGGGTATGATTGTTAAGTCAACAATTTAACCAAGGGAGATATTTATTACAGAATCATGAAAAATAATCTGAAAACTAGAAGAGTTTATACCCATAATTAGTACTGGGAAGATGCTCCCTGTTAAATCTTCTCAGAATATAATAGATTATTTATGCACAATTAAAGCTTGGCTTCCTTTTCCATATAAAATGGTGCCAGATTAATATCTTAAAGATTTTAGTGTTAGATTATTTAGCTCTCTGGGAGCAAGCAAGAGAAGCTAGAAAGTTTAATGTACAGAAAAATCAAATTAGGCAAATTAGCCAGAAGAGGTCTGATATCTAAGCATGAGTTATTGTTTACACTGCCAAGGAAATTATAAAATACTTACTCTCTTTCTTTCTTCCAGAAACTTTTTGGTGTTGCTGCTATTTAACTCCCTGACTCGCCTAAAATAACAGGTACAAATAATAGTTGGCATGACATTCAATAGAATCAACATAATATTAAATGAGAAAGTGCTATATTCCATTTAATTCTCTGGATGGGATCATCACTTTATCCAAATTTTTGCAGAATTTTAAAACACATAATGTACAGAGAAAAATACAAACATCTTTGTAACCAAAACTCAGATTAGTCAATACTGATGTTTTGCCATGCTTGACTCATATTTTTGTCAAATAAATAAATAATTTTTAAAGGGAGAGAGAGAGAGAGAATGTGAGCACAAGCAGGCGGAGCAGCAGAGGGAGAGAAGCAGACTTCCCACTGAACAGGGAGCCAACATGGGGCTCCAGCCCAGGACCTGAGCCTAAGGCAGATGCTTAACCGACTGAGCCACCTAGGTGTCCTGCTTGTCTCATATTTTTAAAGGAAACAAAGCCCCTTTTGTATTTTTCCTGATTTCATTTCCCTCCTTTTCTCCTCTCCTCTTCTCTTTTCTTTTCTTTCCAGACATAACCACTATTTTGAATTTGGTGTGGAACTTCCCATCCATGTTTTAATATTTTTATTCCATATGGATGTATCTGTTTGCAATACATACAAGTGCTTCTCACACTTTCTGTTGCTTACAAATCAAATGGATATACTGTTAAAACACAGATTGCTGGACCCACACATAGAGGGTCTGATTCATGGGTCTGGAGTGGGGCCTGAGACTCTGCATTTCTAACAAGCACCCAGATGCTACTGGTCTATATTGTTCTTTGTGTTTTCTAAATTTACCTAAATGGTAACCTATTCTGGGCTTTTTCCTCTAATTTATTATTTAGCCCAAGTTTTAGAGATATAGCTATGTTTCAAACTCTTCCATTACTTTCATCTGCTGTATGGATTTTTCCATTTTTGAAGAGAATATATTCCCAGTTTGCCATTAATGACAAATAGGTTCTTTCCAAACAAAGCTCAATGACCTGGTGCATAGGGCTCTGCAATGCTTGACACTCTATCTGTTGACTAAATAAATGTGGGGCATATCTTCCTGTACACATGAGCCCAAAGATTTCTCTAAGGTATACACCTAGATTTGCAGGTTGGTAGGGAAATGAATAGTTTCATCTTTACCCCAAAGCACTGGACCTAATTTGCACTCACAACCAATGTCCGAATGCTACCTTTTCTTCATGTCTTTGTCCTCAATTGATACCGTCAGACACTTACTTTTTTTTTGTCAATTAGTTTTTTGAAATGGCATCATTACCAGTGAGGCCGGAGCTTTCCATGACTGAATAGACCTATAACTGATTGAATTTCTCTAATAGCTATAAGTCTGTTCAGGTTTTCTCCTTCCTTTCAGTCTGTTTTGGACACTGATAGTTTTCTAGGCAATTGTCCATTCCACATAAGTGTCCAAACTCACTGGTCGTATTATCTTTACTTTCAAAAATGTTGATTATATCTGCAGTAATTTCTCATTTTTATACCTAACATTACTAACTTGTGTTCTTCTGCTTCTGGCTCAGTCTTGCTGGAGGTTCGCTGATTTTATTTTTTTCAAATAATAAGCTTCTTTTTGCTAATATTCTTTTCTACTTCAATACTTTTTGCTTTTATATTTCTCCTTATCTGAGATCTTTGGGTTCACTCTGTATTTCTAATTTTATACTCTCTTGAGTGTTTAATTAATGAGTTTGCATTAATTTTATAATGTATATACAGCTAGGGGCACCTGGGTGGTTCAGTCAGTTAAACGTCTGACTCTTGATTTCAGCTAAGGTCAAGATCTCAGAGTTGTGAGATTGAGCCTCACATAGAGCTCCACATTGGGCATGGAGCCTGCTTTAGATTCTCTCTCTCCCTCTGCCTCTTCTCCCCACCCCATTTGTACTCACTCTCTCTCTCTCTAAAAAAAAAAAAAAAAAAAAAAAAGAAAGGTTATATACACCTAGGCTGTAATGCTCACTCTAAATATCACTTTAGCTACCTTCTTTTTTTAAGGTGAAAACATTTAAGAGCCACTCTCTTTAGTATCTTTCAAGTATATAATACAGTACTGTTAACTATAGTCAATATTAGATCTCTGGAACTTACTCCTTTTGTAACTGGAAGTTTGTCCCCTTTAACTAACATTTTCCCATTTCTCCACCTTCTTAACTCCTGGAAACATCATTTTACTCTGTTACTATGAGCTTGGCTCTTTTTTTAGATTCTACATATAAGTGACATCATGAAGTATTTGTCTTTCTCTGGTTTACTGCACTTAGCATTATGCCCTCAAGGTCCAGCCATGTTGCCACAAATGCCAAGATTTCCTTCTTTTTTAATGGCAAGATAAAATTGTTCTGTGTGTGTAGGCACATGCGGATATAAAAATCACATTTTCTTTATCCATTCATCCATTGATGGGCACTGAAGTTATTTCCATGTCTTGGCTATTTGAGTAATGCTGCAATGAACAAGGGGGTACAGATATTGCTTTGGTATAGTAATTTCATTTCCTTCAGATACATACCCAGAAGTGGAGTTGTAAGATTGTATGGTATTTCTGTGTCAATTTTTTTTTTTAAGATTTTATTTATTTATTCATGAGACACACACAGAGAGAGAAAGGCAGAGACACAGGCAGAGGGAGAAACAGGCTCCATGCAGGAGACTGATGTGGGACTTGATCCTGGGACTCCTGGATCACGCCCTGGGCTGAAGGCGGCGCTAAACCGCTGAGACACTTGGGCTGCCCTCTGTTGTTAATTTTTAAAGGAACTTCCAGATTGTTTTTTATAGTGGCTGTACCAATTTACATGGCTCCAACAGAGCAGAAAGATCCTCTTTTCTCCACATCCTACCAGCATTTGTTCTTTCTTATCTTTTTGGAAAATAGCCCTGCTAACAGGTATGAGGTTTTATTTTATTGTGGTTTTGATCTGCATCTCCCGATGATTAGTGATATTGAACCTTTTTCATGTGCCTCTTGGGCATTTGTATGTTTTCTTTGGAAAAATGTCTACTCAGGTCCTCTGCCCACTTTAAATTCAGATTCTTTTGTTGTTATTGAGTTGTGTGAGTCCTTAAACATTTTTGAATATTAATCCCTGATACATGGTTTACAAGTATTTTTTCCCATTCCATAGGTTGCCTCTTCATTTTGTTGATTCTTTTGCTGTGTGCTTTAGCTACCTTCTACACATTGATAGATAGTACTTGCATTGTTGGTCAGTTTTAAATATTGCATAATTTCTGTTGAAATGTCTTCTTTGACTCGGGAATAGAATTGTTTGTCGGCTTCTATATGTCTTTCTTTTTTTAAATTTTTATTTATTTATGATAGTCACACAGAGAGAGAGAGAGAGAGGCAGAGACATACGCAGAGGGAGAAGCGGGCTCCATGCACCAGGAGCCCAACGTGGGACTCGATTCTGGGTCTCCAGGATCGTGCCCTGGGCCAAAGGCAGGCGCTAAACCGCTGCGCCACCCAGGGATCCCTCTATGTGTCTTTCTAAGCTATCTGATTATAAAGTTTTAATTTTAATTCTCAGTACTTCGTTAAAGTGGACACATAATGTGCGTGTGTAGAAGGTAACCATTCTGCACAGAGAAATTATTTTAAAAACCAGCCATTTGTAGATGTTTTAGAACCACCTACCACTGGAAACAAAGTCAAATAAAAAAATTAAAAACTTGGTCAATATCAGTAACTCAGAGTTTAAGATAATACAACCTCGACTGGGCTGAAGTTCACTTTGTAACATACTTGAAAGAAATGATAAAGAGCTGTTTAACGATGAGCACATTTATCCTACTGAATTCTATATTATAGTTTAGGCAGTCTAAAATAGTTCAAATGGAGGTTTTATCATGGCTGGAATATTTTATGTTTTTGAGCTAAACCAGATAATGTCAATTCCACATATATAAGGCCCTTAAAACAAAGTTCCTTGTCTGAGAATAAATAAATAAGAACAACAGGATGGTGCAAAGATTAAATGGAGTAATAATTTCCCTAGATGCTCCACATTGATTGGGAAATTTTTCAAGCAACATTTTAAAGAGTCAATTCATTTCCATTTCCAATAGTAATTGAGATGTGCTTTAAAAAGTCAATGAAAAAAAATAAAAAGTCAATGAAATTGAGGTAGTTGGACAGCAATTCTTGCCATGTTCAAAATAAAGAGAACACATCAGGTATCCGATGAGCATCCACCCATAAAAGACCATGTAGACAAGGAGACCATGAAGCACAGGTACTTTCCTTTGCAGCTACAAAGTTCTGCAGCAGCTCAGCCTACAGCTAAGGGAGAGTGGAATGCCTTGAAGCCCTAAACGTGCTCAGGTCTCAGTCCTAAGACTAATCTTCACTTGGCTCACTGGGAATCAAGTGCTCTTAACTCCGTCTCTTGGGTAACATGACTCCTGATGTCCTCTCAAATCTACTTTACTGTCTTTGCCTAAAGGGTTTGCACCTAGAACCTTCTCTGGAGGTCACACAAACTTTTCCCCAGTCCCAGGATGTGACTAACACAGAAATACAAAAGCGAGATACCGTTGGTTCAAAGAAATCAGTGGTGCAGCTTACCCTGTAGAGCTTGGGATCAGGCTGAAGGACTCACTGTAGCTGAGACCAACATACCCTTACTCCGCCACTGCTTGGGACCCTTCCTGCTTTCCCTACTCCTCTTCTCTGAAGATCCCTTCCTCAGTAAATCACACACAACCAAATTCCTGTTTTAGTCTGTTTCTAAAATAAATAAATAAATAAATACCCCAACCTAAGAAAAGGTCAAACAAGCAAAACTGAGTGGGGGCTTTTGAGATGACCCCTGGCGTCAAGGACAGCACAAGGCAGATCAAAGGCAGAAGACTGACCATCTACAGGCTACTATTTAGAACCATCCCATCCAGAATATCCAGTATAGATCCTCACTGGGGCAGAACCAGTGAGATGCTTGTGGGAGGACCCAATGGAATGTGGGAAGGATATTTTGCCATATTTTATACAATTTTGTTTGGAGGTGAGCACACATATATTGAATGTACATTTATCTGCCTTGTGGTAGTAAACAATCAGAAGACAAGTGTTCTATAGCAACAACAATAAAGCTCCATAGCAGTTATAATAGCAGAATTCTTAGCCAATACTCACAAGGATTTTGAGTACACATATGTATACACACATAAATGCTGTTGGTTTATGCTTCCCCACCAGTGCTACCTCCCCAGAGCGAGTATTCTCAGGCTTACCTTTCCCGTTCTGCTTTGTTCTTGATAGATTTATCTTGGCTGATGGCTTTGCTGTTTTCCATAGAAATCTTAGCCTGGTGTGCTCGCATTTCCTTGCTTTCCCTAAATATTAAAAGGAAACAAACGGGAGCAGGGGTAAATGGGGAGTTAGTGTTTACTGGGGACAGAATTTCAATGTAGGGGTAGATGAGAAAGTCCTGGAGATGGATGGTGCTGATGGCTGCACAACAGTATGAATGTGCTGACTGCCACATACTTTTAAACACAGTAAAAATGGCAAATTTTATGTTATAGTTAAATACGCATAATAAAAAAAAGTAAATAAATTCTACGTGTAACAACAAGACTAGGTTCACTTTTTTGTTTTTCATTTTTGAGCTCATCGAGTTAATCTGTATACTGTGAAAAGGTGAGAAAGAGCCCCAATCCATGATAAGTGGAAGTGGGTCACCTACTGGGGAAGTAATAATGATGAACTGGGATGAAGAGACATTATGTTTGTCCATAAAAATATAAAGATCTTCCAGCTTTGCCCTACATTTCTTGGAATCAGATGGCCTGGAAGAGAGACAGAGTATATCCTGACCCTCACAAGTGATCTTCATGTTCTCTGACACCTCATGGGAATGAAGGGGACAGGGTAGTTTCAGATAAGCATGGGAAGGAGGGAAAAAGGATGTTTACATAAGGCTCCCGATCCCCGCATGTGCTAGAATGTCTGTGCACATGAGAAAGAGTCATAGATCATTTATGTGTATATTAAAGGGATACATTTTATTTTATTTATTTTTTAAAGATTTTATTTATTTATTCATGAGAGACAGAGAGAGAGAGAGGCAGAGACATAGGCAGAGGGAGGAGCAGGCTCCATGCAAGGAGCCCGATGTAGGACCCGATCCCAGGACTTCAGGATCACACCCTAGGCCAAAGGCAGACGCTAAACCACTGAGCCACGCAGGCATCCCAAAAGTATACATTTTAGAACACTGAAATGAATGTTATTAACAAAGAACTTTTTCTGGAACCTATAGGGTTTCCTTGAAATCATTCCTGGAAATGAGTGACCAAGGAGTCAGGTGTTCTAAGTACTGTCTGCATTCTATCAAAAGTGATGGACAACACCAAGCCTACAGAGGCAGGAATATGCATAGAAACTCCTAGCCGAAGAAAATGGCTCTCAAATTGTTAAGTTCATGTCAGTAAACTGACCATTTCTGTATCCATTCATTCAATAAGTGCTTCTCAGTGACCAAATGTGGCTGACTAGTCTTAGGGGGTAAGATTTTTTTAAAAAGATTTTATTCATTTATTCATGAGAGACAGAGAGGCAGAGACACAGGCAGGGGGAGAAGCAGACTCCCCACAGGGAGCCCAATGCGGGACTCAATCTCAGGACCCGGGGATCATGACCTGAGCTGAAGGATCATAACATCCAACCACAGAGCCACCTAGGTGCCCCAAGGGCAAGATTTCTTTTTAACAAAGAGCAACACCCATGATGATGAGGAAGATACAACCACAGGGTGCTTGAGAAAAAGCCTAAATGCTGCTGTTACTTGGAAAAATGCCCCTGCAGAACATTCATTTTTTAAGGTAAATTAGTAATTAGGTTATGCTCTCTTCAAGTAACTTCCTAAGCCATGCAAGAATTAGTTTACCTTTTTCCCTTTTGAACAATGCCTACCGTTGAGGGCTATCTTTTTTCTTTATTCAATGACAAGAAAGATAAGAGAGGAGTGTCTTATCCTATGAAATTTCTCTAAGTAAGGCTACATGCCTACAATCAGGTCTGCTTACCACTCTTTGACTACTGCTGCAGTACCATTCTGTGTACTGAATCAAGAGCATCTCGCAGGGAAAAAAAGAAAAGACAACTCCTAATCTTATACAACTTGACAGAATGCTTTAAAATGGAAAGGGTATAGACCACAATCCTCCAGCAAACCTAAGCACAGAAAATTCATTCCGTTGCCTTGAATGAGAATCAGCAATGATGGCAAAGCAGTTCTCGTTCTTACTGCCGGATCTATCACTTCAAAACAAGGTTGGGAATTCATGGAACACACCCAGATAATTTATGCAGTTAACACTTGAAAACTTTTTTGTGGGCAGCCCAGGTGGCTCAGCGGTTTAGCGCCACGTTCAGTCCAGGTGGTGTTCCTGGAGACTTGGGATCGAGTCCCATGTCAGGCTTCCTGCGTGAAGCCTGCTTTTCCCTCTGCCTGTGTCTCTGCCTTTCTCTGTGTCTCTCATGAATAAATAAATAAAATCTTTAAAAAAAAAAAAAGAAAACTTTTTTGTTTGCTTTGTTTATATAATGCTTCTATTTTCTACTCTTTTGTATGTATCAATAGACCCTAACAGTGGCATAGAGTAGGCATGAAGGGAGAAGCTGGGGGCTGTAACAAAGCTGTGATAAAAGGAGGTAACTGACATTCATCAACTCTCTTCTGATGGAGGCAGGGTCAGGGTGGGGTGCAGCTCATCATTTGCAGTATTCTAAATGTAATATTCATTTTGCAGATGCTGGAGGAAACCCACATAAACTGATACTTTATTGCTGTTTCTTGATTAAGCCTACCTCCTAAAATTCCTAGAAGTCCTAATAATGTGAAGAAGGGTCTCACCATGTTTGGCCATTGATGATCAGATCCAATCTGATCTAAGAGCTTAACTGGCTAGTCTTTGTCTCCCTCTGTGTCTTCTCTTCCTAAAAGGCTCCAGAACATTTTCCGAAGCCCAGAGTTGGCCCTACTGCTGTGAAGCCTCTGTGACCACTCTGGAGGCAGCAAGCTCTTTTGGGCTGCACTGCTTTTTAGGATGCATCATATACTATGTGTAATTCAACTTAGTTTTTCATGTGAGTGTTAATACCTTGCCAATACTTGTAGGCACTTTGAGGCCACTGCTTATGGTTCATGTTGCTCGTCTCAGCTATATGACATGATATGTGTAACAGCTCAGTTTTAATACAAAATTAGGAGTTCCCTCTGGAGAAGGCACATTGCCTACCTGTCATGGGACAGTTTCAGCTGCTGGGTCTGCTGCTCATGGGCACTGATCAGTAGCTTTCTCAGGAGCTCACACTGCTGGCTAAGGTGCAGGTCCCGGATTTCTTGCTCCTCAGCACTGTGGGTGTTGATCATTTCTGACCACTCCTTTGTGTGCTGGGCCACTATCTCTTTGACCTGTGTGGGAAAAGGGACAGTGGCACTCAGAACTCTCAGAGATCAGGTATGAAGTGAAAACACAGTATCAGTCATGCATTTCAAATTCCACCCACCAATTTAGTTGGTGAATCAACAGATACTACAACCTGCAAAAAATATGTATTAATCCATGGGAATCAGGAAGTCATAAGTTATTAAAATAATTAATTGCTTTGGCTCTAAATACTCAGCTGTCACCTGTGACTTCACTGCCTAACTTGTTTGTGTTACCTTCTGCCCAGGCCCTGGACTCCTTTTCTGATTCTAACAGATTTTCCTCATCTCCTCATGCTTTTCCAGCTTCATATCCACAAGCCCACAGGTCTGAGGAGAGCTCTAGGTTCTCTTATCTCTGGATTGTGACTCAATGTGTCAACCCTAATGGATGTGGGGGTAGAAAGTCTTCCCATCCCCATATCCATTGCTCTTTGCAGTGTGGTTTTGTACCTTCCCTCATCAAGAGCTAGAAGTCCATTTCCCCACCTCCTTGAATCTGGCTTATCTTGTGACTTGCGTTAGCCCTGAGACAATAGCAAATGTGGTGCAAGAAGAATCTCCCTCTTTCACTCTCTGGAGCCCCATTGCTACCTTGTGACAGAGCCTATGCTAGCCTGTTGGAGGATGAGAAGTCATGTAGAAAAAAGCAAGCACAGCCAGCTGATGACTAGATATGAGTTATAACCATCTATCCCAGCTGAATGCAGACGCATGAGTGAGCCTATTCAGAATCAGTAGAGCTACCCAAGTGAGTATAGCCCAAATTCTGACCCCCTGAATTTTAAGTTAATAATTGGTAGGTGTCTTGAGTCACTAAATTTTAACATGGCTTACTCTGCAGCTAAAGCTAACTGGTATCATTGCCAAGGTTTCTACTTTCCTATTTGTGCAAAGCTTCTAGAAAATCATGGCATGTTCATAGACATTAATTCTAGAATGGACACAAAATACAGAACACTGAGGAGAACCTTAGTTTGAATAGCTTGGCTGGCCCATGCAGGCAGCAGGGCCACCGGGCTAGATGACAGAGTTGCATGTAGACATATGGAGGCTGGCTGGTTTGACGAAAAGCTAGGGTTGGGAATTTTAAGAGTATTCCCCCTCTTTTTATAACTATTACTGCTTGAAGAGTTATTTGTGTTCTTCACTGGAACTTAGTGCTCAGTTCTCCAAATGTCCAAAAACTAGTAAGTATCCCAAGTTCCAATTTTCTTGTGTTTTTGGGGAAATAGGAGTAATTGGGCTCATCTCCCTAGAATGTCATCTCTTGATTTTTTTTCCAATTCTAAACTTCCAACACAAAGTTAGAATGGAAGAAGTATCAAAGATTTACTCAGTCCACAAGTTGGGTGGTTTTTTGTCACGTTTCATGTTACCTCTCTAGAGAAGCATACTCTGTATTATTTGTTTGTTTATTTATTTATTTATTTAAGACTTTATCTATTTATTCGAGAGAGAGAGAGAGAGAGAGAGAGAGACAGGCAAAGGGAGAAGCAGGCTCCATGCAGGGAGCCTGACATTAGACTCTATCCCGGGTCTCCAGGATCAGGCCCGGGCTGAAGGCAGCACTAAACTGCTGAGCCACCTGGGCTGTCCACGTTTTGTATTTTAAATAGTATTTCCTCTTAGACAATGTGCTGTTTCACTTCATACCCCTAAGGCAGACAACATGGACAGACTGTATGCATATTTCTTCAGATGAAGGAAGAGATGCTCCAGGAAATGCCTCTTCTCAAAGCCAGTGAGTCTCGAACAAATGTGAATGCCGAGATCCCTTGACTTCCCAGACTAGACCCAAGTTATTATTATTTCTGATTTACATCAGGTAGGGCTTCTAAAAAATTAGAAAGTATCTTTTGCAAGTTCCTGCTGTAAAAATAGGCATCTTCTTACCTTAGATTTGTGATCTGATGTCAGTGTCTGAATTTTAATTTCTGTTTCTTTTTTCATTTCGAGACAATTACTTCCCCTGAAAATGGAAAATCATCAGTGTGTACCAGATGTTAGATATCTTCCCATTCCCATGGGCCCTTGCTCCAAAGCTTTCTAATGAAGACAATTTGTTCATCAAACATGGGTTGCCATGGCTCATTGGGCAACATCAGTATTTCTAGTAATAGATGTACACCTTAGAAAACATCCACATCATGATTACTCAATTCAACCACTATACAAAGAGACACTGTAGATCAAATAATGATTTCATTGTTAAGGGTCTGTTGTCAGAGTTTCCATTTTGGTTCCTGCTTTTCTTTAGGGTAATTTTTCATTTATTCAATAAAATAAATTGGTGATAATAACTAGAAAAGAGGTCCTCAGCCTTGAAGCAAATTTTTAAATTCTTTCTGGTTATAAAGCCAGATTTTTGTCTTTTACACATGCCAGCAAGGCAGAAAATAGCATTTCTTGGCATCATAGGGCAATTTTTGCTTCTTATTCTATTGTGAGTAGGAAATACATACAAGGCAATTTCCCAGCAACCATTACTGCTTATTTCTGTGATTATTTTTCCCTTTTGGATTATCTGTAGCATTGCTGAAACCAGAACAGGTCCTGAGCTTCTGTCTTCAGCATATATCCTCTGATGTATTATGGCCTAACTTAGAATGCTTCATTATATTTTTGAGAATGTCTCTGAAAGAAGCAGTATTCTAAAAATGCTAGGACCCTCATCAGATCTATTACTTCTCAAGGGCTGGCACCAAGTATGCGCTCCCTTTAGTCTGTTATTTGGTGAGCTTGTGGCATCACAAAAACATCCCCCTGGCTTAATGCTAGACAAAATATTTTCTGGTAAATGCAATGATAAGTTTTATTTAAGTCTTATCTGTTGGCATAAGCTAAAGATTCTTGCAATATTAAGAATCTCTGTAATATTAAAAATCAAGATATTATTTATTTTCTGGCTATGCAAAAGGATTTATGTAATTTCAAAATTTCCCAACTTTAAAAAAAAAAAATTTCCCAACTTTAGCTTGTCCTTCCTTTTCTCCTCATTCACCTTAAAGATACCTGAATGAAAAACACATGTGAGACATAGTTATGGTGTCACCAACCAATGGCTGTCGAACTGGAATAAATCTCTTTTCCATTTCATTCCCTGCCTTCAGTTGAATGAGTTGCTTATTTCCAAGAAAACTTTTTAATGATGAAAACACAGTCAAGACTAAGTTCTTCCTTGGCCTAAGCAGTCAACTGAACTGTGGGGAAAGACAAAATATAAAAAGGCAGACAGCTTCCAGAAGGAAATAAAGAGCCATTACCCCTTCTTCTTCATCGCCTTCTCTAGGATTTTCTCATGTGTCGACTTCTCTTTGTCATACTGTGCCACAATTTTGTCAACTTGTGTGCAGTGCAACTTCTGCATGGTGCTGTGTTCCTGAATAAGAAGAATCTGCAGTTACATGTTGAGTTCTTCCAGTGTGGCTAATAAACTTAACCTGTGTTGGGCTGGAATGGTTTTCACCAGCTTTCCCAGAATCTTGGATTTAGAAATCTAGGAGTAACTGCTACTGAGAAGTGGAAGTATTTCCAATCTCCCACCCAACACAGGAGTTTCTTGTATGAGGGACACCCTAAAAATGGAGTGTCTAGCCTCAGCCTAAAGAACACACCCACCCAAAAGGCATCTCTGCCCACTACTGGGCAACACCAATCATCCCAAAGTCCTCTCTTCTATACATACATGTTTTCCACAGAACTTTTACCCAACCATCTTTGTTCTGTTTGAGACACATAATTAGTCCACAGCCTCTTCCACACATTGGTTCTCAAATACTCAATATGTATTTTCTCTCTTCCACCTGCTAAGTGTAACTATTTACATGTGACATTGCTTCTAAACACACAGGGCATTTTTGGAAGGTGTTAAATACCACCATTAAACAGTGAGAATTACCAGTGGGGTTGTCGCTGTCAGCTGACTTCAAATCCACATCACGTGGTATTTTCACTGGCCTCCTCATCTAGGTGCATTCATGAGGATGACACAGTATCCAGGAGCTGTGGCCTTCAGCTTTACAGATGTTTAAAATATTTCCCCTTCTGCTTCAAATAATTAGGAAATTGGGGCTGCAACACTTTGAAAATAAGTATTTTTCTATAAACATTCTTTCCTTCTGATAATTTGATCACAGCCAGTAACTTCTCTGAAGTCAGATTTCTTTAGCTTCTTACCTGGCCAATGTGGGAATTGCCAGGGCAAATCCATACAATCAGGAATACACTTGCTGCTATATCCTAGTCTTAGTCTTGAGAAACTAGAGGAATGAGATGGTGTTGAAGATGGGAAGGGATGGATGTTTTTCAGACTGTATTTCCTTTTCCTTATTTTTTAAAGTGAGTAACTTAAAGTCTAGCCTACCTTAGGAAAACATTTTTTTTAAGGAAACCCAGTTTAGGAACATATTTAAAAGATTTCCTAAAATATAAATGAGGAAGGTATATTTAATTTTACCAAGATTTCCTTAATGTCCCAGGGCTGTTAGTTGATTAACATAGGGCTTGATCTATATAATTTGTTTATATATGTATTTTTCAGAAAAATGTTGGTGCACATGTATAGATTCTTGTTCAGTTGGATAAATGCCTTTGGGAGACATCGTGGAGAAGGATGGTGCTGGTGGGGAGATTCTCAGAACAGGAACTGACAATGGGGACAAGAGGGTGGTCAAAGGTGATGCTACCTTGCTGTGGACTTGGGGGTCAGGGAGTCATATGTAACAGTATCTTATTTAATTTGTGGCAGGAACACCTCATTAATCTAGCCACATTCCCAATATACATGCACTTTGTATTATAAACACATTTCAGCCAGAGCTTTTGCAATGTGGTATTGGGTTAAGGACATGGGCTCTTCAGTCTCAAATTCTGGGGCAACTCACCTAGCCTCCCAATCTGTTCATCTTTTTAACTGGGATAGCGACACCTAGTTCACCAGGTTGTTAGGACTAAAAGTTAACATGATATTAATCATATTTCAAATGCCTGCTACACCTTATTCAAAATACAGTAACATGTTCATATTATTCAATATCCAGGATAATATACAGAAAGTGACTTGGAATAAGGGAGAGCAAGTAGAATGATTAAATTAATAAACCTTTGCTCTACACTGAATCAATGCCTCAGGAGTCAACATGTTAATGTATCCTTATTTGAATGGATTTAATCACTCTTGTATGTTGTGGACATAAACAAGCCTACTAAAATGCTTTACTAATAGTCTTCCTTTTAAGATTTAAAGACATCGTGCTTACCCAGCACATGTGTTAATTTTCCTGGGCAAATAAATAAGGGGCTCTATGCAAGTGCAGATTCAAACATATTAGAATCTTTCCTGTGTAATCTCTCTACTTTCCTGTTTCTCTCTAGTTTTTAAGGAAGGGTGGAGAAGATTGTTCTTTAAATATCCTAGTGCAGCACAAGAAAAGGTGAGGCTTTGAGACTCGGAAGTACGTTGACAGACTATTTCTTATAGAAATATTGTGGTGAATCTTATTAACCCGATTAGAAATGAGGAATGAAGCTGTTTTTGCCAGAAAGGCATTCATGATGGATTCCAGTAGGTAAGACATGCTCTACAAAGGCAGGGCAAGTGTATTCACCACTACATGGCATAAAACTTGCACTCGATAAATATTTGTTATACACATGAAAAAACATCAAGGGAATAGCAGGAGGATTTGGATTCTGGTCTGAGCTCAGTCAATAATTAGCCAAATGGCCTTGTGAAGCTTATATAAATCTTTCCAGCCCTCACTTTCTTTCTTAGAAAACTGAACAAGATCCATTTTTTTTAAAGATTTTATTTATTTATTCATGAGAGACAGAGAGAGAGAGGCAGAGACACAGGCAGAAGGAGAAGCAGGCTCCATGCAGGGAGCCAGACGTGGGACTGGATCCTGGGTCTCCAGGATTACACCATGGGCTGAAGGCGGCGCTAAACTGCTGAGCCACCCAGGCTGCCCTCATGGGTTGGTTATGAGCTGTAAAGTTACCTAGTATATGCAGGAATCATATGGGAAATTAGAAGCACATTGAATCAAAATGATTACTGTTAATACAAATAATAAGAAAGCTGGTCTTAAAAAAAAATTCTCTGTTTCTCTACGTGCTTAAAACTATTCCTGTGTGGTAAGAAGTGGTCACTGAAGTATTTTGGGAAAATCTGGTTTCCAGACTCACTTTTCCCTTCACAAAGGCATGGGCTCCTACTTATTTGATGGTGGTGAAGCCTCAGCTTCCTGAAGTGTAAAACAGAGGAGCCAGAAAATGATCTTTCAGTCCATTTTAACTCAGAAAAAGATTATCATTGGTTTTATTCTTCGGCCCTTAATTCAACCGGGAGACATTATGGAAGAGGCACAAATTTTTGTTTTTTTAAATTCATTAAGGTCAAGAGTACCCAAATTGGATGTGTGGACTGAAAAGTCAATCTTAGTTGGGATATTTTTGGGGAAAATACATGTACAGCTTTTAGCAGAATTTATAGGTCTCTTATTGGAGGTAAGAGTAAATTAAGCTTCTTTTGGAGAAATTGCTGCTGCAATTCATTCTTGTGACTGATGGGACAGTGGGCGTGAATGACTGTACCACAGATATGGCTGAATAATTGGAGCAAGTCATGTTTGCTCAGCATGTAACTCTGAGGTCACCAGTAAGCTGCCTCTGTGGGTGGTTGCTGTGTTTCTTCCTAACAGAGTTGTGGGTCTGGCATTGAGGTCTTGATGAGTTTAACAGCAGCCTTGATGTTATCAGCTAAATTGCTTATATAGCAAAGAACAAATTTTCCATTAGTAGCTTTACTGAAATGCCAAATGTTAGTCAGTTTCTCAGGCATTGAATTTGACTCATCTGATGGTGATGCTGCAAACCGGTTGCCCCAGGGATGCATCTAGCCTATGAATTTAAGATTTCTCCCCCCTCTACATGGTGTTTTGAAAGAAGACTGAATTAGGGACTAATATTTAAAGATCTGGAAGTTCATGTAAGATTTTATGAGTCCTCTTTTGAGAATGAAGCTGGCCCATGGACTCTCAAGGCACCAATGGTGGGGAACTAAGTCTGATTTGCCTTTTGAATGGGAATGAATGCCCTTCTGTTTTCTGTATCTGTCCAACTTCCATCATTTACTTCTTGTTTGGTCCCCTATAGACATTTAAGTTGTAATTATTCTTCTAATATTTTATTGGGGATACTTACTTAACTTTGGGTTTTATTTGCTCTAAGGATTTGACCACATAAGACAACCTAAAAGTATGCCCATTTCTTACTGAAAGAATAAAGAATCCTAGTCTGGTCTTGGTGAGTCATGCATTAGGGAAAATTACTCTTGCTTAGTTCTGCTTTTGCTATGTCTCATCTAATGGACACTTGAAAACTATTCCCCTAGTTTCCATTCAAATTGAAGAAGTGGTTCTAGAAAAGGAGAGATGCATAGAAGTCTAATTGCCAGCTGTACTCACAGGGTCAAAAGCAACAGCCATTGACCATTGCCAAAAGCCAAAACCTAGGCATGTTAACTAGTATCCTAATCTCATTTTGGGCTCAAATGGTCATTACTCCTGACTTTTCTGCTTAGTATCCTAAAAGTAGCTCACACACCTATTTCTATGTCTCTCTTGCAGATGGCAGATCCTCATACACCACAACTTCTCCTCCATACTATAGCTAACCTTCAAGTTTGAAAATAAGATTTCTTTTGCACAACACGTTTGTGTCTTAAGCCACTGGGATTTAGCTCTTGGATTCTTTGCTTCCCTATAGGTCTCAGAAGTGGCACTATTTACCTGATATGTGAGAGTTGGGAGTGCCCTGTAGTCTTAATATGGACTAAATATGACTCTCTGCTCTTGGTTGCCAACTGCCAAGGTTGATGCCATGGATGCTGTTGTTGGGTGGGTACAGCCTGGGCCATGTTCCCTCCTCAGTAGGTTACTTTATAACCCAAGGCTTTAGGGTGGCAAATCTTAGCCCTATCTTAGGTGGCTTCAAAATTGTTAAAAAGCTGTTGTAGGTGTTGTTTCACAAAAAGGCTGGGGGTAATTTATTCTCATTATCGCGTGACAACAGGTCAAAATCTGTTTTTTAAAGATCTATATAGCTTGCAGGCAATTAGAGGGGCTTGCACTAAGGCAAGAGACATTAGAGAATACCAAATAATATTCCTAAAGCAACAATTCTTGAAATGTATGCAGGAAAGGAGTTCACTTAAATTTATTTCCCAGACCTCTTCTTTGAGATTATAACTAAGTCACAGATGTAAGAATATGCATTTTTTGCCAAGCCTCCAACTCCTGGTCCAAGGGTCATATTTTGAAAAAAACAGTCCCAAAGGAAGCCAAAATATTTGTGCCCTGATGGAATCATGATTTCTTTTAAAAACCTTTTACTAAGACCACCAAGAAAATATGAGAAAGAAACACTGATGTGGGAAAACTCAGAGGTAACACAGTAGAGTGTTAAGAATGTGAATTTCACTACTGGGTATTTACCCAAAGAAAACACTAATTCTAAAAGATATATGGTCCTCTGTAGTTACAATAGCCAAGATGTGGAAGCAACGTAAGTGTCCATTGATAGGTAAATGGATATAGACAAGGACACACACACACACACACACACACTTACATAAAATGGGATGTTATGCAGCCATAAAAAAGGATGAGATCATGCCATTTGCAACAACATGGATAGACCTGGAGAATATTATGCTAAGTGAAATAAGACAAATACCATATGATTTCACTCATATGCAGGACCTAAAAAACCCAAAACAAATGAATAAACAAAAAGCAGAATCAGAGCTATAAATATAGACTGACGGCTGTCAGAGGGGACAGGAGTTGGGCAAAATGGGTGAAGGGGAGTGGGAGATATAGGCTTCCAGTTATGGAATGAAAATGTCACAGGAATAAAAAGCGTAGCATAAGGAATATAGTCAATGGTATTTTAACAGCATCACATGGTGACAGATGCAGCTATACTTGTGAGCACAGCCCAGTGTGTAAACTTGTCAAATCCCTATGTTGCACATCTGGAACCAATTTAACATTGGTTAAACTATGTTAAAATTTAACATTGTGTATCAAATATACTAAAAAAAAATGCTTGAGTTCTGGAGTTAGAATTTTGATTCACATCCTGACTCCACCGTTTAAAACCTAGGTGATTTAGTCAAGCTGTATTCTTTTAAAGTATAAATTATCTCATCTGACAAATGGTCAATGGTTTGCAAAAATGGCCACAATTCTTTCTCTGCATCCACTCTCTCTATCCCCCTACTTCGTAATGTGACTTTGTGGCTCCTCTTGTCAGGAAGTAGAGTCCTCAGCCCTTAAATCTGGATCATCCTTATGAGTTGCTTTACCAGGAAAATGAGGCGGAAGTGATTATGTGCCATTCTGAGCTAAGACCTCAACAAACTTTGTATGCTTCTGCTTGGCCTCTTGAAACCCCTACCAAGTGAATAACTAGCCTGTTTGTAGATAAGAGGCCACATAGAGCAGTGAGAAATGGCTCAGCAGAGCTCTTTCTAAGTGAGCCAGTGCCACCAGGCCTCAACCTGGCCACGAAAGCAGGAGCCCAGCTGAACCACTGAGCCTAACTAACTTGGCCCAAACTGCCAACCCACAAAATCATGAGCTAATAAATGGCTGCTATTTTAAGTCACTACATTTGAGGGTAGTTTGTTATTCAGAAAAGTAGGGCTATCCAGAACTCCTGACACAATATAATTATAGTGCTCTTTTACATAATTGTTACAAGAATACCTAAGCACTTAAATAAACTTAAATATATATTAGCTAGTTTTACCATTTTACAAGTATTGACAGAAAAATCAATGTTAGGATAAACAAATTCAAATGGACATGAGGCAGGAAGTGTGTCCAATGTTAAGAAATACACATCCCTCCCCGCTCCTTCAATGGTTTTTCCTTTTTCAAAAGTTTTAAAGATAAGTGTGTGTGCAGAGTAGGCCTCAGTATATATTAGGCAAGTAAACATTCATCTAAATCCTTCATCTTAGGAGGTAGGTCAGATGAGACCATGGAAAATATTAGGGAGATATTATAGACTGAAAAGTTACAGAAAGTTTATAGATAGGAAGCTCTAATTATTGGAAATTATTTGTGAAACCTTGAACAATTAAAACAGATGAAATGCATTTTTAATACATGGTGTATGTGGTGAATTGTAAAAGGTGTGTTAGACCTAAGCAAATGAGGCTCGTTACCAGCATTAACTAGTTCTATCACTCTAGTATAGGGACTCATCTCTCTGAATTTCATTTCATACATTTCTAGAATGTGGACAGTGTTACTTAAGCTTCAGGGATATTGTGAAGAGTTGAGAATGTACATAAAATGTGTAACACAAGGGCACCTGGGTGGCTCAGTCGGTTAAGCATCCAGCTCTTGATTTCAGCTCAGGTCATGAGCTCAGGGTTGTGGAATCAAGCCCAAATCAGGCTCTGCTCTGGGCTTGGAGCCTGCTCAAGATTCTCTCTCCCTCTGTCACTCTTTCCCCCAAAATGTGCAACACAAAACCGTCACTCAATAAATATTAGCCTTATTGGTAGATTTACATAAAACCACTACAGAGCTACCCTATGACCCAGTAATTGCACTACTAGGTATTTACCCAAAGGATACAAACATAGCGATCCCAGGGGGCACCTGCACCCCAATGTCTATAGCAGCAATGCCCACAATAGCCAAACTATGGAAAGAGTCCAGATGTTCATTGAGAGATGAATGGATAAAGAAGACGTGGTATATATATACAATGGAGTATTAATCAGACATCAAAAATGAAACCTTACATGTGCAATGATGTGGATGGAACTAGAGGGTATTATGCTAAGTGAGATAAGTCAATCAGAGAAAGATAATTATCATATTATTTCACTCATATGTGGAATTTACTAAACAAAACAAGGGATCATAGGGGAAGGGAGGGAAAAATAAGACAAAAACAGAGGGAGACGAATCTAAGAGATTCTTAATTCTAGGAAACAAACTGAGGGATACTGGAGGGGAGATAGGTGGGGGGATGAGGTAACTGGGTGATGGGCATTAAGGAGGGCACTTCAAGTAATGAGCACTGGATGTTGTATGCAACTGATGGAATCACTGAACTCTACTTCTGAAACTAATAGTACACTATATACTAATTAACTGAATTTAGAAAAAAGAGAAACAGGAAAAAAAACACTATAGAATTCAGAATTCATAAATTATACTGTCAAAGTAATCTGAATAAAGTGGGTCCCCTGTGTATTTAATGTGGGATAAGTGATTCATTCGTAAGCTCATAATCACACGCTGGTAACGTGAACTTCTGCAGTGCATGAAGGTATGAAAAACAAGCAGTGAAATGCATTGCCCTGCTCAGAAATACTTCTGAAAAGTAACAGGCAAGCATGGCACATTTTACTGTGGCAATTTTCTCTGCTACTTGACCTAAGGAATTTTGAACACTTCCTCCAAAAAACACACCCTAAAGCTGTTATGAAAGCCCACACAAATTCAGATAGTTGGATTTAGGGAGATTTAAAATCTCCTTGTAGGTACTGGTGCTCCCATAACATGGGGCTCCAAGAAACTCGCTTGTGTTTTACAAATGAATGCAACATAGGTTCTCTCAGCCATCTGGGGTTTACTGGTTATTAAACAACATGAAGGTGTCCCTGCCAACAAGCATGATGAAATGAGAGTGACTGAATGAAGTGCAGTGATGTCTGAGGCAGAGGGGAAGATCTACCAAGGTCAGCTCTAAACTGTGTCACAGAAAAATAATTTTCCACCTATTAATGGTCTGTTTCTGTCCCTTCTCCAAATTTGTATGTGGAAGCCCTCATTCCCCCTGTAATGGAATTTGGAGGTGGGGCCTCTGTGAGGGGAGTAGGTCATGAGGGTAGAGCCCTCACAGATGGGATTAGTGCCCTTATTAGAAGAGACATGAGAGAAATGATAGCTCTCTCCACCACGTGAGGACATAGCAAGGAGGTCCTTTGAAATCCAGTAAGGGGCTGTCACCATGCACTGAATCTGCTGCACTTTGACTTTGGGACATACAGCCTCCTGACTCTGAGAAATAAGTGTTTGTTGTTTAAGCCACCTGGGCTATGCCAGTTTGCTACAGAGGCCCAAGTGGATGTCTACACTGCCTTTATCACTTTTCTGATCAGGCAGCTGGGTCTGTTTGCCAACCTGACTCAGCTTGGACTCAAAGGTTCAGACAAGGAAGACAATAGATGACTCTGCGACTCTGCTCTGTAGTATGTATGTAGGTCAAGTTCGAAAGAATTGAGGGGCACCTTTCTTGAGTAGCTGTGCAGGTAACCAGTGTACTGACATCATCCCAACTAGAGGATGTTATGAACATCCCATGTGCTAACACTGCATTTGATGCAATGGGGGGAACTTGTTTACTTACCAAAGCATCTGACATCCTTCACAGAATAATGCAGTAACAGTATGGGTGCTAGACACAGATGGGTTTGGGTTCAAATTCTGGCATGGTTGCTTTCCAAGGTAGAGACAGTAGTTCAACTGCTTAACCTCCCTAATTTTTAATTTCTTAATTTCACATGCAAAATGGAGACTTAAATAGAACTTGCCTTCTCGGGTGGAGTAGTAAATGAGACAAGAAATGTAGAGTGCTGAGCATAGCATCTGGAAAATACTGAGCATGCAAACATTCTAGCTGCTGATATTGTTATTTTCATAGTTGGTCAGAATATATGCTCCCTCTTTGCGCCTGAAGGAAGCATTTATAGAGGGTGGGGTCAAAAGCTGGAAGTTTCCAAGGAGCCCACAGGCCACAGAAATGCCTGCCTCAGTAACAGAGATCCAAGTTAGATGGAAGGAAGATCTGGGGATGATGTCTTGCCATGGGGGACCAAGTCCATCCCTGATAACCAAAGTCAAGTAAGTTAGTGTCTTTCGATATTCTAGGCTGCTACCAATGACCAACACAATTGAAAGCACTACTTTAAGCAGCTCTGTCTCCCAACAGTGTCACACTTCTAAAAATCTGTGTCAAGTGTCCCCTAAGGGCAACGAAAAAGAATTCCATCAAATGGACTTATTCATGAAATTTAGGAGCAAATAGTCTATGGAGTGACCTCTAGGATCAGCAAGTCCACTAAGCTAACAGTTCAATAATACAGGGAATATTACTAGGCTAAGATGAGGCCGAATTTCTCAAAGGAGCACAAACTGTTAAATCGAGGCCATGAGCTCTGCATGTGAATATCTGGAGTGACTCAGAGATACATCACTCAACTCTGGCTCTGCAGGACATGTCTTAGATTGAGGTCTGAGTCAGAGTACAAAGACGTGGAATGCAAGACTAATTTAAAGGAACTCAGAAGTCCTTTGAGAAATTAAGTTTCTCTTGCTTTCCATTGCCCTTAACGGATGAACACACCCATTACCCTTCCGGCCCCAGTGGTTGTTGTGATCCATCTTGGGAAGGAAAGAGGTATTATGTTCTTCTCCTTTCTCCATGGGGAGTGATGGGTAACAGGATGATGTCTGAGTGTGGTGAAGTCTTCAACCCACATGAGAACTCCCAAGGCCAGCTGCTGCTGTTCTCTTGAATTCACAACCAGCTCTTAGAATTTCTCACAATCATTGTCAAAAAAAACCCTCTTCTTATGGGCGATAGGGAAAAACAACTCTATTTCAGAAGTAGGCCACTGAGCAAAGTTTACATAACGAGGAAAGTGAGAAGAGCACTCTCTCCAGGAGCTGTGGGTGAGAAGTTCAGAGCTGGCTAGTACCTCCCTCCATGCACAGGATCCCAGGGGATCTAGATGTCTCTAGGCTAACTGAGGCTATGAGTTGGTCTTAAGGAGTCTGGCTATGGCCCACTATTTTAGATAAAGTCCAATTATTAAGTAATTTTAAATAGATGAAGCTTTTTACCCATTTGAAGCTTTTGGAATAACTGTTGGAAATGCAGATTACAAATCAGTGACAGCCCATCCCAAATGGATTCTGGTTTTAAATTTCATTTCCAATCAGTTAAAATGAAGGTACTATTGTCCAGTTGGCCGCTGTCAGTTTCTTTTTTTTTAATTTTTTTTTAAATTTATTTATTTATGATAGTCACACAGAGAGAGAGAGAGAGGCAGAGACATAGGCAGAGGGAGAAGCAGGCTCCATGCACCGGAAGCCCGACGTGGGATTCGATCCCAGGTCTCCAGGATCGCGCCCTGGGCCAAAGGCAGGCGCTAAACCGCTGCACCACCCAGGGATTCCCCCGCTGTCAGTTTCTAAGCCATGTTTTTGCCTATGAAGAATACACTGGTCCGTTATACAGAATAATAGCTTGAGGTTTTCATCAGAGAGCTAAAAGTAGAAAACAAATAAGCAAAAAAAAAAATGACACACACACATATGTACACACATTCAATCAACTGTACCTTCGCATGTTTCTTCTTTAAAGAATTTAGCTCCTTCTGTTGCTTCTTTAAGTGCTTCAGGTAAGCCTGTGTAAGAAACAAAGAGGGTCCCAAATCAATTTTTTGTAGCCACAATGAATACATCTGGTGAGAAACAAAAATATGGTAGTTTCACCAATATGTGTAATACAAGAGTGCTTGCAAAATGATTGAGCAATTTTACCTTCATCTGCTTTAAATCTTCTATCCTCACTTGAGGGATAAGTTCGATACCTTAAAAAAAATTAAATCACTGTGTGTATTAAAAATTAGAGACAATAACTGATAATACAAAATTCACCATTTTGAAATCTCATCTAAAGACTTTGAAGCACTTTATATGTAATGCTATGGATATAAGCATCCTAATTTCTTACTACAAAGCAATTAACCAGACACTTAATTGGTGTGCTTATTGTCTTCGGTTCCTTATGAGCAGAGCCTGAGGTGGGGTTCTGTGTGCACAACACTCACTGAGGGAAGGCTCTCAGGAGAAACCCCCAAGGGAGTGAGAGAGGCAGAACAGAGCAGAGGAAGAAGGCAGGGTGCATTTCTAGCTGAAATCCAACCTGAGCCTGATCCTGCAGGAGCTCTTTAGCATAAATGGCCATCCAAAGTTGCTCTACCTTGAGGTAAGGAGACTGGGCTTTTGTAACCTCATACCAGTCACCCAAGGGCTTCATAGGTTGTACAAAACCTTCTAGGCATTTCCAGGGCAATGGAACTGTCCACAGTCTGAGGACAATCCTCCGAGAAAGTTCCAGCTATTGTTTGCAATCAGCCAAATACACACAGCAGCTGGGGCAGGAGGTGTCAACCCAAAAAGGAGATCTGACCAGGCACCACAGCATCTATTAACAGTACTTTCATCTTTGTGTTTCAGGGTATATCATATCAGTCAACTACCTCCCTCCTCATCGTCATCAAGGAACCAAAAACAAAGAAAACAACCCACATTATCTTCCCTCAGTTTCCTTTACCAAATTTAATTTTTAAGCAATATGCTATTGGGCACAGCCTTCAACATACAGGAAATCCTGAAATCAAACCACTGTATAACAGGATACTGTCATGGGGACCCAGAGTAACATACTAAATTATCCTGCTACTGGACTGATGCTAGGCCAGGTGTCATCATGGCAACCAGAGTTGTAGAAGAATCCCCAAACACTTTGTTTGACTACAGATTTTCATCTTAGACAAAAAAATAAATAAATAAATAAAAAGAATTAAAAAGAAATGAAGGCGTGGTCTGTACTATAATAGATTTCCATTAGAATCCTCAAAGCTAGGTATGAGATAGTCAAGAAAGATAGCCATTGAGTCCCAGGCTTTTGTTTTTCAGTTTTGTTCATTTTAAGAAGAGATGCACAGCCAGTGTGAGGGTGGGAAGGTGGGAAAAGGAGTCGTGACTAAGAGAAAACATAAACACTATGTGATCTATAACATTCATGATAGGGCGCCCAGGGAACATAGGCTTGATCTCTCAAGTCTGATGTCACAAGCCAACTCCCTGCTTCACTGTAGCCAGTGAGAGGCACTGTAGGGTAGAGATATGAATCCTTGTCTGTAAAATGAACAGAGAACTGGGATGCATGCAAGGTCCTCCAGAGAGCTAGCAAATGTTAAGAGTTAACCCAGTCCCAGAAGACTTCTTTTTTGGTCTTGGTTAAAGTACATCTTGACCAACAAGAACCCACGAAAACATCAACTTTTGTTTTGTATTTTTTGAGAAAGATAGAATAATTGGTAAAAAAAAAAATTTAGTTCTTAGAAATGATTTAACTAGGAAACACCCACACTCTGCAGAAGAGGAATTGGTACATGCTCAGTTCCCTCTGTTGAGCCTACAGAAGTGTGTCTGATAGAACTTTCAGCAACAGTGGCAACGGTCTATAATGGGAGGGGTCCAATGGATAGTTACTAGCTATGTGTGGCTCTTGGCACCTGAAAGGTAGCCAGTGCACCTGCAGAGTTCAAGTGCTCATTTTAAAGTTGAAATTTACAAAGCCACATGTGGAAATAGGCTTAATTAAGTACTGCATATTGGGCTCCAAAGACTTTGGCTAAATGAGGTTTCACTATGTAAAGTTTCTGTTCTTATCAACAAGAGCTCAAAAATAACTTGTTTTCTCTGAAGTCATAATTTGGAGACTAAGTTGGAGATTGAAAAAAAGTAAAGAAAACTAAAGATCTGAGAGAAAGAGAGGAAGAGAGTAAGAGCGAGCACGAGTGGGGTGAGGGGCAGAGGGAGAAGCAAACTCATCGCTGAGCTGGGAGCCTGATGCAGGGCTTGATACCAGGACTCCAGGATCATGACCTCAGCTGAAGGCAGACGTGTAACCAACAGCCACTCAGGTACCCCAAGTTTAGTTTTCTTAATTCCTTATTCCTCAGTTTAAAAAGATAATCAAGCAGCATTGGTGCAGTTATTGCTGTTGGGCTGCATGTCTAAGAGAAACCATTTAGAACTTTCTTACCTCCACGGATATGGGCAGCATTTGCTATACCCATTCACCTAGCTTTCTCTACATCAGCCCACTCTGACCTCCACCTGCCAGCACCTGCATTTCCTTCCCTGAGGAAATTACCTAAGGCCTTTCCCTCTAAAACATGCTTTACCACCCTTCTGTCAATCTAGAATCACAGGGGAATTTATCCCTCCTACAGGAGCTCTCCAAAAGGCTTAGTTGAAGTAGATGTTCTCCTGCCTCTGAGTTGTGTGTCCAACACCAGCCCTCAGGATGTTCCCAGGAGCACTGAGCTCCAGGTGCCTGGATGGAACTTGGAAACACTCTGATCACTGGCCACCTTCTCTTCCTTGTGCTCCTTCCCCAAGCCCCTACCTGTATCCATTGTACTCCCCAAATAAACTACTTTTATTTGAAACCTTGTCTCAGGGTCGGCTTTGGGATGACCCAAATTAAGACAGTTCTCTAGAAGGAAGCTTGCCTTCTCAAATGACACGTCTTCCCACAAAGGCCACCGGAGTAGTTTATTTTCTGACTCCCTTGACCTCCGACTCCCCAGTTCATAGATAGGAGTGGGAAGAACACCTACAAACTTCCCTCTTGCACTTCCCTGCCATGCTCCTTAAAGCTACGATGCAAAAGAACAGGCCCCTCACTTAGACCAGGTTCTCTTGAGCCTGGTTACCTCCACATGTGTCCCTCTAAATTGTACATTCATCTTCTCATGGACGACAGCATCCGGTCATGGTTTTCCCATGTAGGCATTCCCAAGCATCCAACAGGGTGATTCAATATCCATGGGAAGAATCCATTTTATTACTTCCTATTCAAGTCAGACCTATGTTTCAAGGCTCAGCTCAATAGGGATCTCATCTATAAGGCTTCTGTGGGACACTTGCTGGAAGGCATGCCCTCCCCCTTCCTGTTCTTAGGGTCAGCTCTCATTGACCACTGCCTGGCCTGGCTATTGTGCAAAGCCTGTCCTACATTATCCTTCTAGCCACATGAGATCCTTGAAGGGGTGAAGGCAGTTCTCATAGAACCTGGTACTGTCACTTAGAGTAGGCTTCCAATTTTCCTAAATAAAAGGCCAAAGGAAATAGCATGTAGACTCTCTTTCTCAGGGTGTCTCTTGATACTGGACTTGGCTTCCTCCAATGCAATATTTGGAACCAAAGGTGAAGCCTTTCTCAATCCAAACATGTTCCTTTCTAGAACTAGGATAACTTTTGTCTTCTGTAAGCTGGTCACACTGAAGTTTTTCAGGCCACTTAACTCATGGTAATTACTAATGTCTTTATGTACTAGCGGGCATGATGGTTTAAACAAAACAAGAACTTTACACAAAAACTCTCCCATTTTCTACTATCTTTGTTTGAATGGCTAATGTGACTAATGACCAGTGCTGGAATGGAATACCCAAAGCCTTGTATCATGAGCTTGCTCATGTCTCCAGGGAGGAAGAGACAAACAGCTGCAGACAAAGTACAATTTGGGCTACTTCTGTGCAGTCTCATTTTCTAATTTGTTTCACAAAGCTGCATGCACACTTAGTATCCTACTAAATTACTATGCTGCCTTGGTTTAGAAAAGCCTGTCATTTCTTACCTTAAACTGTAGCACTGTGTGTATGTACTTAAGTGTACAAACAACTTGATTCACTAACATCAAGGGCACTGAATTCACATATAAATGGGAAATATACATACTGAGTAGAAAACCATTAGAAAAAAAGAGAAATTCTTATCAAAGTAAGAAGAGTGAATTTGGTAAATGATTCATAATCGAGGAGGATATTCAAAATGTTTAATTGCCCGTGTGGGATGGGCACCATTCAATCAGGATGAATGCCTGGCCAGTAAGCATGGAAGTCAACTTTAAATAAGCAATATAGTTCTGCCCCTGTACACCAGCTGAATATTAGCATGGAACACATAATTCTTCGTGGTGACACCTCATAGGATACCTTGTTTCATCCTTAGGTAACCATAAAGAATTGGCCTTCAAATATCCATCTGATAAATTTACAAACAATCATGGATGCTAAATGTCTGCTCATGCAGACAATTTGTCAAGAAGGGAATCTAGAAATATATGAACAATGATGATACTGTTGGTTCATGAGCCCACTACCTGTCCAGATTAGTGTGTATAGTGGTATCCAGAAGACTGTGGGGATATCCAGAAGACTGGATGGTATCCAGAAGACTTGGCAGAAGTTACTGTGTGGAAGTTCTTTTCATTAAGGAGACTGAATTTAAACATTTTCTAAAACCATGGATATTGTACCCAGTGCCCCAAGGGAACCTAGCAGGGGATCTAGCAGATGACAAAAATGTTGACTCCCTGTTAAACACTCAGAGAAATTCAGCAATTTGTCCAATCTATAAGAAAACATGTTGTTATTGAGTCTTGCAGGGCAGTGAAAATTGACTGAATTAGCAATTTTAAATAACTTTATAAAAGACTCTTCAAAAACAGTCTAAAATTGCAGAACAGATAAGGAGCCCAATCAGCTCCCCTTTACCTTTCTTGGCTTCCACACCAGACCCCATGGCTGCTGTGGTGGTTGGTCTGAGCTCGGAGCTGCTCTGTGGGGTCACATTTGCTTTGGCAGTGTTGGCTTTTCCTTTCTTGTCATTCTTAGAAGTATCGCTGGGCACATCTGCTATGTCACTCTGGAGCAGAAATGTTTATATTAACCTAAATGAAAGCCACCTCACATTCAACTGTCTTGCACTTTCTCTATTTTACTGAATCCAGTTTGAACCACTCATTATCTCCCCTACAAGTCTCTTAATGGATCATTGCCTGGCAGGAGAAAAGATTACATGGTTTTCTCAGGCTGAGGCAAAAGATGAAGCCAAGGAAAAAAGATGCAACTCTTTTACATGAAGGATATGGTACAGGGAGCTTTAAAAACAAAGAACAAACAAGTATGCACGAAAATGGGAGAAGGCTGGATGCAAGATTGGTAAACAACAAAGAAACATAAATCTCAATTTCACTAATTCACTGAATTGGGTTAGCTAGTATTTTAGTGTATCACAAAAGCATCTTGTATCTTAAACATTCCTAAAAGCACTATGATTTCCATTTCATTTATTAAACATGCTATACTTTTAAGACACTTGAAACTATTTTGTTAAATTGATAAATTCAATTTCAAAAAACTCTTCAAGTTTGCTATATCCATTGTTACTTTGTCTTGCTCTTGTAATCACTGACCACTGAGCTTCCCCACGTGGCTCTCTTTAGTCAACCATTGCTACTTACAGTTTCAATGCCCATAGCTCTCATTTGGTCTGCTCTCTTTTCTGTAATGGAAAGAAATTTCTTTGGATCTGATAAAGCATCCACAATATCTGGGAAAAAAAAAAAAAGTCAGGTGGCTTTGATTCTCTGTTTTACCGTTAACAGCCAAGAAAATTCAGCTAATAAACAATTCATAATCCTGGATCCCCGTTATGTCTTCTGTTAAGTACTTGCTCCTAGGACATATGACAAAGTTAGGAAAGCACAGCCTTTTACAGAAAACAAAAAATAAGTAGGGCAAGGATCAAAGGCCAGATGACTTTCTATTTTCTCTTTGGTTTTTGCCCAAATAAAGATGACAAGGTAGCAGAATAAGGCAAGTGAATTGTCTTGGGTTCTTGACTATTTACTTGTGTGACTTTGAGCAGGCTGATTCATGTTCCCAGTTGAGTTTCTTCATCTGAAAGTTAGGGTACTACCCACTCTGAAGGGGTGCGATGAGTACTCAATGAGATGATAAATGTAAACAGTACTTGTAACAGTAGACACAGCTGGTATCTAAGTCTTAGTTTTAGCTAAGAAGGCTAATACATATTTAAAGCCAATTTTGGTTCCATGATAGTAGAAATGTAATATTTCTCCAACATACTCTCAGCTACCCCTTGTAGTTAAAAAGGTAAGAGTTCATGTTTATATAATGTAATTTGAAGAGCCCAATGGGTACTTTCCAGCAGAATCTCTCATAATTTTGCATTATTTACCAATACTATAGAAGTAATATTTATTCTCATCACCTTAAAACAGTAGTTAATTTACAATTTTCAAAAACTCTATGTATATTGGGGATCCCTGGGTGGCTCAGCGGTTTGGCGCCTGCCTTTGGCCCAGGGTGTGATCCTGGAGTCCCGGGATCAAGTCCCGCGTCGGGCTCCCGGCATGGAGCCTGCTTCTCCCTCCTCCTGTGTCTCTGCCTCTCTCTATGTCTATCATAAATAAATAAATAAATCTTTTAAAAAAACTCTATGTATATTAATTTCCTCCAGTAAAATCACCATCCTAATTACAGTCTTAAGATGATTTTCTCAGTTGACGGTTTTTCCTTTTATAATAGAAAATAATACAAGCATATAATACACATTCAAACATATAAAATGTAAAAATCTCCTCTCCTGACAATCCTATACGTAGTATATACTGTTATCCATTTCTTGTAGCCTTATTTAAAAATAAAACAAAACAATAATTCCAAATGGGTTCACAGTTTTCTGCATCTATTTTTTATTTTACACTTTACATATCTTGGAGACACTTCTTTATCAGTAATGTAGATCTACTACATTACTTTTAAGGGCTGCTTAAATATTCCATTTTCAGAATGGTTATAATTTCTTTAACAGTCTTCCCTATTAGAGACTGTTAGATTACTTCTAGTACTTTGTTATTATAAAGAGTACTGTAGTGAAGATCCTGGAATGTTTAAATCTCAGAGCAGGCATCTTCAGTGTCCATAGCTTGATGCCTAGAGGTTAGAATGGTGTGTAAGGGTATTTGTCCTATCAGTAGTAGTATTGCCAAGTTGCCCTCCAAAGAAGTTTCATCAATTTATTTTCTCCTCCAGGGGTGTTATGAGAAGGTCTGGACCTAGTTATTACTTATGTCCCTAAGAACTCCTTGTCTCCTAATGGGGAATGTGACCAAATTAGCTCTTAAATCTTGCTTAGGAAAAATGACAGATAATCATTTTTTGGAAGTCAAATTCTAAGAATATATTTACCTACTTTAAGTCTAAATTATGAACATTTTCAGGCATATGCAAAAGTAGAGAGAAAAGTAAAATAACCCTCCATATACAGATGAAGCCCTAACAGTTATTAATAGTCTGCTACATTTCCTTTATCTGCCATCCTCCCCTTTTTCCTTTCTTTCTTCTCTCTGCTGACACATTTTGAGGCAAATTCCAGACATTATAACATTTCATTCCTAGTTACTTCTCTATGCATCTCTAAAGAAGGACATTTTCTTTCATAACCAACCATACCAGCATCGTATCCAATAGAGTTGGCAGTAATTCCTTAGTATGAATATAATGAATGGCCCATCTTAATATTAGTATTTCCCCTATTTACAATTAATTTGTTTGAATCAAGATATAAAGCCCATACTTGGGTCTCTGATAATGATGTCTCCTAAATTCACTTTAATCTAGAGTAGTCTCTGCTACTATTTATTTTTCATAATGCATAGATTTGTGGAGAAGACAGATCAGGTATCCTATAAAATGTCCCAATCCTGAATATCAATGCTTCCTTGTTGTGTCATTTAGGCTTGAATTTTCTCTTTTTGTAAGAATACTCCAGGGGAGATCCTGTGACACGGATCTCCGTGTCATGTGGGTCACGTGGAAGCAGAAAAAGCCTGGTTGCCCCACTTGTCCTGGTGCTAAACTCACTGTGTTGGCTCAGAACTTTCACTCAATCTGTGTCTGACTCCTAGAGGCCTCCTCCTTACACCTGTACACACTGTGCCCACTGAACCCCTTGCCCTTCTCTGGAGAAGACCTACCTGGTGTAAGCTTCCCTGCACTCTCCCATGTTGGATATGCTTTGCCTTGGCTTCCCACTGCATAGCTCAGTCGATGAGCCACAGTGCTGGCTTGTTAGGTAACAAGTACTTGCTTATCTTTAATGATATATAATCAGTTTGAGGGTCTGGAATGTATGGCATTTTTGGGTGGTTACTGGTAGTCCTTTTAGTAGGAATAACAGATAACACTTTAATCACTTCCAGCCGATTATAAAACCAATTAAGCAAGATCTTAAAGTGTGAAATTACCTGTTAATCCTTCTATTTTTTTAATAATAAATTTATTTTTTATTGGTGTTCAATTTGCTAACATACAGAATAACATCCAGTGCTCATCCCGTCAAGTGCCCCCCTCAGTGCCCGCCACACAGTCACCCCCACCTCCCGCCCTCCTCCTCTTCCACCACCCCTAGTTCGTTTCCCAGAGTTAGGAGTCTTCCATGTTCTGTCTCCCTTTCTGATATTTCCTACCCATCTCTTCTCCCTTCCCCTCTATTCCCTTTCACTATTATTTATATTCCCCAAATGAATGAGACCATATAATATTTGTCCTTCTCCGACTGACTTACTTCACTCAGCATAATACCCTCCAGTTCCATCCACGTCGAAGCAAATGGTGGGTATTTTTCATTCCTAATCTGTTAATCCTTCTAAACTAACAAAGCTACTTTCATTTCTGTATACTCTTGTGTCATTTTTTCCACCCAAATACATATTTTATATGGTTTACTTAAAATTATAGTCTTTTTTTTCATTTTCATTTGGTTATCCCCATATAGTTTTAAAATCTACTTTTATTGAATGATAACATTCCATTGAGTTCATGTACCAAACTATTCTCTACTGCTAGATATTTAAATGAACTTTCAATTTTTTTTTATAAAAGATGACTTTGCAAGAAATATATTAATGCAAAAAAAGATATATCATTTCCTTTATCAGAAAATTTGTGGTTCAGATACGTAAGATAGCAACTTATATACTTGAGCATTACTAACAAAATTTGTTCTTGATAAGCTTTAAAATAGTTATCTAAGAATAATTAATGGAAGGGATGAGTATTAAGAAAATATAGCAGAATTATGACAGTAGACTAAGTTGAGTAATGCCTTTCAAAATTCATGACCACCCAGGACCTCAGAACATGACCTGATTTATGAGTAGGGTCTTTGCGTATTCAATTAGTTAAGGATTGAGATCGCACTGGACTTGGTTGGGTAGGCTCTAAATCCAATGATTGGTGCCCTTGTAAGATGAGGAGAGGACACCCAGAGACTAAGAGGAAAAAAGCTAGGGGATGACAAAGACAGAGAATGGAATAATGCAGCTACAAGTCAAGTAATGCTAAGGACTGCCAGGAGCCACCAGGAGCTAGAAAAGGCAAAGAAGGATTTCTCCAAGAGCTGCCAAATCTATGATTTTAAGCTTCTAGTCTCCAGAACTGTCAGAAAATAATTTTCTGTTGTTTTAAGTCTTCCAGTTTGCGGTAATTTTTTTTTTTCCAGTTTGTGGTAAATTTGATTACCAATGGTAAATGAGAAAAAAATTTGTTTTTTGTTTGTTTGTTTCTTTAAGGAGACAGAAGTTTATTGAATACACTGCAAGGGAGTAGCAGGCAAAACAGCAAAGGAGAGACTGTGCCATGAGGTGGTAGTGAGGGGCCACAGTTATAGGGCAGAGTGAGGAGGTATGGGAATGTATGGAATATCCCCCCTTTTTTGGTAACTGTCCCTGGTTGTGAGTAGCCCATTGGTTAGTTAGGGCCAATAGCTATTTTGAGGTAGGTTACTTAATAATGAGCCTGTTTGTATCAGGTGTGGGCCCTTTTTGCCTTGCTCAAGGCTCCACTGCTCAAGTATGTTACCTAAAAGTGGCCTCTACATTATTCCTGACAGATTGACAGTGACAAATCTTTGGTATTTGGGTGGAGTTCTCCTCTTTAGTAGCTTCTTCCTACTGTCTGAGGGGCAGAGAGATGTCCCTACCCATGGATCAACATTGGTGGTCAGTTGGGAATTTACATGTAGGAATTGCAAAAGGCAGAGGCAGCCAAATCCAAGGTAGATCATATATACAAATTTCCCTGAATAGAAAGGATCATCTGTCTGCTTGAAATTACGGCAGCGAAGGAATCTTTTCTTGGGCATATCTTTCAAATAAAGTAGGCTTTCTCATTGTTAACAAGAAGCATCCATCAGCCCCTGGAGACCTCTCAAGGACCCATCATGGTTTGATCAAAGAATACACTGAATCTCAGAGTATTCTTCCTATTTCTTGTAGCAATATCTTGGTTCCACCCTTGAGGGTTGATTCTGCACAATTCTGACCGAGAATATAGGTGCTCACTATGACCTTTCAGGGGGATCCTCCTGTGTATTGGAGGAATGCTCTGGCTAGTTATAGTCCATGTAGTTCTGTATTCCACAGGACAACCCCCTGTGGGGAATAAAGTTTATATGCTGATCAATATTGACTCATGTGCTAGGCGTGTCTAGAACAGACCACACTGACCTCCTAACAGGGTAGTGACCTGTGCACACAAGCCTCTGATTCTACAGAACCCCCAGGATGAGCTGAAACTTCTTGGATGCCTGGAGGCCATGGCACAGACTCTGGAAACTTTCTTTTTAAAAAAGGAACCAATCTGCCTTTTCCCATTTTCTTCTTTCTTCTGGACTTAACAGAAGTTTTACTTATTTGTACTTAAAAAAAAATCTATTTCTAGGTTTAGCACCATTTCCAAAAGTTTGGACGCTCCTGGTGAACACTTTCCATGTATATTCGTTTTTTTCTCCTCCTTCGCTCCTACCATTCCTTCCTTCCCCGTTTTCATACAGAGTTGAAACCATCACTTTAAGAATCCCCCAAAACTGAAAAGATCATAGCAATTCCTCAGTACAGACTTCCAGATACTTGCTGGCTTTTCAGGGATCTCTGTCTTTTGTTTGCTTCTTTAACTGTTGCTTTTCAAGACATTTCATTTGGGTGCCTTGGTAGTGAGCACCAACCGTGGCACCTAGATGGCTTGGATCCGTGTGCTCACTCTTGGCTCTGGTTCTCTCCTGTTCTCCACTCCAACCTTTCTATTTTATCAAGAGGTAAAGCCAGCAGAAAAATATATGTTCCCCTAATGGCTACAAAGTGATGCTAATAAAGATCAACAAATCCCCTAATTATGATTTTAGATGAGGTCTTTTGGCTTCCACCAAATGATTAAGCATTTCCCAAACTGCTTTTCTAGAATGTGAAAAGATACACTAGGTGTGGTGGGGTAAAGATCCTGTGGTAAAACTGGGAAATGCTTATGTGTTCCCCTCATCTCTGGATCTGCAGTACATCCCAGGGAATGCAATCAGGAGCCTGTTTCAATTCTCCAAGCCAGGCAACTCTTGAAGCTATTTCACTATAACCCATCCTGCCCCCCTTCTCTGGAGCTTTTCTCCTTGGTGTTCTTACCAGCATTTTCTGTAGTTCAAAGGAAGCCATCAAAATAGATACCACTGCAAATGCAAATCAACTTTTCAACAAATATTTGATAGAATAAAGAGTCTTAGCATCCACAAAGGAGAGGACAAAATGGACCGACTTAAAAACGTGGCAGGACATCCTGAGATCACAGCCCAGGAATGGCATCTTAATTAATGATGCTCCTCCTGGAGGATTACATGATGCAAGGATCAGCCTACTCTCTTTCCAGAAGGTTTGGAAAACAACCCTGCGAAGATGTTGGGCAGGGAGAACGAGAAACACCCACCTCCAGCCCCCATGATGTATCTTTAATTACAAGGCAGGCGGAAAGGGGAACTGGCAAATAAACAAAGGGCCACTTCATCTTTGCCTGAATTAAATAGCCTAGGTGCACAACAGGAAACAAAACCTCCAGCTACAGAAGCAGTGAAGAGCACAGCTCAAGGAACCGATGCTTAGCAGCTCACGCAACCCATCTTGGAGCGACATTTAAATTTAATGCCGATGGGCTAGGTATTCTGGAAGCATGGCATCATGCTATTTGTTCTCCTTACCACTCGGTGATAATAAAAGATATATAAATGATCAAACCCATCAAAAGCAACAGTGGGTGGGCCAAAAGAAATTCTAACACTCATTTAATTGCCATCTGCTTTGGAACTGCTTCCCATCACCAGCAGCAGCAGCTCGCAGTGATAAAGCCCCTGCAACGGGTAAGTGCTGATGTCCTCAGCATTTGCGCCTACAGATAAGGGAGCAAAGACAACCCCAGGATTCTGGGGCTCACAGGATTTGACAAAGGAAATGTCATCTTAGCACCCAACCTAGCGCTTCTCTTTCATGTAGGAGTGTGGGGGTAAACAAGAGAGCTGTTTTATGCCATGTTCAGTAGAAAAATGATACTGAAGAAATGAAAGTCCTTTTTATCCATTCCTAGTCATCTGTTTCCAATGTCACTTTTTTTTTTTTTTTTAATGTGGAAGTTTGGTTTCTGATAGTTGAAACATCATCTCTCTCCTTCAGCCCAGAAATGTTTTACAACTACTGGGCTTAGGAACAGAACCATTTGTGGAGAGTGCTCAGAAGTGCCACCAGCCTTCTTTGCTCTGTTTTCTTGTATGTTGGGAGCTTTTATTCTACAGCAATGTGGAGGAGAAGCAGTTGCACTAAAATCCCCTGCCTCCTGACATGGCAAGGAAAGAAAATGGGGAACTGACAGGAGACAAGCTGGGTCAGGGTAGAAAATACTGGATCTAACCCAAATCATGTTGCGAGGGAACTGGGCAGCCCAGAGTTCAAAGCTTCTAAAGATCACCATATGCAAGATGGTAAAAATAGTTATGGCAATTGTAAAACTACCAAACGTTCTCCATCAGGAGGGATTTCTCATCCTCTGGTGACCTCACAGCACAGAACCCCAATAAATAAGAGACCCAAAGCTCCTGCCAATGCCCAAGCCCTTCCTAAGGAATTGTCTTAACTTGGAAAAGCCTTTTTGGAACATTTTTCTTGTTTCTATAAAATGATGCCACCCACCTGATGTGACTGAGATTTAAGATACATTTAAAAATCATACAGAACATTGAGTTGCTGATGCTTAAAGAAAATCATGGTAAAATTACTAATGCATTAGAACTCTGAAACTTTCTAGTAGGCACAGAATTAAAAGATTTTTCTTATGATGATGAATTGCTTATGACAAAACAGTTTACTTTGGCAAAGTAAAGGGCAAAGTTGGAAAGAAGAAAATAGAAACAATGGATTTTTCTTGAGTTTGCTACAAATAAATACAAATGAAAAAAAGTTAATGGAAGGATTGCTGTGGTCAGACACTGCTCCTAAGCTGTGGGGCTCAACCAGTGTCCTCATATATCTGCTAAGTGGCCTCAGTGAAACAGCATTCTGTCAGGCCAAGAAAAATAGACAGTGTTTGAATCCTCAATCATTACCTTCATAGAAGTTTATCTAGACATTGCGATATATTTGAGACTACTTTGGAAATTATGAGAGAGAGAGAGAAAGGGAGAGGACTTTGGAGTAAATTAAGATTTGAATTAAACAATTACTTAAAAAAAGAAATAGCTCAATTAAAAAAAAAACAAAAAATAAAAAAAAAAAACCCCACAAAGGGTACTAGAGAGTATTCTTCAGGAAAAGGAATGTAAGTGACCAAGAAACACATGAAATGGGCTTGAGCTGACTCATAATTGTAAATATACAAATTAAAACAATGAGATACCACTTTTACTGCCATTATTGAAAAAAAAAAAAAGGGAGAACTTTTTAGAATCCAGAATTGGCCATGGTGAATCAGAGTAGGCAGTCTCACAGATAATGGGTGGGAGTACGTACTGATCCAACCCAAAGGGCTGGATAAAGAGAGAGTGGTATATACACATACTGGAATAGCATACAACCTTTAAAAATAATTTAAAAGCCTTATATGCATTGGCAGGAATGTTCTCCAAGATATAGTTGTAAATAAAGCAAAGCATAGAACAGGGTGTATTATATTATCTTTTGGAGTTAAATTAAAAAGGAAATATATGTGATACATACACGTATACATATACCCTGTACATTTGTGGATATACATATTTATTACACATATACAGATATGCTTTATGTTTTATAATCTTATGCTATTTTAAGACACTCATGTCTTTCTTTTATTTAAAATGTTATCAAAGAACTATCTAGGTAGCAGGATAATTTTATTTTATTTTTTTCTAAATCCAAAATAAAACATATATATATAAACTCTCCTTTTTGCTATATTCATATTACACAGTTATTATAGAAAAATAGGGCAAATACAATTTTTAAAAATTGCCAGAGGTTACATATGCTTACCTAAATGATCCAGAAGTAATAAGTAGAGTCCTGCCATATGGGATAGTGTGTTCCCTGTGATATTCCTGGAAGTTGTCCAGTGCAGTGGGTCAGCTCCTCTAAATCCTCACCCTCCCCCCATTCAAAGAGATAACTACTCCTAAAGGTGGGTTTATATCCTACTAGAATTTTTTGTCTACTTTATGTGTATGTATAAACAGATAACTAAGGGTCTTCATGAGTAATAATGGGATCTTTGCAATTTACTTTTTCTCTTCATAATAAATCACTGTCATCTTTCTATTATGAACACTGAGATCCAAGTCATTATTTTTAATAGATGCATGGTCTTCCACAGAATGGCCTTCCATATTTAACCAATTTTAAAAGTTGAGATTTCATTAGCTTAATCAGGCATAAGAGATCTTACTTCTGTAATTAATCTAAACTTGTGAAGTGATTTTAGACAAACTGACCCACCTGAAAGCTAAGAAAATATAATTTACCAAATTACTTAGTGTCCTGAAAATGTGAGTATTTTAAGGTGCCAAAACTTCAACAAGAAGAGCATACCTCTCTTGCTAAGTAACACTAGCTTTTCAGGATGCATCCTCAAACATGGACCAGAACTTTTCAGCTTTAGCATCATATACTCTGTGTTCCAGCTTTCTCAGAATAAGTATATAAGTTCAGCACTTTTCTTATCAAGGCCTTGGCCTGGCTGCTTCCCTGTCTAGAGAGAATACTAGTTTACTTCTCTGCTGTGCGTCATCTTTCAAGGTTCAAAGAGCCACGCCCTCCTCAATCCCATTCTGATTAAGCACTTCTTTGTTAAATGCTCTAAACACCCTCTGGGGTACTACCCTATGGGCACTTATAAAATAAATTACACTTATTTATGTAAATGCACATATGTACATGTGTACAGGGTTGGAAAACTCTTGAGGATAAGCGTAGATGACTTTTTCAACTTTGTAACTCTTACCCATAGAGTAGGTACTAAATAAGAATTGGCTACATCTTTTCCTTTGAGAAAAACATTTTAAATCAATATACTAAGAAATTGTTTTTACTGATTGAACTAGTGTATGTTAACAAAAGTTATATCTCATACACTGCTGATAGGTTATTTGGCAATCTGTATCTAAAGCTTTAAATATACATACAACTCCTTCCACTTTAAAGATTTCATTTTCAGGAAATGATCATGTGTATTTCCACAGCTCTACATTTAGGGTTCCCAGGCACAATACTTTTTATAAGAAAAAAATGGAAATGATTTCAATGTTTATCAATAACGAAACTGTGGATAATACATAAAATGGAATCCCATGCAGATAATAAAAATATTCTCTGTCAAGAGGAAATAAACTCTCAGAAGTAATGAGTCCAAAAGACTATGTACTATAAGATCCATTTAATTAAAATAGAAATGAAGTTGGAAGTAAAGGGACCAATATGGCAACAGAGCTCTCTCTGGGTGGTGAATTTAAGGATGACCCTTTTATTCTTTGTGTTGGGAGAATCTCTTTCTGATACATATATTCTCTATTGTGCCCTTTTTAAAATTAAAGATTGTTTTAATTTGAGAAAGGGTGCATGTGAGCAAGCATGTGCACATGTGAGCAGGGGGAGGAGTGAAGGAGGAGAAGGGGAGGAAGACAGGGGAGAAAGAATCTCAAGCAGACTCTAGGCTGAGTGAGGAGCCCAAGCTGGGGCTCAGTCTCACAGCCCTGAAATCATGACTTGAGCCTAAACCAAGAGTTGGTTGCTTAACTGATGAGCTGGTCAGGTGCCCCTATTTTACCTTTTATAGAATAAAACCTACTAAACATATTTGTGGAATGAATAAATCCATATTATCTTTCTTCAGCCATATAAAAATCTGAGCTATGTATCAACAATTTACTTTTTCTTCCCTAGAAAATGCTGGCATGCAAGACTGCAGAGTTTCATTTTGAACTTCTTCCTATAGAATCAACATAGTCTCTCAATGTTCTAGGGAGCAAGGGCTCTATAGATTTCCTACTCTGCTGGCTCAGCATATAATTGTTCAGATCTGAATGTGGGAGATTAGTTATGCAGGTGGAACAAGGACAGCACACTGTGTAAGTCAAGAGGCCATAAAGAAAATCAGAAAGTTAGAAAAAGACGGTTCTCATATTCTTATATTGTTCTCCTAAGGGAAGTCCCTTATGTAAATCCTCGGTTTCTTTACATTCAAAAGAAATGACTGAAAATTTTGAATAAACAGTCTTTGAAAATCAAATTTCGGTTAAGACATCAACTGCGGAATCCCATCCATGATAACACAGTACAGAAATTTCAAAGGCTTCTGATAAAAAGTCATTACAGTGATACATTAGGAAAGAAATACATAAGACTATTTTTAAAGAGATTAATCTCTTTATGTAAAAATATATGAGACTATTTTAAAGAGATTAAGCGGAATCAATACATACACAAATAACAACATTAGGAATGAGCTGCCCTATAAATACAGACATTTTTTCAGCACAGACCTACATGCACCCACTTTCCTTCTCTACAACTTCCAGGCTCTATGGAGAGTGCTTGGCATGAAGAAGGAACTCAACAAATTAGTTCTTTCCCTTTTCTATTCCAACTGCCCATTTCCCTGGACTAAATTAGAGTATTCCATTTGAAAAGTAACCCATGCAGAGAGAAAACCTGTATATCTTCCACAATATTTGTTTCTACAGCCATTTCTAAAATGCATTAGGTATTATGCACTGCCTACTTTCTAAGCTCAAGTATGTGGAACATGGTGTAATTCATTCCAAGCAGCTGCTGATGCTTGGAAAGACATAATACAGGTCTCCTGTCTCTTTATTATCCACTTAACCAGCCCTACAGCACCCCACCCAGACTCTTTTATGTGCTCTTCTATCAGCTACAGTATGTTCTGGCTTCAAATATAGGCTTTCTTTTTAAATGAAAGGCAGAGGCGGAGGAGGAGGAGTGTCTTTACTCTGAATTTGGTAACTGCAAAAATCCTCATGGTTCACACTCTTCTTGAATCTGTAATCTGGTTGTTAAAGGTGAGGGTTAGAGAAAATCTGCCCTCCAGAGATACAAGCATTATTTCAAAAATCCCCATGAAATAACCCCACATTCCCCAAACAAAACTGTGATGTGTTCCAGCATACTACAGAAATTTTATCTGTATTGATAGCACATATACATCTGTGCACACATTTTTGAGTCTTGCTATGTCATGTACTATAATGATGAGCACTTCACAAGAATGCTATGAGGGAGGGAGTAGGAGTATCTTTACTTTACAGGACAGGGAATGAGAATTTGAGAGGTTGTCACTGTCCCAAGGTCATCCAGCCAGGAAGGAGAATTAGAATTTCCACCCTTCGTTAATTTGACACAATCATTCTGTTTCCTTAGGAGAATACAGAGGATCTCTGTCTTCCTTTAAATGTTTTTGGCTTAATTAAGGGTTATAAAAAGTAAATATATTTGGATGTAAGCAAAATCCTATGATTTGGTCCAGGTTTTGATTTCTCCCATTGATTACCTTAGTAAAACCAAAGGTAGTCTTCTGTGGATGGAGGACTGGGATGTGTGTGGTGTGTGTGTGTGTGGTGTGTGTGTGTGTGTGTGTGTGTGTGTGAAAACGAACTCTTTAGAGGATTTGGAAGAAAATCCAGGCATGTTGATATTTGAGTTCAATTTAAACTAAAAATTTTAGTTCAATTTAAATAAAATAAATATGGTTCCATATTACTTATGTCTTTCTCTCCCTTTGGATGATGGTGTAAGTAAATCCTTCACAAACATATTTGTAAAAATTGATAAATGATATAAAATTACAATATTTTAAAATAAGAAAGAACCTTACAGATAATCCAACCTTGCCCTTTCCTTTCTTCCTAGAAAACCTGAAGTTGCTCTCTATCCTTGATTTCTTCAAGGCTACAAGGATTGGCAGCATGGATAGGAACAGACTTTTTTTTTAACCATTGGTAAAATATTTTATAATCCTATAATTTAGGACTTCTGTACTCACATGTTTAACTTACCTCCAAATCCATCAGGCACATATGTTTTAAGAACAATATTGCAGAAAATTGTTGGCAGTGATAATGGTTTATTTCCCTCGTTTCGAAGGGAAATGTGTCGATAGCCTGCTTGGAGGCCATCCAGTGGAAGAATCCTCTGGCCTATCAGCCTATTGTTGTCGTCATACACTGCTATTCTCAAGACTGCCAGGTCAGGGAGGATTACCTGCAAAGAATGGTAGCTCTCATGGGTATTGTGGAAAGCAGCTTCCAAGAGGCCCAACTCTAGGAATCTGAACCATATCCACACTGTTCTTAAATATGCCTTGATGGTAAAAAGAAGCCCATGATAAGTTTGCATTCCTAAAGGATACTGTGCAAGCTGTAGTGTCCAAGCCATTGAGAAAGCAATTGAACAGGCTTCCTGGAAATCATCTCATCAAAACTTTTAGATGAAACATATGTGAAAGATTACTGGTCCAACCCTTGTGATCTTTCCACACCCCCATGCATAGAATGGACAAGCAAAAGGAGACACCGAGAGATCAAGTGACTTCCCTTAATGTCTTAGATCGAGACAGCTGGGCCTGGAATTGGGGCTCTTGCCTTTGAATCCTGTGGTCTGCCTCCTACTTGGGCTGCTTCTGACATCTAGCTCTGTCTGTCTTTAAGAATATGGAAAGTATCTTGAAGAAATGCTTTGTGTATAAAGGACAATGTATGTAGAAATTTGGATTCTTCCTTTTTCTTGCACTCCTCAGTTTTTAATATTTTGGGATATTAGATAGAATGAGATGGGGCACTTAGAAATGTTGATATATACTCAAGACATCTACTCTTGCCATCTTCAAAATGAGTAAGCAGACATAAAATCTGAGCTCAGAAAGCAGAATTCTGATTCAGATATCAAATAGCAACATGACAAAAAAAAATCCAATGTTTTAAATCAAGAAGGACTACTCATTGGCTAAGAATAACCAAGACATCTTGGCTAATCTGAGTACTATATCTAAAACTAGACAATGGATCAGTTGCCTATTTATGCCTAGAGGTTATAATTTAATCCAATTTTGTGAAGACGAAGAGGAGAAATCAAGCTAAAATTCATTCAACTTTATATTTACTCTATTGTTTCTCATTTGGTATAAGGGAGTTTGCCTTGTGAGACTAGTGCAAAGAACAAAAATATTAAAAACAAGAGAGAATAAAAGTGAAAGCACTTGGTACCAATGAAAAGCAATTTAACTTCTGAACAACAGTAAAGGATACAGAACTAGCATCTTGTTTCTGGGGCTAGTAATACTACACGTAAAACCAATTTTGATGTCTCCTTATTCAATGAAAACAAAGAATGTCTGAAGTCAACTTGCTGAATTTCTAGAAATGTGTCTAGGGATTATTCATTCTGCCAAAGAACACTGGTCATATATATATATATTAAAAAAAAAAAAAAAAAAAACCTAGGAGGGGGAAGGCCCATGACAGCTATGTATGCAATTTTCATCCTACCCTGACTGTAGGAGAGAAGGTTGCAGTGTGGGTTGCATGGATAACGGTGCTCACATTACAGGGAGAGCCTTAATCTCACATTGGCTTATTTCATTGAATTACTGATCTTCTGTAATCTGGTTTCTGTAAACCAGTTAGTCTATTCTGAAACTGTTAATCCTCATTTTTGTTAAGATAAGAAGCCAATTATCTGTGTTGTAGGACATACAAATGGAGCAGAAACACCAGGAAACCTGTGGCTAATGCAGCAGCAAGAAACTATTTTGGTTAGGCTAACAGAGCAAGTGAGAGAGAAAAATAGCTGTATCTGGAGACAGCACTACCAATGCATGGATTTTTTTTTTTTAATACATCTTATGCTGACAAAAGAGAAACAAAGGGAAAAATGATTACAAGATTTAAAACCGAATCATTACAGAGTATGATTGTGATTGGTCTTGAGATCAAGATACAGTATTAGGAAAGATCCCCTCCGCTGCTCCCTCCCCTCACCAACCCAAAATAGCACAAGAAGCACAGACTGGAGGGATGGCAACACGTACCAGACGTTCTAGAGGCACAGGACAATACCAACTAATCTATTTAAGGACATTTATTGGCCTTAGTTTTGGGTGCACCATCCTACCTGTCCTCTTGGCTAAAGGAGCACTGTAAGTTACCAGCTGCTGCCAGGGCAGAAAAGAACTCTCCAGTGTATGATGATGTCTACCAGTGAGGACATAGTCTAAGGAGATTGCACACCTGGAATGTAAGCATTGCCACACAGAAGGTGGGCTCCTTGCGGGAGGAAAGGAGAATCAAATGGACAAGGAGATAAACGGAGTAACAATCGTAAGACATCTAAAGTACTTATCCATTGGAAGAAGAGAAAAAGAAGAAATTTTGAGTTATATAATTGCCCCTATATCATGTAGTGTCTATGTCGTCTTTGTATTAACATGTGGCCCGTAGGTTAGCTGAGCAAGTCTGACACTTTGAAAATGCCCTACCTTCCGAAACACAAATGATTCTTCATTGTAAACTGGATTGAGTCCATTGTTCATCACCATGCGAGTTCGGAATTCCTTACGGATAGTGTCGGTGGGCAACCCATACATATCCACTTCTACGTACGTACCAATCTTCTTATCTGATAAAAACTGACCTGATATGACCTGCAGCAACACAGAAATATAGTGAGAGAGAAGTCAAGTCTGTGTAATGGTCAAGAGCAATGAATAATCTGGAAGTAAGAAATCTTTGGTTTATCTTCAGAAATTTTAATTATCAGTGGAAATAATGTATTCATTCCTTACTCAATTGAAAAATTAGTGAGCAACTACTCTATGCCAAAAAAAAAAAAAACTGCTCAAGACAGAGGTTCTGCCTTTGACAACTGTCTATAAAAAGAAGAAAAAAATGATGAATCCTGTAATACAAAGAAATAACTTCCACAGCAGCTTAATTCCACTGAAATGCCCACATCTATGAAACAAAGTGATGGGTTGGAATATGGAATGGAATATGTCCCATTACAGCTCTGAAGTTCTTAATTCTTTTTTAAGTCTTGGAAAGAGATGCACTGAAGAAAAAAGCAATGCTACTATTTGTCTATTGGCTGTTATCCCTTACCAATATTGACATTGGTCAGTGCTATGTATTTGTAAAGACCAGCATTAAATTCCACCTATTATAAAGCCATGGACAGACTATTTTTCATTTACTTTCCAAAGGACTATAGACATTTAGCAGGGATTTTTCCATATATTGAATAGATCACAATTTTGAAAGTTTTTCAATGTAAAATTTGACAAACAATAAACTGTATATTTTAAAGTATACAATAAGGTCAGTTTTGACCTATGTGCACATCTGTGAAACTGTTACAGTTTTCACTTTTTCAGAATGTCGTGTAATTAGAACCATACAGTATATAGTATTTTTTTAAGATTTTATTTCTTTATTCATGAGAGACACAGAGAAAGAGAGGCAGAGACATAGGCAGAGGGAGAAGGAGGCTCCCTGTGGGGAGACCGATGCAGAACTTGATCCCAGGACCCTGGGATCACAACCTGAGCCGAAGGCAGAGGCTCAGCCACTGAGCCACCCAGGTGCCCCAGTGTGTAGTATTTTTATTTGCTTCTTTCACTTAGTAATATGCATGCAAGTTTCCTCTATGTGTTTTCATGACTTGATAGCTTATTTCTTCTCAGTACTGAATAATACCCCATTGTCTGGATGTACCATAGTTTATGTGTATCCAATCACCTATGGAAGGATATCTTGGTTGTCCTTTTTGGCGTAATTTTTGGCAATTACAAATAAAGCTGCTATAAACATTTCTGTGTAGGTTTTTGTATGGATGTAAGTTTTCAATTCATTTGGGTAAATACCCAGGAGCACGATTGCTGGATTATAGGATAAGAGAATGCTTCCAAAGTGGTTGCACCATTTTGCATTTCCTCCAGCAATGAATCCTCTTGCTCCACATCCTCTACTAGGCACTTTTTTTGATCTGGTGTCTTCTGTTGAAAGTAGCTAATGGTTTTACTAGTGAACAAAATGTATCTCTTAGGGAAAAAAAGGAGAATCCCAAAGTTGAGAGCAACACATGGATTGTATAGAGTGACATTAAATATTTCAATGTGATTCCTTAAGGCTTTTCCAGGACCCCATCTGCACACACATTTTTACAATTCTGTGACAAGCAGGGGCCCTACCTGCACTGAGCAAGTGGCTGCAATAACCCCATCGACAGGCGTTTCAGAGAATGGATCAAAGGTTCGATCGGGCCGTCTCATGAAATCTGGTTTGAGGAGGTACCTGGTAGGACAAAAGCATAGAAAGAGTTTATTAGTTGCATTTACAATGACTAAAACCCTCATGCTTCAGGACATGAAGTACTCCCTCCCCGACCATCTCTAATTTAGGAGCTAGGCTTTTAGGCAGGGAATTCTAAGGGTTGAAGAAACTTTTCCTTTCCTAATTGGAAGAGAAGACAGAAAAGAAGGATGTTTTTAGATTTCAGGCTCAGTGACATCTAGAGTTTCCTAATACTATTATATTCTCTTGAAGTTTTTTATGCTATGGATCTCTTTAGATAATTACTCTTATATGTACAAAATAAAATACAAAAAAACCAATGAAAAACCATTTATATGAGCTATAGTTATTAAAATATGGAGAGTACATGATATTCTACTTTGTGTTTTAATTACTGCATTGAATTATGAGATAAGATGACAAGTTGATAACTGTAACTTCAAAGTACTGATATGCATAAAAATATGTTGTGAGATCTATAACACTAACACTGTTAATATTAATGTAGATTGTTTTCTATGTTCACAGTCAAAAGAACCATGAAATTTTAGTTAGAGGCAGGTAAACATAAAGATGTAATTATTTCCCTATTTCTGGCCAGTGTAATTAGGCAAGAAAATGAAATAAAAGGTATCTATGGAAAGAAATAAGTAAAACTTCTTGTCACAGAGGACATGATCTTGTATATAGAATCTATTTAAGGAATCTACCTTAGGGAATCTACTAAAAAAATTATCAGGGGGCGCCTGGGTGGTTGTCAGTTGAAAGTCCAACTCTTGGTTTTGCTCAGGTCATGATCTCATGGGTCATAAGACTGAACCTGCACTGGGCTCCATGCTCAGTGAGGAGTCGCTTGAATATTCTTTCCCTCTGCCCCTCAGCCCCTCATACACTTTCTTTCTAAAATAAATGGAGAAATCTTTAAAAAAAAATGAGCAGAACTAGTAAATGAATTCAGCAAGGCTGCAGGACACAAAACCAATATACAAAAATCAATTTTATTTTTATATACCAGCAATGAAAAATCCAAAAGTGAAATTAAGAAGATTCCATTTATGATAGCATAAAAAAGAATAAAATACTTAGGAATAAATATAACAAAGTAAGTGCATATACTTTGAAAACTACAAAACACTGTTTAAAGATATTGAAGAAGATCTAAGTAAATGGAAAGACATCTTGTGTTCATGGATCAGAAGACAATATGGTTAAGGTGGCACCAATTCACCAAATTGATATACTGATTCAATCCCTATCCAAATCCCAACTGGCTTCTTTAGAAATTGACATGCTGATCCTAAAACTCAAGGACCAAGAATAGCCCAACCACCCTTAAGCAAGAAAAACAAAAGTTGAAAGTTTCGTAATTCTCAATTTCAAAACTTTCTACAAAGCAACAGTAATCAAGGCAGTACACTTGATTGGTGTAAGGATGCACATATAAATCAATGAGATAGAAATGGGAGTCTATAAATAAATTCATTTATCTTTGATCAGTTGGTTTTTGACAAGGATGCCAAGATTTTTCAATGGGAGAAAGAATATTCTTTTAAACAAATGTTGCTAGGACAACTGTAATGGCCACATGCAAAAGAATAAAATTAGCCCCTTCTCTCACGCCATATACAAAAATTAACTCCAGATGAATCAAAGACTTAAATATAAGAACCAAAATGGTAAAATTCTTAGAAGAAAAAGTAAGGATAAATCTTCACGACTTGGCAATGGGTCTCAGACATAGCATCAAAAGCACAAGCAACAAGAGAAAAAAGATAAACTTGGCCTTATCATAAAACTTTTGCACTTCAAAAGTCACTATATCAAGACAGTGAATATACAAGCCACAGAATTGGGAGAAAGTATTTGCAAATCATAACTATCTGATAAGAGGTTTGTGTCTACAATATGTCAAAAACAAATAACCCAGTTAAAAAATGGGCAGGTGATCTGAATACACATTTCTCCAAAAAAGAGAAACAAATGGCTGATAGGGGCACGAAAAGATGCTTACTTAGAATCATTAGTTACCAGGGATAACTGATAACTAATTTTGATTTGATAAGCCAATCAAAATCACAATGAGATGTTACACACACATTAGGATGGCTATAGTAAAAAAGTCAAACAGTTAAGTGTCGACAAGGACATAGAAAAATTGGAACCCTCATACATTGTCAGTGGGAGTGTAAAATGACACAGCACATTATAAGATAGTCTGGAAGTTCCTCAGACAGCTAAACAGAGTTGCCAAATGACCCAGTAATTCCACTCTTAGTATATAACCAAGAAAAATGAAAACATATCTACACAAAAACTTGTATGTGAATATTATAACAGCATTATTTATAACCAAAAGACAGAAACAATCCAAATGCCTATTGATAGATGAATGGATATATATAATATGTAGCATATCTATACAATGGGAACTTACTCAACAATAGAAGAAAATGAAGTACTGGTATCTGCTACAACATAAACCTTGAAAACATAATGCTAAGTGAAAGAAGGCAGTCCCAAAAGACGTATCACATGAATCCATTTCTATAAAATGTGCAGTATAGACAAATATAAAGAGAGAGAGTAGATGGCAGTTGCTTACATCTGGGAATAGGGATCAGGGGATCCTGGGAGGTAAGAGCACAAGGGTAGGAGTTTTCTTTTTGAGGTAAGGAAAATGTTTTAAATTGACCTAACTACACAAATGTCTGCCACCCTTATGCCCTTTTGTTATAGTCACATAATTACACCTCACCCAGATTCCATAACCCCCCAGTTTGAACTTGTATCAATTTGATCTCTCCAAGAAAAATTACTTTTGTTACAAAGAACTATAACCAAAGAGAAATTCCATACTAATATGAGCAGCAGGTAAGGGATGATAAAAGTACTTTCCCCAAAACTATAGGTTTACTTTTAAGTGTAAAAGAATCAAAATTAGAGGGATCAAATCTTTCCTATTCTTTAAAAGCATAACTTTTACTGAGTTTAACTCTAGATGATATCAAATTTATTATCTTTTAAAATCCAACCTAAAAGGATTCTGAGGTGTGATATTTCTCCTTAAGGAAAGATTCCAAGTCACATTTTTGTGGTTTTCACAAAGTTGTCATTTGTTGCTATCTTCTACGTTCCAACAAAAAAGTGTTAAAGAAAATAACGCCACCTTCGACTTAGAGATGTAATCATCAATGAAGAACCTCCAAGGGACAACAATGATTTTTAAATCAAGGATATAGAGAGTTTTCAGAATTGCTCAAATATTAAAGGTGATTTTGAACTTTCCCCTGTCTCCAAGAGAATGCAACCCTAAATGTTAGTTTAAAAGATGTCTAACTGCACAAAAGAGATGGTTTCCTGTGTTTACAGAGTTTTTGATTTAGGCCTTTTTTTGTGGCTAGTGTTAGCCACTGGAAAACATGATGATAGAGCAAAAGTTGAAGCCTTAGGATGGTAAGGAGATGAGAAACTACAATATTACGCATACTACTTCCAGGGGAGCCTACCAGCATCAGACATTAGCTCAGAGGGGAGATAACAGGTGATGGTTCTGGCTATCACAGGACAGGGAACATTTGGAATGAGGGATTCTGCATCCTGAGAACAACAGGGGCAGTAGTTTCCTGGAGACTCAGTACTCTCCATTCCCCAGAGCCATTTCTGAAGGCACCTTTCTCAACAAAAATACAAAATTGTGATACTGATGATTTCCTAGTGCCAAAAACATTCTTCCATGTTGCCTGCTTCCATATCTGCTTAGAAGAAAACTAATCTCTGAGAGAGTAAACTGATCCAAAATAAGAAATGCCAGGAGGAAAGGGTAAGAAAATGGAGTCTAATTTTCCAAAGCAGGCAACCTTTGGTGTAATGTATTCATTTTATGTACTTAAAAAATAAAAGAGAGCATGTAGAAGTTTGACAGGGCCACGAGGTAAGCCCTGGCCTGGGGCTGACCCTAGCTAGCTTGTCTTCAAGGTGTGTCTGTTCTGGCCTGTGGTGGCCTGCAATGCAGCAGAGGCTGTCACTCACTAGTGGCTGTGTAGGTCCAGGGATCCCCAGGCACCAATGGGACCTGTGTCCCATAGGGCTCTCTGCTTGGTTTAATGCTCTTGCAGCCACCATCTTGAAATTCTTAATCTGTGAACAAGGAGGACTTCATTTTCATTTTGCATTGGGCCCCACAAACTATGTAGCCAGGTGTTTTTTGGCACAGAAAATAAATTCATTCCAAGAATCCAAGTCTGTGTGGTGGGCATGGGTATAAGCCAAAGCCAATGACAAGTGAAGGGACCTAAGGATTTTCTGTGGCCTTGGAAAGCAAGGGAGGAAGAGAAGGGTCTTCAGCTAGATGGGTGGACAGGAGCCATAAGAATCAGAGGGTGGGGTCATAAGGAAGGACAACCTATTTCATCACACCCAACGTGGCATCAATTGTTCAATAATCCATTATCTTCTTTACCAGCAAGAAAGCAAAATGGCTGACTATAAGATGTCATGGAATTCAAGACATGTTCCAATCTGAGAAAGTTTTTTTTTTAATCTTTTATTTATTTTTTTACGATTTATTTATTCATGAGAGACAGACAGAGACAGAGAGAGAAAGAGAAAGAGAGAGAGAGAGAGAGAGGCAGAGACACAGGCCGAGGGAGAAGCAGGCTCCTCACAGGGAGCCCGATGCGGAACTTAATCCGGGATCCTGGGATCATGCTGTGAGCTGAAGGCAGATGCTCAACGACTGAGCCACCCAGGCATCCCTAATCTGAGAAAGTTCTACAAAAAGTGTGCATCCTTGAATCCTACTAGTTTGGTATCGACCAATCTCAATTTCCTCTGAAAGCCTGCAGACTTGAAAAATGAACTTGCTCTATTTTGTTTCATTAGAAATTATAGAAATGCCACATTTGTACACTTTTGCTCATTTTTAAAATGAGTCTATCATAAACTACTGCTCACTTTCCTACTAAAAAACACACTGAGCCCAATGGCACAGCCTCCCAAGAGATCAGCCCAGAGAGCAGACAGGAAATTCCAGAAAGGTTCCCAATGTTTCATTAGTGTTGATGGATTCAGAGGGTGTCCATGCGCTTTGCACACTGATGTTCTCCATAAAGCAGCTACTGCTTGTCACCCTAAGCCTAAAAGGTACAGAATGCCTCTTTACGGAAGCCCAGTCTACAGACACACCATCAAGGAGTTTTTAACAAGTCCCTGTAGGTGAGTAGGAGAACCACAAGGGCAAGGTAGTGAAAGCCAGAGCTTCATGGATGCCCTCACTTCCCGGGAATGCATCCGGTGAGCCAGCCCTGTGACTACCAGCTATGACCACTCCATCACAGAAGAGCTGAGAAACAGACAACTGAGAAGATTTCTTCCCTCTTTCCTGTCAGTGATGACCTTTGCCTCCGGTTGGGCAAAAGGGAAGCCTGAGGGAATGATGACACATGACTGAATGCTACGGTCAATGCATCTCCAAGTTGGGCTGCCGAACTCAACAATCCTATTTTTCTAGCCCCTCTTACAGGACTTAGGTTTTTGGTCACATCACTCAAACACTTCAGCACAGAGTTCAGGCTAGAGGAGCACTGCCCTTGTCTGTGAATGCATTCTGAAAATAAACAGTGGTGCATAAAAGGAGACACTGAGGTGTGACTGGGTAGCCCAGTGGTTGAGCATCTGCCTTTGGCTCAGGGCATGATCCCAAGGAATCCTTCCTGGGATCGAGTCACGCATCAGGATCTCCAGGAGGAGCCTGCTTCTCCCTCTGCCTATGTCTCTGCCTCTCTCTCTGTATCCATCATGAATAAATAAAATCTATAAAAAAAGAGAGACACTGATCATGTGAACCAGGGTGAAACAGAAAATCCTGCAAAGAAATGGAGCATACAGGTACAACTCCTGTTAGGACCTCTCTATCTGGAGACTGTTCCTCTCCCTGTGAAAGTATGGGCCATCGGACAGCTGAGGCAAAAAAGGGAAAACTTTAGTGTCATGGGGCCACAAGGAAGGTTCCTAGGAGGGAGCCCCGCCAAGGCTGATGTGTCTGGTATGAACCATGAGGGCCCTAGCTGCCTCCCTGAACTCTGTAAAGGCCCAATTTGGACAAAGCACTTAATGATTCTTGCCTGGCTTGTGTGTGTGATCCACCATGAGGTCCTAAGCTTTTCTTAAACCTCCCTGTGCACAGAAATTTGCAGTTTATGAAGTACCTTCAGATACACTCCTTTTTGTCCTTCCTGGGCTGCCGCCACAAACCCAATGTGATGAATTTTGTGGTCTTCATTTCATGGAGCACAAGATGGTGGCCCAGAATCTACCACAGATGCCAGGCAACTAGAGCTAGGGTGGAGGAGCTAGGGCTCAAAGCTGGGCTTTAGCCTGGAGCTTTTAGCCCCACACAACCACCACCCCCTGCAGCCTCAGCTTGCCCCTGGGGGTCCATCCATCAATCTCCTGGTTAGGAACGTCATGCATTAAACAACAACAGAGCTTTAAAAAAATTCTACAATGTGTATATTGTGGTTTCCTTCTGAATTGCATCATTTTTATTTCTTTCTGTAACTGACATTTAACGTATTGGTTTAAGGTATATGATTTTAATTTCTTTCAAAGCACACAGGAGAGGAAAATATCATGTACGTGCCAGCTATGCATGTGGTGGGTTACTCATGGGTGTAGACGAACTGGCAGAGAACCATCTGGCAGGCAGGAAGAGGTGTGGGTATGCACTCTGAACCCACGGCTGCTGAAAAATGTTATCTTGATTGGCTGGTTTTAGTGATAAAAATGAGGTATTCAACTAGAGAGGCCAAGAATTTCCCGACAGTAGTATTATGGATGGGATGGCTCTCCATTGGATTAATTTAGGGGCATGGGGACAGATGCAGGGATGAAAAACATGGCTACACAGTTTTTTCCTCTATAGAATTTAACTTCACAGTTTCATTTAACCTTTCAGTGTTCTACACTATGAAATTAGGGAATTAACATTTCCTATTTCACTCCTTGGTTCACAGATTTTAAAGAATGCCAGTTAAGTAAACTAGAACAATATTCAGAGCATTATTTCTTTTTTTTTTTTATTTTTTTTTTTATTTTTTATTTTTTTTTTATTTTTATTTTTTTTTTTTCAGAGCATTATTTCTTGATAACTGCTATTTACAAGACATGCAAAAGAATCAAGACAGGACAAAGTTTTCTTCCTAGGTGTATTAAATTCAAATCGACACCCACAATTTCATTATATGTTAAATCAACATAGAAGGAATTCCTCTATTTCTTAGGCAAAATAACATATATTTAATATCTATGTTTCCAGTTAATGTCCAAATGAGCAGGAATCATTATCTATCATACCTATACAAACTTCCACTCTTAAATTTAAAGCCAGAGAATTAAACTCTAGAGTGTGTATTATAAACTGCTTAACTTGTGGCTGATTTTTTTTTAAAACCCGCTTAGTAAACTGGGCAGATGAAGAATGTATACTTGCAAATATAATCTATCTAGGGATTTCAATTGTTTCTATCCCATCCCTCAAACTCAGCTTAAATTGGGCAGCCCCTAATTAAAAATGACACAGTTTCAATATAGCTGTAGTATGGAGTTCAGGAACAAGATGACAACAGTTTAAATCACATTACTCACCCACATGATCCATTATACTCAAATTTTCCCTGATTCAATTGCATCGCTAAATCTGTCAAGAGACAAAAATAATTTAGCATCTCATCTTCCTGGACAAAGAAAACCATGATGGGTGATTTTAAACAATGGAAATCAGATACTGATCCGAGGCCAAAAGGTCCTTTTTAACATTACAAGGTACTTCTGGGTCTGTTGAGAGCACACAACTTTCTTCCCTGCTGAAATCATGTTGTGTTTAAGTTAAACATAAAATATATTTTCATAGAGATGCTTAGAATTGCTTTAAAAATTGGATTCAATATATGAGTCAAATGATTGTTCAATTAGTGTTGAGTATAGATGTTCAACTGGGAAGAATACACCTTATGATCACAGATTAAGGGGTGGCTAGGGATATCCAGTAGGGTCATAGGAGTACAAACTTGATTAAAAACACTAAATAAAATAAAATTAGTAGCTTGCTCCTACTTTTAGACTTAGGGAGAATTCTTCTAGTGGGGACTACACTGGCAGGGCATGCTTATGATTTTTCTCTAGCAAGGGGACACAATCTTCTCTTTTCTCATTTGCAAAAAAAAAAAAAAAGAATAAGCTGATGGATTTTTTTCCTTCTTCAACATGTTGTGACTGATCCTAACGTTACAGAAAAAACATAAGCTGACCTAGTGAATGAACTGGTTTAGAATCATTTAATCCATATAATGGACTCACTGACAACTGGAAATACAATACAAGTTGAACCCTCTCTCTTTCTCTCTCTCTTTTTTTTAAGTAAAATTAGCGATACTCTTGTATTTGGTCTCTGATAGAAACACTATGGGATTGTGCTGGTACCTGGTCATAGTTTAGCATAGCAAGGACTAATGGAGATGCTGTGTAGACAATTGACTCCAGCTTCTGATCCCTGAGAAGGTGTCACCAAGGGGAGGGAAGCACAGTCAAGACCACATTCATGGCAAAGGGATGGAAGTCAAGAGACCTTTTAATCAGTCCAAATAATAGGGAACAAGGTGGAGAGAAACTCTCAAAGTAGGGTGGATGGACTAGAGAAGAAAAACGTTCCCAAATCAGGAAAGATAGGAGGTATGCCCTCATATAGCAAAGGACTGAACAATAAAAGGTTTTTGTTTTGCTTTGTTTTACCATTTTTAAGGACCAGGCTATGGAATTAACCACAGCACATGAATACTTCTTACCTCTTTTAGGAAAACAACTAGAAACCTAGTTTTAAATCTCTAATCTTAAAGTTGTAATCCTAAACTCTTAACAGGCTTTAAAAGCTTAAAAAATTGTTTATGCATTTAAAAAATTTACTTCTCTCCTTCCACGGAAGGGAAAAATATAATATATTGGAAACTTGCCTTTGAATACACTTTGGAGGACAAAGTTACAGATTAGTGCCTCTACGAATATATAAATCCTTACACACTTAGTGGAGTCTACTCGAGCATATTCTGTACCTTTATGGTGACATGCCACTGCATTATTGATATCTGCTGAATGTTAACAGTGGGAAGGGTACTTTCTAAAGGAGAAATGAGTCATAGTTACTGTACAGAGATACTCAAATTTTTCTCATTTAATTTGGTCTCTGGAAATGAAGATAAGTATGATCCAAAAAAGAAGAAAAATTAGAAATATTGTGGAAAAGGGGACAATGTTTGGCAGATTAGCTGTGGTATTTATGAAAGGAAATTAAATTTAAATCAAAATATTTTGTCTTCTACCCTTTTTATGGCTCTATTTTTAGTTTTTCATATCTCACCATTACATAAATCCAACATCACATTGTTTTGCCATATGTCTGCTTCCTTTAAAAAATGCCCACAGCCAACTGATGGCAACTGTTTGGCACCATCCTGTCAAAGTGTTCTCCTGGAATTTGAGGTCACTGGACATCAGTTCGTACCTGGGGTTTGATAGTTCAGCGAAACCATCTGGCAGCCAGCATTCCAGAAAATTTGAGGCATGTAATTACTGGAATCAACCCGGCCTCCCTTGGGGTAAATGCGACTCATTTGCCGTTTGTTATAACTGTGTAACTTATTAAGGAGAACAGAAAAAAAAGAGTATTCCAGAAGCAATAAATAAACATAAAGTCTAGACCAATAATGACACACAGATAACAGAGATAAATTTCACATTTTTAAGTGATGCTTGGGAGAAAAACCACAGTTCACTGTGTAGACTATAAAAACAATTCACATTTGTGCAGATTTTCAGTTGCTGTGGTCTTTCACACATACTATTTTATTAGCACTACAACCACAATGATCTATCAGCCATTTATCTGTTTTAGAGACTTCTGCCAACCCCAAAGTGAACCTGCCATTCATTCCATTTACTACATAAGGATACTTCACAAATTCAATTGCATGTGTCTTCAAGTAGCCTAGACCAACGGACTCGTTAAAAGAAGACATGTTATAATGAATATTGCGCTCTGTAAAGAAAAATAAAGATGCACTCAGAAATGCTCCCATCCAACCTCGAGGAAAGACAAGTAATAAACATAATCACATCCTGAATCACGAGGCTTTGGAGGCAGATGTTTCATTATCTTATCAGTATCTCCTACTTTCATTAACATCTTGTGGATAGGACAGCTGACTTAAATAGTGATGGATTAAATTTGGAGTCATTAAACAAATTATGTGTAATGTTCCCACACAGCCACCCCTGAAATATGTACACTTGATGACGATGATGGCTTCTCCAGCCCAAAAATGATTATGAAAGTTTAAAAATACTGCAGTACAGTTTTGGAGGGCTGTTTTTGATGAAAAGATGTCTTATGAAAATACACCGAATGCAAGAAGCAATACCAAGCTCTCCTAGTGCTACGAAATCCACAGTATCTCAGAGCCACCTTGTGGACGATGAAGGGAATGACAAGGGAATGTCACTGCATGCCAAGGACACGAGACTACACGCATGGTCTGTGACACTAAAACAGGGTGAGGGAGAGCTGCCCTGATGCCAAGAAAAATGGTGAGAAGTCAGATTACAGCTCATCAGCATAATAAAAGCAGACTAAAAAGGCAATAGAATTTAACCTTTGGTGTTACCTTCAGCCACATGGAAACCTTGAAACTTTACAGGCTGTGCATAGTTGATCATTGTAGACAAATATGGATGGATATTAGTGGTAGCACCTACATACTTATATGATGCCATCCATGCCTGCTCATCTTCTACAGTAACCAGGCCCTACAAACACAATGAAAGGAATACGCACGTTGAGGACCTCGGTGGGACAGATAAATACATGCTACAGACATCCTCACTAAAGATGATCTTTGCATACAAATAGAAAGATAAAGACCTTTTCTTTCTCAATTGTGCTACAAGATAATTTTAGAAGTTCATGTCTGGGGTGTGTGCCTAGCTCAGTCAGTAGAGCATGCGACTCTTGATCTCAGAGGGTCATTATTTGAGCCCCACATCAGGCATGGAGTCTACATAAAGGAAAAAAGAAGTTCATGTCTATCATAGCCCCTAATAATAGAAAAGGAGATAATAATAAAATATGAGGCTAGTCTTACATTTTTTTAAAAGATTTCCAGAGGACTTTAAAACAGTCAAAAAAGTAAATGGAAGTTCGCAGCAATCTATGAAATATATATAGCAGGTATTATCATTTATAATTTCACAAATTGTGGCATAAGGTGAAAAAACAGCTTCCATGTGTATCAGAATCCCCTGGAGGGCTTGGTCAAACATAAATTCCTGGACTTCATCATCAGCATTTCCGATGAAGTGAGTCTGAGGTGAGGCCCAAGTATTTCCATTTCCATTAGCTCCTAAGTGCTAATGATGTGGCTGGTCTGGGGACCACACTTTGCTTAATACCGGTCTAGAATTTTAGCCACATATGTAAGTAGTTTATGGTACATTTTTAAAAAGCTTATTCTGAAACTAATCTGCTAACCCCCTACATAGGATATGTCAAAATTGTATTATTTTACAAAAAGGAAAATAGAAAACAAATTATTTCGGTTTATTTCTTGGTAAATCAGAACAAAATAAACAACAAAAATAATACTTTCAAAAACAATCAACATTTTGCTGAGAACTTTGAAAACCCGATGAAGACTTACTTCATCGGAAAACTCTGAGGATGAGGTCCAGGAATTTATGCTTTAACAAGCCTTCCAGGGGATTCTGATTCACATGGAAGTTGTTTTTCCATTTTATGGCATGACTTCCTGCATAGACTGATATAGGCGGATGAACTGCTTAGTCCATATGAATCAATTCGTTAGTTAAAAAAATGGTCAGACTGTCTTATCTGATGACTTGACAATCTGGGCATTCTAAATCATCAAGCTGACTCCACCAATAAAAAAAAAAACCTGAGATAAACAATCAGATAATATAATTTATTTTTATTTTTAATCATTCCTTTATATGTCCCGTCCACCCAAATAAGGGCAGAGGCCATGTCTGAGTCCTTTCTCGGGTGTTAGTAACACCAGGACCACATATTGGGCACTACATGCTGAATTCCGGGATGCACCACTTCATTACTGCCAGTAACCAGGTGGAGTAAGGATTAGAGCTCCACTCACTGACTGGGGCCTTGAGGATTAAAACAATGTGGTCACAGTTACTTAATTAATACATAGCAGGGACTAAACATCAACCTCTGCTTTGTTGACCTCAATACTTTATGAAATTCTAGAAGAGAAGTTCATGAACATGATGGGAGGGATTAAGATCAGACTTACCATTACTATTCCAAACTTACTATTTAGACAGTAAGAATATAGGGTCTCCCTCCAAATAAGATAGGGCCCCACAGACAGCCAGACATAATGTTCTGAAGCTCTGAAGTATGGGAATCAAATTATAAGGCAAATTTCTGTGATTGCCACCAGTCTTGCTATTGTAATAAACTGTTCACATTTACTCAATAAAACAAACCACTGTGGTATCATGAAGAATGTCCAAGAGGACAAAAGAAACTAAAAATGTAACTTTACTTATAATAAAGTCGATATCTACTAACATCAAATAAAAGTCCTAGAATGTATACAGTGCGAAATTAACCAATGATCCTATAAAATGCCAGTGTAGGGCAGTCCCCGTGGCTTAGCGGTTTAGCGCCGCCTTCGGCCCAGGGCATGATCCTGGAGACCCGGGATTGAGTCCCACGTCGGGCTCCCTGATGGAGCCTGCTTCTCCCTCTGCCTGTCTGTCCGTCTGTCTGTTTCTCTGTGTGACTCTAATAAATAAATAAAATCTTTAAAAAAATAAAATAAAATAAAATGCCAGTGTAGTCAGAAACAAGATCATCTTTCTAGTATGCTAGAACATCTGATGACCTAGTAGGTCACTTTTAATTTCAAATTCAATGTGTTGATGATTATGTGCTCCTATAGGAATGAAATCTCTAATGCCAACTAAGTGCCTGACTGCACTAAACACTTGTTTTGAGGAAAATCATCCTATTCACCTGCCCTAGTTTTGTGATTTTTATCAGGAATTAATCATTTCATCACTGTGAATAATTCTTTCTTTTGAAGACTGTCATAATTAGATGCATTAAGCATCTAAATATTATAAACAGTAAGCCTGACATTCCATGGCATGAGGCAGGGAGTGGGAGATAGAGTTGACCATATTTAGTACAAACTGTTCAATATTAGAGGGCCACATACAGTATTTTGTAATAAAAAAATTGCACAAGGAAATTATTTTCTTACCTTTTTGTTGATTTCATGTTCAAGGTCATCCGACGCCTACATTAGAGAAAGATAATTATTTGTTTACTTCTCTAAAGGGCAAAATTCCAAATTTACTAGTCATACATATGTAAATATTTAAATAAACATATGTAAGCTTATTATTCTATTTATTTGTGAAGCTGGAAAACTATTGATGACATAAAGCCATCGGCAAAATAAGTACTGGAAAGATACAACAGCCTGTTTTACATACTAGAAAAACAAACCTTAATAGTATTTCCCTCCTTTGTTCGTAATATTTGTCTACTTAGAGGTTTCCTTATATTAGCTAAATTATTTAGTGATGGAGTTTAGGAAATAACTTGATGTGGCAATCTCTCCTGATATGTAAAGGGCGGCAAGTACGAATGGCTAATTCAACACTTGTGTGGGTACTGCTAAAGGCTTTATGTGGTTAAAGTAGCATCAAGGTAGGCACTGAGTCTTAGTAGGCATCTAAGAATCTCAAAGTAGTGGCAATACTCCCTATCAGAAGAGGGAGGGTGTAATCAAAATGTTCCTTTGGCTTTTTGCTTTTTAAACACTTTCCCATTTCCCTACTACCAAATAAGCACCTACCTGCATTTTCACCCACCGTCTTCAATGATTAAATAACCCTGCTCCCATCAAAGACCACACCCTCACATCATCATGATACCATATACCCTCACCTTCTCAGGGAACTCAAAGGCAGTTAGTTATATTCCTTCTCTCTCTTGCAAGACTAATCTCTCCCTTTCTATGGCACCATTTCCAAGAGTTTGCAAACATACTCCAGATTCATTCGTTCTGCAAATAACACTCCCTTGACTCCTCAGGTTGCTGTTAGCCACCAGCCTGTACCTCACTTCCCTTTACAGCAAAACTTCTCAAAAAGTATAGTCTCTACTTATTCACATCTGCTTCAGTGGCATCCACCACACCGTTGAAACTTCTCTTTTCAGTAGTGAAAGGAACCATAAGGAAAGGAGGGGAAACTGAATAGGGAAAAATTAGAGAGGAAGACAAACCATGAGAGACTCCTAATTCTGGGAAACAAATGGGTGCAGAAGGGGAGGTAGGTGGAGGGGTTGGGTAACTGGGTAATGGGCAGTAAGGAAGGCACGTAATGTGATGAGCACTAGGTGTTACATACTATGTTGGCAAACAAACATTATATGTTCTCACTCATTTGGGGAATATAAATAATAGTGAAAGGGAATAGAAGGGAAGGGAGAAGAAATGGGTAGGAAATATCAGAAAGGGAGACAGAACATGAAGACTCCTAACTCTGGGAAACGAACTAGGGGTGGTGGAAGGGGAGGAGGGCGGGGGGTGGGGGTGAATGGGTGACGGGCACTGAGGGAAGCACTTGACGGATTGAGCACTGGGTGTTATTCTGTATGTTGGCAAATTGAACACCAATAAAAAAATAAATTTATTATTAAAAAAATAAACTCCCATCAGACTATAAGCTCTATGAGAGCTGAAACCAATCGTGTTTTGACCTTTCTGGATTGTTATGGCCTAGACTATGCCTAGCACCCAGCAGGTATATAACAATTATTTTTCATGGATGAATAGTCAGATGGATGGAAATACTTTCATGTTTATTCTACATTAGGAGGGGGAGAAGATATCTAACTTGTAGGACTGGTTTTCTAATGAGGGGCTTGCTTGGGATGCTCAGGTAGGCCATTTTGCTAATGACTTCAACATGTTAACCTTTGTCACCAGGCTGTTGTTGTTGTCTCCCTGTTCATCAATAATAATGCAATAAATGATATTACTTAAAGGATACTAAATAGGTGGTGGTCAACACTGGGCATGGCTAATGAGCAACTCAATGTCCTAACAATATCGTACATATCTTGCATTAAGATATTGATCCTGGTTACCCAATGTAGAAGGGCAATTATAGGCTACTTTATTTTCTTGTGGATGTCACATTTTAAAAATTTCACAACTAATAGCTGCTACCTCTTCTTGACAGTCATGAAAAAGAGGGGCACCAAGCCTCTGACCTTCTTGACACTATTTGCAACAGCCTCCTTGTGACCCAAGTCATCAGCAGAAAGTTCATTTCCAAATTTGTATTCAGGGTGAGCTTCCTCCTCTTGGTCAGCTGTGTGAAAGACAAAAGGAAAACCCATGAAGCTAAATTACTGCCAGTCAGTCAGATCTTCTTCATAACCTTGGGTGGAGTGTAAATTCTTCCAAAGAAGCTAAATGAAAAGTGGGAACATTTGAATATGCAAATTTATTCAAATAAAACTTTCACTAAACTCTTACCTATTCAAGGCCAAGGAGCACATCTCATTAGCTGTTATTTCTCTCGCGTCCAGCATGATATTTGCCATGGGCATGCGTGATGCTTACTGCATTTTTCTAAGTGAATGATTATTTCCATCCCATTACACTAACTGTAAAAATTAAAGTCTCAAGCACTCAGGAATATCTATGACTTACAAAGTGTGTTCTGATCTTCCCTGGGACTTAGGGAAAACCAAGGAAGATATAAGAAAAGGAAAATACACTTGATAATTTCTAAAAACAGACTGTTTATTTGAATATTATGGATATAGTGACTTGCAGCTGGGTGTGTTGTGACATAAAAGAGAAAGAACTTGGAAGGACTGTACTACACCTGTAAACCTCCTGTCAAAGCTGGCTTAGGTTTAACAGACTAGAATCATTCCTTGGGCTTATGCTAACTGGGAGGCTGGAAGTGGGTGCTAAATAAAGCTGATGCCCCAGGAGCATGGCCTGAGCTGAGAAATGAGGCAGAGAAGCACTCAGTCCACCAGTCCAGAAAGTGACAAGAACTCTGTCCTCCCAAGGCTGTCAGTGGAAAAAGAATCATCCACAGAAAAATGAACCACATGCTGGTGTGAGATCTAGATTCCCATGATCCCCATTCTGAAAAAGCTCCCAGGTTAGGGATTTTCCCCCCAAGCTTTCCAGCATTAGGAGAAACCCACAGGCCTCAGGACAAGGCCAGCACTGTAACCACACAGAGCATGAGGGACTCCTCCTGGAAAAAAAGTGAAATAATTTCTGAGTATAGACTCCCAAGAGTAGGAAGCAGACCCATAAGAATTGGAGAGTTTTTTTTTTTAAAGATTTTATTTATTCATGAGAGACACACACAGAGAGGCCGAGACATAGGCAAAAGGAGAAGCAGGTTCCTCTCGGGGAGCCTGAGGTAGGACTCGATCCCAGGAACCTGGGATCATGTCCTGAGCCAAAGGCAGACACTCAACCACTGAACCACCTAGGCGTCCCTGGAGATTTTTTTTTTTTTAAGCTTGTTTAAAATGTGCAAAGAACTCAAGAACAAGAATCAATGAAAAACTATTTCATCAGTTCTCAGATGCATTTTTTTTCACATATTAATATTTCTGGTATTGTAACACGTTTTTCAATCAATGGTATTTTACAGCGAATAGGAAGCAGCATCTTTCTTTCTTAGTCTTTCAACTGATGGTATCTTAGATTTGGAATTTCTTAAGGGATTGCTTTTTTGCAAAGTGTTATTCCAGATGTGGAAAAAAGTGAGGCAAGACCGAAAGACACCCTCCCGTTTTGGAACTGGTATTCTGATGAGTGGATGAGTGGAGGCAGAGGATTACAAAGAGAAAAGAGCAGGTCATATAGGCCTTTGGCAGGAAACAAAAAAGATTTATGGAGCTGGAATAGGTCTTTTAAAAAATCTAGAGATAAGGAGACAGATTCAGAGATATGATTTACAAATCTGAGGTCACAGAGTAAGTATGGACCTAGATTTCTCTAGATTCTTAGCATGACACCAAGATTCCATGACTACTGGATTTCTATGACCCACAGTGTATAAACAAGATTTTGAAACTTCCTACTATTACTATCAGATTTCCATTTCATATATCTCTTAGTCTAACCTGGCCAGCCAGGTATAAACTACTTGAAGTCAAGGAATGTGTCCCAAACAAATCATAAAGACTTGATACTTTAAAAAGTATGAAAAGAGGCACCTGGGTGGCTCAGTCTGTTAAGCATCTGACTCTTTGTTTAGGCTCAGGTCATGATCTTGGAGTCCTAAGATCAAGCCCCACATTGGGCTTCACACTCAGCCAGAAGTCTGCTTGTCCCTCTCCCTCTGCTCTTCCCTCCCTGCCCCCTCTCTTGAAATAATAAATTTTAAAAAGAAAAAGAGTTGTATGAATGAATGTTACCATCTCTTGATTGTGCAAGGATGCACAGACATAACCACAACCACATACAGTTTTGGCATTCCCTATGTTTGTCACACAGTCCTGGAAGCCATGTGTCCTTCTGAATAGAAATCCTGCCTAATGAATGGGCACACACTTTCATTGACTAAGGGCCTTTGCTATTTCCTACAGCCTCCAGGCAGGGCTACCCTTTTGAGCTATGCTTGGTTTCCTCTTGCCTGCTGTGTTGGAGTATTTAAATTAGAGACTCTAGCCATTCATGTACATAGGATCATACTGTGACACCAGGGTAATTACAGCCAACTGGTTGAGTTGATCAGAATTAAGCCAGGCATCACTGAGGGAACCTAAGCATCATGTATAACTGGTGTAGCATAAACCTGTATACCCTTAAAAAGAAATTCAAGTGGATGATTTTGCTCTCGCAGCTAATTTTCTACATGTATGCTATCCCACATGATTATTTCTGTTCACACTGAATAACATGGGGGCCACCAAAGCCAAATATTTTGTAGGAATACTGAACATAAAAGGTGGGAAAGTACCCTGAAGGAATGATAAATGGAATCACACTGACCCTCATTTTTCATTACTGTGTGTTCAGGAAATTTCACACTTTGACCTCCATCAGTCATATTTTTTCCTCTAAAAATTTTTTTAAACAATTTTGCATATTAGTGTTCTCTTCATATTCCTGTATATTAGAAGGGCAGGATTGTAAGGTACAAAAGGTCTTGAACCTGAAGTCAGGCAATTCTGGGATTGAATCTTAGTACCACTGCTCACTAGCTGTAGGGTCATGTGACTGCATTACCTCCCTAAGCTTCAGCTTCCTTTTCCGAAGACTGCATGTAATGATACCTATTTCATTGGGTAGAATAAAGATTATATAAGGCAGTGACGTAAACTGCTACATTCACAGCTGGTACAACAACGGTGGTTGACATTCATATTATTGTTATTTTCCTTGTTAATTTATTCCATTATTCTTCAGTTTGTTTTACTGGATTGTAGGATCTAGTAATGTCTTAAAGGTTCTTGACTACCATCTATAAAACATAACTGGAGTTAAGGAACTGATTTTACATAACATTCATCTTTTCAAATTTTTAGAACTATTTTCTTGACCTTTTCAAATAACATTCCTTTCAATATTTTACTTCTTTTTTTAAAGATTTTATTTATTCATGAGAGACACAGAGAGAGAGAGAGAGAGAGAGATAGAGACAGAGACAGAGACAGGACAGAGACGCAGGCAGGGGGAGAAGCAGGCTCCATGCAGGGAGACCGATGTGGGACTCGATCCCGGGACTCTAGGATCACGCCCTGGGCCAAAGGCAGACGCCAAACCGCTGAGTCACCCAGGTGTCCCCTCAATATTTTACTCTTAAATCATGTTTAGGTTTATTATTTGCAAAAAAATATTAACTAAATGTAATAGGCATCAGGGTTGATAGCATTTTCCAAAGACAGTTGCAAGAATATCCATTCTAGAATGTGATCTTGCCACTCAACCACCCCCTCGAAACTGGGCGGGCCTTAATTTTGCTTTGATGAACAAAATATACATGCAATGATAATAGGCCAGTTCTGGGCATAGTTTTCAAATAGTTTAGCAGCTTCCACTTTTTGACTCTTGGAACACTGGCTCTCAGGGTGCTCCATCTAGAAACTTGGCCACCATGCTATGAAGCCCAAACCACATGGAAAGGACACATGGGGTGCTCTGGTCTTCAGACCTTGCTTGAGTTCCCCAAAACAACTGCCAGCGACAGGAGTGGGCCATCTTGGACAACCAGCCCAACCGAACCTTCGGATGACTCTAGCTCCAGATGTCATCTGTCTACAAATGCCTAAGAAACTTAAGGGAGAAGCACTAGCATGAGCACAGATGCCCCCCAGAACTATGAGAGAAAGTAATAAAGTGCTATTTTAAGTCTTTAGACTTGGGGGGTGTTTGTTACACAGCAATAGATAATTTTAATAGTCATCAATTAAATAATTCCAGATATCTTTGCCCTCCTAGACACTCACTGCCATATATGACATATGAAAATACATCATTATGTCTGTTTTCCTGGGAGTAGAGTTCAACCCCTGGTTTGGACATGCAACACACACCATCACTGTGAAGTCTGTTCCATAGTAAGATATCTTTATTAAGCCATCCTTATTATTGAGCTTAGTTAATTCTCACAGCTTTCAGGTTTTCACTTATAGTATCAATCTTTCCTAAAATCTACTCATCTATTTCAGATGTTCATATAATAAGCCAAGAGTGTTTCTGTAAGTATTTCAAAATTATTTGGCCCCAAACCACTACATAAATCCAAGGCACTGTCCAACCAATAGGCACACAATGTAAGGCCAAGTCATTGTGCTAATCAATTTTCATACCACATAATGGAAAAATAATTTTCTAAAAACACTGCAAACCTTTAAAATGACTCATTTAAAACCAAACATATAGCTGTGGCTATATGGCTCAAATAAAATAGAAGCTAGTAGTAAATACTCAAATATTAAAAGCAAGGCTGCCTTTTCTAAAATTATCTACTTATATTGGTAATTCTGGTGAGCTGGTTATTTGAAAGAATTTGAAAATTTAATACTGGGTCCCTACTCAAGTTACTTTCCTTGTAACTTGCCTTACTACTATTATAATTAAAACATCGAAGTTTATGTTTCTGTTTATAGGAAAAGATTGCAAAATGCTATTTTTATTCCAATCCCTTGCCTTTTATAGCAAGGATTCTCTGGCTCTGAATTTTTGCTGAGCAGCTGAATGCACAACAGGAAGGGAGATGACTAAGCCACAAAAATCTAGTGCCCAGGTAAACTGGAAGGAACATTTGAAAAAATACCAAAAAATACCAAAAGATTAAAGTCTGGTGCATGAATACACACTTGACTATTAAGAATTAAACCATCACATTGTATAAAAGGATCCATGAAGATAAATTCATGTTTTTCTTATTTTAGAAAGTATTTTTGTGGGGTGCCTGGCTGGTTCAGTTGGAAGAGCATGTGACTCTTGATCTCGGGCTCATGAATTCAAGCCCCATGTTGGGTATAAAGAGTACTTAAATAAACTTTTTTTTTTAAAGTATTTTTTGTGACATGTAAATTAAAAGGAAACCAACTCACCACTTTCTATTTCCTCTTCATTATCATCCTCTAGGATGCTAACTGGGGCAGCAGATTCTCCAGCTTCCATCATGCTTTTCAAAGCCTCGAGCTGTTCTGTTATTCAAAACAAACAGGAAATATCAGTGAGGGTGACAAAACATGAGAGACACTTAACTCTGGGAAATGAACAAGGGGTGGTAGAAGGGGGGGTGGGCAGGGGGTTGGGGTGACTGGGTGATGGGCACTGAGGGGGGCACTTGGCAGGATGAGCACTGGGTGTTATGCTAGATGTTGGCAAATTGAACTCCAATAAAAAAATTAAAAAAAAAAACAAAAACAGGAAGGAGATGGTGACAGATGCTAGATCACCTGCAAAGCCTGAGTCCTCAGATCACCACTGAGAAGGGAATGTATCGCCTAGGTTCCTACTGGCTACATTCCTCACCCAGCTACTGTCTCACCTGGACCTGCTGGCCAGACTTCTTACGTGATGCGCAACCACCACACTGTCTACACTTGATGAAGAACTACGGGAGAGCACGGGTAAAACGCTCAAAAGTTCTGGTCCTAAGCCTGAGATGAAGGCTCAGTTACTGAGGAGAATCTAAGGCTTGGTGACAAAGGCCCATGGTTTGGAGAATGATGTTAAAATGACATTAAAGGGACATGCACACAGGAGATGTGACAAAACTTCAGGAAAAATATCTGCAACTTGTAGACTTGAGACTATTATCCTCCTGTATAAAAAGTTCTTGTAAGTCAGCAAGACAGATGAAATAATTTTGAAAATGGGAAAACATATAGAAGCACATTATAAATAATGATACATAAAGAAACTAGTTACCAAAAACATAAATATCAAAAAAACTGAAGTCTCATTTTCCTTCCACCAGTCAGGCACACATTCATACAAGATGGCCAAGAGCCAGCAGTAAGAATATAACTAGCATTCTCATACGTTTTGGTGAGAGTGTAAATTGGTATGATTTTTCTGAAAGACAGTATAACAAGATGTATCACAATATAAACTGTGCATGTGCTTTGGCCAACCAACTCCAATTGCACCAACTGACCCTAGGAGAAGCTGTGCAAATGTACAAAATGAACAATGACACATGTTTATTGTTGTTTTTACAGAAATGAAAACCCATCAATTTGGGACTGGTTAAACGGTAGCATATCTCACATAAATTCTGCATAGTGTTTCGTACATTATCAGTAAAGTTAGTATGTAGTAACTTTAGTAGGAGTGTAAATACACTCCATTGGTTGAATTAAAGATAATAAAAAATCAGTGTATTTAACACGACCCCAGTTTTATAAAAATGTGTTATGTTTATTTTTTTAAATGTGTTATGTTTAAACATGTATCTATAGTACATGTGTAAAATATATAATTCAGTGCTGTTTCATTATTTTCTTTTATTTTTCTTTGTTTTCATCCTACCATGGTATTATTGTTTTTGTAATGAATGATAATTTCTATAATTTAAAATCTAGAATACCTAGGTTTTGTAAAAACACAATGCAATCATACCAATATTTAATGCTACCAATTCACTGAATTAAGAGACTGGCTGAAAGAAAATATTTTCAAAGACCATCTCCAAGGAGAATATAGGGAAGATAGCTATATAAAATCATTTCTCTCTTTCCACACATAGACATATTCACATATTCACCCAGGACCCCTAGTTATGTATATCTCACAGAGGCAAACTGCAAAGGGAAAGCCATTAAGAGGACTTTAGAGCATAACAAATGATAAGACGCTAGTTCCTTCTATCTTGATAAATTCTAAAATTCCTCTTCCACTTTCTTCAAAATTTCTCATTTTGCCTTGGGATCATTCCAAATCCTGCTCCTTATGAATATATGAATATGCTTTCCCAATGCAGGAACCTACACTTAAATGTCAATGTGGCCCCTTAGCTCTGAAAAGTATACACAATACTTCTATGTTCCCTTTGTCTCCCAAATCAGTGGTTTTAAAATAGATTTCACTCTAGACTGCTGAATTGTCCACACACACAATGAGTGTATGCTTCATCACTGGTGTGTGTCTTTGACTTACTTTTTTCAACCTCAGGTTTCAGCCGTTTATTTTTGATGAGTATTTTTCTTTTGAGGTCATTGGGGGATGGTAAGGGCCTGCCTGGTTCAAGCTAGAGATAAACAGAAAAGGCTGAATTAATGATGTGCTTGTCCAGTTTCATTCCCCGCCCAGGGTGAGCAAGGAGGCCTGTTATACAGCCCAGTATCCACTAGGTGGTAGTCCGCAGTTTTATGTTGTCATTCCCTGACCCCAACCAGCCTACTCCATGCAACTTCACCTTAGACTGTAAACTTGACACCCACAGTCTCCCAGGGACAAGCAGAGGCACTCCACTTTCCCCAGCGGGAGCCGGGTCTGATGTGGGGTGCTGCTGCTGGGGGAAGGGGCTCCTGCTCAACTTCAGGTCTTGCTCTGCTTATGTATCAGGTAAAGTACAAGAGATCATCGTGATAGCTGGGGTCAGAACTGCTTTCCCAGGCAGGAGTCCAGTGCTCCTCTGATCCTCCCATGCGTCGGGCTGTATTAGGAAGCCTGTTTGCTCAGCAGGCTGACATAACCCCTACGCTTGGGATTATGGTTTTGTAGTTTCAGTAAGAGAATCAAGAAGGTGAGTGGTCAATTACTGAAACCTGACCCCTACTGTGGTTTTGTTTGCTTGGATTTATGTATGCAAAGGCAGCGCGTCCTTTCTTCTATCACCTCCGACCCATACAACTGTGCTGTATCTGGTCACCCATTCCCCATTCCCCACGCCTTCAAGTACACACCTACCCACCCTTCCACTCATCCATTTCTTCCATGCGCCCCATTCACTTTTTCAAAAGTAAACTTTATACCACTTACTACATGGAAGGCACCATGCATTCCTAGGTCTGTGTTGCCTCAAACAAAGCTCTTTGCCAAAATTCTGCTTCCTTCTGAAGCCTTCTGTAACTGCTCCATTCCCCAGTGATCTCTCTTGAATCTGGATATTTCTAGTAAGTTTTCAATAGGTCACAAGCCATCTTGTTTTGAAGCGATGGTTTTACCTTTGTGTTCTGTGTCTCCCCAACTGCCCCCCCCCTTAAAACTGAAAGCTTTGCACTTCAGGGAGGTCTTACTGCCACGTGGATCTACTTACACCCCCCACAACACTTTTCATGTATGTGTGTATCACTCTATAAAGAATACAGCCATCTTTCCACAGAAGCAAGCACAAGCACCTCAACCCAATCAGAAAAGTAAACAGAGGGCCTAGGTAAAACAAAAATAAAATTAAAAACAAACAAACAAACAAAAACCAGGGCCAGGCACCTGGGTGGCTCAGTGGTTGAGCATCTATCTGCCTTTGGCTCAGGTTGTGATCCCAAGGTCCTGGGATCTAGATCCGCATCAGCCTCCCTGCAAGGAGTCTGCTTCTCCCTCTGCCTGTGTCTCTACCTCTCTGTGTCTCTCATAAATAAATAAATAAAATTTTAAACACAACTAAAAACAAAAAGACAAAACCAGGGCCCCATTTCTTAGTTTGGATTCCCTCAGAATCAGTGTCTGAGACAAGGATGTGAATATACCCAGGGTTTATTTGGGCAGCAGCGTCAGAAATGTCCATCGGGGGTGGGAAAGTGAGAAAAAGAAGGCAAGCAGCCAACCCCAAGGGGGTGTTATCAGGCAAGTTATCACCCAGGGGGCCGGCCTGTGGTCCTGCTGGGGAGCCTGGCTGGCTGGGCAGGACATGTGTGTTGGCGCTGGGCCTCCTGAGGAGTGAGGGAGCCAGCAGGGAGGGGTGTCAGTTCTCTGGCACTTCTGGCCTGTCTTTCACATATGGGCAGAGCAGGCTCCAGTGACCAGAGCACCTCCCCTCACAGGGAAAGCTGCAAGTGCCAGCAGCAGAATGTCAGGCCAGGGTGCAGGGAGAACAGGGAGTGCTGCGCAGACAGGGGCAGGGAGTGTGTGGCATGGCCTCCGCAGGCTAAAGACAGAGGGTGGGTGCAAAGGATGCAAATATCCTCGTGTCCTAATTTTTCCCCCAGTTTTGTTTGTTTGTTTTTGTTTTTACTACCACAGAGTACTTTATACTTAATCCCATGAGCTCTCTTACTACTCATATCACCTTGTGATGGTGGATCTTTACAGCTTGGAGGTTATGGATCCTTGCAAAAACGTGATGAACTCTCTGGAATAATTATATGCCAAAAAAAATTGTACGCAATGAGAATGAGGTCACAGACCTCACAAAGCCTATCTATGGGCCACAGGTTAGAAGTTCTTTGCTTTATGAAGCAATTAACAGGTGTAAAAATGAAGTGCAAAAAAATGTATGTATAACATTTTTTGAGTATTTTTAAAGATTTTATTTATTTCTTTTAGAAAGAGTGAGTGGGTGCGTGCACAAGCACAGGGCGGTGCAGAGGGGAAGGGATAAGGAGGGGGAAAGAATCCCAAGCCAACTCTGCACTGAGCACAGAGCTTGATAGGGTCTTCAGTCTCACAACCCCAAGATCACAACCTGAGCCAAAACCAAGAATCAGTGTCTACTCAACCCACTGAGCCACCCAGGCGCCACTCCCCACCAAATATTTGTTTTGTTGGGACTTCGGAGCTTGAACTCAAGACTCTTGTGACTTCAATTTAGAGGACTTCTCACAGCAATGGGATCCTATGGGTGCTAACCCTATGTGCACATTTAATTCACCTGGAGGGCTTTTTAAAAAAACACCACACTCAGGCCTTACCCAGAACAATTAACTCAATCTCTAAGTGGGGCCCTGGCAAAGGTTTTTTAAAGATGCTAGATGATACTATCATGCAACCAAGTTGAGAACAACTGCTGAATATAGACTCTTGGCCAGTGGGCATTTTATAAAATTTTAGGACAGAGATCTCAAAAATCATAAAGACCTCAAGACCTTCCAAATTAAACTGAACCAGATGTTTATTTTATGTCTTTCTCTACACATCTGTCTGAAGCACAAAAGCTTTCCATACCAATGAATTTAAATAAATATGAAGATCTTTAGTCCTCTAGCACTACTTGACCCTTTAGAAATGAATTTCAAAACAAATCCATTCAGGTTAGAAATATGGTTTGCTAAAAATACATACTGGATGTGATTCAAGTGCTTGTTTCAACAGGAGATCCCCAAATAGATCTTCACAATATTTGGACATCTTGTACTGTTGATATTTGCTGGAGAGAGAGAGAGAGAACTGGCATTTGTAAATTCAAACATCCATTAACTGTCCAAGAAGAAGAAACATCCATTCCTAGGTGATTAAAAACTCCCACTCTGTAAAATCTACACTTGTCCCCTGGATGCTAAGCGAGATGCTGTTACATACCACAGACTTTAACTGGTATGGTAAAAAGTATATTTTGCCCCCCAAATTAAGTAAACAGAATAAAAATGGCTCTCAAAAAAAAAATGGCTCTCAACTCATCAAGTCTGATTTCAAATCTACTGCCATATCTTCCAACTCAGTGGAACTTCAAGCAAGGTATCTTGATCCCTCACCTTTTGTTTAGAGGAAGCATCTCTAATACATATAAAGAGGACTTTTTTTTCCTTTTTTTTTTTTTTTTTTTTTTTTTTTGGAGGTTAGAGGGGGTAGTGGTTTGGGATTTTTTTCCCCTTTCTTTTTTGTGTAAGACCAAGTGTCCTTGCCATTTCCCAAAACTATTCAGCTATTTAAAAAGATGTACAGCAGCAGTGGGGAATGAACAGTAGCTACTTAGAGTTAGAACACATCATTATACCTGCAGTGATTTTCAAAGGAGAGAATTACAGGATATTCGGATGTGACAAATGCAGTTTCCTTGATGGCTTGAATAACATCCTTTAAAGATAAAAAGTGTTAATGAGAGAAAAGAGAAAAAAAAAAAAACAAATTAAGGCACCTGAAGCCATTCCAAGACTATTAATTTCAGAAAGTCAATTCTGGCAATTAAGACTTGGAGAAGCCATTCACCTTGATACCTTTACAGGTGGAGTCCCCCTTGTGGCTGGACTCAAGTGCAGTTAATGGTTGACGACAATTTTTTTTCAAAGCTATCTCGGACTTCTCCAAAATTATGGTGCTATTAACTGACAAGAAATTCATCTTAATGGCATGCTGGCTCCTTGCTCCATTACTTGGTAAGACAGGTTCAAAGCTCATCTTTCTTGCTCAAGAGCAGGTGAAGTTTTGGCTATTTTCATTAATTTGATGAAACTGAATTAATTGTCTCTTATTAGCCTGATGAATCTTGAGGATGGGAGGTGACCAGAGAGGGGTTTCTCCTTGATCAAGCAACATGTGAGGTCAAACAGGAGGTGTTCTGGATGTCCCTCTCTGAACCAAAAGCTCGGCCATTTGAAACAACCTTTGAATGAGCTGAGAATGTCCTTCCCTCAGACAGCTGGCCTTGCTCTCTGCTTCGCTTTAGAAAGCATGATTTCAAACCAATGTTTCTAAAACTGGAGCATATTTGGTAAAAATCCCCAAATTCTTACTGGCTTATAGTTAGCCACAGGGAAAATGCCACCATTCAATTAAATGGAAAAACATTTTACAATAGTCATCTAGGGAAGTCCATTTGAAACAATTATGCCTTGGGTTAGATAATCCTAGAGTATTTTAGTGAGCACTTTCATGGCTAAGGTGGTCCTTTAATTATTCTTGCTTAAAGTTTCTTCCCAGGTGAAAATGCCTGAGACCTTGACTGTCCACTTGAGCTGACCAAGAAATACTCCTGGAGAGAAATTTTTGCTCTCTTCATGGGTTCTCCTTTGCTCACCTCCAGGCTGAGAGGACTTGGCCTTCTTTTCAGGTAAACTTCCTTATTAGTCTCCTTAATTCTCTAAAGAGGACATCAACCTTTCCTGTCAGTTTGGTTGGCTGTGCAAACTCATGGCTTCCCACTTTAATACTCTTGATACTGCTCAGGGAGTGCAATTCTTTCTCAGGGAACATAATCTTGAATTCATTGCTACTCAAAATTCACTAACATCTGGCTAAGAGAAATGGTATGCATGGAGTGTTATGGGTATAGGGCCTAGGCATCTGTTTTAACAAATACCTCTGGTGATTTTCCACATGTAGGCAGAACAATTGCTTTAGGTGTTGCAATAACTATTCTAAATTACACCAAACTGACAGAGACAGATGTATCTGAATATTGTCCAACCACAGAATTTCATTTTTTGACTTGTCTTTTGGCAGGATATCATTGGAGCATAGTGAGGAGCCTTGTAAGAAACCAATCTCCAAACTACATAGAGATCACCAAAAGGCCATTACTTGAAATGCCTGTTTATAAAACTGTAGATGCCTCTCTTTGAGGATCCTTGGGGAAAAGTCTTCTCTCTAGCACCAGGACTGGAAATAACTATGCTTCTTTGGACCAAAGGCCCTATTTCTATTTTATAAATCTTGTGAATCATCATGTTTCCTCCCTCCTTGTGCTGAATTCTAGAAAGTTTGGAGCCCATTTATGGCTTGGCTTGACAGTTTATAGGACTTCTTATAGAGCATTCATAAACTCTAACCTCACTAAACTTAGCTTCTTACTCTTACAGGTGCTATTAATAATCTATTTTATTTTCTGTATTCTATTTATCTTTTTATGCCAATTTGAAGTCCTTCAGAAATAGTGTAAATTGAGCATGAAAACAAAAGATTGTTTCTAAACAGTCTTAAGAGTCAGGGGGAGTCTGGCAGAGAAACCTCATTATATAGCACTGTCACCATTTGAAAGCAGCAGAGTTAAAAAAAGATGGTGCTATTAAGTGGAAAAAACATGTTTCTTGACTTTCAGAAAATGAATAATTTGTTTTCTCCACTTCATCTATCTCTACAATAGTTCAGAAAAAGACTATGGCTATTTTGAACTTACCTTAAAAAGGATATCTGTACACATAGCTTTTCCATGAGTTATTATTGGTTCTTGGTCTTCACCTTTTCCGTCCCAACAGTCAAGTTCAACACATCTAGGCACACAGTGAAATTGCAATATTGAACCCTTACAATAAAATAGTGTATGTGCAAATTAAAAGAAGAGATACCAAAATAAGTTGTTTTTTTTTTTTTTTTTACAGAAACAGAACATGGATTAAATAACATGATTATTTCATGGAGTATGCAAGTTAAAATCATATTATATTCTTTACCATGTTGATGTCATCAAAAAGGGACTGTCAGAGATAAAGACAGACTTAAGAGATACAACAACCAGTGAGGTTCTGAATGAAATTCCAGTCATGACAAAGCTACAATGAAGGAAATCTGGGGGCAACTGGTAACATCTGAATATGGGTTGGGTTTGATGATGTTAAAGAATAAGTTTTAAAATTTTGTTAGGTGAATAGATAGATAGATAGATAGATAGATAGATAGATAAAACTTTGTTAGGTGAAATGATGTTTCTTCGACCATAAAAGAAAATGTTCTCATTGTGTCAAGTATTCAGAGACAGAAGTAGTGATGTCATTTCTTTAGAGTCTCTCCATACACAAAAAATAGTTATTAAAAAATAAGGTACTGGTTATTGACAACCAAGAAAAAATATCATGTAGCTACATTTCTTATTTTTCATAAGAAAACCATTTTCAATAATCTTTATTCTCAGAGAATGACATTTTAGAACTTTTAACATTAAGTAGAGCCACATTTGCCAATGCTTCAGATCACTAAGAGACTTAGCATAACTTCTTAAAAACATTTTTTTTTTTTTTTGTAATTTAGAGGGGGGGATATCTAAAAATGTATAGTAAAAAATGTTTTTTGGTCCTTAGGAGGATTCTAGAACTTTCTGGGGCAGAGATCTTCTGTTCTTTCTCAAAGGTTACATGACCAGTATAATCAATTAAAGAAGAAAAATGGCCTTTTCATTCTGAATACTACTTCCTGTTTCTTTTAGAGAAAAGCCAATTAAATTGAAGGGCATCATATACAAAAATTTTTAAAAAGAAAATAAAAAAAAGCTGTCCTGAGTCTCTGACCTGCAACCAGCCAGGAGAACCTGTCTGTACATTTCTACTGAAGATTTCCCACCAAACTGTCGGCCAGTGAGATAGGTGTTATGTGAAGAACTGATGAAGTAGTGGGCCAGAGGGTGGTCCATTTCTTGGTAAAGTTCTAAACGATCCAGGAAGACTGGGGCATTTTCATCTGACATCAGATATCTGCAAAACCCATCACTTGATATGAGGCCTAGGGGGAAAAAGAGCAGTTAGTAGACATGTGGCTCTGGAAATACACAACTCACATTTTCTTCATGGAAGTTGAGGCAGCTTCATCAAAGTAAAGACTACTTCTCAGTCTCTTCCCCAAAGACCATCATCCTTCAGAACTTGAACAAAACAACAGAGCTGCACGTTCTAAGTAACCTAATGCATTCCACAAGACAGGTGGTGCTCTGCTTTCTTAAGTAGGATGGCTGAAGCCCATGATTCCCTAAGCTCAGAAGCACAGTTCCAGGAGCTGTGGTGACCAGGGGTCAAGGGAACATTTGTCGGTTCTGCTTCTACCACTCACTCCTTATGTTCTGGGGTCTCAACCTTCTCTTCTCTCAAATGGGGAGAAATACTGGCCACACTTGCTTTCCAGGACTGCCCTGAATGATAAAGAAGAATATTATACGAGAGGGGCTCTTTAAAAAGTGGAAAACAGGGGAGTCTGGGTGGCTCAGTTGGTTAAGCATCCAACTCTTGATCTCAGGTCAGGTCTTGATCTCTGTGTCATGAGTTTGAGCCCCGTGTTGGGCTCAAGAGGAAAACACAACTGTAGGGTGCTATTGTTCTCACTGGAATGGAGAAGGAGTTAGCAGCCATGCTGGGTTTAAACAATTCATTTCTCCTATTTTATCTATGGAACAGGATATGGGACTGTGAGAAGAATATTCAGTAGTCATTGAAATATGGCCCCAAGAGCCCTTTCTAGTAGGGCAGGTCCCTTGTGGTCTTCTCAGGGGAAGTGATCAATTATTTCTACATCTCCTACCCTGTCAACCATTGACCACCTAAGGTTTCTGTTTTTATTTAAGCATTTGCAAGTTATGAACTGATTTAAAACTTATTAAAAAAAGTACAGATGATAGCATAATAAATAACTCAGGACCTAAACCACAGCTTTGTAACATTTTACCTTATTTGCTTTACATTTTTTAGAGGAATACATAACTACAGATGTCTTTGCAGCACCCTGTGTTCCCACCCTCCATTCTCTTGCAGTCCCTCTTTCTACTTCCTTGTAGACGTCCACTTCCTAACTTTTTGTATTTAACATTCTCGAAATGGCTTTGTAACTCTACTACACATGTCCTTATCCAAACAATAGGTAAATATGAATATTTAAAAGCTTTTATAAAAGATATACCACTATTTGCATACACAACTTGCTATTTTTACATTTCCTTAGAACTTATTCAGTTAATATAAATAGCTCTTGTTCATTTATTTTTCCCTGAATATAGTAGAACATATAGTGGTAGTAAGTAGTACTGCAGAATGTAGAGTGGGTCCATCTATAAATACACCAATTTATTGTTCATTATTCTGTTGATGTGTATTTAGGTAATTTCTAATTATAATTAAACATACTACAATAAAAATCTGTGCACCTATCTCCTAGGGCACACACATCCATGCTAAAAGCAAATACTTTTTAAGGCACTGAGACAGATGACGTGATGGAAGAAACAGATAAGCCCTTCCTTCACGAAACATATTATGGAAAAGAGAGTAAATAAATTAGCAAATAAATAAAAGTGTAATGTAACATCATGAAAGTGCTAGAAGGAAATAGAAAGCAGGGAATGAAGGTGATAAAGAATGACCAGGATGCTGTGTTAGATACATGGCCAGCAAAAGCCCTTCTCAGGTGGTCACATTCATGAGTAGGGAGAGTGCCATATGCACATCTGGGGAAGGTCATCCCAGATAGATGGATCAGCAAATGCAAAGTCCTTGACGCAGGAGTGTGTGACCAAGGGGAGAAGTAGCTAGAAATGAGGCTGGAGAGGAAGCCAAAAGCTCTACCAGTTGAACTTAAGTCTTTGCTAAGTACTGTATGTAGGGAAGCCTTTGGAAGGTTCTCAAGGGTGTAATAACATGATTAAAATTAGTTTTTAAAGGTTTAGTCTGGCTGCTATATGGAGCATAAACTGTAAGGCACTGAGTAGAAAGAAGGAGACTAGTTAGAAGTCATTGGCATTGTCCAGGAAGACATGATGTAGGTAGGCTTGGATAGTCTGATGAAGGTAAAGAGGGTGAAAAGTGATTTATTCAGGACTCATTCTGAGAACAGATCTGGTTGGTTTTGCTGATGCATCAGAAATGATGTGAAAGAATGGAAGCAAGCCAAGGAAGATTCCAAGAATTTTGGCTTGAAAATCTGGGTGAATAGGGAAGTGTGGGTGGCTCAGCAGTTGAGCATCTGCCTTCAGCTCAGGGCGTGGTCCCAATCCAGGGGAGTCCTTCATCAGGCTCCCTGTGAGAAGCCTGCTTCTCCTTCTGCCTGTGTCTCTGCCTCTCTCTCTGTGTCTCTCATGAATAAATAAATAAAATCTTAAGAAAAAAAATAAATAAAGAAAGAAAATCTGGATGAATAATGGTACCATTTTCCTCGCTGAGAAGGGCACAGGTCTGGGTCAGGGATTATCAAAATATGCTGAACATACACACTTGAAATGCCCATTCAGTATTAAAATGGAGAGTTCTACTGCAGGTCTGTAGTTGAAGTTAGAGGTTAGGAGTGGAGAATTTGAAAGTCATGTGTGTAGAAGAAATTTAAAGCCACTGGCCTGGGTGAGTGCACTTCCTCTGACATCCAGAGCTGGGAACAATACAGGAGATTCTCTGGGGTACATACCTGGAGGTGAAAAGGCTGGGCTGCAGGAGAGGCATATTTTCCACTTTTCCAATTATTGCCAAAATATTCATCAAGATGGTTGGTTGTACCGATTTAAGCTCCACCCCGGAAATTTATAGGAATGCCTTTTGCACCACATTCTCACCCCACTTGATAATGGCAGATTTTGAAATTTGTGTCATTTGTGAAATGGTGAAGCTGATTTTTAGATGTGTCAAGGTAATTTTATAGAATTTAGGACCTGAAAGGACTTTAGAAATAATGAAAGACACACCTCTGTCATAACATTTATCATACTGCCAATGGACTGCTGAGCATTGTCCCTCAACAGATCACAACTGTCTTACTTACTTTTGAATCTCCAGCACTGGGCACAGTGTTTGGCACCTGTCAGCTCTCTATAAACTTAATAAAATGAACGCAGGGGAGCGAAATGAAATACTAGTTGAAAGACTGTACGAACTCTGCTGTGTTACAAGCAAGGAAACGGAGGCCCAGGAATATAGTCCCTTGCCCAAGGTTATACAGTGACAGGATGGCAACAAGAATCAAATCAAATACTGCAAAGTGCTATATTACCTATCAAGCCACTCCTCTGTTCACTTTAATCCCATGCAATGTAGAATAAATAACAATACTCAGAATATTTGTAGAGAGATAAATAAGGAAGCAATCTTGCTGAAAGTAGGTGGTTGGGGCCTTAGCAGGAAGTGTAACTGAACATCTTTGTGACCTGGAAAAATATCAGGGATGGGTCATGTGGTGTGGCAGGCCAGTACATGTAGACACAGGTTTTATGTGGGTCCATAGATTATATAAACCTCTCAGCCACATTCAATGAGATACAAAGAAAGAACTCAGAAACCAGAGGCCATGATACCCATGGGCACATGGAAGAGACAGAACCCAAACCTGAACCTCCCTTCAACTCTTTAGTGGGACACAAGGGTGAGGCTGCAGCTCAGGTATCTCTTCCCAGGACTTCCTGTCCAATTATAGCATCATCACCTGTCCCAACCTTTGCAGGTGCCTCCCACTGCTTTGAGACTGACCTTAAATTTCCTCTCCATGCCTTTCCATTGTCAAATATTGGAATGGACAGCACACTGTTTCCAATATATCACTGAAAGAGGCAGATGTTCAGAAGCCCCAATAACTCGCTATATTGATTCATATTTAATTTCCTATCAGTTGCATTTGTATTCCATAACAGAAGTCCAATGATGGGAAGGCTCATCAGGTCATGTATTAAAATTTGCTTGGCAAAACAAAGGGGAGAAAAAGAAGGCACAAACTTTTCTAAGACGTGAAATTCCTTCGAAGATTGCAAACAGACTGGGCATTTTTGCAGTCTGAGCATCATGCAATAGTAAAGGTTGAATATAAGAGTACAATGGGGAAAATATCATTATAATGTGTTTAATAATACAGGAAATTTAACATTCTACCTCAGGCAACATCGGCAAATTCTGATGTAAGGTAAAATTTATACTAGCTTAGAACAGGAAAAACAAAACAAAACAAAAAAAGCAGTCCATTAAAACTCCCTGGCTCTAGGGAACTCCAAAGCATTTAAAGATGCCTTTAACTAAAAATCCAAGAACGTTCAAAGAAAGTTGCATATAGTCTTTGCTTTTTCATTAATAAAGAAAATTATCTTTTTTTCAATTTTATTACCTTTTTTCTTCAAATCTTCATCAGGCTCATACATCTCGATGATCTGCATTGCCCTTTTTGCATCATAAAATGGGAATAAAATTTCATTCAGTCGAGGGTCTCGCTGATGCTATGATGAGAAAATAACCCCATTTAGGTTGACATTTCTCACCCTTGGGGTATTATATATCACTAAAGTACATAATTTCTAAAATAAAGTATATTTAAAGGATCACATTTATAGTTACAAAGATAGGATTTCACTGTCCTACTCTCTTTCTCCCTAAAATATACTTCAAAAGAGTCCATCTTTGGGAGTGCTTTGTCGGTTTCCCTCACTGAACTGGAGAGAGAATACAGAATATACTTTTTTTTCCCCTCCAAAAGCTAAAGGATACATAAAATGGTGTGCATGTCAATTGTGCTGTCTTCTAGTTCCCATACCATAGGTGAGAGGTTTGGCATAAAAATCTATAAAAAGTGAGGTAAAAAATCTTTGGCAGAGGAAAAAAAAAAGAAAAACAAAAGCAAAAACCAAAAAAAAAAAAAAAAAAAAACCCCAAATAACTCAAATAGTTAATATACTAACTGAAGTGCCAAAAAAGAAAAACAATAGTAACAAAAACAAAAAAATCCCTAAGGTTAAAACAGGCAAACATCTTTTCATTTGTATTATATATATTTTTTACATAGATTTTTACATAGAAAGATTTCTTAGGGAGTCTGCAGGCTTCATTTTCTTGAGTAAATATTTATCAAATCACACCAATTGTAATAATGATGATGACAATCAGCACAAGGATATGTAAAAATTATCGACAATATGAAAATCTGTACTTATCAGTAGTGCAGAAAGTCTTTTTCACTATGAAAAAGTAAATTTCCTTGGTTTGCTCCTCTGGGGAGGAGGAGTCCATGAATAAGGCACTTAGGAAGCTGGTGATGCCATTCTTTTCAAATCAGCACCTGGATGCTCATGGTACCATGAGAGGGACCAGGAGCAATGCTATTTCTGCAGTTCTGCCATCCAAACTTCACAGCAGTGGTGAAAAAAAAATCCAATTTACTAACTCAGCTACAATCTTGTGTGTGTGTGTGTGTGTGTGTGTGTGTGTGTGTGTCTGTATCTGGAGGCAGTGGTCCATGAAACTTCCTTAATGTTCACCGTGAATTGGACCCTGGTCATTCATCAAATCTATAACTTCTATGGAAATAATGGCAGATAAGAAGGTGTGAGCAAAACCTGGTCAACAGGTAGAACCTTGGCAACAATTCTTTACCCAAATATATGCACAGACGTTGAAAAAGAGTACTGAGAAGTGTTTAAGAAACAGTTGTTAAAGGTTCATATGGATTTCCCTTCCCCATTTGTTTTAAAATGAGAGTCTGAAAAGTGGGTAGCACAGAATGAATGCCTTTGGCCAATGCAACACGCACGATGTAATTTCCTCAAGCACTTGTGGCCTAGCCTAGCCTATGCAGGTCCGCCCACCTCTTCACCCATGTAAGAGTGTTAACTCATAAGGAATTGTTATCTTTTTGTCAGTTTATCCCAATGAAGCATGCTTCTGTTGTAATCTAAGAAATTACAGCTCACAACAGCTCACGTCCATGCATGTGCTAGAGCACATATTAACAACAGGCCTTGAAACCATAAAAAAACAAAACTCGTGGAGTTATGCAGAGAGAAACCGTGAGGTGGACCATGGAATGCCAGGCACGTGAAGGCATGCTACAATGTTGTTTATGAAATGGATGGGCATCATGCAACTCTAGAGCCCACTATTCAAGGGGACGACAAGCACCACCCCTCTGGTAAGAATGCATCATTCCAAAGAAACAAACAAATTAACAAACAAACAAAAAACTCTTTCTAGGCACATTTCTTCAACCATCTCTGTAAAATACTATCACGGAAGAAGATGGATATAGTAGGAAAAGGTCCTCTTTAGACCCCATTGCAGTTATGTTCACGGTTGGCCACTGTATTTTCCTTCCTTATTAAAAGTAGGCCTTTTTGATTTAAAGATATACTTGCTGGTAAGAATCTAGGACCCATGGAGATGATGGGGAAAATCCATATGAATTTAAAAAGTGAGAGAAAGAAGAGATTAAGCTGCAGAGGGAAGAAGAGATTAAATCAGGTAAAGGAGGGGGAAGCTAGATGCTCTGATGTGCTCTTTATATGCATATATATATATATGCATGTGAGCCCAATGTGACTTATAATGTAATCTGTTGATGGCAGCAGTGGCATCTCCCGCACCTGGGCATTAAAATGCAGATTCTCAGGCCCCACTAAAGACCTACCAGATCTGATTCTCTGGGGTGGAACCCATGAATCTGTGTTTAAGCAAGCTTTCCAGGTGATTCTGATGTGTTCAAGTTTAAGAAACACTGCTCTAACATGTAAAAGTATGCACGTTGCAAATCAGTAAAAGAACAAAAACAAAAACAAAACAACAACCAACCAAACCCCAAAACCTAAGTCCTGCAAGGACAGAATGCTAAATGTTTGAGATGTCCTAGTTAAAGTCCATTAATGTTTAGTCTCAGGGCATGATATTCACTAGAACATCCTGCCTATCAGAAGCAAAAGCCAGGAAAACAAGTCCTAAAATGGATGTATCATAATCTCCTAATTGTACATTTGCAGCAAATAAGCACTAAAAGGAGACAGTATGAAACTGCATTTGTCTTTGCATCACTCCACCAGATTAGCATAACCTTTGCTTCACTAAAATTTTCATGTTTCAAAAAGGAAGCACAGTACAATCTGGATAATCCAAAAGTAAGGAAGCAGATAAGAAGATTTGCATCAGAGTCACAAAACTATAATTTTTACATGAAAAAAAAAAAACAAGAGAAAAAGGATAGCTTCCAGGTGACCTCAGAGTAATAAGATTGCAGAAGGGTCCCACATGGATGTAAGCACAGTGGGGCAAATGTCTCATAACTCTGAGGGATCACTGGTTTTCAGTGGGGAAAGCAATGTACCTACGACATTCCCCGCTGGATGTCCAGAGCTTTGTCAAGTGAGATCTAAACAGCTTCTGAAAATAGGTCAAAGAACTGTACCCACATGAATGAAGAGACAATGGCCATTATTCCATTATTATGTCCTTACTCTTATTGAGAAGAGGCATCAACTGACTTTAACCCTAAGAATGGGAGATATGTTGGCAAAAAATATTCAGAAGAAATATAAAGAAGATAAAGGAATAATTTGTAAGAGTAGGCTTACCTGTAAGACTAAATACCTCCTTCTCTTTCTATGTCTATGTATTAAAAAATAAAGATATTATAAATGGAAAAAGATAGGCCCTTTCCTATATTCACCTGCAAAATAAAATAAATAAATAAATAAATAGGTCTAACCCTAATGTGATCATATAATGTGTGTGAGGTGGGGAGAGATCACTAGCCACAAGAAAATAAAGCAAATTCTGGATTATTCTAAGACCTTTCTCCTCTTTTTCTCCCCTTGATCTATCTCTCCAGCCCTCCATGCATTTCCCAATTCTGTGGGCCCTCCCCCTCAGTTATCATTGTGAGAGAATGAAGCTAAAACTGAAATCAATTTAGCTTCTCCATGGAAACGGGGAAAGAAATTAACTGAGGCCCAGGGACATTAAGTAGCCCCACCACAGACAAAGAACTGAGTTGAAGGCAATTATCTAACCACATGGCAGCTCACAGTGAGTGCTTCTACTAGCTTCCCAGACTCTGGTTTACTATTTTCATAAAATAGGAAGAAGACAAGTTTCGCTTGGTCCACTGATGAGACAAAAAGGCATAGCTGTGGCAAAATTTTAGATCCAAGTGGTGGATTTCCATGAGTAAATCCATTATGGAGAATAACAGAAGGTATATGATGCTGTCACATTCTTCCCATCCACACTAAGTATTCCAAGGAGAAATGCAGGTAATCCAGTAGGACAGTGTTTCGCAAACTTTAATGCGCAGCTCAGTCACCTGGAGATGTCATTAAATGTAGATAGATTCCCAGTCAGTAGGTCTAGAGTGAGACCCAAGATTCTACATTTCTAACAAGTTCCCACAGAATGCTGATGCTGCTGGTCCATGGTCACACTTTGGGGAACAATGAATAAAGAGATACTGAGAAGCAGATGAGCAGCAGGTCTAAAGCTACTAGTGAAAAGCTAGTAAGTGTTGATGACATGGATAGGAAGGAGGTGGTACAAATCTCTACATGGTGACCAAGATAGTAAATGGCCAGTAGTCTCTCCTCTCATTCCAGCTTCCTGAAGATAGACATAAGTATACTGAACATAAAATTTAACCTAAAGAGCAAAAAGATTTCCAAGCTGGGAAGTGGTAGGAGGCAGCATGACTTTTTTCCCCCTATTATTTATTCTAACTTGTTAATGTTTGTGTACATGTGTCTATTGATTTTTGCTTCAATTATTTTTCTGGTTACTTTGCTTAACTTTCATTCAAAGAGTTCTTCAGTCAATAGTTTTTGAGAGTTAGAGTATTTAATCATCATCTGCAAATGATCGATGAGTAGGACCTTGTCCCTTCGTATTCACGAGACTCATTTACTTTTCCTGCCTTATTGCATAATCTAGGCTTCTAACACAATGTTGAACTCTAGGTTGCTGACATTATGTAGCTAAGGCATTTTGCAAATGTTTAGATCTAAGCTTTTGGAGCCATACACCTTTACATTGCAATGCCAGCTTCCTTCTCAAGTGAACGCTGTCTCCTTTCATTATGGGCTTCAAAGGTGCTATGCCTAAAGCGTCTTCTGCTTTTGGAGAAGGAGAAGAGCCACTGTAGGACTTAAAAGAGAGAGTACAGGAGCTGGAAGAATGTTTTCTAAGTTTGACAAACTTCTTCAAGGATGCACTCAGATTTCTATCTAGTCTTTCCAATTCAGTTTGCTATGACAGAAAAGGGAGAGATTCAGGCAAGTTGATGAAAAGTAAAGGCTGTACACTTTCCTGGACCATCTTGCAGTCTCTATGATCTAAAGAAATCAAGAATCACACTGATTCCATCTGTCCCACCCCGGAAGTAAAGATGCTTCTTTACCATGAATGAGAAGCCAAGCAGAAAATATAAAAGCAAATGAGTGCTACTGGCGATTGTGATAATGATGTATAAAAGCTATCAAATAATAAGTATTTGAAGAAATAATTTGGATGGCAGAGCCAGAGTATGGGTGATTGTATCTTTTAAAAATTAAATGTTATGTCGTAGACTTATAAAAATTATAAGTGATAATTGGGTAGGTTTACAAAAACAACCCATAAGAGGAAAGGCACGGGATAAGAGCCCATGAACACCAGATCTAGCCTCAAGACTTCAGAATTATTTCTTTATTTCACGGTGACATATATAGTAAGAGCTTTGTCATGCTTAATAGATGCTTGGGTGCCAGCTTCATCTCAGAGTGTGCAAGAGACCTTGTTTTTAGGAAGTAGCAAACTAACAATGTAGATTTTTCTCTGTGCCTCCCAAGGGTCTTCCCTCTTTAGTAAAAAGCAGATTTTCCTGCCCATCGCACCAAAATTTAAGATAATCAGTGACCCCAAATGCATGAAGAAGCTGAAGAAAATAAAACAATAAATCTTAAAAATAAAGAAGAAGAGTAGGAAGGAGTCAAGGAAACAAAGTAAGGCAACTTAACTTCTGAGTAATGGTGCCACTGGAATGTGGATAATATCTGGGTAAAGATTATAAACATAGTATTCGCATGACCAAAAACTAGTGGGGTGGAAAACTTGAAATGTTTTCAAGTAAAATAAATACTGTATTGTACTGAAAAGTTTATTAAAAGTGAAGGCATCTGTGCTGATAAATGGAGTCGCTAGTCTTCCCTGCATAAGGGCTTTTAGGCTCTCATTATTATAGCTTTGTAAGGGCTTTGGCAAAGATGTGATATGTTCCTACAAACTGGCAAATCATATCTCCCTGTTGCCTGTTTTTTGGGTCAATGCCTCATGTGTAGGATAATACTCTCTTCAAATGTTTTCTCTTGGTATGGTATAACAGTTAAATTATATTAAAAATTGTTTTGAAACAAAAATACATTGTCAATTCCACTAATGTGTTAGAAAAAAAGTAAATCTCCCATTTTGGATTAGCAAGAGCTTCAATGGGTTTCACTGAACAGAACATTCTTTTGTGTGTGTAAAGAGAAAAAAGTAAATTTTAGTTGTAACAAAAGTTGCAAACTTTATGTGTTCGAAAATATTTTTCTCTTCTGTGTAAGCAAATGTTGTCAACCAGTTTTGGTTGTTTAGTGGATCATATTCTAAAATGAGCCCTAAGCGTGTTATAAAAATAAAATGTAAAAATTTATCCTTCAATCTAATTGGCCTAATATGTACTGTATTTTCACCCAGGAACTCCTCTGTTGTGCTTGATGTCAAAATATTCTCTTGGAACCTACACATTGTTCTTACATGCAATCCATTAAAAGACAAAAAATAAAGTTTCCCAGTCCATGCAAAAGTATGAGAAAAAGTTAGCAATGGAGAATCCAACTATAGTATGGTAATTTCAATCCATTCTCTGTTTAATGAAATCAATAGGAGAGAAAAAAAATTACCTTAAATATCATCTTGCAAAAACATAGACACATTTAATTAAATGGATATATTATAAAATTCACACGCACACATAGAACCAGAGCTATACATCACAGCAAGAAAACCAACAAAAAAAAAGCAGTGTGCAAAGCCAATGTGTAGGAAGTGCATGAACACACAGGAGCAGCAGCTGATTTTTGCACCTGGTAAAGAAAGCCATATGGAAAGATCAGCAGGTCAGAAGCAAAGCAAGTAGGGCATATGATGCGGGCATGCAATGGGGAACACTGGAAGAGGCAAGCCACTGCACACAGACTTTATGGAGTTAATGTATGAAAAAGCTTACTTCATTTAGAAAGCTCACTAATTGGTCTACCGTTAAATAATCAGTTTTGTCTCCATTGCTGAAAAGAAATTTATTAGAAAAAGTAAGTTTTTGTATATGATGCTACAGTAGGTACGATTTACATGTTGACATTTGTTGATGATAATGCTAAACTTATCTTCTAACCCTGAAGTAGTGGTGCATTCTTAAAATGGCCAGAGACTGTACGAAAAACAAAAACAAAAACAAAAACAAAAAACAACCCAACAACAAGAGAAAGAAAACACTCCCGCTAGCTCACAGAACATGTCTGCAGTTCTCTAGTATTATGAAAAGCCATTATTTTAAATACAACATGTAAGTCATCCATTTGAAATAACTGGGATGAATGAACTTTTCAACAACATAATAACATTCCAAATTGAATCTAGTTAGTTCACATAATGGGTTAATACCTAAAGGAGCAGGTTAAAATTATAGGTAGTTAGTAAAGCCAATGCAAGGGGGAAAAAATTGTTCCAGGTGCTGCCATTAATTTTTGTAAAAGTTACTCGAAATCTCCGAGTGAACTTTTACAGTGATAAACTAAGGGGTGAAAATGTAACCCTAGCTACATAATCCTAGAGACTCTCAACCTACTATATTAAAACATTATGACAAAAATGTTTTAAAAATCTAAAATGACAACAATATGACATTTTCTTTTAAGTAGAACTTACATTTTTTTAAAAAGATCCTCTATATCTGTCCGAGGACAAATCTTTTGTGTCAGTTCATAGAACTTCTCATAAGTAAATGCTGCAGGCTCAATTTCATCATTCTGTAAAGAGCAAAGAGTGTCATAACACATGCAACATTTTTCTCCTTGGAGGGAAAGAATCGACAGGATCATGAAGCAAAGCAATGACTACCGGTGATCCCAGGGCCCCCATTTCAGATTCTTACTGATAGAAGCCAGAAGGCCAATTCCAGCTGTAGCCAGGCCATCCCGCCAGCACACGGCACGTGTAAATGGGTGTTTCTGGTTACCATGCAGCCAGGACTTGTGTGTTCAAACACTGACTACAGCTGGGTTTGCCCTGGGAAACACCCCGTAAAATAAATATAAAGAAACATTTCCTCTTTCTCTCCTTGAGGGAGAAAAGCAAGTGCCTGCCTAAAGGATGCTGAATAAATCAAACCTAGTGTTTACTTAGGCTCATCTTGTGAATTTTCACAAGATCACATGAAGGGGCTCAGGATGACCACATACAATTTTACTTTTCACACTTTTTTGTTTGTTTGTATTTCAAATTGGATTTGTTAAAGTAGTAACAGGCCTAAATATTTTTTGTAGTCAATAAGTTAATTTCAATTATCCTAGGTCCAAAGGGCCAGGTACACAAATGGTTTGTGTAGGGAGGGGTGCTTTATAAAATATCTCACAGCCATCTTGAAGAACAGGATTTATTAGCTAATTATTCAGGCTCACACTGTGTTTGGTCAAGGCAAGGTGGATGGGCTTCTCTAAAATAAGCTTTCTGGGGGCACCTGGGCATTCAGCCAGCTGGGCATCTGACTCATGACTTTGGTTCAGATCATGATTTTAGAGTCATGAGATCGAGCCCAGCATCTGGCTCTGTGCTGGGCATGGAGCCTGCTTGAGATTCTCTCTCCCTCTGCACGCCACCCCCGCTCCCCCACGTTCTCTCTCTCTCTCTCTCTCTCTCTCTCAAAAAATAAGATAAAATAAACCTTCCACAAGCTGTGTAAAAGAGCAAACTGGCTATCATTTCCTTTCCCTAATAAAGTTGATAAAAACATTGTGAAGTACATTATTTGAATTTAAGAACATTTAGTTTAAAATGCTCAGAAAATAAAAGACAGGCAGGCAGGAGAAGAAGAAGGGAAAGTTATCTGTACTTTATGAGATTGAATCCAGTTTTGAATCAAAATGACAGCAGTTTAGAATAAAAAATCTGGCTTATTACGTATGAGAACATAAATAGACAAAGTCATTTAGAAACACATGATTAAATGAATAGATACCTTTCCACTGGGAAGACCTAACTCCTTGAGTGCTTGAAAGATCACTTTTTCTGTTTTCCCCGACGCAAACGTTCTAGTAATACTAGGGCAGAAAAGAAAACAAACAAACAAACAAAAAGCCAAGTTATTGTTGATTCTGTTTTCTCTGAGGCAAAACTCCAAGTAATACTCAGATGGTAGGATGGCAGGGAGAGAAAGGGAAAGGAAGTAGAATTTAGTTTTCATTTCTAGGTATTTTTTTATTTCCCTAACTAGCTCCTGCAATATTCCTCTGGTTATACTCGAGAGGCAACTTGATTCTCAGATGACTGTCCCCCTGGGTGGACACAAGAAGCCCTGGAGATCCTGCTGGACAAAAACAATGATACACTTTGATCCTACCAAATAACTTTCTCTGGAAAAAGGAACATGGCAGATGGGACAGGTCTAGAATAAAACCTCATGTTGACACTATCTAGGCTTGGGGGAAAAAAAAGTTTCCTCAGAGTTCAGCCTCTGCCTAAAATGGCTCTTTATAGCTTGTTTTCATACTTACTACAGCTGACATCCAACATCAGACATATTTTTTAAAATTTTAAAAAGATTTTATTTATTTATTTGAGAGATAAATAGAGAGGAGCATGAATGGGGGTGCTTAGAGGGAGAGGGAGAAGCAGACTCCTTGCTGAGGGGAGCTCTACATGGGGCTCAATCTCAGGACCCTGAGATCATGACCTGAGCCAAAGTAAGACGCTTAACCAACTGAGCCACCCAGGTGCCCTTAAATTTTTCTTGAGCTAACTAAGCACCCTCGAGCTACTCTGAAATGCCAGCTACAACAAAGATTAGGGAGTTGATGAAGAAAGGGGTAGATGAGGTGGGAAGGGGAGCTAGGGGAACATTTGCTCAATGTTTCAATAGAATCTTGGTACTACCCTGACACATGGCATTTCTGAATAATGGTGTTCCCTTTATCTTGTATGGTGTGCATCAAGGCTGCTAAAATGAGTACTACCTTAATAAGCATATTTCCTGCTTATGACAAATACACTGGTGACACCCAGAATGACCTATTGAGAGGAGCTGGTGTCCTAGATTCATGTTGGTCCTGAGCTGTGCTTTAGCCAACCAAAGGAACCTTCATTCATTCTGTGGCTGGAAGCCCAGGTAATCTATCACTGTAATAACTGAAACTCTAATTTCAAAAGTCCAGCCTCGACCTGAGGATAGAGCTGTTTCATGTGGGAAGCGTGGCCTTCTCCATGAGCACAATGGGCTTTGTAACAGCATCTCCCAACACGCAACCCTGTCATGCGCTCGTTATTCATGTTAAGTGGAGGCCAGCTCCAACTGTAAGCACGGAGAGCCAATTATTCTTGATGAGTGGGAGAAAGCACCTCTACAACTGCAGAGTATAACTTCCCCAAATAGATTGGGAAGAACGAACTTTAAGTCAAGGAATTGTTATGTGTTCATTCAAAGCTTTATGGTTTTATACTTGGTCCAAGAATACTCTTGAGAAGTACATTTTTAAGGGCACTTTACACAGTGGCATTCAATTCTACGGAGGCCCAAAGATTCCCTTGAACAAATCTATGGACGTGGTTGCACATATGTGTTTGACATTAAGTAAACCAGTTTCCAGTGTTGAGGGTGTTATGTTCACATTTTCCCACTTCCCTAGAGTTCACAGAATTTGTATACACTAAATTGGTTTGAGAAGCAATTTATCTGACCTTTATAAAACAGGGGAAAGTAGCTATTCAGTGTTCTCTCTCTCTTTTTTTTTTTTTTTTAAATTATGTGTTAATGTGAGAGCTACAGGTGCCAGCATCCCCACATTTGGGATGCCTGGCAGAAGGAAACTGCTTGCCTAGCAATCTCAGGGGTATCTCGGCAAACCTGAGCTTTGGTTAGGTTTGGAGACGCATGAGAAATGAGATGAAAACTGATCGATGTGGTCATGAATGTAGCAGGTACAGGGCCTGAGCCCTTCTGAAACAGTAGCAGGGTGTGGGGTAGAGGGAGAGGAGGGAAGGGAGGAAGGGAAGAGTGTATAGGAATAGAAGTTTTTGGCTAAGAGCTTGCTGAAGTGCCAAGAAAGAAACAGGGAGTAGGAGGAGGAGATGCAAGCATTTGCTTGCATGGGGTGGGGAGAGCAAATAAAGAGATTGAGAGAGAAAGAAAAAATAGGGTGTCCATTCCCAGGAGAGAGGAAAATCCCCGTAGGAATATATCAGTGAAGGCAGAGTCAGAGCCCAACAACATGATTGTGCAAAAAACAGAGGCAAGAGGTGGCATTATGGCCAGAGGGGTTTGTTCTCTGGCCCCTCCTTCCTGAGGGGGCTTGGGTTGGGCAATGTCACTGCAGGTTTGCCCACCTCATTCTCAAGGAGACCAAGCCCAGGATGGAAAATAGGAGAAAGGAAGTTGAGTAAGAGTAAGGCCATTGCCCTGGTTTATCTAACAAAGTGCCTTTATTGCCTTTGCTCCAGACAGCTATCAGACAGCTTGGGCCTTAAAATGGATTCCCTTAGGGGGGTTGTGAGGCAAAGGGGAATTCTTGGGAGTTTCCAGTTAGAGGCCCAGAAGAATGCCCTTTAACAGGGTCCTGAGAGAAACACATTTATCAAAGCCTGGGGAGACTTTAGACACCTTCATAGGCATATCATGGGAGACTACTTATAAAGGACAGTGATTTATTCAACTCTCTATATACAGCCCCATGCCAGCAGGGTATAGGGTAGAACTCAATGAGTTTTTGTTGGATCAAAATAAACCACCTTCCCCTAAAGAAATGCTATGAAAGCAAATACCCTTGAGTGAAGCCCAATCCTTCTGGAGTCCTGGTTCAATTCTATGTTCCTATAGACTTTATAGGTAACTAAGAGAGCAATGATGCTAGACACCAAGTAGGTCTCATTCTTTCTTTCCCTCAATAGGCCTATGATCCATTCGGTGGTTTTAACACCAACTTCTGAATCACTCAGGGAGGAATCAGGCAGTGATGCCTCAGGAGAGTCCTATCCCCTCTGTAGACAAACCAAGCTTTTGGGACGTAGATGGATTACATAGGAGCTGGGCTGCCATGCCCATACCTGAAGCTCTCAGCCTTCTTTAATACAATGGCCTCCTTTAAGACTACTCCCAACCAGAGCCTGCTATTATTGTCTGGCTACCATATCTCAGCTCTCTAGCCACTGGTTTCAACTCCAGGTTACAAGGGAGGAAATGGCAAAGGAAAGAGTGACTTTCAAACTTTGGTCTGGGTGGGAAAATAAACGGAGTGCAAGTTTGGAAGTTTGAGAGAAAGGGAGTCTGCATAAGACTATATACATAGAAAGGAAAAAGGGAGGTAAAGACTAAGACTTTCTTCATTAATCATCCCTGAAACTTCCTGGATATTAAATTTCAGCTAATACTCAAGAGCAGGGGCCATTCCCAAGCTATGTAATGACTATGAAGCCAGATCCCTTTAAACAGTATGTGCACAATACTAATAGTTTCCATTTTAAGAACTCCAGAATGATAGTGATGAAATGACATTTTAAAAGTGTTTACTCTTAATATCCATTAAAACATTCAGAACAATTTCCACCTAGCTCTTGGCAAGCTCATCTACCAGGAGATTCATCCGCTTTCCTCTGGCTTGGTATCAATTCTCCATCAACTCTGAACAAACTGCCCCCGAATCACAGATGTCTTGTGTCAAACACCTGTTAATACTGGCAGGCACCAAAGAGTTTATGTCAAGGAGAACTAAAGAAAATGACAAAAGGATGGTAATAATTTTGTATGTGAACATACCGATAAGGATCTTTGAAACCATAAAAGACTTCTAAGCTTGTCTAACAATGGCTTGATTAGAATACATATAAATGAAACCAAAATTGCCAGTTAGACGTGCTTTGCTTTGATTGCGATCTATGTGTTTTTACTTTGTCTATTGCCTGAACCTTATCTTGGAAGAAAAAGGACAGTAAGGTATGTAAAAACAGATCCAATATAAATTTCTATTCTCCACACTGCTGTGTTAAGTTTGGACTTATTACTTCAATATAGATTTTAAAGAAAAATATACTATATGTTGGGTAGTAGCTGTAGGATGCTAGGATATATTAAAATAGTTGTCCTGCCATTGCTCAATAGAACAAAGGATTTGCAAAAAAATAAGGATCACTGTAAAGTATCTTTGCATACTGGATAACAATTATCAGTCAAGGGTTTTAACAAGGTGTTTTTGGCTTTTGTTTTTTTAAAAAGCTCTACCTTTTTTTTTTTTTCTAAAGCAGACAGAATGTTGATTTGCTAGAAAGCTAATAAAAAGGAGAATCCTACATGCAGATCTATAAAGACCACAACAAATGCATGAGGTCTATAACTTGGTAAGCCCTCAATAAAAAGTTAAGCAAAAATACGGCCCATGGTCTTCTTCTTTATGATTTGTATGCTTTCAATTTTCTCATTGATATTTAATTCTGTCATATGGATTATGCTTTTTTAAAATATTTTATTTATTCATGAGACACACACACACAAACACACACACACACACAGAGGCAGAGACACAGAGGCAGAGACACAGGCAGAGGGAGAAGCAGGCTCCATGCAGGGAGCCCAATGTGGGACTTGATCCTGGGACTCCAGGATCACAACCTGAGCTGAAGGCAGATGCTCAACCGCTGAGCCACCCAGGCGTCCCTGTCATATGGATTATTACAGAGCATGAAATTAAGAAAAATGATGACTTCTAGGACACTTCTGTTAAAGATTTTATGTATTTGGGCAGCCCGGGTGGCTCAGTGGTTTAGTGCCACCTTCAGCCCAGGCCCTGATCCTGGAGACCCAGGAACAAGTCCCACGTCGGGCTCCCTGCATGGAGCCTGCTTCCTCCCTCTGCCTGCGTCTCTGCCTCTCATTCATTCTCTCCCTCTCCCTGTCTTTCATTAATAAATAAAATCTAAAAAAAAAAAAAAAAAGATTTTATGTATTTGAGAGCAAGAGAGCACAAGCAGGGAGAAAGGCCAGGGGAACAGGAGAAGCAGGCTCCCCACTGAGCAGGGAGCCTAAGGTGGGGCTCAATCCCAAGACCCTGGGATCATGACCTGTGCTGAAGGCAGATGCTTAACTGACTGAACCACCCAGGTGCTCCTAGGACAATTCTATTAAATGTGAAAAGAATAATTTTGAGAGAGTATGAAGATAATTTCCTAGGGGGATCCCTGGGTGGCACAGCGGTTTAGCGCCTGCCTTTGGCCCAGGGCGCGATCCTGGAGACCCGGGATTGAATCCCACGTCGGGCTCCCAGTGCATGGAGCCTGCTTCTCCCTCTGCCTATGTCTCTGCCTCTCTCTCTCTCTCTCTGTGACTATAATAAATAAATAAAAATTTTTAAAAAAAGATAATCTCCTAGGGACACAGAATGAAGTTTCAAGGCAGAATAAAGTGACTTGGCAGAAAGGAAGGTGTAGAAAAGTCAGAAATGGTTCAATGTGATCAGCATGCCACTGCTCAAATGCATTTGCTCAAATGCTATCAGTTGGTGACCTGTTTGCCCCATCTCTGGAAGATAAACAGTTCTTTTTTCTTTTCTTTTCTTTTCTTTTCTTTTCTTTTTTTTTTTTTTTTTTAAGATAAACAGTTCTAAGACAAGATTCTACTCAGTAGCTCTGGATTTTGTTTGCAGTTGGCTTCTTCACTAAAGTGGTATGCAGATAGAAGTCAACAGGAATCAAAGTCTGGAGAATTCTAGAAGACTGGGTTGGGATCCAGGAAACCCATGATTAAGTCAGACTGTGGGCTTAGGCTCATGAATCCAAACACACTCCTGGTTTCATGTGGACAGCTGACCCTCTGAGACCCACACCAGCTTATGGAATTTCCATGAAGTGCTTACACAAACACCAGCCAAAAAGATACTGAAGAGTTTGGTAAAGAATTCCTATTACTACCATCTCAAGATGTCCCCACAGACCACTAGCAAATCCTAACACCAGAAATGGAATAGAGAAGCAGAAAAGAGGGAAGCATGGGGAATCCTCAGAGGGTGAAACATATCAGCTTAGTATTAAAGAAGGCATGTTGGAAGGGTGCCTGGGTAGTTCAGTTGGTTAAGTGCCTGACTCTTGATTTTGGCTCAGGTCATGATCTCAGCGTCCTGGGATCGAGCTCTGAGTAGCCTCCCTGCTCAGTGGGGAGTCTGCTTCATGATCCTCTCTCCCTCTGCTCAACTGTGCTCTAAAACAAACAGAACTGGGGATCCCTGGGTGGCTTAGCGGTTTAGCGCCTGCCTTTGGCCCAGGGCGCGATCCTGGAGTCCCGGGATCAAGTCCCACGTCGGGCTCCCAGCATGGAGCCTGCTTCTCCCTCTGCCTGTGTCTCTGCCTCTCTCTCTCACTCTCTCTATGTCTATCATGAATAAATAAATAAAATCTTAAAAAAACAAATAAAACAAATAGAATTAAAAAAAGACACGTAGAAGACAAATCCGGTTCATGTTTTCTTCATTCCTTTATTTTTTTTAAAGATTTATTTATTTTATCTCTAAAATAATGTGCATGAACAGGGGAAGGGGTGGGGGCAGAGGGAGAGAGAGAGAGAATTTTAAGCAGGATCCATGTTCAGCATAGAGCCCCATGCAGGGCTTGATCTCTCTGAGATCAAGACCTGAGCAGAAATCAAGAGTCAGACGCTTAACTGACTGAGCTACCCAGGTACCCTTGTTTTCTTCATTCTTGATTCCATTCAAGTTTATTGCCTTTTCTTTTTTTTCATTGTCACCGTTACCTTGGGCAGAGCAAGGGGAAAAAGTGACAGCTCAGAAGAGTGTATGGTGCCATGGACAGTACACCTAGAGATGAAGTGCCAAGAAGCCAAAGGAATTCACCTGCCCTGCCCACCAGGGAACAGCAAGGCCCAGAATGAGCACCTCTAGACTAGGTACCACACTTCCAAAGACACAGTCTATACACTCCTACTACAGGTGCACAATACAAACTTCTTTAATTTTAGCTAATTTTTGCTCATGGCAACTAGATGAAATACATCAAAATCCTAAAAACCCACTTATTTGAAGATTAAAAGAATATTGCTGCATTTCTAGATGTTCTTCATCAAGGCAGAGCTAATGCTACCAATTCTGAGTAAAAATGCAACTTTACATCCACAAGGGATTTTTTTTACAAACTGAACACGGCATTTGATAGAGTGATTTAAACTAAGCTTCCAGAAATATCTTTAGTGAAAGCAATTAACAAGTACTTGTAAAGGGCTCTTTCTTTGGTATCACAAGAGTCGATTCAGGGTATGGAATACAGGCAGAACTGATCGACTTACCTCCTGACTGGAATTTTACCATTTGTGTTGGTCATAAATGCCAATTTCATCCAGCTGGAAAACAATAGTAACAATACTGTTTTAATGTTTCTTAGGAGGAACACTTCAATCCAGTTAAGAACATTAAAAGAAAGTTCATTCAAACAAAGAACATTTATTCTGAAAACAGAGGCAATCATAGAATGTGAGATGAATTTATGGTTGTCAGATTTAGCAAATACAAATCCAGGACTCTCGGTTAAATTTGAATTTAACTGAAAAATACCGTTTTTTTTTTTTACAAGTATGTTCCAAATGCTGCACAGGATATGCTTACACGAAAAAACTATTACTTATCTGAAATTTAAATTTAACTGAGAGTTCTACCCTATTTGTCCTAGCAACCTAGATGAATTAGAAGATTGGGTGCTTACACTAGGCAAAACAAATTGCAGGTACTTCTTTGGTGACTGGTCTCATCTTTGATTATTGCTCTTTAATAATCTTTACTGAGGTGGTAAGAAATGCAACTGCATGGTGACACCAGCCAGTCTTGTCCTGAGGACCCACGGGGACTCCCATCCCTGTTCCCACTGCAGCAAAGCAGAGATCGAATGACCACCTTCCTTAATTTCCAAGAGTAAGAGAAGTTCATTGAAACTGATGATAAGCAACTCGTTACTTTCCGCAGGCTTTCCAGACACACAGGGACCCAGAATATTTATTTGTACTTTGGGACTAGGGCTGTTCTTAGCCAAACTCACATTCTAATTGTTTCCAGCCAATAATATTCTAAGAACAAGAAGAATGTGACAATTTGGTAAAGTTTCTGCCTTATGGCAATTTCCTAGAAGCACAAGTGACTCCTTTGGAAGGGATATTTTCAAAGACTACAGGAGTGAAGGAAGCAGAAAGCACAGAGAGAAGTCACACAAAGTTGTGGTTTCTGCTGGTGCTTTAGCCCGACGCCAGGGGGAGCTCTGGAGTGCGATGTGCACCAGACTGGGTGGCATGGAGCCTGGCTTTTTGTATCCTGTTCCAGCCCATTATGAGCCCAGGGCTTCTCACCAGGAAGAGGAAGGAGTATAGTCTCCTAGGCACAGAGACTCCCCTGCAGCAGGGGGTAATTCTCTGCAGAAGTGGGCAGGTGTGACCTCTTGATGAACTAAACCTCATGGCAGCTGGTGGATGGGTGAATACCAGCTCTATACGGGGATCTCAGCAGGACATCAATGGGACAGTTAAGATCTGGTGTCCAATATGGATATTGGGGTCCCTCAGGTATAAGTGGGCATTCTCAAAGTCTCAGATCCTCTGGGATTCTATGAATGCTCAAAATGTAATGTCAAATATCCATTGTTGCCCTTTATTTTTAAGAAAACATGACAGAGCAACTGCAGAGGAAAAGGAGAAGCAGCTGCACAACAAACAGGTATTTACAAGAGTAGCTATCCTCTACTAAGATGATGGAATGGAAATTGGAGGGATGGCATAATGATCAACATCACTAATATTGAATGAAAGGGGACTAGGAGCCAGGCACTGGGCTGGGTGTTCTCCAGGACCTCATAATATCTGTGCAGTAATCTTGTGAAATGAGTTATGGTCACCTTCTCCATTCACAGATAAGAACAGTAACATACAAGGCTAAGAACTTGCCAAGCGTCACCCAACCACTAAGTAGGTGGCCAAGCTGGGATTATAGTCAAGAGCTCTTAAAGCACCTGCCAAAGGGACCAACAGTAAGGGTGAAAGTACCCCAAGGGCTGACCTTCCTTCTACTGCCTGACAGTCCAAGCAATCACAGCCTTGGTGCTGGGCCTGGTTGCGAGGGCAGGTTTATTCCTGTAATTTTTCAGCATTGCTCCCTTCTGCACCTACAACCACCTGCCAATGACCCTGTGATGGCAAGCAGCTCCATTCCTCCACTGATTGCTGCCTTTTAAACAGGCTGGGATTTCTCCTTGAGTAAACTTCATGTCACCCTGATGGGATAACTTGGGAAGGGTTAAAAATCTACTCCTGTAATATCCCTCTGGATTTTGGATCCTGTGAGCTGGAGTAAGGCCAATACACTTGGATTCCTAACTGGGTGCTAAACAGTCCCTGGGGCCAGTGCTCCTTCTCGACCCTAGAAATGGGTGCTCTTGTAAGAGCTTCTCTTGGCCACACTCCTCAATTCTCAGTTTCACACAACAGAGGCTCCAGCTATAACAGCAGTACCCAACTATGGCCCTAGGCATGGAGAACTCTATCAGCACTCAGCCTGGGGCCTACAATCCAGAGGATACTGAGGTTATAGCATCCACCACCAACCATTCCTTTCATACCAGTTTTGGGCTATGGCATTCATTGGCTATGGGTTTTCAGACATGCCCTGCCAAGTGGCATGAAGGGTACAGGTGTGTATGGGGAACTTCCTCTCCAGGGTCAGGAGCATGGAGGGGAAGGCACGGAATGTGGTGCCTGGCCATATATTTGTGTGTGTGTGTGTGTGTGTGTGTGTGTGTGTGTGTGTGTGTTAAGCCTTCATCTCCTAAATCTGACCTTTCACTTTTTAACAGCCAAAGACAAAGAGTGATGTAAATAAAACTCACTGTTTCTTGAGGCAGGTCATTGGACTAACATTGTTGGCTCTGAAGTTATGTATGATTGATCTCAATCCTTCTACCCATTGCTGAAAGAGAAAGAAAAGACATTCCTGATGAGCAAAACCATGGATGCTAAAAATGGTGGTTTTCATTAGATAGCCTGTGTCCATTCTAAGAATAATGTAAACTCTTCTTTTATCTCCTCCCTGTCATAGAGTGATCTTCATTTTGCACACCATGTTTCTTCTTTAATAAACAGCTTTCATTCTTTCCATGAAGATAAATGTAACATCTAGAGCATCATTAAGTACTGGGCTGTCACAACGGAATGCTGCCCCACTGACTGACTTGTTAAACCTTCTATTTGCAGCCTGTTTAAATAGAAATCCTTTTCCAACCACTGGCCATCTTCATTATTTCTAAGCAACATTATCCAAAATGTGATGACATACTTAGCTATTCCCATTTTAGAGGATGAATGCATTCGGGGTTCATCAATTTTATTGTGTGATTCTAGTTCAGCCTAAGAATTTGTTATGTATCTCACCTGTCTGGGATTTCCAGCAGAGCCCTAGAAAAAAGCATGCACTGATTGCCAGGGTATCCAGAGCAAACAGCGAGGGCTTACATAATTTCTGTATAAGGACTTGGACCTCAGCTTTAGTTCATACCAGCACTCCACGGATTTACAAGGAAAAGTGAAGGAAGACTGTACATGGCAGTAAAAGAATTTGGGTCTCGTAAGGACATTCTACTAGCAAAGGGTGGCCTGTGAATAAAGGCCAACTCTGCCCTTGAGTCCAATAACTGATGCCAACGAATGCCATACCAAGTTGCTTAAATAAAGAATCATACTCTTGGCAACAGGCTTTGTAGCAAATTGATACTGGGGGATTAAAACAGAGCAGGGGCCTCCACAAAACCCAGAACCTTACCTTCTTTGGTTTATAGTCTGCCTGCTGTAAATCTATGCTGAGGAAGGGAAAATATTTGGGGATAGATCATAGAACATATGTATATTTTATCTGCATTGCCCAGTACGGTAGCCACTAGCCACATGTGGCTATTGAAATGTAAACTGAACAAAAGTAAAATTCAGTGCCTCCATTTCACTAATCATATTTCAAGCACCCGAAAGCCAGCATGGGGCTAGTGTCTACCACACTGGACAGAGCAAATACAGAACAACTCCATCAGTACAGGTTCTATCAGACAGCGCTGCACAGTATCACCAGGTTTAACACGGTCTAGTGATTGAGTCACTGCAATGGCGAGAGGTAAAGATGGAGTTCTGTAGAGTGTTTGTGGTTTTAACTTATGGTGATAAAATGCAAATAACATTACATTTATCATCTGAACCATTTTGAAGTCAACAGTTCAGTGACATTAAGTGATATTCACGTTATTGTACAACCTTCACCAGCACCCTTCTCCAGAATTCTTTTCTTCTTGCAAAACTGAAACTGTCCCCATTACACAACATCCCCCCCGCCCCCGCATTCTAGCAACCACCATTCTACTTCCATCTCTATGAATCTGCCTATTCTAGGTTCTTCATAAAAATAGAATCATGCACAGTATTTGCCCTTTGACAAATTTGACTGGCTTATTTCACGTGGCATAATGTCCTCAAGTCTCAGCCAGGTCACAGCATGTGTCAGAATTTCCTTCTTTTTAAAAGTTGAATAATATTCCTATGACCACATTTGGCTTACTCATTCATCTGTTGATGGCCACCTGGTTTGCTATATGATTATTGGTGGTTATTGTGATTGATGCTTCTATGAATTTGAGTGTACGAGTATCTCTTCAAGTTGCTGCCTTCAATTCTTTGGGGTATATACCCCGAGATAAAATTACTGGATTATATGGTAATTCTATTTTTAATTTTTTGAGGACCCACCATTTTGTTTCCCATGGTAGCTGTGTCATTTTACATTCCCACCAACAGTGCACATAGGCTCCAATGTCTCCATGTCCTTGTCGATACTTGTTCTCTTCTGTTTTGCTTTCGTTTTGGAAAGAGTCATCTTAATGGATGTGAGTCTAATAGAGAGTTTTGGCTTTCCTCTTTATGCTCTGGTCATACCTAACAGTTTTCTGAAGGAGGACTTAAGAGCCAGAAGAGGTAAATTTCCTACCGCAACTAGAAAAGGCCATTTGCTGAGGACCATAAATAGCATGGAAAGCCTCCTGATGGTGACACCAGGATTCAGAGGGAGGAGGAATAAAGGCAATAGTAGCATTAAAGACACGCTTTATTATTTTCATCATCAGCCTTCACTTCCTCTGTCAGGCTAAATATGGGACTGTAATTCCCTGTGGGGACCATCAGATATCCTGTTGTTGGCCTAACAAACCACAGGCTCACACAGAGTTTCCCAAGAGGAGACAGAAAAACATAAATAATTAGGCTGGCATTCACTGGACAGCATTTTCTCAACCTGAAGGCTTGTTACGTGTTCCAAAACACGAAACAGAGTCCATGGTTTCCTAGGGCAAAGAAACTGGGCAATTTCTGAGACTGTTCACTGGCTTTTTCTGAGCACTCTGATTTAGTTGTTTCTAAAAATAAATTACAGAGATACCAGGCTTTGAGGAGGTTTAAACAACTCATCTGTCTTTTGAAATACAATGCTGGTGAAGAATCCTGTTTATTGTGACAGAAAGGTCTCCAGGAGTGACCTCTGAGGTCACCACTCCAGTGACAGAACTCATGCTTTACTTAGTAGGAAATGCCATTGGAATCATCACAGGCCCCAAAGGGCACCAGGACGAGGAGGTTGTTGCTTTTTCTCTTTGTGATGATGAAAGTGAGGGTCAGGGACCTTGCCCAAGATCACAGAGCAGCTGGCACATGGCTGAGAGGCAGGAAGAACCCTGATGTTTCCCTTCCTTTGGGCTTGTTCACACATCTCCCTCCATGACATGGAAAAGCCCCACAGGGCTTTCTACTCTCTTCCAGGTAATGGATACCTAGCATATTAACACCCAGAGACTCTAGGAAATATGTTAAGCATTTTGTTTTGTTGTTTCTAACAAAGTAGATGAAATGCCAGCAGGTGTCAGTAGAGCCTTAGAGTTTAGCTGAAAAGTTGTACTGGGGTGAATAGATGCATATGAACTTCATTGAATGTTTCCAGATTAAGAGAAGCAAACAAAACAAAACAAACAGTAAAAAACACTGACTTAGATATATTTCTTGAATTGCTGAAAATAAGCACATATGTTAACAGTCTACATAATGCCCCAAAAGGTATGTCTTCAAGCGCAGGGCTGCATGTTTCTAGAAGGATCGTTCTAGAGTATACTCATTGGCTCAGTGGTGACATGTTCATGATAGGATTCCGATTACACCGAGTGCCTCACTCTGGTCCAGTCGTCCTGAGTGGGCTCAAGCAGCCTGGATGTAGGGAAACCAGCCCAAAGGATCAGTTCGATTCAGACGTCTAAATCAGCAGTTTCTACACTTCCCCAGTAGCTTCTTCTCTTCATTTTCTAATCTTTTCCAATTCTACTTTAAAGCTTATGTCAGACCTTCCAAGGAGAAGGGTGAGAAAGGTCCTTTCAGGGACTCTCTGGCTAAGCTGGATGGTTTAGGGAAAAAGGAAGGAGGAGGAGAAACTGCCTCTAATTTCCCCCTAGTGACTTACAACCTCTCCTCTGGGACTCCTTGTTCTCACCACGCAGGCAGGCGTCATTGCCATTTTCCAGGCAAATGGCTTGGCCTCACCCTTTACCTGTCTCCTCTGTCCCTGGGACACTGGGACCATCATGTACAAAACAATCCCTTTCCCAATGAAAAAGGCAGCACAGGCGGCACAGACATAACAAAACTAAACAAACAAACAAACAAACAAAAGTGTATTTGCACAGGGCGTATACATCTCTTTATCCCTTTAAAAACATCTGGGAGGGTTTTTTTTTTTTTTTTTTTTAAGGCTGTGAAAGCAGTATTTTGAATGTCCTTTGCAGAAAATGTAAGGCAAAAATGTATACAAAAAGAAGTAAACATCCCCCCCCCCCAAATCCCATTACTGACATGAAGAGCTAGCCACTGACATTTTGATATTTGAGTTTTTAGCTTTTTTTTACACAGACATAACTTTGTCATCCTAAAATAACTAGTCCCACTGCTTGCCAGTCAGCACCACCTCAGGTAGACTTGTTCTTTAAACTCAATCTTATCTCTAGATTTTGTTCCAGAAGCATCCTTTTCAATCTTTACTCAAAACAGCATGCTGTCAAAGCAAAAAATAACACAGGCCCTGCGATACTCTCTAAGTATGCTACATACTTTTTTCTCCAAAGGGAAGACTCAGTGTCATCCTCCTTCATCTTCTGGTGTGTGATGTTTTGTTCTCAAGGAGGATACTGGCAGAAGTGGTGGAGTCCTCTTAACTAAGTCTGTTCTGGGACACCTGGGTGGCTCAGCAGTTGAGCATCTGCCTTTGGCTCAGGTCATGATCCTGGGATCCTGGGATCAAGTCCCACATCAGGCTCCCTATAGGGAACCTGCTTCTCCCTCTGCCTATGTCTCTGCCTCTCTGTCTTCTCATGAATAGATAAATAAAATCTTTAAAAAAAACAAAAATGAAGTCTGCTCTAAGTTAACTACAGACTTCTTAAGCAGAGTGTAGTCCAGGGACTAGCAGCATCACCTGGGGATTGTTAAAAGGCAAATCATGAGGCCCTATCTACGAAATCTGTCTCTAGGGCTGGGGAAGAGAAACCTGTGTGTCGGTGAGCTTTCCAAATAGTTCTTTTGCAAATTCACATATAAAAGCACTGTTCTGAACCCATGCCACTCAGTAAAAAGTTTAGCTCCTAGAACAAGAGCATCAACATGTCCAGATGGCTGGTTAGAACCGTAGAATCTCAGGTCTCATCTCACCCAGACCCGCTGGATCAGAATTTTCATTTAATAAGATCCTGGGGTGACTCATAGGCACATTTCAGTTTGAGAAGCACAGGTCTAGAAGAGGGGTCCTTCCCCACCTGGATATTTACTTCCGTTGCCCTCCTAGAGAGATCTAGTTTCCTAGATCTCTGGGAGCAGAGATTTCTCCGGGAAATCTTTGGTTTTCTATGGGAGCCGATGGTTTCCTACAGGGTCCTGGGCTGGGATATCTGGTCTTCTAGAAAGGATCTTGGGAAGAGCTCTCCATTCCTGATTTACTTTGTTTTTGTCAGATACCTTCCTACGTGGGCTGAACAAATCTGCATTCACTAGAAGGGAAATTGTAACCTACACACTTTGATTCAAGTGCTTGCATGGGGGTGGGGCAAGATGGTGGAGGAGTGGGGGTCCTCAACTCACCGGGTCCCACCAACTTACCTGAATAACTTTCAAACCATCCTGAAAACCTACAAATTCGACCTGAGATTTAAAGAGAGAACAGCTGGAACGCTATAGAGAGAAGGGTTTTTGCTTCTAACAAGAAGCTTATTCTTGACTCAGCCCGCTCACACAGCTACTCTGTACTGAGCAAAATGACTAGAAAGAAGAACTCACCACAAAAGAATGAGAAACAGTACTCTCAACCACAGAGTTACAGAATTTGGATTACAATTCAATGTCAGAAAGCCAATTCAGAAGCACAATTATAAAGCTAAGGGTGGCTCTGGAAAAAAAGCATAAAGGAATCAAGAGACTTCATGACTGCAGAATTTAGATCAGGTCAAAATTAAAAATCAATTAAATGAGATGCAATCCAAATGGGAAGTCATAACAATGAGGGTTAATGAGGTAGAAGAAAGAGTGAGTGAATAGAAGACAAGTTGATGGCAAGAAAGGAAGATGAGGAAGAAAGAGAAAAACAATTAAAAGACCATGAGGAAAAGTTAAGGGAAATAAATGATAGTCTCAGAAGGAAAAATCTATGTTTAATTGGGGTTCCAGAGAATGCCGAGAGGAGCAGAGGGCCAGAAAGCATATTTGAACAAATCATAGCTGAGAACTTCCCTAATTTGGGGAGGGAAACAGGCATTCAGATCCAGGAGATAGAGAGGTCCCACCCAAATCAATAAAAACCATTCAACACCTCCACATTTAATAGTGAAATTTGCAAATTCCAAAGACAAAGAGAAAATCCTTAAAGCAGCAAGAGACAAGAGATCCCTGACTTTTATGGGGAGGAGTATTAGGGTAAGGGCAGACCTCTCCACAGAGACCTGGCAGGCCAGAAAGGGCTGGCAGGATATATTCAGGATCCTAAATGAGAAGAACATGCAGCTAAGAATACTTTATCCAGCAAGGCTCTCATTCAGAATAGAAGGAGAGATAAAGAGCTTCCAAGATAGGCAGAAACTGAAAGAATATGTGACCACCAAATCAGCTCTGCAAGAAATATTAAGGGGGACTCCGTAAAAGAAAGAGGAAGCCCAAAGAAATAATCCACAAAAATAGAGACTGAATAGTTATTATGATGACAATACATTCGTATCTTTCAATAGTAACTCTGAACATGAATGGGCTAAATGATCCCATCAAAGACGCAGGGTTTCAGACTGGATAAAAAAACAAGACCCATCTATTTGCTGTCTACAAGAGACTCATTTTAGACCTAAGGACACCTACAGCCTGAAAATGAAAGGTTGGAGAACAATTTACCATTCAAATAATTCTCAAAAGAAAGCTAGAGTAGCCATCCTCATATCAGGTAAATTAGAGTTTATCCCAAAGACTGTAGTAAGAGATGAATAGGGACACTATATAACACTTAAAGTGTCTATCCAACAAGAAGATCTAACAATCATGAATATTTATGCCCCTAATGTGGGAGCTGACAAGTATATTAATCAATCAATAACCAAAGACATACTTAACCATAATAATACACTAACTTTAGGAGACTTCAACATGGCACTTTCTGCAAATGACAGTTATTTTTTTTTAAGATTTTATTTATTTATTCATGAGACACAGAGCGAGAGAGAGGCAGAGACATAGGCAGAGGGAGAAGCAGGCTCCATGCAGGGGGCCTGATGTGGCACTTGATCCCGGGACTCCAGGATCACACCCTGAGCCAAAGGCAGATGGTTAACAACTGAGCCACCCAGGTGTCCCCTGACAGATCTTCTAAGCACAACATCACCAAAGAAACAAGTTTTTTTTGTTTTTGTTTTTGCTTTTTTTAATTTATGATAGTCACAAAGAGAGAGAGAGGCAGAGACACAGGCAGAGGGAGAAGCAGGCTCCATGCACCGGGAGCCCGATGTGGGATTCGATCCCAGGTCTCCAGGATCACGCCCTGGGCCAAAGGCAGACGCTAAACTGCTGCACCACCCAGGGATCCCCGAAACAAGAGCTTTAAATTATACACTGGACCAAATGGATTTCATAGATCTATACAGAACTTTGCATCCAAATGCAACTGAATATACATTCTTCTCAAACACACATGGAACTTTCTCCAGAATAGACCACATACTGAGTCACAAATCTCTCAACCAATACTGAAAGATTAGGATTGTCCCCTGCATATTTTCAGACCATAATGCTTTGACACTAGAACTCAATCACAAGAAGAAATTTGGAAGAAACTCAAACACGTGGAGGTTAAAGACCATCCTGCTAAAAGATGAATGGGTCAACCAGGAAATTAGAGAAGAATTAAAAAGATTCATGGAAACTAAAGAAAATGAAGATAGAGCTAGCTGTTCAATATCTATGGGATACAGTAAAAGCAGTTCTGAGAGGGAAATACATCTCAATACAAGTATCCCTCAAAAAATTGGAAAAATCTCAAATACACAAGCTAACCTCGTACCTAAAGGAACTGGAGAATGAACAGCATAAAACCTACACTAAGCAGAAGAAGAGAGTTAATAAAGATTCGAGCAGAACTCAATGAAATAGAGACCAGAACTATAGAAGAGATCAACAAAACCAGGAGTTGGTTCTTTGAAAGAATTAATAAAATACATAAGCCATTAGCCAGCCTTATTAAAAACAAAGAAGACTCAAATTAATAAAATCACAAATGAAAAAAGGAGAGATCACAACCAATACTAAAGGAATACAAACTTTTTTAAAAACATATTATGAGCCAATAAATAGGCAATCTAGAAGAAATGGACACATTTCTGGAAAACCACAACCTACCAAAACTGGAACAGGAAGAAATATAAAACCTGAACAGGCCGATAACCAGGGGGGAAACTGAAGCAGTCATCAAAAACCTCCCAAGACACAAAAGTCCAGAGCCAGACGGCTTCCCAGGGGAATTCTATCAAATGTTTAAAGAAGAAACAATACCTATTCTACTAAAGCTGTTTGGAAAGATAGAGACAGAATACTTCCAAACTCGTTCTATGAGGCCAGCATCACCTTGATTCCAAAACCAAAGACCCCACCAAAAAGGAGAATTATAGACCAATATCCCTGATGAACACAGATGTGAAAATTCTCAACAAGATACTAGCCAATAGGATCCAACAATACATTAAAAGATTATTCACCATGACCAAGTAGGATTTATCCCGAGGATGCAAGGCTGATCCAACACTCGTAAAACAATCAACGTGACAGATCATATCAACAAGAGAAAAAACAAGAACCATATGATCCTCTCAATAAATGCAGAGAAAGCATTTGACAAAATACAGCATCCATTCCTGGATCAAACTCTTCAGAGTGCAGGGATAGAGGGAACATTCCTCAGCATTTTTTTTTTTTTAATTCATGAGAGACACAGAAAGAGAGAGAGAGGCAGAAGCAGGCTCCATGCAGGGAGCCCGATGGGATACTCGATCCCAGGTCTACAGGACCACACCCTGGGTTGAAGGCAGTGCTGAACCGCTGAGCCACCTGGGCTGCCCCATTCCTCAGCATCTTAAAAGCCATCTATGCAAAGCCCACAGCAAATATCATTCTCAATGGAGAAAACACTGGGAGCCTTTCCCCTAAGATCAGGAACATGACACTCTCACCACTCTCACTACTGCTATTCAACATATTACTAGAAGTCCTAGCCTCAGTAATCAGGCAACAGAAATAAATAAAAGGCATACAAATTGGCAAAGAAGAAATCAAACTCTCCCTCTTCACAGATGACATGATACTGTCTATAAGGAACCCAAAATACTCTGCCCCAAGATTGCTAGAACTCATACAGCAATTCAGCAATGTGGCAGGATACGAAATCAATGCCCAGAAATCAGTGGCATTTCTATACACTAACAATGAAACTGAAGAAAGATAAATTAAGGAATCAATCCCATTTACAGTTGCACCCAAAAGCTTAAGATACCTAGGAATAAACCTAACCAAAGAGGTAAAGGATCTATACCCTATAAACTACAGAACACTTCTGAAAGAAATTGAGGAAGACACAAAGAGAAGGAAAAATATTCCATGCTCAGGTATCAGAAGAATTAATATTGTGAAAATTTTTATGCTACCCAGAGCAATTTACACATTCAATGCAATTCCTATCAAAATACCATGGACTTTCTTCAGAGAGTTGAAACAAATAAGATTTGTGTGGAATCAAAAAAGACCCTGAATAGCCAAAAGAGAAAACCAGAGCCAGGGGCATCACAATGCCAGATTTCAAGTAGTACTAACAAAGCTGTGATCATCAAGACAGTGTCGTACTAGCACAAAAACAGACACATAGATCAATGGAACAGAATAGAGAACCCAGAAATGGGCCCTCAATTCTATGGTCAACTAATATTTGACAAAGTCCAGAAAAGACTATTTACTGGAAATAGGACAGTCTCTTCAGTAAATGGTGTTGGTAAAATTGGACAGCCAATTTTGCTGAAGGATGAAACTAGACCATCCTCTTACACCATACACAAAGATTAACTCAAAATTGATGAAAGATCTAAATGTGAGACAAGATTCCATCAAAATCCTAGAGAAGTGCACAGGCAACACCCTTTTTAAACTTGGCCACAGCAACTTCTTGCAAGATACATCTATGGAAGCAAGGGAAACAAAAGCAAAAATGAACTATTGGGACTTAATCAGGATAAAAAGCTTCTGCACAGCAAAAGAAACAGTCAACAAAACTAAAAGACAACCTACAAAATGGGAGAAGATGTTTGCAAATGACATATCAGATAAAGGCCTAGTATCCAAAATCTATAAAGAACTTATTAAATTCCACACCGAAGAAACAATCCTATTATGAAATGGGCAAAAGACATGAACAGAAATTTCATCAAAGAAGACATACACATGGCCAACAAGCACATGAGAAAATGCTCCCCCCATCACTTGCCATCAGGGAAATACAAATCAAAACCACAGTGAGATACCACCTCACACCAGTGAGAATGGCGAAAATTAACAAGACAGGAAACAACAAATGTTGGAGAGCATGTGGAGAAAGGGGAACCCTCTTGCACTGTTGGAGGGAATGTGAACTGGTGCAGCCACTCTGGAAAACTGTGTGGAGGGGATCCCTAGGTGGCGCAGCGGTTTAGCGCCTGTCTTTGGCCCAGGGCGCGATCCTGGAGACCCGGGATCGAATCCCACATCGGGCTCCCGGTGCATGGAGCCTGCTCCTCCCTCTGCCTGTGTCTCTGCCTCTCTCTCTCTCTGACTATCATAAATAAAAAAAAATAAATTCATGATCGTTATAAAAAAAAAAAAAAAAAAAAAAAAAAAAAAAAGAAAACTGTGTGGAGGTTCCTCAAAGAGTTAAACCTTACAATCCAGCAATTGTACTGCTGGGGATTTGCCCCAAAGATACAGATGCAGTGAAACGGCAGGACACCTGCACCCCAATGTTTATAGCATCAAGGTCCACAATAGCCAAACTGTGGAAGGAGCCTCGGTGTCCATCGAAAGATGAATTGATAAAGAAGATGTGGTCTATGCATACAATGGAATATTCCTCAGCCATCAGAAACGACGAATACCCAGCATTTCCTTCGATGTGGATGGAACTGGAGGGTATTATACTGAGTGAAGTAAGTCAATCGGAGAAGGACAAACATTATATGGTTTCACTCACATGGGGAATATAAAAAATAGTGAAAGGGATTAAAGGGGAAAGGAGAGAAAATGAGTGGGAAATATCAGAGAGGGTGACAGAACATGAGAGACACCTAACTCTGGGAAAGGAACAAGGGGTAGTGGAAGGGGAGGTGGGCGGGGGGTGGGGGGTGACTGGGTGAGGGAACTTGACAGGATGAGCACTGGGTGTTATAATATACTATATGTTGGCAAATCGAACTCCAATAAAAAAAAATATACAGGGGAAGCCTGGGTGGCTCAGCGGTTTAGCGCCGCCTTCAGCCCAGGGCGTGATCCTGGAGACCTGGGATCAAGTCCCACATCGGGCTCCCTGCATGGAGCCTGCTTCTCCCTCTGCCTGTGTCTCTCTCTCTCTCTCTCTCTGTGTCTCTCATGAATAAATAAAATCTTTTTAAAAAAACATATATATATATATATATATACACACACACAAAAAAAAACTGCTTGCGTGTGGAAACAAGAGGAGGCATGATGCTACAGAGATTGACTTTCACCTTCCCTATGTCTGTGCTGTGAAAATAATCAGTGGATGGCGCCATCTAAGATGTTTAAAATATGGGACCTTCTCGTTACCTGTTACATAAACCCTGATCCATGCAGAGGTTTGGTGTTTGGTTCAAGTTAAGAAAAAGTCAAGGCCTATCTCAGTTGGCAATTCTCAATGTGGCTCATTGCTCTAACAGTTAACTGGTTGTCATTTGCTTAAACAACATAAAGCAGGAATTTATGCAATCTGAAATACAGATTTCCTTTGTACTGTGAATTCTGGTATAAGACTCATTTTCATTGATGGGGTTCAGGGCAGGCCACCCCAGAGTGTGCCTCTTTGGCATGTGGATTATTTTAAACTGAATACATTCAAGGCCTAATAAACTCAAGAAGAGCTTTTTACCTCTCTCTTAACTGCCTAAAAGAATTTAGATAGAGGCCTGTACCAGGAAGAGAGCTATTACCAAAGATAACTATTTTTCTTTCTCTTTAAAACAAGACAGTCTTCTCCATGGGGCAAGACATCATTTGTTTCCAAACATTTGTCCTTCCCATCTTCCTGCAAATTGTCTTCCTTGCCTTTAGCCCCAGATCCTTACCCTCTTCTCCTTAGGTCAGGATGGCATGTACACCTAATTACCTGATTGCCAGAGAGCCTTTCCTGTCTTGTGGGGCTCCTGTATACACGTAAATAGATTTTTCTCCCGTTAATCTCTCTCTTATTAGAGGTGGGTGTCTCAGCCAAGAACCCAGAAGGGTAGAGAGAAATTCATTTTTCTTCCCATAAAACCATGCACTAGAGGGAAACTCTGAAGCTTTTCAAGATTTCCACAGGATTTAATGCTGCAGTAAGACAAGACTGCAAGGTGCTTAGAATGTAAAATTGCAACATTTCACAAATCTCCAGATGAATAATCAGAATGGAGTAACTATATCTTTATATTAAACTAGACACTTGGTTTTCAGGAAGGCATTTGAGCTTCAGAGAGGCTTATGAGACTGTAGAGGCAATGCAGGTAGAACCCTATGTGTTTTCTCTTACACATAAGAGAGTCTATACATATAAGGGTCTATACATATAAGGTGAATCAAATGATTTCAGTTGTTAGGGTAAGATATTAGCTGCCATTAAATCGTCAGTACTTAACTTCGAAGACAGACCAAGTGAAAGACATTTCCAGCTGGTAAACTATTATCAGAATACTATGTGGATATTACTTAGGGGTCAGATTAATAGTTCCCAGAGCTTGTTGTACCCTGGAACCCCCCGCTCCAGGGAAGTTTATAAGACATTTCAGAAGTTTGGATGCCTCTCCTGGAGATTCTCATTCACAATCTGAGCATAGTTGGACCCTCAATCTATCTTTCAGACACTGTCGATAATTCAAATGTGAATCTACAGCTTAGAGCCACTGAACCAGACCATGTGTGCTACATTTGGTTTAGGCCAGTGTTTTTCAAACTTTAACATGTATTGTGTCACTTGGGAATTTTGTTAAAGTACAGGTTTAGATTCAATGAGTCTAGTGTCTGTGCTAAGGAGTCTGCATTTCTTACCATCTTCCAAGAGATGCCATGTGGGCTAGCTTGACTTCTGTGCTCTGTTCACACAAGAGTGGCAGTGTTTGTACATTATTTCTGGAAAAATCACATACCTGGTATACCATTAAGAAGTTCCACCAATGAAAAAGCAGCTCTACTCTCCTTTATGCCAGCTTTTCTCAAGTGGTCCCCCGATCAGCAGCACAAGCATCCTAAAGGAGTTTATTCGAAATGCCAACTCTCAGGCCCCACTTATAATCTACAGATTCAGCCACTCTTGGGGATGGGGCCCAGAAATCTGCATTTTAACAGGCCCTCTAGATGATTCTAATGCAACAATTACATTATGCTAGTATCAGAGCATCTGGTACTCATCATGGATAAAGATAATTGAAGAGCATGTGGAGGTGGCCTCAGGAGGATAGGCTTGTCTGGTTTTGTTTTTAAACAATTTAATTGAGGTACAATTTATATATAATGAATGGCCTATGAGCTTTTGATTCAAAGTTTTCAAATGCTAACTAAGCATCCTTTGGGTGAGTACTGCCAATGGAGACACATCGAATTTTAAATCTTCATTCCCCTGTTTTGGATTAAATTCACATACACATCCCTGTGTGTGCTGAAGTATCGTAAAGAAAGTTACAGGCATGACAAAAGCAGAGCAGCAGCCAGAAGGAGGCTGGCTAAAAGGATTTCCACAGACACAGCAAATTCAGTTGCTGGTAATGTTCCAGGATCTTAGTAGGCAGCAGGAGATGGCCCTGCAGGAGCCAGTTAGAAATAACAGCTCCCCTGGATTGCAAGAGAGGTGCAAGCACAGAATCTGGACAGGCCGGGCCTGGAAGCCTGGGCTTTAGGAAGAACACTTAATTAGATAACTGGTGCAGAAATCAGATGGGGGCCTGTTTCTCAGAACTAGGGTACTCATGCCACCACTGGTCCAGGGATCAGGCATGAGCACCAGAGCTGCAGTCAACAAAGCATCAGGACTAACTACAGGCCAAGTGTCTGTGTTCCTAAAGTCTTGTTCCCAGTAGCTTTTGTCCCAGGGCTAAGGTAGGGCCTGGCCCAGGGACTGACCCAGGGATTACCAAACCCCAAGGGCAGAAACAGGAGAGCAGAGAGGCTAATGATTTAGGCAGGACTTGACATAAACAAAACAAAAATTCACATTTGTACCCTTCAAATGCGCTCATCTAGGATGCTGAATCCTCTCTAAAATTAAATGGGAGCAGATCTACCAATGTTTGTTTATCACAGACCAACTTCTACATCACGTTAAGAAGAAAAAAATAAAACAATTTTCCCTTTTATATCAACAACTCCGGGTGATCTCCTAAGGGGAGAGAAATGGAGGTCGAAGAGCATCAGTCACAAGGATATATCCATGACAATGCTGGAAACTCCCTCCTGGCCTGGGACAGAAGGCAAACAGGCAGACAATGACAGCATTGAAGGCAAGAACAAACCAGGCAGAGAAACCTGAAAGCCACCACAATTGTTACCTAGAGAGAGGAAGAGTGCAAGATAGAGGCTGAAGAGTCTCATGTACAATAAAGGAATTCCACTTGCAATCCCAGATACAATCCAGTTGATAAACCCAGAATGAAAGGGGAAATTAGGGAGCCCATGATGACCAATAGTGAACTACTAAAACTGGGGCCCAATCATGGGGATTTTGCAGAAAGAAATCCAAGGTCAGTAGAGTGAACAACTCAAAAGACTAATCACAAAAGCCTTTGGGAAGTCAATAAGAATTCTGATAAAATTTTCAAATCTCCAAGAACCTAGAGAGGAGAGAAGAGAAAAGGAGGAGCAACCAGGGCCCTTTTTTTTTTCCTGAGATGGTAATGAGTGTCTTCCAGAAAAATAGAATTTTTTCATTTGCTGTTCTCTGCCCTTGAGAAAAGCTGATCAAGGTAAAAGGAGGAATGTATTAAGTTCCATCTGGTTCTTAAATCACCTTCAGAGCATTGGGAGTGAGTATCTGGGCAGGAAATAAGGGGTCATAGATGAGTATGTGTGGCTGTGTGTGAAAGATAAATCTGGCTGGGCCTGTATAATATTTTTGCTTTCCTAGTCAAGATTAGTTTAGTCACTTATAGACAGTCAAAACAACCTGTCAGCCTGGCTGGTTATCTTGACAACGGTAGGTAGTTAGGTCAAAAAGAACCTCTAAATAGTCATAAGAAATGAGAGAACACTGTGCTGTTCTGGGTCATCATTCAGAAGCCCAAGTGTCAAATTCCCCTACCAAACGGGTTTCTGTTCATTATCACTCCAAGAGACAACTTTTGAATTACCTAAGACTGCTTTTATCAATACCCTATAAAATGTCCTATTGCATCCATAGCACCTTGTCTCAAGTAAGCACATCCTATGCCAGATATCTACTCCAATAAATAGACTGTTGAAGGGAATCAAGATACACCACCCCCCAAATATGACACTCTAGTATAAAAATTATTTTGAGCCGAAGGAATCTGAATTCCTGAAATCCCTTAGCTTACTAAAAAAAGCAGGGCCTACCTAAAAGAACCCCACTGTCATGAATCCCTACTCAGGAGCAGCTCTAAATTTCCCTTCTGGAAGACGAAAAGTTGGCTCCACACACAGAAATTGTCACAAAATTCTCATGTCGATCTATTCTCCTAAGGACCCATTTAACGCTCCTAAAAATCATTTGCTATCCTAGAAGTGGTCTTTTGCTTCCTTTCTTTCCCTTAATAAGAGGATATACAAACTCCCAAATAGCCCTGATCCTTGGAGTATTTACTTCCCGCTGTGAGGCTCCATGTACATAAAATTAAAAATTAATAAATTTGCATGCCTTTTCTCTGTAAATTGGTCTCTTGTCAGTTTATTTTGCAGATCCAGCTGAAGAGACATGAAGAAGAAAATGAAGTACATCTATACATTCAGAATACATTAATGCCTTATGTTCACTTGTGCTTACAGACTTTGAATGATTAACACGATGTTCTTTCCTGACCCAGGTTAACAGAGCAGCTCTGTTCCTACAAACTGCAGAACTCATTCAAAACCAAAATGAGATATTTGCTTTATTTTATGTGACATTTTTTGGGAACCGCATGGAGAAGTCTAAAATAACTGAAGAATTTTAAGATTTTAAGAAAACCAAGAGCATTCTGTTCTATGCCAGTCAGAAGCCAGCTTTGTCAAAGTGCATTTTGGGGCTCAACTGTCAAATCTGCAAAATCCTGGTGGTAAGAGAAGTATCAACAGTTGGTGCATTAAAAGGTATTCATGAAGTTGTTTCTCTGGTGGATGCCTGTACTTATAATCCCTAACATCACATTCCTCCTGACATGTGCCAGCTAATGACACTGGCAAATTAAGCCCTGCCAAAATGAATACTATCTTACCATGCAGAGGCCCTGTGATAAATATAATCAATCAAGGAGCCTCTGGCACTCTGGCCTAGAGTTATCAGCCTGTAGCGCTCATCACCTCAAATCTAGAGGTACTCCCATAAACTAAATAGGACTTTCAATAAAGGATACTAAAAATACCTAAATCAGTGTGTTTCAGTTTCATTGCCTTTCTATCCTTTATGGAAGAGTTTCCTAACCGTCCCAGGTGACAAGAAAGGTGGTGATGGGGGTGGGTCGGGGGGGGGGGGGGGTTGGGAAATATGGCAGCAAGAAAAAGGAATAAAAGAATATGTATGTAAGGATGAACCAACGAATGTCTAGATTATGCTGCTTTCATATTTCTGGAAAATGTTGGGCCAAGAATGCCTCTATGACATTGTTTGTTGACTTTTTTATGCAAAGCAGTAGTTCTGGAAGAGTTTCATTTCTGTAACTTCAATAGGCAAAAATAAGGACATTAAAAGAAAAAAAAGGTTTGGAAAATAGCTGAATACCACTCTTCCCTTGCCACCTGGGTGGAGATTCATACCAGAATAATAGTGCTTCATGGAATGCTACAGTAAAGAAACCTAACAAGGCTTTCTCATGCTTTGTTGACCAGACACCCTCCTTTAAATATAGGCTCTTGTGACTAATGTATTTTGCAGACCACCAATTTGGGAAGTGCTACTATATGATTTCAGCTCCCACAGATAAGGACATTAACTTTAACCTCAAAAGTACAGTAAAATCTTACAATGTTCAGGGGGAAGTCGTTGGTTGGATGTAAAATGAATTCAATGCCTGGGTTCAAGATACCAGCGCTGCCGCTTACTGGCTGTGTGACATTGGGCAAGTTACTCAACCTCTCTGGAACTATTTCTTCCCCTGTAAAATGATAATAACTATGCCCATCCCGGACGATTGTTCTTAGAATTAAATCAGATCATATATGTCAAGCATTTTGAACATTATCCTGTATTCAGTATAAACTAAAAACTTCCACTGGTACTGCTCTTATTATTAATTATCGGGGATCATCAGCCAACATTTCTATAAAGGGCCAGAAAATAAGTATTTTAGGCTTTAAGAAGGCCACATATGATGCTGTGTCATATGGTTTTTATGTTTTGTTAACAACTCTTTAAAAAGGTAAAAGCAGTTCTTAGCTCATTGGCCATACCAGCTCAGGTTGATGATGGCTGGGTTTGGGCTCCTGGCTGCACTTTGCAAGCCCCCAACTGTGATCATTAAACTTGCTCCAGATCATAGTGCTCAGAGGTGGCAAGGTCTCATATGTGAGGTGAAGTTCCTACCCATCTCCTCATGCATCTTATTCTTTCAAGATCAGAAAACATACAAACACGTATAGGCTTGTTTTACACATATACTATGTTCACAATGGCAACTTCTACCAGCAGTGAAAACTGGAGCTATGTGGTAAGTAGAGAAGCAATTTAAAGCTAGTGACAGTTTTCTCTCCCAGGGGCCAAAGGGTGAAATCCAAACTTCATATTATGCTTCTGGAGCAATTAGAGTAACTCATTTTGCATTCCCTTGGTGGAGTCATTTGATAACACTCACAATTAGGGCAAAATGAGCTGCTCTGGGCTAGGCCTAGAGCATAGAGGCTCTTCTTAGGAAACCTGTCAAGCTGATGAAACACAACAGTGAGAGCTTGAGAGGCCCCTGCAATGAAAACCTGTCCCTCACAAAGTCCCTGCATTCTGCAGAGAGGCACCCAGGGGGTTGGAAGGTTTCTAAGGAAATACTGGTAACACCAAGAAAATCCACCTCAGAGATCATAGAGGTTTACCATCTTAAAGACCAAGAAAATGTACATGATAAAAATTTTATATGATAAAATACAGTACATTAAACTCTATAAACAGTATGAGCCCAACTATGTATAAAAGTAATTGTGTGAATTAAAAAGACACGCTGGGGTGGCTGTAGGGAGTGGGGAACGGGGTTTCCTTTGTGGGAAGGATGATACATTCTAGAACTAGACAGAGGAGGTTGTTAACACTGTGCTCTACTAAATTGTCCAGTCACTTTAAAGTGGTTCATTTTACACTATGTGAATTTCACTTCAGATTAGGAAAAAAAAAAAAAAAAAAAAAAAGACATGGAAGATGGGGTAATACACTCTTTGGAGAAGGGTTATTTTCTTTTCTTTTTACTCTTCTGCACTTTGTACTAGAATGTAGTAGAAGTACTTGTTTTACCATGAGCAATCCTCCTCCTGTGTTCAGGAAACACCAGTGAACTGTATAAAAACGCATAGTCCATGCAAATGTGTATAATGACTGCCAGTGTGCTCAGTGTTGCTGCAGAGGAGGGCTCTAAGCTATAGCTCAAAGCTTCTTCCCCACTTTGCTCCTCCCACAACTCCAAGGAAACCTCACTGATTCAGATGAGAAGACTCCCTAAAAGGACAATAAAACCTATGTTAGCTCCGACTCCCAGTTCCTGAACATAGACTTTGACAAGGAGGTTTACTTTTAAGTAAGTTTGATGCTGTGAGAAATGACGGTAAAAATCCACCCTTGACTAATAATTAGAGGATTTCAGAAGAAAATATATAGGTGTTTTTATTTATTTTTAATTTTTCTTAAAATTTGAGAGAGCGCGAGCACATACATGTGTGAGCAGGAGTGGGGCAGAGGCAGAAAGCGGCGGGGGGGGGGGGAGGAAGCAGACCCCCTGCTGATCAGGGGGCCCTACACAGGGCTTAGTCCCACTACCTATGGGATCATAAGCTAAGCCCAAACCAAGAAAGAGTTGGGGACTTAACCAACTGAGTCACCTTGCACCCCAAAGAGAGATGTTTTTAGAATGCCAAGAGGCTAAAGATGCAGACACAGGGACATCCAGGCCAGGGCTGGTCCACAGACAAGTCCCAAGAGCTCTTAACTACTGAGTGAGCTCCTTTGAATTGCAGGATCCACAGCCAGTCCCATGGCATATACACTCTTAGAGAACATATTTTAAACAAATTCACGGTCACTTCCCCACTCTGTCCCAAAGTAACCAGGCCCTCACTTTCTGATACCATATCATCACACTGGCAGTTAATCAGACTTAAAATCTAGTCTTAACCTTAGCTTCTCTAACCTCACCCAGAAACAAACCCTCTTGATTCCATATTCAGAGGTTTCTCAGGTCTTTCCTCCACATGTCACTGGTTACCACCCAAAACAACTGATTTTCTTGAATTATATCTCAGTACTTCTCAAACTGTAATGTGCAAAGTACCTACCAGACCTTGTTCAAATGTAGATTCTGATTCATCAGGTCTGGGGCAGGGCCTGAGATTCTGTTCTCACAAGTTCCCAGGTGATGCTGCTACTGCTGATCCAGACAAGACTTTGAGGAGCGATGCTCTCAGCCACATGTTATTACCATGTGTTGATCTTAGAATATAAAGACTGTGTTGCATCCCTCCTACAACACAAGGCATGACCTTCTGTTACCTCCCTAGAATCTTCAGGATGGACTCTACGTCAAGTATCTTGCTTGGCACTCCCAGTAGGGCATATGTTTAGCCTGATTTTCCAATTTCCCAATCAGAAGTGTCCACTCCAGTCTCCACACTGGATCTGCCATTGCAGGGGCAATAATTTCTGCTTTGAATCTTCTCATGTGCTAACCCCCATGTGCACAGCCTTCTGTCTTCTGGTGGACTGCATATCTACACTGTAGATATCACTGTAACAGGACCAGCAGGCCCTCCCTCTGCTGGGAGCAAAGTCCTGCCTCTTTTATGGAAATACTTACTCTCCCACCCCCCCTCCCCTGCTCCCCAACCACAGAACCTCCTATCTTAGCAGTTTGCGGACTGGCTTTGGAGATGGTAATATGGCCCAGATTAGGCTAGGGACTTCTACATAAATACAAGTGTCCTCCAAAGCAACTAATCTGTATCCTCCTTGGCATCTAGTATACTTTTTCTTGAAACAGATTTCTAAGCTCTTAAAGGAAAAATAACCTCAAAGTCACTTGGCAAAACTCCCTACTTTTATAAATGAGAACAAAAAAGCCTATGTAGTAAAAATGATTTATCCAACCTGAGAATTCATCAAAAAGTAATTCTTGGATGAGTAGCTGGATAGAAGAAGGTAAAAAGGGGGAAAAAAAAGACGGGCATCTTCATTTATAATGTCAATGAAGTGAACACATTAGGTAAATATTAGCATTCATCTTAGTGTAAGTATATTCATATTGTATGCTGGCTGAGGTCTAGAGCTAAGGTTCTCAATGAGCGACAGACAGGTCTGTCACTGGTACACATGGTGTTTAAAAAAATGAATATGTTTGTCAACATTTTAACATCAGGAGATTTCATGTAAAAAAAAAATCCAGATGTCTAGAATCTTATGGAAAAAAAACTACCATCTTCAACCATCTAGCAACCTTAAGAGCCATATTCTTACATAGTTGGAAAATTGTCTGGAAATAGGTAGATGCTGCCCTCCACCCCCGGAGGGTATATTTACCCTCCAACTTGTTACTGTCTATACCTTCCCTTATTTGTCCTCACCTGGACCTCCTTCATTATTCACATCATCTTCCTGGCTTCTGTAGGCAGAATTTGCAACCTGTGGTCTAAAGGAACTTGGTCGCATGTAGATAAATAACTAAGTTCAGGGATGACAAAGTGCCACCATGGATGAGATACTGAAGTACTGAGTTCTGGAACAGATGGTCTTTAAAAGTAGAATGAGAACCGAGGGAACAAGAGAGATAGAAGGGGGTCATGGGAGGCCCAAGGAGACAAGTGTCATCCACTCCACAGATAAGCCAAATGAACGCAGCCCTCCTTCCAAAGGCAGAGAGAGAATGATATTTTCAGCAATAAGACAAACGAACCACATTATCTTCATGTGCAAGAAGAAAACACCTAGATGGGATGAGGCACTTAAAGCTTACAACACACACCCACTCATTTGCTGATTCATCGCTCACAGCTCTGTCCTGAAAAAAAGTTCCTAAACTGGCCCTCACTGCTTCACTTCACATATTCATGAGCCTCAAAAAACATGGAGGTGATGGGGTAAAAAACTTTAATCAATCAGTAAATCAGGGCTTGGATGATAGGAAGCTGAGACTTACAAGTTACCACTTTAGCATCCAGTAGGCATTGGCTCAGGTGAGCCTGGGCAGCAGACCAGGGAGCTGGTGTAAGTTCTTCAAGAGAAGCGGGATATAAACACTCCTCATTGAGCTTCTCCACAGGGCAGTGCTTCTCACACTTGTGTGTGCATCAGAAGCACCAGAGGGCTCATGAAAGCACGAGGTTACTTGATTCAGTAGGGCTGGGGCAGGGCCTGAGAATCTGCATCACTAATTCAGTTCCCAGGTACTGCTTGAGCTGCTAGTCTGGAGATTACACTTTGACAACCACGGGCATATATAATACAATTAAAACTCCATGTTCAAAGAAACAGCATTTTAACAGGGAGTGCTCTGAAACAAGGCTATTGCTAGGGTCACAGGTGCTAATTCATTTTAATGGTGCTTTCTGTGTTCTTACTTGTGAATACTAAATCAATGGCTAGGCTAGTATAATCCATAGGTCTACAGATTAACCTGTTTGCTGTAGTCAATCAATTTGATAAAAATTTAAGTTCACAGTCATTGTGAATTTTCAACTAAGTCCATTTGTACACTAAGCAACAGGACCCAAACTTCATCCTGCATCAGAATCACCTGGCAGGGGCACCTGGGTGGCTCACTGGTTGAGAATCTGCTTTTGGCTCAGGTCATGATCCTGGGGTCCCAGGACTGAGACCCGCAAAGGGCTTCCCACAGGGAGTCTGCTTCTCCCTCTGCCTCTCTCTCTGTGTTTCTCATGAATAAATAAATAAAGTCTTAAAAAAAATCACCTGGGAACTTAGTTTAAAATAGATTCCTGGGCTTGGCCCCAGAATTTCAGATTTCTTGGGTTGGGGGAAATTGCATTTTTTAGAGGCTCCCAGGTAAGGCCAGTGGTCTAATCCCTCTGAGAAGCTCTGTGTTTGGGAGGAGAAAAGCTAGGTGAGAGGAGGGAGGTTCTACAGGGCTTTTCCCACGGAAGTTTGTAGTTAGCCCTTCCACTTAACATAATTCAAGTTCAGCAAAGTGGTTTTGTCATTCAATCCAGTCTACTAAAATAAGATTTTATTATCTGTAATAAACTACCTGACTTTATCTTTTTTGTATACAAAAAAGAACACATAACATTTTTATAGTTTAATTTCTATGGTACTTATTCATGGGCTTATTTGAGGACTTGGTTACAAAGCATAATTTATAGAGTTTGCCAAATATTTACAACCTGCATGAAGCATAATGAGCAGTCTGGAAATTGTCTAAATTCAGTCCAAATCTTTGCATTTTGAACCTCATAAAAACAGCTTATTTTTGTAATCAAAGGAAAATTCAACTTAGTATAAAATAACACACTTATTTTTGGGGATTTTAAATGAGGGCTGCATTTCCATCTTATGTACAGTGACTCTGTGATTTCAGTTTGCTGTGCAGTGCCAGCTGTAACTTAATGAAAGACATCTGAACTCCCTTCAACAAGCCAGAGACAAATTCCTTCCAAGCTGGTTGCATTCCGAGAGAGAAAAAATACAGAAGAGAAACCGAGTTGCTTTTCTAACTAAGGAACACAGTTATAATGTTCTGTGTTATTTGCAAAGAGATGAGGATGATCCAGGAAAAAAAAAAAACGCTTTATTACAGCTCAGAAAAAAACTGGACAATACCATTTTCTTGCGACTGCTTTTATTCACAGGCATTTTAAGCGACCTATCTGATTCACCTGTTACCCAAAGGCACATATATTAGAGGAAGAAGTGGCCAACAGTTTGCTAGCCATTCCTTTTAACAGAGGGTTTTTTTTTTTTAAAGAAAGGAAAAAAGCTAAATTTTCTAACTGAAGGACAGGAGGGATTAAGGCAAACATTAAATAATGATCTAAATTGGAAAAAGGAAGACACCAGGTTAAAACCTCCAGTCTGTTGTGGATTCTCAGTGACAGTCCCCATGTATATCCTGCAAAGGGACTCTAAAAATAACACTGTGGAATCCCAGACCTTTTAAGTATAAATGCATCCCATTTTCTCAGGCTTCTTGTCATCAAATTTTCTCAGGCTTCTTGTCTTTCCTAACTTCTCTTACAACCAAACTGGCGGTACAAAACTGGAGGTGTTTAGCAATCAGAATTATACACATTTATCACACAGGTTAGAATTCATTGATTCTGTCAATATAAAGACCTCAGTAAAGTGGGAATTTATTGAGCACCTACTAAATGTTGGGCACTGACATTCCTAGATATTGGGGATATAGCAGTGAACAGGACATTGCCCTAGTCAGCAGAGGAAGAGAATAATGAATAAATGGTATATAGTGATCAATGCTATGAAGACAGTACAGCAGGGTAAGGAGTGAGGGAGACCCATGGAGTGGCAAGATGGGGAGCTGAGGCCATATTCCAGTAGAGACATAAGAAATGTGAGTGAGAAAGCAGTGCATGTAACTGGGGGAAGAGTGTGTTCAGGCAAAAGGAACAGCAAATGCAAAGTCCCTGGAGCTGGAGGGAAATACAAAAGACGAGAGAGGAAGAGAAGGACAGAAAGGAAAAAGTAGTGCGGGTGGCTTCTTACAGGGCCTTGTAAGTCTTGGAGTGTTGTGATCTGAATCACATTTTCAAAGCATCCCTCCAGCTGCTATTTTGAGAAAAGACTCAAAGGGGCAGGGCCAAGGCAGAGAACCCAGTGAGGGGAGATGGCCTGGGGCACACTGTAGTGATGGCGGTGGTGAGAAGCAGCTAGATCCTTGGGACAAGGGTGTTTGTAATAGGCAGATGTGGGAAGCAAGGAAGGCGTCTGTGGTCTCAGCAGCTTGTGAGGACAGTGGGTGAAGGCTGAAAGGTCTAGATTTGGATGTAAGTTGACGATACCATTCGGCATTTATTTTGTAGGGCAGAATGGATGTAGAACTGAGTACAAATCTTCCTTTTTTTTAAGATTTTATTTATTCACGAGAGACACAGAGTGAGAGCAAGAGAGGCAGAGACACAGGCAGAGGGAGAAGCAGGCTCCATGCAGGGAGCCCGACGTGGGACTTGATCCCAGGTCTCCAGGATCACGCCCTAGGCTGAAGGCGGCGCTAAACCACTGAGCCACCTGGGCTGCCCTGAGCTCAGATCTTCCAATGAGGTACAGCGCAAGGCAAGTTCTTGCCTCTTTAAGCAGAGAAGGCAGCTGAAGGAAATACAAGCCGAGCTACAAGATGTTTTCTATACCGGTGTCCTCTTTTATTGAAGAAAAGCACAATCATATTTTTGCAGTCACATGTGCTGGAAAATATTTTCTATTTATTTGAAACCTCAACTCTGAGAAACTCAGATACTATGCAAACTTAAAATATCCACTTGAAATAAAGAGAAAAAATAACAGAGAATCCCATGGGGAAAAAGGAAGAACAAAGTAAAATGGCTTTGGCTCAAAGTCAGGAAAGGTTCCTCCTCCCTGTGAAAGCTGATTCTCTATGGAGAGTATATAAAGCTGAAAGTTGGCCCATTAGCCTGGATGAAAAGTTTGGTAAAGTAGTTTTTGTTTGGTTGTTTGTTTTTCAGAATGGTCAGGTCCTAAGTGTTGTAAGAGTCGAGAAATTAAAAACAGACTCAAGAATCTCAGAGGATAAATACTCCTAAACAAGTTCTATACTAGAAACTCTCTCAGGCAGCCTGGATGGCTCAGTGGTTTAGCGCCGCCTTCAGCCCAGGGCCTGATCCTGGAGACCCGGGTCGAGTCCCATGTCAGGCTCCCGGGATGGAGCCTGCTTCTCCCTCTGTCTCTCTCTCTCTCTTTCTCTCTGTATCTCTCATGAATTAATAAATATTTTTTTTAAAAGAAACTCTCTCGATTTATCTCTCCCTGGTCAGACTAGTACCTGTCAGATGTTCACAAAACAAGCAAAAACCCCTGACCAGGGAATGCTAAACTCTCACAGTTACTAAGCTAACATCCAATATGTTGGACCCTTTGTTCTCACTTTGCATGATTACTATGAGTTACTTGTTTATTTCCAAACCTGTTTATGTTCATTGTAATTTAAAAATTATATGAACCAGAGCATGTGCATGGCTCAGTTAACCAAATGGAGTGCCCAACTCCAGATTTCTGCTCAGGTCATGATCCCAGAGTCCTGGGATCGGGACTCACATCAGGCTGTGCACTGGGCATGAAGTCTGCCCAAGATTCTCTCTCTTCCTCTTCCTCTGCCCCTCATCCTGCTTGTACGCTCTCTCTCTCAAGGAAATAAATGAAATGGACTATGATAGCAATCAAACCAGGGAAAGCCAAAACATGGGATTTATTGATTTGAGCCATCTTCCTAGGACTGTACTTGCTCAGGGCATAGGTGGGGTGGCAGTAGTATCACATGGAATGCCACGAAGCCTGAATGTCAGGCCAGACTCTGGCCCAGCCTGATTTGTAGTCGTAAGTTCTTTTAACTCTTTGGCCTCTGCCTACTCATCTGATGTGGTAGGAAGTGCTTCCTAAACTCCATTTCCTGTTCTAACATTCTGTGGCTCTGTGATCATCAGAGCTAACACTCACTAAAAAGCCTTCTGTACTAAGCACTTTCCATGTACTAACTCATGCAATCCTCATGACAATCCTAAAAGCAGATACTTTGGTATTACTCCCATTTTACAGATAAAAGAAAATGAGGCACAGAGGAGTAAGCCGTGTGTCTATGCCATACAGCTGCTAGCGAACAGCAAGGATTTGAGCCTTGGCAACCTGGTCCCAAAGCCCAAGCCTACATCAAGTCATACCGTCTGCAATATGACAAGCTGACAAAAGCCAGAAAACACAGGTCTGCAAAACTGTCTTTTTGCAAAATTTTGGGCAGCCCAAGATCTGTATCTGATTAACAAATCTTTTTATGAGTGGTCAGCATGGACTTCTGGGATTGAATGTTGCTATGGCAAACAGCGACTAAAAACGACCTCTGTGGCAAATATGCAGGCGTGACTACAGAAAACAGGAACAATACACATTTAGATCAGAAGGGTTCTCTTAAGAAACCATTCAAACTGGTGTTGATCTAAGCAAAATCATAAAAGAACTTGAAGGCTTTGCAATTTCTGTTCTCCCAAAGCAAGATAACTTGTAATAACAGCACAAAACCAGCAAAACCACCACAAGACAGAAATGTAGGCTCTCCTGTGATGTGGAACATCCATTCCTGGCTCTAAATCCTAAGTATGGGAGCATCTCGGACTTCACGCACATCTGAGCCATCTATGGCAGGGGGTGGGAAGGGTCTGGTTAAAAGAATGAAGATTGTGGATCTATAGGTCTGTGTGGACCTGATACTCTAAAGTATAAGGAGCTCCTAGGTGAGGCTGTGTTGCTGGAATGCGGACCATACTTTGTGAGTGGTGGTAAAGAGCCTACAGGGTCTCAAGAGTCTACAGAACTCATTTCTGCCACCAGTTAGCTGTGGGCCAGGTTTAAGTCTTCTATGCTTGGATTTGTCAGATGATCTTATCTGTATGTTCTCAGTCTAGCTGTAAAACCCGATATCTGCAACAATGGTTTTCTCATTCAACCCTACACTGAGTTTCTTCTGTTAGGATTAAAATGGGAAAATAAAATGCCTTCCTACCCCCCTCAAACCCATGTCTCTGCAACAGGAGAATCAAGGCTAAGCCCTCCTCACATCTATTATAGAAGGATACTTAGAACTTGCAGAAAAGTGATTTATTTTTGAGGCTTTCTACTTTGGCCAAAATCACTTTGAAACTCATTAGCCAGGGCAATGGTATACTGGATATGGTATTAAAAGATGGATCATGCCCCCATTCTTTAATAACTTCTAGGGCTGGAGCGGGGGTGGAGCTTGGATAGCTTTATCATCTAGACTTGCACTGTCTAATATGGTAGCCATTAGCCATATGTAGCTATTGAGCTCTTCAGATACAGCTTGGCTGAATTAAAAACCCACATGAGATTTTGAAGGCTTACTATAAAAAGGATGTAAAATATGTCATTAAAAATTTTATAATTACTATAAGTAAAAATGACAGTATTAGGGGTATACTGTGAATAAACTATTTTATCAAAATTAATTTCACCTGTTCCTCTTACTCTTTAAATGTGCCTGCTAGAAAAATTTCAATGATATCTGTGGCTTGATTTATATTTCTACTGGACAGTGCTGATCTAGCCCTTTGCTATTCAAACCGTGGTTCTCAGAACAGCAGCATGGGCATCAGCTAGGAACCTGTGAGGGAGAATTTTGTCCTCATCTCAGACCTACTGAAACAGAATGCACATTTTAACAAAATCCAAGGTGATTACTATGTACATTCTAGTATATCAGGTGCTGGGCTAGTTTCTCCTACAACTTATTGACAGAAGTACCTGGACTTTTGGTTTACTTAAGTGATGCACTAAAAGAGTTTTGTGCTTGCTGAATTTTCTACAACATTTCAGCTAGACAATGGAAATATATTTTTAAGTTAAAATTATTACTATACAGCTTTAATATATATATGAAAATAATACATAAAATACTATGCACACCACATATATACACATGGGGGGTAAGGAAGGGAGGTTCTTTTCACCGAGGCTACCTTAGTTACTTCTGGATTCTCAGCCACCATGTATGTGAAACTGATGTTCACCAGATCTGTGCCACTGCAGACACAAACTATCCGCCCTTCCAGATCATTCTCTGACTTTCCAACAGCCTCAAGAGCGGCCAAGATTTTGGGATCCTGTATAGAAGTACACAAATAGGAAAAAAAAATTGTTAGATCACAGAGCATGGAGGAAACATGCTCAATTGATGTAAAAATACACAGAAGGACAAATGTTTTCTTTCTGATCTAAAAATGCCCTGATATCTAGCATTATTCTAAAACTTGTAGAGGTAAAACTTGTAATGCTACATACTACGAACTCATGTAGTAAGAAAAGTATTATAATATTATTGATTCAGAAAACTAGGTGTGAGGGTCTTTCTTCAGGTGCTTTGTTGTAATTATTGGAGGACCTGGAAGATGCTAATGGAATGAAAAGGCTCTGACTGGGTCCTGCCTAGGCCCCAAAGATCCAAGGCAGCTGTCAGCAGAGGACAGTCACTAGCATCTCATGCAAATAAACATAGACACTGCCACAGCCAGCCACCAAGGGCTATCAAAAAAATAAGATTAAGGCTTTCAAGTAACCTGGACACAAAGAGTATGTTCATCTCTAGAAGCCATGACATCTTCATTTGGAACGAAGAGAGTGTATGTTTACCATAATTATCAAATAAAATAGCATCTTTGTCCTCCAAAAGAACTCAAGAGGAAATGCCAACATAGTTACACAGGAATTTTAGCTAACGTAAAAGAGGACAGCTTTTGAAAAAGACAAACAAAATGATTCACATAATTTTGTTTTTGACATCTAAAAACCTGCAGAGCTATTATGAAAATGGGAATAAATACGATGCTTTAATATTCTAGAAAAAGGCCAGCTTTTAAATTCCTCACATCACTATGTAAACAGCTTCTTATTCAAACAAATCAATCACTGTGAAGAAGATGGATTTACATGCTCTGTCATCTTTTCTCTCAGAGGCAGACTGAGCCTCCAAGGTGAGCCCACGTCTGCGTGCACAGGTGCATAAATATGGAGCTAGCCATGTCGTTTAAATTTCCACATTAACCACAGACCAGAAGTGACTCATTGTTTGTTTTAAAAAATGGCAGCAGAGGGAGGGGGGCCTTGATGAATTAATTTCTGAGTTAAGGAAACTGTTTCTATGATGGAAGTATCATGCAAGCATCTTCTCTTTGAAAGGGGAATAGCGTTTCTAATGTAACTAAACATAATGCAATCCAAACCATCCAATGGATATAGATGAAAAGATTTCTAAATTGTTCTTCATTCCAGCTGATGAGTTTGGGGCAGTAAAAAAGATTACATTGCATTCCAGAAACCTTTTCCAACCTAAGTAAATCTGTGTTTAGAAGAAAAGCAAACATCAATCACAGGTACCTTTGGGGTGGCTCCCAATCGAATACTGTTGATGAGGGAGCATTCTAGCACTTGTCCTTCCTGAAAAGAGAGAATGTAATACAGCAGTGAGCTGAAATCCTGCCAGACCTATGGCACAGATGAGGTATGTGATGATGAAGGCAATGCCAATGACAGTAAGGGAGAGAAGGAGTGAAAAACAAAGGGCAGTCATTGCAATACCCAATGATCAGAAATAGTCAAGACCCCACACATTCCATTTCAAATATACTCGTATATATGGATGCAAGTCTGAATAATTACTTATGTTTATAAAGTGCTGTTACCTTTATGCATATAATATTGTTATTAGTGTATGTATCTCATTAAATATATGTGTGTACATGCAATATTAAATGGGTACAATGCTTTTATAGAATTCCAATTCTACTTTTTAAAATTCAGTTCAAAGATCCATTTAATGTGTGCACTGTGCTATGTATTGAGTAAAGTCCTGGGGTGTAACAAGATGAACATGCTCTTAATGCACCTCTGAAACTCAGCTTGAAAATCTCTTCTTCTAGGAAACCTTCCTGATTCTCAAGATTAAATCAGATCTGCCTGTTTTAAACTCTTGTAACAACCTAACCTTCTCTTAACAACACTCAATGACTTGTACCTTTTATTTATTTATTTTTTGATGCCTGCTTCTTCTCCTAGACTGAATCTATGAGGTCTAGAATACTGTACTTGATCACTACCATATCCCCCCAATGCCTGCCACATGGAAGCACATTTTTAAAACCTTGAATAAATAAGCAAGTGTAGAGTTCATGCCCTCAAGAGGCCTTCTGTCTACTTGTTGAGAAATAAAATGGTTTAAATCAAAGAGCAGGAAAGAACAATTCACGGTTCCTGTACTATACCTTGCCTTCACTCCTCCAGGTCAGAAAGAAGCCAAATTCATCCACTTTGAAGAGGCAGTTGGGTTCAAACACAAAGGATTCCTGTTAAAAAGAAATGTGTTGATCTGAATGACTCACCCCATTTTGAATCTAATAAAAATGCAAATATCTTTTAGCCTGTAAAAGAGGGAAAATGAGAAATCATCCTTTTGCATCCTAAATCTAATGACCACATTTCCTATTATATTACAGAATATTTTCATCTTGAAAACTCTTTGCATTCAGTTTTGTATTGAAAGACTGATCAACTTTATGCAGCATCTGCCTCTAGAGTAGCTTTAAATATAAAACACACTGATGCCTTGTAGGTCATTGAGAAGAAAGTTTCTCTAAGGCCTTGGAAGAAGAGCTCCGGGAGAGAGAGAGAGACTTCTAGATTCCAGCCAACTGGTCTTCCTCCACAAAAGAGCAACTGTTATCTGTATTTAATATAATGCAAAATATCAGGAGATAATTTTTTTAAGTCACTGATTTTTTTTTTTGTCTCACTTATCATTCAGATGTTTACTCAGAAAACTTCTAAGATTTTTGTTTTTACATCCAATCTCATTTGGTGTCCTATAAACCAGGACTTGAGCAGGATTTTGAGCTATGCAAAGTGTAGTCCTTGGACCAGCAGCACCGGTATCATATGGGAACTTGACTGAACTGCAGAGTCCAGTGCTCCTGCCCAGATGGACCAAATTAGAGTCTCCAGAAGTAGGGCCCAGAAATATGCATTCCAACAACCCATCTAGGTGATTCTAATGCACACTAAAGTTTGAGAACCACTGCTGTACACTTTGACACGAGAAATTCTGTTGAAACTTACAGAATCAAAATTTGAATAAATAAGGATGTTGGGGGATGCCTGGGTGGCTCAGCAGTTGAGCGTCTGCCTTTGACCCAGGATGTGATCCCGGAGTCCCAGGATCGAGTCCCACATTGGGCTCCCTGCGTGGAGCCTGCTTCTCCCTCTGCCTGTGTCTCTGCCTCTCTCTCTGTGTGTCTCTCATGAATAAATGAATAAAATCTTAAAAAAAAAAAAGAGAAGGAATGTTAGCCCCCACAGGGGCTCAGGGCAGCTATGCTGTACTTGCCAAAGGATTCCCGGTCTTTAGCAAGAAAGCACCATTGTGACTATGAGCACCAGGAAAATTCTGCATCAATGAAAGAAAAAGGGTATTTAGGAAATGAACCCAGATACCCTCTGCCCTCTGGACTGCTTTGTACCAAGACTTGGTACCCATGTGTCAATAAATCCCCATGTCTTTTTCATAATGTAAAGAAGTAGTTAGTCCTCCTAGATAATTATAGTGCCAACAAAAGGGAACTTGTCTGCCACATGTGTATCAGGGTAGTGACTTACAACAAATAAAGAGTAATTATAGGATTAAGACTTTAAGGGTCATTCAGACTCTTAGTTTCACCCATCAAAACATATCTTTCTAAATTTCAGGGAAACAGAAACATTTATTAAGGTAAAGCCAATGTCAAGATACTGGGCCACCATAAAGTGTCAGAATCTAGGGTCCTTGAACAAAGCTAGCCTTCAAATTTGTCTGGGTAGTCTCCTGACAGGTGAAGAATATCATTCTTTCATTCTTTCACATTTCAACTCCATATCAGGCACATGCTAAGCACTGCAGACATAGCAATGAAAAATACAAAGAATGGGAACATGGTATGATCTTTGTCTTTGGAATCAAGACCCAGTTCCACTATTTATTTTTTATCATCTCTTCAAAGGCCCCTTTCTAAGCCTCAGAATCCTTATCTAATAAATAAAAGTATTTTTTTTAATTTTATTTATTTATGATAGTCATCACAGAGAGAGAGAGGCAGAGACATAGGCAGAGGGAGAAGCAGGCTCCATGCAGGGAGCCTGACATGGGATTCGATCCTGGGTCTCCAGGATCGCGCCCTGGGCCAAAGGCAGGCGCCAAACCGCTGCGCCACCCAGGGATCCCTAAATAAAAGTATTAAACATATCTTTCAGGCTCATAGAAATTAAGTGAGTTGATAAGTGTAAAGTACTTGGCACACAGTTATAATTCAGCAAGTGGTAGCTACTATCAGTAATGTATGGTTCAAATTTACATTTGTGGTAGCAAATTACTAACAACATGACATCACCAATATTCGACCCACAAAGATGGCACTTTTGGATGGTTCAACTTTTTTGAAAAGTCTTCACCCAGGGAAGAGCTTACAATCTAGATGGGTCTCAGAGAATGGGTAGGAGTTATCCAGGTGAAGCAGCATGCTGAGCAGAGGGAACAGCATTTGCTGCTTGTAGGCTTAACCAGACACTGGGAACTTCTGAGGAGATGGTGTGGTTAGAACATCTCAAGGGAGTAGCAGCAGATGAGACTGGACACATAAATAGGGCCAGATCAGAAGGCTGTTATATGCCATGCAAAACGTATTAAACTTGACCAAAAGGCTGTAGGGAGTCTTGTATCATTACTGATTGAGAAACAAGAATCACTAATTAAAATATGAGAATTAACACATTTTAGACTACTTCCCAAGCAGTCTCTTAACATTAGTACAGATTTCTTGTGCACAACATTCAGAAGTCTGCCCTAAAATGGCATTTAGAGAGTAGACCCACAATGAATCAACTACCATCGTTATTTATTTATGTGTACCCTACCCTTTTCCAAATAATGATTTGAAATGATCCATGAAATATACATGATAAATAAGAATGGTTTTACAACTTATTTTGAGGTGGAACTTTCAGTTCCTTGGCCTCCTTAACTGTAATGATTTTTTTTTTCTCTCTTTCTTTGTCAGTTATGAAGTACCCCTGGAGCTTATCACCACCACCTTGGTATTTCAATTTCTAATGTCCCAATCTTGGACCATGTCACTTGATCCCTCTAGTCCCTACCTCTACAGTATCTATTCTCCTACATCCATTTGACTTCTTTACAACTTCCTAATTGTCAACCTTGCTGATCATTCACTATCCACCAGACTTCTTCCTCCTTTTCCTTCCACTGTTGTCTAGCTAATTTCCATGACCCAATATTACAATCACTCCCTCACAGACACCTTCAATCCCCATGTTTCATTTCTGTTTTCTTAGTCACAGAACCAAGTCCATCTTATCCATATTTTATTGCCGAATTTGATTAAGAAAATCACAGAACTGGATTCTCAGGCTTTAGCTGATATTCAAGATCACAAACTTCACATGAATAGTCAACAATGACTTCCAAACTTAAAATTATTTCTTAAAGAGGTTCCCCACTCTACAAAAGGACTATTTCGTGGCTTCTCAAACTCCTTGGGTACAATTACTGTCTTCACTGGGTAAAAAAAAAAATCCATAAAATAAGAATCTCTCTCTCTCTTCCCTCTCAATGAAACATTCTTTCTCCCAATAGGGGTCAATCCCCCCTCCACCATTTCTGCTCCAGATGCAATCCTCTTTCACTCACACAAGGACTGCAGTCTTTCATTTATCAACACCCAACACACATCAACTTTTCTTTTCTCTACTAGATCATTCCTAGTAGGACACACATTCTAGTTGTTCCCACTGCCTGTCACTTACTACCTTATGTTTCTGATTCCCTTTAGAGCATATCTTGAAAAGTTTGTCCATATTCACTGCCTCTCTACTATCTCTCTTCCATACTATCTTTGACCAATTCCATCTGCCGTCTTTTCCTGTCACCCTCTGTTACTTTTTCAGCCAGGTTTACCATGGCTTTCATGGTGCCAAATGTAGCACACACATTCTTTTTCCCATCTGATTTGATCTCTGAGCATCAGACCAGTCCCTCCTTGGAAGACTCTCCAATCTTTGGTTGCATATCATTTCTTTAGTCTCTTTTTTTTTTTAATTTTTTTTTATTATTGGTGTTCAATTTACTAACATACAGAATAACACCCAGTGCCCGTCACCCATTCACTCCCACCCCCCGCCCTCCTCCCCTTCTACCACCCCTAGTTCGTTTCCCAGAGTTAGCAGTCTTTACGTTCTTTAGTCTCTTTTTCTTCTATCCTCAACTTCTATATGGTTTCCAGGACTTGGTTCTGAGAATTCTCATTGCCAATATGTTCCCAGATTTCCATTAACCCCCCCTGATTTCAATACCATCTATTTCTTGGTAACTCCCAAATTTACAAGAGTAGCCCTAGATCTCTCTGAGTTCGGAACTTTACTTGACATCTCCACTCAGATGTCTCCAAATTAAAATGCCTACAACTGAATGCTTTATTCCTTACCCTCTCTCCAAGCCTTTCCAGCATGAGACCTTAAGTTCAATAAATGTTCCCAGTACCTACCAATTTATTGAAAACTAAGTCATCCTTGACTTTCTCCTCTCACTTCCATTAAATGAATCTCCTTCATACTCATATATATCCATTTTACTCCATCTTACCACCATTTTGGTCCAAACCATCATCATTATGTCCAAGGACTGATCTTCCCACTTCAATTCTTTCTTCTCACAGCAGCCAGATTAACTCTTTGAACGTTTCATCAGTTCATTAAAACTATTCAATGGATTCCTGCATTATTCAGGATAAAATCCTACTCCTTACCAAAGGCCCTAGACAAGCTGGGTTCTTCAGACTGTATATGTTGCCACTTTCCACTGCTTTCCTTTTTCTTCATTATAGCCGTGGAAATTCTTCTCCTTGAACTCCTCAAGTTCCTCCCAGGCCTTTGTACCTGCAGCCTCTCCTGCCCAGAAATCCCTTCCTACTGCCCTTAGCATAATTGGCTCCTCTGTATCCTGCAGGCCTCACCTTAATGATGTGTCTTCAGAGGGGGCTTTCTCTATATTTTTTAAAAGGTCTCTCACATTTTATTCTCTATTACAGTACCTTATTTCTTTGCTTGCACCAATTGCGATCTCCAATTATTTTTATTTCTTTGTGTATTGATTTATTGTATGGCTTTCACACCAAAGTATAACCTCCACGAGGGCAGAGCACTTGAGATGTTCTGGTTCACATCTGCATTCCAAGTGCCTAGCACATCAAAGGCACCCCAAAACTAAATTCACGCACTAAAAAAATAAATGAACATGTGATATCCTGTTTCAAATAAAGTATTTTTCAGCAGGCCAATCTATAAAACAGATAAACAAGAAATTATTCAAGTTGAGGGGGTTGTTTGTAGCAAGCCTGGAACCCATCAGGGTCAGTCCTTGGAAGGCTGCCATGAACAGAGGTACAAATACAAGGACACTGCATTGAATCCAGTCCACATTGTCTGCCTGGCAGAGGGGCTGTTTTAAATTCAGACAAGCTCATCTCAAAGTTTGGGTGTGGCTTTGAGGCACACCCTGGGAATTCCCACTGGACCAGGAGTGCTGTTTGAGTGTCCTTCAAAGAAATCATTTTCAAAACAGGATAAGTGTGGGCAAGGGGAAAAAAATAAGATAGAAAAGTAAAATAAGCTCAAAATAAAGGAGAGCTCCAGAAAGGCATGTCATAAGATCCTAAACAGTTAAAATAGGATACCAATTTGGCTCTGGGCTCACTAGCAAGAAAAGCAAAAAGGGAAAAAAAATATCATTGACCAGAAACCCATAGAGTTCACAGATAAAAACACATTGGTTGTTAGGAAAGGCAGTAGCCAAAGAGAAATTCTCTGTGGGAGCTCCAAGAAGCCCTGGCCAAATGCTAAAGATGAGGTTCCCAACAAAGCCCACAATAACGTTGTCCATTCTGACCACAAGATTCTTGGACTAAACATATTCAAACTACAGAGATCAAATCTGAGGAGTGTGTGGCAATTAGCTGAAAGGAAAGGAAACACTATCTATTTAGGTTTCTCTCCACTCCCGAGAACACACAGAAGGACCCAGCCCTCAGGGTGAGTAATGCACACATCTCTTTTTTTCCTACCGGCAGTGTTAAATTTCAGATGGATACCTACTGACCACCACGTGGGTGGCAGCCCATGACCTGGCTGAGGCAGTAATATCCTCAGTCCCCATCAGGAAAACTTCCCTCCAGACTGGGTGGGACATGGCAGGGGAGATCATCAGAGGAAGCTGGCTTCTCTTTCCTTTGCATATCCACTGGTTTTGCAGCTAACAAATGGTAATAGGATTCTCTAGTAAGGAAACGAACCATAGCAGAACTTCCTCCAGGGAGCTCAGAATTTCGGTTCTCAGAAGACTGTTAAAATTCACCACAGTCACACTTTGAGCTCAAGGACTGGTGGACTCTGCCAGCCTAAGGTGCTCACTCTCTCCTCAGGCCACTGGGAGAGACAGGATGAAGGACACAGCAACGCCTTTTGTGATACTATGGACAAGCTGGGGACCAAGGCGGGGCATGTTGTTTGAGAGGCAAGAAGGATCACTTTTGGTGGAATCACTATAGCTAGAAACTTCTCTGCCTCAGTGATTCTTGCTGTGAGAGGCTTGTGCCATGATGCGCTTCCCGAGGCACTTCCCTCATTCCATCAAGGATAGAGTCTATTTAAAAGCTGTGTGTCTCAACATTATTTTTAGCTTCTTTTCCCCACTTAACGCATGCCACTTCAACATGATTCCATATTATGACCTATCTTTCAGAGTCAAGTCACTTTCAAGATGACATAGATTAGGGGCGCCTGGGTGGCTCAGCTGGTTAAGCATTTACATTCGGCTCAGGTCATGATCTCAGGGTCCTGGGATTGAGCCTTGTGTCAGGCTCCCTGATCAGCAGGGAGTCTGCTTCTCTCCCTCTCCCTCTGACCCTCTGCCCGCTTGTACACACACACACACACACACACACACACACACTTTGAAATAAATAAAACCTTTAAAACTGTGACATAGATTAAAATAGTTTTCCTTTGTTTCAAATTTAAAAGTCTTTTGGTTAAACAAAATTTAAGTCCTTTTTTTCTTAAAAGGAATGGCAGAGATCTGGGCAGGCTGAGTACTCTGAAGGGAGGCAGGTATTTGGGTGGGGTTTCTACATAACAGGTGGTTGAGTTTATTTTACTTGTGTTCTTTCTCACCTTTGCTCTTCTGCCCTCTTGCCCACCATCATTACCCACATGAAATGCTACATCTTTCTACTGTGGGGTCTGTACCATCAAACAGGGAATGGTCAAGTCCTTACCACAAGCTAGAGATAGGGATTTTTAGATTGGCTAATCGGTGCGTTAACTCCACTTTATTTAAACATTAGCTGTTCAGGGGGTCTTCTATGCTTGTGACTGGATAGATAGATTGGGAGACACAGAGGAGTGAAATGGGCAGGGCCATTCACATTCCATTGGGTGTCCTCTGTCTTCTGAGACAGCAGATCCTCATAAGAGGTGCTGCGGCTCCAATGCCAGCCTCCCTGCCAGGCATCTGCTGAAGAATCGTGGGGGTGCTGTCTGACCTCACCAAGCTTCACTTTTCCCACCTAGAAACTGAGAACATGGACACCAACCTCACAGGGCTCTCAAAATTGAGAAAGCCTATGTGCCTGGGACAAGGCAAGTGCTGAATAAATTATAGTAGCTATTAGAAAACAGTGTACTATTTAATTTGGGGCTATGTAGTGAGACATTTCACAAATATGATCTCATTTAAAATATCTGCCAACTCTGCAAGGTTTTAGACTAGACCAACATTGCCCAATAGATTTGCTATAATGATGCAAATGTGCCAGATGGGCACAGCCCAACATGGCAGCCATGAAACACTTGAAATGTAGCTAGTGCAACAAAGGTGAGTTTTTCATTTTAATTCATTTTCATTTAAAAAGCCACAGGTGCGGGACACCTGGGTGGCTCAGCGATTGAGCACCTGCCTTTGGCTCAGAGTGTGATCTCGGAGTCCTGGGATCGAGTCCCACATCGGGCTCCCTGCATGGAGTCTGCTTCTCCCTCTGTCTTTCTGTGTCTCTCATGAATAAATAAATATTTTTTTTTAAAGTCTCTTATAAAAAAATAAATAGCCACAGGTGGTTAATGGTTACCATATTGGGCAGTGCGGTTATAGAGATAAGGGGAATATTTTTCAGAGAAGCATAAATTCTTTAAAATCACAGTTGATAAGTCACAGACCTGGGATGCAAGCTGGTTTCTTGGATTCCAAAGCCTGTGCCTATTCAACTTTGTCAACACTGACCAAAACGGTCCCCGTCTGGCTAACACCAAAGGATTTCTAAATGATCAGTAAATGAACACTGCTTTTGTAGGCTCCACCTGTGGGGAAACATGGTGCCCACTGTCCTTGTTATTTGGTTTGTTAAGAACCAAAGGGAAAGGGGCGTCTGCCTTCGGCTCAGGTCATGATCTCAGGGTCCTGGGATGGAGTCCCGTGTAGGGCTCCCTGCTCAGTGGGGAGTCTGCTTCTCCCTCTGCCTCTGCCCCTTTTCCCACTCATGCTTTTTCTCTCTAATAAATAAAATCTTTAAAAAAAAAGAACTCATGGGAAGAAAAATGACTTCATTAAGGCTGGAGAGAGACAAGTGACATATGAGTTAGGGAAAGGCCACTAGGGAATCTTATCAAATATCGATAAAGTTATAAACCACTACCAACAAGAACAGATGAGCTTGGGAGTGGCCTTTGGCTGGGGACACAGGTGGAGTCTGGGATAGTTAACCAAGAGCTCCTGCTTTCTATCAGATCCTGGAATCTCAGAGTCTAAGTGATGCCACTTGGCCTATTTATTTCAGCTCTTTATTCCAGAGGAATTGACTAAGCTTTGTAGCCAGCAGTAGCAGATCCTTTCTGATTCTGCATAAACACTTCCTCTCTCAGAACTTTTTTTTTTTTTTAACTTTTTCAAGTTAGAACTAAAGCCCTTGGTGATGACATTTTGTCATCCAAATGACTTATAGACTGCTGTAGCAGATGGGTCCTTAAGTTGTTTTTATTCTCATGGGTCTAGTTTCCCCTTGGAAGGATCCAGAAAGTTTGTTCCATTTGTTAATCTTCCTTCTAATCTATGGACCCCATGAGATGAGGGCTTCTGAGTTCACATTCTAAACAGGAAAGAGGAGCAGGAGGACATTGGTCATGGCTGCCCCATCAAGGACCCCTGTTATATGCTATTACCTTGTGAAGAGATCTGTCAGATAACATAAGAGCACTCGCAGCTTTTGTGTTCCTTTCTGTGACCTTTGATTCTTTGGATGGAAACCCCTACTGGGTTGTTTAAATTTAATAAAAATAAAAATAAATAATTTAATAATAAATTAAATAAAAATTTAAATTTATTAAATTTAAATAATTTAATAAATTTAGAGACCTTTGCTCCTCTATCTAATGTTCAGCCAGAAATCAAGAGGGATACGCAGTTTAGTATCCCAAAAAGTGTCAGTGGCACCTAATACCCAAAGCCCTGCTTCTGTGCCACTGTGGCAGCTGTGACTAACAGAGATGCACAGCGCTTACTGAGCACCCAGCAATGCTCCGTGCACTTTGTACACATCAACTTACCTCCCAACATCCCTACAAGGGAGGTACTATTCTTATTCCTGTTTTATAGAGAGACCATCAAAACACAGAAATGAAGCATCTTGCCCAGTATGGTATAGCTGGCAGGGCAGAGTGGGATTGTTGGCTCCACCAAATCACACACTTAAGTCATCTGCTTCGAGATCAGTCAGTGAGAGTCATATTGTTGGGGATGGGCCCAGGCAACTGCTCACCAGTCTCACCTGGAGGCTCCACTGTTCTCCTGGACACTGTATACCAGTAACCATCGCTAGGGTTAGAAGGGCACAGGAGGCTTCTTAGGTTTAATTACCACATTTATTTTTTTTAAAGATTTTATTTATTTATTCATGAGAGACACACAGAGACAGGCAGAGATACAGGCAGAGGGAGAAGCAGGCTCCTTGCAGTGAGCCTGATGCAGGACTTGATCCCAGGACCTTGGGATCACCATCTGAGCCAAAGGCAGATGCTCAACTGCTGTGCCACCCAGATGCCCCTTACCTCATTTCTTGAGGCCTCCCTGTGACTCCCCCCAGCTGCACAGACTATATTTATTACCAGGTTGTCACAAAGGGAGGTTTTCCATTGCTTCACATCATGTCAGAGTGTGTTCTAGGTTTCTAAAACCAAGTAAAAAGGGTTTTCCCAATTTTTTGCTTTCCTTGCAATCTAGTGGACATGGTGATCCCTATGACTGTCCTTCCTGCATTGCATTGGCCACCAGGATCACAAGCAGCAGCTCTGCAGCTCACTTATTTCAACTTCATGGAACATTTTTGCTCCCCAAAGAGTGGCTGCCTGCTAATTTTTTCCCCCTCACACCAGCCTAAATCCCTGTTCCATTCATTTTATCTTGTGGTACCTATTTCTACATTATAGCTTACTTTGCAATGCAGAAGAAACATGTGTAAATAAGCAGAAAAACCAGTCCAGGAACACCAGAAACTACTGGGCATTTTACATTGGTTTTCGAGTCAGATGGAACAGATCCAACTGTGGCTGGACACTTACAAACTTATTTGAACTCTACTTCTTCATCTCCAAAAACAGAGATAACAACCAAAAATAATTGCTCTATCTCATGGGTTACCTCTGGGCATTGAGTACTTGATGCATAATCTGAACCCAGTAAATTATTACTGATTGTTAGTAACCCAATAATAGTAATTATTACTAATGCTGCCAGTTTTGACTATGACTAATCATCCAAGAACAAAGGAGGTTAGTACACCATCCCTACTCTATGGATGAGTAAACTGATCCAAACTGAGGTTAGCAGGTTGCCTAAAAGGACACAGATGATAAGCAGCAGAGCTACATCCACAGTGTGACAGGAAGAGCATTTCTGTTAGGTGGATCCTTAAAATAAGCAACAGTACCCCTGTGTGCTAAGTTCCCAAAATGCACATCTGGGAGTCTCAGCAAGGAGGAAATCCAGAGTTTGTAAATTACCATTGTACTAGACTCAGTGAAATTTTGTTTTTTGCACAAGGAGCTCAGGTTGTGTTTGTTCTCTGCCCAAGCCCACCTCAGTATAAATCAGGCACAGAGGCTCAGCCCTCAGAACACAGGGTTAGCTTCCACCCTCTTGGAGGGCCATGAGTGGCATGAGAAGATAATGCCAGGCTTGGGAGCCCCCGCCCTGCACCTCCCTGACAGGGCATATCACATTCTCAGATGGTGAGAGGGCGATCCAGGGAATCATTTGGCAAACTTCACAACGTGCTAGAGACCTGCTGTCTATCTTGGCTTCTAAATGCCATAGAAACAAATGAAAATTTCTCCTCCTCCCAAACCAATTGTGAGCACATAATTTGCTCATTTCGGCAATAGGGATACAGTGAACCTTATACTTATCAAGTAGAAAGTTTTAATCTACTCATTTCATAAATAAAGATTATCATTAACTTTCCAAGTGACCTGGCTTGGAAGGATCGATGAAGGATACTGACAAGCAGCAAGGGCGGGGGGGGGGGGGGGGGAGTACAACATCTTAACATCTTCCCTGATTTTTCATGTTATATTATTTTTTAAAAACCCTGAACTTTAGCCTAATGATATTTATTATTAATAAGAATTTGTGGTCAGCTCGAGTAGGGTTTGAATTTGGGAGGTGGAAGGAGCATGTGCATGGATGAGCCACCTACGGGAGTCCAGCTCTGTTTCTGACTGCTTAAAGTATGACCATGAGTGGTTAGGAACTCCCATACTCCCTGTAACTTCCATTAAGTCTCTGGGACTAAATTTTTAAGGTCTGTCAGTTTGAGATGTCAGATTCTTTGCCTCTGTCCTTTTCCCTCCCTGAAGCATCTCTGATGTGGGTATTCTTTTTTTTTCTTGAGATTTTTAAAAATTTGTTTATTTAAGAGAGAGAGCTTGAGCAGGGAGAAGGCGAGAGGGAGAGGGAGAAGCAGACTCCTTGATGAGCAGGGAGCCCAACGAGGGGCTTGATCCCAGGACCCTGAGATCATGACCCGAGCTGAAGGCAGATGCTTAACCAATTGAACTACTCAGGCGCCCTGATGTGGGTATTCTGAGGCCAAATCTGAATGCTCAGGCTCTGAGAGAGCTCTTGTGTTGGGGCAGGACACAGACAGGCTTCCTGATTATTGCCATGGAACACCTGAAGCAATTATTCCCAGGATATTCGGCAACTACTTCTCAGCTTGCAGAGAGAAGAACAGTCAACAAAACATGCTTTTAGGAGGAGTGGGTGGTCCCTGAAAGTAACTTCCCTGGACAAGAAAACTGTCATGTTCCTCCAAACTTAGCAACTTGGGAGTCTGAACTAGCAACTAAAAAAAGGAGAAATTAAAGAAGACCAACTTACTCAAGAGCCAGGGAGGGAAATAACTCTTTATAAAAAATATTTATAACAAATATTAAAATAAAAAATGTTCCCATCCTCTTTCTTCTCCCCCCACACCCCCAAGATTCTCTCCCTAGAGCAAACTTTAGTCAGGCTCTTCTGAATCTTCTTCCCAACTAGACCTTGACGTCTGGATTTCCAGGTCTATCTTTGCATTGCTCGATTTTAACAGGAATCCTGCTAAACTGGTTTAGCCAGAATCTCCCTCAATATCCGAGCACCTTTATATCTGATCGGGTGCCTCAACCTCCACCATCTCCAGGTGACCCTCACCTGCTCTTTGGCTATAAATCCCCCTTTCCTCTTTGTATTCAGAAGTGAGCCCAACCTCTCCCCAAATAGTGTATACCCCCCATTGTAGTGGTCTCTTGATCACAGTCTGCCCTATCATTCTTCAACAAGAGCCCGGAATGACTTTTTCTTTAATACCCACTCCACCCCCCATAATTCTAAGGACAACTGGAGATATGCTTTGCAGATGGGGTTGAAGCATGACCACAAGCTGGAAAATCCCTTTCAGTAAAGCACTTCTAATTAAATCACAATTTGTTCCAGAATAATAAACTGCACTGAGCAAATGATTAGAAATATAGTGACACAGGGGGTGCCTGGGTGCCTCAGTTGGTTAAGTGTCTGACTCTTGGTTTCAGCTCAGGTAATGATCTCAGGGTCATGGGATAGAGCCTTGCTGAGCATGGAGCCTGCATGAGATTTTCTCTCTTTCTCTCTCCCTCTGGCGCTCCCCCTACGCACTGCTCACTTGATCTCTCAAAAAAAAAAAAAAAAAAAAAAAAGAGAGAGAGAGAGAAGAAAAGAAAGAGAAAGAAATATCATGAAGAAGCAGGTCAAGGAAAAGTGTTTTAAGCTACTGCTATCTGGAGATGACAGTCCACATTGAACAGAGTCATTAAAAGGAAATCTCAAATGACTTCCAAGACACTGCCCTCCAAATGTACGCATTTCCTACTTAAATAATTCAGCTTTTTAAAATGCCTATCTTTACTCTAGCTGCACGCTAGGTCACTCCCTTCCACTTCTGTCTTCTGAAATAGCTTATTTTTGGGCCTCAAAGATATCGTCCCTTAGGGCCAATCCTGGCTCTATCACTTTTTATTGTCCAAAAGATGTGCAGAAATTACAGGAACATGCACACAAGGGCCACTGCTGTCACCTCGTGAATTCTGCATTGAGTGCAGAGCTATAGAAGATGGCAGGTCTGAAGGCTTAGAGCGTGATTGTTCTCCACCGAAGTGGCGCTGCTGCATCAGGGGAAGGGGAGAGGATGCAGGAGCAGGCAGGGAGAGACCTCAAACCATGAAGCAGGACTAAGATCCCAGAGAGGAGAGGCAAGAGGAAGGTTCTCTACCAGGTGGATGGGACTCCCGGGGCAAGGAGTGCCCCACCAGCTTCATCTGGGGCAGACAAGGGCCAGCTCTAGAATCTCTGCCACTGGCTGAAAACTCTAGCATTAACGCCATAAGGGTGCTAAAGCCATGGCAGCTGGAGGCCATCTTCTGACCACAGGGCTCGTGGCAGGGTCCACTGGAAGGAGATGTAAGTGGCAAACCTCCATGGCTGCCCCAGATGGGATCTCTTGCTAACCTTTCCAGATCCCCCTGCAAAAGGACCTCCAGTGGCAGTTCCTTGGTACCCTTAAAATTCTTTAAAAATTAGGAACCATTTAAGGGCACCTAGGTGCCTCAGTTAGTTAAGCATTTACCTTCGGCTCAGGTCATTATTCCAAGGTCCAGGGATGGAGCCCCACATCGGACTCCATGCTCAGTGGAAAGTCTGCTTCTCCCTCTCTCCCCTGCTCCTGCTGTCTCTCACTCTCTCTCTTTCTCTCTCTCAAATAAATAAAATCTTCAAAAAAAATTAGGAACCATTTAAATAACAAAAAAATCTGAGTCTTAGATATGTCACTAAGAAATCAATCACTGGATTACGGTACGTGCTTATTAGTATCTGTTGGGTGATAAATGATTTCCCGGCTGGAGATATAGCAATAAATAAAAACAAAGGATCTGCTCTCACAGCTTATATTCTAGGGGGAATTTTGACAGTGAACAAAAAACAATATATCAGGAATTGATAAATGTGAAGGTAAAAATATCTAAAACAGTAAGGGTAATATGTGTATGCTGGAGGGGGGGTTGCTGATGAAATAGGAGGAAGAGTAGTCCAGAGAGGGAACTGCAAGTGCAAAGGCTCTGAGGTTTAAATGTGCCAGGTATTTTCAGGGAATATCAATGGGACACTAGAGTGAAGGGTCACGTAGGGGGCTTGTAGGCCATAGGAAGGAGTTTGGAAATTATTTGAAATGAGATAGAAAGTCCTGAAGGTTTAAACTAGAATAGAGGTATACTTTAACTTACACTCTAAAAATATCCATCTTAATTATTTCTCATAATGGCTCTGTGAAATAGGTACTATCATCCCTATCTTTCAGACAAGGAAACTATGATTCAGTGCTCAGTGGGGTTAAGACTGGCTTACAGTCCCATTTATTGAGTTGCAAAGCCAAAGTTAAAGGCATTTCTGTTTAACGCCAAACCCACGCCCTTAACTATGTGTTTTTCAAACACCTCAAGAAAGAGCTCTCTGGCAAAGATTTTTACCCTAAATACCACTTAGTACAAAATCTTTCTTTATCTGTAAATAATATCCTGGCAACTTTGATTTTGGGGAGTATCCAAAAACTAGGCTCTTTTTTGCATTTCACCAGTTAGAAGGATTACCTGCCCTTTTAGGTACCTGGGAGAAGAGAATCCATAGCAGAAGAGCACTAGAGGTGCCAGTGAGACTGTCCTCAGAGTAGCTTCTTAGTAGAAAGAGCATGTTGGCCTCAAAGCCTGGGAAGCCATATTAGTTCAGCCAATACACTACGTTACATGCTTTTGACAAGGTACCGTTTCACAGCAATTGCTTACTATTTATGGCTTTTGAAAGTGAGTAGTTTAAAAACATATGCTTATTAGTCTATCAATATGAAGTATCATAAGACAGGCTTCCCTGCTGAGGATATTTTACGTCTATTTTCATTGATTGAAAGAAAATATTATGTTCTTTCCTTCCATGTAATACATTTTACCTAGCTTTTTTCCCCTTCAAAAATTAGTGACTAAAAAAATAACTGGTTAATACTTTTCTATCCTTAAAGGCTGATCTTCATTGATTATAAGATACAGGTATTAGCATTCTGAGGGGCATTTATTTGCTGTGAGGGGCAAATATATGAAAAATAAATTCTATCCTCATTTCCTTAAAAGAATCAAATTAAGAACTCCTGGATATAGTAATATAATTATTATGGTATGAAATAGATAAAGCAAATAGGTTACTAAAAAAGTTAAGTAGCTCCCATTGCTAACTGTGTGTATATATTTAAATATACCTATCTTCAAAAAACTGTGTAGGAGAAAAAAAAATGTTTTGGTGCTCAGTCAGTTAAGTGTCTGTCTTTGGCTCTGGTCAGGATGGGATGGAGCCTAGGTCTGGCTGCCTGCTCAGTGGGGAGTCTGCTTCTCCCTCTGTCCCTCCCCCCCACGCACGTGTGCGCATGTTCTCTCTCTCTCTCTCTCTCTCTCTCTCTCGTAAATAAATAAAATCTTTTTAAAAAAAGTTTTCCTTAATCCTCTTAGGGTCCCTGGCTGGGTCTGAAAATTAAACTGAGAAAGATCAGCAAAAGAAAAGCATACAAATTTATTAAATATATGTTATATGTATAATAAAAAGAACCACAGGCCCCAAATGAAGTCACTTATGTTAAGGTCCCATGTAAGCAAACCAAGACTTAATACCTAAACTGCAGTTTCAACCTCACAAGTAATGTGACCTGTAAACAGCCAACCTAGAGTTTCCTGGTGTGCATTAGGAATTACTCCACTGAGAGATCCCCTCTGTTCCCCTTAGGAAGGCAACTTTGCCTGAAACAATGCATTCTTTGCTAATAATTCCTTTTCCATTCCCTCTCTGCCTTCAAAAACCTATCCCTACCTGCAGCTCAACAGAGCTCTTATATTTTCTGGATGGACAGATGGGATGCTACCCAATTCATGAACTGTTTAATAAAGCCAATTCAATCTTTACATTTACTTGGATGAATTTTGTTTTTTAACATGTGACATGGGAGTCAACATAAGAAAATGAAGACTAGAAAAAAGCAGTTAAACCTAAGTATTTTTGTGTTAGGTTTGATGAACAGTCATGTAGAAATATTTCTACAGTCATTTATAAATATGATAGATCAAGGGCTATAAGGTTAAATATACTACACTGGGGGTTCTCAGGAAGTCCTATTTGTTCAGATTCTTCTCAGAGTACCTATTCTGTTGGAGATAAGGATGCTTCTTTCTCCAGGTATAGATAGGCATCCTCTCACAGGTGGGTTTTTTATGACCTGCTTTGGGAGTGGGAGGAAGAAAAGGAATGATTCCAAATGAATTTCAAACTCCTCTGCCTTAAAATATTCAACATATCAAGACGCCATATTTTGAATCACATCATTTGCAAATGGCAGCCACTTCAAGGTCCCAAGTCATAAGACAGGTAGCTGTGATTCATGTGTGTTCTCTTTATCAATACGTCAGTTCTGGAGACAGGCTCCATTGGTCACTACATGTTGAATAGTAGGCAATTCGTTAATTGATTCAGGCTTCTCTTTCCTCTATAACGTGGAAAATAATCTCATTTAATCCTTACCACCATCTGAGGGTTTAAAGAGATGACTGATGTCAAGTGCTCAGCACACTGAACAGTGAAATCACATCTAAAATATTCAACTCCTCTGGAAAAAAGAAAAGTTTCTTTTATTGAACAGTTCCCCCTCTTTATCTGCATTGCTTGGTTGAGGGAGATCAGCTGTAAAGAACTTTGAATGCATTTAATTTTTTTTCCTCTTAGGAAATCCCAAACTCCCTGACTTGCTCTATGCCTCGTGGTTCTCAAACTTGAGCTGCATAGTCAGAACCACCTTGGAGAACTCTTAAAACAGGGACTGCTGGAACCTCACCCTCAGAGTTTCTGATTTGGTAGGTCTGGGGTGGGGCCTGAGAATCTGCATTTCTAACAAGTGCTCCAGATGCTGCTGGTGCTCCTGGCCAAGGACCACACTTTGAGAACCGGGGCAGGCTAGCATATGGAATCTTTCCTCTCAGTTGTGAGCAGCTGTATTGCCTTGGGTGACATGTTTACCCATCATTGGCCTTGGTTCTGCAATCTGTAGAAGGAAGCTAGAGACCCACCTAACAACGGGCCTCTTCTGAGGTTTCAATGAAACAATGTTTGTTCAGCATTTACACAGTAACAGTATTTGTAGAGCACCTAGTAAAGGCTCATCTTGGCCCTGGCACACATTTCTAGTGTAAGACCTAAAATGCACGCTCCCTAAAAATTACCAAAATCAGTAAACAGTGAAAACATTTCCTCATAATATTTAGGAACGGGGCATTCATTCACATGAAGTGGAGTTTAAAGAAACATAGTTGTATTACCCAAGAAAGGACTTTAAAATGATTCACTTTAACATATGCTGTATACTTCACTTGACTGTTCATTTGTTCACCCTTGAACGAACTCTATTAATTCAATGGCTAGACCATAGCATCAACAGAGAGCAAGCCAAAAGAGAATACTCCAAAGGAAATGCAGCCCGGATGTCCTTCAGGTCTCTTCACCATCAGCCTGGAGATCCACAAGGCTGTACGCATTCATCCTCATGAAAAGGATGCCCTGGCCACTGTGCACCTGCTCACCGGCAGTCACAGACATGGCTTGAAGAAGCAAATATTGAGCATTTTCCTATTTACACTTCAGGTTGAATAGAATCAACAAAGAACTAGCACCTAAGCAGCTTCTCAGCCCCTATATTTTAATTTTATTGGCTCATTATTTATATACTTTTTTTATATATTGTTTCCTTCTGATTCCACATGCTCCTTGTAAATCTACACTACCTGAGATTTCCTAGTCTAGTTTCCTAGTGGATGCATTTCACACGTCTTCTGAGAATAAGCCATCCTTCTGGCACCTGTGAATAGCATGAATCTCAAGTCATAGGGTCTTCCATGAGACTGACTCAGACGCTATTTCATGGGTGAGATGCTTCTGTTCCTCCAGGGAATAGAGTTATCTTCTATCTTTGTGAAGAAACAAAGAAAAGCAAACCCAAAGAAACTTCCCAGACAGGGAAAAGCATAAAAATGAAAAGAGTAATAAGCAAAAAAAAAAAAAAAACAAAAAACAACAAAAAAAAAAAAAAAAAAAAAAACAAAACTGGAACATCTTATAGGGAAGAAAGATCAAAGTGCTCAGTGGCACAGCAAAGCTGATACAATTTTAGAGGTAAAAGGAAAAGAAGTGGAGAACGACTAACCTGAAAATAAAATAATACATTTGTTAAGGGCAAAAATGATGAGCTAAAAGTAACTGCTTAAAGCTGAATGCATCATTACCACCCAAACTCACATGTTATTTCTTTTTTTTTTTTTTTTTTTTAAGATTTTATTTATTTATTCATGAGAGACACAGAGAGAGGCAGAGACACAGGCAGAGAGAGAAACAGGGTCCTCGCAGGGAGCCTGATTTGGGACTCGATCCCAGGATCCCAGGACCACGACCTGAGCCAAAGGCAGAGGCTCAACCACTGAGCCACCCAGGTGCCCCCATGTTATTTATTTCTGTTCAACATTATTTGTCTTCTGAGTAAGGTATCTGCAAACTAGAGCCTGTGGGTCAAATCCAGTGTGCCCATTTTCAAAAATAAAATTTTATTGGAACATAGCCCATTAATTCAATTATGTTTTATCGATGTTCTGTGACTGCTTTTGTGCCACAAAGTTGAGTATTTGTAACAGAGACCATGTGGCTTGTAAAACCTGATAAAGTATCTAGTCCTTTACAGAAAAAGCATGTTGACTGCTGCTCTAAGCCTTTAACCATGGGATGATAAAGAGTACATAAAGAGTACCTAAGAAAACTGGTTGACTGCAAAGACGGCCCAATCCTTCACACCTCCGTGCATCACACCCCTTGCAGCATGACTTACAGCTTCTCCCATCAAGAGGTGGAGTGTATGGGCCGGTCTTGTGACTTGCTTTAGGCCTAGAGAATGCAGCAGAAATACGGCTGACCCCAAGAGACAACAAGCCTCGCGTGCTGACAGAGGATGACAGAGCAGGTGGACCAGAGAGAAGGTCTTGCTAAGGCCACCTGATATCAGCCAGCCCCCAGTCAGCCCTGCTGAGCCCCACCTGATGGCTGACCCACAGATCCATGGACTAAATAAATATCCATTGCTATCTTTAACAATTTGGGATTGGAATACATTTCCCAAATATGCCACTTGGGCATATGGATCATGGTGAATTGAAAATAACTGAGAATCAACAGATGCAGAAAGAGGCCTCCTCGAAGCTTCCCTTGTCTGATTAAAAGTAGAAACTTTTGAGAAATGAGGGTGACCATAAATCCCCTCTCCAGAGAATTTTATGGGCATGAAGATAGAAAGCTGGCACCAAGATGAGTCTGCACAAACAAACCTTACTAAGATAACCTCTATCAGTTCATTAGTTTCCCCATCATATATATCTACCTTCCCACAATTTACTGCCCCTAGAAGCCCAAATCCCCTTTTCCTTTTGTCATTTCTCTACAATTTATCATATTTTGTTAAAATGGTATATAAGCTTCTGAGTCTACCCATTTCTTTGGGTTTTTGCCTTCCTGTGAAGCTCCTGTGCCCATAAAAATATTAATATCAATAAAACTTGTATGCCTTTTCTCCTGTTTATTTCGCTTCTGTTAGCTTATTTTTGCAAGCCTGAGTCACTGAACCTAAGAGAGCAGAGAAAAGCATTCCTCTGCTATGCCACTAAGCTTTAGTGTGGTATGTTACACAACAAAACTTGATAAAATTATTGACCCAAACCTGATCCTTTTAAACCTCTGTCTTTTCACATTCCTAACTCATGCCTTTCTTCCCTTTCAGGCCTCATTGCTCCTTCCAGGTTTTATGTCCTATCTCCTAACAGGACTTCAAATCAGGCTCACTCTTGCTCTCCTTGCCATCCTGTAACTTTACATGCTGGTCAATCAAGCCCAACCTCTGGTTATTCCTCCTTGGGGCAGCTATCTTTTATAGTTCCATTACTTCCAGACTTCTTCATCTCCAAATCCTTGGATAGATCTATACTTAGCACTCTGGAAAACATCTCATTTCATATACATGTTTTCATTGCTCTAATCAAGGCACATTCTTCTTTTTCAAGGGCAGCTCGTACACTCAGGCAGAGAGTGACAGAGGGTGGGTCAGTACAATCTGTGATTCTGAAGTTGCTCTTTTAAACTTACCCACAGGGAAAGGAGCAGATATGCATCAGGATCTATGCAATGAAAACCTGGGATTATCCCAGACTTCTGTTAATCAAGCCCTCACCCTTCATTAAGGTAGAAAATGAAAGGGGGGACAGGCTTATGCCATTTACTGGCAGGAACATTAGAAGTCTGAGTATTTATGTCAAGAGTTTGCATTGGTATCTCTTGAGTTATTGGCTGAACATTTTACTCTGGATGAACACTGGGACACAACAAAACAGACACGGTTTCAACCATGGTAGGGCCTTTGCTCTGAAGACACATCCACAGTGAAAGGTGAAAGGACTTGCTCAAGGTTGTAACTTGCAAATATTTGGGTTAAGGCTCAAACCAGAGTCTTCTGCCTTCACTCCCACTTACTTTCTAGATTTATTCAAACCACACAGGCTTCTCATGCTTCAGGCTGGATGGCAACAAGCTCTAAGCTTTGGGAATTTGAAAGCACAGTAATATTATTAGAAATGTTGTTTTAAAATCTGGTCTTGGGGCATCTGGATGGGTCCATCAGTAGAACATGTGACTCTTGATCTCAGGGTCAGGAGTTCAAGCCCCAGTTGGGCATAGAGCCAACTTAAAAAGAATACATGAATTTAGAAAAAAAAAATTAAATCTGATCTAGAGGAAGGAACACGCCTGGGTGTTTTCTGCAAAAACCTGGCTAATGTTAGGTCATGCAGCTTTGAGTTGTTTCTGTGTTCAGGCCAACTGATTAAGTGCCCAGGTACCTGTCCTCAACTTTCTTATCCTGTGAAGAGGAAGTCACATGGCTGTGATGACAAGAAGGGCACCTGAAAGCAGGCAGATAGATACAGAACTGCAAAATCATTTTAGACAGACCCACCTTAACATCTCTACTGTAGCACAGAGACGGTAAGAATTGCCTAGAGAAATATAGTCAGTAAGAGGAAGGAGTAAGACTCCCAGCTCACCTTCCTTAAATTAAATTCCTGGTGTTCTCCAACCATGCTCTCATATCTTGTACCTGCACTTTGCCTTTCTCTGCCCCCCTAAACCATCTTCTACAGAATCACCAAAGTAGCTGTCTCTACAATGTAACTCAGAACATGTCAGTCTCTGCTGAAATGGCTTCCCATAACAACCAGAAAGAAATCCAAGCTCCTTGTTCTGGCTCTACACCACTTATTCTCCTACTTGATTGTGCATCCATTTATTCATCCTCTTGGATAGTCCTGTTTTTCAATTCCCTTTCTGCTCAGCTTATTTTTAACTAAAACTTAGGCGATTTCTATTATAAGCAAAATGTTTCTTAGGTACTACAGAGATAGGATGACAAATGCTGTTCATTTCAGGAAGAGGAACAACCTTAGTGCATCCATAAATGTAGTCCTCTGGTGCTCTCTCTACCTCCATCAGAGCTCACCCCAGCATCCGTGCCAGAACTCCCAACCTCACTTTACATTCCTCATTCTTTCACCTTCTACACCTACTGGGTCAGAAAATCCTCTAATTCATTCCCATGCCCAGCTTCTCCCCTTATGTCCTTAGTGTCTGAATGTCCATTGGGTCCTTCAATCCCACCTCTACCCTCCCAGACTACACAACTAACCCAGCCATATCCACTTTCTAGTTATCCTTCAGACCCTACTTTTCCTGCTGAAAAGCCCATCAAAATCTCTGATGACTTCTAGGATCTGGTGCCAACACCTTGGGCTGGAAAGGAAAGCCATTTATGGTGTGGACATTGCCCATCTGTAGCTTCAGCTCTTACCCTCTACCACCCTTCCCTCTGCCCCAGCTGGATAAGTCACTCTCCCCTGTTCCACACTCGTGACTTGCTCCAGCTGTGGGCTCACTCCTCATATCATCTGTGCTTTGATCAGCTGGTTGGCCCTTCCATCAAGACTCAGCCCAAAGGGGGCCTTCTCTCCGAGGCATCCCAGGCCTGCCACTCATATCTGACACCCCTTTCAACCTTCTCACACCACAAGGAACACGACCCACCACCTTCCTCATTACAACTTGACTTTGGGGAAAGCAGAGCAGTGAGGGTGGCAGAGCATCCAGGCCACATACTGAGTTTTGAAATGAGATGTCTGGACTTAATTTGTTGGATAAGGAAGTGATATCAACACATTTTTAGTTTTGCTTTAAACGTCCAATTCTAGTGGGAATGGGAGTTTGAAGAAAGTGAAATTTGTGACAGGGCAAGCAATTCCTGAACTAACAGCTACGAGACACATGAAGTAATAGGTTCCTTAGGATAAAAATTCAGAAATTACGCTCTGTTGACTCATTTCCCTGTATTTTTTCCACTCCTCCAGCTCCAAACTTGAAATTGTATTATTTTTGGATTTGTGATTGGTAATTTTAGGCTTTAAATAATAGGTGGTCCATGTACCATCAACCAACCAGCAATACTTGCCACTGAGAATGTTAACTTTCTGGTCCTTCCTCCAGTTCCCCAACCATTTCTACTTTGCAACACCTCCTTGTACTCCACCTACGCATGAGTAAAATTAATTTTTTATTTGGTTTTGTCACTAATCATTAAATGCTCTACCTTTTAGAAAAATTGAAAGACTAGGGGCACCTGAGTGGCTCAGTTGGTTAAGTGTCTGCCTTTGGCTCAGGTCATGATCCCAGGGTCCTAGGATTGAGCCCTGAGTCAGGCTCCCCAGCTCAGTGGATAGTCTGTGTCTCCCTCCCCCGCTGCTGCTTCCCTCTACTCCCACCATTTGTGCTTGCTCTCTTTCATGCATGGTCTTTTTCAAATAAATAAATCTTTAAAACAAAAAGAAAAGTTGAAAGACTAATAAATATTATGATTATTATTACCATCATGATGACTCTGTAAGCATCCTTCACTGCAAATACAAGTAGTCTGCAAAATTCTACTTCTACTCTTTGAGACTAATGTCCTAACTCTGTAGGTACAATGCAGTTTAAATGATCCAAAACTTGAGAAGAATATAAAAAATGGGCATATATATTCTTGACACTAAGGGAGCACTGTCTAAAAGGCCAAACAAGGGGTATTTATTTCATCAGAAGAATGTACTTTTGTTCAACCTACTAGTTGCAATCTTTTAGGGCCCAGATTCTTTGCAGTTAGCTAGATAAGTTCCAACTATTTTGTGTTCCACAGAGATGCATGTGATTTGTGTCTGGTAGAAAAGACAACCATAGGAGTTACTGTTTTATTGTCTTACGGGACAGTAACCCATTTTGTATCTAATTGACAAAACTTATGTCAGCTTTCCCCCAACCTGACTATACATAGTTGACCCTTGAACAGCATGGGTCCATTTATATGTGGATTTTTTTCTTTCTTTCTTTTTTTTTTTTTTTTTTTATAAGCTCAGTACAGTACTGTAAATGTATCTTCCTTAGGATTTTTCCTAATAACACTTTCTTTCCTATAGCTCCCTTGATCATAAGAATACAGTAGATGATACATATAGCACACCAAATACAGGTTAATCAACTGTTTTTGTAATAAGGTTTCTGATCAACCAGGGGCCATTAGTGGTTAAGTTTTGGGGGGAGCCAAAAGTGATATGTGGATTGTTTACTGTGCTGAGGTCAGGGCCCCAAACTCTGTGTTGTTCAAGGGTCCACTGAATCACTCTCTTTCTCCAATGCTCTTGGAAGCAGCTTTACCACCCTGCCTGTGTCCTCACTGAGGGGTTAAATAAATCTTGAAGCCAAAATACTTTCTATGAGGGTTGTGTTTTTTAGGGTTTTTTTTTTTTTTTTTTTGAAAATTATATTTAGAAAATTCTTCACTTCCCTGATGAACAGCCTGGGGTGTGTAGGCTGTCTGGGCCTTTTGGAGCTTCACTGCACGGCCCTCCATTTGATTTCTGAGCTGCCCTGGAAAGAGGCCAATGTTAGCTAGTCCCACTAGGCCCTACTTTAGGTTAGTACTGATCGTGCTCTTTGATATCCACAGCGTCTGGTAACTGCAATGACTGTTTCCCTTGTCCTGGCAGCAGCTGGAAGCACCAACCAATTCCACAGAAGTGTGTGTTGGGAGAGAGGGTAGGGAGGCAGAGGGTGGAAGGGGCTAGTATAAAAGACCAAGGTTTTGCAAGAAAAGGGGACTCTACCCTAGCAGCTGGTCTCAGCTACAATCAAATCCCATGGGTGAGAAAAAGGGGTGGCCTCTACCTGGGGATCTGGGATGTGGGAAGGATGGAGGCCTGATGTGAGTCATCTCTAAAACACTTAAATCTCTGCTCTGGCTGCAATCAAGAAGAAATGGCTGAAGTGAACCGGAGATTCCAACCACGTGAATGAAGAACTCCTTCTCTTGTGTTGAGAGAGGAAGATGGCATTTTAACATCTGGTTGTGGTTTGAGCTTGTTGTCTAGAACTGTGCAGCCCAATAAGATAGGTACTGGTCATGTGTAGCTAGGCCAGCTTACATTAAAATTAATTAAAATTAAAAACCCTGTTCCCAAGGGTGACTGGGTGACTCAGTGGTTGAGTGTCTGCCTGCGGCTCAGGTCACGATCCCGGAGTCAAGTCCCACATCAACTCCCCACAGGGAGCCTGCTTCTCCCTCTGCCTATGTCTCTGCCTCTCTCATGAATAAGTAAATAAAATCTTAAAAACAAAAACAAAAACCCAATTCCCTCCATCCCATCAGGCACATTTCAAGTGCTGGACAGCCACATGTGATAATGAGAGACATGAGGACGGACCATCTTCATCATGCAACTGCTCCCCTGGTGACCACCAATCTAGAAGGATTATGCAAGGTTATGCAAAAGTAAAGGTCTCAGGAGAGTTTGGCTCCCTTTTTTACTTCAAACTCTCACTTCCAAACTGCTCAGGATGAGAAGGGACTAAAATTTTGTTTGCTTGTTTGGCTTGAGAGAAAAAAAATTGAAAGCTTTTTTTTTTTTTTTTTTTAATTTGGAGAAAAGGCATGTGGAAAAGAGGAAATGGGTGATTCGGAAAAGGACTCTGAGGAGATTTTAAAAAGTAAGGAAGAGAAACTAGAACATGCCTCCTAGTGGAGGAGAGGGGCAAAAGGAGAAGACAGTGAGAGACACTCCCTGGCCAGGCTGACTCGATCCCAGGGCACCAGGATCACAACCTGAGCCAAAGACATACGCTCAACCACTGAGCCACCCAGGCGTCCCAATCTCTGAACTTTAACCTTGAAGTGAGTCCAGTTGTGTGCTTTAACCCCCGTTTGCTACCACCAAATCTTATGTGGAAGTCTATTTTGTACAATATTCTTGTTCTTGGGATTTGATGATATATACAAAAGATTCAGAGAGCAAAACAAACCAGAGCAGGGAACAGTCCTGGGAATAGAGAGGTATGAAGACACTGAGGATATGAACCATCAGCAACAAAGTGTCAGCAGGTAGGAATTCTAGGAAAGACTGGGGTGGGCCTGGCATCACCAGGGGATAAGGCCTTCAGCCTTTTAATAAGTAATCAAAAGAAAGCCAGGAGATTCTTTGAGCTGGAGACATTTGGGTTGCGTGTGTTTAAAAAGTACTGCTATTTCTTGCCTCTGCAAGAGAAAAATCTCTGCTTTAAAGGCTGAGCAAGTAACAAGCATCCCTTAGGAAACAAAATACATTTTGCATTTCAAGAACTTGTAAGTCGAGTTAGATAAAAAGCAGCAGACTTACACAGTGGCATGGGGAGAGCATCACGGACTATAATGCAGGCTGCTATGTTACACAGTCTCTAAAAATTTGGCCTACCTCAAAAGAAATACAGAAATAATAAAATAGTGCTTAAAAGTAGTTGCACTTATTTCTTGCCATTTCTTGGCAAAAATAGCATATACTTTTAAAATAGTGACTAGCAAACACTTCTTTTTTTCTGACCTAGTACCTGCTCACTCTCAGCCTGACACCCTTCCCCGCCCCTGCCTTCTTTAGACATGTAGGTGGAACATAATTTAATATTTGGGTGATCTCTCAGGCCCTCATGATAATGGTAGTTGTCATATGGTGCTGAAGGCATTTATGCCACTTCATAAATGGTCCCTTTGCTATATAGTGCTTTTGGGATGTTCCGGTTGTGTTCCTCTCACTTGCTATCAACTCATTTCCCACAGCTGTTCACACAGACAGTAGAAACAACCCTTTTCTGCTTGCATTCTGTTGCCCTCAATATTTCAGTAGCCGTGGCTCCAAAGAACTGAATGTACATGATTGGGGAAAGGTAATTAAAAGTAGTTACAGTCCAATTTCTAACACTGTGACTTTCTTGTTTGAGACATTGTGATGAAGAGAGGCATCGATTTCACGAAGTGAAAACTTGTTTTGCTGAAAATCCTGATAAGATATCACTTAAAGCTGAAAGCCAAAAAAAAAAAAAAAAAAAAAAAAAAAGCTGAAAGCCAAGCTGGGTTACATTTAATATTTGTTCAAGATTTTGACTATTACCTCATTTGCAGAGGAACCTGGGTGAAAAAGCAATTGCCTTTAGAAGCCCACGTAAATCAGTGTTTTCTACATATGAGTGAGTTGTGATGATTAACAGTTAAAGAAAATCATCCTGAGAAATAAAAATAATAACCTCTAGTTTATCAAATCACATGTCACTTGATAAAGCATAAAAATAGTACTTTTCTCCTCTAATGTGTTTCTTCTTATAGGACAACAGTCAAGATACTCAGCCAGTGATTATATTTAATCTCTTCAAAATGACCTTCTCTGAATTATTAGAAGCCATGCCATATTTTTACATAATCCTATAGATTTCCAGTGCTTGGGATGCTGACTGAAGAAACTGCCAATTGAGGGCACTCTAGCAGATGCAGGGAGTGATGCCCCACTAGCTCATAATCAAGGGCAAAGGTCATTATCTTGGTGACTCTAGTATCTAACCTGGATATGGCTTACCTGGGAGAAATACTTATAAGTGCTTCTAGAAAAGCCAGTCCTTGTCCTTCTTTGCCACTCTGGGTAAAGTGGATAAAAGTTGTCAATTTCAATAACTTATACTTTGTATTAAGCCTAAACTCTATCAAACTGTTGATATTGGTCATTTTTTTATCCAAAAAATAAAAACTGTAACACGATTTACCCTGATATTTTAAACCTGTTGAGGTTCAGATCCCCATACAGATCTCAAAGATTATCAAGTACTCTCATCCTTTCACTTGCTGAGAGAAGGAACAAACAATAAAACCAGACCAAGTTGGAAATAATTGTAGCTAAAATCCTCTGTAATGCCACATCCACAGTAAGTCTGGCAGTTGCAGGCATCCTGCTGGTCTCCAGAGAGAGAAAGGTAAGTAAAATATGGTATTTTCCCTCAAGAAACTCAAAATACAGTAGGAGACATAAAAATAGTAAATAAAATGTGAATGCAATGTACTATGTACAAGGATAGGTTAGTGGTGGCACAAAGCAGTTATCAATTCTTATTGAATGGGTCAAGGATGATATCAAAGAGGTGACTTCCCATCTGGATTTTGAAAGATGAGTAGGAGTTCACGGTCAAACTTGGAGGAACAAGTGCATTTTAGGAAAAGAGAGCAGCATGCATAAACCATGTAACAGAATAGTACCTTGAGGGAATTACCAGGGGATTTTTATGGCTAAAGTAGAGACTATGTGTAGGAAACTGGTGGGAAGAGAGTCTGCGGAGTTAGGTAGGAGCCAGATTAAGGAAGACCTTGTATTTCACTTTATCCCACAATAGGGAGTCATGGAAGCATTTGAAATAGAGAAAAAAAAAAAAAGTTCTGATTTTTATTTTCAAAAGATTACAGTCACAGCTCTGGATGAGAGAAAAAAAAAAGAACAAACAGAAAAAGAGTATGAGAAAATTGCCAAAGAATTAATAGTGGTCGCCTCCAGGAGCGGAATATTTTCTATGTCTTCTCATAGCAGAACAGGGTTAGCTGTTCCTTCCAAGAAGGAGTCAGGTTTGTCCTATAAATAGCTGTTACTTCAATATTTTAATTCAATACAAGAATAGTGACCACACTGAGGCCCATCCTTTTCCTTTCTCAATTTTGTTTACTTACAAAGCAACTACGCAGTATAAATCTAGAGGGTATTAGGATACACATTTTGGAAAAACCAAGTCTACAAGTACAGAGTCACGTCAGCCCAGAGACCAGAGACCTCATGAAAAGGCCTGACAATCTGAACCTCTGAGTGGGTCACCACAGTCAGCCACCACATACATTCCAGCGACTTTAAGGGAAACCAATTCCAATTTTAGATGAAATCTTAACAAGTTTTAGGTTTCCCTTTGTCTCACAGGCAACAGTCTCCCCACTCTCTCTTCCCCAATTCACCTCAACTTCAAGTACAACCTAAGAAAAGCAATGCATTTACAATGCTGATGAGGCTTCAAGCATCAACCCAAACTGTCTGAACAGATTGGTGGCCCCAAGCCTCTGCTTCTATATAAAGTCTGGAGCCACGGCCACCTTGCAAGGGCACAAACAATAAGTGATTGAAACAGGAGCATCCAAAACTTTGATCCAACTGTTCTGTGCAAATGGAACAAGCAAAGCAAGTGACTAGCGCAAAGTCCAATCACTATTCCATTTATAACAAATACAAAGTTTTATGTAGAAAGCCTGCCAAAAGCACTTCATTAGGCAAAAACTGTTACTACATGAAACCCATCTGTAAAACCAGGGTAATAATAGCAATGACCTTATAAGGTTGTTGTGAAGAATTAAACAAATAATGCACACAAGTGCTTAGAAGATTGTCTGGCATACAGTGAGCACTCAATAATTATAGCATCATTATCATGATTATATCTGGCACATGGTAAGTGCTCAATAAATTACAGTATCATTATCATTTTTATTTTATCTCATAGCTTGCCTCTTTCCAACTATTCCAACTTATTAATCTCAAAGATGTTCTTACTTATGTCAAAGAGTATTTACTCAATATTGTAATTAAAATGAAATAATTATAAGAATGTTTTGAGAGAAAAAATTAATAATACTTCTTTACCTCTTCATATCTGTCAAAAATGGCTCCTTCTTGCAAAAAGGAAGGAACTTCCTTCTGCCAATTAAATTCATAAGGTTTGGCCATTATTATATGCAAGACCTAAAATGAAAAAGAATATGTTATTAGTGTACAAAACTTTAAAACAAGCAAAGCTCAAAGGTTAATCATTTTATATTTATGTGTTTGCAAAAGCTCTTCTTCATATGCATAGAATAAGTCCATAAATTGTCTCTTTCTTCCTCTTTCCTTCATCTGATTCCAAATTCCCTCCTAGTCTCTGAACCTGGGGAAATACCATTGGCCCTTGAGTAACACAGGCTTCAACTGTATGGGTCCATTTATACGAGGATTTTTTTTTATTATTTATTTATTTATTAATTTATTTATTTATTTTTGGATTTTTTTAAAAATAAATACAGACAGTACTTAAAAATATTTTATCTTTCTTAGGATTTTCTTTTATCTGGCTTACTTTATTGCCGGAATACAATATATACTACATATACAAAATATGTGTTAACTGTTTATGTTATTGATAAGGTTTCTGGTCAAAAGTAGGCTATTAATAGTTAAGTTTTGGCAGAGTAGAAAGTTGTGTGTGAATTTCTGACCACGTGGAAAGCTGGAACCCCTAACTCCCGCATTGTTCAAGGGCCAACTATAATATCTACAAGGAGGCGATCAACCCGAGGTAATCATTTGGAAAAATTCCCCTCCCTCTTCAAATCATACAAAATAATAAGATACATATTTTAATCTGATGGCATTAGAGAAAGAAACCACAAACCTGACCCTATTTATAGGAGAGGCCTCTGCAAAGGGTGGGTAGTTCTGCAAGCCTACACTATGAGCCTGAAGGTAGATGCATGAACAGAGGAGCCCATTGGATGAGGGGTTGCAGAATCAAGTAGGAGAAGCTGAAATTTTCTATTGCTCTTGGTTCTTTCAATAGCCCTCTCACCCCTTCCTCACCTGAGCCACTTGGGGAAGTAAAGAATGTCTGCTTTCTAATATGGGCAGCATGTGTGACACTGAAAGAGAGCCCAGGCATTCTTCAGGGTGACTGTTTGCACTTAGGAAGAAGTGGGCACTCCTACCCACACTTCTTAGCATTACACACCATGATGTACCTGTAGTAAGTTGCAAGCAGGACATCTTAAATGAAAAGCGCAGCATCTGACCAAGAATCACTAAATATTTAAGCAATGTCAAGAACATGGAAGATGGACACCAAACGCAGTAAGTAGAACTGACACCCTAGAAAATAGAGTTAACAGGACAGACAGAACTTGGCTTTGGCTTAAGTACAGCAGATAATTGCAGGAGGAAAAAGTACATTCAGTTCTAACAACATAATTAGTCTAGAAATTTAAAAAAGATTGTTGAAATCAAACTCTTAACAGGTAAGCTGAATTATAAAGAGAATTAAGATGAAATGCTGAGCCCAGAGATTCTCCCAGAAGGCAACACAAAATGGAAGCACAATGGGAAAATTTAGAGAGTTGGAAAATGAAAGCTGGAGGTTCAACCACCACCCAAAAGAACAGCTTCTTCTATTAAAAGGAGAGAGCAGAGCCAATGGAGGGACTAATCAAAGCAACGTGAAAGAACACTTCTGAACTGTGAATATTTGCATATTCAGATGAGTCTTTTTTGATGTATATTTTTATTGGAGTTCGATTTGCCAACATATAGTATAACACCCAGTGCTCATTCCATCAAGTGCCCCCCTCAGTGCCCATCACCCAGTCACCCCATCCCCCCCACTACCCCTTGTTCGTTTCCCAGAGTTAGGAGTCTTCAGTGTGAATATCTGAGTCCTCAGTTGAAAAAAGTCCATTGATGTGGGGCACCTGGGTGGCTCAGTCTGCCTTCAGCTCAGGGTGTGATCCCGGGATCCTGGGATCCCATCCCAAATCAGGCTCCCCACAGAGAGCCTCCGTCTGCCTGTGTCTCTGCCTCTCTCTGTGTCTCTCATGAATAAATAAATAAAATCTTAAAGAAAAAAAAAGTCCATTGATGAAAGCAGTATAAAGGCGAGGGGATAGACAAATACCTAAACATACCTTTGGGGGACACTGAAAACAACAGCTATGAAGAGAAGTTATAAAATTCCTCAGAGATACACAGAAAGAAGACAATTCAGAGGCGAGTGACAAGCACACAGAAATCAGGCAACTGTCTGTAATATGGCAACCTCAAAGGTATGAGGGACAAAAGTATGGGACTTGAAATTGTGTCCAATCAAATCAGCTTAATTTTTAGGAGAAAATGGACTTGCAAGATAGCAGAAAGATTTAATGACCTACTCTGAAAGAGTTAAGGTATTATATGATCTGTCAAAAAAAAAATAAATGTAGAGAAAGGATATGGGAAGTAATGTGGAGACAATGAGAGAAGAAAAAAAGGGAAAGTTTACTTATTATGCAAAAAAAAGGATAAACTATAATAATCTTGCTCCCAAATTCCTGATTATATCACTACAGAGGTTGTAGCAACTGAAGCGGTCAGGGGTGGGGGTAGGGTGGGGGGAAGTATGGACCAAAGGGAGATAAAACATTTTGGGAACAGAATATCAGTATTTAAGACTCTAGATATTAGCAGAAAAATACACATTTAGGATTTTCCTATAGGTAATTAAAAATGGAAAGTAAAACTTGCATATTATTAGAAGGGAAAAGAGAACAAAGAAACATGAGTCTCCTTTAAAAAGAAAACAGATGTAGGGAAGGAAGGGGAAACGAACACACTATAAACACAAAACACAAGATAAAATGACAACGTATCTCTAGCTATAATACATATGACTTGGTTAAATTCACTTATAAAAACAAAGAGGTTTTGACATTAGGTGACATTATGGTTGTTTGCCAGAAATATTTATAAAATAAAAATAATACAGGAAGTTTGAAAATGAAGGGATGAAAAAATGATCTAACAGCCACATGCTAGGAAGGAAAGAAAGTAGGTGTCCACAGTAACATATCAGCCAAAACAGATTCAGAGAAAACAGCAAGAGACAGTGATAAATCATATTAGGAAAAGCGATGATCACAATGATTTAACAGTCATTAACATTAAAGCATGTGAGTACGTAGCGTCAGGACATATACTGAAAAAACTGGTAAAATAGAAAGAAATTTGGCAAAGTCACAAGTACATTAGGAGACAATGAATGATTCTCAGAAATTAATGGAATTAGACCACAATGTAAGAATATTGAGGATTTGAATATTACACTTACTAGTTTAATCAAAACAATTTAAATGACTCAATTCAAGTATGTTACTGAATTCAGACATGCCCCTCCCTCTCTCTTTACATATATATACAGATACAACATATGTATGAGTCCTGAATATAATAGATAATAATATATAGCTATCTATTATTATATGTGTTCTTCATCCCCTCTTTGTACTCCAGCTACTCCACACACATATAACAATCTCAGAATCTAATCATAATTGGGCCATAGAGGAAACCTTAGCATTTTTTCAAAAGGCAGAAATTAGGGTGGTCATGCTCATTGGCCACAACTAGGCCAACTTACAAATTGAGACAGTGCATTTTTTTTTTTTTTTTTAGATTTTATTTATTTATTCGTGAGAGACACACACAGAGAGGCAGAGACATAGGCAGAGGGAGAAGCAGGCTCCATGCAGGGAGCCAGACGTGGGACTTGATCCCGGGACTCCAGGATCACGTTCTGGGCCAAAGGCAGATGCTCAACCGCTGAGCCACCCAGGTGTCCCCTTTTTTCTAATTTTTTAAAAATATTTTATTTATTCATTCATGAGAGACACAAAGAAAGAAAGGCAGAGACATAGGCAGAGGAAGAGGGAGAAGCAGGCCCCATGCAGGGAAGCCCAATGTGGGACTTGATCTCAGGAACCCAGGATCATGCCCTGAGCCAAAGGCAGATGCTCAACCACTGAGCCACCCAGGCATCCCTGAAAGAGTGCATTAAATCTATACACATACAAATTAAACATGAACATACATAGACTTCTAAATTGTTATGCAGTAAAGCAGAATAGTCAAAGCAAAAATTATAAACTTCTGGGATCCCTGGGTGGCGCAGCGGTTTGGCGCCTGCCTTTGGCCCAGGGCGCAATCCTGGAGACCTGGGATCGAATCCCACATCGGGCTCCTGGTGCATGGAGCCTGCTTCTCCCTGCTTGTGTCTCTGCCTCTCTCTCTCTCTGTGACTATCATAAATAAATTTTAAAAAATTAAAAATGTTTTTAAAAAATTATAAACTTCTCAGAAATGAAAAGTAGGCGCATTATACAATAAATATGTAATATACAGCAAAAATTGTCTTAAAAATGATTAGTAAAAGTTAATTGCTTTCTGAATATTCACATATGAGATAAACATTTGGCAAGTACTGGGGAGACCGAAGGATGGGGAAGGAAAAGGATGAGGGAGTATAAACTCACAATGTACATGATGACAAGGGAATGTAATTACAAAAGAAGAAAAACATGTGACTGAATACTATGTGTAACTTTAACCAAAATATCTGAACACCTAAATGAAGTGGATGGGTTTTTCAAAGTTAAAATAAATTTGATTCAAAAAAGGAAAATACTTAAACTGGTAAGTGACCTTGGAAGAAACTGTAAAAACAATAAAAGATTAGACCCAGATAAGTTTATGCGTGAGTTCTACTACATGTTCAAATGAAAGGCAAATCCTACATACCTAACATTTTTCCCAGGACATAGGAAAGAAGTAAGTTACTACCTGACTCATTTCACAAGTCTCATGATTGGGTCCTGACAAGGACACTATAAGGTAGGTTAACAAAACACCACCCAAACCTAGAGTTCAATTCTCACAGAGAAAAAATTCTAGCTAGAATATGAACAAATCCATCCTAGAAAGTGGCTAAAAGAAGAATTCGGGATGTTTCATCACTGAAAGCAGATCAGTGTGATTCACTACCTAAAGAGATTAAGGAGAAAAGTCTAGCACATGCATATCCTGGCATACTTTACAAAATGAAGTCAACCTGAATATGAAAGGTCTCTAACATATACCTTTAAATAAAAATAGGAAAACATAATGGTATGAAATATGAACAGTGTGATAGCATTTACCTAATACACAGCTACAGAATAAGAACGGTATAACACCACCTACGTAAATACACACCTAAGACAAATCTATATACTTCTCTAAGTACATTTATGTGTATATAAATAAATTATTAAAACATCTGGAAATGTATGGGGCACCTGGGTGGCCAGGTTGGTTAAGCGTCCAACTCCTGATCTTGGCTCAGGTCATGATCTCAGGGTCGTGAGATCAATCCCCATGTCATGCCCCTTGCTGCTGAGCATGAAGCCTGCTTGGGGTTCTCTCTCTTCCTCTGCCCTTCCCCTAGCTCATGTGCTTATGCTGTCACTCAAAAAAAATTGGAAACTTATGACCCTTATCTACTTCTGGGGAGGAAATAAAGATTGGAGCTAAAAGTCAAGGTATCTTTAGTGTTATCTCTATAATGCATGTTTCTATATTCTTGCACTTACATGCTGTAAATAGAAAAGAATGTAAATTTCAAAAAGGAAAAAAAAATGCTGAAATTCTACAGATAGGCAGATGCATTCTTTTTTAGTCCCAAATGACTTAAAGCAGAATGCATTAAGTCATGTTTCAAGGTAGCTTCCTCACAACGGCCACCACTGCTGTTTGAAGGAGGAACTACTCCATTGATCAGGCTAAAAGCTGGGAAAGCGGCACAAAGGGCCTTCCAACCAGCCCAACTGAGGTAGGAAGCAACCCTCCATGAATCAGCACCACGCCTTCCCATGGAGAGCCAAGATGAGCCAGGTGGCAGACAGTGAGAGAAGGGAGAGGTGCTTCTTCCCAGTCCATGTGTCTGTATCCCCAGTAGGGACTGTAATTGGGTCTTCCTTCTTCCTTCTCTCTGTTCTTATCAGTTTGTCTTTCTCTGTGTCTTTCCAGGTCTTTTTCTCTGTATTGGACAGACAAATACACACAGCCCCCTCACCTAAGGTGGCTTAGAAGCAAGCTTCTGATAGCAGGATGTGCATTCATGCTATCTATGTCACAAAACAGATCTGCCAAGCAAAATAGAGTTGCAGACCCCCTCAGGCTGTCACGGATGTGTTATTTCGTGATCTGTAATGAGAATAACCAGCTACAGGGAGCTAAGTGACAACACTGAAGACAGATGACAGAACCACACAGTGGCCTCCCTGGTTGACCAGACTTCAGAAATCAGTGGGCCATACATCTCTCCTTTGTAGAACTTTGTGTTCTGTGATCTTTTCACTCCTGCCAACCATCCCTTTTAACATCTCCCTTTGTTTTTATTTTAAAGAAAATAGTGACGACAGGCTTCTGATATGAAATGCTCATATTGGAAATGAAAGCTTCTCTCAACCTGCATCATCTTTCATTGGTTTAACTGGTTCTTCCAGGATCTTTTCAGCAAAGGACACACAACATAGTCCTCAGTACATGATGTCTCTTAGATTTCACTAAATCGGGTACAAATTTCATTCGTACCTTCCTTATGGGAAGGACTTTGTTGGGGGGGTTAATGGGAAGAGGGTACTTACTTCTGACCTCTGAAGAGACTTGCAGTGGAGTTAGTACAGCTTACTTTTTAGAGCTCCAGGGTTCCAAACAAGGTAGGAGACATTTTCACAAAATGACCCTGGTGTACCCTGAATCTCCCAAACCTTTAAACTGGCATGTGGGCCAGTTCTTTGCACTCCCTCTGAAATACTGTCCAGGGCCTTGTATCAGGAGCAGCGGCTGGCTTACTTTATGTAGAAGGTACAACTATGACCTACACTCAGAAATGCTGGCCCAGCCTTCACAGCAGTTTGATCTAGGTAATTGATTTTAAAATGGGAACAAATTGATTTTAAAATGGGAACACGTCGCAGTTCAACGGATTCCAAAGAAAGTTAAAGGGACAGTTACTTATTTTAAAAGGCAAGAGGTGGGTAGTGGCCACTCTATGACTATGTCCTTTTTGCAATTATCTCAAAGCTCCACATAGCAGCTAACTGATTAAAAAAGAAAGAAAGAAAAGAAATGAAATGAAATGAAAACGCTTTCTCTGTACCATGCCAAAGCCTCCTCTTCTCAAATTCTCTGACTTACCTACTAAGGCCTCACTCACTTCCGCAAGACACCTCAGGGTTCAATTGCTTCTTCCACCTCCCTAGCACCCACCATTCCCCACCACCCCCAGCCTCTCCCTACAGAGCCCAGAGGAAAGGTCCTCCTTCTCCTTGAGGGACACAGGAAGTGAAGGAGAATTTACACAAAGAATGGACCTGTAACTGGGCACCTTTTCCCAGAGTAAACACAGGAGTGAGCAGCTACTGGAAGGAGGCCAGTGGGCTTTTAAATAGTCTCCTTGTTTCTCAATTCTTATGCAACTGGAATGGATTAGCTATTGCACTGGCTGCAGAGGAAAACCTCCCCACTGGGGAGCTTGGCAGGGAGGGGATAAGGAAAGGAGGGGAGTCCTAGAATGCCTTACTTCATGGCAAGTGGCAAAAAGTGCCTTCTAAAGACAACGGTGAGAAACTGAAAGTGTCAGTACAAGGTCAACCTGGGACCTCAGACAGACTATTGGAGACCAAATCTCAGATGCTCAAGGTAAGACACGCACATTACGCATGAAGACAGTCTTCTATCCATTCATCCATTCAGGTGAGGAGAACTGAGGAAGAACAGTTCTTTATTTGTTGCCCTATCCACCCTGCATCTTTAAATCTGCTTTCTTGTCTCTCTGGCTGGACCTACCTACAGTCTTCAAGACTTACAGAAGACTTAGTCTTCAAGAACTTACAAGCCAAAAAAAAAAAAAAAAAAAAGAACTTACAAGCCTACCTATCTTAGACACGCTGGATCAATAATGGAATCAACTCTGCCCATTCCCCCACGACCTCCCCAGTTTAGTCAAAACTTTGGTAAAGAAATTTTTGTTTCTGGACACATGCCTTGTGTTCTGGTAGAGAATGAACAGGGAGAAATCAGGTATATTTAAGGTCCTGGGTACGGTAGGCTGAATAGTGCCCCCCCACCCCCCGGCAATGATACCCACATCCTAATCTCTAAAATCTGAGTGTTACCTTACATGGCAAAAAAAACTTTACAGATGTGATTAAGGTAAAGATCTCAAGATGGGGAGATTATCTTGGATTATCCAAATGGGGCCTCAATGCCATCATCCTAAGTGTCCTCATAAAAAGGAGGCAGAGGGGGATTGGACACAGAAGATGAAGCAATGGGACTACAGAGGCAGGGACTGGAGAGAAGCCACCACAAGCCAAGAAGTGCTGGCAGCCTCAAGGAGTTGAAAGAGTCAAGGGATGGACTCTCCCCTCTTGCCTGGAGGGAAGTGGCCCCACAAACACCTTCATTTCAAACTGCTGGCCTCTAGAACTGTGAGAGAATAAAGCTCTGTTGTTTTCAGCCACAAGTTTATAGCAATTTTTTGTAGCAGTCTGAGGAAACAAAGATTTCTACAATATATCTTTCCCAGGATCCAACTGTCTTTTAATAATTTTGCACCTCCACAATAAATACAAACTTTAAGTATACCTTGTAGCTTCCCCCAAACCAACCAAGACAGTAGCCATTTTTTGTTTCTATTTGTGAACAAATAAATCCATGTGAAAAATCGCTTGCTTCTACATGGTAACATATAGCTCTCAAGCAAACAAAAATGCACCACGGCTCACATATGAATTTTTTAGTGTAACTTTTATCTTCAACCTAACAAAAAATGTTCCAGAAAAAAATAATCCCTTCCCTATCCAACCATACAAATCCCATTAAACCAAATAACCCATGACCTTAAGTGACTCCATGATGAGAACAACTAAGGTTGTTTTCCAGAAGAACACAGAGGGTTGGAATAAAATTTCCACTGACTTAATGTGAATTAGTTGATTATCAAGCACATTTCAACATCTTGCTCTTCACAGCCTTTAAATAAGATACCTTTATATTTCTAAAAACAGATGGACAGCTATATTGGATCACCCAGAGCTTTTGAATAAATGGCTTCTCTTCAATGGAGACTCTAATTTGACACTGATATATTGCATCATTAATGACAGTTTTCCCCATTTACTAAAAATACCTCCTCTTTCATCAAGCCATTAAGTAGCTTTTCCAAAAGCACATAAAGGGTGCAGGATAATGTAAATGATAATAGGCAATGCTGTTCAATACTTGGGGGTTAGGGCATTCTTATACAATTTGGCAAAAAAAGAAATTTTTAACCCATTTCTATAGCCTTGAAACATCCATACTCTGATCTAGTAATTCTACCAGTAAGATTTTTCCTACGTAAAGGCATACAAAATCTGTGGACAAAGACATTATCATGCTATATAATCCTCGTGTGTGAAGTCTCCTCATGTACAGTCAAGATTTTAAATCTTGAAAAGGAGAACATTTTAGTTTTATTAGTTTCTTCCTCCTCTACTCTTGCCAGGAGTTCTGGTGGAAAATGTGGACATTATTTAAAAATTGATTTACATGATAAAAATATATATTCCTGAATATATAAATTACAGTCACTATAAGTATTTTAAAACACACAGAAAGTATTAAAATATCACCTCAAATTCTATCACTGAGGTATAGCTACTACTTGCATTTTGGTTTATGTTTTGCTAATCTTTTTCTTATTAAAAAATGTGTATATAAGCTAAATATATATATACAAAACATCCAGAAGATGCTTGATTATCAGAGATATTTAGGACCAGCTTAATTTGAATATAATGAATAATTACTGACATATAATACAGTATGTAATGACCAATTTGCAAAGAAATCAGAATATGATGAAGAATATAGTTTTCCAAGAAAAGAACTGGATGTTTCAAAAGATTCTTTGGATATTGGTTTTTTTGCATATAATAAGTGTCTTGGAAAGGGCATCTGAATTCATGTGCCAGCTTCCCAAGAGCCTCTTAAATCCAGTGAGCGCTGAAGCTGTATTAAAAGTCGTTGTCTATCTGATGCCTGGGTGGCTCAGTTGGTTAAGCTTCTGACTCCTGGTTTTGCCTCAGGTCATGATCCTGGGGTCCTGGGATCGGAGTCCTTCATTGGGCTCCCTGCTCAGTGGGGAGTCTGCTTCTCCCTCTCCCTCCATCCATTGCTCATGCTCATGCTCTGTCTCAAATATATAACGTCTTTTTAAAAAATCAGAAGAAAAGGTATTTGTCTATGACTGGGGGTCTCTGACTTGATGATGTCTTGCTACTCACCTCTTCCCAGAGTTAATTTCCACTGAAGAACTCCAGCAGACACCCAGCTTTAGGGAGCAATACTGGTGGAAGAAGCTGAGAGAAGTGGGGGCCTATCTACTTACAATGTCCTCTGAGGTGTCCTAGTCCTAAATGTTTGGTGTGAATCCCTGGGTTACCAGTACTTTGATCTTTCAGAAACCAAAGATATAATTTGCATATTAATGATTTTATAGTCGTGGGTTACAGACATGACTTCTAAAAACAATTTTTTGTTCAGTAGGATGTAAGATAAATTGACTTTTAGAATGTGAAAATACATAGTGTGTGGTAGAAACCTGGAAAAGGGGACATGTAAATTAATTTCATGTAACAACAAATCTATTTTAGCAGGACTTTTTTCATATTATAAAAATTCTGCAAAGTAAAAGCATTTTACTTCTTCTGTATCTCTGAAATAGAGTACCTATTTTTACTAAGGGGTTACAGCAAACAGCAAAAGTTGTTTTATTACTACTGAGTATGTAAGATAAATAGATTTAATCTCATCTGCCTTGAAAATTCTAACAGTCCTGAGAAAACAAACAGGCAAACCTGAAATACTTGTAAAGAAGGACTGGGCTTTTTTTTTTTTTTTTCCTCTCCCTCTCTCGTAAGTGGAAGAACCATCACTATTTTCAAGGCCAGAATATATGGTGGTATGTATAGTTTTACAGCACAGAAACAACTTTTCCCTTAGTAGCAAGTTATTAGCCACACACAAAAATGTTTGGAGAGAGTTCAGCCCTTCTCATTCCCACAATAAGAGCTCTGATAAGGTCTGAGGAATAGAAAACAAAATGGCAACATGACAGAATAAGTACATTAAGTACATAAAGATGGAGCTCAAACATAAATTATATAATTCATGGTCTCTCTTGGATCTTGTTTCAGGGTGTTTCTGATTATGCAAAGATTGCAGCCTTTAGCTTTGTCCTTGGAGAGCCCAAGGGTTCCAGCATGAGGACTATGTGTATGGGGTCTTGGACTGACCTCTTTCTCAATCTTAGTTTCTTCTTAACTAGAACATTCTTTGAGCTACTGTTGATAATATCTGGATAACCAATGTGGGGAGACTCAAGTCGTTTGGGGACTCAAGGCAGGAGCACAGGGGAAAGACAAGAAAAGGCTTAGGTTGCGTGGGCTTGCCTTAGATCAGTGGTTCTCAAAGTGTGGTACCTAGACAGTAAAACAGTAAACATCATCTGGGAATTTATCACGAATGCAACAATTCAGGCTCCACAGCCAGACCTCTGAATCAGCAACTGGGGTGAGACCCATAACTCCATGGTGTGTCCAGCAGGCTGGGTGATTCTGATGTCAGGTAAAGTTTGAGAATAATAGCTTTGGATCAAGTCTTCCTCAAAAGAAAAAGGTAAAAGAATTTTTTTTTAAAAAAAAGGAAGGAAAAGGATCTTTTGATCTTCATCTATGGCCTGGACTAGCTTACGGGGATCTGCTAGGCACTTGGGACTAAAGCTCAGGTGTGAAATAAAGACAGTCCATTTGTCTAGAATGTGCACTTGTTTCAGGAAGGCTATGGAAAATCAAGGATATGGAAATTCTGTGTCCTGATACTTACTCCCTACCATGATCAAGAGTAGATACCAAGGTGGCCCCAAGCAAATGGATGATTTCCTCAACCAGTTCTTTCAAGCTTTATCCTTAAGGGTTAAGGCTGAAGAAACCAGTGAAGGGTGACATGTGACTTGAAGAAAGCAAACAAAGGGTGACAGAACCAAAAACCCAACATACTAGCTATTTAATCTACAATGTAGACAATGCAGTCACTTACCAAGTAACTTTTAGCACTTCCTACTTCCGGCCCAGACTTTTATGGTCCCTGATAACTATGAATGTTAATATTTCTCCTAAGAACTCAGAAACAAATTGAGGAAATAAAGATTCACCCAGCAAACTCAATCTTTAAGAAGCTGCCATTAAACAAAACTGCTGAGGAGAAAGATCACATTAAAACATGAAGGTTCTAGAAGAAACATGCCCTAAATGGCAGTGAAAAGCAGCAGCATCTCAAAAGATGCTCAAAAAATATTACTTTGCCATTTGCATTCCTCTCTGGATTTATTCGATTTGACTTACCGTCCCAAATACACGGAGCATTTTGCATTCTTCTCTTCCTTATCCATTCCTTTTAAACTTGGTTAGTTCTGCTTATCCTCTAGGTATCAGCAAGAGAAACTTTAGATACCACTCCTGTATCTTCACTTTAACACTCTGTACTTCAGACCTTTGTAGAGCTCACCCTGCTAGGTTGTAAGCATTGCTGTTTATCTGTATCTCCTCTATAGGAGGAACTCTGGGAAGGCTAGTTTTGTTGGCCATTACAGATCTCCTTTGACTTATAAACCCACCCTAAGTTGAAAATATCATAAGTGGAAAATGCATTTAATATACTCAATCTACTGAACATCACAGCTTAGTCCAGCCTACCTTAAACATGCCCAGAACACTTAATATTACCCTACAGTCAGGCAAAACCATCTAACATAAAGCCTATTTGAGAACAAAGTGTTGAATATCTCATGTGATTTATTGAGCACTGTATTAAAAGTGAAAAATAGAACATTTGTATGGGACAGAATGGTTCTGAGTGTATTGGTTGTTTACCCCATGATTGCATGGTTGCCTGGGAGCTGTGGCTCATGCCACTACCCAGCAGAACAAAAAAGCATTATTTGCATAGCACTAGCCCAGGAAAAGAGCAAAATTCAAAATTTGTAGTACAGTTTCTACTAAATGCATATCACTTTGATACCACTGTAAAGTAGAAAAATCCTAAGTTGGGGACCATCTATAGTGGGCACTCAGTAAATATAGGAAGAATGAATGAATGCTCTTTGGAGGAGCTTCCAACCAAGCCAAAAAATAGCCAAGGACAATGAACTCTTCTCTTGTCACCCAAATGCACATCAGTACCATTTCTGTGTGCACTTGCCCTTTCCTTAAAGATCCTTAAATGCTGTTCCCAGGTTCCTGTTCCCCAACTCACACCCTGCTGCCTTCCTGGTCCCTGCACTCCTTGGTGCCTGGCTGGAACTCAGCCTATAGAATGAGTCTCCACTCCTCATCTGGTTCTGTAGTAGGTTTGTCCTATGAATCACTTCTTGGCTAACTGTACATCCCAATCCCCATCATGCTGGGTCCAGCCCTTAAGCTCAGACTTCTGACTATGGAATCCCCTTGAGGATGACTCAGATTGGCACGTGGGTCCTCAAAGGTGGGAACATACCCTAGGCATGTCCTCATGGAGTGTGTGGTTTTCTTTTCCATAGGGACTGCCTCTTTAGAGCAGACCTACTGGAATGCTCCTAAGTTGCCCAGCCCTCCATACTTTGTCCTTCATTTTCCCTGGGACTGGCTCTACCACAATTATCAGGCAAAGCATCACCAATATGAATCACACATGTCAAGAGAGAAAGTGATCTTCAGATGCTTGATTTTGCCTTAATTATCTGAATATTTCAAAGGAAAAATTTTTATTTTATCTTTGCTTGAATAATCTAACTGAATGTTGCCTCAGGCATATGTATGGGATAAGTCTGATGACTGCAAGAAAGGACTTCACAAAAACAGGGTAACTGCTTTGGACTAGGAGCAGGCACAAATTCAAGGGCTTGAGAAATCCTTTATTTTAAAAACGATTTTCTTATTAAAATAAACACACAGAGACAACGACTCTTAAATTTAATCAAGATTCCTGATATTTAAGTGTTCTCCAAGCAAATTTATAAATAGGTCTTTGCTATTATTACACAGGAATCATAAGAAGAGGATAAAGTATAAGACCGCATATTGGAACTGAGTCCAGACCATAAAAGGAGAAAATATTTTTCCTTAGGTTTTGAGCTAAAAGGTATCCACATTTAACACTTTTAATATGTTTATACACACAGTGGTACCACACAACCTGACAAAAGAGATGCAGTCTAAATAAACTCAAATCTCACATAAATTTAACGATCTCCTTACATGTTCAAAATTGTTCCATCTCCATTCTTGAAATGTCTAAACTAAAGATAGAGATTGAAATTGTCGAGATAGCGAGGAAAAAGTGACTTGGAATTTAAGGTTTTACAAGGTTGATATTTTTTTCCATTTGTGCAAATGCTTTAAAAAAATCCACAAACCTTTCTTCCTTGTTTTTTTTGCAACTTTTATACCATTTCTCTGAAAGGGATAAGCAGCAAAATATTTAACCTCATTTCATTTGTGAAAGAAATGTTATCTTTTCAGGGGTTTTTTGTTTATTTTTTCAAGATGTTGCATTATAATTAACCATTACCTCCAACAAGGCAGAGAATTTACTGGGCATTGGCTTATGTCAGTGAGGATACATAAAAACTAGGTGTATACACTATGGGGTGCCTGGCTGGCTCAGTCAGTAGAGCATGCCATTCTTGATCTCAGGGTTGTGAGTTTGAGCCCTACAATGAGTGTAGAGATTACTAAAAAAAAAACAAACTAAAAAAACAAAAAAACTAGATGTACATACTAGAACATACACTGTCTTTGGCTTTGTCTGATAGACCGGCAGGCAACTGAACATTTCATGTTTCACTGTCATTTGCCTAAGAAATACCAGCACCGATGTTCATACTCTTTGAAAGAGATCTTACAATGGACATTAGAAAAGTGAATTATAATGATCCAAGTTTTATGGTTAAGTAATTTGGCCACATCCTAAAAAAAAAAAAAAAAGAATTGGTCTGACTTTAATTATATATTGCATTGTTTCCACAATGAATATTAAACTAATAGGATCTGTACAGTCTGCTGGAATGGAAGGGGGAGTCCAATAGGAGATAGATGACCTGGATTCCAATCCCAGCTCTGTCCCAACTAGCTGTGGTGTCCTTGAGAAAGACCCTTAAGCTCTAGGAGCCTTAGTTTCCTAGTCTGTAAAAATCAGAGGCCAAAATAGTCATTTTTCTGATCCCTTCTAGCTCTAGTTGGTTTGATTAAACATTATTTGGGCTTCAAATAAATGTAGATGTTATTTAAAAACCCTATATGCCCTTCCTGAAATATATTTTATTTCTTAAAATTAAAGCCACATTCAGATGGCTCCAAGGAAGATTAAAAACAATGGGTTCCTATTGTGTATTGAAGAGCAGCTGACAAGGTAATGACACGGTGACATTTCTACAACAGCTCTTCAGTAGCAAAGCAGACTTTCAACAAATGCTTGCCCAATTCTGGTAAGGTCAAAAGCCTTCAAATAATTGTTCCTTTCATATGATGTGTGCTTTTACTGGATTATTTAAAAAATGTGTTTGCTTCCATGGCTTATATAGAAACTGAAAAACATCCCTCACTCTCACACAGCCCGGAGGCATTGGGAAGGATGGATATCAGAGGTCAGAGAAGTCGGATGTGAAACAATTCCCAAGGGTTCATGTCGTATTTTATTTTAGCAAATGTCTCCAATTTCTAATTCAAGCCATATCAACAGGCTGGGAAAAAGAGCAAAAACAGAGCTTCTTGAATGAAATTCCCGGCCCCTTTGTTAGACAAACCCTTGGATCCCCAGGCCGGTGTCAGTACTAACAAGAAAAATTGCTGAAAATTGCCTGGGTCCTTGTGTCTGCAATCAATTATTTTGTATCTTGAGGGGTAAAGTTTGACCCAGCATATTTTAAAATGCTACAAGATTGCAGGCAAGTTTTAAAGACACCAGGAAGAAGTCAATGGCCTGACCCAGGGAACTAGGAAAATGACATTCTCATTAAGAGAGAGAAGGAGACTTCCAGAAGGGATGAGGAATGAACATGGCTCCTGTTAACCACTCAGCTCTGAACACAGGTGCCAGGAGCTAATGCCACAGAGCACATGGCTCTCACAGTAAGGGCACCTGACATCTATGTGATAGTTACATTTTACCAAGTATTTTCACAAACTCTCTTTAAGTAGAAAATCATAACTCAATTGCAAAATGTGGAAAGCAGGCTCAGAAAGTTTAGACTCCCTCAAATTATGGTAAGAACTAGCACTTAAGTCTTTTGATTTTAAACTCTGTCTGACCTCCGTCCTTATGATGAAAGTTCTTTAAATTCAGTAAAACAGGGATGCTTCGGTGGCTCAGTGGTTGAGCATCTGCCTTTGGCTCAGGTCATGATCCTGGGGTCCTGGGACTGAGTCTTGCATGAGGCTCCCTGGAGGAAGCCTGCTTCTACCTCTGCCTGTGTCTCTGCCTCTCTCTGTGTGTCTCTCATAAATAAATAAATAAATCTTGTTAAAAACTCAGTGAAACAGTACAAAAATAGGGCCTCCAATGAAAATGAGAGAAATCTGTTTTTTCTTAGGATTGTATTCAAGCTGTTTTAATAAAAAGTAGTTCAACCACAAATAAGGACTGCCTTCTTAGGAAATGCCTGAATTACTCTCCATATCCAATTTCTCACTGCTAACTCACCCAACAGAGATCCTGCTTACCCCAACTTCCAAATCAGGAGGTATTTTATAGTATTCAAAAGAAAACTAATTTCAAGTTCCTTTAATTTGTTTTTAAATGCTTTCATAATTTTCACTCTACAAGGGTCACTCTAATTCTTAGCTCTGTTTTTAGAGTCTTCTAAGTGTGATAGAGAAAACTCAGTTTTATCAAAACTTCAGGATCTAACCACTTAGCCCATGGCGTTCATTGGCCTACAATGTTATTTTGAAATACGTGTGATGGACATTTTAACAAAATTAATGTGGCTTCTTATATTTAATTCCGATGAAAGCACAAGGCATGATACAGATTTCTATTTTTCCTCTGCTCTAACTGAAACCAACCCTTGAGGTAAAACAGAAAAGGAAATAGGATTCAATTATGGCCATCACATGAATGAGTTAAATCAGATTTTGTGGACAAAACATCTACTGAAGTTTTAAAAACAGGAAAGCTTATCATTAAGGCATATTTTGGCCATCTAAGTCACATGCTCCCATGGCCAATTTTCTTTAAATCAGGGACGCCTAGGTGGCTCAGTGGTTGAGCCTCTGCCTTTGGCTCTGAGCATGATCCCAGGATTGAGTCTCACATCAGGCTCCCCACAGGGAGCCTGCTTCTCCCTCTGCCTATGTCTCTGCCTCTCTCTTTCTTTCTCTCTCTCTCTCTCTCTGTGTCTCTCATGAATAAATAAAATCTTACAAAAAATAAAATCATAAAAATAAGCTGTACTCCTTATCACCATTTCCTATCAATTCACTATAAATATTTTAAAATATGGAATCTATCTCAAATATTCTTTTTTTAATAATAAATTTATTTTTTATTGGTGTTCAATTTGCCAACATACAGAATAACACCCAGTGCTCATCCCGTCAAGTGCCCCCCTCAGTGCCTGTCACCCATTCACCCCCACCCCCCGCCCTCCTCCCCTTCCACCACCCCTAGTTCATTTCCCAGAATTAGGAGTCTTCATGTTCTGTCTCCCTTTCTTATATTTCCTACCCATTTCTTCTCCCTTCCCTTCTATTCCCTTTCACTATTATTTATATTCCCCAAATGAATGAGACCATATAATGTTTGTCCTTCTCCGATTGACTTATTTCACTCAGCATAATACCCTCCAGTTCCATCCACGTTGAAGCAAATGGTGGGTATTTGTCATTTCTAATGGCTGAGGAATATTCCATTGTATACATAAACCACATCTTTATCCATTTATCTTTCGATGGACCTTAAATATTCTGTTCAAAATGACTTTTTGAGAAGCTAGGCCCTTAAGTCTTTAAATTCAATATCCTTATCTTGCTCCTGATGTTTGTTTCTGAACTTCTCCAGAATTTAACTCCTACTTTCACCCTATACCCAGCTGACCCTTTTCTCACATGGACCTATTCCTTCTTTTTGTCCTCCATCTTTGTTTGCTTCCATTCTCCCTCCTATGGCGATCCTATGGTATCACCATTCATGTCTCCTCTCCAGAATTCCACTCATGTTCAACTGCCTCCTAAGACATCTCTACCCATGCTCCCAGCACTGCAGATGTACATGTATGTTCCAACTGAGCTCACTGCTATTAAGTGATTGCTTGGAAGAATCGGTCAACTATCAAGATGCATGTAAAAGTAATCAACACAAAAATCTTCATGGAGATTTAGAAAAAATAAAAATAAATACAGAACTAAGTTTTTTAAAATTGGTTTAAGAAACAACAGGTATTGGTGAGGCTGAGGAGAAAAAGGAACCCTCATGCACAGTTGTTAAGAATGGAAACTGGTGCAGCCCCTGTGGAAAACAGTTAAAAACAGTACTACCTTACAATCCAGTAATTGCACTACTGGGTATTTATGCAAAGAATACAAAAACACTAATTCAAAAGGATATATGTACCCCTATGTTTACAAAAGCATTTTTTACAATAGGGAAGCAGCTTGAGTCTATCCATTGATGAGTGGATAAAGACGATGTGGTATAGATATACAATGGAACATTACTCAGCCACAAGAAAGAATGAAATCTTGCCTTTTGCAATGACATAGGTGGAGCTACAGAGTATAATGCTAAGCAAAATAAGTCAGTCAGAAAAGGACAAATACATGATTTCACTCATCTGTGGAACTTAAGAAACAAAACAGATGAGCAAAAGTGGAAAAATGGAGAGAGACAAACCAAGAAACAGACTCTTAACTATAGAGAACAAATTGATGGTGACCAGAGGGGAGGTGCATGGGAGTATGGGGGAAACAGGTGATGGGGATCAAGGAGGGTACTCATCGTGATGAGCACCAAGTGATATAGGGAATTGCTGAATCACTACTTTGTACATCTGAAACATAACACTGTATATTAAAGAACTGGAATTAAAATAAAAACTGGCTTTTTTATATGAAAACCATCTGAACTTTCATGAACTATGGTAACGGAATGAACTAATGGTAAAGAGGTTCTTGTTTATACCCAACTGCGGTCTTGGGGAAGACAAGAGATTGATGAAGGAATGGAACTATCTCAGCAAACTCTCTAAGATCCCACATCGCTTTACAGTATTTTGTAAACTCTGTGCCACAATCTTAAGAAGCATATCAACAAAACAGACAGCTGATGACAGAAGTCACACCATTTAAGCAACAATTAACTAAAGAAGTTTCTGGGGATTTCAGAGTTGATCTGACCTCTTCTTATAACTGAGTGGGAAGAGAAGGCAAGAACTGGTGAACTGGTTGGAGTCCCCACAGCCCTCCTGGTGGAGCTGGGAAAGAACAATACCCTTGAGCTACTGGTCCAATACCCATGCCATCCCCATTCTGACAGTTTCACATATTGAAACTCACTCATACAGAAGAGGGAATAATATAGACATTTTGTGTTCATTCAGAGAAAAAACTGCATACCAAAGATTAGTGATCTTCAGAATGTAGACTTCAAATCAACAACAGGAAAATTATTTAAAAATGAAAATTGTGAATTTTTCGATTTCAGTAGTTGCTTCTCATCACTGAAGGACAGAGATGTTCCTCTGTTCTCCGAAGTTATAAAAGGATTGTCATATTGGCTGAGATGGGAATAAATGGCCCTCTAATGACTTTTCAGAAAATAGAGGAGGGTTCATCCATCTCTAGATCTTATCAGCCTCTTTCCAGATCCCTCTGACCCAAAGTAGTCTAAACATTCTCTCAACTGCAAGAATGCAGTGAAAAACTTTTTTGATGTTTATCCTGTGCAGGAATATTAATTAAAATTCAGGGCACCTGGCTGGCTCAGTCAGTGGAGCATGTGACTCTTGATCTCAGGGTTGTCAGTTCAAGCCCCAGGTTAGGTATAGAGTTTGCTTTAAAAAATCTTATAAAAAATTTCAAGTAATAAACAGATGCAGGGACGCCTGGGTAGCTCGGTGGTTGAGCGCCTCCCCTTTGGCCAGGGCATAATCCTGGAGTTCCAGAATCGTGTCCCACATCGGGCTCCCTGCATGGAGCCTGCTTCTCCCTCTGCTTGTGTCTCTGCCGCTCTGTCTTATGTCTCTCATGAATACATGAATAAAGTCCTTAAAAAGAATCTCAAAAAAATAAAAATAAAAATAAAATAAAATAAAATAAAATAAAATAAAATAAACAGATGCAGAATGATTCACTGTTTGGGAAACATTTGTCCAGGTTTGTACTGTATTTGCAAATAGTCTTGCAACTAATAAAAAGCACAACTTTCTACTCCTTAAACAGTCATCATATTGTCTTTGATTTGTGAACTTGAAAGAGTCTTGCGAGAGTCAAGCCATCAAAAAGACCACAGAAAGCAGTTTAGAAAACAATGATTCATGCTGACTACATTTATTAAGATTTTTTTCCACCCTAAGCCAGAACAAAACAGAAAAAATTCAAAGTTATGGGTTTCAGATTTTGGTCACTTTTGGTCATTTGTATGCCAGTCTCTGGGAAACAAAGAATGTCAACTTCAGGATACCAGCCAACATGTAAATTTTGGGAAGTTGCAGTTTGTTTGCCAAACATCCATCACTTTAATTTTATAAACTGGATATGGTATTCTTACTCAACACTTGTCATAAGCCATTGTATACTGCTTTGCTGCCAAGCAGCTGCTACGTGCCACCCTCAAACCGTATTTTCAATGTTAAATACCTGAAACATATGGTATTTTCTATCCTGTTAACTTCTTTAGAACAGCATAGAGACTATGAGAATTATCAAGACAACTGGCACGTCAGTGGCAGTTAAATGACACTGGTGCAGAGGGAAAACAGCTCTTCGAAAATTCTGTGTCTGTTCTCTAGTTTAAATTATTCAAATTACTGTTTGGCTTAAGGGAAAGAAAAACACAAGGGATCGGAAGAAATGAGATATAAGATAAACCATGAAATGCAGATAAGTCGTGCATACTCTCATTCCAGAAAGTACTCGTCTCTGCTGCAGTTTATGTCACAAAGTAATTTTATTAAGGTTTTATGGAAAGGTCGCTATTGCATTTCTGTAATATTAAAAACTATTTTAGCATACAAAAATCCCACATGAGCCTGCAATATTAGTCCAAAACTAAGTTTATTAGGATTTTGGCATGGCTCAATATTAACGTTCTCCAAATATTACAACCATTTCAAATCAGATAAACAGTGCGATATAAAACTGTGGTTCATAAAAATAAAATCAAGAAAATAGCATCGTTACATATTAGCTCCTAAAGACTAAATATATTCTCAAACTGTGAAGCAGCTTATCAAAAGCTGTGCATTGGCACTGTCATTTCACAAAGGAATCAGCTACCAACACAGTTAAGGTCTGCGTAGTATTTATTGAAGTAAGCTGATATTTTTAAGACAAATTCTAATTCAAGTGCCAACGATAACTTGAGTTATCTTCACAACCCCCTTCTGTCTCCTAATCTTTTCATCTATGAGCACATGATGATTAAACAGTGAAAAGTCTGCTGTGTCTATACCTGAGTCAGGTGAATCTGCTATCGTAAGTTCTCTGGCTCCTACATTTCAGGGTAAGGCATAAGGTTGATCTGACATAATCAGACAGCGGAAGCTTGGTCTTTGGCAGTGTGTGAAATTACTGTCAGGGTTTTTTGGAAATAAAATCTTCATTGATAACAAACATGTTGGAAAATGATGATGCTCCCTGGTGAGTGAAAAGCACTACCTGGAATTCACAGAGTACCCAATGTCACCAGTTACCCCCTAAATAGGAGTCATTCTTTGACTCACAGGCAAAAGACTGAAGGCATCACTTGGCCCATATCTCTGTGACCAGGAAGACGTCGCAGAAGCATTCCTGGTTACATGACCATATACATCCTAGGGATGGAGAGTCTATACACAGATGCTGATGGCTCACGAAGATACCTTCTCAGTAGACCTCAGGTCCTCCCTTCTGCTATTCCTGAAGATTTTAACAGTTGATTCGAATCCTCTCTTTGTAAAGTCATGACTCAGGATGACCTCTTTGGCCTGGCCTTAAAGACTTGCTCCCACTGCATTTGTGTCTGTGTTTTAAAGTAGATGTAGTACTTCAAGGTATCCTCCTCTCCAGCTCTCTGCAAAGTAGTATATCATATTCCAAAGTTCAAGTGATTGGCTGTAGAACTGGCATTTCCTATCTTGGTCAAAATAATGAAATGTTGGTTCTCAACCACTCTTAGGCAATGAACACAAAGGCTTTAAGCCTGCAGAAATGGATGCTAAGGATGCAAAATCAGAAGCCAAAGAATCTTCCCTAAACGCTACCTTTAGTCTTGTCTGTCATAACTGTAACAGCCTCCCAATACACTAAATAAGGACTCACCTCTGCAAAATCTTTTAAAAATGTGAGGGAGATATACACCCAACAGTTTTATAGGTTAGTTATATTTTCAGCCTTCTTGATTATTAAATTCATCTGAAGGCATCTGCATCCAAGAAGTGCATAGTAAATAGGGGTGGGGGAGCCCTAAACTCCAGCCTATTTTTTTAGATTATTTAAAATTGTATTTATTTATTCATGAGAGACACAGAAAGGCAGAGACATAGGCAGAGGGAGAGGGAGAAGCAGGCTCCCTGTGGGGAGCCCGATGCAGGGCTTGATCCCAGTACCCCAAGATCATAACCTGAGCCAAAGGCAGACACTCAACCACTGAGACACCCCCCAGATGCCCCCAGCCTACTTTTAAATAGACATCCATATATATACCTACACAGGACAGCTGACAATCGCGAGACACATGGGCTCAGTCTAGTGGACTAGAGTGCATTCAGAGTGTAAAGGACTAATTTTAAGACCTGATTCAAGCAATTACCATGAAACCAGAGGAGAATCCCACAAATCGCTCTTTTTTTTTTTTTTTTAATTTTTATTTATTTATGATAGAGAGAGAGAGAGAGAGAGAGAGAGAGGCAGAGACACAGGCAGAGGGAGAAGCAGGCTCCATGCACCGGGAGCCCGATGTGGGACCCGATCCCGGGTCTCCAGGATCGCGCCCTGGGCCAAAGGCAGGCGCCAAACTGCTGCGCCACCCAGGGATCCCCCACAAATCGCTCTTTAAAGAGTTTCCTTGTTTGAAGATGGAAATGCCTAGGATTTCATTCTGAAGGAGTTTCCCACGGGAGAAGAGATGACATATGTAGAAGGCTCTTGGAATAGTGCAGCTTTCTATACATTATTTAAGGAACTATTTCTTAATAGACATTGATCCTATTAGCAGCTGCAGAGCATTCTAGCCTCTGCCAACCCCTAGATTTTTTTTTAATTCTAGGACTAGGAGAACTATGTTATATAAAGGGGATGAGGATCAGGCTTTACATACTAAGGGCCATTGCAAGTAAAAATGATTATTCAGTTTTTTCTTTGAAAATAGTCAAATTAGTCACATGAAACCAATAACTCAACTATAACCAAATTACCCTGGAAAGAAATGAATGTGTTCATAATAAGGTTTGTTTAGCTTGGTTAAAAAAATGCCATTAGGAATTGATTATATTTTTAAAAACTCTAAAATTTCTATATTGTTTACATTCATTGTTACTTTTCTAACAAATTTTAAAATATTCCTCCCACATTTATACAGTAACTCTTTGTGCTTCATGTTTTTTTTAAAATAGAAAATGAGTTTGTGAAAAATACAATATCTTCATGCTGGTTGCTTTTACCACACAGAAAGTCAAGGCTCACTCTTCTGCATTGTCCCATGTGCAGCCATATGACAAAAGGCTGTTTTAAGTTAAATAATTGCTTATTTTTATCTATAACCTACAGTTAAGTTGGGTTTTACTAAAATTACGTAAGTAGAGTATTTAGACTTGGTCAAAAAAAACCACCTTTTTGAGAATCTAAATTATAATAAAGGTAATACATAAATTTTGGACTCATTGCTAACAGGATTTTACCTCATAAATTGACTAATTGACTATAATTTATCCCAAAAGATATACTCTATTTGTCCCTGATCTATTTATTTCTGGTAGAAGGAAGTATTTTCACACATGTCCAAATATCATTATATACATTTTCATAGATACTGATGGTTTGCTATCACAGAGTCAACCTTGAAAGTAGATTTTTCACATAGGGATCAAGGTAAAAAAAAAATCTGTTTAATGTTGGAGGAAAGGGAGAAAAAAGGTCATAGGATAGAGATGTACATTGTCCCTCTCTCCCATACCTCTCCCCAACCCCATATAATTCTGAAAGCCTTTGGCTCTCTATCCTTTGCATATAGAGCTCTTCCCTGCATGAGTATCTGCATGGCTCTCTACATGCAGATCACTGCCCACATGTCACCATACTTGAGAGACCCCTCCTGGCCACTCATTTATCAAACAGCATTATCACCTCTCCCACCACCTGGAGCTCTCCCTTTGCCTGTTCTATTTTTCTACATAAGATACATCAACATCTGATATCTATTATTTTATATATTTTGTTTTCCATACCCCTCCAGCAAGGAGAAACTTTACATATCTTCTCTGCTGTATTTATGTCATATAAAATACGTGTGACACAAAGCTGGTGTTCAATATGTACTTGTGTACAATGAATAAATGCCTCCCTCTTCTGACTTTTCTGTAATGAAATTAACAGAGGGATCCATACACAGGCTGGTCTGATATGTTGGTGACTCTATGTTGGAGACTCTAAGAGAGTAAACAATTAAATGGGAAATTAACAATTACAACACAAAAGGAATAAACAAGTGCACTGGGGTTAAATATATCCTTCTGCCTCTTCCCCAAGGGAATATCTGTTAGTTATTTTACTGTGCCCCTGATTGACTAGACACAATCTAGAATTTAATAGTAGGTAAGGCATAGGCCCCACACTTAGAAACCCAATCCAGCTGAAAGAGGTAGGTAGATAATTCCACAGAAGCAGCAAAATATTTTACAGGAATCTAGAGACAGGAAAGATGACCTCTACCCATCATTTTGCTTCTAAAAAGAAAAACCACTTCATACAACCTTCTGCCTTCCCTCAAATCCCTATCATTAGAAGACCTCCAATCCCTGAAAGCCTAAAGATGGAAATTCTTGGTGTACGTGATTATGAGGACTCTCAAAGGCTTGAATGGATTTTTATTGAGTAAATAAAGTAAGGTTTAACTCTCATTTGAGACAATGTAACACCTAATTGCACAAAAGGTTTTACTTTTCATCCCCAGTACGGGGCCACATGACTATTTCCAGCCAATGGCCTCTGACCAAAGATGAGGTGTGACCTCTTGGGGCTAAAACATATGCTACTCCTTCTCCAGGAACCACAGACTATTTGCAAAAAATGGTCAATGATGTCTTCCCCTCCCTATATCATGCCCCTTGGCAATGTGACCCTGTAGTTTCTCCCATCAGGAGGTGGAGATGATATTTCTACATGGATCTTGGATCTGGGTTTGGCCTGTGACTTGGCTTTGTCACATATAAGACACATGGAAAACCATGTACAGCACTTGTAAATTGGGGCTTTCTTTCTTGTTTCTCTTTGGAACTCTGAGACTACCATGTTAAAAGACTGAGAAAGCCTGCTGGAAGAGGAGAGGCCACATGGAGAGAAGTCTCCATCAAACCAGTTATCCTGGCTGAGACCCTGAACACAAGATCAAGGCCATCCTAGATCATCTAGTCCCAGCTGAGCCAGTCCAGACTTGTAAAATCCCCAAAGGAATATACAGAATTGTGAAAACTCACACAACTGTTCTGTAAATCCACAAAGTTCTGAAGTGGTTTGTTACATGGCAAATGCTAACTGCTACACCTGCCAAACAAGGATGAGTGGGTTGAGAGTTCTCTATATGGCTCTTGTGCTAAGTGCACATTCTGGTTATGTTATGTAAACACTGCTATTAAAAAGGATTAAGAAGATCTAGGGAAGAATTAAGAGAATTCAGAAAAAAAGAGAGCAAACAGAAACTAGCAAAACAATCCCAGGTGTGAGTATGGGAGAATAATAAAACCCAAGTCAGCTACCTACAACTATTTAAAGCAAAGACTTAAAACTACAATATCACTTTGCTGGAAGACAGTAATTATTAGGAGCACAAATCTGTCCACTTGACTGTGGACAACTCGACAGAGAGGTTTTTATCTTATCTTCGAATCTCTGCCACCTGCTTCTCCAAACCCCGTACCTAGCAGTGACTGGTATTTTATTAGGCAATTAGAGACTCTTAGAGGAGGAGGGAGAGTAGAATGAGCAAAGAAAGGACTCTGTTATGCAATGTGATAACAAAGTGTGAGTCTACACCTTACTCCACATCCCCTTTGATGTCAGGCCTTGCGTTCTCCCCAGTTATTCTGATTTATGGCTCCCATTCTATTCACAGGAATAAATAAGGCAAAAATTATGTGATAAATAATAATCATGAAGGCTCCAAGTCAGGGCATCTGGGTGTATTTTATAGCAGGGACTGTATAATAGCCATTGACGATATTTAGCTGTATATTTTACTTGTATTTATCTCAAATGGCTGATATTTGTAAACTGGCACCCAGATAACTCAAGTAGTTATATAATATTTACTGAAATTTGAGTGTTTAATGCTTCAATACTTTTATTTCCAATTAAGCTAAATAAGGAGTATTAGCCATCTAATGACAAAAGTTTTCTTGGGGACCCTAAATTTAACTCATTGTCAATTTAATTTTACAAAATCAGCCCCACATTTCCAACTACACAGAGATTATCATTTTAAGTATAAGAACCTACACTTTTTGAGTGAACTTAGGTAATAAGATATTTTGTGATAAACATAAAAGCAAAACATTTTAGAGTTCAGTTTAGAGATCTATTTAGCTTCATGCTTCAGTTGCCTTACTTTGACTCTCCCAGGCTGGAGTGTGTTTTCATTCTATCATTCCAACCTAATATACCATGAATTGTTTTGGCTGTGCTAATGTGCCTAGCCTACAGACCTGACTCATAGCCAGAAAAATACTGTTTCAAATTTTTTCTTTTACATGCAGAATATCACTTGAATAATCCACAGATTATTAACAGTCACATTTCATTTCCTGCCGTGTTCTAAAATCTTCTCACTTCTCATCCATATCAATACTCTGTGGGATAGGTGCTACTATTGTGTCTGCTTTATGAATACGAAAACTAAGGTCTGGGGCAATTAAGTCATTTGCTCAAAGTCACAGAGCTGTCCTATGATGAAGCCAATGTCTGAATGAAGACTGCCTTATCTCAGAGTGGAGAATTCTCTCTTCTCTCAAAAAATTAATAGAATGGTTCTTTAAAAAAGTGAAGTTTCTAAGAAAGTGAAGCATGATTTAAGATGGGAAATTCCAAAGAAACCTTCAAAGCGTATCTATTATGTAAAATGTGGTATACCTTTTGTTTTTCTTTCTTTTTTTGGGGGGGGGATCTCATGGAACAGATGTTTCTTTGCCTTAAGCTAACAGTCTCCTTCCTGTCTCCTCCCTTTGCCAAACCGTAACACGAGCAGGGCTTCAGGCCCTGTTAATATGAACATATATCCAGCCTATAGAACCACATTTCTGATATACCCCCATCTGCTCAGATGCTTCAGAGCATGCTCTGAAGCATGCTCCATGAGGACTTATGTCTCCCACCAGTTCAATGATTTTCTCTTAGAGTGAACTTTCATGAGGGAAGTTGGGGCCAAAGCTTAAGAAGAGCCAATGAAGAGCAGGCCAGACTCGTAGTATACAACTAACAAGTCAAAAACACGGGTATTTGGTAACATTAAAAATCCAAACAAAGTATGCATGAGTTTTCTTCTCCTTTTGATTCCTGAGGAGAATGCTTTTCTGCTTCTTGACCCCAACTAACGGGATGAGAAATCTACTGAAATTAGGGCAGCATCTCACCTCTCTCCTTGCCCTCCACATCACACCAGTGTATTCCATATTTCAGGTCAAAGAAGGGAGCAGAACATACACGCCTTTTGACAGGTCTTCCTGTCTCCTTGTCCCAACCTGGGAATCCAATGTATAGAGCCAATGTTTTGGTCCAATTTCCCCTGGGAAATGGGAGTAACCAAATGGCCCTGGGCCTGAAAGTCATTGATTCTCCTTCTTGGGGGCCCACTCAGACCAAACCTTTCAGGGTAAATGCCCTAATGGTTAATTAATCTTTACCCTCAGAAACTCCACAGTCCCCTCTTCTAGTCAGAGGGCTGATTTTTGTGTCTGTGAGTTTCTTGGTTCCTTCTGGCTCCTAGCAACCAAACAAGTCAGTTGCCATCTCAGCCTATTATAAGTATCTTGGCTTTGCCATCTGCAAAATACAAAAGGGGCCAGCTAGCCAACAGCCAGTCTATTTGTAGTGGAAAACATGGAACACCCTAAATCTCCAACAATAGGGTGAGGTAAAGTCAACTATGACAAAGCCACACAACGGAACCATACAAGGCCATAAGAGGTTACAGTTTCAAAGAGCTTTTAATAACATGGGTAAATGCTGGCATTTTAAACAAAACAGTAAAATGTAATACATGATTTCAACTATTCAAAAAGATGCATACAAGCAAAATGCAAAAAACTTAAAAAAATACTCAAGTGTTAGTTGATTTCAGTTCGGTGAAGGTTTCTTGCCAAGTTTTTTCTTCTTGTAATTTTATATATTAAGTTTTTTTAAGTTTTATTTGCTTATTCACCAGAGATACAGAGAGCGGCAGAGACATAGGCAGAAGGAGAAGCAGGCTCCCTGAGGGAGCCCAATGTGGGATCCCAGGACCCCAGGATCATGACCTGAGCCAAAGGCAGACACTCAACCACTGAACCACCCAAGAGTCCCTTATATATTAAATTTTTTAATGATCACATCTAACCTGCACTTTTAAAAAATACTTCAACCTCCCTAGGAGATTTTTAACCTGATGATGAGCTCTTGGAAGCTGCCAAGTAAGACACCTACTGAGATCTCTGACGTAGCTTTCCTATCTCCACTTTAGCTTAATTGCTTGCTAGTCACTCTTCTCTGTACTGTCTTCCCCATTATTCTGCCTCAAGTGAAACCATGTCCATCTATCTCTCCATCTTACAATCCTATCTATCGAAGTCTGGCTCAAATGTCATTTCCTCCTCCAGATGCTCTCACATTCTCTCTTCCCTTCAACCCACAGCCCTTTATATGCAATCCTCTCAGGCAATGAACCTCTCCATCTAGCACTAGAATCATTTCAACCTCATATCTAAGCCTGAAGAAATGTTAAGACACACAGGGAAAGAAATTCATCTTTGTATACCCCATACAACGTCTCACATGTAGAACCACTCAATATTTACAGATAAAGGAATAAAGAGGAAACAAAGAGGAAAAAGAATAAATTAGTAAGCAAAGTATTCAGTCTTAGGTTTTATTTTACAATCTGTCCTTAGAGATAGATTTTCCCACTGTCTTGCCAGATGCCAAACCCAAATTTTGGTGCCCACAGTTCCATAAAGTTATCCACCATCTTGACTACCTGAAGCTGCCCAGCATGCAACTCATCTGTGTTAACATGCAACCACCAAGAAAGACATTACAATAAAACTTTTAACTAGATGGAGAACTCCATAGGGCAGGGCCTATGAATCTTTCTTTGTGTTCTCCTGGAATACGGTAAGTTCTTAATATGTGCTTGTTAAACAAATGAAAAGGAATGAATGAGCGAATGAACAGTCCTTGCCTGAGACTACAGTCATGCACATATGGATGAGGTTCATTTTGCATGTCAGTTGTCAATAAAAAAAACCCATAGCAGGGCAGCCCAGGTGGCTCAGCGGTTAAGCACCTTCAGCCTGGGGCATGACCGTGGAGACCCAGGATCGAGTCCCATGTCAGGCTCCCTGCATGGAGCCTGCTTCTCCCTCTGCCTGTGTCTCTGTCTGTGTGTGTGTGTGTGTGTGTGTGTGTGTCTCTCATAAATAAATAAATAAAATCTTAAAAAAGAAAAGAAAACCCATTGCAATGATCACATTAGATGATAATGGAACCCCCCTCCTCCTCTCTGCTAGCTGGGAGAGCCTATGTATCTCCTCAAGCTGCATGATGCAGGCATCAGTATCTACCTGTTAAGTTTCTGTTATGATATAGGTAAGTGCATGCAGAGAACTGAGCATAGTGCCCAATAACAAGCACAGCATGCCATTAAAGGGAGTCATAAATGTTATGGGAAAGCCTGTTAGAATAACCATGGATGAATTAGTAAGCAAACACCTTTGCTCAAACATTTCCTAGCATGCCATTTTGGAACTTTATAAATATAGTTACTGTGCTTATCTCAAGTAAAACTACTTGCAAACTTTGAATAACTCAGTTTCTGGGTGTCCTGTGTAAGCAATGTACACCCTCATGTACGATTCAGTTCTCATAAATCAAACCCTGCCTGGAAATCTTGCCAATGGAATATCAATACCAACTGATTTTCAATTTGACTGCAATAAAATACACTGGCCTAGGAATGGCAAACACCTTCCTTGACTCACAGAATTCTAAGTAGACAGGAGAACAGCACTGACAAGTATGACTCTTAGGGTTCACAAGCCACCCCTCCTACCTACCCTGAGTTGAGAAGTATGGTTGTAACCAGGAGATTGCCTCCAGCTGGAATTCTGCTTGCCCTGACCTTAAGCAAGTTTTTCTGTTCTCAGTGTCCAGATCACCAAGAAAACAAGATGGAAACATTTGCTCCGAGTGTCTTGTGAGATTTAATTGAATAAAAATAGCATAAAGTTACCTTCTAAGGCAATCATGCGGGCCTATGCTAGAACAGTGGTACTGTTCCTGATTTGTTTATTTTAAGGGAAAAAAAATCACATACACAGAGGAAAATCATGAACAGAAAAGAACTTTCGGAAAATGGTTTTATTTTATTGTTTCAAAACAGTGGTGCCTGGCCTGTGCACCTTCTACACAGGCAGGCTGTCCACATAGCATATGGGGCCCTTGACAGGGACCATTTCCCTACCTTCCTTCCTTCCTTCCCCCTCTGCAGTGAATGGTGTCCTAAAGAAAATGAGTATCCTAAGACCGTTTAGAGAACTGGTCTCACTCACCCCAGCAAAGGGCCTCCCCTGACCCTCATCAACTATTAACAATCTAACCAGCAGTGGCCCTTTTTGTAACTACAGTGCAAAGTTAACCATTGATACCCTAGTAATTGGACCACTGTGGGAAATTTGGAATCAGAGGGCAGATGGTTTCATAGTGTCCGTCTTTCATCTGTTTTTGCCCTAACTATAAACCACAGCAGGGAAACTGCTGGGGTTGAGACCCAGAACTCAGTACTCTTGTATAGCTCAGGAAAAGAAAGTAAGTGGCTCTTTTTAGAAAAATCAAATTGTTGTTCACCAACCAGAACAGCGAAGTTCTCTTTTCTTCTGTTTTGTTCAGGCCTGTCTGGCTTATCTATGGAAACAGCTCACGCTTTTCAAAAACTGGGCTGAGCGGTCATTCAATATTATGTTGCTAAGTAGTCCTTTCTAGGTTAAACATGTTTACGCCGCATAAAGGCTGAAGCTTTACTCAACTGGTTACATCCCGTGACTAACAGAGTGATCTATCCCTTCCCATGTGTGGAAGAAAGAGGACAGTCACATGATGGGATCCAGTTGAGAAGTTGGATTATAGAAGCTGGGTCCATGGCTTCTCAGGCTTTACCCTCCATCCTGATCATGAGCCTGTTAAAATGAGTGGTCCTACTCAGCAGGTCTGGGGTAAGGACTAAGGTGCACATTTCTAACAAGTCAAGTCACCTTGTGATTTCCATGCTACGGGTTCATATATTGAGTAGCACAGAATTGGGATGGGGATCTTATTTTCTTGGATTGCTCCTTATCAGAGGACTTCAACTGTGGCCAGTGAGCTAGTGGCAGGAATAATGTGTGTAGTAAGATGGGAAGAAAGAATGAGGCCCAGAATTGAAACCGAGCCATGCTGGAGTTTGGGCTCTACCAATTGATAGCCACATGACCTTGGGCAACAACCTCAATCTCAATTCTTTGTTTTGTAAAATGAGACAAATGATCCTTCCCTCACACAACATAGAGAATGAAAGATACAAATACGTATATAGAGGTGTGATTCTAATAGGGACTTGGGACCTACTGCTGAAAGATCAGCAAAATCCATGTATTCCTCCTCTTTTGGGGGCCATACACAACTACATTTACCTGCCTCCCTTGCAGTAAGCTAGGGCTGTGTAGATAGCCCTGGTCTGTGGAATGAGAGTGGCAGCGATGGGTATCACACCTAGGCATGCTCATAAAATCCTCCCACACACATTCATTCTTCTCTGCAATTTGCCTCTTCTAAGTGGACAGTATCCCCTGGGGGAACTTGGAAGCTAGATATTAAAGATGTCAGAGCTCTCATCAGCTTCCATCCCTGAATAACTAGAAACACACAGCAGCCCCGCCAACTGCTTCACCTGCTTCGTTCTGCTAGATGAGCAAAACAGCACATGTACTGCACATGAGCCATTACATATTCGTGGCTCTCTTTATTAAAAGCATCTAGCCAACCTATGCAGTATCTTCCCCTTCTTCTTCCTTCCCTTCTTCCTCTCCCCCGCCTCCCCTATTGTGCCCTCCCCTCTGCTAGTCCCAAGTGTCTCCTAAATTACAGTGTATTGGTTAAAAGCATAAACTTTGAGATGGAAACATCAGGTCCAAAATCATTTCTATCCTTTCCTTGTAACAGCATTGGACAAAGGCGGTTAGATAAATTTTCCAACCTTACTTTCAACTCTGGAAGAAACAAGCTTATCATTGCTAAACTCTTGGGAAGATCACATAAGATAATGTACGGAAAACCATGAGCACTTTACTTGGACCAAGTAAGCACTCCATAAACAGCAATCTTTCTTTTGTTCTTCTATTTTTTCTGCTTTATTTTATTCTCATATGAATAGGGTCCCGTTTTATAATATACCACCTGCTTCCTTCCTGCCCCCTGCCCAGGTAATGCTGTATCATAAGGAATATCATAAATCATTGTCCATGTGGTTGACATCAGTATTACCCAGTATGGTACAATTCTAAAAGAGCATTACATTCAAAGAGTTCCAAACTAGAAAAAAATTTAAGCACAGTGAGCATGGTTCTATCTTTCTCACACATGGATGAACAAATATGACAAAGCTAAAATGGGGAAGGAGGAATAGAAACAGGTAATTAGCACAGAGTTTTAAAACTTTACACAGGTAGGGAATTTACCATTTGCAAACCGGATTGTACAGAAAGAGCAAGACAGTTAATGAAGGACATTTATGTGATACAATTATTTTCATACTGGAGAAACAGATAAAACCTATCAGCCAGGAGAGAAGCCCTCAAAAGGATTAGATTCTATTGTCTGAGTATTCCAGAAACAAAGCGTGGAGCAAAAGCACAAGGCATGGCTTTCATAGGACAAATGCTGTGTATCTTGAATGTCATGGGATGTTTAAGGATAGAATTCTCCACTATAAAAATGCATTGCCCAAGGTTGCTGGAAATAAGTTTGTTGTTCCCAAATAAACACATCAAGGTTCATATAAGCACACAATTTCAAACATGTTTACGTGCATAAAAATAGAATAAAATCCAAATCTGATTATTTGGAGGTAAAAAACAAGTTCAGTCTTTACACTTAAGGAGTGTAGCATCCATGATGCTGGAGAAGATTCACAGAATCCCTTTCACCTTGCCGGTGCATTTCATTCTCTTTCTGATGGCAAATTAGAGGAATCAGCACTGCCATTCCTTAGAGACTGCATGCATACAAAGTTTACTGAAAGAATGTGCCAGGAGTAATATGAACTCAAGGACCTACGGCATTGTAAAGGAAAGCCAAACGGGCCAGCAGTGCACAGAGAACTATGCACATCATTCCTCTGACACTGAACTTGCCTTTCTCTTTCTATAGAAAAATGAAGCAGTGAGAACAATCAAATGCTTGAGTTTCTGCTCAAGCAAAGCAGAAACTGTGAAATTCACACTTTTAAGCTTTAAAAAATACTATAAATGCAACTGTGTCCTCTCACTCTTCTCGGTTGTCCACTCCATCAATTATGAAGTCTCTCCCACCAATTCTACCCCTCGGACCTCCCTGGAGCTGGCCCCCTTTTTATGCCCCAGGCTGAGTCTCCATCACTCCCTTTTCTAAGCTGTAGCAAGGTCTCCTAGTTTTTCTCTATACACCGTCTTCTGACTTGCCCTTTCCACCATTCTCTGCACAGAAGCCTAACTATGCTAAAAATGCAACTTTTATCATGTCACCTGATTAAAACCCTTAAATGGCTCTCTACCATCTATGAAATGAAAATTCATTTAATAACATGGTTTAACAAAGACTTACATAATCTGGCTCACACGTCATACCTGTATCATCCACCCCAAACTCACACACATTCCCCAGCTACGATGATCAATGCTGTATATGGTGTACCATCCAAACAGAATACTCCTACAGCCTCCACCTCCTCCTTCACTTGGCTAACTCTACCCATCATCCAAGACTGCACACAGATACCATTGACTCTGGCAAGCCTTCTTTAACCCCCATTGGAGGTCTCCCTCCTGTTTCTCTCACCCTACCAGTATACTTCAGTACTACAACTATGGGTGCTGGAATCAGACTGCCTGGATTAAATCCCATGGATTCAAATCCCAGCTACACCTTTTATAGTTGCGTGATTTTCAGGAGGTTACTTAATCTCTCTGTGCCTTAGTTTCCTCATTTGTAAAATGGAGACAGTCACGGTGCTTACTTCAGTAGTGCCATTTTAAGATTAAATGAGATCATATAGAAATGGCTTAGAAGAGGGTCTGACATCTAATTATTGCTCAACAAATGTTAGGAAGAAGTAATCATAAAAGTGGTAGTAGAACCATTCTGTGTTCCTTCTACAGGTCCTTCACTGTTGATTATATGTTTTGCAAAACTAGATCTATTATTATCCCTCCTCCATCATACTTGACCCATGTCCAACACTTAATACATTATTCTTTAGTAAATATTTTCTAACTAAGGATTCAAACCAAAGATTTACATCTTCTAGAAGAGTTTTAAGACTCTCCTGAGTTATATGCATAAATTTCCTCCAACACAACTTTAAAATCTTTTCCACAAAAAAACTAGAAATATTTGCTGTTGGGGCACCCTGGGTGGCTCAACGGTTAAGCATCTGACTCTTGGTTTAGGCTCAGGTTATGGTCTCAGGATTGTGAGATCGAGCTAGGCTCTATGCTCAGCAGTCTGCCTGAAGATTCTGCCCCTTGCCCCTACCCGCATTTGTGCTCCACACACACTCACGCTCTCTCTCAGATAAATAAATAAATCTTTGGGGGAAAAAAAAAACTATCTGCTGTGTATCAGACACTGTACTAGGTACCAAAAGAAGCAAAATGAAAAGAGAAAAATAATTCTTGTAACCAGAAGCTCACAAGTCCATTGCTGCTGGTGAATAAACTTGATGACCTACCTTTTCATTAGAACAAAGAACAAGTTGACCTTGCCTAATATCAACCAAGACCATCTTTTGATTTTAAGGGTATGCTCACCATAAAATATATCACAGCTACTCACCCTTGGGACCAGAACACCCAAAAACAGTTTTATTAATAGCCTTCAGAGCAGAGATCCTATAGTTTATTTGCTTTGCAAAGAACCACCTAGCAAATATACAACTTGTCACAATGAAATGTACTGAGAAAGTCCAGAAACAATGTTGTCCAGGATAATAATTAATATGGGGTCGGAGGAGGGGGCCTGATAGCCTAGGTTGGTGACTTAGCACTTTATAAAGCACTTTATTGTAATAATTGGAACAGTGAATAAGGCATCAGTAATGCTCCATCTTGGATTTCTGTTTGTCAATCAACATCATCGTTAGCAGAGACATTTTTTTTTTAATGTACTAAAGCACCTATAAAGCTTAAGGTATAAGGCCCTGCTCTTAGTTTCATCAAATTATTTTCAAAGGATATAGCAGAACCTCATTGCAGCAAAGTTCTGTTAAGATTTTTATACAGCAGGAGGTCAAAACATGTCCCCCTCAAATCTAATAAGCACACACTCTAAAAGCTTCAACTGATCCACAAAGTCTGGACATTAAATGCATCTTCCGACTTCAGGCACAGGTTCTGTAAAGAACTGTTCTATGTTTGTATTTGGGTAATCGTTCTTGGAAGAACCTCAGTGTTTCTAATCAGCCATCTCACTGGTCCACAAACATTTTATGCCGATGTATTATTTACTCATACCTCACACTGTTCAGAAATGATTTGTGGAAGTTATCTGGATAAGCAGGTATATACTTATATGTATACAAAATAGTGCTGACAAAGTTAATGTCTTCTAAATGACATCAGGCTTATATGCAAAGAAAAGCCAAAACTCAGTGGTGAAAAGCATGGACCTTGTTACCAGGCAGCCCTGGGTTCAAATTCTTGATGAGCTACATGAATTTTGGGTTAAGTACCTAACTTCTTTCAACCTCAGCTTTTTTTTACCTATTAAATGTTGATAGTAGGTAGTAATCTCCCTGGTAAGGTTATGAGACGGTGACTAGAATGTACAGGATGTCTGGGGTATAGTAAATATAAGCACACTTCTTGGTTTCTTCACCCCTGAATGCTCAGCTGAGCCTAAGAAAGTATAATGCTTTCAGGGTTCAAATAAGATATAAAATAGACGACAAAGAGATTTGACATAAGGAATGATCACAGAACCCTTCAAGAAAGGAGATGGAGGATAAGTTCTAAAACTAAGAATCCAAAGCTTGTTAATTGCATTCTGCTCACTAAGTCCATTGGGAATCTTATACTGGATGATGCAACCTTTTCTCTTTTTCTAAGATGTTGGCTGGCAGTGCTTTCTCCTACTGTAAATGATAAACTGATTTCTACAATGAATCATCAAAACATGCTGAAATCTTTCTAGAGGAAAGGCTTTCTTGAACAGAGCCAAAAATGTTTCCCCTTTTTTATGATGGAAATTTAGGTGGCCCTGCTGGCCTTTCCGTTCTAATCTGGCACCAATCAAGAGATAATTCACTTAAAAAGTATTTCATCTTTTGGGAAACTCATTGAGGTGCTATGAATAGGCACTTGCTACATTGTAGGTACTCAGTCTAAATGTTAGAATGGAAAGAATAGAAAAAGTTCCATTTCTTGCGATTTGTCTAACAATCCTGCTCCTATTCAGGAATCATAATTAGACTATAACCTGATTGTCAATAAAGAACACTTAGTTTGAGGTCACCCAGGAAAGGGAAGACATTTGCCTTCTTCCTTTCTTTATTATGAGTAAGAGACAAAGTGAGATTCATAATATCCATGCTATTTTTAAAAATACAGAGATTTTGAATAAAGGGAAATATGTGATACTATCAAAAGTCATGAACAACATGTATATACAATGGAATACTACTCAGCAATAAAAAGAAAGGTATAGATATACAAGCTATAAGATAGATGAAACTCACATGTATTGTGTGTATGGCAGATTCAATACACGTTGTATGATTTTACTCTAGGTCACTCTAGAAAAGGAAACCTATTAAGTATGGAGAAGAGATCAGTGGTTGACAGGGGTTCAGGGTGTAGAAAGGACTTGACTACCAACAGGCAGCAGAGTTTTCTAGAGTGTCAGAACTATTGTATACCCTAATTAAGTCAGTGATTAAGGACTCCATACATTTGTCAAAACTCATAGGACTTATAGAAAAAACATAAATTTTCTGTAAATTTAAACATAAGTTTTTAAGAAGAAAATACACTTTTTAATGAGCTTAATCTTAACACAATTTTAAACTTAGTAGAGAGGTGGGTTTCTCTTGAACAAAAAAGGACTTCATTAATAAAATCCCAGGAGAACCTACTTCTTCCCCCACCTTTACTGGGTTTAATTAACAATAACAATTGTATAAATTTAAGGTATACAACATGATGTTTGATTATAGGCATATACTGTGAAATGATTACCACAAGCAAGCTAATTAATATCATCTATCACCTTACATAGTTAACATTTCTTGTGTGTAGTGAGAACATTTAGGATCTACTCTCAGCAACTTTTAAGTATATAGTAATGTTATAAACGGTATTTGCCATGCAGTACATTAAATCTCCAAAATTTATTCACCCTACGTAACAGAAATTTTGTACTCCTTTGACCAACATCTCTCCATTTTCCCTAGCCCCTGGCAACCACCATTCTACTCCTTGTTTCTAGGAGTTTGGCTTTTTTGAATTCTACATATAAGTGAGGTTATGTAATATATATTTCCATGTTGTCACAAATGGCAGGATTTCCTTATTGTTTAAGGGTGAATAATATTTTGTGTGTATGCATGTGTGTACACAAATACATACACATACGTACACCATGTCTTCTTTATTCACTCATGCGTTGACATTCCCACATCTTGGCCTTTATGAATAAGACTGCAATAAACATAGGAGTGCAGATAATGGAGATACTGACTTCATGTCCTTTGGATTTATACCCAAAAGGAGGATTGTGGAAACATATGGTAGGCCTATTTTTAATTTTTTGAGGAAGAAGGAGAATCATTTCTTAAAACTTCAGTGTAGACTGGAGATGGTCTCTATATGCTTCCATTCTACCCCTTCCTTACTTGGGGAAGCCAGCTCAATGCTAAATGTCCAAGACTTTTTGCAGCTGGGTTCTAATAAGAATTGGAACCAGTTAGAAGCACTTAAATATCTGAAGTGACCATCTTCAGATATGAAGAAGTGATCAGTGACCATCTTCCTGCCACTGATGCTCCTGGTAAGCAAAGTTTAAAAGAGTTCTTTGAGTTACGGCAGCAATGGCAATGGTGGCATGCCCTTGTACTCAACAGTCCAGGGATGGCCACGCCATTCCTCAGTCTCTAGCTATTCAAAGCCATTCTGTAAGTACCTAATCCCCTGCACTAAATCCTTTTCTGCTTGAAACACCTAAAGTGTTTTTTTTTCCCTGCCATGATCTCTGTTGATATAAATTTGGTTTATTTATAAAATGGCCCCATGTTTGGACGCCTGGGTGGCTCAGTGGCTGGGCATCTGCCTTTGGCTCAGGGCATGATTCCAGGATCTGGAATCGAGTCCCACATCCAGCTCCCTGAGGGGGGCCTGCTTCTCCCTCTGCCTATGTCTCTGCCTCTCTGTGTGTCTCTCATGAATAAATAAATCAATCTTTAAAAAATGACCCCATGGCATGATCCTTAAAGATAGGATTACTATGGAAGTTCCAGAAAAATCCCATTTAAATTCAGCAATATGTGGCCGAAGTGCAGCTACTTTGTGTCTTCTAGATTTTTTCAGTACTACTCAGTCCTTCCTATGTTGGAATGATGACATGTTAGTTTAACAAATTATCTTTTATTGGCAACAGCTCCAGACTGTTAACCCACAGTAACCTAGCAGAAAAAGACTCTATTTTCCAGATATCTTCAAGTCTCAAATTGAGTCTGTTAATTCTGGTTGGTCAGATCCAGGTATTTTGTCCAGTTCCAAGCCTTTCCATCCCTAGTTATGACAGGTTAAAGCCCAGGTCACTACCATTACTGATGAATGAAGCCAGAACATAAACGTTTCATCTACTGATCAACTGTTAGCCTGTTCTTCATGGCTTTTCTGTTGTTCATTACTTGAGGGGTTTAAATGCATCTCTCCTTCTCTATTAACAACTAAACACATTAGTTAAGCCTCAAGTGCTATAGACTTGTTTAAAGAAAAACTCCCCATGAGACTTGGCAAACATAGCCTAAAGCATTAGGAAGAAGCCTCATTTTTAGATGTCTAGGGACAGAGCTACCTGCACTGTTACACTCTAGGGACAATCTCTGAGCAAATTCAATATGCCCACCTACCTTGCTCAAATGCTAAAACAAGCACAGCACTTTGGACAGACAAGGTATGTGACAACGTTCAAAAGAGAAATGCATCAGTGAGGATAAGAGTCATGGATGGATGGTTGAAAATGCCTTGTGCAGGGGGTGCACAGTACATTTTTATTAAAGGAATGAATTAAGATATGTATTTTGGGCTTTGTAGGAGTAAGAGAAGTTTGGCTTGAGCAATTAGATGCTTTCCTAGAGGAGGGGTTCCTCATGGGCATTGGATTGTGGTTCTTTGCCCCTTCACATCTTCCCCCTTTTTATTGATATGAGTGCCTGATGTTCTTGAAATCCTCCCTCTCTTACTCTCAATTCCTGAGGTTCCAGTAATAAGGGCTCCAGGAGGAAAGCCTGTGACCAGGGATATGACTCTCCTGACTAGGGATGGAATACTTGGATCTGAACAGCCAGAATTAACAAGCTCAATTCTGAGACTTTATTTGAAATACCTGGAAAGTGAGTCTGTCTTATGCGAGGTTCGATGGTATAGGGCATCAGTCCAGAGCTATCAATGATAGACATGTGAAGCCAGAGAAGCATCCAAACAGAGCAGAAGGCATGTCAGAGAGACAGAAACCACGTACAATCATGCCAAGAGAGACCCTGGAGCCTTTTCAAGCTAGGTGAACCAAAAAGTTATACCCTTTTTCTTAACATTCCTAAAGTCAACATACTAATTTATTTTGTTGGTTTATTTTTGTTATCAAAAGACCCCTTACTGAAACATTAACCTTCAGCCTAAAATGTGTATCTTTTCATATTTTCATGCATCCGGAACAGAGGTTCTTTGGCTTTCATGGGATGATCAATGAGTTGTAATTCCTCAAAATCTCAAGAACCTCTTTTATAGAGAGAAGTAATACCTCAAAAATTGATGAAAAATTGTCCTCCTGTGGCACTCTTGTTTTAAAAAAATAAAAGAAAAACTTGAGCAATTTCTTCCTCTAAATAGAAAAAGTAGATATGGACTAATCACAGAAAAGGGAAAAAGGAAATAATTAACATGGAAGACCAGGTTTTTAAGATCTTTATAGCTCTAGGAATATTTTTTCTTCCCCCAAAGGCACTCTCGCAAATCATATCAAACATACTAAACAGGCACCCATAGCAAGTGTAGTTTATATACAGTACATGAGGATGATCTAAGATACAGTTGATACAATGTCATAGTTGATTAAAGAGTTCATGAACTACTTTATTTGGGAGATAGTTAATGAAACAGTTTGTCATTTTAATGTTCTCATTTTCATTTAATGTTTTGGAGCCAGTAAAATTTTTTCAGAACTCACATTTTTTTAAAGAAGGCTGAAAATAGGTTTTGGGAACCTAGGAACTATGACCGGAGCACCTAATGGATAAGATAATTAAAAAAAGATTATTTTTCTAAGTTGCTACATAAGAATATGCACACAGTTGGCTGTGTTCCCTCTCTGTCTATTTCATGCTAAATTTGCCTTGTTCCAATCCTGATATTCCTGAACTGCTCATGCTTACCCTAAGGAGGCCACTACCCACGGCTGATTCTTCTCTATTGTTAGTGTAGAAAGTTAAACTGCTGGAATGAATGGATTCTTTAATGAATTTTTCCTTTTAAAAGGAAATTCAGGGGGGAGGGGCAAGATGGTGGAAGAGTAGGGTCCCCAAATCACCTGTCCCCACCAAATTACCTAGAAAACCTTCAAATTTTCCTGAAAATCTATGAATTCGGCCTGAGAATTAAAGAGAGAACAGCTGGAATGCTACAGGGAGAAGAGTTCGCGCTTCTACCAAGGTAGGAAGACGGGGAAAAAGAAGTAAAGACACAAAGGCCTCCAAGGGGGAGGGGCCCCGCGAGGAGCCGGGCTGAGGCCGGGGAGAGTGTCCCCAGGACAGGAGAGCCCCGTCCCGGAGGAGCAGGAGCTGCACCGACCTTCCCGGGGGAAAGGGGCTCGCGGGGAGGTGGAGCAGGACCCAGGAGGGCGGGGATGCCCTCGGGCTCCCGGGGACACTAACAGGCACCTGCGCCCCGGGAGAGTGCGCCGAGCTCCCTAAGGGCTGCAGCGCGCACGCGGGACCCGGAGCAGCTCGGGGGGCTCGGGGGCGGCTCCACGGAGGGGGCTGCGCGGCCCGGGAGCGCGAATCCAACAGCGCAGGCTCCGGAGCACAGGGCGCCGGGACACAGCCCAGGATCCCGCCTCCCCCCGGGACAGGCAGAGGCCGGGAGGGCCCAGGACAGCGAGGACGCTCCTGCCCCAGCTGAGCAGATCAGCGGCCCCGCCCCCGGCCTCCAGGCCCAGCAGACGGAGAGCTCCGGAGTTCCTGCGGGGGCTGACTCCAGGGCTGCAGAGCTGGCCCCGCCACTGGGGCTGTTCCTCCCGCGGCCTCACGGGGTAAACAACCCCCACTGAGCCCTGCACCAGGCAGGGGCACAGCAGCTCCCCCAAGTGCTAACACCTGAAAACCAGCACAACAGGCCCCTCCCCCAGAAGACCAGCGAGACGGACAAGGTCCAGGGGAAGTCAAGGGACTTAAAGTATACAGAATCAGAAGATACTCCCCCGTGGTTCTTTTTTGTTTGTTTTTGTTGTTGTTGTTCTTGTTGTTGTTTTGTTTCGGTTTGCTTTGCTTTTTGATTTGTTTCCATCCCCCACCCTTTTTTTTCCTTTCTTTCTTTTTCTTCTTTTTCTTTTTCTTTTTTTTTTTGCTTCCTTTTTCCTTTTTTCTCTTTCTCTTTTCTTTCCTTCTTTCTCTCCTCTCTTTTTCTCCTTTTCCCAATACAACTCGCTTTTGGCCACTCTGCACTGAGCAAAATGACTAGAAGGAAAGCCTCACCTCAAAAGAAAGAATCAGAAACAGTCCTCTCTCCCACAGAGTTACAAAATATGGATTACAATTCAATGTCAGAAAGCCAATTCAGAAGCACTATTATACAGCTACTGGTGGCTCTAGAAAAAAGCATAAAGGACTCAAGAGACTTCATGACTGCAGAATTTAGAGCTAATCAGGCAGAAATTAAAAATCAATTGAATGAGATGCAACCCAAACTAGAAGTCCTAACGACGAGGGTTAACGAGGTGGAAGAACGAGTGAGTGACATAGAAGACAAGTTGATGGCAAAGAGGGAAACTGAGGAAAAAAGAGACAAACAATTAAAAGACCATGAAGATAGATTAAGGGAAATAAACGACAGCCTGAGGAAGAAAAACCTACGTTTAATTGGTGTTCCCAAGGGCGCCAAAAGGGACAGAGGGCCAGAATATGTATTTGAACAAATTCTAGCTGAAAACTTTCCTAATCTGGGAAGGGAAACAGGCATTCAGATCCAGGAAATAGAGAGATCCCCCCCTAAAATCAATAAAAACCGTTCAACACCTCGACATTTAATAGTGAAGCTTGCAAATTCCAAAGATAAAGAGAAGATCCTTAAAGCAGCAAGAGACAAGAAATCCCTGACTTTTATGGGGAGGAGTATTAGGGTAACAGCAGACCTCTCCACAGAGACCTGGCAGGCCAGAAAGGGCTGGCAGGATATATCCAGGGTCCTAAATGAGAAGAACATGCAACCAAGAATACTTTATCCAGCAAGGCTCTCATTCAAAATGGAAGGAGAGATAAAGAGCTTCCAAGACAGGCAGCAACTGAAAGAATATGTGACCTCCAAACCAGCTCTGCAAGAAATTTTAAGGGGGCCTCTTAAAATTCCCCTTTAAGAAGAAGTTCAGTGGAACAGTCCACAAAAACAAGGACTGAATAGATATCATGATGACACTAAACTCATATCTCTCAATAGTAACTCTGAATGTGAACGGGCTTAATGACCCCATCAAAAGGCGCAGGGTTTCAGACTGGATAAAAAAGCAGGACCCATCTATTTGCTGTCTACAAGAGACTCATTTTAGACAGAAGGACACCTACAGCCTGAAAATAAAAGGTTGGAGAACCATTTACCATTCGAATGGTCCTCAAAAGAAAGCAGGGGTAGCCATCCTTATATCAGATAAACTAAAATTTACCCCGAAGACTGTAGTGAGAGATGAAGAGGGACACTATCTCATACTTAAAGGATCTATCCAACAAGAGGACTTAACAATCCTCAATATATATGCCCCGAATGTGGGAGCTGCCAAATATATAAATCAATTATTAACCAAACTGAAGAAATACTTAGATAATAATACACTTATACTTGGTGACTTCAATCTAGCTCTTTCTACCCTCAATAGGCCTTCTAAGCAAAACATCTCCAAAGAAACAAGAGCTTTAAATGATACACTGGACCAGATGGATTTCACAGATATCTACAGAACTTTACATCCAAACTCATCTGAATACACATTCTTCTCAAGTGCACATGGAACTTTCTCCAGAATAGACCACATACTGGGTCACAAATTGGGTCTGAACCGATACCAAAAGATTGGGATCGTCCCCTGCATATTCTCAGACCATAATGCCTTGAAATTAGAACTAAATCACAACAAGAAGTTTGGAAGGACCTCAAACACATTGGAGGTTAAGGACCATCCTGCTAAAAGATGAAAGGGTCAACCAGGAAATTAAGGAAGAATTAAAAAGATTCATGGAAACTAATGAGAATGAAGATACAGCCATTCAAAATCTTTGGGATGCAGCAAAAGCAGTCCTGAGGGGGAAATACATCACAATACAAGCATCTATTCAAAAACTGGAAAGAACTCAAATACAAAAGCTGACCTTACACATAAAGGAGCTAGAGAAAAAACAGCAAATAGATCCTACACCCAGGAGAAGAAGAGAGTTAATAAAGATTCGAGCAGAACTCAACGAAATCGAGACCAGAAGAACTGTGGAACAGATCAACAGAACCAGGAGTTGGTCCTTTGAAAGAATTAATAAGATAGATAAACCATTAGCCAGCCTTATTAAAAAGAAGAGAGAGAAGACTCAAATTAATAAAATCATGAATGAGAAAGGAGAGATCACTACCAACACCAAGGAAATACAAACGATTTTAAAAACATATTATGAACAGCTATACGCCAATAAATTAGGCAATCTAGAAGAAATGGACACATTCCTGGAAAGCCACAAACTACCAAAACTGGAACAGGAAGACACAGAAAACCTTAACAGGCCAATAACCAGGGAGGAAATTGAAGCAGTCATCAAAAACCTCCCAAGACACAAGAGTCCAGGGCCCGATGGCTTCCCAGGGGAATTCTATCAAACGTTTAAAGAAGAAATCATACCTATTCTCCTAAAGCTGTTTGGAAAGATAGAAAGAGATGGAGTACTTCCAAATTCGTTCTATGAGGCCAGCATCACCTTAATTCCAAAACCAGACAAAGACCCCACCAAAAAGAGAATTACAGACCAATATCCCTGATGAACATGGATGCAAAAATTCTCAACAAGATACTGGCCAATAGGATCCAGCAGCACATTAAGAAAATTATTCACCATGACCAAGTAGGATTTATCCCTGGGACACAAGGCTGGTTCAACACCCGTAAAACAATCAATGTGATTCAACATATCAGCAAGAGAAAAACCAAGAAACATATGATCCTCTCATTAGATGCAGAGAAAGCATTTGACAAAATACAGCATCTATTTCTGATCAAAACTCTTCAGAGTGTAGGAATAGAGGGAACATTCCTCAACATCTTAAAAGCCATCTAAGAAAAGCCCACAGCAAATATCATTCTCAATGGGGAAGCACTGGGAGCCTTTCCCCTAAGATCAGGAACAAGACAGGGATGTCCACTCTCACCACTGCTATTCAACATAGTACTGGAAGTCCTAGCCTCAGCAATCAGACAACAAAAAGACATTAAAGGCATTCAAATTGGCAAAGAAGTCAAACTCTCCCTCTTCGCTGATGACATGATACTCTACATAGAAACCCAAAAGCCTCCACCTCAAGATTGCTAGAACTCATACAGCAATTTGGCAGCGTGGCAGGATACAAAATCAATGCCCAGAAATCAGTGGCATTTCTATACACTAACAATGAGACTGAAGAAAGAGAAATTAAGGAGTCAATCCCATTTACAATTGCACCCAAAAGTGTAAGATACCTAGGAATAAACCTAACCAAAGATGTAAAGGATCTATACCCTAAAAACTATAGAACACTTCTGAAAGAAATTGAGGAAGACACAAAGAGATCGAACAATATTCCATGCTCATGGATTGGCAGAATTAATATTGTGAAAATGTCAATGTTACCCAGGGCAATATACACGTTTAATGCAATCCCTATCAAAATACCATGGACTTTCTTCAGAGAGTTAGAACAAATTATTTTAAGATTTGTGTGGAATCAGAAAAGATCCCGAATAGCCAGGGGAATTTTAAAAAAGAAAACCATATCTGGGGGCATCACAATGCCAGATTTCAAGTTGTACTACAAAGCTGTGGTCATCAAGACAGTGTGGTACTGGCACAAAAACAGACACATAGATCAATGGAACAGGGATCCCTGAGTGGCGCAGCGGTTTGGCGCCTGCCTTTGGCCCAGGGTGCGATCCTGGAGACCCGGGATCGAATCCCACGTCGGGCTCCCGGTGCATGGAGCCTGCTTCTCCCTCTGCCTGTGTCTCTGCCTCTCTCTCTCTCTCTCTCTCTGTGACTATCATAAATAAAAAAAAAAAAAAAAAAAGATCAATGGAACAGAATAGAGAACCCAGAAGTGGACCCTGAACTTTATGGTCAACTAATATTCGATAAAGGAGGAAAGACTATCCACTGGAAGAAAGACAGTCTCTTCAATAAATGGTGCTGGGAAAATTGGACACCCACATGCAGAAGAATGAAACTAGACCACTCTCCTTCACCATACACAAAGATAAACTCAAAATGGATGAAAGATGTAAATGTGAGACAAGATTCCATCAAAATCCTAGAGAAGAACACAGGCAACACCCTTTTTGAACTTGGCCACAGTAACTTCTTGCAAGATACATCCACGAAGGCAAAAGAAGCAAAAGCAAAAATGAACTATTGGGACTTCATCAAGATAAGAAGCTTTTGCACAGCAAAGGATACAGTCAACAAAACTAAAAGACAACCTACAGAATGGGAGAAGATATTTGCAAATGACATATCAGATAAAGGGCTAGTATCCAAGATCTATAAAGAACTTATTAAACTCAACAGCAAAGAAACAAACAATCCAATCATGAAATGGGCAAAAGACATGAAGAGAAATCTCACAGAAGAAGACATAGACATGGCCAACATGCATATGAGAAAATGCTCTGCATCACTTGCCATCAGGGAAATACAAATCAAAACCACAATGAGATACCACCTCACACCAGTGAGAATGGGGAAAGTTAACAAGGCAGAAAACCACAAATGTTGGAGAGGATGTGGAGAAAAGGGAACCCTCATACACTGTTGGTGGGAATGTGAACTGGTGCAGCCACTCTGGAAAACTGTGTGGAGGTTCCTCAAAGAGTTAAAAATAGATCTGCCCTACGACCCAGCAATTGCACTGTTGGGGATCTACCCCAAAGATACAGATGCAATGAAACGCCGGGACACCTGCACCCCGATGTTTCTAGCAGCAATGGCCACAATAGCCAAACTGTGGAAGGAGCCTCGGTGTCCATCGAAAGATGAATGGATAAAGAAGATGTGGTTTATGTATACAATGGAATATTACTCAGCTATTAGAAATGACAAATACCCACCATTTGCTTCAACGTGGATGGACCTGGAGGGTATTATGCTGAGTGAAGTAAGTCATTTGGAGAAGGACAAACATTATATGTTCTCATTCATTTGGGGAATATAAATAATAGTGAAAGGGAATATAAGGGAAGGGAGAAGAAATGTGTGGGAAATATCAGAAAGGGAGACAGAACGTAAAGACTGCTAACTCTGGGAAACGAACTAGGGGTGGTAGAAGGGGAGGAGGGCGGGGGGTGGGAGTGAATGGGTGATGGGCACTGGGGGTTATTCTGCATGTTGGTAAATTGAACACCAATAAAAAATAAATTAAAAAAATATAGAAAGAGTACAAGCCACATATGATATAATTCTTTAGTATATTTAAAAAAATAAAAATAAAAATAAAAGGAAATTCAGCAATGCTAATCTTCTAATTTATCCTTTTATTGAGACGGATACAGACATACAGACATAGCAATGAATCAAAACAAAAAACCAAAACAATCCAGGAATACTCTACACCCATCCATCTATTTTTTTTTCCACCTATATGAAAGAATTAGTCCAGAGAGCAGAAAAAAACTAGTTAAGAAATTATTTTCAAGTAGTCTAGGAATTCAGACTGAGATGGTAGTTTCAAAAGTGGGGGAAAAAAACGAAGAAAAAAAGTAAAAGTGTAACTTTCTTCAAGGAAGAATGGAAAGAAAGGCTGAAAAGCCTCAAACATGTAAAATACAATGACAACAATAGCTACCAACTATTAAATTGAAGAAAGAGCACTTAGATTTTTTTTTTTTTTTTGGATTTTACTACAGATGTGTGGGTGGAAAAGATTATTGAAAGGTATCTAATTAATATAATGAAGGTAAGGGAAAGCTGAAATTATGGTCTTAACATCTTTATCCAGAGCAATGCTGCTCAGATTTTAAACCTGCAAATAAATTACCAGAAGATCTTATGCAAAAAAATTTTAAATAAGTTTTTTAAAATTACAGATTCTGATCTAGTATGAAAGTGGGATCTAAATTCTGCAAATCCCATAAATTCTCAGGTGATATGATATTGATGGTCAGGAGACCCTATTTTGATAGCAAGGCTCTATATTTCAGTATATTTTGCAGATTCTCCTTCAGTTTGAATCAGCTTGCCAACATATGTAATATTTCTTATTTTTAAACAGTGTTAAAAACTCAAGGGTGCCTGGGTGGCTCAGTCTGTTAAGCATCTGCCTTCAGCTTAGGTCATGATCTCAGGGTCCTGGCATGGAGACCCACATTGGCTCCCCGGTCAGTGGGGAGCCTGCTTCTCCCTCTCCCTCTGCCCTCCCCTGTGCTTATTCTCTCTCTTTCAAATAAATAAATAAAATATTTTAAACAAAGAAGTTCATGCTCATAGGGGCAATTTCCCTTCACTGTAAGTAGAAAGAATACTTTTCCACTTTTTTTCCAAGTAGTATTTTTAGGACAGTGGCCCCATTCCCTCAGCTTCCATATGTGTGGGGAAGGGCTTGGAGTCGGCAACTCAAGTGGCCTGTAATGGACATGCTGCTGGCCCAGGAACCAGGCAGGCTGACTCACTGTCAGCATCTATCTATAATCCTGATGGAAACTTCTGTACTAATGAGGCCAGCGGAAAATCTGTAGCATCAGAGAATCATCAAGTATTGGGGCTTCAGAAGACCTGAGGTTATTTCCCAAAGTCCTCATTTGAAAGTCAAAGTGCCTGCCTTACCAGAGAGATGGAGTATCTTACCTGGGATAGCCGAGCTGGTTAAAGAAGCACAGTGAGGACCAGAACTCCATTCTTTTATTGCTACTCCAGGACTCTTGCTCCGACACCACATCAGTGTTTCTTCATCTTTTTCAAATATGCTTGAATCACTTATGGATTCCTGATGAGTTACCAATCAACACACATTTTAGTCCTACTAATCATTTCCTTTTTAGAAATATCCCTAGAAAGTGATTCTGAGTGTGGCCGAAGAGCATCCTCTATTGGAATTACAATGAGGCTTGAGCCAGCTTACAGATTTGGATTTTTTCGGTTGTCCTGTAACTACTGAATTTGATTCTCCTGGCTAGTGGGCCAGAATCTGCATTTTGCCAAGCAAACTTACAAATACCCACCTTATGGGACTGTTTGAGAAACAGGCTAATAAGATGACAGTTCTCAACCTTGGTTATACATTAAAATGTATAGGGAGAAGAGAGGCTTAAAATTCCCCATGCATGGGCTGCAAGCAAACAATTGCAATGGACTCTCTGGGGCTGGGGCTCATGCCTCAGCAGTGGTCAGATGTCCCCAGTGATTCCAGTGTGCAGCCGAGTATGGGGCACAGTACTTGAAAAATTCCAAATACTTCGGTATTTCTATCCAAAGAAAAGAGGAGGTGAGCGGAGGAATGGGGTGACTGGGTGACAGGCACTGAGGGGGGTACTTGATGGGATGAGCACTGGGTGTTATATTATATGTTGTTAAATCGAACTCCAATAAAAAAATTACAAAAAAAAAAAGACAGAAAAGAAGTTAAGTGTCTAGACAAAATGATACCTTGTTTTAACGAATATAGAACCATGGTCGCCTGGAATACCGAAGGTATTAGAGCACTTGGCTCTAGCAATTCTGATCTGATTCAGTCAACACATTTCTATTCCAACAAAATGTGAACTGATGAGAGGTCTGAATTCATGTCAGAAGGGTCTCACTGTCCTCATGCCTTCTGGTTGTCCAGAGAATTAGAAATTCTTCTCATTTCCATCACTTCTGACAGTTACAAAGTAAGAATTTTTATAAGATAAGAATTTATATGGACTTTCTGGTCAAGCCACTGAACAGCAAATGCTCCCCCACAAATGAGCAGATTGGTTTAATAGTAATGGCAGGTTATAGGGACCATATTAGTTCTCAGGGCTCTTTAAGGGGTAAATAACAGAAACTACAGGAAGACAGAAGTTTTGCAAAGTAGAGTGCCTCATCTTCCTAGATTTCAAAGTCTGAAATACGAAAGGTGTGGTCTCTGTATTGCTGCCAAGGTGTTCTACCCAGTGAATTTCTTGAGCTATCTGTGTTCCAAACCAATAACCCAGTAATCTCTCTATAACCAAAAGTTGTTGGTTTAGCTCACAAAGAGCTCAAGCTTTATAAAAAGATGTCCTTCTAAAGAATGTAAAGACTTACAGAGCTGGACATAAGTAAGACGAGTTATATAGTGATTTAATATATATATAAGTGACATTTATTAACCTCAAGATAAGGGCTATCTAATTAAAAGTAAGTTCAGTGATACTTTTGGCAATGATTTTAGCATCTTTATTGCCTTTTCTTTCCTTTTCATCCTCCCTCCTGTCACCCCTGGGTGCCAACCCACAACAGGATACATTATGGCTGCTGCATCACACACAGGGATCTCTCTCCGTCCTCATCCTGGACCCTGAATTTCTAGAAGAAATATCTTCAAAAGATCCATATCCAACAGTGGCTGGCAGCTTCCTGTGAACGATCTGTGACCTTCTTCAAGTCATTTAAAAGGAGCCTTCATTTCCTCATGGAATATCAGACAGTGTCAACTCTTCAAAGCCTTAAAATAATTAAGATTATGTTCATTTCAATATACTTCCTTCTTCCCTATCTCCTTCCCTCTTGTTATGCTTATGTACCAAGTGAAAAGAAACCATGCCTAGTCTTCCATCACTCCTCCTTATGCATGAGACTCCTATCCCCCCCTATGGGAGACAAGTGGCTAGCTCAAGGAAGGCATCACGAGCTCTCTACTCTCCCACTAACCTCACTACCTATTTGAGCCTCCCATCTTGTCTTACCACACTCTTATTATAATCCTTGCAAATGTCTCTGATCTTCCACTTTAAAAATAATTTAGTGGTTCTCCTCCGATGACACCAGCTCCTGGATCCCTGTACTATAAAGACCCATCCCCTGGCTACTCTATTCATCCATGTGATCTCAGAAGACATTATTTTATACCCTCCCCCACTGTTTCTATAACCACAACCACATCCCATCTATCATGACGTATATTAGACTTGGCAGAGGTAGAATTCACCTAGATGAGTCATTAGGTAAACAACCCGGCAAAGATGAACTTAACAACCTCTGCTTCCTTGAAGCAAGAACAGAATCTAGATTCATTTTTGTCCTAAGATCCAAGGTTATAGCTCCATGCCAAACTGCATTAATGAAGTCTCTGCTTTTTCAACTACTGGTGGGTACAGAAATACATAACCATTAAAGGATGTGTCCTTTAAGGTTTCCATTAAAGTATGTGTTCTTGGACATGTCTTCCACATCTACAGGGAAGACTTCCATTTACCTACAATTAATAGCTTAGAAAATCATTATTGATTATGAGAAGGTAAACATTTCATCATCCTTCTACTTATGCTATCAATTACACACCCAGACTCAAGTAAAGGAATAAATATGTTCATCCCGACTCTTAGAATATTTTAATTGATTTCTCGAAAAGGATCTATTTCAAAGTCACTAAAACTATGCTTATGAAGAATATTCAATGCCATGGAGAAGCACTCCTGACATAATATCCTTCAGCAAAAAACAGCACATATTAAAGTTTTAAAATATCATTTATGAATATGTATGTCTGGAAATACTAGGAATAAATACAACAAAACATTATTGTTTATGTCAGATGTTAGGCTCACAGTAACTACTTCATTTTTTCTTTGTAATTTTATGAATTTTAAGGAAATCTTTTCCATGCATGTGACATCTATAACTAGAATAAAAGTAAACATTACCTACATATCTATGGTCTACAGTCAGCAATTTTTTTTTAATTTTTTTTAAGATTTAATTTATTTATTCATGAGAGACACACAGGGAGAGAGGGGCAGAGACACAGGCAAAGGGAGAAGAGGACCATATGCAGGGAGCCTGATGTGGGACTTGATCCCAGGTCTCCAGGATCAGGCCCTGGGCTGAAGGCAGCGCTAAACTGCTGATCCACCTGGGCTGCCCTACTGTCAGCAAATTAAAATGATCCATGTATCTCCTTTGTTTTGACTATCCTACTGAAAATATAGCTCATTACATTAATGCGATTCGCTCAGATGCTTCTTTAATTATGTATTGTAAATGAACAAACGAGCATTGGCAGAAGGTCTTGCCTAAGCCTGAAGACATGAGGAAAGGAATCAAGGTGAGGGTGGGTTTGAAAGTAGTTAATGGTTGCCTCCTAGACTAATATATTTGGAATGAGAGAGAAGAAAAACAATGGCTTTAACACTTTCTTGTGTAAGTGACCCTCCTTTCTAAAAAAATTTCTAAACATAGTGTTTTCTACCTGCCAAGGCAATGTGCTTTGCTTTAAGAAAGTTAGAATATACTTAAATTATGATTTTACTTCTTTAATATCTTGTTTTGGAAAATACAGAAAATGTTCAAAGCTAAGGAAATAATATCATTCTACAATCATCTTTCTCTGAAAATTTATAAGCCCATCATATGAAATCCCCTCCTTTTGTCTGCCAGCCAGACTTCTGAGATAAGGAATGTGACCAGTAATTGTATATGCACCTGTTCATGTGCATACATGCAAACATCATGTATATATGCTTGGCAGTACATGTATATGCACATGCATAATTATAAAATAGATATACAAAAATATATGCTTTCCATAACCTAACATCAGCTTTAGATAGTTCTTTGCAGTGTATGTTTTTAAGAATACACAGAGCACATTTCATAAAGGGAACCACTAAATCCAATGGCAGACACATTTTAAAATTTAATATTGCCAGATTACACAAACAAAAACTATAGAAGATACCCTCCACTTAAAAACTTTCTTTAAAAGTGATTGTGAGGGCAGCCCCAGTGGTGCAGCGGTTTACCGCTGCCTGCAGCCCAGGGCGTGATCCTGGAGACCCTGGATCGAGTCCCACGTCGGGCTCTCTGCATGGAGCCTGCTTCTCCCTCTGCCTGTGTCCCTGCCTCTCTCTCTCTCTGTCTCTATGAATAAATAAATAAAATCTTTAAAAAAAAGTGATTGTGATTATTTTTAATATTATGAAGTAAGAAAAATAAAAACTAAAACAACACCCTGGAGTGGGAGGGAAGAGTGCCTTCAAAGTCAATGGGGAATTGCTTTTTCCTTAAGCTGGTGGTGATTAAGAGTGCTATCTTGTTCCTCACACTTTCACATGCTTTACAAATATCCTTTTGAAAGTGCTCAATATTTAGTAAAAACAATTTTCTAAGATACCTACAAGTATAAAACAAAAGCCTTCCCCTTCCCATTGCACTCAGGCCATTGCCGTGATGTATCAGTTCTGATTTCAATTTCTCTAGTGTACCTCCCTATCTCCAAAGCAGGGGCTGTTCAACAGAAGTATGGTGTGAGCCACATATGTAATTTAAAGTGTCCTAATAATCACAGTAAAGATTTAAAAAATGGTAAAATTAGGGGCACCTGGCTTAGATGGTAGAGAATGCAATTCAATCTCAGAGTCCTGAATTCAAGCTCATGCTGGGCATGGAGCCTACTTAAAAAAAATATTAAAAACTAATGCTAAAATTAATTTTAGCAATATATATTTCACCAAATACATCTCAAATTATCAGTTCAACATATAAGTATTACAAAAATTGTAGAGGTATTTTACATTCCTTTTTATTAAGTGTTTAGAATCTGATGCATATATATTTACACTTACAGTACATCTCAATTTGCACAAGCCAGTGGCTCAATAACCCTACATGGCCAGTAGCTACTGGACTGGAGAGTACACATTTAGATAATACGCTCAGACCCCTATTTCTTTGTCAACTTAAAAATCATCATTTGACCCCACAGTATGCCCCTTTCCCTCTCTTTTTTCCTTCACTCCATCACTGCTACTGTTGTTTCAATATTTCATTTCTCAAATAGCCTTTAGACTCTTGTATTTAAACTCCTCCCCGCCCCCCTCCCTTCTATCTGGTTTTCTCTTTGTTTAGGGAGGAAACTAGCCTCTGTTACTCCATTATAGCTGGAATTGGAAAACTGATCATTTATTCTTAAATCATTTTAAACCTTTCTTTCTTAATTCACCAAATGAAGTGGTCTTATCTCCCCCTCCCTATAAAATGGGACATTAGGGTTCCTCTATTTCTCTCCTGCTCTCTTTCCTCTTCTGCTTCCCAACTTTTTCCCCACAACTATTACAATGTCACCAAAATGCAGACCATTCCATTTCTGGTCACTCATGAAAGAGTTTTTGGTGATCCTCTTATCCGGGCACCTCCAAGAACCAAGAACCATTTGGATTAAAAACTGGGTTTCTCAATATAGTTTTTTAAATTATGGCAGGTGAAGGTCTAATGCTCATTATTTTGGGGTTACGCTTTATCTGACAGATAAAGGCTCATGATTATACCATATCCATAATGGATACATTGAAATAGATCCTAGAATTAATTCAGTATCACAGAACTTAATTGAAGAAAAAAGTAATTTCACTTAAAGTCTAAAAAAAAAAAATCAATAATCTATTCATTTCCTACTATTCCCATGTATACCATTTTAGGATGTTCCACTAAAGCAAAAAGACATTTAAAATTCTGTAGGTACCTCTACCTTTTTGTATTACGGTAGTCTATGCCCAACAGGGAACAGAATAAATACCACTTCAGAGGGGAAGACAAGAATCCCAAGGTACACAAGGAAAAATTAAAATGGTCTCTGGGAGCTTATTTAATTGCTTTTCTCTCAAACTTGTATCAGAGTTATCTCTTAAGAAAATTCCTAGGTAACTGTTCTCTCTTCAGGTTACTCTGAACTCACCAGCGCCTTTCCAAGAAGCCTTGTTATGATGTGCATTTCCCTGTTCAGAACAGACTTGCTTATAAAGCTGAATGTCCAGGGTGCCTTCCACTGATTCCACCTTCACTCTTTCCTCAACCTTGCTAACCCACTCACCAAGGGTCGTATCTGAACAAAGTCCTCCAAAGCTAAAATCAGTAGAATATATTTCTGAAGTGATTGCATATGTACGTTACATAACATTTACATAAGAATGTGAATAATGAGATTTAATTTTCCAACTCAGATGGAAAATACTGCTTACACTGGAGATACTTAAAAAGAGATGCTGCCCTTGGGAGAAAACTATACAATGTTAAATATCTGTAATGAAATGTAACAGCCACGGAACAAGACCAGATGCCTCAGCAGATGGTCCAACTTGACCTCCCCCCCCCACATCCTTTCTCCTGACTTCAGTGGGTGCTGAAAATGACCCAATTAAAAATACCTGCTTCCTGAGGCTTCCTTAAAATGAGTGGTAGCCTTGTGACCCTGTTTAATCCAGTGAAAGGTATGTTGAGATTTGCAGCTGGTAAGTTTCTTTTGCTTTCTGCTGGGAGTATGCATGTGACACCTGGAGGCACAGCATATATCTTGTAACCATGAGGTAATGAGCTTTAGGAAGCAAACTTTTCAACTAAGGATGGTGGAGAAAGAATCTGGTCAGAGATCCCTGAGGAATGACTTAGCTTCTGAACCAGCCCTGAACTACCATCTCTGAGCTTGTTATGTGGGGAAAAACATGAGCATATGTGTTTGAATACTTTCTGAAGTATAGAACTCATTCCTGACAAATACATTGGCAGTATCTGAATTTTAAATCTCCAATCATCTGTATACAAGGTTTTAATGCTTGACTAAAATGGAGAGGACTTTCTCCTCTATAAAATTTCCTCAAACTTTTAGATACAAGCCCATTGATTCCTTACCTGCTTGAGGTCTGACAGGCTTCAATTTCAGAAAGGTAACATGGTGCATACATTATACATGATGCATTAGCCCCAACAGATCTACGCATTTAGTCCAACGGTTAGTTGTCAAATTACGGCCAGAGGGCCAAGACTGCCTGCTACCTATGTCTATAAATAAAGTTTTATTGGAAGACAGTGATTCCTTCAATCACATATTGGCTCTAACTGCTTTTCTGCAAGCTACAATGGTGGAGTTGAGTAGTTGCCACAAAGACAGTATGGTCCAGTAAAATAGAAGTTTGCTGATTCCAAATACAGCCATGTTTATGCTGTGAAAGCTATGGCTATTCACTCTAAGTGGAATAAATAAAGATTACATATATCCTTCTATTGGTTCAGGCATAATTGTGCCAGGAAGTTTCTGCCAAATTTATAGAAAAACTAAGTTTTCAAAGCTATAATATTTTTAGAATTATAGAAAAAGGAACCAAGTTTCTATAGTCCAGAGAAAAGAGAAGCAGTTCACTAGGCTGGTCTAACCCATGTGGGGGTGGTTCCAACTCACTAAAATCCCAGAATGGTGCCTGAGGGCTGTAAGAAATAAAGAAACGGCATACTGCAGTGAAGAAAATACCAGCTGATGAGTAAGAAGAATGATTTCTAATCCTACATTCCGGGGACTTGGGGTATGTGTTGCTCTTCTCTGAGTCTCTGTTTTCAAATCTATCAAATGGGACCAAAATATTACCAACTCTGTCTCGGGCACAGAGGATGATGAAATTATTTGTGACAACACTATGAACACGGCAAGGCACAACATATGCATCTGTTAGGTATACTGCTGCATAAATGAGGTCTACTTCATTATATATGCAGGCATAAATACGAAGAGAATTAGATTTTAAGTGAAAATTTTATTAGATATAACGTGTCTTTAATTATTAGCCTTTCCCTTCTTACTCAATGTGTTTGATTATGGAAGAGTCAAATTTTTTCTGGCTCTCCATAGTGTCATGTAGTTCCTCCTATTTCTTAATCCTAAATTCTAGGAAGTTGACATTATACTTTTAACATCCTTCTATTCTACACATAATTTGAGTCATGTAAACCGTATTTTTCAGGGAGCTTCACTGAATAGTTATTGGATCACCTCTAACAAATATCTAAAAATTTTAAGGGGACTACCATATTCATTTTATGGAAACAGTATTTGAGAATATTTATGTGAATGTGATAGAATTTAAAATGAGACATTTTTAATCCTATGTTACAATTTTTTTAAAGATTTTATTTTAAGTAATCTCTACACCCAATGTGGGGCCTGAACTTACAACCCTGATATCAAAAATCACATGTTCTATCAACCATGCCAGCCAGGTGCCTTATCCCCTGCATATTACAACTTTAAATGTCAAAAATAAGATTTTTCTAACCTGAAACATTTTTTATCATAGAATCTACACAGTTAAGATAATGATTTAAGTTTTAGAAGTAACATGAAAAGATGATTTTGTTGGCTCCTGTATTTTTTTTGGGGGGGGGGGGGGCTCCTGTATTTTTCTAAATGCTCAGTCTTCACATACTTGTTTATATAACTTAGACTAAAAACATTCATATTTAATGATTTCCAGAAACTGACAGGCTTCACCTAAAATCTAGTTCTCTTTTAATAAAATATGTAGTTGTTTTTTGTTTATTACACAGCCTATACACAGCCTAAATGTCACACAGCCAAAGTTTCAGAGAAGTCTTTTTATTAGATTTGACAACAGTTACTCATCACAGAACTGTATCCTGCACAGAAACTGCTCTACCAAGGAGCAGGTTATGTTTCCAAAGGCTGTTTAGGTCAGTACCCTTGTTCTAGAGTCCAAGGGAGCATCTTTCACAGCTGGGCAATTCAAAACTTCTGTTTTCATTTGGCTCTGTTGGCATTGGTGAGAACCTCTCAGGTGAAGATTCCTAGTAAAGGAGCACTTATTTTTTCCCAAATGTGTCCTGCTAAAGTCCCCTCCTCAGAAGAGAAACTTTGTAACAGAGGCATGTGAATATATAGCAGAGGCATGTGTTCTATAGTATATGCACATTCAATCTCCAGGAACCCAGAGGATTGCACATGAGCAGCTTACAAAGCACTCAAATATGATCATACAACTCACATTCAGTTTGAGCTTATAGACTTAGAGCTGCTTTAAATGAGCAGACTTCATTGCCCGCCTTATCTGAGCTCCATTTCAGAGACGAGGTAAAACATAATATGCAAAACAAGGGCAGAATTATGAACACCTGAAGGCAATTAATTCTGGGCATGCCATTGGGGAAGTGTAAGAACTAAAGAAAGGCCATTGTCTATGAAGCATGGATGCGGAGCTAATGAATAACAAGACAACAAAGAAGTGAGATGCATTTTCACTGGAACTAGAGCAGGGATGAGGAGGTAGATCAAAATGGCAGGCATTGATGGCCTTCTAGATTGGCTCTGAGTATGATTAGCATGGAGCAAGAACCCTAAGTCCTACCCAAAAGAACAAAGGAGATAATCAATGGTGAAAAGGTTGACAGTGAAACAGAGGAAAAGAGTCAGTGATTGAACAGAGAAAGGAGTCTAAGAAAGTGTAACCTATGTGAGTGTAGCAGAATAAAGAATACTGATGCCTGGACCCCACCAGAGAGTATGATTCCAAGGTTCTGGGGTTGGGTGTAAGCATCAATATTTTCTTAAGTCTCCACACTCATTCTAAATCATAGCCCAAGTTAGGAACATCCTAGACTAATGTAGTTCAAACTTTATGCACATTAAATAAAAATATAGCTATTTATTGACTAGACCTAGGGTGAGACCCCAAATTCAGTTGTTCTCAGATTATATTGTTATTGCTAGTCCTTGGACCATACTCTGAGTAGTGAGGGTGTCTAGTCCTACACTGTCTACTGTGACAGCAACTGGCTACATGTGGCTGCTGAGCACTTGAAATTCAGACTGGTGAATCTGAAGCCTGATTATTGGAAAATAATGATAGATGAAGCAATTTGGGCATGTTAATACTTTTTTAATTGTGACTTTTGTGAGATCCAAATACAGACCAAGTATTTCTGATAAACATTTAGCATCCACGTTGAAATGTGGTATAAGCATAATGACTTCATTTCAAAGACTTAGTATGAAACCAAGAATATAAAATATCTTATTGGCAATTTTTGTATTTGGTTACATGTGAATACGATAATGGTCTAGATGGATTGTGTCATATAAAATATGCTATTCAAATTAACTTTGGCTGTTGTTTCTTTTTTAAAATATGGCTACCAGAAAATTTTAGGTTTTTTTTTTTTTTAAGATTTTATTTATTTGCTCATGAGAGACACAGACAGAGAAGTAGAGACATAGGCAGAGGGAGAAGTAGCCTCCTGTGGGAGCCTGATGTGGGACTCAATCCCAGGATCCTGGGATCATGACCTGAGCCAAAGGCAGACACTCAACCACTGAGCCACCCAGGCACCCCAGAAATTTTTTTTAATAAAATTCTAAATTGTATATGAGGCTAGCATATTTCTTTTAGATGGTACTTGTTAAGACTAAAAGCAATTGAGGCTTTCTTATTACATAGTATTGGTCTAATGGGTGATCTAACTCCTTAATTGGTCTATGTGACCCACACTAAGCTGATGAGAACTAAAGGGAAGTCTCCCTTAATAAAAAGAGAAAACGACAAAAGAAAAAAGCCCTTTGCACCCACTCCTTCCAGCTGTATTTAATTACAGTTAGAAGAAGACAGAACACATGGAGCTTTGGCAGCCATTTTGCCACCAGGAGGAAACAAGACCCCAAGTTCTGGATGCCCAGCACAGTTCCAATCAAAATAGGATGCTCTACCTCTGAATCTCTTATTAGGACATTTTTTACCTAATGATTCGAATCAATGCTTCTTAAATGTTGTTATGCATATAAATTACCTACGGATCCTGTTACAATGCAGATTCCCTTTCAGCAAATCTAGGGTGGGGCTGGAAATTCTGAAGTACTAACTAGCTCCCAAGTGCTATCTATGTAGGTGATATAAGCTCTATACTTTGATTCACAAGGGTTCCAACCAAAATCACTTAGGTTCTTTAGTACTAACTGCTGAAAATATTCCTAGTGGACACAGAAGGCAAAGCCAATCTTTGCCCATTAGCTCCTCCATTTGCACACTGTGACTGGTAGCATAATCATGATTGACCAACTGGGAACCCAGGACCTAGGAATCTGTCCCTTTCCAAAAGAAAAGTAGCTATTATGGGATGCAGGGCAGAAGGCAATGGTTCTGTGGTCTTTGTCAAAAAAAAAAAAAATTGGAAAGGCTAGAGTAAAAAGTCAAAACATTTCTCTACTACTCGATTTTGTATGGTCACTACTAATCTAGTACATGTTTTAATTTTTAAAGTACTGTGAATTACAGACTTGATTACAAAATCCTTTTCACAAGCAATATCACTGGATTAATGTAGCATGGAACACATTTTGTGAAATGTTGTGTTATTTAGATCATGAATTAGTAGAAAACATCAAGGCCAATAAAATGTTTGCATAGTACTAAAATGTTTAAGAACCATGGAGCTTGGACTGAAGTAATCTAGATTCAAATTACTCACTGTGTTGCACACATCACATACCGTGTGATGGACAAGTCACTTACACTCTGTGAGCTGAATTCTTCACCCATAAGAGAGAAGAAAATAACACCTGCCCACATCACCAAACTATGGTAAAGATAGTATGTGCTCACACTTCTCAAAATGACACTTCTTGTATTTGGAACAGAGTTAAATTTTTTTCAATATATATTTAGAGCTACACAAATACATCATGGAGAATAACTCACACGCAGTCTAAAGATAACACCTGGGAGAAACTCTTGGCTTTCTGATCCTCTTAGGGAAATCATTCACTTCCCTCTGCTTTTAAGTATACTTATAGAAAAACTGTATGTATTTAGAAATGCTTTAAAGTTAAAAAGCTCTGAGTTTGAGGGACAGCTTGTGGGTACCACTTAGCAAGTGTGGGTGAGCTACTCAGCTGGTCTCTCCACAGGGTGTCCATCCCCCAGTGTGACCATTATTTGCCAGAGTTTGCAGATTCAGATATGAGAGGGTAGGGCACCCAGAGTTCAGAAAGCTTCAAAGAACTGACCCATGTTGAAAAGGCCAAGACACTGAAGGATTTTTTTTAATGCCAAAATATTAATATATGGTGAGAAAGATTATAGTAATTCTATTAAGTGGATAATAGGCTTTCACCAGTGACATTATTTGCTTAGAATGGCCCACATGAAACTGTTCTCCTGGGGGTAATACTGATGATTATCTTTCCACATTTGCCTATTTCCATTTTCTATATTTCTTTAGTGGACCTTCCTCCCTCCTAACATGTCTTTGAATAAACTTTGTATGGAATCACTCATTTTTTCTAAATATATTCACCTGGTTCTTTTAGTGTCTCTATATACCATAGAGCATAAGTAAGACATGGCCATATCCTGTCCATAGCTTAAAAAACATATATTATATACAATACATATATGTAATATACATATAATATACATACTATAAACATAATACATATATAATATAATACACACACATATAAATAAATAAAGGATGTATGTGAACAACAGCACGTTGAAAGACTGATCACTAAAACCTTATGTAAAGCACAGAAATCATTTCTGGTTTAGGGAACACACTAGGCATTAGAGCAGCCCTCTGAAGATGCCTTGCCTAGGGCCCAGACTTGTGACTACTTTGTGCTACATGGCAAAGGTGAATTAAGATTGCAGATGGCAGGAAGATTGCTGATCTGCTGACCTTAAAACAAAGATTATCCTGGATCCTCCAGGGAGACCCAATGTCATCACAAAGGTCTTTCAAGGGGGAAGAAAGTGGCAGAGGATAAGAAGCAGGAGATGACATTGCAAGAAAGACTTCACAGGCCACTGATAGTTTTAGAGATGGAAGGGTCCACAAGCCAACATTAACCTTTAGAAACTGAAAAAGGCAACAACAAAGCAGATCATCCCCTACAGCCTTCAGATAGGAATGCAGCCCTGTCAACACCTGATGTTAGCCCAGTGAAACCCATTTCATGTTTCTGACCTCCAGACCTGTATTAAATGAGTGTTGTTCTAAGCCACTGACTTTGTTGTGATTTTCTATAGCTGCAATGCGAAACATAGGGGATAGTTATGAAGGAAGCAGCCTTAAGTTGGGCCTTAAGGAATTTTTTTAAGAAGACTGATTTGAGGGAGAGAGAGAGAGACAGAGACAGAGAAAATGTAAGCATGGGAAGGGGCAGAGGGAGAGAGAGAGAATCCTCAAGCCAAATCCCTGCTGAGTGCAGAGCCCAAAATGGGGCTTGGGGGCTCGATCCCAGGACCCTGAGATCATGACCTGAGCTGAAACCAAGAGTCGGGTGCTTAACCAACTGAGCCACCCAGGTGCCCCAGGGCCTTAAGAAATTTGAAGACATAGCTGTGACACTCAAATTTAAAATAAATATATAGTTTTAATGTGTGAAGGATTCACTAGATCAGATTTAATTTTTTCATCCAAGACAAAAAACAAAAATAACACAAACTCTTTATGTCATTTTTACTAAATCTCACATAAAAGGCAGCCTCTCTTACACTCTAGTGATATATACAAGAGATGCCAAAATTAACAAAGAACTAAATACTGCTCTGAGAACTTCAAGTGATTACTGCATTTATGCCAAATCTTAGAAACTATCTCTTTATTCCACCCATACCAACAAACTATTTAAGTTAAGGTGGTGTATTAAAAGATTTCCAAATTTGGTGTTAGTCTCAACCAAATTTGGTATTAGCCTCAAAGTACAGAAGATTTAGATGGCTTGAAAGACAGAAAAATGTAAATATCAATCACGTAAAGAATTGCCAGTATTCAGATAAACACCATGCTATGTGAATTCCAGTCATTGTGTATGTGTTGTGTATATACACCTGCATACAGAAGTTTTGCATATGTAACTATATGTAACAAATATTGTGTATGTGTGTGTGTGCATATATACTACATACAGACACAGTAATGGATAAAGATATAGAGATATATAATTAGGCATTCATCTTTCATCTTACATTCATAATTAATACAGCTAACAGGTGACTGATCCAATTAGAGACATCATCCACAGCACTGCAGTTTTCAGTGTTAAAAGAACTCCTGCACGGATCCAGCCTGACCCATAGACAAATACCACGGTGCTGTAAACCAGTGTCTTGCACAATGACACAAAATGTATTATGTATTATGATTTTTTTAAATGGGCTTCTTTTAAGGAATGAATAAAAAATGTTTGTATATAACTTCTCTTGGAAGGGAATGGAAGCTGCACTAACAACATGCTCCTCAGTTTACATAAGCTCAAAGAACTCGGACCACAGTACGATGTCTGGTAGGGGAAATGCCATCACCTCGGGCCTGGAGCATCCACCTCCCTAGCAACTTCAAGGAGGCTCAGAATGTGCTCTACCATAATCACTCTATTCTGCAGTTTGTTTCAGATGAGGAGTTACCCTAAGCCCCTTGGGAAGTAGAAAAACAAGCTTCCCAAGTAATTATCAAAGGTACTTATTCTTAGAACACAGTATATGCAACCAACTGGTTGATCCAGTAACCACTAGGGAGATATTCAACTAAACAACTCAATTCTACCAAATAACTACCCAGGAGAATTAAAAACAGAAATGTGTTCAAGTGGGGATATGGGCCACAAATTATAGCTGTTTTAAAGGCCTCTTAAAAGTTCCCACCCTGTGGGAGGGGATATGCAAGAGTTATTTTCCATCTGCGTTATTATTCAAAAAGGTTCTACACAATACCTACAAAATCTTGGGCACTCTGTTATGCATGCAAATGTTCTGAAGTTTCTTGCTGACCTATAACCCCACAAAGTACTTCAAAACATTTAGCCATGACAATTAAACTACATAGACACTAGTTTTAGAGCTTTTTCTAAAACAAGCTTTCCAGGCCCCTGTCTTGGGGCCTAGAGAATTCAAGGGGCTGGGGTGGTTTCCACAAACCAAGATAGGACAAAGTTTCATCTTTATTTACACTGGTTTCTCATTAAAATCTAGAGTTTTCTTCAGTTATGGACATAGGTAACAAACCGCAATAGTGTTAGCGGGCTTTGTCATTCTGTCATCAGTAGAGCCAGAGATATTTGAATATCATTTTATGGTTGTTTAAGTACCTTGAAATCCTGCGTACTGTCATCACTACCTTGAAATTATAATAGCTAATAGGCCTACTATGAAATATTATTTTACGCATTAAAGATGAATACCTATTATTACAATATCACAATTCACAGCTGTAGTGCAACAGAGCTGATTTTGTTTTGGCAATCCTACGTTACATTATGCATTAATAATAAGCATTAATCTGCAAAGAATCCACAGGTTTCCCAAATGCCAAATGGGCTAATGACGCAAAAAATACTAAGACTTGCCTGAGCTAGAACAACCAATCAATTTGCTCAATCAATTTCAAATTTAGGCAAATTGAATGGGATCCTATACGAAAAGACAAGGCAATTAGAAGTATTTTCCTTTTTATGTATTTTCCTATGTATTCACTCATACAGCAGATGCTAAATATCTTCAAAATCCCATGGCAGGTCACGTGGGAGATACAAAGAAAGGAAAAGTAAACACATTCTCAAGGAGACCAAAGCCTCACAGAAAGAAATGACACAGACAACTGTACATAGATAACTTTTCTACAAGAGTATCAAGTGTTGGATTGAAGAACATTTGCAATTGAACATCACTGAGTGTGTTTAGCCAGAGGTGACTTGAATGGAGATTTTTTCTTTAGAAAACTAATCTGGTACAGCAGTCTGTACAGTGGGCTGGAGGAAGATTGAGATTATCAAGGAGAGGACTATAATAATAAGTAGCCAGACTAATTTAATATACATTATATATTATCATGCAATTACATATATATTGTATTATGCATACATAAATGCATGTTGGACCATGCAATTATTTAAAATATTGTTTTCAACAGCTCTGTAACATGGGAAAATGTTTTGTCACGTTAAGTGAAAATGTACCATATAAAATTATGAGCATATGTGAATTATTGCAGTAATGTCTTTGATTCTTTCTACCTCCCTATAGCCACACCTGTGTTGTTTTCTGTGTGTGCCATGACAAATTAATAAAACTGAGTAACTTAAAACAACAGAAATTTATTCTCTCACAGTGCTGGAGGTCAGAAGTCTGAAATCAAGGCGTTGGCCAGGCCACATCTCCTACAGAGCTAGGGATGATTCCATTTCTTGTCAATTCCCCCTTCTGTTGGTTGAGGCATTGGTTGGCTTGAGGCCCTATCAGCCCAATCTCTTCCCCTGCCTTTATATCACCTCCTCTTGGCGGGGGAGTGGAGGGGTTGTCACTTGCAAACTCTGCCTTTCTCTTATAAAGAAAGATTCAGAGCCCACCTTGATAAAAAATCCAGGATAAACACTTCCTCATAAAACCTTTAATTTAATCATACATTTTGCATTTTGCTACATATGGTAACATTCACAGGTTTCGGGGATCTAACATAGACTTCTAGGGTCATTTTTTGTCTAAACACAAGGCTCTTTGTCATGTGATTCAGTGGCTCTTCCCATCAAGAGGTGGAGTCAGTTGCTTCATCCCTAAATCTGAAATGACCTCAGGACTTGCTCTGGCCAATAGAACACAGCAGAAATGATCTTGTGCCAATTCCTAACCTAGATTTCAAGATACCTTACCACTTCCAGTCTCTCTGCCAATAACAAGGAAATGTTTAGCTAGACTTAATTTGCATTATGTATTAGTATGCAAAAAACTTGCCTCACCATGTGAACAGACCTAGATGATGAAAAGCATGTGGCCTAGCCAGTACATCCTCAGCCTACAGCTGGCAAACTCCCAGAGGTCTGAGGCAGGCCATCCCTGACCAGACAGCTACCCGATAACAAACAAAGCAGCCGATGCAGACACATGAGCAAGCCCAGCGGAGATCAATCAAACCACATCCACTTAGTCAGAGCTGCCTGGTGCACCACGACTCAGGAATAATACATGCTTAATGTTTTAATCTACTGACATGGACACCGTAATATATTTTCTTTATTGAAAAAAAAAATGTCCACCACCACATACTATCAGAATTTGAGTCCTGGAAAACTATATGTTATCTGGTAAATTCAAAAGGGAACTTCAGTTAAAGAACAAGTTTAAATTTTTCAACAAAATAACAACATGGGAGTATACCTAAACACTCCTTTTACTGACTGACTAAATACAGTTAAGTCCTAAACAGACTGACAAAACCATTTTTCTAACAAGGCCATGAGAGGATTCAGTCACGTATAGATTTAAATCACATCAGGTATGTGGCCATTATTACAAATTTTTTTTTCTCTTTAGGAGTTCAGAAAGAAAATCAGCTGCTTTTTAGGGCACCTGGGTGGCTCAGTCGGTTAAGTGTCTGCCTTGGGTTCAGGTCATGATCCCAGGGCCCTGGGATCCAGCCCCACATCAGGCTCCCTGCTCAGTGGGGAGTCTGCTTCTCCTTCTCCCTCTCTCTCTGCCCCTTACCCTGCTTGTGTGTGTTCTCTCTCTCCCCCAAATATTTTTTTTAAAAAGGAAAATCAGCTGCTTTTCATATTCAAAATTAAGTTGCCAAACATAACTAATCTGAATTGGATCCATAATTCTGATAAAAACTAGTCGTCAGATTAAAATTTTTCCATGACTAAATCTTCGTCCTCACTAGCAGAACTGAACTGATTTAGAGTTCAAGTTTCTCAAAAATATTTTGGAAATGTCATTATGTTCTCTGTGACATTATATGGCATTCTTTTACAGCTTTTTAATTGAATTCAATTTGTAATGGGAAATGAAACCTAACTCTCTTGAGGAGTTTCTGAAAGATGTGGGAAAGGAGGAGAAATGATTCAGGACTTACATGCAGCACTGTTGCGGAACACTATCCCTGAGATTTGAAGCCGACATTTCAATATTTGTGGTCACAGAGAGGGGAAAAACATCACTGCTCACAAGGGAAATGCCTTTCTTACAACAATGAATTGACCCTTCAATGCCAGCATTTGGTTAAAATAACCTCTCAATATCCAGCATAGGGACATTCAAGTCCTTAATAATGTAAAGTAACATTTAATGAGGGCTCACTATGTTCCACACACAGCTCTTACGTTTTACATAAACAAGCTCAACTAAGCTTCACAACAACCCACGAGACATTAACTAACAGTTCCCATTTTACAGATGAGAAAGCTGAGGTATTAAGTAACTACCATAAATTCACATAGCTGAGAAGTGGCAGAGCTGGGATTGGAACCCACACAATCCAGTTCTAAAGCATCCTCTTAACAGCTGTCTTACTACCTTTCCTTCACGTCCATGTTCTGAAAAAAACAAACTTCCAGATAAATTCTAAGAGTTTTAAAAACCAAAACAGTGAAAACACTACAATTTTTTTAAAGGATGCAAAATTGCAAATTCAAATAATCTTAAGAGAAGTCACAAAGGACGTGGAGAAGTAATCTGCTCCAGTTCCCTGTTGGCAAATGCTTCTCTAAACCTCTCCTTCACAAACACAGGCCGGAGAAAAGGCTGTACTACAATTGCATGAAATTTCCAAATGCATTTGACTACCACCAAGAATCACAAAATCACTCAAGAACCCCAAATGAAGTCATTCATTGACAAGATGTCTTGCCTCTTCCTAGAAATTTCTTCTGGGTTACTTTGAGCATCCATAAAGAACAACTCAGCAGCATTCCCTTTAAATAAAATCCTCCTAATTCATAATCCCACCAGTGTCCTGCTCTCTGGGTTCACTGAGACCTTTTCTTTCACCTTTCTTTCTAAAATTTCTATCCTAATTATCTTGACTGTTCTTCTTTGAACCTCCTACATTTTTTCTAGGCTTCTTTTTAAGGGCTGCCAGAGAAAATAGATGACAGGTAAAACACCGGATGCTGCTAGTCTAAGGACCACACTTGGAGAAACAGTACTCTTAATTCCCTAAAATATGGGGAAGGAGCACCCCCTCAAGTCTACAATAGCTCTGGCTAAACTACACAAGCCGAGAGAACATGTGAGTCTCATCTCTGCACTGTGAGCATTCAAGTCCTCTGCCTCAACGTTTCTAGGAAGCCAGAAAATGCCTGACTGAAGAAAACCCAGCCACTACTCACTTTGGATTAGATTCCCCGAGATGGAAAGAACCTCTTTAAGGCTCAAATGATTTATTGTCCCGAGGCAAGCTTGTGAAGGAACACAGGGAGCTATCCCTTTGTTTTCATCTGCCCCTAGGAGAACCTGTCCCGAGCCCCCAACGAGGAGCCTGGAGAGGGCTCTATCCTAATTCCCCTCCTTAAAAGCAGATCTCTTCATAGTGACTATTTGTTTTATTCTCTGACCTTTCTCCAACCTATGAGCCCTGGTGAATCTCCCAGACCTAGGAACCTGACCAAGTAACTGTCTGGTCCCCCAGGCCCAATATTTGGTCCAAGAGCTTGAGGCAGATTGCTTTGATGCCTGAAATTAACAGTCTGTATCCTTTTCCATTTTCCTGTAGCTCCGAAGTCTCTGAAATCTGACTTGGGATTTGTTTTGGCCAACAGAATGAACCAGGAATGACACATACCAATTCTGAGTCTAGCCCTTCAAGGGGCCGTGCATGCTTCTGCTCCTTCCCCTCAACCTGGCTCAGCCACAATGAAGAAAGCCAGGCTAACCAGACCGAGCATGAGAGACTATACTGAACAAAGTGAAGGCGTCCCAACTGAAGTCATAGAAGATTCGCCAGCTCAGAACTGACCCATTAGCTGATCACAAATACAAAAGAAAGCCCAAATGAGCTGAGGCCAAACTAGCTAAAATGCCCAGCTGGCCCATAAATTTGTGACCAAAAATAATTTATTGTTATTAATAACAAGTTAGTAAATTTGTTATTGTTATAAACCAAGCTTTTAGGGTGATGATTATGCAGCATTATTGTGGCCAGAGGTAATTGGTAAATAGTCTGATAATCTGGTCATGCTTCACCTCAGATCTGATTCTCAAGATTCTTCCCTGCCTGGCTCCTACTAAGACTTGCTCTCTAGGGAAGGAGCTATCCTCATTTTGGTCTCTTTAGGTTATGCCCTAAGCTTAATGCCTTTCATTTCCATTGGTACCCTGGGCATATAGTCCTTGAATGTATCTGCTGATTCACCACACAACTATCCTGAACTGGACAATCCTAATTAGGGCTGGTCAATACTAATTACAGTTCTCTTATTTCCATTTCTTTTATGCTTGACCAACTTTGTTTCCCATTCTGCTTTTGGCTTACTGGTTTCTCTTATGGAGTTTTGAGGATATGTGTGCATGTGTACGCTCTTGCATGCTATCAGTGTTTTACCATCAAAGAAATAAGAGAATAAGTGATAGGCTTATTCACCAACCCCTGCTTTTCCGAACCAACAAATACAAAGAAGATGTACAAATGGGCAAGAGAAAAGGGGAAGGAGGGTAGAGGGAACAGTATTTATCCCACTCATAAATTTGTTACTCATATCAAAGAAATCAGAAAAGCCTTCCCCATTCAAGTGAGTAGTTCTTTTGTAGTCAAACAATAAAACTAATTCCACCAGAAATTTTTCCTTTTTCACTTACTTTTTTACCCTTATTTCAAAGAAAACTAATACCTAAATATTTCTTCCACTATCTTTCATAGTATAATCTTAAGAAAAACAAGCATATGGAGGAAGGAATGTAACTGATTCAATGGGCTAAGATTCAAATAAGATTTCTGCAACTCAAATAATTCAATTTTTTGCTACCCTGGGGAACAGGGCAACAAAGTTTTGCTTCAGGCCACAGGCCACCAGAGCAGACAACAGAAGTATAATGCAAATGGCTATGATTGTTGGACTGAACTCATGTGCTTATCTCCCCTCCTTCCCTCTCTCTCTCCCCCAGAGATTCTCCCGAGTTACCACCCGCCCCCGCAGTGAAAGCAAAGGAATAAAGATGACTGACTGATAGCCAAAGAGGAGAGAGTCCAGAGTAAACAGAATTAGAAGACAGAGACAAAAAAGGAGGCAAAATTGTGCTGAGATCAGAGTAGGCAAAGTTGTAGCCTAGAATATGGCAGGTGGGGATCTCAATAGGCATGGCTTGGGGTTGGCTAGAGCAGAGGCCAAGAGCAAGAATTGAGCTTAGTTGTAGCACAAAAGACTTAAACATGGTTGCCTAAAAGACAAATGCTAAAGGCTGAGGGTACAAAGTAATTTACAACAAACTGGTATTACAGAGAGAAAGGAAGACAAAACTGGCAGAAGGTGAACAGAGGGAAACAACATGGTTAAGGAAATGAGGAGACATACTTAACACTCCGTACCATGCCTCCATTAAAATCAAGTTTGTAATGAATATATAATGACATGAGAATGACATATAGATCATGATCTAAGGTGTGAAAAAAGAACAAAGGAAATGCTCTGATATTTGAAAAGCAGGAGGACTATTCAGACAAATCGAAACCACAGAACGTTCCAGGAAAGGACAGTGGATCAAACACCACTACCCTATGTGGTGGGCAAGTCAAGAGACTTTCAAATGTTGGAGGAAACAGAAACAGAGGTTCAAGAATGCTAAATAAACTAACACAGGCCACTAACAGAAGGAGGGTATACAGCCATGTAATTCTCAAAAAGGAAGAAAGAAAAGAATCAAAGTGGTCATTTATAGGAGTTAAATCCTTATTTTTTTATGATTTTATTTATTTATTCATGAGAGACAGAGGGAGGGAGGGAGAGAGGGAGGGAGAAAGAGAGAAGCAAAGGGAGAAGCAGGCTCCATGAAGGGAGCCTGATGTGGGACTCAATCCTGGGACTCCAGGATCACAGTGTGTGCTGAAGGCAGGCACTAAACCGCTGAGCCACCCAGGGATCCCTAAATCCTTATTTATTAAATCAACAGCTAATGTTCAAAATGGACTAAATGCTGAAGGATGAGGTATATTTCAGGTTATAGCTATAACCAACATAAGATTTAAATCTAGAGATGGTTACAGTGATTGCTTGCAAAGCACTGGAGGGTTGTGGTGTAGGAAGTGATCCATTTTGTCTTTTTTGCTATGTTGTTTTTTTTTTTTTTACATATGGATATATTACTCTTATGCAAAATGAAATTTAAATGTTACACTCTCCCTACTGAATTATTCAACACATATGACCCAGTTGTGAATTCAGACGCACAAGGAGGGCATTTTTGAGATAAGTCAGAAAGTCCCTCAAAAATGACCTCTGTTTGAGCAACATGGTTATAGCAAGGAAAAGTTCTCTAAGAGCCCCAGTTGCAAGGAACTGCTGACAGTTGCATTTTCCTTTTATGCCCTGGAAAATCACAGAGACAGGTATTATGGTATCATAATCAGTTGGGGCAGCAGACGCCAATAATGTGGTGTTGCCTGGAGACGGCGTCATAATAGAAAGGGCCTCGGGGGTAAGATCCGATTTGGAAATGAAAGGCTGGGCTGCTTCCCAGTGCTCTCCTGCTCTGGGCTGAAGGATAACTATGCCTAACATAAGGACGACCTCCTGGGGTGTCCAGACCATCTCCTCCTCCACAGCGCCTGCACAGCACTCTGTATTCATCAACCAGGCAATTCCTTGGGCTGTCAAGACAGAACTACATTGATTTTCAGAAACCACCTTTGTGGGCCATGAGGGGTTTTGCTTGTGGTGAAGTGACAGCAAAACACCTTCACAGTTGAATATAAAAATAATATACGTTGATGCTGTATCCACAGACTCTTAGTCCATCCTGCAATATCCTGACCTCACCCCACCCTGCCTAACCCCTCAGCACCATGGATTCCAATGCAGCTGCCACCTGGACCACTCCAGGAGCCTCCACACGGCAGGGCAAGATCATCATTTCCTTATTCCCAAACCCCCAGACCCTGCTTCCAGACCCTCAACCAATCCAAATGTCTGAACCCACAATGGACTTCTACATGATTATTCACAGTTTTGCTCCCTTTAGGCTGTTCCATTGCTTTCCTGATAAACTTTGTCTCATCACTGCACACTGTAGTGTGTCCCTAAGAGTGCAGGGAGCAATACTAATGCCTCTATTTGTTCTTATGAAAAATGCTAAGAGAAGAAAAGGATCCCACGGAAAAACAATTTGCAAAACACAATATACCATAACTCCCTTTGGGAGAGTCACAATTTACATTAGAATACGGTGGGTTCTGGGAATACCGTGGTAAAGAAAAGCATCTAAGTTTGTTTAATTCAGCATGTCACCTCTGCACAAAACAATTATTAACACCACTCAGAATTCCTCTTTTGTTGAGCACACTTTGGCAACATGGGTTTGTGATCTCAGGAGCGGTGGTGTAATGTGGTGCTTCTCAAACCTGAGTGTGCATAAGGAACACCTGGAAGGCTTATGGAAAAACCCAGAGTGTTGAGGCTTATCCCAAAGATTCTGAGGCCCATACCCCAGTATTCAGCATGATGGAGGCCCCAGATTCAGCATGATGCCCCTGGCCTCTTTAACAATACCACGACTGACATATTTCTCCAGGAAAAAATCCAAACTCCTTAGCACAATATTCAAGTTCCTTCTTATTGTAATCAGACACTCTTCACCTTCCTTTTCTCCTGTTACTTCCCTTTGTTTATCATATGCTGGAGCCACAAGAACTACCTTCTTCATCCTATATCCTAATTGTCCTTTCCTGCCTCTGTTACCCGCCTCTGCTCAAACGCTTCGATCTTCAAAAGTCCAGAACAAACTGATGTCTGGTGGGCTTGGCATGACCTTCTTTATATAGTTTAGAATGTCCTATCCTGATTTGCTATTGCTTATTTGCATTGCTTAACTTCTATTGTAGTCAAGAAGCTGTAGGAAGGCATATTCTGTCTGACTTATGTTTGTTTATAGATAAAATCTGGCAGACTGCTTTGTAGCCCATAAGGGCTCAGAAAGCACTTGATAAGGAAATAAATACATGGCTAGCAAAAGCAGCTGATCTAAATAAATCCTTATTAACCCCAAATTTGCAAGATGGGTGTGTAAATCTGCTCTGGTTAAATGAACTCTGTTAAATTCAGTGAAAATCCACTAAGTACATCTTAGAAATTAGGCCACCTCAAACGGTTTTGTAGATTGTTTACTGCACAACATCAGCAGCTGCACCTGGTGACCCAGGTTAGAAATCCGAGAAAATGACCCCCAAACACATAGAGGTAATAAAGGCTATGAAGAGAGAGAGAGAGAGAGAGAGAGAGAGAGAGAGAGAGACTGTGTGTGTGTGTGTGTGTGTGCGCGTGCGCACACGGGTCACTCAAATATACACACATATCTTGATCTGTGAAGCAGTAATATACACATATAAAGTCATGAACTAAGACATACATCTCCCAGTACATAAACTAAACTCCGATAAATAAAACACAGTGAAGAAAAGTGAGAAAAAATAAAGCATATAGTAGAGAAAAGACTGTGTTTAAAAGTTCTTATTTTGTCTTTTTTCATCCGTTCTCTCAAGACCTGGGAGAGAGTTACCCCATTCCACAATCTGTATATTTGTGACACAGTAATAATATCAGCAAGGGATTATTTAGGGAAGTAACTAGAAGCAAAACTATCACATAGGCATCACGATGGCATATGTGGGGTAATATATAACAAGAGCAATCTGTACACTGGTGGGTAAATAAAAGTATTTCAGTTGTCCTCTCTCATGAAAGAACTTCTTGTTTCTTCCGGGCCAAGTTTTATCCAAAGTCTTATCACCTAAGCCACCTTTGGAGGAAAGTGCATTCAGTAGTTGATCTCATCAGACTTGCTGGTTTCCATAGAAACTCCTGGAGAACACTCCTGCTTGTCTGGACTAAGTGCCTCTCCCATCAATTCCAAATGAGTCCAGGAAAGCCCTGTCTTGGCGCCTGCCATCTCTCAGCCCTGCTCTGTTGCAGAAGAACAGAAGAGCACTTAAGTCCGCATCTGCTAGCCTTATCAGAAGAGCTGTCTCCATTACGGACACACAAAATGAAAGATTAAACACTGCCTTGTCCAATTAGCCTTGGTCTAAATAGGTTGTTCCCTGTAGGAGTCTTGTAAAAAATGTTCCTGGGGTTCATATTTGAAAAAAAAAATAAACAAAAAGCAAAACCAAAAGGAAAATGCCTGGATACTACAAAAGGAACCCTGTGTCCTATCAATTTATATCATTATATAATTACCAAAAGACTTTGAGGGTAATGTCTTTATGCTGGAAGGTTATTCTTTTCTTGCTGTGGAAAGAGGAAGGGAGGAGCAGCAAGAATTTTAGGCCTTGGAAGGAAGGTCATTTAAATATTCTTAGTTTTATCTACAGCACCTGCTCAGATAACCAGGTTCTCCTGTGCAAACATTAAGATATCAAGAGACAAAATTAATCTGCCATATAAGAAGTCAGGAAAGCTGTTACTCTTAGAGAAGGGACAATGACTGGAAGAGGTGATGAAGGGGAGCTCCTGGAATAGTGGAATATCTTACTTCTGTTATCAGGTTACCTGGGTGCATTCACTTCATTCAAATCCAATGGGTTGGGGCACCTGGGTGGCACAGTTGGTTAAGTGTTCCCCTCTTGGTGTCAGCTTGGGTCCTGATCTTGGGGTCATGAGATCCAATCGAGCTCCACAGTCAGTGCAGTCTGCTCGAGATTCTCCCTCTCCCTCTGTCCTCCTGTTCCTGCTTGCTTTCTCTCTCTCTAAAACAAATAATCCTTAAAAAAATTCTAATGAGTTGTACACTTAGATTTGTGCAGTTTTCTACTTGCATGTTAGTTACACTTCAATAAAGAGATTTTATAACTAAAAAAGGAACAGACAAAGCAAGACATCTAGGCAATGGATAGATCTGGCCTGGAATAGATAAAGGCAATCAGAGCCTGCTACGTTTCCTGCTGAACTAAACCGGAAAGGTAAGTTAATAACATGATCCAGACTACCCCTGAAAGATGTCAAAAACAGTGACTGTGGAGCCCAAATTATATTCCTTCTTCAATAAGTGTGTCCATGAAGTGTGTCTAGCCCGAGCCTTTCTTACCCACTGAATGATGTAAAACAACTGGTGTTTGTAGGAGGCATTTACGGGATTATCTGCCCAACAACCCACCTCTACAGCTGGGAATTTGGCCAGCCGTGGACGGCTGGTTCTGCAAAAGCCTCGGGATCAGGGTTAGTCCATTTATCATCTTCGTAGGGATTTTGAAAACAGGATAGGAAAAGAGGTTCATCCTTCTGGATGCCTGAGGCTATAATATGTCTAGTTTGTTGCCTGTCAGAAGTCATGTTTTCCACCAAACGGAGAAGTCTGGTCTATATAAATAGAGTACATTTATATCATTTTCAGCCAAGAAGGTCTTAGATCTATTATATTTTTTTCTACAAAATTGGAATCACAATACATTTTAACACTTCTGGCCTAACAGAAGTAAAGATGCCTGATTTGCTCACCGCCAGTGATATCTTCATCCACCCAACAACTTCAGTCATGCATGCTCATGGGGCATTTGCTTGACCCTGAAATTATGCCTTTAAAAACCTCATGCCAGCATCCCTTCCCTGCCCAATCACTGGTTATCTTCTCTACCATTATAACTCCCAAGCCCAACAATGCCCAATCTCACTGAGACCCGTGACTCATATACTGTATCACTCTTTTACTACCCATCACAGTCATCAGACCTCTCTGCCCTCATTACCACCCCAAACGCACTGACCATCATGCTTTACAGCCATTCTCCCTCTTCCCCCACCTCCAGCCTCTCCCTCCTTCATACTTCCCTTGGCCAATTCCCCAATGTGGCAACAGCTAATTCTCTGTCTACTAAGCAACTGTGGTCATATAGCTAAACTAAGCTGGAGAAAAAAATCCACAGCCCAACTGACCAATCTTCACTTTAAACTGAAGCCTGTGACTCTCAAATGAACACTCCAAGACTAACTAATAGTCCCTTCTTTAGTATGTTTACTCTTATATTCTTTTAAAATATGCTCTCTTCAAAACCTCCAGTCTCCCTTTCCTGTGCCCCTTCTCAGTAACACTGACCCAAACCCGACCTAAGTGTGCCAACATAAACAGACTTCTCCAAAGAGAATTCTCCCCTCCTGTCAACATCCTCAGTGACCTCTCCATTGTGAAATTCAATAGTCATCTTTCTTTTCCCATCAACCATCTCAACAGCTTTGACACCATTAAAAATGTTCTCTTCTCCTGGTGACAGCAATTCCATACTCTCCTAGTTATTCTTGCTCTCACCAGCCACTTGTTCTCAATAATGACCTCTTTTGCTCTGTTTATTAACCTTCACACATGTTGGTGACCCAGGGCTCTTCTCTCTATATGCTCTCTTCCTAGGTTATATCTCATATGGTCCAATGCTCTAAATACCATTGCTCACCTTTCCATCTCCAGCTCTCATATATTCAACTGGTCCAGACTCCTATATCGAATGGCTTGACATTCCCACTCAAATACTAAGCATCTTAAAGTCTAAAGTAGAACACTTGATTTTTCTTTTTTTTTTTTTCTTTTTTTTTTTTTTTTTTTTTTTTAGAACACTTGATTTTTCAAAATAAAATCTATATTTTTTTTCCTCTGGTCTTTTCTGTATCAGTAAATTTCCTATCATAAACCCAAATGATTCCTCATCTATAAATCCAACTGAATCATCTACCCCACCCTAATCAGCCTCTGTCAACTGATCTCATTTTATTTTCTTAATGCTTATCACTATATGAAATTGTCTTGTCCTTCTATTTGTTTACCTCCTTATTATCTACTTCCCTCTCCTAGAAAACCACCCTCTATAAGATTGGGGGGGGGGGACAAGTCTCACTGCTCTCTTCCAAGTGCTTAGTGATGGTACACTGCAGGCACCAGATAAATATTTGCTGAATGAATAAGTCAGACACAAAATACAAAAAATATAATAACAATAAATGACCATTTGGAAAACACTAATGAAGAAGGAACTATAAAGTTTTTCTGAGTCAGCATCATTATCCTTTAATAGTAAAACATTAAAAAGATGAAATCTGAAACTCATTTCTAAATTACCCAAACAAAACTAAAATGAGATACATTTTAGTCACTCCAAGCAGACTGTAATTTGGCTAAGAAGCAAAACAAAATCTGTTTTCATTTTAGCATCACCAGCGTTTGACAACATAAATCACTGTCTCTAGCACTCTGGGGCATGAATGACATCTGCGAATTAATAAACCCTTTGATGCTAAAAGAAAACAAGTTGCTCTAAGTTACATCCAAGTATTGAATCTAAATAAACATATGACAAACATTTTTCTCACAGTTTTATCTTTTAAACAATCAGAGAGCAAACAGACCAAAACAGGTTCTGCATGACTAGATTGGACACTTCCAAATAATTTTAAGGGACTGTTTTTGTCCTGTTCTTATTTACTTCCTCCAGAACTTGTGTACTACATGTGGAACACTTACCCATTTTTAAAATACTCTGGTTTTCAAAGAATAGGATTTGATTGATGTGAATGCATTATCTATGAACCGTTAACTTGATCTTTACTCTCCTTTGCACCACATCAAAAATTGAAAATGATCTGTTAACTTTACCCAGCTGTCACTCCCATACTTCCACTATGTAAGTGACGTGTCCCCAATTCCAGTTAAAGAATTTTCCAAACTTGATTTTAATGAAAAAGATGTTGGCTTAGTCACTTGAGCCAGGTCAACAATATGACAATATGATGAGATTCTAAACATTTACTTGCTTGTTCTTGCCCACTGTTTCCAACAATGGACAATTTAGAGACAGATATGTGTGACAAACAAACTTCATCTAATTGTAGCTTCTAGAAAGTGTTTAGACACCTTTAATCTTTCCAAATCTATGTCCCCTCTTGATGATCCTAAAACTCTTACATTGCCCTGATAAATATATTTTATGAGCAATTTGTCCAAAAGAGCTAAATTTATTAAGGTATATGTTATACAAAATAAAATGAACCCTTGTAACTAGTACCACAAACAAGATACTGGAAGCTTTTCCATCAATTCATAAGTTCCTTTGGGCCCCCCCTGCTAACCCCACCCCATCCCCACACTCTACCCTAGACACACACCAGCCACAAGCAAACGCCGATCTGCATTCTGTCATTACAGATTAGATTTTCTTGTTCTAGAACATCCTATAAATAACACTGCATGTACCCTTTTTATGTATCATTTACTTTCACTCAACAGAGTGTTTTTGAGGTTCATCTCAGTTGTTGTTTGTACCAATAATTTGTTCCTTTTCATTGCTAAGCAGTTTTCCATTGCAGGCACATGTCAATTTGTTTATCCATCACCTGTTGGTGGATATTTGGTTATTCCCAATCCTTGCCATTATGACTAAAGCTGCTATGAACATTCATTTACCAGTCTTTCTAAGGACGTAAGTTTTCATTCTCTCAGGAAGAAAACTTAGGAGTGAAATTGCTAAAGTCACACTCTAAGTGTATGTATAACTTTCAAGGAATCTGCCAAATAATTCTATGGAAATTCACTAAATATAGGTTTACTTTTGCTTTCCAGATATATAACTTTAATATTGGAATTTTCACTCTACATACCAATTTCCTTTCTCTGCCCCAAAAGATGCTCCCATGTTTTTCTTAATCTCTATGGAAATTCAGTGTACTGAAGTCATCCCACAGGAGGTTAAGAAGCTACTGCTGTACATAGAGTTGTTTTGTTTTAAATAGGAGATACTAAACTAATTAAAGGAAAGAGTCCCTTAATGGACCCCCATGTGGTATGACTAGTAGATCTGGTGAGAAGGAGGTAACTCTATTCTAAGAGGGTTTCTATGAAGCATATTCTCCCATATAAGATGTCAGAATAGAATCTGCTCAATCCTCCCTATAGAAGACCTCAGGGATCCTGTTTCTCCTGCTACAGCTTCATGGGGCCGATCTCTATAAGAGCTGAAGGTTTCCACTAGACTATTTTATTTCCAGAGTATTTAGTATTCTAAGTACCATAAGGGAAGAAAACTGAGCTCTCCTTCAGCATTCTTCCAACTAGAATCTGTCTCAGTGATTTGTCTAGACCAGGCCATGCAGGAATGACAGATACCCATGGCTGACATAAATGTTCTGATTAAATTATTCGCCCCAATTTGGGAATAAAGAACCACCACTCACTCATAAATAAATGCACCTGCAACTCCTTTCCAGATTCTTATTTTCTAATTCATGAGCATATGCCAAGTCGATTATGAATATAAAATAAAATGGACCACACAACTTTTAGAGACAGATAATCCTGTCTCAATGCCATTCACCTGAAAGGGTCTACACTTTCCCTCCTCTTGAATCTGGGCTGGCCTGTGACTTGCCTTGGTGAACACAATGTGGCAGAAATGATGGGTGTGCTTTTGCACACACTCACTCTCTCCCCCTTGCTCTCTCGTACCAGGTGACAAGCCCATGCCAGCCTGCTTAGAAGGCAAGAGACAAGAGGAGGAGAAATAAGCAATTGGCTAGGACCATCCTAGACCAGCCAGTCCTCAATATACTGAGCAGCTCGTCACAGATACTTAAGTGAGCCCAACAAAGATCAGTAGAACTTTCCAGCCAAGGCCAGTCCACATTGCCAACCCATGGAATTGTGAGCTAAATAAATGGCCACAGGTTTAAGCCATTACATTTGGGGGCAGGGGACGTAATACAGCATAAGCTAAGTGACACACTGATCACTAGGGAGATAGCTTCTTTCCCATTAACAATGCATAGATTCCCCTCCCACAACTTTTTCTGTTCCTCGTGGCCTTGACCTTTTATCTACTTTCCTGGTTCTAATGTCTTACTTAATATCTATGCCTTCCTCTACACACCTATGCTAGTTGTCATGGGCTGAACTGTGTCTCCTCAAAATTCTTATGTTGAAGCTTTAACTCCCAGTTACTTAAGAATATGATTGGATTTGGAGACAAGGCCTTTAAAGAGGTGATTAAATTAGAATGAGGTCATTAGGGTAAGCACTAATCCAATCTGGCTGGTGCCCTTATAAAGAAGAGGAAATTTAGACACACAGACATCAGGGCTGTGCATGCACAGAGAAAAGTCTATGTGAAGAGATAGCAAGACAGTGGCCAACTGCAAGCCAAAGACAAAAGGCCGCATGAGAAACCACACCTGATGACACTTTCTAGCCTCCAGAACTGTAAGAAAATAAATTTCTGTTATTTAAGCCACCGAGTTGGTGACATTTTGCTATAGCCACGCTAGACAACTAATATACTGCTTGCAAGGAGGAAAATATGAAGTTTTCCAGTTTTTCCCCCTTATAATTACTCTGATAATTCCTTTCCTAAGCTTCAAAAACAGTTTTAAATACAAAGAATCCGTATTTGTTGTTTAAAAAAAAAAAAAGATTTTTAATGTATATTAAAGCTACCAAATAAAGTACAAAAAATAAGCTCACTTTTTGGGAAAAGGAAGTTATCTCCTACACTCTCATGGTAGGCCCTGCATCCTTCACCTGAAATCCATGTCTTGCTGTCTTGTCTCATTTGTCTAATACTTGTTCCTGCATAGTTAACTTGGGTTTTTCACTCAGTGCTCTAAATCACAGTTCATTAATACATATACATGTATACACATAAGCACACATGTAGCTGCTACTAACTCTTACTCTAATGAGGGGCAAGCAGAAAAACACATGCCTGTATCTCTTACCTTCCCATTGTGAAGTGTCTAGGGGTTAAAGCAGCTTTCCCCACCCTCCAGGAGCAATCTCTCAGCTTCTATTAGATGAGGACTTTAAGGGCCATCTGGAAATGCTTAAAAAGCAGTGGCTGAGGATTCACAGATAAAGAGTTATTTCCAAAAGGAAAATCCCATATATTCTCAAAGGAATGGACCAGAGGTCAAACATGCTAGAAACAAATGTGAATCATCCCAGCAACCGATCCCCGAGCTGTCTTTCCACCTTCTAACTTCTTCCTGATTGTGATGCCTGTGTCAGAGCTTCCCTCTATAGGCGAGGTTTTTTTTTTATTTGTTTACATAATTAAAGATCATGACGAATACAATTAAACATATGCACAAACCAGAAAACAATCTCTAGTTATCACAGCAAATAGGAGATTGTACATTTTCTTTTTTTCCCTAAAGGCTAACTTGGAATTCTAAAGAGCAGCTTTAACCCAACAGCCTGTGTACTGGGTTTGCTCTGAATACCACCAATGCAGTTCTTGTCATTAGGGAGTGACTGTAAGCCAGGAAACCCTTATGGATTATATACCACTTCTGTAATAAACCCCCATGCAACTACATGACTATTCACTGGGTCACTGCTTTGTCCGGAGGTACAATATTCCAATTCAAGAATCACTGCAGGATGAAACAATAATAAAAGAGGAGGAGCCCCAAATAGACAAAACAATACTGGCGAACAAAAAACAAGGTTGAAAGACTCCTATTTTGTAAATTCCAAACGTACTACAAAGATACAGAAATCCAAACAAGGTGGCACTGGCATAAGGACAGGCATATAGAACAACAGAATAGAATGGAGATTCAAAGAAATAAACTCCCACATCATGGCCAACAGACCATCAGGAATGCCATTTGGGAAGGGAGAAGAAATGTGTGGGAAATATCAGAAAGGGAGACAGAACGTAAAGACTGCTAACTCTGGGAAACGAACTAGGGGTGGTAGAAGGGGAGGAGGGCGGGGGGTGGGAGTGAATGGGTGACGGGCACTGGGTGTTATTCTGTATGTTAGTAAATTGAACACCAATAAAAAAATAAATAAATAAAAAGATCACTAGGCAAAAAAAAAAAAAAAAAAAAAAAGGAATGCCATTTGATTTCACCCACATGGAATTTAAGAAACAAAAAACAAACGAACAAAGGGGGGAAAAGAGAGACAAACCAAAAAAACAGACACTTAACTGTAGGGAACAAACTGATGGATACCAGAGGGGATGGGTAGGGAGATGGAAGAAATAATTGACAGGGATTAAGAGGACACTTATCGTGAGGAGCACTGAGTGATGTAGAGAATTGATGAATCACTATCTTGTATGCCTGCAACTACTCTAACAGTGGATACTTGAAGAAGTAGAAATACTGTAAAACATGAAAAGAAAATAGTCAATCTAGACATGGTCTTCCTAACTGAAGAGCAGCATCTGTACACAGTCTGGAATCCACAGGAACATTACTTTACAGAGCCCCAGAGGGCAGAGCACCCCTAGGAAGCAGAAGAGAGGACAACATGGTACCTGCAGCTCCTCAAGGCTGGTCTTTTACAGACTGCTTATTTCTTTACTTTTTTTATGGACGAAAGAGCACAGGGCTGCAGAAGGGTAGAAAGAAGCCAGCCAGTTAAACTAGCAATTAGTTTGGAGCCTCAGCAACATCCATGGGAAAGGAAAACGTGAAGGAAAACACTGAGTATAATAAGAAGTCCCATATATGCACCATCGCGTTCTCAGCAGCAGCTTATAGGAACATCTCCTGCATTCTCCAGATGGGAAAACAAGACTTCAGGCTTCAGAGCTCCCATTCTTACTCCCACACTGTAAGGCATCCAGCCAGGTGAGAAATTAGGAAAGTCACCAGGAGCATCATCTGGTTTTAAAGTAAACTGATCATTGCTTAGGGGTATGGGTTTGACTTCTATTTTCCTATGAATTCCACAGAGACTCTCTGACATATGTCCAATGAGAAACTGTACTGCACCTACCCAAATTTAATTATTCAAGGAATAAAAACAAAAAACAAACAAACAAAAGCCAAAAACAACCATGACTGTCACATGAGCTTCTTGCTGCTTATTTTTTTCTGAGTATGGCCTTCTCTGGGCTACCTGAACGCTCACTGTGAAACCACACATCCTCTGGTAAAACAGGAAGGGTCAGGAGATCCTGTCAGCGTTTCTCACCAACAAAGCCACTGAGTCCTCTTCAAACTGTTCTCCTCCTGCTTTTGTGACACCGATTCCCCACCAAGGGCCACAAAATACGGCAAGAAATGAAGCATCTGATCTGTGAGGAGGTTATGGCCCAAGGTCACAGGCTGGTTCCTCTCCTGGTGTGGGGGGGGGGGGGGGTGGTGGTTAGTTTAGCCCTCAGGCTTCAGTAGGTTGCCCTTTCCCACCTGAGCACAGCAGACAAGATGCCTGCTCCTCTTTTATTTCAGAAAAGCAGGTAAGGACTTTCCAAACGTAACCATTTCCACTGGGCTTTTGCCATGGTGCGGTTATATCACAAAAAATTACAAAGACCAGAGAGCTAGAATTTATTTTTCCTCCCTTTTCCAGAAACAGAACAAAGCAACTATTTCCATTCAGCAGTGGGGGGGTGTCCATATTTCAGGCCTGGAAAACACCCTAGATGCCCAACTCAAAATGGGTGTCTGCAACACTGAGGGGGGAGTTCTCAGTGTCTCCACCACACATGGGCCCTGGGGAAATGACACACAGAAGCAAATTTATTATCATAATGACTTCAGTAGCACCATTCACACAAGCTACGTGTGAAAAGCCCAAAGAAACCGAGAAATATAAGGACAATCATTAAAATTTTCTATACAGGACTCTTAGGCATTTTCTAGTAGTTTCTTCCAATCTTTTGGAAAACAAGCCGGAAGAAACAACTTCGCTAACACCATAAACTTTTAGAACCTTGCACTGAAACTTTTTTTTGGGGGGCGGGGGGGTGGGGCGGTGAAAAACAGGACAAGCCTTAAGCACCTACTAGAGCATAAAACAGACTTTTTTTTTCTTTCAAGTGTATCCCACTACAATTTTATGGTTAATACTTTGCTTCTCTGTTTTTTATTAAAGTATAGTTGACTCTAACATTTTAAAAATTTAAAAAGCTATAAGTTTCTTCTTCTTGGGGTTTTTGTTGGTTCTGTTATGGTTTAATTTTCTTTTTCTTTTTTTTTTTTTTTTTTTTTTTTTTTTTACAGTCAACAACTATATTTCTACCACCTAGCTTTTTTGAACAGCTGGCTTTTATCCATCCATCTGTCCATCCATCCATCTATCCATCCATCCACTCCTCTTTTAAAAGTTAAGTCACAGAATTCATTACACTTCATCCCTAAACCATTACACTGCTGGCATTTTAATCTTTTCTAGTTGAAGGCTGTGACTTCACAAGAGGAAGGAGGAAAAGGAAGTCAAAGTCCATTATGCACCCAATTTAAAGTTCCACACTGAGATAAATTTGAGATTCTGGCAAGGGACAGAGATCTTCCTGTGAAACCCAGGAAGAACCACGAAGTACAGAGTGCTGACCTCAGCAACTGTTAAGTAAGTTATCTTACCAAAGTGATGGTGTTGGTCCCACACATATCTTCCCTCTTTCTAACCCTCTTGTGAAAAGCAGCCCCTGTTGGCCACAGAGACCAAGAAATAAGCAACAGACAGCCATCCCAGAAATGGAAAGATGGTGAGAAAAATCCTGAGGTTGGCCAAGGTAGAGAATTCTCTCTTCTGGGGAGGACATCCATGGGTGGTAAGGGTGTGCCCTTTTGGTAAGAAGAGGAAAGGATTAGATAATTCTTCCTTTTCTATGTTTTTGCTCTTCTCTTTCATCTTGCAATTCTCCCATAAATCAGAAAAGAGACAAAAACATTTGAGGCTGGGGTATGCCCACCACTTGGAATGAACTCTAACAGTCAAGACTAAGTGAAGATAATGAAAATGAAAGACCAGGGCTGGCCACTCACTGCCCACGCAGTAGACTTTAGATTTCTCTTAAGGCAGCCTAGTGCAGCTGACTAGGTAAGGGAAGGTGAGAGAGCCACTGTGCAGAAATGTGCCCAGGAATGAATGGTCTGTTCATGTTAGGGCATTCCCAGAGCATCCACAGGGACCAAGGTAGGTACAGCAGTGACACAGGAGAGAGTCCCTGGGGCAAAAGTTATTTCCAACATTCTCTTCACACAATGTGATTCTAACAGTCCTTCCACAGAGAGGTGGGCTTTGAAGTCTCTTCCCCTTTAAAATTGGAAAGGTTTAGGGGCACCCGGGTGGCTCAGTCAGTTAAATGTCTGTCTGCAGTTCAGGTCATGATACCAGGGTCCTGGGATCAAGCCCTGAGTCAGGCTCCCTCCTTAGCAGGGAGTCTGCTTCTCCCTCTCCCCCCACCAACCCTCCACACCTCACTGGTGCTCTCCCTCAAATAAATAAAATCTTAAAAGAAAAAACTGGGCAGGTTTACAATTCACCTATAACCAAATAATTTGATGGAAATGATGCAACATGACTTCTATGGTCAAGTCATAAAATAATGCTGCTTCCACTTTGTCAGCTGGATTATCAACCAGAGCCCATGTAAGCAGTCCAGCTGCCCTGAAGCCACCGTGCTGTGAGGAGGCCCATGGTTGCCTAGGAAGAAATACCATCTGGAGAAATCCTGAGTCTATTTTGAAAGAGGGGCAAGTCAACCATGAGCTACTCCAGCCTCTTGTTCTTTCTGATTCAAAGGCCATTAGAATGTAACCACTAGAGTGACCCCAAGCCAGAAGCGCCCAATGGAGCCCTACCAAAACTCCTGACCCACAGAAGAAGTGAGAGGTGAGGAACGCCTGGGTGGCTCAGTGGTTGAACATCTGCCTTCAGCCCAGGGCGTGATCTTGGGGTCCTGGGATTGAGTTCCACATCAGGCTCCCTGCGAGGAGCTTGCTTCTCCTATGCCTCTACCTCTCTCTCTGTCTCTCATGAATAAATAAAATCTTAAAAAAAAAAAAAGTGAGGTAAAAAGGTGACCACTGTTGTTTCAAGCCATGGCATTCTGAAGTGATTTCTTTCACAATGATCAGTAACTAAAATAGAAACCCAGAATACAAACTGAATCATGAGGAAACCTTAATTCACTTGGAAAATCCAAGTTTTTGAACCTGGTATCAATATAGCCACTACCTGCCTTTCTTATTGTGTATTTAGTACTCCAGCCTCTTCAGTTTATATGCATGTACCCGAAGTTTTCTAGAACCTTCTCCCTAACACACACACTATATACATATACACACTTTTCCATTACCTAAAAAGCCTTTCCTTTCCTCTTTGAAATCTTCCTATATATTACTCTTCATTCATGATCCACTTTCCTCCAAAAAGTCACCCTAGGATTCTGCACTCTTAAAAGTTATCAGTGACATCTTAGCTGCCAAACTCAATCATTTTATTTATTTTGAGAGAGAGAATGTGTGTGCTCTCAAGAGCATGGAGGAAGGGCAGAGGGAGAGCAAGAGAATCTTAAGCAGGCTCCATGCCCAGCACAGAGCCCAATGTGGGGTGCAATCTCATAACTTGAACCAAAATCAAGAGCTGTACAACTTAACTGACTGAGCCACCTAGGCGCCCCCAACCCAATCATTTTAATCAATCTGTGACTACAGAGCATTAGGTTAATCCCTGGATCATCAAAAACAGATCAGCTCACTTTCCTTGGAAAACTATGTCGCCTCATATTTTTAACAAACAGAGTCAGCATTCCTGAATCTCCCAGCTTGGTAACAAAGTCTTATTTCAAAAGAAGTAGGCCTCTTACCAGAGTTTTTCTATAACTTTCTGAAGTTGCACAGCACCACTAGCCAAATGTGGCTTTTGAGGACTTGAAATATGGCTGGTCTGAACTGAGATTTAAGTATAAAACATATACCAGATGAAAGAAATGTAAAATCTCATTAATAATGTTTATATTAATTAAATGTTAAAATAATAATTAGGATGTCCTAGGCTAAATAGATTATTAAAATTAATTTCAACTATAATCTTGGACTTCCCAGCCTCCGCCTCAGGCTGCTATAACAACCAATTCCTTTTTACTTTTTTAATGAGGCTACAAGAAAAATTGGAATTATATATGCTGCTCACATGATATTTCAATTGGATCGCACTTCTGTGCTCTACTAAATTGAAGGCACCCAAGGAAACACCATCTATACTTGCCTAAAAAGTTTGTGACAAAAAAATACTCTTAAAGGCATAGGTGAAATATTAGGTAATACAATTAAAACAGATGGTTAAAAGAATGAAAAATAACAGAATTAGTATGTATGCTTGGAAATACTACTACCAAGAGTAATTGTCAAATCATACAATATCCTTGCCTCCTTTTTCAGGGCACTAAAATATTTATTCAAGATGACATTCATCTAAGGAAGCTTTGAGATTTCAGATTTTATTTAACTTTAATATACATAGAAATTTTACTCACTGAAAATTACCTATGTATCTCTCCATACTGTATTCTCTTTAGGACTTAGATATTGGAAACAGCAGATTATTACCTTCTCTATAGAAGACAGTGCATTTAAAGTGCTTCTGAGGGTGCCTGGGTGGCTCAGTCAGTTAAGTGTTTGCCATCAGCTCAGGTCATGATCCCAAGATCCTGGGATCAAGCCCTGCATCGGACTCCCTGCTCAGCAAGGAGTCTGCTTCTCCCTCCCCCTCTGTTCCTCCCCACTGCTTGTGCTCTTTCTCTCAAATTAATAAATAAGTAATCTTAAAAAAATAAAATAAAGTGCTTTTGAAAGTGCAGAAGACTTGTCCCAGGAAATGGTTGAAAGCCTAAGAGATGAAAAACGAGTCTTTGGGAGTGAGAGAATGATGTGGCATGCTGCTAGGTAGAGCAGATAATCCACTGTCCTGTCTAGATACCACTGGGTCCCTTTTCACTGTCTTGTGCGCCCATCGTTCAGCTTACATGTGCTTTGCTTCTAAGTGATGGCACTTGCAAATTTCTTCAGAGGAACACCCCTTAACTACTGAAGCTGCTTTGCCCAAAGATGCAAAGAACCAAAAAGCTCCCATGTTCACAGCCAATGGTTGATGCTGGGATAGCAAGCCCAAGCTCCTTGGGCTGGGGCAGAAGGAAGAGGTTCTCAGGGGCAATTATGCTCCAGAGCACTCCTCCAAGATCAGGGCTGAGGAAAGGACTTTGCTCGAGTTATCCCCCTCCTTGGTTCTTCCCTCTCCTTGTTTCTCCCGGGAGCACTGCCTTAGTAAGACACTTGTGCAAAAATCCCTCATCTCAAGTTTGCTTCTGGGGAGCTCAGCTCAAGACTCTTGTCATGCATGAATGGGCTCTAAGAAAACATGAAAACAGATTTTTGTTGTACCAGGAATAAGAGCTTCTATGTATAATACTTAAGGGTTGAAAATAACTACACTACCCACAATTTAGTAAGAATCATCTTTGCTCCTAAAGAGGACTGTAGCAATGCTAGAATGCAAGTCTTAGGTCTAAAAAAAGATGCTAACGCTGGCCAATATATATATGGCCAGCATCAGCATATATCTATATGCACATAGATATGTATATGCATATATATGTATACACACACACACACACACATATATATATATATATGGCTGTCACTATATATCTATACCTACAGCTCTAGGTGTGAGAGAAGTTAGAAGAGCATGTACGTCTCCAAAGTAGAGGTAAAAAGAAAGAGAAGTCAACATTAAAGTTAGTGAGCTTCATATCTGGTGTTGTAAATTCTGTATATAATCAATATTTAATAAAAATGATTAAAAATCATTCAGAAAGCAAGCAGCCCCAAATTAGGTAAATCTTCCAAACTGCAATACTGGAGGAGAGAAGATATCAAAAGGTTGTTTTCTTTCTGTCCATGAAACTTGAAGACCACCTTTGGTTTGACCAGACATAAATTCCTCTTTATCAAGAGTTATCCTGAAGCTAGAAATATAATGGCAAGAATAATTAATCCCAAAATAGTCATTTGGTCTCTATATAAATATTTTCTATTTTAGGAGTTTATGCCTAACACTTATAAAAAGCCAAGTTGAATGCGACATAAGCAAGCAAGAATATATACACCTTGTGCCATTACAGGCATTAAAACATATCCTGAATGCCTACTGTGCATGCAACAGGCCGACAACATTTAGAACCCATGCGCAGTCAAAGATACTCATGATGGGAATCATGGAGAAATAAAGCAGGTGTTCAAGACAAAACCAGAAGAATGCCAGCTCCCAGGGTTAGAGGTTTCCAATTTTAAACATGGGAAGACATTATACAAGACTAAGATTTCAATTCAATGTAAAAAAAACCCCAAAACAAAAAGCCTCAGAGTACAAGATTCCCAACAACTGAATGTTGCAAGAGCTCAACTATTTTTTAATAGAGGATGAAGGGAAATAAGAGAAGAAATTCTCTCTTTGGGAGGAGGGTAAGACTGAGGTAGGGATGATCAAAACCTGGTGACATGTGGGGCCCTGATTCAATCAGATCCTATGTGAGGTGGAAATGGAAAAAGAGCCCACAGACCACATTAGCGGTCTTAGAACCAGAGTCCATTCAAAGCTTTTATAAAACCAAGTACATGGCATTTATACCACTTCATAGAAACTTCTTCTTGGAACTTAAAATATTTAACAAACAACTTCTAAGCTGTTTTTTTAAACTTTTGAATCAAGTGTTTATTTTCACTAAGCACATAATTCTTCACGTATAATAAGCTGATGAAAATTATTTTTAAGAATAACAACTATTATGCAGAGACAGTGAGCAGTCCAGAAAAATGTAATAAAGGCTAAAAAGCAGATGTCATGTCTACACTGATTTAAAGTCCCTGGAGAATTATTTTGCCACCCCCTACCCCAGCACTGGTTTGCCTGCTAAAACATGGTTTATGAGTCACCCGTGGGAAGCAGTAAAATACAGTGCCCTTGACTAAAAATAGGTAGGGACATTCAATAATAAATCTACTTTCCTGATATTCTTGTGTCACCATGAAATACTGATCACTTAGAGAAGTGTGATTCTTCTCTCCCCACACAGAAAGGCTAGAAGAAAATCAGCCACAGACTCCATTAGAAGCTAACACGGTATATAACAGGACTTGCAACATGATGGGAAAAAATAACATTGATTTTAAATGCCTAGAGCCTGGAGTTCACCTATCAGGATAAATAGTAAAGTTGGTTATCTTTTTTATAACTATAAAGTGACTTCTCATCTGTTGAAGAAATAATACATAGTCCAAGTGTTTCCCTTATAATGGCAATCAGAAAATAGGAATTTGATTGAGAGGTCAGAAGAGAACACTCTGTCATAGTCACCATGATCCTGGCTCTAGAATAAAGTATTGGCAAGTTATAGTTTATAAATAAAGAATTGGCCATATAAAGATATGTCTGGCTCCCGTTTCAGAATATCTTTGAAAATTTGTAAAATGGAACTCTAAAAGGCACTGGGAGAATTTATTTCTGTCATCTCTACAGGTAGTTTCCCACAAAATGGACAGTGGGTTCTAGCTGACAATGAACACAGTTGTGATTTTTTTTTCCCACACCTATGGGAATCTTCTTAAACAATACTTATCTAAGACTGAACACAAGTCATACATTACTCCTCAGAAAGAACTGCAGAAAACGTAAACACTATCTGCTTTGCTCACTAAATGGAGGCAATCCTACCAGACAGCAAGTAGAAAATCTAGTAAAGGGTAAAGTGGAATGAATGAACTAGAACCTGGAAAATACCAGAGGATTAACACTCCACTGCATGAAGGAAAGTATCTATGAATCCGTTTTGAGAGGCACCTCAAATAGGACATCAGTAGAAATCAAGGAGGATTCAATTTACACATGGAAAGTTCCAGAACCCCACAATTAGAAACTCTACCACAGTGTGCAGAATACTCACCAGGTAGCTCTGGATGGACTGCGAGTGATGTCCACTTAGTTAAAATCACAGCACCGTCCTGTGAAGCAAGCAGACACAGGCCAGAGAAAAATCAATGTGAAAGACCTTTATGACTCTCATGTAAAAAAAAAAAAAAACAGCTTTTTTGCACATCAAAATAAGAATCCATAACATTTAAGAAAAAACACATCAGAAAGGCGCATTAATATTTTAGTAACACTAGTTTCCAAATGAACAAAGGCACAAAGTCATCAAATCAGAAAGATCACTGCTATGCCAGCCTACAGGGCTTATACACCCTTTTTACTAAGCTGCTGATCTACTATCAAGATAATTAAGGAGCAATTGAACAGAGCCATCTAAGACCTTTTAGAATATAATGATCTGTTTCTGACAGACAGTAAAATGTCCTTAGATGCACTGTAATTCTAAGAAAAAAATCTGTTCAATGAAGAGCAGTGCTGAACACTAAAGATTTACAATGGATTTCCATCTATCCACCAAAAAAATGCATGTTTTATTGCATGTTTTTTGTCTTTGTTACTTAATAAGTTATTTATGTAGATTCAGGATTTGACATTGGATTTCTGGTTTGGTGGAAATTTAAATTTTGAGATCTTTCCAAGATGGGGTTGGCAGGGAATGGGGGTGGGGGGAGGGAGTTCCAGGTGGTATCAGGAGAACACAAAAGTTAAGAGGAAGTCCATCTGCATTTGAGAAGAATAGAGGCAGAAAACTTGGCAGTTGAGACACAGGAAAATGAGGTCTGTACAATTTAAACTGGGATACTGTGAACATCATCAATGATGTATAGAGATTTCTACAGTAGGTTCTGAGGTAGGATGGTACATCCACAGTGCAAAACTATGCCATTAAAAGAAGCAAATGAACTTGGATGTATATGGACAGATGTAGAAAAAAAATCAGGTCATAGTATTAATTTTTAAAAACTCTAGTAGAGTAATAAGTGTACTATGACCCCACTGTGTTAAAATAAACCTCACTAGTCTATGTATAAACATTGTTAGACGCAGAGAATATACCTGGAGGTATAACAAACAAGTGTGGCTGCCTCTGGAGAGTTGGTACTGAGGAGAAGTGAAAAAGAAAGAAAGGAGGCATCTGGGTGGCTCAGTTGGCTAAGCCTCAGACTCTTGGTTCCAGCTCAGGTCAGGATCTCAGGGTCCTCTGAGCCCCCATATCAGCTATTCTCAATGAAAAGTCTGCCTGTCCTTCTCTCTCTCCCCCTCTGCTCCTCCTCTCTCCCCTACCCTTGCACACCTGTCCACTCTCTCTCAAATAAAATCTTTAAAAAGACAAAAAAAAAAAGAAAAGGACCTTTGCATTTTATTTTTTAAGATTTTGTTTATTTATTTGAGACAAGGAGTGAGCAAAAGACAGAGAGCACAAGCAGGGGGAGGGGCAGAGGGAAAGGGAGAGGGAGAAGTAGTGCTCCCCTGAGTGCTCCACTGAGAGGGGAGCACAACCGTGGGGTTTAATCTCAGGACCACGAGCCAAAGGCAGATACTTAACCAACTGAGCCATCCAGGTGCCCCAGACCTTTGAATTTTAATCTAATATTTCACCATTATATAATTTTTTACCATGAAGTCTATTATTTTTATAATTGAAACTGAAAAAGAACCCAATTCATCCCTCTCTGTAGAAAGAAACATTCCATTTAAATATACAGAATTAGAGAATATCCAGTATCATGTGCACATACTTACTGATTTAGTGAATATTTACTATGACCAAGGCTCCAAGCATGGATTGTATTATCATATTTAATCCACATAAAAACTCTAAAATGTATATACTGTGATTATTCCCATTTTACAGAAAACTGAGAAGTGACTCTTCAGAAATCACACAGAGCTGGCATTTACCCCAGGTACCTTGACCCATGTTTAGTATCCATGGTACTGATTCCTCCACAGCACTTACCCTATTTTCATATTACATTTATATTTGTAATGAACTATTGTAAGAAAGTATTGAAAACCATCATGGATTGCCCCAGTGCCTAGCACAGTGTCTAGTATCTAGTGTGCTCAGTAAATCTTGAACAGGTAAATAATTAGGTTTCCCATCTATAGCTGGGAAATTGAACTACATAACTATGCCTCCTGGGAGTATCAAACAAGCTGAGTTCTTTTTGACTTTTTGACTAATAACTCTACTGTTTAATGTTCCTCATCCTGAGAAACCACTTGCCACCCTATAACAAAAGACTTGAAGACTAGAAATGTTTTCCTTTGCCTTCTCTAATTCTCTGGTCACTACCCAGCATAAAACTAATCCATCATTCCATAAACCTTTCTAATTCTGTGCATGGCTAGGATACTGCTACATTTGAGAAAGCCGATGATGACATACTTAACTACAAAGAAGTAAAATGGTATAAACAGTTTGTCATAAACTGTTTAGCTATTGGCATATGGCAATATGGCAGATGAACTACTATAACTGACTTGGTGTTGCAGTCATATGAATTAAGGCATCAACTTACTGCCTTGTTCATCCTAATAATATTACTGCAGATGTTAAAGTATATATATGGGTCCTTGGTAAAGGAAAGACTGTGTGTGCAAGTGAGTGTGTATAAGTCTCCGGATGTCTGTGTTTATATGTCTTTGTATAAGTTTTGGTCTTTCAAAAGTGGAATCTTTTTCTATAACATAGAAGAAACCTAATAAACAGACAAAATCCTCAAATCCTAGAATCCTATTGGTGCTAATAAAAGCTGGTTTTCATTCAACAAGGGTGCCAAAACTATTCAATGTGGAAAGAATCTACTCAGCAAATGTGCTGGGACGACTGGATATCCACATGCAAAGGAATGAAGGTAGGCTCCTACCTCACACCATACACAAATATTAGCTCAAAATGGGTCACATGTAAATATAAGAACTAAAACTATAAAACTCTTAGGAGTAAATATAAGAGTAAATCTTTGTGATGGTTAGGCAATGGTTTCATAGATATGGCACCAAAAGCACAAACAATGAAATAAATTATTTGACTTCATCAAATAAAAAGTCTTTGTGCTTCAAAGGTCACAGTAAAAAAAGAGAAAGGACAACTTACACGAAAAGATTTTTTGCAAATCATTTATCTAATAAGGGACTTGTATCCAGAGTATGTTAAGAACCATTACATTACAAAAAGACAAATAACTCAGTTTAAAAGTGGGTGAGTGATCTAAATAAATATTTCTCAAAAAAAGATACACAAATACAGGAAGAGATGCTCAATCACCAGAGAAATGCAAGCTAAAATCACTATATTACTTCACACCCACTAGAATAATTATAATCAGAAGACAGATTATAACAAGCATTGGTGAGAATTCAGAGAAATCAGAATGCTCATACATTGCTTGTGGGAATAAAGTGGTGCAGCCACTTTTGAAAGCAGTCTAGCAGTTCCTCAAATGGTTAAACATGAAATTACCATATGGCTCACTAACTCCACTCCTAGGCATGCACCCAAGAGTAATAAAAGCATATGTCCATATAAAAAAATTACATGCGCTTTTTCATAGCAGCATTATTTATAATAGCCAAAAAGTAGGAATAATCCTAATGTCCATCAAATGATGGATGGATACACAAAATATCGGTGGAATACAAGGGCATTTTACTCAACAACAAAAGAAAGCAATGTGAAGATGTCTGATATCATGGATATCACTTTAGAAAGCATCATACTGAATGAAATAAGTCAGTCACAAAGACCACATGTTCTAGGATTCTATCTATATGAAATGTCCTATTCTAGGCAAATCCACAGAGATAGAGAGCAGATTAGCAGGTGTGTAGGCCTGGAGGGGCATTGAAGACAGGGAAGGACTGCTCGTGGGTGCAAGCGATCGAAGTGTTCTAAGATTAAACCACGGCAATGGTTGCACAACTCTGAATATACCAAAATACTGAATTACACATTTTATGTGGGTGAACTTTATGGGACATAAATTGTATTTCATTAAAGTGGTTTATTAAAAGGCTGCCTCTCAGTGCATCTGCCCGTGAATATTAGTAAGCTTCTTTCAAAAATGACAAAGCACTTATTCACACTCTTCAAAGAAACCCAGTAAGTGGTGAATATTTCCACTTCCAGAAGATTAGCTGTCGTAATTCTCCACAGGATTCCTTGTGATGGGAAATACACACAATCATTTCTACCCTCACTAAAGAGGAGCACATGCATGGGACTGCTTCTAAACCATAACAAAGGACCAACATCTTCCCACAAACCACCAGTAAGGACAGATGCCACAGTGTTGACGATATGGTTTTATTTCAAAGCAACGGGGGAGCTGTCGCCAAGGCTGAAGTTTCTAGTTCTCAGTAGAGGAGGAAGAAATTTAGAAAACTTCGAGGTGACATTGCCAGACCAGTTTTCGCACATCTATGTACTGAACACAAAAGGACTGGCATTTAATACTCTCCTGAAGATATTCAATATTGAGATTTTTGTTTTCAAATGAAGAATGACCGAGTAAGACTGAATCAACACAGCATCTTTTCACTCTGATCTGCTATTGAACATGAAAATGATTGTTTTGTAAGCAATGTTTGAGAAGAGTCATGTGAGTTTGTGCAGCATAACAAACCATCTGAAACCTTCGTTGCTTAAATCAATAACTATTGTGGTTCACAGAGTGATCTCAAGCTTGCAAGAATGGCAAGAGATCAGGACCTAACATACAAGCACTTTTCAAGCCTCTGCAGTGTCTGATGTGCTAATTTAGCTTTGGGCAAAGCTAGTCACGTAGTCAAGCTCACATTTAAAAGATGTAGAAAATAACATCACCTTTTGGTGGGACAGGGCACCCTAGCACTCTACAAGGGCATGGGTACAGGGAGGGGAAGACTTTGTGGCCATTTTTACAATCTGCCACAGTATCGTATCCCAACATGGAACACACTGCCATTGCAGCTTACATGTAAAATACTGATAACTTACAATGGTACATGGGGAGATAAGATACGGTGCATGTTTATTAGCACTTGTCTTCTCTTTATGGAAAAGTGTGTCATTTTTCTATTGAAGTATATCACTATAAATATAGTTTCATAGCTATTTACCACCGTTATGTTATCATTTGGCCACACAGTTGCTGTTTTGTTTGGTTTTTTACCAGTTACATTTTCTTTATGAGCAAATATATTTAAATGGAAAGGATGAGTAACAAGTTCAGGTCAAAGTTTTGGCCAAACCCATAAAAGTGACTCATGAACAACCCAAGTATAGAACCCTGTTGGGTAGGGCAATATTTCTCAAACTTTAATATCTATACAAATCACCAAGGTATGTGCATGGTATGTGCATGAAATGCAGATTCTGTTTGGGATAGGTCTGAGGTGGGACCAGAGATTCTACAACTCTAACAAGCTCTCAGCTGATGCTCATGATTCCCGAACACACTTAGAGCAGCAAGCAAGTAGAAGGGCAAAGGCCTGACCATCAGAAAAAGCTGTGGGCAACCTTTACCAGCTGTATGGTCTTAAGCACTGACCTCATCTCTCAGAAACCATCTCCTCCTCTGTAAAATGCAGGTCGTGTGAGGACGCACCTAGGAAGTCTGGGTCAGGATGAAAGGAGATGAAACACACACTAAGTACCTAGTGCCAGCCAGAGAGAAGGGCCCAATACTGGCTTTGTCTTCTTTCATAGTTAACGACTTCCCAAATAGTCCTTGAATGCAACTGTAGGTTAAGAAAGGTAAATGGGCAGGCCAAAAAGACACTGCGTTAGCCCCCAGGGGTACCATGTCACAACACTAAAAGTAACTGGATTTTAGAAACATGTATCGCCAATGCAATCACATTTGATATTTTTTTGCATATATGGATTAGGTTTGTCTCTTCAGAGTCACCCAATAAACATTTATTGAGCACCCACTGTGTCCCAAACCCTGCTCCTGGCTCTGAGGACAGGACAGTGAACAAAAACAAAACTCCAGGTCCTTACTGAGCTCACACTCTCTAGTTCTCTGTCTCCCCAAAATAAACTCACTCTTCTAGGCTGTACTGGGAAGGCTGCCATGGGCCTGATCTGTCTACATACATGTTTAAATGATCACCTTGGGAACCTGTGAGGTTTTAGCTGGTTGCCAACATTTAAAAATGGGTGATTTCATATAAATCTCTGGAGCCCCAGCTTCTCTTGGAAATCTGGAAGATACAGCATCACAGACTCAGGGTGCTGTGGGTAAGCCAGCTGCAGCTGAGAGGCAACTGTACCTTCAGAGAAGGCCTGGGTTCCCGTTCCCCACGGCCCCCCACCACCACCCAACTCTTCCACCCAGACAACTCCCTCACCTATGTTCTCCTGCTGAGTTCGTGAGCCCTAAATTAAAGGCCTACTCAGCAACATGTATAAGCTTGGAAGGAAGGGGATTCCACCTCCCTGTTCTGCATATTCTTCCTTTAGCATCACGCAACAAATGTCCTACAAGGGAGCAACTTAACCATTTGTTTGCCCCTCGGTGAGTCTACAACTCCCACTTTGAGAAACCACTCTAAACTCTGCCCAGAAAAGTTAACAGCTCCTGTCATTTACTGTGGCTCATCAGCCTTAAAATTATAACTGGGGACTCTTTATAGGACATTATGAGTTATTTTTGGATTTTTTTCCCTAAATAATGATAATGGTTTGCAATTACCCACCTACATTCTTTTGCCTGGTTGCCCCTGTATACCAGTTTTCTAGGACTGCAGAACAAACTGCCACAAACTCCATGGCTTCGAACAACACATATTTATTAGCTCTTAGTACTGGGGGCCAAAAATCTGGCACAGTTGCTGGGTTCTCTGTTCAGAGTCTCACAAGGCTAAACTCAAGGTGCCTTCAAGGCTTTCTTTCTGGAGGCTGAGGAATAACTGGCTTCCAAACTCAGTCAGGTTGCTAGTCAATTTTATTTTCTTGTAGTCATAGCATTGTGGATTTGCTTCCTTACTGGCTATCAGCTGGGGTATACTGTCAGGTCCTAGATGCCACCTCCACTCCTTGCAACCTGGCCCCCACCATCTTCAAAGCCAGAGATGGAGAATCTCCCTCATTTGGAATCCTTCTCTCTTTGAATCTTGCTTCAGTCCTTTATAGAGGCTTAGCTGATTAGGGCAGGTCCACCAAGGTTAAGCTCTCATTCTTAAAGCCAACTGTGTGATGCAACATAACCTAACCAGAGAAGTGACATGGTTTCAGCCCTGGGGATTAGACAGGGTACACACACCAGTAGTTTGGTGCAGTGGGGCCATGTTAGAATTCTGCTTCCTACATCTAGTAATTGAGAGCATGCATTTGTCTCCACATGTGGTTTTCTTCGCAAGCTGGGAGCTGAGGTCATGTCACAAAAGAAGCTAACTGTCCAGCAGAGAATATATGAAAGTTAAAACCAGAGTGTATATTTAATGACTCTTACATTCATTGCCAAAGTAGTTAAGGTTCTTAGAATTCCACTATCTAACCCCAAGAATGTATGAACTCACCAAATTCCAAATCTACAGAAGTTTCTCCCCATTCACTTAAACTGAACCATTATGAAATTAAGTATCTAGAATATTGACATTCTAGGAAGAGGAGGAGGAAAAAAATGAAGCTGAAAAACAAGCACATACTTAGTACCTAGAAGGACCCAAAAAAAAAAAAAAGTTTTTAAAGATAAGTGTCCAAAATAATGCCATGGACTGAAATTTTTTAAATTAAATTAGGTTATGTTTTCTACATGATGTCAACAAATTTAACTGCTTTTTCACTCAACAGACTTGATTACTTGTTAGTTTCACAGAGGCAACATATACAAAACCTCGCTAAAGGAAAAGGATAATTAAAAGCATGCTTAATATATTTACAAGCACAACACATATTAGTTTTATTTTTACAGAAGAAACTAAGAAATCTCCCTTTGAAAACATTAGGTTAGAGAACACTGGCAGATTAAGAACAGATGATAGTATTACCAATTAATGAGAAATTACTATGTCCAGGTATTACTCAGTGTTTTGTGTGTATCAACTCATTAAATCTCACCAAACTCTATAGGTAGAAACTTTTTACTGAAGAGGACACCAAGGCACAGGGTGCTTACATCCCTTATTTAGAGGCATGTGGTAAGTGAGCAGGGCTTCAAACCCTGATGATCTAGCTCGAGCACCATTACTTTTAAGAGCTGCATCTGCCTTTGACACATCAGTGCTTCCAGTGTTGTGAGACAGGGGCACTTTCTGCACCTACTATGCAGCAGAGGTGGTGGCTAAGTACACATGCACTGCACTCAGATCAGGCTCACGGCCGTGGCCAAGGGACAACTGGGCACCACCACCCCACCAAGGGGTGCATCTCTATCATTTGCATAAAGACACCCTATATACCAGTAGCAGCCTTCTACAAGGAAAGCTATAAAATAACTCATTCTGCTACTGCCTAGATCTTTATTTGAAAGGGAGAGAGGGTGAGGAGAAAGGAAAAAATATAATCCTTCTTTACTCCTTCCAAATCCACCGTTTTCCACTACTCTGCATTCTGAAATTCAGAGGTTAGAAAAGACAGAACAAAGCAAAAGCTAACACCATAAGCAAAGAAGAAAATCTACTGGCTCTCTTTCTGTTTGTTGAGAAGAAAGTGAGCTTTCCTCTAGGTCATGAGAAAGGAAAAGATCTATAGGTAAACAATCTCATACTTTTTCCATCAACTTCCATCCAGCCACCAGCAGCACAGATCGATCCCCTTAAAAAAAAAAAAAAAAATGCTTAGCAGTTGTAGTAATAGGTCACCTGGAGGTGGAGCTGGGGTGAGGGACACAATGTTCCATCTTGATTTTTGCATTAAAGGTATGTTCCTTTTTTAAAAAATATTTTATTTATTGATTGATGAGGTACACAGAGAGAGAGGCAGAGACATAGGCTGAGGGAGAAGCAGGCTCCCTGTAGGGAACCCAATGCGGGACTCAATCCCATGACCTCAGGATCACGACCTATGCTAAAGGCAGACACTCAACCACTGAGCCACCCAGGTGCCCCAAAGATATGTTTCCATTCAAGATTCCTATCCACAAATAGGTTGGATGGACCCACAAGTCAGTTGGCATTTATTCCAAATTCTTTCCTGAACCTTGCAAGCATGACCAAGGGCTGTTACCATAAGAGGGCCCTCTGTGCGAGGAGCAAGAGACTAGAACTATATACTTCACTCAGTCCACTCTGTGGTTCTCCTATGATTTCCAGCTCAGCTCCGGTGTCCTGGTAGTAGTCACGGAGCAGAAGTTACAGAAATACAAATTTAATTATATATTTTGTATCCTTAAAAATGTCTCACATGTTCTCTGTACTTGTAATATATTTAATATTATTAGATGTGCATTTTTTATATTATATATCAACACAAATTTTGTTAGAGAAGCCTCCCTTAAATATGATGCTTTGCGATGTTGTTTGTTGCAGATCTTGGTCTATACATGGTTTTATTTGTTCGAATTTCTCATGCTACCTAACTTGCCTTAAAATTGCCACACACCACAACAGCCAGGGTACTTAAATATGTTCATGATGGGATATAACCCTTATATGTTTTGGGCTACCTGTGGTCTTCAGTGAGCCACAGAACATTCAGGCAGGGTCTCAGTTTCAGAAACTTGGATATATGCCAAGCCAGGTAATTATTCTCTGCCTACCTAATTTCCCCAGGCAATTTAACTGAAAATGGTATTATCCGTCACCTCAGTTCTAATCGGCTCTGAAGTGCCCCTGTGTCCTGCTTCTTCCCTCCATTACAAGCTAACTGAGCTGATTTCTTTTTGAAGCTTAAGTTGGAAAAAAAAAATGTTTCTGAATCTCTCTAGGGGAAAAATATCAGATAAATATGAGCCATTTAATTAGTTGCAAACCAATATACTGAATAGTGTTGGCAGAAATTGCAAGACACCCCTCCTTGCTGCCTACCCTTATGAAAAGTCTCTTTTATAGAAAGAAGTACAAAGGGCTTACTTACTGAAAAACTGACCAAGGAAAAAAAAAGTGGGAGGAGGGGAACGTGAGAGACCTTAAGAGGATTTTACTCTACTGAAATAATTTTAAAAGGCACTGTTCCGTTGTTCGTTTCCAAATAAGCTGATTTAGAGTGAGCAGAACAAAATATACCATTTGACAGAGGAATGCCTGAAACTCAAAGAACATGCAACAGAAATGTGCTTTCCGATGGCTTCCGACAAACATGAATTTATACCACTGCTCTCCAACAGAAATACAACAAAAGCCATAAAAGTGAGTTACACATGTAATTTTGAACTTTCTAGTAGCGATGTTTAAAAAGTAAGAAACAGGGTACCTGGGTGGCTCAGATCATGATCCCAGAGGGTCCTTGGATTTAGTCCTGTATAGGGCTCCCTGCTCATCAGGAAATCTGCTTCTCCCTTGCCTTCTACCTCTGCCCCTCCTGCCAGCTCATGCTCTCTCTCTCGCTCTCTTGCTCTCAAATAAATAAATTAAATATTTTAAAAAAGAAGAATCAAAAGACTTGAAGAAGAATTATCATCATCATCAAAGACCACTACTCTGCAGTAAAAGTAAAGAACTGATAACAACTTGAATGGATCTCAAGAGAATTTTGCTTAGTGAAAAAAGCTAACTTCAAAAGGTTACATGCTATAGGAGACTCTCATTAACAGTATTTGTAAAATGACAAAAGTATACAGACGGAGAACAGATTAGTGATTCCCAGGAATTAGGAGGGGGGGGAGGAGAAAGGAAGGAAGCGGCTATAACTGTGAAAGCTTAGCACAGAAAATCCTTGTGATGGAATTCTATATTTTGACTGTGGTAGTGGTCATATTTATCTATACTGGTGATTAACCTGCACGGAATTACACACACACATCCACACGCACATGCAGAAAGCTGATAAAATATGAATAAGGTCAGTGGATTCTATCAATGTCAATTTCATAGTTGGGATATTATACTATAGTTTTAGAAGATGGTACCAGTGAGGAAAACTGGCTAAAGAGTCCAGATGAGGGATCCCTGGGTGGCGCAGCGGTTTGGCGCCTGCCTTTGGCCCAGGGCGTGATCCTGGAGACCTGGGATCGAATCCCACATCAGGCTCCCCGTGCATGGAGCCTGCTTCTCCCTCTGCCTGTGTCTCTGCCTCTCTCTCTCTCTCTCCGTGACTATCATAAATAAATAAATAAATTAATTAATTAATTAATTAATTTAAAAAAAGAGTCCAGATGATCTCTCTGAATTATATTTTACAACTGCATATGAATCAACAATAAGCTGAAAATTAAAAGTTAAAACAGTGAGTTTTAATAATACACTTTACTCTATATTGCAGAACTTTCTCACATAATTGATTTACACTTAATCGATATAAAAATGGAGATTTTTTTTTTAGTTCTAAACTCTTTGAATGCCAGTGCATAGTTTACCTGGAACAGCACACTTCAATTCAAACTAGCCGCATTTCAAGTGTTTGATGGCCACACGTGGGCGTGAGCCCCAGTACTGGAGAGCCAAAAATACCTTAAACTAAGCCTAATATCCATTTCCCAGTTCTGTCAAGTGGCACATTCTCACATGAAATATCTTTGCTTTTTGGATGTCTCTTAAAGAACAGGTTCATCATGAAACCTTAGAGCTTGAACAATCACTGAAAAATATGACCTGACTAGGAGAGAAATTTTCATCAATGGTATCAACCTGAATTTGTTTTGGACCACAGTTCCACAACAAAAATAAAAAACCCTATAAAAGAGACATTTAGCAGCTTCTGCAAAATAATTCCTAAGAGGAGTTTCAAGAGCTATGGTACACAACTCTGAGATCAAGACCGGAGCCAAGATCAAGAGTCAGACGCTTCACCGAACTGAGCCCCTGCCAGGCACCCCTCAAGAATTAAGATTGTGAACTATTTTTTTGAAACTTTGTGATTTTTTTCTGTTCGCTCTGCTTTCCTACTTTTCCTTGGTGATTAGAATCATTAAAATGAGAAGGTCTTGTGAGTTTGTTCTTCAGAGCCATGGAACTGTGAGCCGCCATCTTCCTCCCCAGGTAGTCATGGAGGAGAAAGAAACCATGTGTAACGGCAGCTTTGAAAAAATACATAAAACTAGGCCAAGTCTCTTGGGACTCTGAAAAGTAAAACAATGAGCAGACCTGGTTCTCAGACCAGGTCTGACAAAAAGCTCAGGGCTCAATCTCAAAAGACCAGTGCCATCTCCATCCACCATTGAAAGTGGGAAAGCAATAAGAAATCACTATTCCCAAATGGAGCCTTTGTGAGTATAAAGAGAGCAGGTTATGGAATGAGAGAGACCGATCTTTGAGAATACAAGACAATTAACCTCTCTTGGACCTACTTTCCTGGTTTGTCAAGCAGCAAAATTATCTGCCTCAGTCACTGTTGTGAAGTTAAATGGAATAATACCCAAAAAGTGCCTACCACATTCCTGCAATCCCAAATGGGTGTTCAATTACTGTCCTTTCCCACTCGTATCTATACTCAAAGAACTATCCATCAAGAGAAAATGATCTGTGCAAAGTAAACCAAGTATAGTAACATCAGAAACTCAAGAACTGTTGCTCTAGAGTAATGCCAAGGAGAAAAATGTCATTTTAGTCTACTGTGATTCGCTTCTAATCTGTTGATAGGAAGCTAGTTTCATAATCAAGCGAGGTTTATAGCACTCCTGCGACTGCTGTACAGGAACAGGTACACTTAAGGAACAAGCCCCAAGATAATCTAAAAAATGGAAACTGGGCTGGTTTTGCCAGAGCATCAAGACTTCAAGAATTTTTATATATTCACGTTCTTCACAAACATACAATGTATCTTTCAGGCAGCAAGTGAGAATAGAAAAAAAGAGTATGGTATAGCTTAGAAGAAGCAGTCTATGCCTGAAGTGCTCTTGTTAGGAATTATAGAACTTTGAGGATGGTATTTATTTTTGTCAGATAGTTTTTGGCCACAGACAACTGATCACCCATCTGTTCCAGGAGAAATCACATTGTGAGCTGGCCCACTGGTGCCAGTATATAGCGATGCAGCGATAACTTGGTTTTTATTGATATGGCTAAACTCTGCAAACTCTTCAAAACCCAGAACACAGCTGCCAATATCAGATGGGCACCATATTGAATAGAAGGACTCCAAATGTACCACTTGGGAGTAATCTGTATGGACAACAGCCTGCTCTAATTTTGTTTCCTGATCACCTCACTCTGATTTTATGAAGAAACTAAAGGAGACAATTTATCTACAACGCTAATATGTGGGACAAGATCCCAGATTTTACCAGTATCATCACTACTGTGCTAGGAGGGTCCCTCTGAGGATATTAAACATCTTCTAAGAGGATATGGGGACATTTTCTGCAATTGCTACTCTGACATCAGAGTCAAAGTCCATCATCCTACAAATACAACCTGAAGCAGAACAGGGTCTCTCTGGAAAACCACAGCAACTGAAGTAAAATGAAATGAGAAACTAAGACTTAGATGTGTCACCCACCTAAGATGTTCAGGCATGACCAACGCCCAGGTTCAGAGACATAACTGATTTTAATAATGAAAAAAAAATTCCCAGCTCCAGTTCTAGATGTTGATATAGAAAGATCGTGAATTTACTTCCTCTCACAGACAAACTAAATTTATAAACAGAACAATTTCCTCATGAAAAAACCCTAAAAACTTGTAGAGTGACCCCTTCCCATGGGGCAAATGAGAGGAAAACCATGCTGAAGTGGGTAGAACAGGTTGACACACTCCTCCACTATATATCCCACCCCCCTGGTGGCAGTACAGTCAGGATACAACTCAAAACCTTCTTCTGCCTGAGGAGCACGGGGTTCATACCCCTACACTGAGCAAGCCAACACTGAAGACCAGCACCTGAGAAACGAGCCCCCAAAACATCTGGCTTCAAGAATAGGGCTCATGGGGATCCCTGGGTGGTGCAGCGGTTTAGTGCCTGCCTTTGGCCCAGGGTGCGATCCTGGAGACCCAGGATCGAATCCCACATCGGGCTCCCAGTGCATGGAGCCTGCTTCTCCCTCTGCCTGTGTCTCTGCCTCTCTTTCTCTCTCTCTCTCTCTCTCTCTCTGTGACTATCATAAATAAATAAATTTTTTTAAAAATTAAAAAAAAAAGAATAGGGCTCATGCTCACAGGAACCCCAAGAGAATGGTGAACCAAAGATCACTCTTAAAGGGCCTATGGGCAGACTCCCTATTCACCCACCAGAACCCAGCACAGAAGCAGCCCATGGAAAATTGTCCCGACTTCATGTGAAAGAGATTCATTTCCTAAGTTTAAAGCATTGGTCTGAGGGGTAGGGGCCTGCTGAAATACTTTCCAAAGTCAAAGGTTGATGGCTGCCATCTTTCTACTTTCCATCTGCATGCTAAAGCCAACAGGCACCATCATGTTTGGTTTTGTCTCCTTTCCAGCAGGTGTCATATTTACACTCTAGCAGATAAGTACCATTTGCAAGGTGTCCCTCTATAGGGAAGGGATTGGCAGGGGGAATTATCCTTTGTCCTTTTTTCTTTTTTTTCTTTTTTTATTCTTTTTCCATCTTATTGTCAGGTGTCATCTTTTTGCAATCAGCCTTCGCCTCACATCAGCCCTAGAGTGTCATCTTCCCGCTCTCCCGCTCCTGCACACCAGAGTGCCAGGAGCACCGAGAGGGGAGCTTCTACACATGTCTGGTGCCCCGGTTTTTATGTCTGGTGGCCTGGTTTTTGCAACTGCTGCCCAGGGGACACCCCTTGATTGCCTGGCTCTGGAGGCCGGGGGGGGAGGGGCTTACATTATGGGTCCCATGGGAATATAACAATCAGAAAAACAGTTTCAGGCAGAATATAGCCCCTAGGGCACTGCGCAGACAGTGGACTGAAACATAGCCCAGCCTTCTGGGAAAGGGGCCTACTTTCTTATCCTGGAGCTCTGGCTTGAGGGTCAGGCTTCTGGTTTCGCGCACTTCTAGGAGCTTACAGAAGAGCTCCCAGGAACACAGGCTGATAGATGCCATCTCTGTAGGCTTTCTCTACCTTGCTCCAATTTGCTGGTATCTTCGAGAAAGGAGCTTATATCCTTGTCTGGCACCTTGATTTTAGCAGCCGCTACCAGGGACCACCTCTGTATTACCGAGCTCCGGTGACCAGCAGGCTTATAATCCCGGGTCCCATAGGGCTAAACCTAAGAAAGAATGAGTCCTTCAACAGCTACCACATGCAGGGCACAGCAAGGGACAAGAGATCCAGGAGCTCAGTGCTTCTGTGAAGGAGGACTATTAGTTTACCATCATGGCTTTGGCCAGACAGATGAGCTTCTAATTAAACATGAGTCTAAGGGCTGACTGAAATATTCCCTGAGGTTTGGGAAAGCAGGCACTATCTGTGCACTCTCCCTCCACCATTGTCCAGAGCATGAGTGTTTCTAGTAAAGGAGCTGTTATACATTATACATGTTACCCCAATTTTTATAGCTGGTGCCCTGGTTTTTACAGCTGCTTGCCAGGGGATAGCCCTTGGTCACCTAGCTCTGGAGCTAAAGGCGCTTACATTCCTAGGTCCCACAGGACTATAACAATAAGAGACCATTCTTGGCAGGCCACCACCCACAGGGCACCACAGAGAAAACAGAATGCAACATCTCCTGCCTTACTATGAAAGAGGCCTACTCGCTAGTCTTGGCACTCCAGCCTTGGAGGCAGGATTCAGGTTTGGCATTCATCTCAAGGCTACAGAGCTGCTCTCAGGTAACACAGGCTAGGGGATGTGATATTTATTCTCTTCCTCCACCTCACTACAGCTTCCTAGTATCTCACAGAAAGGAGTGTATATCTGCACCTGGAGCCCTGATTTTTGCAACTGGGTACACCTGGGTGCCCAGGATACACCTTCAAATTGCCTGCTTGGGGACCGTAGGACTTATACTGACAGCCACACAGGACTGTATGTATTTGCATTCTTTAATAGCTGTGGCCTAAGGGTCTGGCTTCAGGTGCTGACTGACCTTCTCTCCTTTGGGACAGTGACTAACTTTGGGACACGCTCAACTACTGAGAGCTCTTAAAAATAAAATAGGTTCCTTGGACAATCACAAAAATTTGAGAGACAACCAAGAACTAAAGTGAGGTTGAACAGTAAGTTTCATATGTGACACAAGGCCAACCCTTCAAGATTGGGAGAAGTGACTGTATCATTTACCATATAGAAACTAATACAGAGAGTCAAGCAAAATGAGGAAGCAGGGGACTATGCTCCAAATAAAATGAACACAAAACCTCAGGAAAAAAAAACCTTCTTAATGAAATGGATAAGTAATTTACCTAATAAAGAATAAAGATGCTCACCAACCTGTAGAAAAAAAGAGAGATGAACACACCAATAACATAACAAAGAGACAGAAAATATGAGAAGGTTCTAAACACAAGCCATAGAACTGAAGAATACCTTAACTAAACCAAAAAAAATACACTAGAGGAGTTCAATAGCATATCAGATAAGGCAGAAGAAAGGATCAGTAAAACAGGGCAGAGTAATTTACCCAATGAGAACAGGAAAAAAAAAAAAAAGCAACCTGTCTTATAGTTTAAGGAATTTAGAGGACAGCATCAAATGGCCCAACATTCACATCAAAGGGGTCTCAGAAAGAGGAGAGAGAAAGAAAGGAGCAGGAAGCCTATCTGAAGAAATAATGACTAAAAACTTCCCAACTTTGGTAAGAGAACAGATATCCAGATCTAGAAAGCCCACAAACACAAAAAATGATAAAGCCAAAGAGACCAACACCAAGACATACTATAATGAAAACGTTAAAGTCAAAGAGACAATCTTACAAGCAGCAGGAGGAAAACCACATGTTATGTACAAGGGAAACCCCATAAGTTCATCAGCAAATTTTTCAGTAGAAATGCTGCAAGAGAGAAGAGAGTGGCATAATGTATTCCAAGTGCTAAAAGAAAATAAACACTTATAAAGGTAGGACGAAGGTTAAAAGATAAAAGTAGTAAAAATAATTATAACTATGATACTGAGCGGAGGGATACACAAGATAAAAAATATAAAATGTGATATCAAAAACAAACATGACCAGAGGAGAGTAAAAATGGAGAGTTTTAGAGTGTGTTATTGACTTAAAAAGAATTTCTAAATATAAGTTGTAACATATAAGCCTCAAGGTAACCAAAACAAAACCTATAGTAGATACAGACACATGCAAAAAGAGAAAAGAATCTATGCACACCACTAAAATAGTCATCAAACCATGAAGGAAGAGCACACAAGACCACAAATGGAACAGAGAAACTAATTACAAAACAGCCAGAAAACAATTAACAGAACTGCGGTAGGTACACACCTATCAATAATTACCTTAAATGTTAATGGACTAAATTCTCCAATCAAAAGACAAAGTGACTGAATGGATAAAAAACCCACATATATGCTGCCTACAAGAGACTCACTTTAGATATAGGGACACACACAGAACAAAAATGAAGGTTATTCCAATAAAAATGGAAACCAAAAGAAAGTTGAGGTAACCATATTTATTACCAGACAAAACAGATTTTAAAACAAACACCGTAATAAGAGAAAAAGAAGGACATTACATAATGACAAAGGGGTCAATCCAACAAGAGGATATAACATTTATAAATATTTATGTACTCAACACAGAAGCTCTAAATATATAAAGCAAATCTTAACAGACATAAAGGAAGAAAAATATAGCAATAAAATAACAGTAGGAGACATTAACACCCCACTCAGGTCAATGGACAAATAATCCAAACAGAAAAGTCAATAAGGAAACATCAGCTTTAAATGACCTGTCAGACCAGATAGCCTTAACAGATATATACAGGATATTCCATCCCAAAGCAATAGAATACATATTTTTCTCAAGTACACATGGAACAATCTTCTCCAGGCTGGATCATTTGTACTACAAGACAGGTAATGAGAAATTTAAGTAGACTGAAATCACATTAAGCATCTTTTCTCATCACAATGGTATACAAGGAAACAAAAACTCACAAATATGTGGAGACTAAAACAACATGCCACTGAACAACCACTGGAAAGTGAAACCAAAAAGTACTGTGAGACAAAAACAAAACAAAAAAACAGAAGTACAACATATCAAAGTTTATGGGATACAGCAAAAGCAGTGCTAAGAGGAAAGTTCACAGCAATAATTATGCCCTCCTCACTAAGCATGAAAAGTCTCAAACAGCCTAACTATATACATGAAGGAAATCGAAAAATAAGAAAACTTAAAATTAGAAGGAAATTGAAAAAAATCAACACAGAAATAAATGAAACAGGGACTGAAAATACAATAGAAAAGATTGACAAAACCAAGAGCTGGTTCTTTGAAAAGATAAACAAAATTGATCAACCTTTAGCTGGACCCTCCAAGAAAAAAAATAGAGTGCTCAAGTAAGTAAAATCAGAAACAAAAGTAGAGACAACACAACTAATACCACAGAAATACAGAGGATCGTAAAAGACTACCACAAACAATTATATGCCAACAAACTAGACAACACGGAAGAAATGGGTATGTTCCTAAAAGCATACAAGCATTCAAGACTGAATCAGGATGAAAGAGAAGATCTGAACAGACCAATTAACTACTAAGGAAATTGAGTTAATAATTTTTTAAAACTCCCTACAAACACACATCTGGGACTAGACAGCTTCACTGGTCAATCTACCTAAATTCAAAGAATACCAATTCTTTCCAAAGTCTTCCAAAAAAATAAAAGAGGAAGGAACACTTCCAAACTCTTTTTATTAACCTAGCACTACCACAGAAAGACAGCATTAAAAAGGAAAGTGACAGTCCAATATCCAAGCAACATAGATACAAACTCAACAAATTATTAGCAAACTGAGTTCACAAATAAATTAAAAAGATCATACACCATGATCAAGTAGGATTTATTCTAAGTGTGCAAGGATGGTTCAGCATCCACAATTCAATCAATGTGATATACCACATTAACAGAATGAAGGATAAAGATATGATCATCTCAATAGATACAGAAAAAGCATTTGACAAAATACAACTTCCATTTAGGATTTTAAAAAACTCAACAAAGTAAGTATAGAGGAAATATGCCTCAACATAATAAAGGCCCACAGCTAACACCCTGCTAATTCTAAGACAATGTTGTCTGTTGGTGGGAATGTAAATTAGCACAGCCACTATGGGATGCAGTATGGAGGCTTCTCAAAATATTAAAAATATAACTACCATATGATCCAGCAATTCCACTGCTGGGTATTTATCTGAAGAAAATAGAAACACTAACTCAAAAAGATATATGCACTCCCGTGCTCATGGCAGCATTATTTATAATAGCCAAGCTATAGAAACAACTAAGTGTCCCCGAGGTATAACTGGATAAAGAAAATGTGGTTTGTATATAAAATAGAATATTCAGCCATAAAAAATAATGAAATCTTGCGATTTGCAACAACATGGATGAATCTTGAAGGCATTATGCTACATGCAATAAGTCAAAGACAGACAAATACCATATGATTTTCCTTATATGTAGAATCTAAAAATTAAAAGAAAAAAACACAGTAAGTTCTGGATACAGATGGGTGGTTGCCAGAGGTAGGAGTAAAAGGATGCATGAAATGATAATAGAGAGTTAAAAGGTATAAAATCCAATTATAAAATAAATAAGCCAAAGGAATACAATGTACAGCATGGAGACAACAGTTAATACTGTATTGCATATTTGAAAGTTGCTAAGAGAGTAAATCTTAAATTCTCATCACAAGAAAAAAACATATGTAACATAGGGTGATGATTTTGCAATATATGCAAGTATCAGTTATGTTATATACCTGAAATTAATGTTGTATATCAATTATACCACAATAAAAATTACATTAAAATTCATTGTGGTATATAGTTCTATGAGTTTTGACAAATGCATATAGTCATGTAACCGCCCTACAATCAAGACATAAAACCATTCCATTACCCCTACATCCCCCCAACCCCCACCAAAACTCTCTCCTGCTGCCCACTTTTAGTCAGCCCCTCCTCTTAATCCCTCCCAAATCACTGGTCTGTCTTCTGTTCTTATAATGTCACCCTTAGTGTATGGAATCATACATCCTGTAGCCTCTTGAGTCTGACTCTTTCACCTAATTAGCAAACACATTTTATGATCATCAATATTGATGTTTTCATCAATGGTTTGTTCAACTGCTGAGTCATATTTCATTGCATGGATGTACCAGCCTGTTCTTTCATTCCAGCTGAAGGACATTTATACTGTTTCTAGTTCCTGACAATTATAAATAAAGCTACTGTAAACATTAGTGTACAGATTCTGGTGTGAACAAAGTTTTCATCTCACTTGGGTAAATATCTAGCCAGGAATGGAATTGCTGGGTCATATTTAAGTTTATGTTTAACAGAATAAGAAACTGCCAATTTTTCTCCCCAAAATGCTGGCTGAATGATTGTGCATTGCCACAAGCACTGAATGCATGTGAATCTCAGGTGCTCTTTCTCACCCACTTGGTACTATCCATTTTTTACTATGATTTTTTTCTCAGCCATTCTAAGAGGGATATAGTGATATCTTGTGATTTCTTTAATTGTGACTCTTTAAGATCTATCAGATTTCACGGTACCATATATTTCTACCTTTAAGTAAGAGTAAAGAGTACCAAGTAAGAGTAAAGAGTACCATATATTTCTTACCTTTAAGTCAGTAATGTATTATTACATTCCTTTTGGATATAAAGCAACAATCCCGAACAATTAAGTGAATTCACAGAGTTATAACATGAAGATGACTTTCTCTTTATAGAAGAAATCTTCTTTCTGCAAGCTTGCATATACGTCCCTACTACCTACAAATGATACGTCAGTAATGACAGATTCCCAGGGTGCATGGCTGGCTCAGTTGGTAAAGCATGCAATTTTTTATCTTGGGGTTGTGAGTTTGAGTCCCACATCGGGTTATAGAGATTACTTTAAGAAGTAAAAAATTTGAGGGATCCCTGGGTGGCGCAGCGGTTTGGCGCCTGCCTTTGGCCCAGGGCGCGATCCTGGAGACCCGGGATCGAATCCCATGTCGGGCTCCCAGTGCATGGAGCCTGCTTCTCTCTCTGCCTGTGTCTCTGCCTCTCTCTCTCTTTCTGTGTGTGACTATCATAAATAAATAAAAATTAAAAAAAAAAAAGAAGTAAAAATGTGGTATGTCTGGGTGGCTCAGTGGCTTGGAGCATGCCTTCAGCCCAGGGCGTGATCCTGGGTCCGAGGATCAAGTCCCACATTGGGCTCCCTGCATGGAGCCTGCTTCTCCCTCCACCTATGTCTCTGCCTCTCTTTCTCTTTCAGTGTCTCTCATGAATAAGTAAATAAAATCTTTTTTAAAAAAAGTAAAAATTTAAGGAAAAATTAAGACTGACAATTAACAATAGGAAATAACTCCCTAATCCATAACTTTCATTAGTGCAAAAATTCATGAATTATTGACAATTAAACATGTGTTATATATAATTATATATACATACCATACACAAACCGGTACATTATAAAGGGTAGTCTTATCAAGCACATTGATAATTTAAATTTGATCACAAAAGGAATAAATATTTTAGAAACAAGATACTCAAAACTATACCAATGACATGACACATTTGCATAAATTAAAGATCTGATTACAAATGTTAGTTGTTCCAAGGAAGATCACTATTTTTCAAAATTGTGAGTCTTTGTCCAATTACTGTTTGTACTTTAATGAAATATATGGTTTACAATTTTTACCATGCCTTATTTTTACCACTTTATTGTAATATTTATGTGTCATCTTCTGTTAAAGATCATATTATGCATTCCCTATCTATTCCCATAGATGGAACAGGAAATTAAATGTCTTCTATGAAAAATAGTTGCTTCATCCACTCAGCAACTATTTATTGCATCCCTAGCAAACCAGGGGTCAGGTGGCAGGTTCTATTTTAGATACGGACCTCAGGAGGGACTCTTTAATGACGCAGCACATAAGCAAAGACCTGAGAGAAATGACAGAGTAAGCCTTGTGAAGACCTGGAAGAAGAGGATTCCAGTAGGAAGAGATAGAGGTGCAAGAGCCCTAAATGGAGTGTTTTACAAGGTTGACGTGATCTATGCAGCTAGAGCATAGCAGAGTGAACAAGAGGACACTAGAAGGAAATGAAATCTGAAAAAGGCAGCCAGATCATGCAAAGACATTGACAGAATCTGATTCTCAGTTAAATGGAAAGCAACTAGAGTGTTTTAAGTATCAGAGTTATGTATTTCGAACTACATTTTCAAGGATGCATGCTTTGCTATTTAGAGGACTGTGTAGGAGGCCAAGGGTGAAGCAGAGAAGCTAATTAACAGGATGCTACCAGAGCTGAGAGGAGTGATGACACTGACTTGGTCAACAATGGTGACAGCTGACACTGGGAAAAGTGGTCAATTTGATACATATTTTGTTGTTGTTTTTTAAGATTTTACTTATTTATTCGTGAGAGACACAGAGAAAGAGAGAGGCAGAGACACAGGCGGAGGGAGAAGCAGGCTCCATGCAAGGAGCCCGACCTGGGACTTGATCCCCAGTCTCCAGGATCATGCCCTGGGCTGAAGGCCGCTCTAAACCACTGAGCCACCTGGGCTGCCCTCGATACATATTTTGAATGTAGAGGTCACAGGGTTGGCTGATGGGTTGCACATGGAGTGTAAATTGGAAGTTGAAAATTAACCTCAAAAAGTTCAACAAGAGGCACCTGGGTGGCTCAGTCAGTTGAGCATTAAGCTCTTGATTTCAGCTCAGGTCATGATCTCAGGGTCCTGGGATGAAGCCTTGCAGTGGGTTCCCTGCACAGCAGAGAGTCAGCCAGAGGATTTTCTCCCTCTTCCTTTGCCCCTCCCCCTGGCTTGCGTGTGCTCTGTCTTTCCCAAAATGAATAAACCTATAAAAAATGTTAAACAAAATCATTTAGTCTGAAAAACAATGAATGGTTTCATTTCAACAAGGATCCTTAAGAAACAAACTGTACTGACTAGCTGGCATTGGATTTTTGAGAACCAAGAGTGAAGATAAAAAAGACTGTCATTTCCAACAGCTAACTTTTGGAACACTTGCTGCCATCAGCCACTGCAGGGGAGTCATTGAGAATTCCAAATAAAGCTCAAAATCAGAATACCATTCTTTCTCTTCAGCCCTCAGTGATGCTTGTGTAATATATTCCATATCAGCTATTGTAGCTGAGTTTGGCAGGAATTATGCAGATAAGTAGATTAACAACAGATAAACAAGATGACTGAAATGTAAATAGATGAAGATTAATGCAGTGGAGCGTGAGAACCACCATGCAGGAAGAGATAAAATTCAAAATAGTAAATTATAATTCCAGAAGTTTCATATACTCTATCAATTAACTAAATTAATAGAAATCTGGATGACCTGGAGTTTATTTTTTCGACCTGGAGTTTAGAATACAATATTTTTTTCCATTTCTCCCAGAAAGTGAAGGATACTGTTAAGATTAAAACTACATATGTGAAAAAATAAAAAATAAATAAAAAATAAATAAAATAAAACTACATATGTGGGGCTCAGTTGGTTTCTGCTTAGGTCATGATATTAGGGTCCTGAGATCAACCCCAACTCTAGGCCCACCCACACTCAGTGAGGAGTTGGACTGAAGATTCTCTTCCTTTTCCGCTTCCCCTCTCTCTTTGCCCCATACCCTTCTTTCCCACCCCTCCTCTCTTCACACACTATCTAAAATAAAAATCTCAAAAAGATTAAGATATCCTAATGCTTCAAGACTGAGAGTAATGATTTTAAAGAAATTCAGGATGGTTTTGAAGAAGGAGAGAGGCTGAAATTGTAAATGACACTGGACAACCTTCCCTTAGACTTCACTGTCCCCACCACTTGAGATCCAAGAGTGAGAAGCAGTCAGCTTTATACTAACATGGTCCTCAGGACTCCACCAGAGATAGGGGACATTGAAAAAGCTAATGTGGAGCCAAGTACTCATCATACTGACCTTTAGGGTTAGTCTCTTTACCTTATACAGTGTTTCCATACCTTACAGTGTTTAATAAATTCTTACTGAATGAAACTTTCCACCACCGTTACCCTGGAAAAGCCTTAGGATGTGACTAATACACTTGAGCAGAGTAGGAAAGTAAACCCCTCCATTTTACAATCCTTTCCCACTACAGGCCCAATGCACTTCCCTAGTTAAGATTCTGGCCATTTGTCAAGGTGACTTAGTGTTATAATCCAGAAACCTACAGCATTAAAAGGGAAAAAAAAAAAAAAAAAGAAAAATTACTTTGGAATTTCCTAAGAAAGTACTCAACATTTAGTGACGCTTGAATCACTAAACTATACACACCTGAAACTCATGTTACACTGTAAAGTAACTGAGATTTAAATATTTTTTTAATATTTTTTAAAGGAAAAAATATTTAGGGCCACTTATGAGTAGAGTCCCACCAGTAATACATGTTCTTGCCACCCATGCCCCAAACAGCAGAGCCCAACAATGCCTAAGCACCTTTGAAATACTAAAAGGTCTCCCATGGGGGCAGCCCAGGTGGCTCAGCGGTTTAGTGCCACCTTCAGCCCAGGGCGTGATCCTGGAGACCCAGGACGGAGTCCCACATCAGGCTCCCTGCATGGAGCCTGCTTCTCCCTCTGCCTCTGCCTCTGCCTGTGTCTCTGTCTCTGTGTGTGTCTCTCTCTCTGTCATGAATAAATAAATAAAATCAAATAAATAAATAAATAAATAAATAAATAAATAAATAAATAAATAAATACAAATAAAAGCTCTCCCATGAAATTACCAGCCACAAGATATCCCTGTCAACTCTAAGTATTTGCCAAAGGTTGAATGAGGCTGAAAACATCCCTCTACTGTTTCCATAGATGGCCTTCAAGAAAAAGATATGGCATATTAAATCAAAACTCAGGAACACAGGGAAATGCTGGGAAAGCATTCACAAGCCATTCTTCAATCCCAATTTATCGACATGCCATCCCTTCTACTGTCCATGATGAGAGTACAATGTTCATCATTCCCATCTCCAGAGCTGAGATAATCGAAGGACAAATGACTGACCAAAAATATTCCATTAATATGACTATTCAAGCCATATCACAGTATTCATTTCAAGTTGAGAACCATAACTCTATTTAATAGCACAAAGCCCTACATTTATCTGCATCTTACGAGCCATTAGTCAGGAGACTGAAGCCGCTGGCTAAATCATCTTGCCCCCTCTCCTCTCACTTAGTTATGCTGCAGAAATAGGATTGCAGGTTGCTTTCAAGAACTCCCTGACAACTTAGCACCAGAAAGAATAATTTTACTTTGCTGATTCCCTGTATTCCATGAAGAAAGACAACTGACAATTGTGATAACACTTAACTGATACAAAACTACCTTCTTTTTTCTATTTTTACAGTAAGATCAATGTTGAGCAAACGTGCACCATGTAACTTTTCTTTTGTTTCAATATTCTCTAACCCAATTCCTTTCTGTGTGTTTCAGAAACAAACACCTTTCAATAAAACACTGGCTCTTAGATAATAGTTATCAAATGCTGACTTAGAACAGTGTTAAGAAAAATCTGAATGTAAATGATGTAAACGCTGAGACTGTATATGGGAAGACTTAATGTGTTTGCCATAAAAATACGATTAATTTGCAAAGAGTGTTCCTTTTGCTGAGAAAGGACAACATAACTCCAATCAGGAAGCTCCTGACTGGAAAACAAAGTTTTGTTTTGCTCCTGTTTTGAGACTGGGGAGTTTGAGGATTTAAACCTCTCCAGTTAATTCCTGTATGGGTCTCTCAGTGCAGTCTAGACCAGCAATGCCCAATAGGAATAAAATTTGAGAGGCGCTTGGATAGCTCAGTTGGTTAGGTGGTCTCCCCTCTGCTCAGGTCATGATCCTGGGGTCCTGAATTGAGCCTCACATCAGGCTCCCTGCTCACTGGAGAGATTGCTTCTCCCTCTCCCTCTGCCCCTACCTGCCTCCCACCCCTCCCTCCACCTTGTGCGTGAAGGCACACACACATGCAAGCATGCGCACTGCACTCTTTCTCTCTCCCTCTACTCAAATCTTAAAAAATGCAAGCCATGTGTAATTTTAAATTTTCTAGTTAAAAAGAAAAAACAGATGAAACTTTAATATTTTATGCCAATGTACCCCAAAATATCATTTTAACAAGTGTTCCATGTACAATTATTAATATACATTTTTATACTAAATCTTTGAAATCCAACACGTATTTTACCCTTGCAAGCACACCTCAGTTTGAACTGGCCATGTATTGAGTGCTCAAAGCCACACACAGTGAAGTGAATGGCTCCCATATTAGCACAAATGTCAGAGCAGGTCCTAGAGAAAATCTGGAATAGATTACTAGATAGTAAGTGGGATCTGAGTGGCAATCACAATCTCTCTATTACAAAGTGATCGGAAGTGAAACAACTGGGGAGGCTCACATAGTCGCTGGCCCAGAAGCACCTAGGAATTCTGTACATTCTCAGAATTTAACTCTCCTCTGATCATTATAGACCCAGGCATTTCACTCATAACTACAATGTGCAAAGGGCTCAAAAATTAATCTGTCATATTTGGGAAAGATATTAGTTTACTGGTTGTTCTCCTATGCCAAGCATCTTGCTTTCTTGACATTGTGTATTCTCTACGACCTTTTATTTTTATTCCTATACTCAACTGATGAAATTTAAATTTGCATTCAATTCAGAACTCCAGCTCTCATCTTGAAATGGAATCATGAACTATAGCTCAGGAATCTTTTCTTCTCTTTTCTTTTTCAGGAATCCTTTCTAAGATAACTCTTCCACCTACTGAAAAGTTATATACCAAGTATTCTCCTAGACACTTTGTGAACATTGTCTCCAACCCACTGTAGGGAGAGGCATTATTGCCTTCATTACAGTAAACCAATAATAGAAGGATAACAATCTGCTCAAAGTCACAGGACCAGAACTGTCTAGTCCTCAAGTCCGTAACCTTCTACAGCCCTTCTTTGCTTTGATTTAATAATCACAGCCAATGTCCTTGTATTCCTAAATTGCCCATCCCAATGCAAGCATCTTTGCATAGGCTTGAATTCTGAACACCATTCCTACTATCTTCCTCTGGGAACAGAAACCAGCAAGAAAATAAGAACCATCTGTCATTACTGAGCTCGCAGGAAGCAGAGGAAAAACTTTTCTCCATCCAGAGTCCAAGATAAAGAAATTCACTGAGTACCACCTACACTACACAATCCTCCCACCCAGGTGTCCATTTATATGCCCGACAGTCATTTTAATTGCAAATCTGAGGTCACCCCTGATAATAAGGCCCTCTACTTCCATTCTCAGGGCACTCTAGTCCCCAAAGTCATTAGTGCAAACTTACTTCAATTGCTTTGGACTCTGTCTGCACATACATTTCTCTGTAGGGACTGCTGCTATTCCAAGCTTCTGCTCCCTTTGCTTGGATGGTTGCTAAGGAGAAGAGAGCGCTGCCTTTGTAATTATTACCAGAAATTCTTCTGTAATCTCCACCGGTCCATTCCTTAAAATCAAAGGCCCCATACTGCTCAAAAGTGTAATCTCTGTTTTTGCGTCCCTGAGCAAGGCCCAGGAGCTTCCATTTGAGTTCATAAGCAATAGGTGCCCTCTACTCTGAATGTAAATCAATTACTTGAGGAACGTTCCCCTGGATAACTGTAGGTCTGGGCAGAGAAGCAGCAGTTTAGATGTTCTCCAACCAGACTTAAAAAAAAAAAAAAATTCAAGGACTTCCCCCTTTACCACATCTATCCATTTCACCTGCTCCTGAGAAGACAGGTGCTCCACAGTCACATTTGTATGAAAAAGATTTTCAGCATCAGAAAAACTTTCAGGCTGACTTACCTCTTACCTCTAAAGTCTTTTTTCCAAAGCAGTCAGTCTGTCCCCCAGGAATAGCCTCGCCCCACAGTCAAGCAAGATGGGTCCCAAAGCAAAGTATTTAAGACTCCGTTCCTCTAAGGATGCTCCTGGACCAGCAGCATCAGCACCATCTGGAAGCTTGTTAGGAATGCAAAAGCCGCACTTTCACTGTGCCAGGTGACTTGTATCCACATTAAAGTATGAGAAGCACGGCCCAAGACACAGCTGAAAAGAATCTGACTTAATGATTTTATAAATAGCTGATACAAACTGCAATTGTTCATTTCATTCCTATTATGCTAGCAATTGTTGGGTTTTTATTTATTTTTATTTTTTAAAAAAGACTTATTTATTTGAGAATGAAAGAGAGAGTATGAGGAGGAGGAAGGGCAGAGGGAGAAGGATTAGCAGACTCCCCGCAGAGTGGGGAGCCAGATGTGGGACTCAATCCCAGGACGCTGGGATCATGTCCTGAGCTGAAGGCAGACGCTTAACCAACTGAGCCACCCAGGTGCCCCATGTTTTTCATCTGTTTTTCTAACCTAGCATTGGACTGAATATTAAGAGAGTTCCTACAGAAAAACCAACTTTCTTCATGTGGTCCTAGAATCTTGCCATCTCTTCATTTATTGAAGTTCAAGTTTATACTCTGTGACCCTGTATGCACAGAGAGACACTAAGAACTAAAAGATTTTTGCAAATGAACTTTAGAGCAATGCATGAAATAACTGCAAAACAAACAAACATGGTCTCATAATTAACTAGCCCTATGCATTTTCCATTTATGAACACTGCAAATTCTATTAGGAGGACTTATGAGAGATACAGTTTTATTAAATAACTATCAATTTGTATGGAAAGAAATGAGAAAATATGTGGATATTAAGCTATATGAAACTATGTTTTATAGAAAAATATACTGAAACCTTCCTGAGGTCATCCTTTAGTGGTTTTGTAGTACAGGTATATTTATAAAACTTATTTTAATAATAATACCTGTACAGTATCAGACTAATTTTGGAGCCATTTTATCATAAATTTCATCATGAGCAATGCTCTTCATGCTTTTCCAACAAATAAGAATCATTTTTTTCTAATGTGAAAATTTACATTTTATTTGACAATCCTACAGTTGTGGCAGTTATATTTTTCACTTATCTGTTTAAAAACACAAAGACATACCAAGTTAACAATGATCATACTAAGAAGAGTAATATAAAGCTTCCATTTTTAAAAAAGTAATTCCTATTTAAGGACACTTTCCCATACTTTAGGGGAAAATCTAATTTTGTTTTTGAAAATTTTAATATTCTGATTAAAGGTCTATGAATGAAAAATCCTAGGATATGGATGAAAAAATGCCATAGTATTTTAAGAAGAAATTGTCAAGAACCCCAGCAATCAAATGACCAAATAGTATCTCAAAGCAACAAAGTTTTCAGAAAACCAAACTCCCAAAGATCACAATGTATTTTCATCTTTTGTCTATTAGGTATTCTTTATGATCCTAGAATTCTATTTTTCTTGATGGATGCCTCTCATTCTTGAAAAGAGAAAAAGACATTCCTGATTCCTTTTTGTTTCAAAAAAAAAGAAAAAGCACACAAAACTGCACAAAGCCAAAAATCCCAAATATATTCTGATTCTATGCTCTTTTGTCTCTAAGTTTCCAGTTGAAAGCCTCATTTCTGGCAGCTGCCATTTTATCACACTGGATAAAGAGTGGAAAGTGCCTCATGTTATGGCTGCTATGAGCAGATCAACTGGCTCCTCTCTCTCTCCACGGGGAGAAGAAACAGAATGATGCATCCATGGGGTCTACCAAGCTGTCTCAGTGAGCCTCAGCAAGAAGGGTGTCCAGAGTGTGAACTCCACAAAGGCAAGGCCCACACTTGTGGAATCCCAGGGCCTGGCATGACCACTCTGTTTATGGAACATCCTAGGCCTTCCCCTGGAGGCATCTTGTACAATTCCACTCTACCATGGCCCCATTGGCTCCCTTGTAGCCTAAGCAGGAGCACTGCCCTGCATCCTTTCCAGCCCAAGTGCTCAAGAGAAGGCAAAGCTGGCAGAGCAAGGAAAACCATGGCAGTGCCTTTGTCTGATGCTGCTCCTAAGTCAGATGCTAGTAATTCACAGCCTCCATAGTCTGTGATACAGAGAGCCAATGGAACTGACCTTCTGTGAGAAGAGGATGAGGAATTCGGTTGTGTAAATCCTTTTGCTACAAACAAAAATCTCAAAATCTTGGCTGCAATGCACTGAAAGATGAAAGTGAGAAAAGCAGCTCACACATAAATGTTCCAGTGAAATCTTCAAATCCTGCAGTAACCATGTGCCGGATCACAGCAAGGGTATAAGTGGGTGTCAGGGAAGCAGTAAAGAGCAGAGGTGCTGGAAAGGGAACAGCTGACTGGGGTGATGGGAAGAAATGAAAGCTAGGTAGCCCTGAGAAAGGAGAAGGGGACCCATGATCATGAAAGGGGCTGAGAGGCAGGGCCCCTAAGAGCCAACAAAAATCAAGAGCCATGCCTAAAGCAGGAACATGGTAGCACATCTGGATACAGGTGCTTGGGCTGGGTGAGTACACCATCATCCTAATAGAGCACAGTCAGATTGTCCTTTCAAAAAACTCTAGACCCTTGAACTCTGAATTCCAATCAAGCAGCAGCATCTCCCTGCTTCTCTCTACTCCCTGCCCAGTCTGTTCTCTACCCAGAAAGGACTATCCTTTTCAAGATTTAAATCTGATCACATCATTCCTCTGCTCAGAATTCTCCAAGAGATTCCTGATACTCTGAATACAACCTAAAGTCCCTACCCTGGTCCCTGGGGACCCTATTTATCTCACCTCTCACCCTACTCCCCTTTGATTATCTCACCCCATCCAAAATAGCCTCCATGCTCTTCCTCATACTCCCTCATGTGCTGTTGTGTGGAGTCCTCCCACCGACTGCTCCCTCTGCCTGGGATATCCACACGTTTCTCAAACTTCATTCAAGTCTCTGCTCCAATGTCAGGAAGGCCTCCCTCTATAAACCTATCCAAAATGGCAGCCTCACCTCTGATATGCTTCATCCTCTCACCCCCAGCACCCAACCACCTTATGCTCACCCACAGCCTCTTCCTCCAAGTGCTTGGGACTCTTTTCCTAAAACCTTTCTTTGGGAAAAACAAACCAACAAAACAACCTTTCTTTGGCCAAGAGCTATGTTCATCCCTGCACAGAGGGACAGGCCAAAAATGCCCAAGGGGTGGCCCTCGGCCAAAGACAAGTGGTGCTTAGTGGGTAAATAACCAACCTCCAAGTCCTTCTATGGGATGATCCCAAGGTCTGTTCTACACTCTTCCAGTGGTTTCCTGTAGGATTGCAAGCTGGCTGCCCACAGAGGCAATCTACCGTTTACTGGATTCCTTCATTTCTTTGTCTCACTTCCTTACCCTCTTGCCAGTATTTCAAGGGATCACTTCCCCCAATAAATCACTTGCACTCAAATCTTTTGCATAGGATCAGCTTTGAGGGAACTCAAATTCAAGCTTTTAACCATCCCCTCCTCCTAACATAGTATCCAGCACACAGTAGCTGCTTAATAAATATTTGTTGAATGAATAAACTGCCATAGTTAATCTTCACTTTGGTAATGCTGCTGATCAAGAAACATCCTGTGTCCCAAGCTTATTTTACAAATGGGTGATTACCCTTTGTTTCAGGTAGAACACAGACTCTGAGAAGGACCTAGATCCCACATAGCTTCCTTTTGAACAACTCAGTACTAAGTATGATAGCCATTCCTCTACTGAAAGGGCCCACCATCTAGAAATATGTAACACACATTTCTAAATGCCTAAAGTCAAAGGATACTCCAACTCTCAAACCCTAAACTGTAGCATGTAAAGAAGCACAAGATTAGCATTATAGGTTGTTCTTGAATGCCCTCCAGATGCAAAATCCTTACAACTTTGTGGCCTTTCCCTGGAAGCTAGGACGTCAAGGACAGGGGCCAGCTCTTGGGACCAGGACCAGCTACATAATTTGCAGGATCCACTGCCAAAGGAAAACATGGGGCCCTTTGTTATGAAGAATTTCAAGACAGCGACAACACAGCATTAAACTAAACACAGAGCCCTTCTGAGTCTGGGCTCTGTGCAAGGCCACAGGTCATACACCCATGAAGCTGGTCCTGGCAAGGACTCATCAAGGATAAACTCTCAGAGACCTCCTAAGCCTTCTCCCTTGGCATTGATGATTCTCACAGAAAGGAGAAACAGCAGTGGTTTGTTTCAGGTTCAGCTACAGCAAGACTACATGACTTGTAACAGCAGAGAGGCCTGTGGGTAGTTCACATCACCTTTGACTTCCCAAACGCCCAAGGAATCCATCATGGCGCACAGCTGCTCAGTGCCTGCTCCACAGTTCAAACTACTGACAACTCCTGGGCTGCAACAACCCTGTTGAGTCCCATGCTTTTTGCTTGTTTGTTTGTTTGAGTCCCACAGTTTAAATACACAAATTATATAACACAAGAAAAAGAAAACCTGCTTTTAAAGAACAGAGGATGCAAAAGATCTCAGGATCTAGTTCGAGAAAATCCATTCAGAGTCATCACTCAGGGTCTGATGGGTACATAGCGAAAAAGGTCAGAAGGGTCTGCTAGAAAAACGAAAGGGGTACAAAGAGCCTGCTAATATCATACCTAGACTTTAGGGACACATATATTGGAGAGAATGTGCAGATCAAAGTAATACCAGGACACATCTGTGACTAGGGCAGATCTATAGAAATATATCCAAGATGGGAAAATGGTATAACAGCACCCATGCCTATGAGAGGCTTAATATCTTTTAGGAGAGGAAGAGAAGCAGTCTACTAATATGCACTGTAGATCCCCGAGAGGACCGAGCACATGCTTCCAAACACAACTGACCACAGAACCCTTGATGAGCCAGGCAACTGGTAGGGTTCAACAGGATAGATTTGACAAAATGGTTACTCAGACCCAATCAACCACAAACCATATTTCCTGATATGGCAGGTGGCTTTACTATATACACAATCGTTTCTAAAGTTTGTTTTTTGTCCTGTACCAAATGCAAAAGAAATGACCATCTCCATTTGAAATGTTAGCATTTAGCAGAACTTCACTTCATGAAAAATTGCTGAATTAACTTCTGCAGGGCATACAATGCTATATAGTTTCATGTTGGGGATTTCTGGAACCATACAAAAGTACTTTAAAGTGTATCGAGGAGCTAGAGATCAGCAGACAGACCTTCCAGGATTAAAATTTTGTTCTTGTTCTGCAGAGATTGTGTGACTTTGTACAGTCAACTAACCTTCATACGCTTCAGTGTCCTTGTAAAATGAGAGAGTACTCACCTCCCAGGAGTATTGTGAGGGAGAAATCAGAGGACGATCAACGTTCTCAAAATGCCATATGTTCAAGCCAAACTCTAGATGTCCCCCAGAAACCATTGTCTCACCTGCAAGCTGTGCTCAGGCCCTTGTCCTTATAGGTTATTTTGACTTTGCTTTGACACTTGATATCCAGTCTGTCACAAACCCAGGAAGCTCTTCATTACAAACATCCCAAATCTGATCACTTCTCACCAACCCCGGCCCACCGCAGTCTTGGTTCCAGGTGCATGCACATCCCTCCTGAGCTTTTGCCAATTCCCTCCTGGGCTTCCTTCTCTTTCCTGTGTCCCTAATTCAATTTATTCTCAACATGGCAACCAGAGAAGTCTTGTTAAAACAAAGATCCATGCCAAGGAACAGTGTCCTTACTTTGGTCTAAAGCATTGGTTCTCAGCTCGGGTGTGACTTTGCACCTTAGAGGACATCTGGCAATGTCCGGGGACATTTTTAGTTGTCACCCTTGGAGGGCAGGGGATGCTACTGGCATCTAGTAGGTAGAGTCCAGGGATGCTGTTAAACAGCCTACAAGGCACAAGACAGCCCCCACAGTGAAGAATTATTCAGCCTGCAATGTCAGCAGTGCTAAGCAGAGAAATGCTTAAGGGATGGAAGTGGTCTGAACTCCCTCTACCTCCACCAATACATCTAGTCCTCTTCCCCCATGCTCCCTGCTGCAGAGCAGGATCCTTGCTGCTCCTGCACAGGAAAAGCTACTCCCACACACTGCCTAGAATGTTCTTCCTATAGATATCCTCAGGGCTCATTATTTTCCTGCCTTCAGGCCTCCACCAATCATCTTGGTTTAAGTTGCAGCTCCTCTCACTCCTGCTCAGCACTACTATCCTCCCCCTTTTCTCCAGAGCACATACCACCCAGCACACCTGTCATCATACTTTGGCTTCTTTTACCTCCTGGAATGCAAGCTTCATAAGGTGGGAACTCTTGACGGATTTATCCATATTACATACTCGGCACATAGCAAGGACTCAGTAAATATTTGCTAAAATGAATGAGTGACGGTGTCCATCAAAAGATGAATGGGTAAAGAAGATGTGGTCTATGCATACAATGGAATATTATTCAGCCATTAGAAACGACAAATACCCACCATTTGCTTCAACGTGGATGGAACTGGAGGGTATTATGCTGAGTGAAATAAGTCAATCGGAAAAGGACAAACATTATATAGTCTCATTCATTTGGGGAATATAAAAATCAGTGAAAGGGAATAAAGGGAAAAGGAGAGGAAATGAGTGAAAATATCAGTGAGGATGACAAAACATGAGAGACCCCTAACTCTGGGAAACGAACAAGGGGTAGTGGAAAGGGAGGTGGGCGGGGGGTTGGGGTGACTGGGTGATGGGCACTGAGGGGGGCACTTGGTGGGATGAACACTGGGTGTTATGCTAAATGTTGGCAAATTGAACTCCAATAAAAAATTTTTAAAAAATGAATGAATAAATGTATGGCTATTACCTTTTGGGGGTACTTCACTGCACCTGGGAAAAAGCTTTCTGACTGGGTGGAGAAAAGTATGTATTTTATCTTATTACTGAAGGCTGTATTCAGAACCTGTTTTTCATCAAAACAGAGTTCTGAGAATAATTCCCAAACAGAACCCCTCATGCTATCATGACAGATGAGTGGAGGGTAATAAAGGGAGCCTAGACCACCCACCCTTGAAACTTCCTTCAGTTACAATTCATAGATATAAAGGATTAAATTAGTTGATGTCTATGGCAACTATAGTCTTCCAAACTAAGTATCAGTGTGTGTTGTTGGAAAAATTGTAACTATACTCCTCAAAGGTAAAGGGATAGAAAAATTCTAAATCAGGACAGTTCTAGAAATCCTAGACCAACCAATGTTTTTATGCCCAAAATACCTCCAATCAGCAACATTCCATGATTCTATGAAATACCATACATAGCAAGGCATTACTCAGGGGCCCAGGAATTATAAAGCACACAGAGTTCTTGCCTTCAGAGTGCTACAGTAGGCATGAAGGTGAAGATGGTTGTATGGCTGACCTGAAGCACACCACCACCCACAGTAGGCTCATGAGTTTCAGTGTTACAAGAGAAACACAGAAAATGTAACTGCAGTCTTCCACAGATGATGGGAACGAGGAGGGTATGGACGGGGTGGTGGCCCTGGTGTTTCCTGGGGAGTGAGCAGGGGGAGGCCAGGCCTGTGTTTTGGAAGTGGGGACTCTTCCCATTTGGATGGAACACAGGCCACCTGTAAGGATGTGGCAGGAAGCAAGCAAAGATCACTGAGGCCAGTGCACAGAGGGCAACTGGCTCCTGTTGGCTTGGAAAGGACAGGCAGATGGCTAAACACCAAGGTCAGAGGCAGCTGGGCTCGGTTCCTTTCCTGGGTTTCCCTGTACCTTCCTGGAAGGCAGCACGGCTGGAAGGAAAGGAATGGATCTAGATAAGCAGGCTGGGAAGGAAAGCATAAGTTAACTAAATATTCCCAGCTAGATGGAGAAGGAACCTGGCAGAGGGAAGAGAGCTGGTGGATGCAGAGAGGGACCAGACTGTCCCATGGGAAGGAGGGGAGAAGCAGCTGCGAGTCCGCCTGTGCTTTCCCACACCCAGAAGGCACACACATAGACAGGAAGGCAAGAAAGGGAGTTAAGTGCCACCATGACCTCAGGACTATTCAAGCCATTTTATAACATTACAATGCCCAACATTTCCATTCGGTTTATCAGGTAGTTTCAGAGAAGTAGAATCAAAGGTACGGGATTATTTTCCACAGATGTTAGAATGGCCCCTTCCCGAAAAGGGCCTCACTCCAATCCTCTGAAACCTCAGAGGACCCATCTGGAAGTTCCTAGATTGTGTTGGCAGAGGCTAATCTCTCATTGACAGAATCATCTAGAATGGGTTAGAACAAATACATTAAAAAAAAAAAAAAACTTTCTTTTGACTCATCTCACTAGTGGATATGTAAAATAGGAAGTCTAAAGCCACCCAAAAAAAAAAAAAAATAGGAATTGGCTAGAAGACTCGTGAAAGCTGATTTTTAAAAAGAAGTACTTGTAGTCAAGGGGTGGTAAGGTCCCACCCATCACCCTTTGCCAGCCTTCATTTATTTAACAGACATTTGCTGAGCCTCTGCTTAGAGTCAGGCACCTTGAAGGTGCTTGGGCTACCTCAGTAAACAACAAAGCCTGCCCTCAGGGTGACACACATTCTAGAGAAAGGGAGGGAACGTAAACACATAAAACCAATACATTGCTAAGGTATAGAAGTGAAAAATGTTAATGTTAAGTGCCATGGAAGAAGGAAAAAGGTAGACACAGAATGGGGGTTAATATAAGGTACTTGGGCTTGGAGGTGAAGGCACCAGCCCGGAAATGAGGGGGGAAGAAGGGTGCATTTGTGACAGAGGAAGCAGTCTAGGCAAAAATCCTTCTCAGAGGACCATAGGCCTGCATGTTCAATGAACAGCCCCGATGCCAGCGTGGCCGAGCTGAGGGAGCTAGGGAGGGGGTGATGGAGGTAACAAAGAGGTCAGGTCACATGGGCTTGGGAGGATCCCAACTTGACCCACTGGAGAAAGCGAGAGAGGGGTCGGACCCTGGCTGCTGAGAGGAGAACAGACTGACAGGAGTGGGGGTGCAGGAGGCCAGTAGGCTAGGTGAGGAAGAGCAAGACCTACACCAGGGGGGCAGCAGTGGAAGTGGTAGGAAGGCGGGTCCATTCTGAAGGTAGAGCAGAGATTTACCAACAGACCATGGGCAGATGAGGGAGAGGAAGAAGTCCAGGCTGATTCTAGGAACAAACCTCTGCAACACGCCCTTGTTAAATTTCAGCATAACACCCCTAAAGAGCTCTAGAAAAGATTCTCAAACACTAGCTTGCAATGTACCACCTGCTATTTATTTAAGAGAACATTCCAGTGCAGGAAGTGTATAGTCAAAGCAAGTTTACAGTCCCTAAATTTCACCTATGCCTGGTTCTGTTCCAACAGAAAAACCGCAGTGGTCTATAGTGAGTAAGCATTACATAAATTAACATGCGTCAAGTGCCAAGGTACTGGTTCTGCTAACAAACACAGGCACATACAGGTATGTGTCATATATATGTAACAATTCATAAAAGTACCGTACAGCACAAAATTCATTCCAGAGCAGCAAAGTTTCATTTCCTTGAAAGTCAACTTTTAGTTGCATAAAAATGTTTCATAATATAAAAAAAAGAGTCAAGGTTTGTTTTTGTTTTTGTTTTTTTTAAATCAACAGGATACTGAATTATGACCCTCAAATGCTTTCTTTTGATGCCGACTTAAATTTTAAGACAACATAAAACCCATGGTCCTTGCAATGTTATTGATCGGAATTATTTTTAGAACTAAAACTACAAATGGCTTCCCAAAGACAGCCCATTCAAGGACATCAGGACATGGTATCCACCACACCAGAGTATTTCACCTGGAACTTCAACCGAAGTGCTAAGATGAAGAAAACATTTCACAGGAAAACAAAAAACACCAAAACAAAACACCTTGAGCTCATTCTGAGCTAAATAAGGCAATGTACTCAAATAGGAAAAACTGAACAGAAATAAAGTCAATAAGACAAAGGGTGCTGATTACTTTTCCTTCTTTTTTTTTTTTTTCCATTGCCATAATATCAGTGTGATCTTCTGAGCAAGGATTACCCTCCAAAATCACTGCAGTAGGTACCAGAAGTTTAAGCATCTTTGCATGGAATAGGATGCCTTCTACCATCAATTCATCCCTTCTCTGAAAGTTCTCATCTCCTAGTATGTTCCAGATGCTTTAGAGTTTTGAAATTAATTTTGCCTCTTTAAAGGAAACCCAGGAAAAGAAAATCTGAATTTGCAAAAATGACAGGGCAGGGAAGGCAGTTCTTGTTGAAGTGGATTCTTCAGTCTATTAATACATCCACTACAGAGTAATAGCTTTATAGATTAAACTACTTGTATCTAGATAAAAGACCAAGGGTATAAATATATTAAGATGAACCATATGAAATCACTACTATTCAATCAGTTTGACCAACAAAAACATCAATTTTATGTGGCTCAGCCTACCACTCACGAGTGCTGTTTCAGAATGTCCAAAATTAAGATATTTCTCAAAAGCACCCATGAACAAGAAAGTGAGATTCCATTTTCCCTAATCTGATTTGCATTCAACTTTAAACATCTGCATATGATATTTTGAAAAGCCGTAAGAAACCCTTCAAACAGTATTCATCACTCTCTAATTGCAATTATAAACAAGAAAAACTTAAAAATAATGATCATTTAGATTAGACCCAAATTCTTATCTAAATAACTTTCTCGATGTTATGTTCGATGGTCCCTTTTGATGCTGCTCTAAAACTCAACTTGAAAAATCCTGCAGCTCTTTCTTATCCCTTACCTGTGGTCACAGGAAAAAGTTTCTACTTCCTCTGGAGTATCACAGCTCCTGTGACCCGCTTTACCTTGTTTCAGAGATGTCTCCCCTATCTTATTCTGGAGGACCCCCACTCGTCCCTTCATTATTTTACTCCCCTACCCCCACCACAGCACTAACTGAAGGAGAAAAAAGACAAGGAAAATTCTTCCTGTCCCTGCATCATCAGAAATGGCCTCAGTGAGCCAATGCGTGGTCACCTTGTTATACTCAGGGGCTTCTCAGGGCACAAACAACAGCATATTTTCATGGGGTGGGTGAGCCTCCAGCTCACTGGGCTGTAAGAGGCACCTGGACTGGAACTAGAGACCACTTGTGTTTGGGGAATATCCTTCAGGGGCAAGAGGGGGTTTGAACCTTATTCTCACCGTGGTTTAACTGACACACACAGATTTTTCCTGGTCTTGCTATGAGGCAGAGCACTCTGACTCCCTGCGACCGCCCCCCCCCCCCCCCACACACACACAAAGAAAGAGGTATTGGGTTTTCAAGTCCCAACTGAGCGAAAGCATCCAGTCCCAGTAAGCATATTCTTCCCTATAAATACAATTTGAAGTGAGCAATTAAATGTAACTCCGAGTTGTATTTTAATTTCCCTTCACAGGGGCCCCCAAACTGTTCCCCGCAAAATGCCTCAGAATACAGACCAGACTGAGGTGAGATAGTTGAGCCAGAAGAGCTGTACAGGTCAAGCACCTTATGGCCTATCAGCAGAGGGACAGGGGTTTCAGCTCTAGGTGACCAACTAACTGGTCCTGCTTTGAAAACTGAAAATCCCAAGTCCAGGAGCCCCTCCATTCCAGGCTCATTTCGGGCTAGTACAGGTTAGCTCCATTGTCTCAATCTGAACCTCTGCCAGAAGCTCCTGTCACTGGTTATTAGTCAAGCCAGTAAACTGTCCAAGTATATACTCAACAAATACCACTATCACATCTTCTGTAATAACCCACGGGGTGCAGAGGCACAATCTGGGGTTAGACTCATGGATGACTGGGTAAATTCCCACCAGCTTTCACTTTTGGACAATAAAGGAAAAACAAGCCTCCCTCAAGTACTTCTGCTGGCCTTATATAGTTTCCAGCCCAGCCAATTCAAGGAGTCCCAAGTGATTGCTATCACAAGGATGAGAAAGAACCTTTAACCTATTACTTGCACCAAGCATGGTGCCCAAAGCTGAATGGCATTTAGTCTCGAGAAATACCTCTTCAACAAGTTAGTTGTTGCTGTAAACTATTACAACTAGTGATCAATTGGTTTACACAAAATGTACTTATTAAACATTTACCCTGGGCAGGGCTAGGAGATGCTCCGGAAAAAGAACAAAACAGACACCCTCCCTCCTGCCTCCCTCCCCACACCTTCTTCATGGCTGTTCTTAAAATCAGTTACTTATTCTGCCCTTCTTCTCAAAATCACTTCAGGGTGTGAGCCCAAGACCTGAAAGTAATTCCCAAGTCCCACTATTATTGGATACTCATCTCCTTATAGAAACAAAACCAAAAACAACTCCAAGGAATGGGTGTATCTTTTTTGGGATACTGTATTAGTGTTATACTAAAGAAAGCTCTATAGAACAGTTTCATTTTCTTGTCCTAGTGAGACTCTTATGAACTGAATATCTATGTTCCCTAAAATTTATATACTGAAGTCCTAACCCCCAAAGTGATGGTATCTGGAGGTGGGCCTCTTGAGATACAATCAGAGTTAGATTAGGTCACGAGAACAGGGCCTCTCAATGGGATTCATGACCTCGTGAAGAAGAGGAGACCCAAGATTTGTTCCTCTACACACACACACACACACACACACACCAAGGAAAGGCCATATGAAGACATGGAAAGATGTCCCCCTGCAAACCAGGAGGAGGTGCATCAGTAGACACTGAATCTGCCCCACCTTAGTCTTGGACTCCCCTATCTCCAGAACTGTGAGTTATAAATGTGTGTTGTTCAAGCCACCCAGGCTCCAATATCTTGTTAGAACAGCCAGAAAGGGCTAAAACAGAGACCCAGAAAGTGCACAGAAAAAATACAATACTAAATAGTCTCCAAGGAAACACTTGTGATTGTTGTAGGTTATGGAGACTTATTCTGAGATACACCTTGAATGGTGATCGATACAGCAAGAACAATGTTCATCCCCGAGTCCCCTAGGACAGATGTCCCATGACACTGGCAGTCTGTTTGCAGACATTAAGTGGATCATTCTCCCGTGGCTACATTTTTGATCAGCTATTCAAAGTTTGGTCACTTTTTGGTCATAATTTCCAAAGGACTCTTTTTTGATCAGCTATTCAAAGTTTGGTCACTTTTTGGTCATAATTTCCAAAGGACTCTTCCCAACAACACAATCAGGCACCACATCTGGGCCCTGCAGCTTACAGGGCTCATTAACAGTGGACTTAACCATTTCCAGTCTCACCACAGTCTGGCAAGCTCAGGTCTAGACAACAAGTTCAAGGGCATTTGTTCAATTACTGCTCAAGTTCTTAAATAATTGTTAAAGTTTTCTAGGGTATAAGGGCAAAAGTTGATCCAGATGGAATCATATTTCTAATTCCCTGTCAATGAGATAAAGGTTAAGAAATCTATGGTCTTTTTCCTGGAGAAAGTACATTTGAGAGTCCTTGAATGGGTGAGGATAGGTGTGAATGTGATCTTTAGCCAGGGGAGCTGACAACACTAAAGTATAGCTCACACGACACAAGTAACTGTAGTCTACCCCTCAGGATAGCAAGAGAGCCCATCTCTGTGTTCAGGACAGCAGTTATATTAGGAATTATACTTTTCCTCCCTCTGAAGGGGATTTTTGGTTGGGGCAGTCTCATGATAAACTGGGATATTGCAAAAGGTGGCCCTCAAAGGCTGACTTTGGCGTGCATTCTTCCCTACTGCTCTCCTATACAATCCTATTCTATACCTAACAAACAGCCCCACCAGCAGATTCCAGACAGTAGCACCAGCTTTATAATGCAACAGTTCTCCATCAAGCAGCAGATTCTCTTCCTGAGATTAAAAATCTCTGAGCAAGGAGCACCAGTGCTCATGAAAGGAATGCTTTCAACCGCCCCAGATTACATTATGTAATAATCCATAGTGATGCCAGAACACAGATATTTTTATGATGGGGGCTATCTGGCCCCCAAACTACTTAGGACAGCACATGCCTCTGTTCAGAAACTTCCGTTTCACTTACCTTGATGCTAAATGAGTGATTTCAGCATAAATATTCTAGGGTACATGTTGAATGATGTCTAACATTTAGCAATACTGCATTTCTAAACAAGGCCCTGGAAGCCTACGCTCACATTTTGTAGCGAATGCTAGGTTCCTTTGTTCACCGATAATTCTTGCATGTGCTGCTCCCTATTTTCCTCATCCTAACCAGAGAGAAGTGTACTGGGTAGTGATGTGTTCTGTTTTATCTAAGGCAAATACCTTCAGAATTTTCAAGCTGCAGGGTGCCTGAGGTCATCTATTCCGAACCCTAATTTTGAGGAAGGGGACAATGAAGTATAGAAAACTGAAGATAAGTAAGCTTCAAATAAAGTGCTCTTTCATAACTATGTTCTCTCACTTGCTAAAGTACTCAAAAATGCTAGAATGTCCACAACCCTAGACTGCTAACTTCTGGCACATCTAAATCAACAGCTCATGAAGAAATATGCATTCCTCAGTGAAAAACCTGGGCAAACCAGCTGTATTCATTTTCTATTGCTCCCATAATAAAACCCACAATCCTAGAGGCTGAAAACACAAATTCATTATCTTAAAGTTCCATAGGTCAGAAGAATCATATGGGTCTCATGGAGCTAAAATCCAGGTGCCCACAGGGCTGTTGTCCTTTCTGCAGAGCCCAGGGGGAAAATCTGTTTCCTTGCTATACCCAGCTCCTAGAGATCAGGCACATTCCTTGGCTCCTGGCTCCCTTCCTACATCTTTGAAGCCTGCAATGTTAATTCCCAAGTTCCTCTCATACTTTGGATTTCTCCTGCCAGGTCTTCTAATGTTCCAGTTCACTTACTCTCAACTTGTGTTCTCTCTAGTTCTGAAGACAGTTAAGGTTCTCCACTTTTAAGGACTGATAATTAGATTGTGCTCACCTGGATTATCCAGGCTAATCTAGCCATCTCAAGGCCCTTAACCTTCACCATATCAGCAACGTCCTTTTTCCTATAAAGCAAAATTTACAAATTCTAGAAATTAAGACTTAGACATCTTGGTGGGGAGGCATTATTCTACCTCCCACATCTGCCTGCCCTTCTGACTCTCACATCGTTAAATGGCCTCACAATGCATCTGGTGACCAGGTCAGAAACTGGGGAGACATGCCTAGGTTAATCCCACCTATTTATACTCCACATCCAGTTAGTGGCTAACTCCCATCTACTCCAAATCCTAACTGTGTCATGTACTGGTGCCTGTTCTCTATACTCTGCTGTGCCCAAGACTGAGGGCTCACTGAATTCTTTACTTCTTTTCCTTTTTTTGAGACCAGCCTCATTTTTTCCAGTCTTATTTATACTGTCCTTCAAAGGCCATGTGCTTCAGTCAAGATGCTCCAGCCCCAGGTCCAGGGGATAAGTCTCGACTGGTCTAATAGAGTCACAGTAACCCATGAACACTTTGCCATTTGACACGAGCATAACACACAGACCTTAAGTCACTGAGTTAATCTACAGAGGAGTCACTCTACCTTCAGATTTCTTATTGGGGGACATAATTATTTTGATATTTAAGCCAAACTGGAGTTTTCTCTTACTTGCTGTTAAAACATCCTAATGGTGCATCACTCACTAAAGTGACTGCGAAATTCTATTCATTGTTTTACTCACTCCTCGTCTCTCATTACTTCCAACATTTGCACTGCACCCTCCCCATCTTCACTTGGAAGCAAAACACCTCCTCTTCAAAGCTATCAATCTTGTCAAGTATTCCCCTATTCAAACTGTTCCCATGATGTCCATTACTTCTATCCTTTTAGAACAATCTAGAAAGAACTGTGTACCCAAAAGTCAATTTTAAGTTAATATCTTATTTTTTTCATCATACATTCAAAAGAGTTGCTAATGGTTAAATTTCAGGCATGCTGTCAATGTTGACGTTTTAAGTAAAATGGTTGTTATATCACTTAAACCCATAAGAATCTAAACCCAATGTGAATGGATACTTACGATTTCCTATTTAAAAATAACTTCTTTAACATTCATGTTTTATCATTCCCTTTTCACATTTCCATTTTACTACCCCTGCGAGTTTTATCCCAATGAGTAGATCTTTATGATTCCACCTGTTTTATTGACTAAGTATCATACAACCTTACACCAAAAATAGGCATATCATTTAGAACTTTTAGTTTACTTTGAATTTAGCCCCTAAGGATGAGATAATTTCTTCTGAGTTATACATTTACTAGTAAACAACTGAAAAAAAAAGTCCACCTAAGTATCATATTTAATAATTGGCCAAAATATTAAGAGTAAACTTTATTTGAAATGAATCTGATATGACGCATAGAGCTTTAAAAAATAAACCCACACATTCATGAGTATTCCTTAATGCTAAGATAACTAAAGTTTAGCATCGGTTTTATTCCAACTTTTCATATTTCTATACAAAAATGCTGATAAATCCTTTTAGCCCAAATAGAGGAATGTAAGAGTTTAATAGCACTTAAATCTCTAAACTCCTTTGGAGCTTCAAGCCAAAGACCATGATCTATTATCAAACTTATTTTTAATTACCCATCATCTGATGATCCAAATAGGTCTCTGACTCTGTCATAAGAAAAGTGTCCTCAGGGCACCTGGGTTGCTCAGGGATTGAGCACCTGCCTTTGGTTCAGGTCGTGATCCTGGAGTCCTGGGATGTAGTCTCACATCAGGCTTCCAGCAGGGAGCCTGCGTCTCTCTCTGCCTATGTCTCCGCCTCTCTGTCTCTCATGAATAAATAAATAAAATCTTTTTTAAAAAAGAAGTGTCCTCAGGTTTAGCACTTGGGATGTTTCACATTCCAGGACAATGTACGATAGGACAATGTACAATATTGAAATTCTGGGAAGATGAGAGGAATGCTGTCCTTCAGTAAAAAGGGAGAAAAGAAAGCAAATGCATTCTCTGGCAGATCAATTTTAGGAAAGAGGACATATACAGCTAAAAATCTGGATAGCTATTCCCTTTAAAGTCTCTAAGGCCTTGAATGTATCCCATTAGAGTATCTTCATCTATGGCCAAAGGTACACCTAAAGTCATTTGGAAAATGGCTGACCTATAGGAAAGATCATAATGTCTCTGCATAGAACACAGCAACTTTCATAACTGGATGCAGGCTCATGTCCCATCACCCTTATCCTTCTACACCTGCTTGAGAAACTCAATTATGTATGCTGGTTCTAAGTTTGCTTTCAAGAGGAACATGTGTCAAAAAGACTTCCTCCCATCACTACACTTTGACCTCTATCCTGCTGCTATTTAAGTCACAAGAGATGACTCACTGAAATTTATCCCAGCACCTTGCCCCTGGCTCAGGCCAGTCCCAGGGACTCCACTCACTGTGTGACATAAATTAACAGCAGCAATAGCTTAACCAGTCATCATATGTTTAGGATAAAAGTGTGTACAAACCAACCACCATCAGTTTTATTCCCACTCTCTAAACACTATTCAACAATTCCAGCATTTCATATATACAGATGGAATTCTTTTCATTACTCTACTGTTCTGTTCCACCCCTAACTGCTATTCCTGAAGCTTTCCTCAATTTCCCCCTCCCCATGTCAGCCACAGAATGAGTCACTCTCCTCCCTTAAAGCATGCTGCTTTTACTTCTATTGGATATTATTCACTTCTGCTCAGTGCCATGATGACAAGTGTGTAAAGCTGGTTTCCCTGTCTCCATTGTGGCTGCATCCACTGGTTCCATTCTATTTTGATCCCAGGTCCTGACCACTGCTCCTTGAAAATCTCTTTTCTCGCTGCCAGTCCATTCTTCCTATTCTTTGTAGGATCGTTCTTCCTCAGTTTCCTTCATCTGCACTTTCTTGCCCACTGTTTATTTTGTAGGTCCTTGCACCCTGCATCATGCAGTACTGGAGGTCTCAGCTATCCCAAAGTAAGCTAACACCAAACTCCTGTGACAGTTACCTTTTCACAAGTCAGAGGTAAAAAATGATCATTTTCTTGTGTTAGAGTTGCTATTATTTTTCTAAAGCTTGCCACTTAACAGTCAATAGTAATAACCAACAAATGACAGAAGTAAATAGATATTGAGGAAAAACAGAAATCAATCACTTATATGTAGCTTAAGGTTTGTGTATACATGCTCATGGGTTAGAATTTTATATGCTATATAAAATACTAGCTGGTGTTCATATGAAACATATCCATATTTCTAGATGCACATATATGCACACTTATACACATGTGTGTACAATAAATATAATTTACACATTAGGCAGCAACACAAAATTAAATTCCTATTTGTCTGACATCCAGCATGTAAAAGTGGCCTCAGGGGAACACTCAGATATTGCAGGTGGGCATACAAAATAGCTCAACCACTTGGGAAGCCAGTTTCTCATGCAGCTGAACCTGCACAGGACCTGGCCATTCCATCCTTAGACATTCACCCAAAAGAAGAGCATGTCCACACAAAGACCTGTCATGAACGTTCACAGCACCTTTGACACGCTGCAACTGGAAAAATATGTATCTCCTTCAACAGATTAATAAACTAGGATTCATCCACACTGTTAACATCCAGCAATTTAAAAAGAACTACTTGTACATATAACGTGTCAGAATCCCAGAAATGTCATAAAAAAAAAAAAAAAACTAGATGAAAAGAACAGGATTCCTTTTGTAAGAAATGCTAGAAAAAGAAAAAAAAAATCCATAGTGACAGAAAGCAAGCCAGTGGTTTCCTGGAGGCACGAAGGTGAGAGGCATGGATTGTAAAAGGACCCAAACAAGTGTTTTGGGGTGACAGAAGGTTCTATATAATGACTGTGGTAATGGCTAGACTGGTACACACATTGGTCAAGATTCATTGAGACACACAGTAGACACTAATAACAGATGCATGTTATTGTATGTAAATTATAGTTCATGGACAGCCCAGGTGGCTCAGAGGTTTAGCGCCGCCTTCAGCCCAGGGCGTGATCCTGGGGACCCGGGATCGAGTCCCATGTCAGACTCCCTGCATGGAGCCTGCTTCTCCCTCTGCCTGTGTTTCTGCTTGTCTCTCTCTCTCTCTCATGAATGAATAAAATCTTTTAAATTAATGAATTAATTAATTATAGTTCAGTAAAATTAAGTGGCCCTGCAGATTTTTCACCAAATTTGGAGACAAGTTTTATGGATGGCCTGACCTGCCATGGACACAGGCTTACACGGTAGACATAAAATTTACTTCGAATGACTTTGTAGGGGCAGATAGAGAGAATTTTTTTCTTTCACATGGAGTAACTTGGTGATTCATTTTAAAGGTTTCAGGGACTTAAAACATCAACCTTTATGGAAACTGCCATACTTTGAAAGATGGGAAGTGAGCCTATCTGAAAAGAGTTAATTGGTGGATTCCAAAAATGAGATCTCTGCTTATATTGGTACAACCTAAGCTTTAAGCCCTGTGGATAGACTCTCCAATAAGAACTATTTCTTCCAGATACCAATCCACAGATTACTATTTCCAAGGTGAAACAAAGGGACTTTGGATGGCATACCAGAATTGTAAATATTCTCAGTGAACATAGTTTATTGGAAGTGATAGCCCTGGAACCTGGGAGGAGTGAATGTGTAAAATGATCTATAAAGGAGAGGGAGTCATCCTTCTCCCCCACTCCCTGGGCTGACAATACAATATACCAAGGGATCTTCAACTTGATTTTTGTATCAGAATCGTTTTTTAATTTTTTATTTATTTATGATAGTCATACAGAGAGAGAGAGAGAGAGAGAAAGAGAGAGAGAGGCAGAGACAGAGGCAGAGGGAGAAGCAGGCTCCATGCACCGGGAGCCCGACGTGGGATTCGATCCCGGGTCTCCAGGATCGCGCCCTGGGCCAAAGGCAGGCGCCAAACCGCTGTGCCACCCAGGGATCCCTGTATCAGAATCTCCTGGAGAGCTTGTTAGAACACAGACTTCTGGGCCCCACCCCAAGGAGCTTCTGATCCAGTAGGTCTGGAGTGGACTCTGGGGATTTACATTTCTATCAAGTTCCTAGATGATTCTAATGCTGCTGGCCTGGGAAGCACACTTTGAAAACCACTGCCATGTGTTCCAGTCTTTTGGACCAGTGTTAAAATTCATTAATCCCGGGATCCCTGGGTGGCGCAGCGGTTTGGCACCTGCCTTTGGCCCAGGGCGCGATCCTGGAGACCCAGGATCGAATCCCACATCAGGCTCCCGATGCATGGAGCCTGCTTCTCCCTCTGCCTGTGTCTCTGCCTCTCTCTCTCTCTCTGTGACTATCATAAATAAATAAAAATTTTTTAAAAAATTCTTTAATCCCCTTACCAATGAGTTAAGAGAGGTCTGATTAACTGATTTCTGTAGCTGTACTATCAGCCTTAACAACAGTAAGAAAGGTCAAAAAAGGAAAAATTTCACAATTCTTGGAGAAGATGGGACAAATTGTTCCTGCTTCAGATACCTTTGTATATGGATGAGTTTTTCATCAATTCTTAGGTTACTAAGCAGCTTGTTTGTAACATTAATTTTGCCACTCTCTTATCAGTAAAAGCGGATATTATACTAGGTTCTGCTGATAAATGGCAGTGTTGAAAGTTCCAAATGTACATCATTTTCTATTGTCATATGAAAAAGACAAAGATACAGGAATTGTGAGGGAGGGGCAAGAGGGTGAAAAGAAACTACATGAAAAGGTGGCGGCACAAGTAAAAACACAAATCACAACAGAACCAGAAATTCTGGGGGAAAAAAAAAAAACTAGAGTTCGAGAGATTAATAGTCAAGGGACCAGGGAGGGGAGAAATGCCTTCATGAGTGGGAAGTGTACTCTTCAGATGAAAAGAAAACCACGGTGTCAAAAGCACCTAAAATATAATATCAGGAAAAATAAAAACAGAAGAAAAGTCAAGCTGAGAGAGAAGGAAGGGCTATCTCAAAATCACTGAACATTTAGAAAATATAAAGAGAAGTATACAGAAGATAAACCAGTAACAGTGATTCGTGAACAGAGGGGGAAAGGATCAATTTTGAAGATATTTTCATCTTATTTGTTGGATAAATATCCAACTCCAAGTTAATGGAAATCAATTGTAGTTGTCCAACACTTCAGAAGCAACAGCCTGAAGGGGTTCGGCTGTGTTCCTGGGGAAGGTAGGGGAGCCTGGGGTGTGATAGGCCAAATCATGCCTCCATAAAGATGCCCACATCCTAGTTCCTGGAGGCTGTGAGTATGTTACTTACTGGCAACAAAGACTTTAGAAACAGGTTTAAGTTATGGATCTTGAGATGCAAGGGTTCAACGTCATCACAAAGAGTTTTTTCGTTTTTTGTTTTTTTAAGATTTTATTCATTTATTTGAGAGCAAAAGAGAGCATTACTGAGGAAAGGGGCAGAGGGAGAATCAGACTCCCTGCTGAGCAGGGAGCCTGAGGTGGGGCTCAATCCCAGGATCATGACCTGAGCCAAAGGCAGACAGATGTTTAACCAACTGAGCCACCCAGGCGCCTCGCAAAGAGGGTTCTTATAAATGGTGAAGTAAGCAGTAGAATCAAAGAAAGAGACCGGACAATACAAGCATAGGTTAGAGTGACACAGTCATGAGCTACAGACTGTGAGCAGCCTCCAGAAGCTTGACTAGGTCATAGGTAATGAACAGGTCCTCTCCGAGAGTCTTGAGAAACAACACAGCCCCGCAGACCTATTTTAGACTTCCGATTCCCCAGAAATTTGTGTTGTTTTAAGCCACTAATCCATCCCAATTTGTTACAGCAGCAAAAAGAAACTAATACAAAAATCTGGAGGAGGCAGAGTTGAACTAGAGAGAACATGCCTCCTCTAACAGAGAACACAAGTCCCAGTTTTGCCAGGTTCCCCAATTTGTTAGGACCCATGGAAAATCTGTTGGCATACAGTTAGCAACTAGTAACACAGTGTGGGGCAAAGTATGACCTTGACATGGTCTTTTTTTGGGGGGGCAGGGGGGTATGGGATATATCCAATCATGCAACATAGCTACACAAAACATGGATAAACCAAGTGACCATGTTTTCTGGCTCAGAGCTACATTCTAGACCCTGACCATATCAAAGCCTGCCCAAGCAGAATTCAGCTATTAAAAGAACCCCTCTAGAGAGTGTTCACCCATGAGTTGGAGGGGAGAGGTAGAAACAGGGAGAGAACTCTTCAGCAGCCCAATGCGGGGCTCAGTCTCAGGACCCGGAGGTCATGATGGGAGCTAAAATCAAAAGTCAGACACTTAACCAACTGAGGTAACCACCCGGGCACCCCAGAATCCCTCTGTTTCTGACCAGAATCCACAACGCAAAAGTGTGGTCCATTCTCTGCTCACAAGTCATTCAGAAGCTGAAATTCAGAGTGTTAGCTTCTTCTTACATTCTAGATAATCAGTGGGGCCTATCTGCTCTATGGAGTCATTCTGGAAAATAAAATTACTTTAGAGAAACAACTTGGTCTTCGCAGATGAAAGGAGTTATTAAAGGGAGCAATGTTTAGACTATTACTGAACTATGGCCAGCTACATGGTAATAACCTAAAAACGAAGATAAAAAGAAACAAAATGCCAAATGATTTTGCCTCATAGTAATCTTTCTGTTAATTCTACTTTGGTAGAAGGGGGGGAGGGGAATGGAGCTAATCACATTCAAAGAGACAAGTGGCCTCTTAATATTCAGACAATCAGCCAAAAGTATTTGAGCGAAGGCTTTCCAAAACACTAAACAAAAAAGGTAAAAAGTGTAAAAGAAATGTAAAGGAGGGCTTTTGTACAGAGCAATATATAATGTCACTGGGAAGACAAGGCTAACAGAGAGTAATTAATAGTGCCCTGAAGAATGATGCCAATAGGTCTGTAAGTCCATACAAGAGGTACTCAAGAAAGGGAGGGACAGGCAGACATTTGAAGGGAGTGAGAAAAGCTTCATTCTGAACTGTCAGAGAAGAGGTAAGATGCATGTATAAAAAGGGTTAAGATATCCCACTCCACATAAATGGGTTTGGTGACTTCTCTCAACCTAGAATCTTACATTTTTCATTGAAGCTGAAAATATAATAAAAATCTGCACCCATGGTAGCCTTCTGTTATAAGATAAACATATAATAAATGTAAGAGCTCTGCAGGATTGGAGAAAAGATAACTCATATTTCTATTTCATGGGAGCTTGTTATTATTAGAAGCAGAAATTTCCCCCACCATCTCCATCCCATAATTCTCTACTTTGTTACACGTTTGTACAAATAAATGCAGAGGATATGCACATACATACACAAGCACGCAAGTCTCTGGTGCCTCCAATTATATCATAAAATACCAAAGTAGAAGTCTCAAACTCTTGTAACCCAGTAGAAAGCTGCTCTGATTTATAACCTGAACTTATTTTTCTTAAAACATGGTTCTGAGTTATTTTATCAGAACTGACTTCAAGTGTTTGCAAAAATTACTCCTTTCATCTGAGAAGCAACAATAAACTAAGTGGCTTGGAAAATATAGTAAATATGCATGTAGAGATGGTTTCTCCTGGCCTATAGGTAGTTGACTTTATATATAGTCAGTCTCTGGTTTATATTTTTAAATAGATAACTGTTGAGTATTTGTTCAGTTTGGTTCTAAGGGTCATATACTGTGCTTTTAAAAACTACTGGGGTATTTTCTTACATTCCTTTCTAAGCAAGAAAACAAACTTCCTATTAAATGATGTACCTTTAAAAATCAATATAAATTTCTACCAAGTATTCTGGGTCAAGACTGTAAAAAAAAAAAAAAAAAAAAAGCTTCTGGGCGCTTACCACATAATATCTATAACTCTAAGTTGTTTGTTTGTTTTTCATTTAATCATGAGAGGCAGAGAGAGAGAGAGAGAGGCAGAGACACAGGCAGAGGGAGAAGCAGGCTCCATGCAGGGAGCCCGACGAGGGACTCGATCCCAGGTCTCTAGGATCAGGCTCTGGGCTGAAGGCGGCATCAAACTGCTAAGCCACCGGGGCTGCCCTATAACTCTGAGTTATACTCTGGGTATTTATTGCTAAAAGTAGCTGAATCAACCCACTGCTTATAGCTCAGTATTCACTGAAAAAGCAAGATATGCCTAAATATAAGTAACAGTTGAAGGACCTACATGGACTTTCAGAACATGAATTACATGTTCAAGTGTATTAAAATGACTAACATGAAGGAAAAAAATAAGAAGTGGGGGTTTTAAGGCACTCTGAAAGAACTCAATTTGAGTACTTTAAAGCCCCTGAACAACTTTATGAACTCACTCATTTGGCCATATCCTTTCGGCTAGGCTACTTTCCTGCCAGATATTAAAACACTGCTTCTTTGTGACCAAAGACATTGTGGGGCATTGTTTGCTTTCTAGTTACAGGTCATTCCGAGAACCTGCATTTTGAGCAAATTGCTGTCTGGAGAGTGGAGGTTTACACAGTTCTGTGTATCCACCTCAAGGTGGATCTAAATCAGTCCCATCCTTAGTGAAGTATTGAGGGTAAAACGGACACAAACTATTGCACACCAAAGTGGAATGTCATGAATTAAGATGACCCTGGGAACAAAGCTTTCTGTTCCAGATACAAGCTTCCAGTTATGGAATGAATAAGTCATGGGGATGAAAGGTAGAGCATAGGGAATATAGTCAGTGACACTGTAATAGCTCTGTATGGTGACAGATGGTGACTACACTTGTGGTGAGCACAGCATAATGTACACAGAAGTTGAATCATTATGTTGTAAACTTGAAACTAACATACTATTGTGTCAGCTATATTCAAATTTAAAATAAAAACACATCTAGATTTTTTTTAAAGTGTGAATCAATGTATATTCACCTCATAATTTCGCCTGGTATATATTCTCAAGTAAAATCTTCACAGCAAATAGCTGGCCACAGAAATGACGTGTGTTGGCCTAAAGAACCTCTTAGAATATGGTTATCTCCAGATCTCCACGTCTCAAAGTATATGATCTCACCCATCATCTTGTAAAATGTTAGAAGAATCAACCAAGTCATTGGCAAGCAACCCGTGCCAAAAGGCAGATATTCTGAGTTACTGTTAAAAGTTTAATTTTTGTCAGAACTAAGAACACCATAAACAAATTAGATGTTAGCTTGTTAGAAAGTGTTGTACAGGGATGCCTGGATGGCTCAGTGATTGAGCATCTGCCTTCAGCTCAGGTCATGACCCCAGAGTCCTGCATTGTGCTCCCCACAGGGAGCCTGCTTCTCCCTCTGCCTGTGTCTCTGCCTCTGTGTCTCTGCCTCTCTCTGTGTCTCTCATGAATAAATAAAATCTTGAAAAAAAAGGAAAAAATGTTGTACAATCTGTGTACTTCAGAGTATGGAGAATATCTTGTATGAATAAAATTGATCCAGTTAATCTGATAAAACAAACGGATCAGAAATCACTCATTTGTGATCAAGGAGTTCTTTTGAAGGGGAAGATCCACAAAAGCACATAAAAGCTAAGAAGAGGCCATGAGGAAACCTTCTCAGATGACAGGAATGTTCTATATCTTGCCAGGGACTGATTTACACAGGGCTATCCATTTGCCAAAGCTCAACTTACATATAACTAAGTATGTGTATGGCTCATTATATAAATTTTATATTAAAAAAATACTGAACTCTAGTTAAAACAAGCCTGTGTAAATATGCAAACTTATGCTTTTGGTTTATTTTTAAATGCATCAAAAATAAGATAGGAAAGAGAAAGGTGGATGGAAATGTGAGGATCTAAAGTATTAAGGGTGGAATCTAGGTGGTGAATATAGCTGTACATTGTAAAACCCAAATTACCATTGAGATTTCCGTTAAGAACACTGAAGAAAATATAATGGAAAGGAATCACTGAAGAATACAAAGTAGCACACTACCACCCCCACTGCCCACTTTCTTCAAGAGTTTACAAGGTATCTAGGACACAGGAAGAATATTTAAGTTGAAACTTCAAAGCACAAATCTAACAAGCTGAGATATGGAAGGTGTTTTTCAAAACACACACACACACACACACACACACACACGGCACCTGGGTCTCTCAGTCGGTGGAATGTGCAAGTCTTGATCCCAGATTGTGAGTTCGCACCCCATTAGGCATCGGGATTAGTTAAAAAATTTTAAAAATAATTAAAAAAATAAAATCAGTGAGCCAAAGTAGGGCAGGAGATGCTGTCAGAAGACTGTGGTGCAAACACCAGTCCAACCCAACGCAATAAAAGACTCCGGACAGGTGGGAAGTGACAGCTGACAAAGGAACAGATGAGGCCTTGGTGGCAGTGGCAAAGCAGAAGGAGATTTGCACTGGAGAGGCAAGTGGCAGGGCTGCCCGAGACAGGGAGTCTCAGGAGAAAAGGGCTATGGCAGCTCGTCAGAGGTTACAATGTCAATGTCACACATTCCTTCCAGAGAAAACAGCAGGTCCCACATCATCAGTTACATCATCTGTGAAGGGGCCAATGTCTACAAATAGTCAATCCACCTCAATCACATTGTTATTTGCTTTGCAAACTGATTGCTTGGTATGACTAGACAATGTCCATTAAGTTAAAAAAAAAAAAATCTACCTGAGCCAGTATTTGATACCGTGTAGCTCCTCACTGGACAAAGTGTGGTCCCTGAACTAGTACCAGCAGCCCCTGGGGGCTCATTAGAAATGCAGAAGCTCAGGCCTCATCCCACCCCTGCTGCATTAGAATAATTTACTGTTTAACTCAATCATAATTCATATTCACATCCAAGTATGAGAAGCAGAGAGTGATTTTACAATCTGCAGACCAAGCCTCAATAACTTAACTCTTCTCAAAAGCAGCTTTAACTTTAGACAGAGAGAGGAAAGTTGCAGACAAACAGGTGAGCAATAGTAAGCCCTGGACACCTGTCTCCCGTAAACACCTTTCCCCCCAACAACTGCTACCTCCTTGTACCACTTAAGCCTACCTTCCACCTATTCAGGAGAACTGCTCCCAAGCCTGAAGCCCCCCCAAAGTCAATCAAAATAAAACACGGTTGAGCTGGTTTTGAACATGTGGGAAAGTTTCATCTTCTTCAGCAGGTCTAGAAATATTCTGTGTAACTTTGGTGAGTGGATCACTTTGCATGTAATCGCTGCTTAATACAAAAAGCATATAAAATATTTTCTCCAACAGGTAACTAACGAAAGAGTTCTCCGCCACTGTCTTGTTTAAACCGTGAGCTGTAAGAGTTCAATCCCCTTAAAAATAGTCACAGAATGTCACAATTTATTCATGTATACATCTGTCTAAACTGTTTATTTTAATGATTTTTTTGTTTACTTCTAGCATCATAACACAGACTTTCATGCTCAAGTATCTGTGGCTAGTCACAGTTCAGACAAAACTAAAAGTTTTACCTTTATTCATAATGACAGGTCTTTAAAGATACTAAAATTCCTGACAAAACAGAGTACACAAACATGAAATATTCTTCTAAAGCTATCTGAAGCCAGTTTTTTTGGTGTGTGTTAACTACAAGTTTCATATTCTAGCATCATTTGTCTATGAATACATGCATTCAGTTTTTAAAAAGACCACCACCAAACGCACAAACCAAAACCTAAATTATTAATTTCCATTCATTATTTCAGGAAATAATTTTATATACTGTCTCATTAACTTTCTAAGACCATGAGTAAGTACAATTCCATAAGTAAAAGTAGATTTTCATGCACTTTTAGGAAAAGACTTTTAAAAATAATCACTTTGCCTATCTTAATACAGTTGAACCAAAAAAAGTGGCAATCAAAACATCATATTGAAAGAGGTCCTATAATTTTATTGCTAATTACAAAAAATGAAAATGAATGGATTTTGTAACAATTTATGCGTGTGGGAAAAAATGTTTAACACTGTGTGTATTGCATCATATTGAGGTATTCACAAAAAATATTTAAGAGACTTCTTACATTTTTTGCTAGACCTTATTTTTAAGTTCATAACAAAATTGGATAAACAGCACAGATTTCTCATATGCCCCCTACCTCCACATATGTCATTTTAAAAACAAATTTGCAAAATGCTAAGTGCCACACACACACAAATCCTACCAGCCAATAAAATCATGTGATAAATGCCTTACTGAAAAATCTATTTGAGTTATAGTGAGGTTTAGGGACATTTTAAAAGACATTAAATCTGTATCTAATGCCAGAATCACCACAAAACAGTGTCTAATTTACTCTGCCTTAATTTTGTCTTGAGTTTCTCCCTTATTAGAAAATCTTTTTTAAAAAATCAATAATGGATAAATCAAACAACCTTCATAAAAAAATTTGAGTGGTCAAAGAAACTTAAAGCAGAAGTATTTTCTTTTCTACCACTACCCCTCCAGGAAGCACACAAGTAAAACTGTGACAGCCCTCCTCCAAGCTATAAAACAAAAAACCAAACTTACCAAAACTAATCCCCTTCGTAAATCTTAACTGCCACTCATAAAGTTGAAAGTATGTTCTCTTACCTGAAAAGGAGTGAGTAGGATTTAAACCTCACCCCGTCAGAAATAGACTCTTGAGACCATGCCCTGATGCAGGCTCAGAACTGCAGGGGCACCCACAGTTCTTGGATAAACTCACTCTTTCAGAAGGGGAGGAGGGGGCAAGAGATGGGATGAGCAAGCTCACGCAGCCAGCAAATGTAACAAGACTGGTCCTTTAGGCAGAGCCCCACCCCTTGGCCACAAAGGGAGAGGTTGGGCCAACAGTGCCCACAGCCACAACAAAATATCCAGACAGAGCAGCCGACAGAGACTCTTTTCACCATTCTAAGCAGAACAATAAATACAAGCAAATGCTTTTTATAGGCGTCTTGCCGAGTAACTGCCCAGAAATGAGTAAGAGGTCCTGCACACAAGTATCACTGGATCAGAGGTTGGGGTTTATCAACAGGAAGAATAAAATTTGAAACCTACACCTGGGGATCCCTGGGTGGCGCAGTGGTTTAGCGCCTGCCTTTGGCCCAGGGCGGATCCTGGAGACCCGGGATCGAATCCCACGTCAGGCTCCCGGTGCATGGAACCTGCTTCTCCCTCTGCCTGTGTCTCTGCCTCTCTCTCTCTCTCTCTGTGACTATCATAAATAAATAAAAATTAAAAAAAAAAATGAAACCTACACCTGAGCTCTTCCTTAAAACAAAGGCCACAAAAAATTCAAGATATACACGTAAAGGAAAGCCAAACAGAATGTCCACAATTTAGGAAATGTAATAACTTCTGTGCTGTTGAGAATCTTTGTTTCCACTTCCCCTTCTGGCTACCACTTTTGCCTATTTACCTCCTTTATAATCCCTTCAGGGTTCAAGAAAGGAAATAAAACTTTTTAAACTTTCAAGTTACCAGTAATGGTGATATAAATAAAAATATTTAAAGTTAGATCCGGGGATTATCTCCCTTGCACAGATAGTGAAATAGACTTTTGTTCTCTAAATAGATCAAGAGGATTTTAACTCTACATCAAATTAAGACACTAACACATACTTACACATATGTGATTTACCCATCCATGAGTGGCAGTAAAAAAAAAAAAAATTATAAAAAAAAACAGCTTTTGCCAAAATGTGCCAGAGAACTAAGATGTTTCACAAAACAAGGCTCCAGGGTTAAGTTTCAGGATGGTCAACCTACATAAACGTCACCAGAATCCTTACACTGCAGTATTTTTCTGAGGTTTTATTATGTTCATATTCAATCTATTATAATTTTGTGCATTGTTTCCCAAACTTATTTAATCATGAAATCCTTTGAGAGCCATTCAGAGAGAACTGTATCTCATGAGACAAATTTGGGAAATGCTAATAACTAGATTCCACTTGCCAAGCTTTAAGCAACAAACCTGACATTATGATTAGTTTCCAAAGCACTTAGAAAAGTCACTCAATTATTAGGCTTCCCATCTAGCTTAACTTGAACTATAGCTCTGAAATTACAATGGGATCCATTTATAGATTATTCAATGGTAATGGTAAGGCTAAGCCTGCTTTCTAAATGAAAGTATGTGGAATGGAAGCACACTATCCGTGTATTTAAGAGATATCTATATTCTTTGAATTATGAAGGAAAAAGGAGGCAGAGAATTATGTCTATCCTCAAGAGGCCGGACATTTTGCTTTGTACCTTGTAGTCATGATAGTAAGCATGCAGGTGCACTGTAGTTACCTGCCTGCCCTCAAAAGTTCAATGTCAGACCTCAGAGTCTGTGTGAATATAGCTTACAGAGAGCACCCTCCCAAAACCCTGACACAAAGCCAGGAGTAACCATTAAAAACACCACCCAAATGCAATACCAACATATGAACTCCAAAGCTCTGGGCAAATGCAAACATAGATCATGCAATTATGGTATCTCAAGATGTTCTTTCAGCCACTATTTACTGTAGCAAAAAAACAGGGAGATAACAGTAAACACCGTTTACCATGAAGAACACCCAACTGTCTCATTATAATAAATGGATATAGGCTGAAATGTCCTAACAATTATGAAAGTAACACAGATTTTAAAAGTTCAGACCATGGGGATCCCTGGGTGGCTCAGCGGTTTAGTGCCTGCCTTCGGCCCAGGGCAGGATCCTAGAGACCCGGGGTTGAGTCCCGCATCAGGCTCCCTGCATGGAGCCTGCTTCTCCCTCTGCCTGTGTCTCTGCCTCTCTCTCTCTGTGTCTCTCTCATGAATAAATAAAATCTTTAAAAAAAAAAAAAAGTTCAGCCCACAGAAAGCATAAAATTAAAAGTAAAAACTCCCTCTACCTTTTATATTAATTACAACTGCTGAGTTTTACTGTATATTTGCCTGTGATCACTTTTAGATGACTCATATTCAAGATACAGTTTCCTTCTAATGAGTGAGTTTATCCCATCTAAATTATGGCTTCTAACAACCAGGTGATCTGAACTCTATTATTTCATTTTGTTAAGCTTCCTAGTTTGATATTTTCTTTTGCTGTTTTTTTGCAGCAGTTTAAATATGAAACGAAGCCAAACAATTAGGTTTACAGAATGTAATGAAAAGGTTATAAATCTTCTCACCAAACAACACACACACACACACACACACACACACACACAAATAGTAACTATGAGAGGTGATGAAGGTGTTAACGGCCATTATTATGGTAGTTGTTGCGCAATACGTATCTAGATCATCATAGGGACCTTAAACTTACACAATGGTATACGTCAATTATGACTCAATAAAATGGAAAATAAATACAGCCCTACTAAATAAATATAGCCATAAAAAACTGTGGATAGATATATGAAATGTATAGGAGGATCGCTATAGCCTAATTTCAATAACTTCCAACACCTTTAACCTCTCCATATTCCCCTTTTATGTTCAACTGACCAGTGTAGTAACAAAAACATACAAGAGGGGGAAAATGGTGTACACTTTGAATATAGGTGTGTACACTTTAAACTTATGTGTCCCGTAGATCTCAATAAAGCTGAAAATAAATCCATATAAGGTAGAGTAACTATATAAAAAGAAAATCATAATTCTTAATATAAAAATAGCAAATAATATCATTAAGATATTGGATGAAAAGAGGAGAACAAGTAGGACTGCTTCCTTAAATGTTCATACTTAGGAGTCAACAGGTACTGTGTAAGGGTAGTAAGTCAATGAGCATAGGACTTTGTTATTATTCTAAACTATAATAATTACACAAAAAAGGAAAAGACACAATGCTATACACTTACATTATAGAAAGAAAAAGAACCCCAAAACAAAATAAAAGACAGAGGAAACTGCTTAGCCCAAGACACAAAATCTCAAAGTCAAAGACTGTCTGGGGTGACCCACCTTCAACCTCTCGTTCCTCTGCCTGGCTTCACAGAGCCTCTGCCAGCTGGGGCTCTAGGCGAGCGATGCTTGGAGATAACAGTAAACACCGTTGGATTTGCTCCAACCATCACCAAATTTGCAGACTTGCTTCCAAACCTTAACATTTGGGGGCTAGCCCCTTCCTACTTTCAGCAAAGATTTCCCCCCTACTTTTCCGTACAGGGTTTCATCCCCACAGTTCCAGTTAAAGAGAATGGAAACTTTCACTCCACTTCCTTTAACAGAAACCCCTGCCTCCCAACATGCTCCAAGTTTCTAATTACTTTCTCTCCTCTTCAGTTTTTCTGCCTCTGGCTGCCTCCCACCAAGTACCTCTTCCCTTTCTAATTCCTTGATGCTAAAAATCAGTGGTGTGCTGAGCCAGGATGCACTGCCAGCAGGACACAACCATGGGTCTCTCTTCCCAGGTCCCATCTGGTATAGGCACCTCCCTCCCCTCAGCCCCCACCCCAGGAGGCCCAGTCCCCAAACAGCACAAACTAAATCTTCTCCCCCTTCCCCTCCTCAGAGCCAGGGGTTAAGTGTTGACCAGCACACTACGAGAAAGGCCTGCCAATTTAAGAAACAGTTTTTTTTTTTTTTTTTTTTTTTTTTTTTAAGAACTGTATATAAAGGAAGAACTGTATTAATTAGAACAAGACAAGGTTTCTATTCGGGCTCTTCTTAATTAGTTGATAAAGACAGCTTTACCTGTTTGACATGGCCAGATAAGCTGCCTAAACAAGACAGAACGGTGTTGCTATAATACTATAAAACCAGTGAACATGAATAAAGGCTGTGCTTCCAGAGTAAATGGCATCCTTTCCTTTCCAATTCCCTTTAGTATACTTATACAGCATCTTTCCCCGTAGTAGCTCTAAGCTGTACATGAAGGCTATTTTTTTTTTTTTTGACTCTTAGTACCAAGGAATTTAAGGAAGTATCAGCATATTCATTTTCTAAGACGTGATAAACAAGAAAACTTTCAGGTTCTGGCGGATCTGCCTCTTTCCTTTCTCCTTCCTCTCCCTCAAATCCCAAAAACACACAAAAATCATGCTTTTTACTTCTTTTCCCCAAAAGTCTTGATTAAAAGGACTAAGCTTTTTCATAGTGCCCTTGATCCTTTTGGCCTTGCTAAAGATTGAATTTAAAGCCAATACCTCAGTATACTCAAGGTAAAGTCAACTCCTTGTTCCAGGGAACAAAGGACAAATTAGCAAACCTGATTATTTTAAAGCAGGGTAAGGACATTCTAACAAACACTGCCCATTTAGTCTGGCTAGATCAACAGCCTAGTGAATCATGAAACAAACAAAAAAAAAAAAAAAAAAAGAGAGAGAGACAAAAGTAAAATACTCTTTGAGAAAATAAACTGTCATATGAACTTATATACTCACCCTATTCCTCTAATTCTTCATTCAACAGCTTTCATTGTATCACTATAAATGTACTCTATCAAGATTATCAGTATTACTGAATATTACTGGTAAGAAGTAGAATAGTTATGTTTAAAGTTAGGACATTCCACAAACAAAAACACTTCTTAAGTTCATTTGTCTATATATCTTATCCTACTCCAAGAAAAAAAAAAAAAAAAGCACTGCCAGATATTATTCAAGAAAGAGAACTTAATTTTTGTCTATTTAGAGCCAATAAAAAACAATTAATTTCACGGACTATAACTTGTGAACCAGACCTCTCTACCATCATGGACCTGATGTTGGTAACTAAACAGCTCCTGGACTTTAAGGTAAGCTGGATAGCATGAAATGGTAGGTAAGAGTATCAGGCTAGAACTGGATACACCTGGGTTGGCATCAGAGCTCTTTGATTTTGGACACATTACTTAGCCTCCCTATAACTCTACTTTCCCCATCTCTAAAATAGGAAAAAAAAAATACCCACCTCACAAGATCACTGGCAATTTTAAAATGAGAAAATCTACATTAAACACGTAGCATATCATCTGGTACATACATAGGAAGCACTAACTACATTGGGATAATAACTCATCACTGTCACTATCTAGTATTACTGCTTTTGCACAGTATGCCAACCTCTCAGCTGCCTCAAATATACAATGGTTTAGACCAGAACTTCTCAAACTTTCACAGGCACACAAAGCACCCTGGGATTCTCTTAAAAATGCAGACTGTGATTCAGAAGGTTTACCGCGGGGCCTGAGACTCTATAGTTCTAGCCAGCTCCCAGGTGATCCGATGGCGCTGGTCCAAGGACCACACTTTGAGTATTTAGGATTTGAACCACCTGAATATTCCCAACCACCACTTACCTACTTTACACAAACACACATACCCAGGCATAGCTGGCTAAAATGCAAAACACTGAATCCATAATCCAATATCACCTTCCCTGCAAAAATAGAACTTTTTAAAAATGGGAAAAGCTATGAACCACTCAGGATAATTGCTAAATATAGAATACAATTATAAGAAAGGCAAGGGATGCTTAACCCGGGGGAAGAACACGGGTTTTTGAACCAGGCCTGGGTCCAAGCTCTAGATGCACTGCACATACTAGCTGTTAACATGGCTTTGGATTAATTACAGAACTCCTTATAAACTTCAATTTCCTTATCTGTAAAATGGGGATAATAGTATCTATAAAATATAAGACCTCTCAAATTAACAGTTGTCTCAAAAATAATTACTATTTAAGTATATCCCATGGCCTGACATATAGTAGTTGCTAAGAATATGTCAACTGCCTTTCTGCTTCCAAAATCACTTTTAATTACTTGCTAATATAACTCTGGCTTCCTTTCTTTCACTCAACTTGGGCCTTTTCCCCCTCTAGAAAACTATCTGAAGACCTGCCACTACTAAAAGTCTTTTTCATGCTATTTCAAGCTGCCAGCATTATAATTTCCCAAGAGAAAGAACCTTATTTCCTAGTATGTTCTACTAATCCTCAAGACCTAGTATGGAAGAAACCTATCTGTTTTCCACATGGCTTCTCTCTATTCTAAATCCTCACAGGCTCTTTTCTCTTGCACAGGCACAAAAGAGAAGTCCTGGCCATCTTTTTCTCTGTCCCTATAACTTTCTTTTTCAATCAGGGAAACTTATTGTGGAAACCAGCCACTCACTTCAAGGTAACTCTCTGTATTCTCTTTTAGTTCCAAAACCAGAAATTGATTCTTCTTCTTAAGCTATGAAACACACACATACACACACACACACACAACTCACACCCTCCCCCCTGTGGTTTTGCTGTGGTTTCCTGTCACCAAGTAAAAATGATATGATGCCAAAACCATCAGTTCCCAGTTTCACTCACTGATTCGTCACATTTACTGAGTGCCTGACATGTGCCTCCTGCTATGTCCCATGCCAAGTATATACCGATGTGTAAGAGACATGACCCAGGCCCTTGAAGATTTAACTATCCTGACCTTCACTAATCTTATTCCTAAAACAAGGCCACACTTCCAGAACCCAGGGCAGAGTAGGACAACTACAGTCTGCATCTAAATAAACCTCAGCAAAACTGTTAGAGATCAGCTCTGGTCAAAATCTATTAATGAAATGCATCAGGGCACCACCAGAAGAAATCTACAAATAAAAGCGGTCTCTACTAGACTACTAAACAGTGGCCAATCCTGCCCACCACATGGTCTTGGCTGGAATGGAGTGGTGGCACTTTGGAGACACAAATCCCACAGCAATGTTACTGTGAAAAGATGTTCCCACAATCCGCTCACCTCTTCTCTCTGACCTTGAGCACCTAAAGAGGCTAAAATCTATCAGAAGCTTTCCAAAATTCACTGGCACACCAAACACAAACATTTCACCAGCCACATAAGCCATGTTTAGTATCTTGATGCCTATTTGTGGCTATAATACTTAATATTTATAATATTTTAAAATAGGGAGTGCCTGGGTGGCTCAGTCTGTTAAATGTCCAACTCTTGGTTTTGGCTCAGGTCATGGTCTCAGGATCATGAAACTGAGCCCCACATCAGGGTCCGTGCCTCAGCTTGGAATCTGCTTGAGATTCTCTCCCTCACTACTCCCCCACTTACCTATCAAATAAATAAAATAAAATCTTTTAAAAAATAAAAATAAGATAAAATAGAAAACAGGGGTGCTGGGCAAGAGGAAATCAATTTTTCCCCATCTTCAAGTCTGTTAACACTTTTGTCAAGCTGAGCTCTATCCATTACAAGGCTCATGGTATACAGAAGAGGCATGCTAATAGAATCATCTTGATTAAGAATTCATGTAATGTAAAGAGCATCAGAAAAATGTAATCAAAATATATGGAAATTATGTGATCAGATCATCAGCAAAAACTTCAGATGCAGATTAATTTATTGTTCACATTGATGAATCTAATTGTGTCTATGAATTGCTTTTACAGAGGCCTGTGAACAAAAGGAAGCTCCCTCTTCATTATATGAAAACACACTAAGCCTCCTCATTTATGTTAAACTGGGAGATGAAAAGATAGCTTTTACTTTTCTAACCACCATCAAATATAATAATCCTGTAATAATCATGGAGAGTACATGTACAAAGGGACCGTCTTCCTGGTAACAGACAAGGGAGCATTATTCCCAAAGATCTTCCAACAGATATTTGAAAGAGGCCCAGGGGTACCTGGGTGGCTCAGTGTTTCAGCATCTACCTTTGGTTCAGGTCATGATCCTGGGGTTCTGGGATCGATTCCCGCATCAGGCTACTTACAGGGAGCCTGCTTCTCCCTCTGCCTATGTTTCTGCCTCTCTATGTCTCGCTTATTCTCATGAATAAATAAATAAAATATTTTTTTAAAAATGAAAGAGGCCCAAAGCTCTCTGATATTTCGAGCCAACAGGTATGTCAAGGATGAAGCAAGGCTCAATTTAGGGCCATTTTCTAAGTAGCCTGGTTTAAAATCCAGGGGTAACTACACCTTCTACTACAGATAACAACTTAGGTAAAAAGTATCCATTGGCCTTTCTACAAAGCAATCTTCATGAAACACCTTCTAGGAGCCAGATGAATACTTCAGGGTTAATAATCCAGACAATAGCTTTACTTGGATTAGCTGAACTAATACAGCCTGAATTCACTTCAACATTCCTCTGCTTCACATTCCCCAAGTTAATTCTGAAGATGGTACATCTTCATGTTTTAACTTTTTAAACTCAGCTTTATGTCCAATGTGGGGCTTGAATTCAGGACCCTAAGATCAAGAGTCACATGCTGTACTGACTAAGCCAGCCAGGCACCCCAACATCTTCATCTTTTAGCTAAGTGTTCCAGAGTATAGGAGCTGGCCAATGGCAAACTGCAAGATAATTTTAGGGGATATGCAGATTGAGCCTGGAATGACACAGAACCTCCCAGCAGGAAAGGTAGATACCTATCCCTTCCTTTCTTTCTCTCTTTCTCAATGAAGTGAGCTCTAGCCCCCCATCCATCTGATCTCTCTCTCTCTCTCTCTCTATCTCTGAATAAAGCCAGGCAGGCCTCTGACTCAGGGGTTTTGGCAGGCATTGGCATGTACTTAGGATTGAACGACACTATTTGGTTTTCATTTTTTAACTTTTATTGGATACTTCTACTATTCGTGGCACATCATAGTTTTCCATTTAAGGTAGTAATCTACTGTTTTCTTTTTAAATATACTTATCTGTGGCCAAAAAAAGTGAAAATTATGCAATAATAGAGGTGGAATACAATCATGGCACAAGACATGAATGACTGATCCGTGGGAAACACTGCAGAGTATAGATTAAAATGGTCTGAGTTTTTTTTTTTAAAGGTTTTATTTATTTATTCATGATAGACATAGAGAGAGAGAGAGAGAGAGGCAGAGACACAGGCAGAGGGAGAAGCAGGCTCCATGCAGGGAGCCTGACGTGGGACTCGATCCCGGGACTCCAGGATTGTGCCCTGGACCAAAGGCAGGCGCCAAACCGCTGAGCCACCCAGGGATCCGCAAGATGGTCTGAGTTTGAATAGAAGCTTCACAACTAATTTTGCTGTGTGACTTTAGGCGAGTTACTTAAGATCTCTGTGCCTTGGTTTCCTCATTTGTAAAAGAGAGGTAATAATAGTAGCTACTTCTGAGGGTTATCATGAGGACAAAGGGGTTATTACTGGTAAAGCACTAAATTGTTACCTAGCATAAAGTAAGAATTCCGTATAAATTAGCTATTACAATATTTTATAAATATATCTAAGTAAGTAGTGATATATTCAAACTTGATCCTCTGGTCTGTGAATTACAAAGAGACTTCTTCATGGTCTCCTGTATAGGGGGGGAGAAAAGCCTCATCTGTTTTGTTTTATTTCAATTAAGAACACAGCCAACTGAAGTGTTTTTTGTTGTTTTTTTGTTTTGTTTTGTTTTGTTTTTGTTTTTTAAGATTTTATTTATTGGGCAGCCCTGGTGGCTCAGTGGTTTAGCACCGCCTTCAGCCTGGGGTGTGATCCTGGAGACCCAGGATCGAGTCCCACGTCGGGCTCCCTGCATGGAGCCTGCTTCTCTCTCCGCCTGTGTCTCTGCCTCTCTCTCTCTGTCTTTATGAATAAATAATTTTTTTAAGATTTTATTTATTTATTCATGAGAGGCACACAGAGAAAGAAACAGAGAAGCAGAGACACAGGCGGAGAGAGAAGCAGGCTCCATGCAGGGAGCCCGACGCACAGGCGGAGAGAGAAGCAGGCTCCATGCAGGGAGCCCGACGTGGGACTCGATCCCGGGTCTCTGGGATCACGCCCCAGGCCGAAGGTGGCACTAAACCGCTGAGCCACCTGGGCTGCCCCTGAAGAGTGTTTTAAACCCATGTGATCCTCTGGAAGGCAGAAAATCAAGTGCACTACCTTGAATTCTATTATAATTTCCTCTCTACTTAAAAAAAAAAAAATCCCAGTATTTTAATTACTAAGAGTTTAAAATGAGGCTACCATTCCTTATCCATATGACACCAACTAAAATGTATTTACAACCAGGCATGTAGTTCCTTCAACATTTTAACACTCTGCCAGATTCATGTAGCATCTCAAAAATTGCTGTTTTCTTGATACTGCTCTAGTAAATGACTTTTTGTTTAAATTGTGGCCACCTTACATGCAATGTATTTTAACAATCTGCTTGAATGTTGCTATGGTCTGAATGTTTGTACCCCCTCAATACTCATAAAATCCTAACCCCCAAAGATGATGAGATTAGGAGGTGGGGACTTCAGCAAGTGCTTAGGTCATGAGGCCAGAGCCCCCATGGATGCAATTAGTGTTCTTATCAAAGAGGCTCCAGAGAGCTCTCTAGCCCCTTCAATCCTGGGAGGGCATAAGCAGATGTCTGAGATCCAGAAGAGGGCCCTCACTCCACCATGCAGGCTTCCAACCTCCAGAACTGTGAGAAGTAAACGTTTGCTGTTTCTAACGCACGCTTATGGCTTATAACCCATAAGTCTGTGCTGTTTTGTTATAGCCCAAATAGATAAAGACAAAAAAGCAAGCAGGCATCACTTATTTCTCTTTCCCTTCTTATGATTTTCTCTCTACTTGGGTCCAGGGGGATCCCACCCTTTTGTTCATCTAGTTTAGTGGGACCACCTTGAGTGAATCATAGAATGTACAGGGGGGATCACTCTGTATCAATGTCATATACGTTCTTTGCCCCACTCCAGTACAATGGGCTTTTTTTTTTTAAAGATTTTATTTATTCATGAGAGACACACAGAGAGAGGCAGAGACATAGGCAGAGGGAGAACCCAATCCCAGCGCCCTGGGATCACGACCTGAGCCAAAGGCAGATGCTCAACCAGTGAGCCACCCAGATGTCCCTAATGTGCCCTTTGGATTGAAGTGAAGAAGAGAAGAGAATACTGCTCGGTGATCCTGGATTAGTGATCCACATGGTTCAGCCAAGCTCCTAAAGGCGAATTCACTCTCTGTGTCTAATAGGGCTTCCTGAACAATAAACTTTAATTGTCCCATCGAATCCCACAAATTATCATCTCTGCTAGAACCCAACTAGAAAAGAAGAAGAGACAACCCTGTATCTAATGTGGAGGAAAATGGTGAACAATGAAATTAATGATGATTGCAAATGTAACCTTCACGATGCACAGAGACCAGTAATCCCTCCAAGAACAGATAATACAATCTGATTGCTTCTGAATGTCAAATGTACCTGCAAGAAATAGCTATGTAAATTTCCAGGGCCGGCTCTGTACGGAGTCCAAAGCTAATTTTTAAAATCTCAGTCATTGTTCCCATCTCTCTCAATTCTGTCAAAATTAGACCTTTACTTCTTTCATTTTTTTAAATGACTAGGTACTCACACTTCCGAGGAAGTTCTTTAGCCTGACTTTGAGACAGGACCATGCGGCCAGGGACACTGGGGACAAACCTCAGGTCTGTGAGACTCTGGCGTGTTACTTAACCCTTTTGTGCCTTAGGTACACCACCTACGAATGGGATGAGAGCACTCTACCTCACAGGTTTGTTGAAAACTGTACCCAACACTGGGGCACCTGGGTGGCTCAGGGGTTGAGTGTCTGCCTTTTGCTCAGGTCGTGATCCCGGAGTCCTTGGATCAAAGCTCGCATTGGGCTTCCCACAGGGAGTCTGCTTCTCCCTCTGCCTATGTCTCTGCCTCTCTGTGTCTCTCATGAATAAATAAAATCTTTAAAAAAAGAAAGAAAGAAAACTGTACCCAATATATGGTTACTAGCATGTCAATGTTAGGTATAGGAGTCATGGTCATATGTGATCTTTACATGACTTCCTGAATGCCCTGATATGGGTATATGCCCATATCATATGCCCAGTTTAGGATGAGAAGATTGTGCATTTCAGAGGGCCATAACAAGTGCAATATTTCAGAGCTTTATCAGCCAAGATATAGCATCAGATCTTCTCCTTGCACTACCTAAAACAAACTGTAGATTAAAAACAAAAGTACCTGTGGGTAGGTGGCTGAAGGGGCACTGAAAACAAATACAGAAAGGTCTTCCTAACAAGTATCATAATTTTTTAAAGTGTTGATAATATATCCTGACATTCCACTGAACTCATGAATAGAACCCTTTTACAGACTAAGATAAGGGGAATTGACCAATAAACAGTCACCATTTATTAATAAGTTTGCTATGGGCTGTCTCAAACCACTCTCTCCTTACTTGTGACTTCTTTTTTATCCATATTGTTTTTACTAGTCTTGACGAAAATGAGGAAGAGCAAGTGGGCATGACTGAGTCATGGTCCATTAGACTACATTTATGTCACATTTTATACTCCCGGACAGTCTAGCTACAGAGCACACAGCAAATGGGAGTATACTACTGTTCCAAAGAACAGCAAGTGATGTCACAGAGCCCACCTACACAAAAGTCTGGGTGCTCAAATAAATGTGGTAAATGTTGCTCTAGCTCCTACATCCTGCTAAGATCTCACACAGGACATGGCACATGGTAGTTGATCAATATTTGAATGACATGGAGTTAGCATGCTTATCTGAACATTTTTCCTCTAGTAAGGGGGACCAGAGTGAAGCACATTCAGGAACTCTCTATTCTGATGAACATCAGCTCACTGAAGACTCTGCAGATTATTAGGATAACACACCAATGAAATTCACCTGTGCATGCTTAATTCTAACATGTCTAAAGTCGTGGCCAGGGCAGTAGTGTTACCATCCCGAATGTGGTAAAACTCCTGATGATTAGTCATTATCCATCCTCTGTTCCATTAGTAAGACAGACTCAAGTGTGCTCAACTGAAGATTACATGTTCAGGCTCTCTTGCAGCTAGGTGCGACTATGTGACCAAGTGCAGGCCAATAAAGCACAAACGCAAGTGCCATTTGAACTTCTCAACTGAGAAGGCTCCTTTCTTCTCACTAATTCCCTTTTGCTGCACATGTGGGCTGCAGACATGAGAACCCAAACTAAACTGGCCCTGAGTGACCTTGAAAAGGGAAGCCACAGGACTAGGACTGTGGGACAGAAAGATAGGAATCTGGGCTCCCGATCACAGCAGGAAACCATGGAGGGCCTAAATGAATTTCTCTGCCATGAATGTTCCATCTTAAGTCATTGCTGTTTTAAATTTTCCTGTTATAAATAGTCAAAACTAATCCTAACTGATACATCAAACAAATGGGGCTCCTTGGAACACATTTTTAGGAATCTCTGACCTTACAGCTTCCCAGACTTCTCAGTACTACTTACTCTGTTTTGAAAAATTATCTTTTAAAAAGAAAAGGAGGCACTGCTTTAATTTAGATATAAAAATATCGTGACGTAATTCACTATTCCCCAACAATGATGAACACCCACTTACCTAAAAGCCCACTTTCCTTGTGGGGCTTTAGTGGATTACACTAACCATTTCTCAATAAAGAGCAGAAAGCCAAATATTAGGAAGCGGAAACTGCCGGATGAATTCCATCCTTGCACGTGCACCTCCCTTACCACACCACTTAGCGAATGAAAACGTACCTGACTTCCCATCTTGACTCTTCCTTGTGGCCTCTCTTTAAACAGCCAATTATAAAGAAATTTATTTGTTTAGGCTTATTCCTCAGGGAAATCCAGAAATTAAATCACTTCGCCAACAAGGCCAGGAAAACAAATCATTTGTGTTGTGGCTGAGCCATAAGGCTCACATCATAAACACAAGCAGAGGCTGCACAGCTTTGCTCTCACAAAGCCATTTGGGAGAAGATTTTTATGGCAGCAGCTGAAATGTTTCTACCAAAACAACACCTACACTTTGCTAGAGTTATTTTCAGAGGGGAAGGTTTCCCCTACTGCTGCTTAAATCATCGCAATGTTTAGTTAAAAGCGTAGGTTCGCATGAGTCTGGGGCTGCAGCCCCAAGGGGGGAATCTTAGCTGCCGCTTCCTGACTGGGTGACCTAGGGCAGCCGTCTGAACCTCGCTGAGCTCAGGTCCTCTGCAGGAATCTGAGCACTCTTGAGAGTTGCCCAGGGAACTGTTAAGATATGCTTAGCACAGTGGCTACATAATGAGTGTTCCAAAAATTGGGGCTGTCTTCTTTCATCGTATTTGGTTTTAAATGCCTTGAATAGCTTAAGGAATAAAGATATAAGGACCTAGGGGAGCCATTTAGATATAGTATTTATAGCCATTTAGATTTAGTATTTAAAGATACTATATCAACATTACTGTAAAAGTATACCTGTGGTAACAGTGTACGTGGAGAAGCCACAGAACACGGTTTACCCACAGACCGTTTACATAGCGCTTCCTGGACCTCCTAGGACAGAGTCACAGCAAGGAAGTCAGTTCAAACCCTGAAGAGCTAAGGGTGCCTGGATGGCTCAGTTGGTTAAGCATCTGCCTTGGGCTCAGGCCATGATCCTGGGGATCAGGGATGGAGCCCAGCATCAAGCAGAGTATCAAGCTCTGTGCTCAGCAGAGAGTCTGCTTCTCCCTCTCCCTCTGCTCTTCCCCCCTGCTTGTGCTCTTGCACAGTCTCAAATTTTTAAAATCTTAAAAAAAAAAAAAAAAAAAAAACTGGGCAGCCTGGTGGCTCAGCGGTTTAGTGCCACCTTCCGCCCAGGGTGTGATCCTGGAGACCCGGGATCAAGTCCCAAGTCGGGCTCCCAGCATGGAGCCTGTCTGTCTCTGCCTGTGTCTCTGCCTTTCTCTTTCTCTGTGCCTCTCATGAATGAATAAATAAAATCTTAAAAAAAAAAACATGAATAGCTAAACTAGACAACAGTCCATTTACTGGCTATATTTAACCTATTAATAATGATAAATAAATATTGAGCATTGAGCAATCTCCCAGGTACTGGACACCCAGCAACCCACTTCTTTTTTTTTAAGATTTTATTTATTTATTTATTCATAAGAGACACAGAGAGAGAGGCAGAGACACAGGCAGAGGGAGAAGCAGGCTCCATGCAGGGAGCCCGATGTGGGACTTGATCCCGGGTCTCCAGGATCACACCCTGGGCTGAAGGCGGCGCTAAACCGCTGAGCCACCCAGGCTGCCCAGCAACCCACTTTTCATGGAGTAACTGTCTTTCACATTTATACACCAGAAGAACCACAGACACTGTGGTAATGAGACCCCAATTTAGGACGAAACAACTGAGTTCAATGCTGCTGCCAATCCTGCAGGCAGAATGCAGGTAACTGCCCTCAGCTGAAGAAAGTTTTTCCACCTAAGATCAAGCTCCCACCCTGCAGCTGCCTTCAGTGGCTGACATCAGTGCATAAAGGCCCAACCAGCTTTAAAGCTCCCTCGGGGTTTGACTAAGGCTTCTGTTAAGACGGCCTTGCAGCTCAACTGCCCCCTGCCCAATCCTCCCTTTCCCCTTCTTAGGTGTTGATCTTAAGAGAAGGCATGGGGCCTGTAATTACTTTGATTCAGATGAAAACAGTGAGTCTCAGAGAGTTGAGAGGCTTGCCCACAGTCACACAGCCAGTGATCGCAAAGGCTGGGATTGGAACCCAGTCATTCTGATGCCAGAGCCTAGGTTCTAAATCACTCTGCTCTATGGCTCATTCGAGTTTGCACTTTCATGTCCCATAAAATAAGCTACTCAGGTTGGCTGCTGTCCTCACAGTAGACTGCAAGAAGCAAATTAGGATGAGAGAGAGTTGCAGGAGAAGGCAACTTTAATAAACTTAGGAAAGACAACCAGGAAACAGAAACCAAGGACTGGTTACAGAATGACAGAATGGCTAAGGGGCCACAGAGGGGGCACAGAGGGTCCATGGAGGAGCCAGGGAGCAGCAACTGAACTGCTAGCTTGTGTAGGTCAGAAGGATGTGGAAGGAAGCAGGGTTTTTAGAGCCCAGAGATTTGGGCCAACTGGTAAGATTAGAACAGCTGCCCAGGCTGTTCAGGTGGGGGCAGGTGGAGGCAGAAGCTATGAAGGAGACACAGCTGTTTCTGGAGTTACTGAAGAAACACAGAGAGAAACAGGGACCTCCCTTTGGTCACCAGACAGCCAGGAAGCCCGGGGAACTATGTAGTTCCCTCGAACATGGAGCAGAACCAGAGATGGTCCAGGAGTGCATCTAAAAGCAAGTCTGCATTTAGGCAGCCCGGAGATACAGCTGATCAACTGGCAACAAGGAGCAGAGAGAAACACTCTGAAAATAAAATGCAAGAATTAAGGTCGATCTGTCAAAACCTAGTTTAAAGGCACATTGTCCTGCACCCTCAGCAGCCCCCAAGCAAACGATAACAATAATGACCTGCCTGTGTGGCCCTTTACAAGCCATGTCACTTTATTACTGCACAGTTCAATCACTGTGGCCTGAAAGAATGAGGCGGAGACATTTTGATGACTCTGTTTAGTAAACCAGGGAAATATATGTAATATTCTGAAAGTATTTCCATCATAAAAATAGCAAATTTACTGGACAGCATTTAAATGGATAGAATTTCACAATCAAGATTTTACTTATGTAGAACAAATTGTTACCCACCACTGTGAGCTAAATTAGGTGTTAATGTAGCTCCTATTCTGCAAGGCTAGATACGCCTTCACGATTTTATCTACTGTTTGACAAAGTAGGAGCTAGAACACAAATTCTTTTCTCTCTTCTCAAAAGTCCTCTGCTGACTCCTCTGATGCAACAGAAATTCTCAGGGGAAGGGAAGAGGGGTAGAGGAGAGAAAAAATTCTGAAGATGAAAACATACTACCAAGAATCTTCAGCAGCAGATACTAACATTGGTGTGACACCACAACAATTGGCATGGCCCCCGTGCAAATTTATGAAGCATTCCATATTTTGCCTTCCTTGTCTAATGTTCACAGATGGGAAAATAATCTGATTAGTGAAATGATTTATTCAATCAAGGGCCCCTTCCCACTTCAAACTTTTCCTCCAAAAAAAAAAAAAAGGTCCCCAGTGACAATACAATATTCAGCAACCATTGTTTGTTCACTTTGACCTTCCAAAGACCTCTAACATCTATTTTCAAAGTTATTTATATTCTAGTCCCTTCAGAAGGAATGTGATTTATTCATATATAAAGGTTATGAATAAATTTCAGTCCCACCCAATCCCATTCTGCCTCACCACCTCACCCAAACAAAGCTACTTTGAGGTAATTAAAACCCAAACAGCTTGACAGAAGATTTAGGTTTGAGACTTGGTTTTGCTCTAGGAAGCTGTGTGTACTCACTGGTCAACAAACCTCTCTGGGCCTCTGTCTCCTCGTTGCCAACATGACGCTACCAGAACTAGCTAATGTCCACAATCCTTGCAGCTCTGAAACGACTCCACAGAAAGATAATAAAAGTCCTGTGCAGAACCAAATGAACTCTTTGTCACTTGACATGGCATGGACATCTGCTGGTGAGATTCCTTATCAAAATTAAAAAGTACAATCTGTGGCCATGGCATAGAGAAAAGAATCTGACCTCATTCCTTGCTCTCTGTTGACTGTGATCTCACCCAGCAATTCTCAAGCTGGGTTCTCAGGTAGTCTGATTGCAAAAAGAGTCCAATTATTCTCCCTCCTGCATCTATGCCTTCTACCATTTACGCTTTGAGTGCCTTCTCACTCTGGGACCAGTCGTGTGACTTTTTTTGGGTCAACAAGATATTAACAAACATCATACAAGCAACTGCCTGAAAAGTGCACGCATTATTGGGCTTGTTCTCATTCTTGCTCCTTTGTCACAGCCAGGAGAACATGCTAGGTCTAGTATGGTTGAGGATGAGAGACAGCGGTAGCAGTGATGAGTCACCCCAGTCTCCCTAAAGCCATCCTTAGATCAGCTGACAGCCCTGAGCCCCAGACATGGGAGCAACCCCAACTAAAATCAAAAGGACTATCTGCCCAACCCATAGCTGACCACAACAGGTGAGCCCCCAGCCTGTAAGCTAAGTCTGTTTTTACTGTGTTCCACTGAGGTTTTATATTTTGTAGTTCCTTGTTACACAACTTTATTGTGGCAGTAGAGGAGTGATGCACATTCCTTGGAGTATCAGCCAGACTATAACGACTATTTCTAGAACAAAGGTTCTTAGTGGTAAAACAAGTGTGGGGTACACTGCATACCTTAACTTTATATTAGAGGTTCACAACACACATTAATGTTTTTAAGGTCCTAAGACATCTCACAGTTAATAAACGTATATAACTTTGTCTAATTCATGTTTCCCCCAATGTATTTTACTATAGACCGCCAACTATGATGCGCTAAAAAAAATTATCCTCCAGTCTTAGATCCCACACCTGTGTTGAGCTCCTATCCCACCTTCTTGCTCTTTAGGCCATGTATTTTTATCGTCTCTTCCAAGCCAGTTAAAGAACATTTCCAAAATAAACAAAATCAACAAGACAAAAACCTAAAGGTAATTAGGTTTTATTCATGAAATCTTTTATTAAAATCATGAAAGCTTTTATTGTTTATATCTAAAGTCCAATGAGAAATGAAGAAGAATGTTCCAAAAATATCTGAAACCCACAGACAGCCTTAGTTTAATATCAACTTTCCCATGATTAAAACCGTAATAAGAGCTTAAAGCTGACTTGCCATTGAACATTCTTCAGAGGCTCCCCATTGCCACCTTCCTATCATAGTTCACAGGCCTGTGATAATCAGGGCCGTGATTCCCTCTTCTTCTACCCTTCCTCCCCTCCATCTCCTTCCTTTCTTACCCCTACACTCTTGGGTATACATAGTATCCATGAACTACTTTCAATTCCATCACACGGGCCATGAGCTAGAGCTCTGAAAGTTTCCAGAGTTTGGTGCCATTTAATGTGAACTTGAAGTATGCAGCTTCAAAATAATACAACAGCAATAATATGGTCTCACATTAGTTTGAATCAATGTTAAATCCATGCAAAACTCTCCATTCTTGGAGAGTTGTCCCTTGGAAGCTGTCTGGACCTAGGAAAGGCTAAACTGTTTACGGAGTGGCCACAGGGTGGCGCCACATTAGCTGATGAATGGAAATACCCACCATCTTTTGTCAGGATTATTCTTGAATTATGGAAGTTCTGAATATCAAACACTTCAGAAACACAACTCTCACATAAAAATGTGACCTCTAGAACATGGAGTTTCTTCTGCTGGAAACTCCTCATTACCCCTTCACCACACCCAAGCCCAAATACAGAGTTCATCCAGCTAACTTCAATTTATCCTTCCTGCACCCATGGAGACAATACTTCTTCCTGGGAGCTTTCCTCGAAACCCCCAAGAAGAGATTGTAAGACCATCCCACAATAGAATTTACCTGATTTTATATAAATGCCCATCACTTGGTCTATATTCCTTCATGAGAAAGATCCTAGATTATTCCACCTTAGATCCAGAGCCCAAAACAAAGCCTGGTTCATAGATGATCACCGAATATCGGATGGCCTCACGCGTGAAGAAATCAACAAGTAGGATGGGCCACTGAATACAAAAGACTGATTTTTGCTGTATAATCTCCCATCCTCTCCTCTGCCTGACATCAAGGAAAGATCATTACAAACACTAGGCTACAGCTGAGGAAAAAAGATAAAAAGAACTTTGATCACCATTATTAGCTGGATAAGACTGATCATTATGAATTCAGAATCAATGTAGATCCACATTTTTGGAAGTGAAGGCAACTGTCAAAAATATAAAAGATAAACAGAAAAAAAAAAGTAGGGTACAGTAGTGCCTTTCTTCCTAATCAGAGAAAATCTGAAGACACAACTTTGATTTTTTTGAAGATAAACAGTTTATTTCTCTTACTGAACATGAAGGATTCACTCCAAGAGTTGTGCTATATGATGAATGTGACCTTTACAATGTAGCAAAGATGTAGGAGAGCTTCTTTAGAGTTCCATGGGGTCAGATTTCCTGCTTCCCATCATAAAACTCACCCCTCAAATTTTTCTCACTCACTTTCACCTTGAACATCAAGTTCATGATCCTAGTTAGTCCATGAGGTGTCCTCTTTAATGGGGACAGAAATGGGTGCAAACACAGATAAGACACTTTGAAACCAAAAAAATAAAAAATAAAAAAGCCTTGTCTCTGATGTTTCTTCTCACCTGGCTTTTGACTCCAGACCAAATACCCCTTATACCTCTGGCACTTTCAGGCAAAGCTTGGCAAATAGCTGTGCCACCGATTTCTGCCAATTGACACCATGTTATAGTCTCAGGGAATGTCACATGGATAAACTTCTGGCTGTGTGTGTCCTCTGGGCTTTCATTTTATTTGAACTTTCTTTTGACTCCTTATAGATACTGTATTTGAAAACAAGGGATGTACAGTATTGTCACAAGCTAGAAAAATCCAAAACAATTTTCCATGGATTGCTTTAACCCTAAATTTAAGCAAAGCCATAATCTTCTGCTCATGTTTTTCAATTTCCTTTGTGCTCTATTTCCCTACTGTCTGAACTCCCTTAAGTGTAAATAAGAACATGGTCATTTAGTTGGTCATACACAGTATCAAGAGTGGCAAAACAAACACCATAGTTGGGCAGCCTGAATGGCTCAGTGGTTGAGCATCTGCCTTTGGCTCAGGTCATAATCCTGGGGTCCTGGGATCAAGTCATGCATCGGGCTCCCTGTGAGGAGCCAGCTTCTCCCTCTGTCTATGTCTCTGCCTCTCTCTCCATATCTCTCATGAACAGATAAATAAAATCTTTAAAAAAAGAAAAAGAAAGAAACACCACAGTTGGTTCTCGCAAATCTTAACCTTAAAGATGTGGTAACAGCCCAGCTTCTGGGGGGCAGATTTGTCCTTTGGCATTTTGTTAAACTTCCAAGATTTCATTTCTGCTTCCTACAGCCTGTTTTCCTGTATGCATTCTTTTAAAAGACATCCGCATCCCCTGGTAAGAGATGAAAGTGATACCAAATAAAACAAAAAGTGAACTTCAGAGGGACTTTTCAAATACATGCTCCCATATAAGGAGTAATTTCTTTACTTTGTTCTTCCTTCTCTCTCTTTAACCCCCCTAAATTAACTCACGGAAGGCTGTTTCTTCTTCTTCTTCTTTTTTTATATATTTATTCATGAGAGACAGAGAGAGAGGGGCAGAGACACAGGCAGAGGGAGAAGCAGGCTCCATGCAGGGAGCCTGACATGAGACTTGATCCTGGGACTCCAGGATCACGCCCTGTGCCAAAGGCAGGCGCTAAACTGCTGAGCCACCCAGGGATCCCCTTCTTCTTCTTCTTCTTTTTTTTTTTTTTAACAACAAATGCCCACCAGGTAACCAAATCAAGATCCCTCTCGCAGAAGGCAGCCCAGGCAGCTGCTTCCCAGAAACCACGAACCATCACCACCAGGACTCCCAGAAGACACAACTGAATCCACCCTGTGTTGCTTGCCAGTGCTGTTCCTTAATTGGCCATGAATACGATCAGCCCCAGCAATTTCTGCACCCTGTATAGCATAATCTCCTAAAACATCAGCAGAGAGTTTAAGGGCCAAATTTTTAAATAGCATCCAATTAATAATTGTAGTAATAATGAAAGAAATGCCAAACTGCTATGTGAATTCTAAAGCCCAGAGTGGAAGCTCAGCTAAGTGAAGCAAAACTGTTCTTCTACGCCCCTCCCCCCTTCACAGGGGGGGATGTTCCATCTAGCAGGGGAGATTTCTGGAGCAAGACCATGTAAAATGTTACGATTTCATATCTCAGGTTGTATGCACTTTTCCAGCATTTACTGAGCGTCAGTTGACCATCCCTGGATATAAAGATGAAAATTCTTGACAACTGGTCTCAAGAAAGACACAATTCTATTCAAAAACAGAAACTGCTGGGACGCCTGGGTGGCTCAGTGGTTGAGCGTCTGCCTTTGGCTCAGGTCATGATCCTGAGGTCCTGGGATCGAGTCCTGTATCAGGCTCACTGCAGGGAACCTGCTTTTCCCTCTGCCTATGTGTCTGCCTCTCTCTGTGTCTCTCATGAATAAATAAAATCTTTAAAAAAAAAAATAGAACCTGCTACCAGAATTTTTTACTCGCTTAACAAATGATTACTGAGTACGTGGCACTGTTACAGGTACTGAGAATGCCATGGTAAAGAGTTATGGGACAGAAATCCCTACTCTCATGCAACTTTCATTCTGGAGGGGTAGACCCCAAAAAAGTATACAGTCTGGACATCAGGAGATATGGAAGGCCCCAGAGGAAAGAGGACGTAATTCACAGGAGGTGGTGACATTAAACAGGAGGGTAAAGGAAGGCCCCAGATGGCAAAGATTTGAAGAAGATAAGAGAATAAGTCCCATGGAAACTGAGAAGAACAGCTTTCCAGGTCAAAGGAGGACAGACAAAAGCCCTGGGATGGTGTGTCTAGCACATGTGCGAAGCAGCTGGTGAGGGTGACCAGCATGGAGTGAACAAGGGAGCATAGTAACATGACGTCAGAGATAAAAAGGAAGGGATCATGCGAGCCCTTGAAGGTCCTGCTAAGGGCTGCAGCCTATGCTTCTAAAGAGACAGGGAGCCACTGGTGGCTAGAGGCAGAACATGACCTGACTTCAATTAAGGGGATCACCTGGGGCACCTGGGGGGCTCAGAAGGTTAATCATCTGACTCTTGGTTAAGGCTCAGGTCATGATCTCAGGGTTGTGGGACTGAGCCTTGTGTCGGGCTCTGTGTTTAGCAGAGTCTGCTTAAAGATTCTCTCTCTCTCCCTCTCCCCCTACCCCTCCCCCTCCACTTGCTTGCTCACTCTTTCTCTTTCTCTCAAAAATTAATAAAGAATTATTTTAAAAAGGAAATAAAAAGAGGCTCATCTGGGCTGCTGTCTTGAGAACAGACTATAGGTGGGCAGGGACAGAAGCAAGGAGAGCAGCACAACGTCTACGGCACAGTCCAGGTGAAGCAGGACAGTGACTGCAGCAGCAGTAGTGATGAAGGTAACACAAACGGATTAAATTTCAGATAGGTCTTTGAATCCCGAACAGAATTTACAGGTGAACTGGGTTTCAGTATTTGAATGTAAAGGGCTTTTATTTTCTGAATTAAAATGCCCAAACTCCACATTTGTGTTCACTGTGTTTATTTAATCCAACAGGTTCTGATGATGTGCGAATTTACATCTCCAGCCTTTAGCTTTCAGTGGACCCACAGTTACCTGCCACTGCTTCTAAGACACTTCACTTCTCCGGTCCACTCAGCCTAAGCATGACCATCTAGTCCCAGCCTCGGGATTGATGATCCTGAAACTAGTCTTCCATTCACGCAGGGCCAGCGTCCCTTTGTTTCTTCCATTGGTGTCTTCCTCACTCTGAGTCCAGATTGGAAACTCTACCTCTGCTTCCTCTGACCCTATTCTCTGTACCTCCCTCCCTCCCTCTCAGTTCTCACTGCCACCTTTCTGCTGCTGACCCCTACAATATCCCAGACAGTCTTGCTGGCTCCAACTTCTCCCTCGCCCAAACCACCCAGCCAACTGTCATCAAAATAATACTCTGCAGCTACGGGTTTTAGGATGGGACTTCCCCTACCTCCAAGGGTCTCTCCCAATGATGATGGATCTCTCCATGGCCCTCCCTTCTCTGACCTCTAGCCCTATCCTGCAGGCATCCACTACCTCTAGAATATGAAAGCGTTTGTTTGTTTTTTTTTAAGATTTTATTTATTTATTAGACACAGAGAGAGAGAACACAAAAGCCGGAGAATATGAAAGCGTTTGTTTTTTTTTTTTTTTAAGATTTTATTTATTTATTAGACAGAGAGAGAGAGAGAACACAAAAGCCGGAGGAGCGCCAGGGAGTGAGAGAGGGAGAGGGAGAAGCAGGTTCCCTGCAAATGCAGGGCTCAATCCCAGGACCCCGGGATAATGACCTAAGCCGAAGAAAGACGCTTAACTGACTGAGCCACCCAGGTGCCCCTGAAAGGGCATTCTTTCTCATTCTCTCACTTTAAATTTTACATGTGGGGACTTCCCCAGCTTTCCCTCTTTTCTGTGCCATCTTTCTTAAATCTTCTCGTTCATGAAGACTAGTTCAAATTCTGGCCTCTCTTTTTATAAAAACGCTCCTAACTACTCCAGCCCCAATCCAGGTCCTATTACAGCTCTTTTGTTAGGACCTCATGTCTTAGATACATGCCCTATCTCCTTGGTAGAGGTAAACTTCAAGGTCATACACCATGCTGTACTTGTTTTTACACCTCCATGGATATACATATATAGTGTTCGATACATATTTGCTGAATTAAATTATTTCAGTGAAATAAATTAACTGAGACAATATTCCCCTTATCTCAATCTCTGAAGATAAGGAATTGAAAATGCCTAGAATTCCAAGGATACAGAATCTTGGGAAAAAAGCATCTGTTATTTCTTACTCTCTCTGTTTCTCTCTGCCATTTTGATCTAACTTTTTCTTAGGTAGTGGTGCCACAGAAGAACGGACAGGAAGTTATGGCTGGGGTTATCTCATGGAGATTATGCTCATAGGCACATCATATCCCAAGCTATAATCTAACCAATCTTTGACTTATAATCAAACAAGTTCCTGGCTTCACAGGAGAGTAAACAGGAATGGAATGAGCAGTTCTGGTCCTAGTCACAAAGTATGGCCATCACTGAGATCACTGGGTATAGAACTAGGGCCACATGATGGTAGAATCAAAAAGTGAATGAAGGTGGCATTTAATCTGGAATTTAGGGTCTATATCTGGGCACGAATTCCTGCTAAATCTCAGGACACAACCACGTAGCCTCTACCAATCTGTTAAGGATAGGACTTCACTGACTTATAAATTGCCACTACAGGGGGCCATCCTTACAGTCCCCAGAACAGGCTACTCTCAACTTCTCTCACCAAGAGAAAGCTTCTCTCCCTTCAATCTTTACTTCTTCAAGGTCACCAGCTCCTATTTTTCTTTAAAATTTTATTTATTTATTCATGAGAGAGGCAGAGGGAGAAGCAGGCTCCCTGGGGGAAGCCTGATGCAAGACTCGATCCCAGGACTCCAGGATCATGACCTGAGCCAAAGGCAGACACTCAACTACTAAGCCACCCAGGTGCCTACCAGGTCCCATTTTAATTCATGCCAACAAGTATTTGCCAAGACCTAACATGAGCCATGCACAGCCACTGCCACCCTGAGGAAGACAGACACATTTCTTTGCCTTCTGTAGTCTACCATGGGAGGCAGATGGTGATCAAGTAGCCACACAGGCATAAAATCACAAACTATGCTTAGTGCAATGAAGGAAACAGAGATGGAACAGGCAATGAGATTTAATCAAAAGGGTTCCATGCTCCCCTGAGGAAGTGATACTTGAACTGAGATTGGAAGAGTAAGCTAAAAGCTAAATGACAGATGGGAGGAGAGAAGAGAGACTTCTTGTTATAGAAACATGAAAGGACATGGGGGCAAGAGAGAGAGCGGTGCCCGGAGTAACTTAAAAAAAAAAAAAAAACCCACAAAAACAAAAAGTCAAAGCACGGAGAGAATGGCTCAAGAAGTTGGAAGGCAGGGGATCCCTGGGTGGCGCAGCGGTTTAGCGCCTGCCTTTGGCCCAGGGTGCGATCCTGGAGACCCGGGATCGAATCCCACGTCAGGCTCCCGGTGCATGGAGCCTGCTTCTCCCTCTGCCTATGTCTCTGCCTCTCTTTCTCTCTCTGTGTGACTATCATAAATAAATAAATAAAAATTGAAAAAAAAAAAGTTGGAAGGCAGAAGGTAGGTTACGCAGAGCTTTGTGGAACATAGAAAGACATCTCTAGCCTCAGAGAAATGGGCAGACCCTAAGAGCTCCTTCAAACCCTCAGTGTCTAGATGTTCTCTACTCATCTGCCACTGCCTACTCTGACCACAGTTCCTTTGTGAAAACTGATCCCACCCCGGTCCCTCTAAGACAATCCCTACCTACTAGGCTACGGCTTGGCCCTCTCAATCGCAGGTGACTGGACCACTAGCAACCAATATATGTGTTTCTTGGGAGCATCTGAACTTTGGAACCTTTGAACTTGGGAGCTCTGAAGACACAGACAATGCCACAGCCGATTGGTGATGAACACATAACTAGAAGTTTCCATGTACAGTGAGGGCTGAAGGACATGTTGGTCATGTTGGTCATGTTGGTCATGTTGGTCATGTTGGCCATGTGAAAAAAAATCTTTGTATGTGTAAATTATCACCCTTCCCATTTACAGGTCAAGTCTATGCCCTCTCAGGGAAGCTGGCCCTGTGACTGTTAGGACCAACAGAATGCTACGGGAACAGTCGTTGGGGATTTTTGAGGCCTGGCTTGAAGGGCACTGACAACTTCCACTTTTGCACATTTGTCATGCTCCCTCTTGAAAGCCAGTCCCCCTGCTGCAAGAAGCCCAAGCCGGAAAGCAGGGGCTACAGGAAGAGAACTAAGGTGCTCCAGTTGGCATGTTGGCTGAACTCCCTCCTTAGAGCCAACACCCACTACCTACCCTGTGAGAGAGTCACCTTGAGTGTTCTAGTTCACATACGAGCCCCCAGTAACTGCAACCCCAGCCAACCACCATGCCACGCTCAGAGGAAGAACTGCTCAGGAGAGCCCACCCAGCCCTGGCGTCTGAGGGATACCAAGCGGTGGTTGGTGTTTGAAGCCAGGAAGTTTGAGGGTAGCTGTTACAAAGCAAGAGATAACTGAAACAGAAATTGAGGAAGAGAGCAAATAGGATTAGGAAAGAATAAAGCAGATACACATCGAAAAGCAGAGATGCAGCGCTGTGTGACAGGGAGTTCAAGCTCAATTCTGGGCCTTCCCTCCTGAGTGGAGGACTTTGTTCCTCACTCTGTAATTCACAAACCTCAGTTTATTGACAATAAAATTACCTTTAACACGACCAGCTTAAAGGCTTTCTGTCCACAAAGGTTTGCACTATAATGTCCATGTGTTTTAGTCCCCATTCTGCTCATGCCTCTGTAAAGGAATTCTTGTTTATCAGCTTCCAACTTAGTAAATGGCACTCAGAAATGCACTGTGTAGTGCTGGTAAATCTTTACCAATTACCTGCCTTGGGGTATCAAATTACTGACCCCTAAAACTTTAGAGACTAGAATAATTGGAAGAAATAAAGTTCAAGCAATCTCTTACGGCCAAGGTATCAGATACATTCTATTGAACAGGTGATTGTGGAATACAGGTGCTAATATAATCATTAGTAACTGAAAAGGCAATCCTTCTTATTTCCAAGTAACCCATCATATTTCCATAATTTAAGTTACTCTAAAGCAATGCAAGGTAATTTCACAGTGATACACTTGGTGTAAGTACACACAAATCTGAGAAAAGGCACAGATTAATAGAAGATACCAATGGGTCTGTCTCCCTATTTTGAGATATTCATGAATTAAAAACACATAATGCTCAGAGTTTAGAACATGTGCTCCTTGAAGTCTTGCAAGATTTTTTTTTTTTTAAGATTGTATTTATTTATTCATGAGAAACACACAGAGAGAGGCAGAGACATAGACAGGGGGTGAGGCAGGCTCCCTCTAGGAGCCTGATGCAGGCAGGACTTGATCCCAGAATTCTGGGATCACGACCTGAGCCAAAGGCAGATGCTCAACCACTGAGTTACCCCGGTGCCCCTAGATTCTTAAAGATATTATCCTCATTTTGTTCTGTCTTCATCCTTAATATTTTTAGAGTGTATATGCTATGATGAGTTTTAAGGATTAGATGACTACTCTATCCCTTGGCCTCAAGTCCAGGCACTTCTCCAAAGGCCACCAGCATTTGGCCAAATAATCATATGCCTCACTGACTGTCCAACCCACCAGGAAATTCCACACCTCCTTTCATGCTATTCCTCCTCTTCTCCCTCTTCTCCCCCTGGTAAGCTCACTATCATCCTTCAAGACCCAGCTCAATGTCACTTGCTCTATGAAGCATTATCTGACACACACCAACCTCTCTGCTTTTCCTCAATCAACTTAACTACACCCTCATTTAGATTCACGTGATACTCTGTATATGCCTGTAATATTTAAAATATTTATCGTAATTATTTGTTTGAACTTCTATTTTCCCAACTACATTGTGGTTTCCTTGAAAGCAGTGATGAAATACTATTCATTATTAACTCTATGGTGCTTAGCAAAGTGCCTGAATCACGAGAGGCTCTCTGTAAATATGTACAGAGTGAGTGCCTTCTGTCACTAGAGTGCCTTATTCTAAACAGCCTGAAATGCCTTTCACACCAGCTTTTTTTTTCAAACTCTCAAAAAAAAATGGATTATAACCCATTAGAGAGATGAGAAATACAAGGAATTAAGAGGAAAAGATGTACTTATCTAAAATTAGAATACAGAGAAAAATCTCTGAAATTTCCAGATGGACAGATCCATTTCACTCTTCTGTTTCTTTGAATTACATCTTACTCCGTCTTATAGAGTCAAACACATTACAATTAACTGCATACATGCTCATAATACGGTAGAGCTTCTAAGTTTCAATTCACTCCTCAAACAGAGCTACCCATAGAGTAGACCAAAAAAATAAAGATGATTAATTACAACCTAAGGCACCCCTCCAAAAGTGTCTTCTCTAATAAGTACCCCTTCTTTTGTTAATGTATCCTACATGCTGAGTGTCCTTAGGGCTCAAGTACAATTTACACTTCATTATCTTATATCTTCATAACGTCTCTAGCTGTTTCATCTTACCCAATTCTGTCTAGAGAGCAAAGTCTTCAAAGATGGTGTCTCAGTCAGGGTCCTAGCGAGGAACAGATGGAATACTCACAGAAGACAAGTGATGGTGTGTAATAAGGGATTATTTACCAGCCACAGCAGGGTTTAGGGAAGACAACCAGGGAATATGAAGTGCCCAAGGCCTGAAGGGGCACAAGGACAAAGCTACAGGGACCCAGAAAAAGTACAGTAGCTCTAAGAGAGGGCTGCCTGACTTACTGTGCCTCCCTGGAGGGGATCAATCATCTGCTGAGTGGCAAGAGAAGACCCAGAGGAGGAAGCAGACTGACCTCAGGTTCCTCCTCCCCCCAGTTCCCTGTCCCGTGAATAGGGCTGGAAGCCAGAGGGCAGGGAAGCCCATCCCCCAAGGCAACATGCGACACCCCTTCCAGGTGGGACAAGGGCAGGCTGCAGAGTGGATCTGGAGGCAGCAAACAGGGGAGAGCCCACACCCACAGAATCATCTGGGTACTTAATTCTCAGCCCCCTCCTTCCTGAACCATGGCACTATTAGTCCAGAGAGAAAGAAGAAGAGTGAGCCAAGACGTGGTGGCTGATGGAATCACATGGTGTGCAGGAACATTCCACGTGCATCCATTTTCATGTCATTCTGAGCATGCAGGAGTCACCTCTCCACATTTTCTCAGCTCTCCATCCCCAACCACACCCAAGAGGCCTTGCTGCAGGAAGTGCCTAGGAGAAAGACCTCCAGGAAAAATCCTCTAACCATGACCAAAGAGTCAGGAAATAAGCAGAGCAGCTCCTCACCCCTCCAGCAGACTACTGTGAAGCACATTCTACAGTCTCCAGAAGACAGCACCCCAGTGGACAGGAGCCTCAGTTGCCCTCGGTGGAATCAGCCTGTCAGCACAGTCAACATGGGCTGCATTTCCTTCCTTATCTCAGTGCCCCACTCCCCTCACAGGCACTTCCAGGGGCAACTTCCAGAGTTAGCTACTTGCACTCCAGCCCTTGTCTCAGGCCAGCTCCAACCTCAGACCACGTGTGAGTAATAACCCATACATCTGACAATGGACCCATCATGAAGAACATGTACAAGTCACGTGCATGTGTCTGTGTGTGTGATACAATCCCTGCCTGCTTTTCCTCTGCACCAGAGTAAAAAGTCTATTGAACTTAAAGTAAAAAAGTGTGACTTCTAAGGCTCCAACTTGGCTTTGACCTTGTTCTGGGAAGCTCAGAAATAACGACCTCCCCAGGTCTCCATCTCCTCATCTGTCAAAGGAACTCAGATAAAGACCTCTAGTTTCTTGCCCAACTCTCAAGTTTGCTAAAGATTTTTAGCAAAGAAAGGGATATAAATCATGAGGCCCAGTCCTTGAACAGACACAAAATTCCCTTCTTTGGAGTATTTTCTTACACTTAGGGAATTCACAAAAAGCCAAAAGTACTTTTGCATCATCATAAAGAAAATAATTTTCAGAAATTAAGAATTTAACCTATCAACCAAATAGCTATTAGATATTATTTTAACCAAATTTCCTTGATCTGATAGCATACATGTATCATCAATTATTTCAAAACTTCCAAGTCGTGTATAAACATCTCTTGAGAGCTCCCTTAATCCACTGCAGGATATACTTATAAAAACACCAAGACTGGAAATTTCTTATAAATTAATACCTCAGGGGCACCTGGGTGGCTCAGTCAGTTAAGCATCTGCTTTCAGCTCAGGTCATGACCCCGGAACCCTGGGATTGAGCCCTAAGTAGGGCTCTCTGCACTGCGGTGAATCTGCCTCTCCCTCTGCCTTTGCCCTGCACCCTCCCCTTGAGCTCTCTTTCTCCATTCTCTCTCTCTCAAAGAAATAAAAATCTTTTTAAAAGTTAAATTAAGTCGGGACGCCTTAATTTAAGGCGGTTCAGCGGTTAAGTGCCTGCCTTCAGCTCAGGGTGTGATCCTGGAGTCCCGGGATCAAGTCCCATGTCGGGCTCCCTGCATGGACCCTGCTTTTCCTTTTGCCTCTGTGTGTGTGTGTGTGTGTGTGTGTGTGTGTGTGTGTGTGTCTCATGAATAAAAAATAAAATCTTAAAAAAAAAAAAACTAAGTAATACCTCAGAAAATAGAGACTAGCTTCGTAGACCTACTTCTGCTATGACTTCATTGGTCTCCTTGGGCAAATGATTTAACTTCCTCATCCCCCCCCACACCCAGCAGCATTGCCGAGAGCGCTGAGTCTAGGGCATTCCATACACAATAATCAACTGATAAAATTAAAGAATGGCGGTGAACTTCAGTTTTATTAAACAGAAGAAGAGGAATGGGAGGGTTGTATTATCTATATCATCTTGACAATCTCTTCCTACCTGCACCTTCTCTCTTGAAATGAAACAGAATATAGTGACCTAAAATTCTGCAGCTCCAAGTAACTATAACCCCCTCTCTCGAGAGCTACTGCCTCTGCCCAGCATGGCCCTCCTAGAGCAGAGCTGACCTATTCACAGTGGCAGAAGCCACTGGATCCTGAACTTCCATAAATGGGTTCTTAAAAAAGAAAAACAAAAAACCCACAATTCAGTCCTGGACATGTACTGCCATGGAATGAATAAGGTCCATGTTCCTAGCCCTCATATTTAAAGTAATGGCAAAAATCATTCCAACCACCAGCCATGAGTGAAGACCACTCTGACAGGTGACCAAGACCACGTCTCAGAACTATTTGGAAACGTATGACAAGCAAACAAAAAGCTTGTGGAAGGAAAGGGAGAGAGCAGTGGACATGGAAGGGGAACATGGTAAAAAGGTATTCAAAAGCTTTTTTACTTCTCTTTCTTGACTAGCATATTCATAACAAATTGGAATAGTTGTTAGCATATCATAGCAAATATACTATTACATCTGTAATAAAATGAAAAAATTTGAAAGTAACCATGAGCCCCTTAGAAGGAATATCTGAGACTATACAGGCTCTTGCTACTTTTTCTCTTAGGCACAAAGAATTCAAAGTGTATACATATTGGAAACAGGAGAAGCAGGACAGGAGCCAAGAGTAAAGTTCTAATTTTGTATCTTTGTGGGCAAACTATCAAAAAAAATGGTTTCCTTCCAATTTCCTCTAGCATGAAGAATGGTCAGCTGCTTCTCTATGATATTTCATCTGAGTTTCAAGGTCAAGACGGAGGAAGAAAGAAGAAAACGAGGCTATACAATGTAATAACTAATTAAAAAGTTAGTTATTAAATTATCTTATAGCAGTTATAAATTTCAACAGTTATAAATACAAATTTGTTATTTCCACTTAAATGACAAAATTGTTAGGAAATATTAAATTGCCAAGAAGGAAAATATTTGATGACTTTGGAAAGGTTAGCATGAATAGCTATAATGGACCCAACTGTCTTCATTGGTTGTTCTAAAAGTTGGGTGCATAACAATTATCTGGGAAATTTTTAAATACTGAAGCCCACAACATACCCAAGGCTAGTTATAGCGACATTATCAGGGGCCAGACAACCAACAAGAGTATTTTTGAAGCTGCCCAGGTGACATTGATATGTACAACACTTCGAGATCAAGTGGCCTACATTATGCTAAATTAATGTTAATGTAACTTGAGGCCAAAGGTAGTGAGTGTCCTGAACTAGTGCTTAGATTCTCAAAACCCTCCCTGACCTAGTCCTTACAGATAAGCCCCCCTAGCACACAAAGCTTCATTCCACCTCCACCCCCACCCCCACGCCTCAACTGCCGCCTGAGGCTGCCTCTCTATCCCTTCAAGCCTACCACGGACTGGACACTGATGCCAGGTATAGGGCTTAAGAAACAAAGAACACCAGGAAGTGCAGTGACATTACAATTGTGTGTGGTGGGGAGAAATGTTGTTCACGGTGCCTTTCTTTGCAGTTAAGAATCACCCACTCGCAAAGAAAACTCAATGAGGGTAGGCCAAGCAATGCTATCAAAGCAGGCAGTTTCAGCCTCCTTTTCTGCTGGTCTTATTCAACCATTCATTCATTTACTCAAATATTTACTAGCCAGGTGGCTTATCCTAAGCTCACCCCAAGCTCACAGCTTGTAGGGAAAACAGATCAGAAGTAACTGCCATTCAGTGTAATTAGGAAAGTGTAAGTAGGTATAGGCACAGTGATAAAATACACAGAGAATAATTACCTCTGGGGAACGGGTTTTCCAGGCTATGGAAATTTTGCATAAGCAAAGGTTTTTCCAGGCCACGGAAATTATGCATAAGCAAAGAGCCACAAAGATGAGACAGTACAATAACGGGAAGCTGTCTGCATATGGTAAACACATGCTAGGTATGAGGTCTGAGGTCAGAAATGTGAGGTCAGAAAGGGCAGAACAGCTAGGAGTTTGGGCCTTACCCCAGAGCCAGGTTTCTCAACAGTGGAGCTTACTGACATTCTGCACTGGATAATTCCTGATTTGGGGGAGGTCATCTGTGCATTGTGGGATGTTTGGCAGCATCCTTGGTTTCAATTCCCTAAACAACACCAGCACCTCACCCCCCTAATACAGGCACTAAGGTCTCCAGACATTGTCAGATGTTCTTGGGAGAAAAGTCACCCCTCTTGGAACCACTGTCCTGGAGGCAGTCTAGACCTGTTGAGCAGACAAAGTCAGAATCTGATAGCGGTGTGGGGTGTGCAGCGGAGTGTTGAGGCATCACAGACCATCAACCCAGGACAAGAATCTGCATATCTGTGTGCATGCCTCCTACCACTTTCACAAGGGTATCAGGGAGTCTACATTCAACAATTAGCTCTAGTTTACTAATTTATACACTAGGCTTTCAAAGCAGGTGAAGTTTTTTATTACACTATCTTTACAACATAATAGTTTCCCAGGGTGCCTGGGTGGCTCAGTGGTTGAGCATCTGCCTTTGGTTCAGGTTGTGACCTCAGGGTCCTGGGATTGAATCCCACATCGGGCTCCCCACAGGGAGACTGCTTCTCTCTATGTCTATGTCTCTGCCTCTCTCTGTGTCTCTCATGAAGAAATAAATACAATCTTAAAAAAAATAAAACAAATAATAAATTAATTTAAAAAATTAAAACTTCCCAAAGTTGGCCTCTAGGTGGTGGGATTCTGGTTAACTGCTCTTCTATTTCTATTTTGCAGTATCTTCTACAATCTGAACAAATAAAAGAGCAATTACTTTTCCAGATACTTTCCTTAGGTATTCCTCTGTGAAAATAAAAGACCATATGCATGACACTCAGTTGCAAAGGCGGAAGCAATGATCCCACAATGTGCATACGCACAATCTCTCTCCCATCCTTGCTCATTGTGCTTTCAATTATTACGGTATTATAAAATGCAGTTTTCCATGAACCCAAACATGCACAAGGGTATCTTTGCAGAACATTCCCTTTTGCATAGATCTTTTTTTTTTTAAATAAAGATTTTATTTATCCATTCATGAGAGACACAAAGAGAGGCAGAGACAAAGGCAGAGGGAGAAGCAGACTCCCTGCGAGGAACCTGATGCAGGACTCAATCTCAGGACCCCAGGACCATGCCCTGAGCCAAAGGCAGATGTTCAACCACTGAGCCACCCAGGCATCCCTTGCATAGACCTTTTAAAGTAAAGCATGGTTTCAATTATTTACTGCTGTGTAACTAACCACTATAAAACTTGATGACAAAAAAGAACAATCGTGGATTATTTCTCAAAATTCACTGGGTTGGCTGGGCTCAGCTGGGCAGTTCTATTCCACATGTGTAGCTAAGGTCACTCAACAGGCTACATTCAGCTTGGGAGCTCGACCAGGCTAGAACATCCAAGATGGCCTCTCATCCTTTGGGTCTTTCTCCACACGGCTGATCATTTAACAGTATAGTCTAAGCTTTTATAAAGAACCAAGGCTGGTTCCCTAGTAGCATTCCCAGAGGACAAGCCCTCATATACCTCAAAGCCTCTGCTTTGCAACATGCTTGCTAATACCCCATTGACCAAAGCACATTATGGCCCAGTCTGGAGTCAATAATTGCAGCCAAATCTAGAGTCTAGACAAAGGCATAAGTGTTAGGAGGCAGAGTTCACTGGGGCCACCAAGGTAATAGTCTATCATAGTTGGAACAGGGTTTCCTTGTAAACCATGTCCTTTAACACATACCTTTTGAACTAAACATCAACAGATTAAAACCCAGGAATTACAGATATGAAACAACCCATACCAACTTACAACTAAAGCTACCACACACTTTCATGCCTTAGGCCAGCTCTTAGTACACAAATAGAAATAATCAATCTCATATTTCCTAATGGAAAATGCATTACAGAAAAAAAAAATCCTATTTTTCCCTACAGGACAGAAATATCAATGATGAAAGATTCCCTAATTCCCTCACTATTGTCTAGATACATTTGAAGATGAAGATTTCATGATGAAAAGACATTCACCAAATTAAGACAAACTCATCCAAATCTACTCTAGATTCCCTTCTTTCCAATCTTGTCCAGTGAATGTACCTCCTTTGAAGAGCTAAGTACAATCCTATCAAATTATGCTTCAAAGTTTTCATGCATTGAAGACTAAGAAGAATCACACACCAGTTCTCATATGTAAAATAATAATTTGCTTTAGTTTAATTAGTAGAAGTTCACTTCAAAGTTATGTTTTAATGCATACTATGTATTATTTTATTATTTTACACATGGATTATGAAAATGTATTCTCTAGCAGGAAAAGTCATCTCCATTATGATAACCCTATAGCAGAGAAATAGACACAACCCTCAGAGTAGCAGGCATGCCTGGGGAAATATTGAGTATCCATCTGAATGGGTATATCTTATGGGTGGGTACCTTCAGACATGACCAATGAGGAGGTCCTTCCTGGTTCCAATATCATAAATGAAGGATGCCCAGACCAGGGTGATCTAAGCCTGGGTTTGCTCCTAAATGAATCTGACACATAGGAAACAACAATGAGTTTTAAAACCTAATTTGCACCACTCATTCTTAAGAGAAATTTCAGAAGATGTGGAACTAGCAGAAAATCTGTTTAATAAAAATTACAAATAAAAAAAGTACTTGTAGGCCATTTTCAAATAGTTCTAATCAATATTTCTGGTGAATCGGGTACAAAAACAGTATCTAGCATTCCACTTGGCTCAATATATATTTGTCAAATGAATAAAACATAACCTACTGGGAAAATGGCCTTGGAAACTAGATCAATGGTTTTCCACAGGTTCTTGGTAAACAGAGGGAGGGCAGAAAATAAGCGAGCAGCTGACTACTGCTTTATACCTTGAGCTTTCACATGTATAAAAGTCACTTCTGCTATTTAAAAAAAAAAAATCCACTGCTACTCATCTATCTCAATATCCTTGTTCTATGAACAAGAAAATAGAGACCTAGAACAATGAAATAACCCAACCAAGGCCAGACAGAAAGAATGGCAGGGTCACAACTAGACCTCAGGTCCAGAGAGAAATACAGGCATATACAGTCAGTCCTCAATATTTGCAAATTCACCAACTCATCAAAATTTATCTGTAATTGCTAAATTAATACATATAGTACTTTGGTGGCCTTTACTGGACATGCACACAGAGAGGCAAAAAATTTGAACTACTGATGCACAGGATCCTGCTGCTGTCACACAAAGTTCTGCTCTGCCTTCTGGTTTCAGCTCTCACACTGTAAACAAGTATCCTTTTCAAAATCTATTTAGTTTAGTTCCACGTTTTATCACAATTTTGTGATTTTTGTTGGTTATTTCACTGTTTAAAATTAGGGTCCCCCACCTTAGTGACGAAGTGCTAGTCTAGTGAAGTCTATTATTCCTAAGTGCAAGGCTGTGATGTGCCTTGCAGAGAAAATACATGTGTTAGCTAAGCATCATTCAGGCATGAGTCATAGTGCTGCTGGCCATGAGTTCAACGGGAATGAATCACCAATACATATTAAATAAGCTGTTTAAAAAAAAAAACAGAAACACACATGAAACAAGGTTATATATTGATGGGTTGATGAAGCTGTTGTGACCAGAGGTTCACAGGAATCCATCCCTGTTATGTCTACTAGGAGCAATGACTCAGTATTCACTAATTCAGTGTTCATCAAGACTTAATAGTACATAACTACTGGGAACAATGAGATCAACTGTATAGAACTTACACCTCTTTAGTTTGTTGTTATTGAGGGCATTGAAAACAGGGCACTAGTACCCGTGAACCAGACATCAATAAACACCCTCGAGCACCTTCGTTTTTCTCATAACCAGTGACATGAGCTTCACCAACTATATGAGGATTTTCAAATTTTTTCATTTATTTGGAAATCTTTTAGTTTTATGAGGACTGTTACCTAATTTGCTAAATATAAAACAGCAAAGGAACCATCTACAAGTCACCTAGTCTAAGGGCTACAAAACTGAGTTCCATGACCACAAAAGTTCACAGATATAACCCGATATTTCATAAACTGAGATGGGAAAAACAAGTACATCGTTATTTTTACTAAGCCCTCCCCTGAAGTATGGTATTTCCTCTAGTTAAAAATATAAATCACAAACCACAATAGTACTGATTGCACCTGTGACTTGGTTTTGATGGAAATTCCAGATACTTTATCATATTAGAATTATTGAAGATATTGCAAAATGTCATTTGTACTCACCAATAATTAGAAATCATCATAGTTACATTACCTAATGTTAGTAAGATGTACATATCATTATGCCACACATTTACTATTTTTATATTTGTATTTCAATATAATGGTTTCCTTTGCAGTTATGTGTATTTTATTTTACACATTTAAAAAATTATTTAGAGAAGGGGTCCATAGAGTCTTCACCAGACTGCCAAAAAGGTCCATAAGTACTCTGAAGCACTTCTCTTATCCCACAGATAAAGAAACATGAACTAGAAAAGGAAAGTAGCCTTTGATGGTCCTATTACTGGTTAGAAGCAAACCCAAGCCTGAAGCCTCACAATACCCAACATGGATGGTGCTCTAGGAGCTGTGCTGAGCTGCTTAGCTATTCAACTAAGTATAAAAACTGGGGCACCTTAGTCCCTAAAGCTTGGCCAGTGGATAAGTCAGCCCTAAGATTGTGTACCAGTATGAAGGCAGAAGCATGTACTCTTAGCGGGAATAGTGAGGATTTTACAATGCACCCAACAGTCCTCCCTGGCCAATCCAAGATTCAGATCCCATCTCCTGGGTAATCACTGTTGCCTCACCCCACTTGAAGCAGAATCATGTGGTTGGGAGCCAGTGTCTCTGGTGGGACTGTGTGTCATTTAGCTGGCTGGCAAAGAACAAAGGAACAGGATTACATTTCTCTCTGTCACCCCATCACCCCACAAGCATCCTGTGCACCAGCCACAACAAATTAACTGCCGTACACCAAACATGCAGAGCTCTTTCCAGCGTCCTCACACAGTTTCCTCTACTTATAATGGCCCTCCTGCCTGTTCTCCCTGGCAAAGCCCTCTTGTCCTTTGATACTCAGTGACATGTCATCTTCTTCCTCTATCTTTGTCGGGTAATCAGACTTGTCTCAGTACTGGACTGTGAGTTTTGTGAAGATGGGCAGGGATAGTAACTGGCCGAGCATCTATTATATGCAAAAAAAAATAGATAATAACAGTGATAACAAAGTTAACAGTTATTGAGCATTTAATATCCACCTCACACTGTTCTAGGCAATTTATATATATTGTCTCATTTGATCTTCCAGACAGTAGGTACAATTACAATCCTAATTTCCAGATGAGGAAACTGAAGCATAGTGAGATTAAGTAAATTGCCTAAGGTCACACGGACAGGAAGGAATATATCAGGAATCTAAATGGAGGCACCCTGATCCAGAGACTTAATATATGCCTTTAACCACTGACTGCACCATGAAGAGCCAATCTAATTCCTTCATTCACTAGGTAAGGAAGTTATAGGTCACCGAGATTAGGCAATATCTTACTACAAAGGACCCAAGATTAGAATCAGAGCTCGACTTCCAGGATGCTGCCTCTTAGTTTAGTTTGGATTTTTGTTTAGCATGAGACAGGACAGAAGGGGAGGGAGGAGGGGAAAAGTTTCATACTCACATAAAAATTGTGAGTTGAATGGTTTATAAATCAAGTGACTGGTCAATAGATGAATAGAAAGATTAACAGGTAAGTAGAAAGAACTGATCACTTTCGGTATCTCCAGCACAAAACAGATCTGGCTCACAGTAAATAATGTCACCGATTGCTCCTTGAGCCAAAAAAAAAATATCAAGATGTACCACTATTACCACCCTTGAGTATCCTGAATTTAATATATAATCCCACATGATGCTGCATGCTGGCCAGAAGGCCCACAGCTGAAGGAAAGGCAAAAGGCTGAGAAAGGGTGAGTTTCCTTCCCAGGAACCCTCAGAGATTCCTTTCACAAAGAAGAGAGGATTTTATTTTTCTGTCTAAATTAGCCCTCCTGTATTTCAAAAGGCATAGTGAATATGATGCTCTGTGTTCAGACAGAGAAATGACTAAGTTTGCTTTGCTTGGTTTTATGTTAATTTCTTGCTGACCTGATCATAACTACAATTGATCCTACTAGGAAACAGATGATTTCTTTCCAGATAGTGGCCATTGTGCAATGTCAACAAAGATTTCTGACTTGAGACCAGCTAAATTTGCTCCTGACCTAGGGAATTAAACTATCACGTGCAAATATCTTTCATGGTTTCATGGGAAAACAATTCAAACACAGAAAACATCTGCTGAGATACTCTTTCAACCACTGTTAAGACAGTGACATTATGGTCTATTTTCTGCAGCTGAAACTGCTTTTTACTTTGAAAGTTATTTATTTGCTGTAAACTGGCTAGATGACACATCAATTAGAGTAATTTATCTTTGAAACTGAAATAGGAAGATGGAAGTGGACATTCTGAAGTATACATGCATCTTCTTCCTACCAATCTACTGGGTTGTCACACAGATGGCTAAAGATTTATTGTCGGTTGAAGGTGGTGCTGGTTAGCTGCAATCTTCAGAAATGTACATATTTTCCCCTTATCATTGCTAGTCCAGCACTTACTCTCTGTGGTTTTACAGTAGCTGCCTTAAGTAGGGTTGGTCCGTGAAGGCTCTAACGAGGTACATTAACAGATCCCAAATATTAGTGAAAGTTCACACCTCGCAAGGAGTCAGACTCCCCAAAGACACTGAAGCAGAGCTCTGACTTAGATAACTGGCTGCATTTTCATTTTGAGCCAGCAATTTCTTTTTTTTAAGATTTACTTATTTATTCCTGAGAGTCAGACACACACAGAGAGAGGCAGAGACATAGGCAGAGGGAGAAGCAGGTTCCTCGCAGGGAGCCCAATGCAGGACTCAATCCCGGATCCTGGGATCATGCCCTGAGTCAAAGGAAGACATTCAACCGCTGAGCCACCCAGGTGTCCCTAAGTAGCAATTTCTGGTAAAAGAATTTTAATATGTTTTTCAAACTTGTTACTAAATACATAATTTTATATTAAAAATACAATACACAGAGAATGTCAAAATGAGCCAAAAATAACAAACTAGATACAACTAAGAAGAGTCCCAGAGGCTAAACATGGTAGCAAAAGAAACAAGCATCTATATATAGAAAAGGACTATCTTAACCAACAAGAAATCTACTTGCTTGAACTGTTTTTCTTCTTTCTTTGGAATCTAGCTCCATGTACGGTAATTACATCAGGGGACAATGTTGTTAAGATAGTCAAGGGGCAAAAAGGGAGCTTTGAAAATATATTTCCTGTTTAAGATGTTACAAAAGCAAGGTTCAAATGCTGATGTGAACAGATTTGATTTTCTTCTGGAAAATCCAGCTGGAAGAGGTGAAAAGGCAACTGTACATAACTAAGAATCTACCTCAAGGGCATCCCTGGGTGGCTCAGGGGTTTCGCGCCTACCTTCGGCCCAGGGCGTGATCTTGGAGTCCCGGGATCGAGTCCCACATCGGACTCCCTGCAGGGAGCCTGCTTCTCCCTCTGCTTTTGTCTCTGCCTTTCTCTCTCTCTCTCTCTCTCTCTCTCTCTCTCTCTCATGTATGAATAAATAAAAAATCTAAAAGAAGAAAAAAAAAAAAGAATCTACCTCAAATATCCAAATCTGTGTAGCTCTCAACCTAGAGAATATTCCTAGATATAAAGAGGTCACCACAGGGTGCCTTTTCAACACTGTTTAGTTTGGGTTCTTTCTGAGGCATACTCTAAGTCAAAGATTTGAGAATAAGGAGATTATTTTGGGAGGTGATCACAGGAAGATAGTAGAAGAGTGGAGAAATGAGACAGGAAAGCCAGTGCAGGGTGTGCTATCAAGCCAAATTATCACCGTGGATGACTGGGGTCTAACCCCACTGGGGAACTTTAGGAGAAGGTGGAGATACATTCTCCAGTTGTCTCGTTCAAGAGCAAGGGAACTGGGGTACTTGAACATGGACTCCTTCTCAACACACATGCCCATCGATGGATGAATGGAGAAGCCAAATGTGGTATACACGCATACTGGAATATTATGTAGCCTTAAAAAGAAAGGAAATTCTGACAGACTACAGTGTGATGAACCTTGAGCTTCATTAAGTGAAGTGAAATAAGCCAGCCAAAAAAGGACAACTACTATATGATTCCACCTACATAAGGAACCTAGAGTTATCAACTTCATAGAGACAGAAAACAGAATGGTGGTTGCCAGGAGGCAGGGAAGAGGCAGGAATAGAAAGTAATTGTTTAATGGATACAGAGTTTCAGTTTTGCAAACATAAAAATTCTGGAAATGAGGGGCGCCTTGGTGACTTAGTGAGGGGAGTGACTCTTGATTTTGGCTCAGGTCATGATCACAGGGTCCAAAGATGGAGCTGAGTCAGGCTCCTTGCTTGTCAGGGAGTCTGCTTGGGATTATCTCTCTCCCTCTCCCTCTGCCCCTCCTTCCTCAATAAATAAATAAACCTTAAAAAAAAAGTTCTAGAAATGAATGGTGGAGATGGTTACACGACATGTGAATATACCGAATGTCCCTGAACTACACATTTAAAATGGTTAAATGGTAAATTTCATCTTATGTGTATTTTACATTTTTTTCAAAAGGTAAGTGCCCAAGGTGATATGGGTAGAGCCCCTACAGTATATTTATTCTAATAACTACTCAAAAACCTACCTCAAAGATAGGTATTCAAACCCACCCACTGTCATAGGGATCTAATAAAGCAAAAAATACTCAAAGACAATCATCAATAGGGATTTGGGGCGGGGGACTATCCTAGATAAAAAATAAATGTATTCGCTTTTTTTCTGACTATATATGATCACAGTTAAAAACGTAGCAGATAGGTAACAAGAAGAAAATCTAAGTCATCTATAATCTGATCACAGGGATGTCTCTCTCAGGATGCGCAGCATGGAGAAAGGACAGATCTGGAAATCAGACAGCTCCCAACCTCAGCTGCCAGTGGGCTCATGTGGCTGGCAATGCTGGGCTGCTGACTCTTGATCCCACTCTCCCCACTGGTAAACAACAGACTCTGTGCCAATGTCTCTGAACACCTTACTACTCAAGGTCAATGGCCCAGCAGCACCCACATTTCCTGGGAGCTTGTCAGACACGTAGTCTCGGGCCTTACCCCAAACCTGCTAAATCAGAATCTGTATTTTCACATTTGGGGTGAAACGCAGGCAACTTGGGTGTGCTGCAAAGTTTAAGAAGCACTGCTCTAACACAGACCTTCCACTTCTACCTTTGATTTCTGAAAAGCACCAGAGCTGCTAAACCTCTAGTGCCCCCGTGTTAAAATTTCCACCTTCTCTTGCAGAAAACAACCTCCCTGTCTAGCTTTCAAATGAGGTAATCCAGGATCTGGCACAGAGCTGATGTTAGGTAAATGTGGGCCAACATTGCTAGCATTAGTATAACATAGAATGTCACCTGAAAGAAAACCCATGGAAGGTGACAGTAAATTAGAAATTTTTCATCCAAATTAATAAATTCTATTTTATTTTCCCCAAATAGAAAAATTTATCATAAGGCAAGCTGAAAAGAATAAGATGGCTTTTTTCCCAAGACTGAATGCTTCTTTTGTAACACAGTTCAATATTCTTAGACTTTTTTTCAGACCTGAAAAAAAGTAAATGAAACGACATGTTGAAACTTGCACTGACCCTCTTGCATTTTCAAGGCTGCTGGTTTGTTGTGCTTAATGTCTTTTTTTTTTCTTCTTTGTAAGCAACAAATAGGACTTTGTTAGCTTGTGCAATGATGCAATTATAAGTGCATTAGCCCTCTCACTCACAAAAAGAATCTGATTTCAGAAACAAAAAATAAAAGTCACCACTCAAGTAATAGACTATCACAGTAGAGTTCTTTAAATTCGGGGAAAACTCTCTACTTTTGCTTAGACTTGAAACTTTGGAAATATGGAGGGGAGGGGTATGGGGAATAGAAAACTGAGCTGTGAATAAGCCACAGAACATTTTAAATCTTAAAGGCACATATCAAAAGCCTTGACACATGATTATTCTTCACTCCAGTAATTCTACTTCTATAAAATTATCCTAAGATGAGCAAAAATGCTTATCTTCAGTGAATAAATATTCTGCAAAGCCTTGCTTATAATAGCAATGTTTTTAAAGAAGAAACTTAGTTTATGATATGGGACTAGTTAAACCTTTCACTCATACACAAGCAGAGTGTGCCATTCAGAATGTACTTTTTAAGAAGTACATTTAATGATCAGACACATGCATACCCCAGACCTTCGTCCCCTTGTTACAAATTTTCTTGACAGCGCTCACCACCTTCAGGGCTACAGTGACCTATTGGCTCCCATCTTCCCCAACTAAAAGAAAACTTCAGGCAAAAGGGGAATGTTCTGTTCACTTCTGAGCCCCCAATGCCTCACAGGGTACCTGGCAAGTAGTAGACAAGCAACAAACATGAATTGAGAAATAAACAAAGGATCGAATATAAGCATATGAGCTCAGGCATATATACAGACACAAACAAATTTAAGACATTCCCAAAATTATTAAGTGTTATGGCTAGGTGGTGAAAATACACACGCTTTTATTTTATTCTCTATGTTAATCCTTGTTTCTACATTTTATACCATGAACTTCTTCTAAAAAAAAAAAAGATATAACCCCTTTTCTCATATGCATATGAGCCTGAATGTGCATATGTGTGTATATGTGTGTATTTTCACACTTATATTTGGTTACCTAAGAAGAATATCCTTTATTCCCCCAAACTGCCAAGTTATACAATGGAAAAAAAAATAAGAAAGAAACACAATAACTCTCCACTTCAAGTGAACAAATGAAATATGGGACAAGTGGTTTAAAAAAAATCAACACCATGAATCCATTCTTGTTTCTTACCATACACACTTTCCTTAAGTCACGTGCTGTGTATATTGCCAGATACAATAATCCTTAATAAAGTGTTCTTATTTAGTAAATAATTAGTTGCTTAGTTCTAGAAATTATATGTTAGTTTTGCAAATGTGGTGAAAAATGAAAATTTCATAGGTATCACAATAGGTGTCCTATTGTTTTATTTTTATTATAGTAAAACTAGACATTGCTCCAGAAGGCAGCAAAACTGGATCACAGTGTTCTCACTGGTCTGAAAGGAGAATTGCCATCAAGAGACATACCTGGCAAATGAATAAAATCAAGAGCATTAGAAGCATTCAGACAGTATCCCTTTAAATAAGTTAAACAGGCCAGCCTTAACATTATAAAGTGCCTATTCAGGGAGGTTTAAAATGTAATGAACAGGGGCACCTGGGTGGCTCAGTGCTTGAGCGTCTGCCTTCAGATCAGGGCGTGATCCCAGGGTCCTGGGATGGAATTCCACATTGGGCCCCCTACATGGAGCCTGTATCTCCCTCTGCCTATGTCTTTGCCTCTCTCTCTCTCTCTCTCTCTCTCTCTGTGTGTCTCTCATGAATAAATAAAATCATTTAAAAATTTTTTTAATCTAATGAACAGATTTCCTAGGCAATCTTCAATGTTTCTATTTTATAATCTTATTAAGTAATATAAAACTTCGTACTTAATAAACTTTTAAAAATCCAATTCAGTGTATATAAAAAATTGTTCAATTATAAAAATGATACTTGTCAGCTGGCACTGTAAAACAATTCATAGAAAAGGATGATCCATGCAAAATAGGCCTCCATGTGAAGCAGAATGTGACATTAATGTTGTGCTTCTAAAACAGGCTCAGGAATCCTTCTCCCTAGGGAAGTGTTAAGGGAGTTTATGAACTGGTCAAGACCTCAAAATCCCCTTTGGTCCTTAGGTACCTGAGATCCCCACAAGCTCACTCTCAGCCTTTTTTCCTCTTAACCTTTGCTTACTTCCTGAATATCCCTTTTCATATGGTAACATATCAAACAACTATTCTGAAAAATGTTTTGTTTCTTTGCCTTAATTCATCACCCTGTGATGCTTAACACTGAAAAAAAGTATAATTTATTTTTGTAATTTTTTTTCACTCTAGACAAGAGGTTGGCAAGCTATACCTAAGAGGTTGACAAACTAGCCCATGGACCAAATCCAGCCTGCCATCCATTTTTACAGTGCCCTGACCTAAGATTGGTTTTTACATATTTATAGGGTTGGAAATAATCAAAAGAAGAATATTATTTCATAATACAAGATAATTATATGAATTCAAATCTTGGTGTTCATGAACACAGTTTTCTTGGAATACAGCCACGTCCATTCATTAAGGCACTGTCTATGGCTGCTATGGCTGTGTTTGGTGCTACAATACTGAAGGGTGGCAATAGAAAGGATTAAGTCGACAGGTCAAAAATACTTTCTGGCCCATTTCTAGAAATGGCTGCCAACTCCTGCTATAGTTTACATGATAGCAACATATAACATAGATTTTTAGATTTCTGAGTTATACTGCTTCCTGTATCCTGTTTGAAAAGAAATGTGATAATCCACATAGGAAAACCTATATATCATCTCTGCATTATCATCTACCTACCTACCGACTTACACATCTATTTTCATACAAGCTAGGATGAAACATCTGGAAGAGTACTTATCAAATTGCTAACAATGTTACTTCTAGGATGAAATTAAATAAAATGTTTACTTTTTACTCACTCATGTAATTTTACTCCTGCAAGCAGGTACTCCTTTTGTGTTAAAAACAATGTAAAAAAGAAATAAAATTCAAGAACTTTTCACATACCAAATATTGACCTTTCAGAACAAGACAAAATTAAATAGTTGATATGTCAAAAAAAATTAGATTTCCAAGAATTTAACAGCATGATCATTTAGAATTGGTGCATTCAAAGCAAAGTGCATCTTTAACCATGAAAAAATGTAAAATGTTACCCAGTTATGTTGTATTAATAAAAAGAAAAGCCAAAAAAAAAAGCCATAGTGAAGTATTTTAAAAGCACACAGACTTTGAAAAGCCAAGTATTATTCAGAAACTACTGATAAACAAGTAATGCAGAATATACATTAAGAGATTGTAGCTTCCCTGAGTCACCTATAAAGACAATGTACATTTCACTATCTCCAATTTCCACCCTTCTCACTCCAATGTACTGGTTGAAATTAATTCATTCCATGCTTAATAAAGAAATACTCGTCATAACTCTTGGTTGAAAAAAAAGCATTTTTCCCCAAATATACTGTAAGGAACATAAAAATTGCAAAACCATATGCTCAAGTGCACATTTTTACTGTTTCTTATTTTTAAGTGGACACTAAAATCTTCCAGAGACCAGACAGTGCATCCAGAAAGGGGCATGATGCAGTATAGGCTCGATGAACCACCACATTTATAATTCAATTCCTGCACATTTATAAATGTTGGCTTTTAAATTGTAAGCCCAATAGCCCCTTTAACTACACTTAGATGCACAATAATTGACAGCTCATTACGACAAGTGGTCTCAGGAGTGAAGTATCATAGCTAATGGTCTGTAAATGCTTTAGTCTCCAAACTTGGGCCAACATTAAGGCAAGCAAAACTGGGGCTTCCTTTAAATGCACTTGATTGTAAATGCCTCGATGATATAACATTACTCAAAATTAATCTTCCTATTTCTAATGTCTGAAATACTGCATATTTAAATCAAGAAGAGTACACACCTAATTAATTTTATGTTTTCTTTAAATGCACTGTATGAAATGCACTGCAATGCAACAATTTCTAAGTATCCAAATCTTGAAGAAAGGCAGATATGATTGTAAAGCAACAGAGTGAAAATACCTAAATAGCCAGTAATGGGACATTCCTGAAATGTTATAGTTCTTCACCATTTAAAAGTATGCAACTATTAAAAGCCATGTCTAAAACAGAATTATGTAGGAAATCGTCACAATACAATGTTAAGAGATAAAAAGCAGGATAGGAATTATATGCCAGGGATCCCTGGATGGCGCAGCGGTTTGGCGCCTGCCTTTGGCCCAGGGCGCGATCCTGGAGACCCGGGATCGAATCCCACATCAGGCTCCCGGTGCATGGAGCCTGCTTCTCCCTCTGCCTGTGTCTCTGCCTCTCTCTCTCTCTGTGACTATCATAAATAAATAAATAAATAAATAAATACCTTTAAAAAATTTTAAAAAAAAAGGAATTATATGCCAATATAATGCTAATCTTATAAAAAATACAATCTATGTGATGGAGATAACCTTATAGTGACTTTACTGTGTGTGCATAGGTGGTGGAACAAAGGGATTTTCAATTTTATGCTTTTTTGGATATTCCAGGTTATCTATAAAAAGCACCATTTTTACAATGAGAAACATTTTAATAAAAATATTGTTCCTTTGTCTTTATTCTTGTTGGCATACATATACATCAAAAATTACCACTAATGATTAAACCAGTGAGTCTCCCCACAATTGGAGAAATTAAAATGTACTCCATGATTAATTTTATCTTTAAGTGCAAACACATGCCAAGAGAAATGTGTAACAAATAACAATTCTATGCAAACTCCCGAGGAAAAAAAAAACAAGGTAACAATTAAAACTACGATATTTTCTATTATTTTCATGTTTTAGATGTAACAAACCCAGTGTCAGAAATAAACCTTAAAAGTGGTCAATTTAATACACATAACTGGAAAAAAGAGCAATACCATAATCATAAGCATGGCTTTTTTAAGACTAATATCCCTCATCCATATTTATCATGGCTACCTGTGTTGGGCACATTTTATTCAAAACTGCATTAAAGTACTGTATCCACTGAAGACCAATCTTTGCCTTTCATAGGAAAAGCAAACAACTCTCCCTAAAGAATTTCAGAATATTCTAGCAGCAAGCTTTACAATAGGTGTTCAATAAATGACCTGCTTGTCTTAAGAAATTACAAACAGGCCAGTTCCCACATTGAGGCCAGACATAAGCTGGCCCGGGCCCTGGGGACTAGCTTCCTGACCAACACTGTTTAAAGCTAAAAGAAAGAGGGGCACCTAGGTGGCTCAGCAGTTGAGCATCTGCCTTCAGCTCAGGGCCTGATCCCAGGGTTCGGGATTGAGTCCCGCATGGGGCTCCTCGCAGGGAGCCTGCTTCTCCCTCTGCCTGTGTCTCTGCCTCTCTCTCTCTTTGTCTCTCATGAATAAATAAGTAAAATCTTAGGGAAAAAAAAATAAAGCTAAAGGGGAAGAGAACCAGCAGCTCAGAGAAAGCCTTCATGGAAGTGATGAGAAACTAGGGCAAAAAACAGAGAGCAGGTGGAGCCACACAGAAGAGGAGCCCAGAGCCCTGCGGAGAAGCCAGGAGTCAGGAAAGAACAGTCTGATCATTGTGAGTGGTGGTTACTGAGCGGGGAGTTAAAGGGCAAAAACAGCAAAGGGCAGTTAAAGAAAGAAAGGGAAAAAATAGGGACCTGGAAATGTGCCAACACCAAGGACTGTGGAAGTTAAAGAAGCATCTGTCCACTTGTCAAGAGAAGGGCAAGTGCTCAAGGGCTCCCTGGAACTGTGGGGGATACAAAAGCAGGATGGTGCCATTCTGCCTTCTAGAATCAACTGGCAGGGTCTCCAATGATGGGTGGATGAATGACCACAAAGGGAAAAGCCTGAGGACTTGCAGAGCAGCCTTAAAGCCAGAAGACTGGGCAGCCCAGGTGGCTCAGTAGTTTAGCACCACCTTCAGCCCGGGATGTGATCCTGGGGACCTGGGATAGAGTCCCATGTCGGGCTCCCTGCATGGAGCCTGCTTCTCTCTCTGCCCTCTCTCTCTCTCTCTCTCCCATGAATAAATAAAATCTTAAAAAAAAAAAAAAAAAAAAAAAGAGCCAGAAGACCATCAAGACAGGCAAGGCCGTGGGGTGAGGGCAGGCCAGGGCTGGTTGTGAACCAGGCTCCAGGGAAGCAGCGCTGGAGCTGAAGCGTGATGGGTTCATACAGGTGAGGCCCCGCACTGCTCAGGTGGGGGGCAGAGGTGTGAGGGGAAGCACACAGTAACAAGGCACCTGGTTTTCTTAGGGGCTGCAGCATTTGAGGAAGGCAGCAAAGGTGATGAGGGAGGTAGAGGCAGCATAGCACACAGGAGCCTGACTACTCAGTTAAGGAAGTTTGATTTTATTCACCAAGCAATGAGAAATCAGGAGAGATAGCAACAGAGGGCTAGGAGACCCGACTGGCGCCCAGAGACGCCAGGTGAGCACAGGTGAGCCTGGTACCCAGTGGGGGGAGGGGGCAGGAGGATGCAGGAAACCAGTCAGGAGGCAAATGAAACTCTGCAAGAAAGGAGTAACAGTAATATTGACCCTGAAAATGGAACCAAGAGGATGGACATAAGAGAGATTTCAGGATTGGAATGGAGAGCAACTGATGGTTTACTGGCTATGAGGAGGGCAAGAAAAAGAGATGGCACAGGATTCTGGGTGGGAGAGAGGTTTAGAAAAGGAACATGTCAAGGCAGTTCAGATGAAATGAACAGTGAATAAGATATGCACAGAAGGCCTTGAATCCCCCCTAAACCGTCCCTTTTTTTAAACTCCAAGGTGACTGGCTGCACACAGTAGGCCCTATGGAAAGCACAGCACTCAGTCAGCTTCCTGGCTTCTAGGATACACATCAGCCTTCCCAGAAGGGGGGGCCAGCGGGGGCACCCTTCCTTGGGCAGCACCCACGGCTCTGCTGCTGGGACAGAACCACCAACACAGACACCAGCCACAGAAGGCCTTCCACGGCAGAAGCCTTCCAGGACAGGCTGCTGAGGGAAAGGGGAGCTGCCAGGTCATGTGTCTGACTGGCTGGCATCACTGTACTCCCTACAGTATCTGCAAACACACCCAGGGCTTCTTAGAGGTGCATCATCTGATCTCCCTAATAGGCTGTCATGTGCTGAAAGATTAAGAAAAAGAATTCTTACATTGCCTAAGGCAGCAGCGTGGTTTGTGTTTTAAAAAACTGGTTCGGTGGCAAAGAAATCTCCTCAGGAAACACTACAAGATAAGCTATAAAACGTACTGCACTGAGTAAATACTAGTAGCAGATGGATGCCAACGAATCTTTAATTATCTTCAACTCATTATGCAGACATTAACCTTGACAAATTAATAAAGGTGAACTAATAAACTTGTGGGCTTACATAATTTAAATAGTTCCAAATCACAGAGAATATATATGAATAAATGTTGATAAAAGCATTTAAATAGGCTCCTTTTCATCCTTCTTATATCTAACTGGTAAAATAGCTACTGAGTGACAAGGGTTTTGTGGGTGTTTTCCCCCCTTTTCTCTTTTTACTCTGTAAGGGAGACCAAGATAGGTTCCAGGCTATTAAACTATTTGTGATGTACAAGTCATCATCATAATTGGGGGCACACTTTCTTTTGACCTTTACAAAACTTTCATTTCCCAAATGTGACAGATAAGAAGTGCTTTTATAGCACCAATAATGATTTTTTCCTATGGGAACTTGCCAATTATAAGTTGAAAAAGGAGGAAAGACCATATCGGATATACATTTAGAATCTCAAAGCACCTCAAATATAGATGAAATACTGAAGAATCATGCGTAAAGTATAGTTCTGGGAGTTAAGAATCTAATCTGTGGGAATACATATTAAAACCAGTGCTGGGGCAACTATCTACTCCCCTTAGCACCTTCACATAATGCTAAGTACCCATAAAATGTGTTCGATCAAAAGTGACTGGATGGTTGGCAATTGCATCTGCAACTAGTAGTCTAAGTTTTTAAATATTAATAACAGACTCGGGAAATGTGATCCACACTGCACAAAGCTGTTTCAGTAACACAGCCTACAGCACAGTGAGGCAGCAAGTTCTTATCAATTCACCAGATATCAGACATTGTGAGGACTTTATCGTATTTTTCTCATGTTGTCAGTGCCCAGTAGGGATGCTTCGCACACGACGACTTTGAGAAAGGGGACTCTTAACTGAAACCACTCGGATACCACAATAGCATTCTGAGAAAGGATCAGTGCCACCTGCGTGCTTTTCTCTAACAATACATCACCTTTTATGGGAGCTTGATTTCACTCTTCAATGGACTCTGCCTTTCATAGCCTAGACACATGAAAGTTAAATTCATTCATTCATTCATTCATTCACTTGTTCATCCATTCAGCAAATATTTCCTGATTTCTTCTTCTCAGGCATTTCTCCAGCCCTACACTACCCCACATGGTAGTGAGCAGCCACATGTGAGTGAGCACCTGAAATGTGGCTATTCCGAACTGACTTGGGCCTATGTGTCACTTACACACCAAATTTTTTTTTAAGTTTATTTATTTATTCATGAGAGACAGAGATAGAGGCAGAGACAAAGGCAGAGAGAGAAGCAGGCTCCTGCAGGGAGCCCGATGTGGGACTCGATCCCGGGACCCTGGGACCACGACCTGAGCCAAAGGCAGATGCTCAACCACTGAGCCACCCAGGTGCCCACACACCAAACTTTCAAGGTGTAATCTGAAAACAAAACAAAATCAAAACCAAAAATATCTCCATAATTTTTATGTTGATTACATGTGTAAATAATACTATTTTAGACATATTGGGCTAAAAAGCCTTAGTTATATTAATTTGACCTTTCCCATGTTGCTTTTTTAATAGGCTACTAGAAAATTTAGTATATAATGATAACCAAGACTTGAGATGAAGCCTTGTTTTCAAGGACCTGACATTTTAGGAGAAGAAGCCCATGGTAAACAAAGGAATAAGTAGTAAGGAATATTATGTAATCTTAGACACTGAATGTTGTGTGAAGAAAATAAGATGGGGTAAGAAGACAAGAGTAACCAAAATGGGATATTTTAGGTAGGGTGGACTTGGAAGTCTTCTCTGAGGAGATGACATCTGAGCAGGAAACATGAACGATAAGCAGAGGTAGGCATACAAAGGTTTGGACAGTGTTGTGGGCTGGGGGACCTGCAAGTGCAAAGGCCCCAAGGTGAAATGAGGCATGCAAGTTTGTACAACAGCAAGAAGGCCAGTGTGTCCAGGACACAGTGGGAACGGTGGCAGATAGGGGCCAGAGCACAGAAGTCCTGGTGGAAAGGTTAGGTCCACTGACTATATAAACTCCATGTAATTCAAGTCAAAATTCCTTTGGGATTTCTCATGGAACTTGTCAAGCAGTTTCTTTAAACTCATATCTTAAGTACAGGGACCAAGAATAGCTAAGATCTTGACCTATCAAATACCAAAAGTTACTATGAAGCCATAGCCAGGGCTAAGACCAGGGGGACACAAGTGAGATTCTTAGCGCCTTATAGCAAACACCTGGTACGTTCTGTGTTCTGAGCACCCTGCCTGCTGCCATCTAGAAATGTGGGACTGACATAAGGATAGATGAAACAGGGACGCCTGGGTGGCTCAGTGGCTGAGTGTCTGCCTTTGGCTCAGGTAGTGATCCCAGAGTCCTGGGATTGAGTCCCGCATTGGGCTCCCTGCATAGAGCCTGCTTCTCCTATGTCTCTGCCTCTGTCTCTCTCTTTCTCTCTGTCTCTCATAAATAAATAAATAAAATCTTAAAAAAAAAAAAAAAGAATAGATGAAACAAAACTAGTGTAGTAATAGCGGGCAGCTAAAATGGATCCAGCCATCTAGAGTTTTAGAATGGACAACACTATGTGGGTGCATGTATGCAAACATACATCTATAAGGACTATAATTATATATATATATATACACACACACAAACAAACACACACTATGCATGTATTATATATGTGGGCACCTATGCCTGTGTGCACTTGTGAATGTAAACATATACAAATGTATGCATATATGTATACATAAATATTTGTGTAACTATGTATACATGTGGGTGAATGTGTATATACACATGTACACATATACACACATATATAAAGGACACATACGTGAAGCAAGAGTATAAAATATGAATGGAAAAGAAAAATAGCACCCCAAGGGGAGGAGCTACTTCTTGGGAGTGAGAGAAACCGCGTAGTGAGGGGAATAGGGTATTAATATACTCAGAATTTTTAATTCTTTTTTTTTTAAGATTTTATTTATTCATGAGAGACACACAGAGAGCGGCAGAGACACAGGCAGAGGGAGAAGCAGGTTTCCTTTGGGCAGCCTGATGTGGGACTCGATCCCAGGATCACGACCTGATCCTAAGGCAGACCCTCAACCACTGAGCCACCTAGGCACTCCTTTAATTATTTTTAATAAAAGTCTTGAAGCCATACATAAACACACACACAAGTGGAGCACAACATCATAAATGCTAATTTTATAAGTGAGGAATGATACAAAATTATATATTCTCATTTTTAACCATGCATGTATGTGCTCCAAACAAGGCACTGAAAATGCCCTAAAATGGGAGTGCTTACTATTTTCCAACCTTCTGTTACATTACTTTAAAAGTGGTATTTAGGGACACCTGGGTGGCTCAGTGGTTGAGCATCTGCCTTCGGCTCAGGGCATGATCCCGGAGTCCCAGGATCAAGTCCCATTATCGGGCTTCCTGCATGGAGCCTGCTTCTCCCTCTGCCTATGTCTTTGCCTCTCTCTGTGTGTCTCTCATAAATAAATAAATAAATAAATAAATAAATAAATAAATAAAATAAAATAAATAAATAAATAAATAAATAAAATAAAAAGAAAAGTGGTATTTAATATTTAGTAAAGAAAGCATACTACAAATCAGGAAAAGACTGAAGTTGCAGGCCACCATTATACTTACAATGTGTAATTTAGGATAGACTTTTATGAGTGCTGAACAGCACCATGTTACCTGCAAGTATTCACTAGGATTAAGAGAAACTAGCCTGTCAATAAATCGAATAACTGAATAAATTCATGAATTATACCAAATTTACATTTTAATTATACTATAAGAAACTGAAAGTCTTCTCTTATTCATAAAGCACTATAGTGTGGAGGCATTATTATTATTAAATAAGACAGAATTTGAGGAGAGTTGTATACGCACTATACCTGGAAATATTTACCTCAATAAAAAATAAAACTTCATATTTCACTTCAGTTTATTTGAGAACCAACACCACCACTGTGCTCTCAAATTGTTGAGGACTTAAAAATGGATAAAATGAAATTTATGGAAATTCTCAAATGGTCTGTAGATTCATTTTCTTGAATAGGAACTAACCCTTGGAATAAGGTTCCCTATTCAAAACAAGGAAGTAACCAGAAGAGAAAAATAGAAAAAGCCCTTCACCTTTGGTCAAGCAAAACAGGTCCACAGCAGATACTACTTGCAGAACAAATGCCTCAGAGACACATGAGTAAGGGAGGGACAGTCTGGCCAGTTACTGTGTGAAGTTCGGTCATGGGGTGGATTCATGCTGATCAGCCACAGCCACAGGCTGGTGTCACAGCTCCCCTTCTCCGGGCAACAGAACTCATATGCAGGCCCTTAACCGTGACAGTGGTCAAGGCCATCAGAAGGAAGAGTGTCCTTTTACAGCAAGCAGTGTGCTGGGGCTGGGACAGGAAGAAATGTCATCACCAGGCTTCTTAGAAGCTATGTTAATTCTCCCCGGGTGCCACACAACCGTTCCAGTGGCTGCCTTTAACTGGGGAACAGGCTGTTAAAACAATCTGGGAGGGTTCCTGGTGACCTAAGGCAAAGATCCTGCCCCCCACGAGGCCTTCGCCACCCAGGACAGTGAAATTCTTACCAGCCACTGCTCTATGCCACTCCCCTCCGTGATGCACAAACAGAACTTGATATCCTTCCTCCCCTAACCAATCTCCAAAGAGTCTCATCACTCATTTCCTTGCTGAAGAGGAGAAGGGGGAGGGCTGTGATCTGGGAACAAGCCTCAATTTTCAGAGTTAGCACTTAACTCTTAGTGTGGCGAGTTATCATTCCCCTCCTGACATGCTCTGTACTCATCCTCACCTCTAACCCTCTCCTGGGCTGCTACTTTCACATTCTTCTTCAAATGCTACTCAAAGCAGCCACTGCCTAGCTCAAAGTTCAGCCCTGTGTCCTTATTCTGTGCTGTGTATTCTCTGTGATATCCATCCAAACACCTTTTCCAGCATGGTCCTGTGTCAAGCCTGAATTATCTTGCTAGAAATGTGCACCTCCAACAGGAGTGTGTCCCTCCAGATCAGACAACGCATCTTCAGCAGAAATCACATTGTGAGCTGAATTCAGGTCCTGCCCTTCTACCCTGCTGCATGCCACATGATGCTGCTGGGTATATACACCTAACTCAATTTGTTTGCCATTTTATTAACAGGGACACACAACAACTAGATTGACACATTACTACCATTCGGGTAATGACCCCGGGGCATTGAATCAAATGTTCAGAAGCAAAAGGAAGTTTAATTATGGTTGGAATTATTTTAGCAACTTGGTGTATTAGATTATTTAGCAGTTTAGCAACTTATTAGAAAACAAAATTCAGTATTTTAACAATTCTGTTATTAGGAAATAATCCACAAAAGTAAAGTGTCTCTAGTAATATGTGATCTTCCCCCAATATAACTGTTCCCTTTATTTCCTGACCAAGATAAAGCTGTTTGTTTCAATGTTCCACCTATCACACATCTAGAAAAAAATAAAAGTATATACACTTTGCAAGGAGGGGAGAAAGCAACCTCAGAATGGAGAGGACATCCTGCCTGTACAACCAGAAGGCAAAGGCAAAGGCAAAGTTTCCTTTCCCAGTCGCCATAGGTCCTCAAAGAATGTTCTCTTGGGGGGCTGCCAGTGTTTTGTGTTGTTATCTGAGGAAACATTTTGGGAGGTGCCCATGAGCTAAAGCAGCAGAGGACTGCAACTCTGAAACATTTCAGGCATTTTAATTTTTATTACAATTTAAACTATGGGAGCACGGCCCTCAGAAAAAAGACGACTTGATCAAACTTTTTTCCACTTCGATGAGCCCATTAATTTTTCTTCTAAGTGTAAGCTGTTGGATAGCACCTTGACACTCACATGAATGATGTTCAAGGCACACAGGACCAGCACTGCCTGCCCCTGACATCGCTGCATCCCAAACCTTACAATGTCTCACGTTAGCTGCTTGAGGGAACTGGCAGGAGGGTTTTCAGCAGTCAATTCCCTCGGTGAGGCTTGTCTTGGTGGCAAGGGGAAAACCTTATACTTAGTGCCTTAAGAAGCTGAATTTAGAGAAAGAGAGAGAGAGAGAAGAAGAAGGAGGAGGAGGAGGAGGAGGAGGAGGAGATTGTTATAATTATAGCAAGAGTTTTTGCATGCAAATTCAGTTTTCCTTGAGGAAATTTGCATACTCTCTATAAGGAGTCCCCATTCCAAAAGGACACCTAATGCTTTTCAGCTTTGGTCTTTCAAAGCAATCCACTTGTCCAGGAATTGCATAGGGGAACAGTCCATGAATGTGTTCCAGGCCTGGCCCAGATATGCTGTTTATAAAAGGAAGGGCTTTACAACGTAGTTTAAAACAGTTAAAAGGTACACTGTCCATGCCAAACAAAATGATGGTCATCAATCAGACTGAGGCAACCAATAAAGAGTAAGGCATCTATTTCAACAGGTCTCCAAAACTTAACTAAACCCTTGTTCATAAGATAAACACATTTTGAAAGATGTTTCTCCTTAGATTCTTAAATTTCCAAGTAGATGATAAAAAAAAAAAGGTCATAAAAACTGATGACTAAATGCTCAGATTCAAGAATATATTTTGTGATAAAGGAAATAAAAAGGTGAAAGGAACACTCACAATGAAGAACTGTTTTTAGTTTGATCTAAATTCTAGGCAAATATGTCAGCCTTTCATTGTAGAAAAATATTTTAGATAATCAACCATGAAGGAAGGATGCCAGTAATATTTCCCACTCACAGGTTTTAAGAAACACTAAATGCACATTTCTACTTCATAGTGGAAAAATATTCTGGGAAGGCAAAAAATATTCTAGATCAACGTCATCATTGCTGTATAGAAAAAAAAATTCAATATGTGGGAGTTCCTTGGAGCAGTCTATTCTTCTGGAAGAGGCTATTTTTACGATACAATAAATAAAACACTCTATTCCTAAATGAATTGCCCACCAACAGGAGAAAATTAGCCATTTGCATTAGAAGCAGCCTATTTTTGTCAGGCCTTTAAAAGCCAACGGCAGTGACTTTGGCGAATGTGAATCCACAAGCTTCAACAGCAGTTGTCCAAAATTAAAGGTCTATTGGAACAGGTGGGTAAAAGGCAGAAACAAAATGAATGTAAACATTTCATACCTCAGCATTGTTCAAGATGATCGCAAAGGGCTGAAATCATCTGTCACCTGGGTCAGGCCCCAGCTTAATACACAGAACTTTTATAAATGGACCATTTTGAAAAATAAGAAAAAGGGAACGAGATTTTTATAAATATATCTTTATAAGTGCACAACGTTCATAATATGTTAAGTGGAAAAAGTGGGTCGCAAAAGCATGAGAATTTGATTTTACAAATCTAAGAACAAAATGCGATCTGCATTGCTGTCTGTAGGACACGCCTGGGCAGCATTAGCAGGTGCGCTGCCAAAGCAGGTCTGCGTCCTCCAGTGCTTTCAGAGTTAGAGCAGACATCCCTCGTAGGTGGCAGGGAGTCCTGAGAAGGTCCAGCCCTGAAGAGGGCATCTGTGACAAAGCTGAGTCTAACATTACTCAACCTGGCATTTACCAAACATATGTGACCACAGAAAGCCAAAGCCTCCCCCCCCCCCCCCCAGAATACCCCTCAACATTCTTACCAGCTCCACCTTGGAAACAGTGTATTAAACCAGTAACATAAGGCATACAGGTGAATACCAATAGTGGGGAATCTGTGGTTTGTAGGATTTCGGGTTATAATAATTTTCCAAATTTTCTCTAACACACACATATTACTTTCATCATTTGGGGAAAAATGTAGTTTTAGGATGACAAAAGTGCCACACTTTTCAACTTTATTTTAAACTATTCATTGATGAAAAGTGCATTTGGTATTTCAAATGTCAATACAACAACTTGGAGAAGACTAGAAAGGTCTGGCAATCTCTGGATTGCCACGTGTAGACCAGCTATAAAAGAAATGTGGTCAGCTTAAATACCATTCTCAGATTCCGGGTGTCCTACGAATATAAATGAAACAAGGAGTCCAGCCCTGGCAAAAGATGAAGAGAAACCTTTCTGCCTCTCTAATTTCCTGTTTATACTCTGAGATGCCAACCATTACTTGCAGACTTTGTGAGAAATTTTAAATGTGCAGAGATAATCTAAATACTGTTCAGTGTCTTTATTTTCCCCCACAAACGAGAGTGTAAATAGAAGAGAAATCATAGCTTGAGAGCTATTTCTATGTGTCCGAGACCAATGCCTGTATGGATGAAGGTTTAAATCCCATGTTTCAAAGATCCAAGTTTTGCTGAAATAAATGCTCATCAGTATAAATGTTCTTTGTGGTGAAAGGTATGTTGTCCCTCTTTTCAACTGTAATTTTTATTGCAAATTTTAAAAAAATACAACTCCAAACCAAATAATTGAGAGACTGTATGTTATCCTTGACAATGCTTTCATTTTCCGTGCTGGGTTTCAGAATATTCCACAAATTAATGCACTGAAAAAAGAGTTGAGTTCTGTTGAGTAAGATATCCATTTATTAATAATAGAAAAACTGCTAAGTTTCTCTGTTGAAACTTGTCCATGAACTTGAATAATGGATGCCCAGAACATAAAAACTGGAAGAAAGAGGTGAATCTGCCCCTCCACACCCATCACTGTGACCTAATTTGGATAAGTAGCCCATGAAGGTCACTGCTAGTTAGAGTGACACAAAGCCAGATGACAGCCTCCAGTAGACAAAGGTTGAAAAGCCATAACTGAAACTTCCCTGAGTTAATTAAGACAATGACCACATTTCAGCTCTGGCAAGAACACAGAGATAATATTTATATGAGAATGAACTTACTCCATCTGTGCCTGGCACACAAATCTTTCCCTTTGCTGTATTAGGCTTACACTTTAACTGGTTCTGTCTGTTTTCCAAATAACTCTTGGCTGATGCCAGGAAAAAAACCTCCTGTTATTTTATCTGAACTTAGCTTTCGTAATTTGATAAGCGGTAGAATATGTGTATTGTGTGTTCGGGAGGGGGGGGAATGTGTTCAAAATGTTTATTCAAGCAGCAATCATTTTAGCTCACTACCAAAAAAAAAAATCATTTTATTTCCCAAACTTCTGCATTCAGACTTCACCTGAACTCCCTGCATGTGAAATGGTGAGATTTTCCTTTCTAAATAGGTAAACTAGTAAAAATCATAAAGTTTTAACACTTGTATCAACATTTTCTAAAAAAGGTCACCCAAAATGTGATAGCTTTTAATCAAATCAATGCCTAGAGTATAAACTCTGGCACAACTGCTATGACTCTTTCAGAGGCATCTCACGGACATTTACTGTATTACGGCCTCAAAGACACGAATTCACTCCTCTGTCTTGAAGGGGCTCACAGTATATATACTGTGTTAAGTGTTAGGAAAACTATTCAGCTCTAAAGAATGTATACATGTTCAAGTCTATTCAGGCTAAAGCTTTTGTTCAAAGCAGATACCATGTTTCTCATATTTTATTCCTAGAGACTCATTAAACTTTATCTTCTTCAAGCATCAGTGATTCTCCTGGGTTTTCCACGTTTTTCCTTTTCTCTCTCTCCTTCTCTTCTCCCTCTATCTCCTTCTTTCCCTCTCTCTCTCTCTCTCTCTCTCTCTCTCTCCTTCTCTCCCTCTCTTTAAATTCACTTCACTTTTTCACTGGGCCTTTCCCTGGATGTTCCCCTGTAATGTGAATATTTTCTGCTAAAGTATAATCCAAGTTTTTGGCCAGCTGCATCTGCATCAACCAGCTTTATAATTAATTTACACTCTCTGACAGGACATGGAAAAACTGTCTTTCAGTAATTTTAGTTTCTTTTTCTTCCCTTCCTTTTTGGCTGCTATATTCAATTTTAATGGCAGGGTATATATTTGACATTCTTAACAAAGAAATAAGAAGACACTGTTCCTCCTGAATTCTTTTTTTTTTTTCCTCCTGAATTCTTAAAATGACAATAATTAGTATCTTCATCCTCATCATCTCCATGCTTCACAATTCACATGCCAGTAAGGAATCCAAGCTGGCATATCCCAGTGGTCAGACTTTCATCTGAGCTCTCTGGTCAAACTTCAGCCTCTTCCTTGGCAGCCCTTTGATTACTTCTCTTGCCTTGCAACACTTGTTGGTTGGCTTCCAAGATACCCCCATGCCCTTGGTTTTTCTCCTACTTCATGAGTCTCTCCCCGATTGCTAATATTGATCCTTTCTCATCTCCCTGCCCTTAAGGGTGAGTGGCCTTGGGCTCAGTCCTCAGATCTCTTAGCTTTCCACATGCATTCATGTCTTTGGTGACCTCACCCAGACTCATACCTCCCATATTTAGACAGCTCCAGCCCAGACTTCTCCCTAAATTCCAGACCCTTGTATCCAACCATCCACAGGACTGACCTTCACTTGGATGTCTAATGGGAGTCTCAAATTTAACACATCCCAAACCAACCAACCTCTGGTGATATAGTTAGTCTTCCCCCTTCTAGTAAACAGCAAATCTTCCCTTCCAGGTGCCCAGGCCCCAAACCTTAGATTCGCCCTTACCACCTCCCCACTTCTCATACCCTACATGGAATCCCTGAGCAGCTTCTACTGACTCTCCCTTTAAACCACTTCTACCCTTCTCACCTTTATCCAAATTAGTATTATCCATGTCCTCCCTGGCTGTCATGATAACCTGCCATCTGATTTTCTCCTTCTGGACTAGCCCCCTTACAGTCTATTCTCGATTCAGCAGCCAAAGTAAGTGTTTGAAAGTATAAGCATCATCATATCACTCCTAGGTTCAAATCACTCCAGAGGCTCCCCATTTCACTCAGAGTAGGAACCAAAGTCTTCACAGGGGCCCAAAAACCCTTCACAGTCTCCCCTACCACTTCTTCCCTGGTGTCCCCATACTCCAGCTCAATCCAGCCACAGGGGCCTCCTTGCTCTTCCTCACACACAGGAGGCTCACTTCTGTGTTAGAGTGCTTGCATCTGCCACCCACCCTCAACAGCCTGGAGGTCTCCCCAAAGACAGCTGCATGTTTCCATCTCAGCAACTTAGAGTCTTGACTGAAAGACCACCTTCTCAGGGAGGCATTCTCTGCCCATCCTTCCAAAAACTACAGCACCCCCAATGCTCCCTTATTCCCCTTCACTGCTTGATCTTTCTCTGTAATAGGGATCGGTATCAATATACTATTATTTTGATAGCTTATTTTTGTGTCTTCCCTATGGGAATGTAAGCATCCAGCTGAGTTTCTAACTTATTTTATCCACTTGTGAAGCCTCAGCTCCTAGAATAGTGCCATTCCTTAGGTAGAAATGTAATCAGTAAATTTTTAAATGGATGAAAAAATGTTCCTCTATGCCCTAGTCTTTTTTATTAACAAAAGGTCATGATAATCTTTCCACATAAATAAATACACATCTAATATGAAGGGCTAGGGGCAAATTTGCCCATGAGTGGGTAATAGTTGAAGTCAGGTGATGGTTATATGGGGATTCATTATATTAGTCTATATATATATATATATATATATATATATATATATATATATATTCATTCATTCATTTGAATTTTCTACAGTAAAAAATTTTAATATATAACATTTGCCTACTTATTTATAATGACAATAGAGTATTCCACAGTCTGTACCATAACTAGTTAACCATTACTGTAGTGAAGAATATTTGGATTCCATCTTTTTCTGTATAACAGAAAGGGATAGAATAATCTTACACAATTTTTCTAATCATAGCCTTACAATAAATTCCAAGAAATAGAGGAGTTTGCCTGATTAAAATCTTATACATAATGCCAATCATTCCTTCAGAAATTTTGACCTAAAATATACTCCCATTAGTACATGAAAGTAGCACTTCTCAAAGCGTGGTCCACAAAATGGTGCCAGACCACAAATGGTTCATAACTGACCCACAACAAGATACGTTCAGAAGCTGAGAGTGAACATTTAGAAACTTTCACAGAGGGGCACCTGGGTGGCTCAGTGGTTGAGCATCTGTCTTTGGCTCAGGTTGTGATCCCAAGGTCTGGGATCCAGTCCCGCATTGAGCTTGCCACAGAGAGCCTTCTTCTTTCTCCCTCTGCCTGTGTCTGTGCCTCGATCTCTGTGTCTCTCATAAATAAATAAAATCTTAAAAAAAAAAAAAAAAACTTTCACTGCAATTTGACAGAATAATTTCATATCTGATGAACGTTTGATAGAAATACATAGAAATATATTTGAGATTTTACTTTATATATTTTTCATTGTCTTTTTCTGGCTATTTATTTTTACTGTTATTTTACAAGTGTATCATCACCCAAAATCAGACTGAGGAATATGGTCCTTCACCTCAGTTTGTGAAAAATTGCATCATAGTACTTGCTTCCCCACACCATCCCCAACTGTAGACATATTTTATTTTGTTTTTATCAGGACACCTGGGTGGCTCAGTGGTTGAGCGTCTGCCTTCGGCTCAGGGAGAGATCCCAGGGTCCTGGGATCAAGTTCCACATCAGGTTCTCTGCGAGGAGACGGCTTCTCCCTCTGCCTATGTCTCTGCCTCTCTCTGTGTGTCTCTCATGTTTTTATTTTTATCATTTCAGTTACAGAGATCTACCACTATTGACTTAATTTGTACTTTATGGTGTTTGCTGGCCCTGTACTCATTATTTTATGAATTACCTGTTTATATTTTCCCCTTACAATTCTATTAAGATACCCATCTTATTGATGAAACTGTGAGAGCTTATTGTAAAGCACTTTGTACATTAGGGACATCAGCTCTTTGTTGATCCTATATCATGCAAACAAGTTTCAATCTTTCAAACAAGTTCAGATGGTTTTCCCCTATACTAAAATAACAAAGATTTAAAATGTAGTTAATTTCTTCTTTTGAACCTTTCCTTTGTGTTTTCTACTTAAATATGTCCTTCCCACCACAAGATTGTAAAAACATTGACTCATATGTTATGCACATACATTTATAGCTTACCTTGTTACATTTATAAGTTTTATCCTCTAGAATTATTTTTGCATGAGTTGTCTGGTAGGGATTCCGCTTCATTTTTCCAGATGACTAGGTAGTAAATTATTTTACTGAATAATTTATCTTTTTCCTTCCAATCTGAAATGCCAACTCTATCTCATCCTATATATACTACTACAGACTCTATATTTTATTCATCAATATATTCTTGTACCAATACCTCTACCTCTATTCAACCATCATGAACTTACATTATTCTTTAGTATTTGAGGTGGCAAAGGTCCTTTGATAAATATTTCTTATAATTCTGGGATGGTTTTATAGGTTCATTCTTCCATGTAAATTCAGAATCATTTTGGGGTTCCCCAGTTTTGATAGGGATTGTATCAAATTTGTGCTTTAGTTGAGCAAAAACCTATAATTTTATATTACTGTACTGAGTCTTACTTTCCAAGAACAAACTATCCCTCTCCATTTATTTGAAATTCGTTTTATGTCCTACAATTCTTCTTAGTACTGTGGGACCCAGGAAATTTAACAAAAATCCCCTACCCCTGGACAAGCAGAGCAGGACTAACTCCATTTTGTGCTGCACCCGCCACCTCCTGTATCACCCCCACATGACCTGCTTATTGCTGAAGGCGCTGCCCTACCCTAGTCAAGCCACTGGGCACACCCTTACCGGAAATCGGCTCTTAACAATGTAACCCCGCCTTGTGCCCGCCAAAACTGCGAGCCAATTCTGACCAAAGTAATAGGCCAGTTCAAATGGATACTTTAGGGTAAAATGTTATTCAATTGGCCACCTGCGTGTGGGCCGACATGACTGTGCACCTTTCTGTGTATGTTACAATCCCATTGGCCGCTGGCCCCTATAAAGCTGCTAAACCTCTTAGCCTCAGGGTCCAAGTCCCTGCTCCGCTGTGTCGGGTACACTTGGACCCAAGCTCGAGCTTGTAAATAAACCCTCGTGTGTTTGCATCTGTGTCCGCTCCTTGGTGGTTTCTCGGATTTGCAATCTTGGGCACAACAGTACCTCAGATGTCTAGATAAGTTGCTCCCTATCTCCATACAGTGACATTGTAATTATAAGTGAAATCTTTTTTTCAATAATACTTGCTAACAGTCATGTTATAATTAAGTCATCAATCTATTTTACTTATTTTGTAGCCAACCAGCAACCTTAATCAACAATCATAGTGCTTCCAATAGATTTTCATATGAGTTAAGCATACTCTGTAATTCCATTCATATTCTCTGTTCGTGCTTAAAAAAAAAAAAAAAGAAAGAAAAAGCAAGCACTATTACATATATCTCAAAACGCTGGTACAACTGAAGATTAATATTACATAAAAATATTAAGCTCCTCTGAGGAACATAAAACCTACTAGAGTATATAAAACACATATACAGGCAAATATCCTTGTATAAGATAGCAACTGAGGGGAATCCAAAAGGGCACAGTGGGAGAATACACGAGAATACATGAGAATACATAAGGATATACTATAGAATAATGGAGAGCTCAAAGAAATCTTTGTGAGAAGGTAGCATTTATTCTAAGCACTAAATGTCAGGATGTGAAAAGATCAGAGGGATGATCTTCTAGAAAGGGAAAAAAAATATGATCAAAGGCAAAAGGAGAAAAAGTCCAAAGTTTGGCTGGAGCACAGGGAGTGCTAAAGGGTGATAAATGGATCATTCTGAATGCAAGATGAATTTACTTATTTGGTAGATGATGGTGAGCTATGGCATGAATGGAGCTATGCTGTAGGAAGATAAATTTGGAGGCAGAATGCAAACATGGGGCAATTTTGGGGTGAGAAGAACTGATGCAGAGAGACTATGGTGGTTTTAAAACAGTGGCCCAAAATTCTATGACATGCCTCTGGTTGAGAGGTGGGGTTATATCCCCTCCCCTTGAATGTGAACTTTGTAACTGCTTGATGGTTAGAATCCAGCAGAAGTTACCCTGGGCCAGTTCTCAGGCCCAAACCTTAAGAACCTGATACCTTTCTGGGGAACCCTCATGTACTATTGGTGGGAATGGAAACTGGTGCAGCCACTCTGGAAAACAGCATGGAGGTTCCTCAAGAAGTTACAAAAAGAACTACCCTACCACCCAGCAATTACACCACTAGATATTTACCAAAAGGTTACAAAAATACTTATTCCAAAGGATACATACATAATGTTTATAGCAGCATTATCTACAACAGCCCAATTATGGAAACAGCCCAGATGTCCATCACCCGATGAAGGGATAAAGAAGATGTGGTACATACCCACAATGGAATATTACTTAGCCATAAAAAGAATGAATTCTTGCCATTTACAGTGACACAGATGGAGCTAGAGTATACTACACCAAGTGAAATAAGTCAGTCAGAGAAAGACAAATCCCATATGATTTCACTTATATGTGGAATTTAAGAAACAAAACAAATAAGCAAAAGGGAGGGAGGAAAAAAAGAGAGGAAGAGGCAAACTAAGAAGTCAATTCTTAACTATAGAGAACAAACTGATGGTGACCAGAGGGGAGGTGGGTGACGGGATGGGAGTAATAGGTGATGGGGTTTAAGGTGGGCACTTGTCAGGAGTGTACTGGTCATGTATGGAAGTCCTGAATCATTATATGGTACAACTGAAATTAATATTGCACTGTATGTTAACTAACTGGAACTTAAATAAAATCTTTAAAAAAAAAAGAAAATGACCTCTTTCACATCATATCTCTTGGGACAGTCACACTTGCAACTTAGCCACCATGCTCTAAGGAAGCCCAAATAGTCCATGGCAAGTCCACATGGGGACAATCTGAGGTTCCTGGTCCTTAGTTCCCAGTCGACAGACAGCTAGCTCCACTTGCCAGGCATCTGAGTGAATCATTACAGAAGTAGATCCTCCAGCACCCAGTAAAATACCCAAGCAGATGCCACCAGGAGCACAGCCAAGCCCTCTCTGTGGAACACTGTCCTAACAGCATATTCAATGTTGCTGTTGTTTTAAGGACTTAGTTTTGGGTGGTTTGTTGCACAGCAACAGTAACTAGGACAGAGACCAATTTAGAGGCTCTCACAATAGTTCAGATCAATAGCATGAATAACAACTGGAAAAGTGACCATGAGAAAGGGGTAAGCACAGGATGCCAGTGCTCCTTTTGAAGATACAATCAATGGGGAGATGGTAGCCTAAAATTAAAATTTAGCCCCCGAGTTAGTCAAGAATTAAGAATTAGACAGGTAGGGGTGTCTGGGTGGCTCAGTCGGCTATGTATCTGCCTTTGGCTTGGGTCATGATCCTGGGGTCCTGGGATCGAGCCTCGCATTGGGCTCCCTGCTCAGTGGGGAGTCTGCTTCTCCCTTTGCCCCTCCCTTTGTCCACTTGTGCTCTTTCTCTGGCTCTCAGTCTTTCTCAAATAAATAAATAAAATCTTAAAAAAAAAGAATTAGTCTGGTTGAAAGTATTATTTACTAATATTCTAGAATTGCATATTGTGGTGAACTAGAACATGTTAAAGCTAACAGTTAGCTATTACCTGCCACTACTCACCTCCCAAGTATACTCTCCAGTGAAAGAGTATACTTTCCTGCCACACTGATATTAAGCTTGGCCATGCAGTTTGCTTTATCAGTAGCATATGCGAGCTTGAAGTGATCATGGGTCAACTTCAAGTACAGACTTTTAGAGACACAGCAAGTTTCTAATTGGTCTTCATACTTCTGCCATAACAGAAGATGGCCTGTGCAAGTCTCAGGAGAGAGACTCAGGAGCAACCCTGAACCCAACTTGGAGCCAAGCCTAGTGGAGCCTAGCCTAGGCCATTCAAATTCCAGCCAACCTACAGGCACACAGGTAAAAAACACTTACTGTAATAAACAACATAATATAAATGATAAGTTACCGCAATAAGTAAACACTTCTTGTTACAGGTCACTGATGTCTTATACAGAAGTCATTGTGTCTGACAAATATATTCACTAACATCTGAGAATTGTCCACCATCTCATCTTAAATGTAAAGATCAAAATCCTAGATTACCAACACTTAGGGACACCTCTCCTAATCCTAAATTACCAACAAATAGGAACGTGGGATAAAGATAAGTAGAGACATGTATTGATATTTCAAATGCTTCCATTTGGGTCATTAGGTGATACAGCTTCTGTATATAAAACCAAAAGAGAATATTCTTTTTTTTTCTTTTTTTTATTTATGATAGTCACACACACAGAGAGAGAGAGAGAGAGAGGCAGAAACATAGGCAGAGGGAGAAGCAGACTCCATGCACCGGGAACCTGACGTGGGATTCGATCCCGGGTCTCCAGGATCGCGCCCTGGGCCAAAGGCAGGCGCCAAACCACTGCGCCACCCAGGGATCCCCAAAAGAGAATATTCTTAATAATAGTTACACATTTTTTTTTCTCAGCTTTGCTTTCTTACTACAACCACAACTCACTGGATGGGGAGGTTTCTGGTACAAAGTAGTACATGTGACAAAAGGAGATACGTTAAAGATAGACTTTAGGGCATTAGTATACAACAGAAGTTCTCAAAGTATGGTGCCTAACGGCATTTCAGAGGGGCCAGGAGATCAAAACTATTTTCATAATGATAGTAAGACCTGATTTGCCTCAGGTGCCTAGGTGGCTCAGTCTGCCTTCAGCTCAGGTCATGATCTTGGGGTCCTGAAATCAGGCCCTACATTGGGCTTCCTGCTCAAGGGAGAGCCTGCTTTCCCATCTCCCTCTGCCTGCCGTTCCCCCTGCCTGTGCATTCTGTCAAATAAATAAAACCTTTAACAAAAAAAAAAAAAAAGACCTGATTTGCCTTTTTTCACTCTCATTCTCTCACAAGTTGGAGATTTATAGAGGCTTCATCATGTTTGAAATCTCACTGGACTGACTACAGAAGCAAATGAGCGAATCCAGATATCTTCTATGAAGCCAGAAATTAGATATCTGCCAAAATACCAAACAGTGCCGATCTTCCTTGCAAATTTATTTTGTTTTAGAAAAAATGGTAATTTTTCATTTTAAAACAGTATTTATGTTGATATATGATGGGTTTATTACTTACTTCAAATGAATTAATACATAAATATTTTTAAGTGTCCTTATTGTCCTCTTTTATATGGCAAATATTTATGAGATAAGCCACATAAGTAAAGCCATTTAAGACTCAATTTTTACGAGTATAAAGGGGTTTAAGACCAAGAAGTTCGAGATACACTGCATACTATGGCACAAAGTATGCACACTGAGGTGTTAAAAAGTACAGTGTGGGGGAACACCTGGGTGGCTCAGTAGTTGAGTGTCTGCCTAAGTAAGGCTCAGGTCATGATCTGGGTTCCTGGGATCGAGTTTCACATCAAGCTTCCCACGATAGCCTGCATCTCCCTCAGCCTATGACTCTACTCTGCCTCTCTCTGTGTGTCTCTCATGAAGAAATAAATAAAATATATTTTTAAAAAGTACCATGGGGAAGCACATGTGAAGAAGAGTGGTAGCAGTAGGGATGAGTTTGTGGGGTTCCTACAAGAACAGTCTTAGACTTAAATATTATCATCTTTGTAATTTAGGTAGAAATGACAGTCACATGGCTCTTCTGTGCAAACTTTGTACTTTACTCATAATAATCCTGTTGAACAGTGCCTTTAAACAGTAAGGAATATAGCAGGAGAGATTAAATGATCTGTCACAGGTTACAGTGTGGAGACAAAAAATGTCTTCTATTTTGTTCAAGTTGCAACATACCGCCTCTAAGATGCTCTAACATTATTAAGAGAAAAAATGGCCATGTACTAAGTCAACAAAAATGAACTGTTAACATAAGTGGTTATTTGTGTTTATTAAGCACTTTTCCCCCAAGGACTCAAAACATTTCAAATATATTAGCATGCATAAAACCTCTATTAATAACCTCACCAGTGCACAGTTGCTATTTCCACATTTTAGAAGAGGAAAATGTTATTAGCTAATACACAGTAAACTACAAAACAGAAACATTAAGCTCCTAATACTTCATCTCTGACAGCCAATCACTCACACATTATGCCTAACACAAAATGGAGACTCTCTTGAACCACCACATTTGAGACTTTTTAATGAGCATCATATGCTTTCTTCTGCTATTTGAATCTAAAATAATTTCCCTGTAAGCCTGGCAAATTCTTTCTAATAAGACTATCAAAGATTTTCTACACATTTATGAACCGAACTTAGTCACTGAAGTTGAATACTCAGGTGCCACAATCTCCATGGCTAAGAAGTCACTCATGATGCTGAATCTACATTTTACAAAACTGGCCAACTGTTTCTCCAATGAGACATCAAGCTCTCCTCTAAGTCTGAGGTCTATTGGTAGGCAATATGAGGCAATGTAGGCAAATACATGCCCTAGCTTTTTCCACGGCCTCACTGTGGCTATGTATATAACCCATGCCAACTGTGGAGAGGCAGGTTCCAGATTAAGGGCAACTAGAAACAGAATGTCAGTTAATAACTGCTAAGAAGAAATGATGAGATTTATGTGCTGAATAAGGGTATACAAGAGTAATGCCAGCTTTCATAACAAATAGATCCAAAAATACATAAAGGCTCAGCACAATAGAAGTTTAATTTTCTCTTTCTCACTCTCACCTCTCTCATGTTCACGCAATTTATGCTCCCTCTTCTATTGCAGAGTTATTACTGAGAAAGACTGCAAATACTGCCATCAAAGATGTTCTATTCAAGGGGCATCTGGTTGGCTCAGCTGGAAGAGCATGCAACTCTTGATCTCAGGGTAGTGAGTTCGAGCCCTACATTGGATACAGAGTTCATTTAAATAAGTAAAAACTTAAAAAAAAGATTTTCTATTCAAGAATATGTGGGTGCTCCCGGCTGGGAAAGAGCCTTCCTCCATGCAACAATGTAGACCTGGTTTCTTCAATCCTGTCTTCCCACCATCCACTATGGTTCATGGTCATCTAGATCCAAGCAGAGGAAGAAGGAAGGCAGATCATGGGGCTTAGAAGCCTGGCCCCATATCTGACACACATGATGACACAGGTGGTCACAGAACTACTGTGTGCATCAAAGTGGGGAAGCAGCACACAGGAAGAACAGATTATATGCTCAAACACAACATACAACAATGTGCCACAGTCTACTGATTCTGGAAAACAAATAAAACAGGCCAAACTAGCTGGCAAGAATCAAAAATGATGTCATTGTTTACAGGCAACAATTTTAATTAGATTCTCAGTGTAAGAAACAGAATTATAAACACCAATCTCTACCAAAAAAATATAAAAATGAGTTATCCCATTACTGATCCAAAGTAGGGTGTCCATAATTCTTATATATGTATTCTTTAATTTACAAACAATGAAAATATTTCTTTCCATAAAAGAATATCAGAGTATCTTACTTGTGTTATAGCTAATTTTAGGAATCACTGATTTCTGCTTCTTTTGATGTGCTTTTGTTATCCTGTTATTATGATTTCATGTAGAGGAGGATGTCAGTTGGAAGAAGTGAAGCTACTCTCAGCTACTTACATATGCAGGAAAACAGTTTTCCTTAGTATTTCTCTTTTGTTCACGAGGGCCGACATTGTTACACCTACCACCAAAGCCACAGGTCTTGGTCACTACATCTGGCTGTATCCACAGCCCCCAATGCTGCTGCCTGCACTAGTGATGGGCAAAATTCTAATGACCTTTGAGTTATCACTCCAAAGGCACAGTGCCACATTTGCCAGACCTTAAGTCCTGTGATCCTTCTAGCTGGCAGATGTCAGAAAAACACAAATGTGAGTGTTTCCATTTGGAAAATTAAGAGGAACAGGGGGTACTCTCATCTACCCAGCTTCATACAGTGATAGATTCCCCCAAAATTCAGGAAAAGGATTTAGATGGTAGGCAGCCCAAATGGTGACAAAGGCCTACCATAAATACAATAAAATGTTAATAAATCAAATGCACGTAGACCCCTGCCACTTGTCACAGGACAGGGCCTGTCTTGAAAGAGAGAATTGGAAGATTCTGGGGAAAACAATTTTCTTTTCCACTCATGCTCTAGGGAATTCATGTTCATAGTGTCCCTCATGATTCCATGAGGCAAACCAGGCTTTGCCTTCTCCATACGATGCCAGGACCTCAGGGGCATAATACTAAAAATATAGACAATCATCCCCAGCACTCCCTATAAAACTTTCTGTGATGGTGGAAATGTTTTATGTGCTGTTCAGGATATAGATCTTGCCACATGTGGCCATTAAGCACCTGAACTGTAGCTATTGTTAATGATGAACTCAATTTTAATTTTCTTAATTAAAATTTAGCTTTGAATAGCCACACGTAGCTTCTGACTCTCATACTGGACAGTGCAAGACCAGCCTTTCTGGTGGTATCTAATCAATCCATGGCCCCAAGTAACCTGATCTTGTATCAAAAAAAAAAAGGGTATTTCTTTCCCATACTATTGAAGAACATTCTGGCTCTGTTGTAGTTAGATCATGGGCTCAATCCTAATGTGATATAGATACATACTTTCACTATGTTCTAGAATAACAGCTCTCAATGTCTCTGATTATGGTGACCCATTTTTTTTATAAATTTATTTTTATTGGTGTTCAATTTGCCAACATATAGAATAACACCCAGTGCTCATCCCATCAAGTGCCCACCTCAGTGCCCGTCATCCAGTCACCCCCACCCCCCACCCACCTCCCCTAGTTCGTTTCCCAGAGTTAGGAAAGGGAGACAGAACATGAAAGACTCCTAACTCTGGTTGACCCATTTTTAATGTCAAAACAATTCATTAACCATTTATAGTAGTGATGCTTTAACTCCTATTAAGAAAATCCAATAGAGTAAATAGCTCCTCTTTAGTAACACTTTATATTCATGCATATTTCCTCATAACAGTAGCAGTTACACAGATAGAGTTGTCAAATATACATAAATAGTGGAGATAGTATTTTTTTTAAATATGTGAGCAATCCTTGATATTATGATGGATTTTAGGACGTCTTACAATACCCCACAGTTTCCTGGGTTCCATGACTCTCATTGGTTAGCAGCCCTCTTCTAAAGATGCATCCTAAGTGGCCAGCAGATCCGTGATGTTATGCTGCACAAATGAGGATATTTGTTTACATGAGGTGAGGGGCTTTGGATTGGTACAGGAGAAAAGAGAAAAAGCAACTTTCCTAATGTTTGCAAGTCAATACTTTTAAAGATTTTATTTATTTATTCATGATAGAGAGAAAGAGGCAGAGACATAGGCAGAGGGAGAAGCAGGGTCCCCATGGGGAGCCTGATGTAGGACTCTATCCCAGGACCCTGGAATCACACCCTGAGCTGAAGGCAGATGCTCAACCACTGAGCCAGCCAGCCATCTCAACATGTCAAATTTTTTCAGTGTATATCTGATAACAGATGTATAACATAGATTATTTATGCTGAAGTTAAGCCCAATTATCATGTCAGCTTCAAAGAAGATCAAGGTCTAACAATCTGGATTTCCTACAAGTGTATTGTTACAACCCAACAGGTATATGATGTTCATCAGCTATATTCCTATCATTATTTTGTCAAAAAGTATGTTCATTCCCTGTTCTCTGTGTCAACCTGGAAGCCAAAATCTGAAGAAATAATGTGAGGAAAAAAAACTATAGCAAGCATTTACTGAGCGGTTCCCAGGCTGGAGCTGGCCATGTTCTGGACAAGTTCCTTTTAAGCTGGAGGTAGAAAGTCCTTTTGTGAAGCAGATGGAAGAATGAAGAAAGACTCCACCAACATTACAAACCTTGATTATGAAATGGGGAAGAATGTTACTACACCATAACCTCTCTGCCCAGAAATGACTGAAGAGCTAAAATCTTAAAATTTGAGAGGGAACAGAAAGGACAGTAGAAGGATAATGTCAGGTTTGACCTCTGCAACCCTGAAACATCCCAAAATCTCTGAGGAGATCCTGTGGTTTGGGGTGACAGCCCCATTGGACCCTACCATAACACTCATGTATGCAAGGACCTCTTGGGACGCACTGCTCTCCTGAGAATCAAAGTCCTCAAGAGCAGCTCTTAGAGCAGGAGGGGCGGCAGAGGCCGGCCCACGTTACAGAGTAAAAGGTATTAATGAAAACAAATGCAACTGCTAGGCTCAGAGCTTAGTTCACAAAATCAAGAAACTTCTTAGAGACTCTACAGGAAGCTCCATCAACTAAGAAGGCCAGCAACTTTGATAGAGCTGCAAAGTATGAAGATGTATAATGTAAATTATTTATTCTGCAGTTAAGCCCAATTATCATTAGAGCTTCAAAGAAGAGCAAGGTCTAACAAAATATCGTGCAAACCACAGTCCATGCTCCAAAAAAGAAAGGTCATAGAAAAAAACGTGACAACTTGAGCCACAGACCATTTTATACTTCCAAGCTCCTTGGGCTTCCTAGAACAAAGTCACCCTCTGGGGGGGGAAAAAAAAAAAAAGAGGAATATATTACATCAAGATAGGCTGAAATTGTGCTTGCTTCGGCAGCACATATACTAAGATAGGCTGAAACTAATCTACTTCAATTTTTTTTAAATGAGAGACATTCACTTATTACACTTCACATGCATTAACTGCTATAGACATCAACAATTTGCTCAAAATAGTCATGCTTTAAAAAGACTGGGAAATTCAATATCGAATTTAAAAAGCTGAATCTGAGGTTTTAATTCAATGCACAATAGCATGCATTAGCAGCATAAAAATTGCTTTTTGATTCAGTAGTCTCGGGTTGTAATTTACTCAAGATAATTTTTTTTAAATGTCACAAAGTAATTCTAAAAAGCATATATGCCTAACTTTTTAAGAGAGATCACATTTCAGAATTTCATACTGTAGAGTAACCATCTTTTCCTGTGGCAGTGGAAAAGAAGAAAAGCTATCTGCTAATAACAGAAAGTAGCAAAGGTGAGTTTTTTTGTTTGTTTTTTTAGCGAAGGTGAGCTTTAAAGACCATCGCACTCTTATTTCCTCATGTGATGGCTTCACTTATATTAAACATATGGAAATGTCCGAAGTTAGACTTAAAATATTTCTTAATTTCTGTCTCGATGAAATATTTTTAAGATTTTTATTCTAAAAATTTGAATTCTAAGGAGCAAATGAACAAAATCAAATGGAAACAGATAAAAATAAATAGGAATTTCTCAGAATTAGAATTGAAGCATTTACTTCCATCCATCCCAATTGTATACACTCAATACTTTCATTCCATGAAGTAAAGAAATAAAATTTCACTCCTGTTTCCATTTTTCTGGGGGCAGGGGGCGGGAATGAGGTGAAGAAGTTGTAACAGCTTGTGTAGGTACCAGAAGGTAACAGAACTATAAGCAGCTGTTAACTTCTGTTGTATATTTTTTATTGTCCTAGCTAATTAGCCATATTTATGAGCTCAATTTTTCTTGGCTAAGACTTTTGGACCAAGAAAAATGTATAAAGGAAAATAAATCAAAATAATATTTCTCTGATTTTATTTTACATTTTTGTTTTCAATAAATAATTGACACAGAAACTTGCTAGACCCTAATAATTACTAAATGTGACAAAATTACTTGTCATATATTAAATTATCCTAATATTTTAAATTTATATACTCAAGCATGAATAAGGAAGTAAATGGTTTATAGTTTAATATAAGTTAAACATCCACTCCTATAAACAGTTTCTACCAAATCTAATTAAAACAGCCAACAGAATAGTGTCCACAAGAATATAATTGTGACTCTGACCCTGAATTGTTAGATTCTGCATATAAAGTAATTTAACTTCCAGCGGGGATAATGATGTGTGGATTGAAAAACAATCACATTTCCTAACCCAAGAGAGCACCAAGAATTTGAACTGACTGCCAATGCATTAATTCATGGAGACCACACTCCAGAGTAAATGGAATCTCTTTCACACACACACACACACACAATCAGATGGGGATTCCCTAGATTAACTTGTGCTCGCTACACTAGCTACCTTCTTTTCAGACAATAAAAACTCTCTTTAATTTTAAAATAAACTTAAAGAAATTCTCCCAGCATCTTACTGAAAGGCATGTGAATCCTACCACCACAGCCATACCTGCATATTGCCTTCCTGAGTACAACCGTCTTGGTTGCACTTAGCCTCAAAGCAACACCAATTCCCTACATGGACTCCCTAAAGTCAGCCAGCATCTGGGGCCTTGTCTCTCCTGCTTCTCTTTACACTAGAGCCACATCACTTTGGCTCTCTCACTGCCAATACAGTACAGTTAGGGTAACAGCCGCCCATTATGTTTTCTGAAATCACAACAACAATGAAAAAAAGCCAAGATAAACTGATGGCTGATTCAGAAACAGGGTTCAACATGCACACGCTGAGCCAAATCATAATCTATGGCCCAGTAACAACTGGTACATGGCTCCTCACAGATCTTCAGTTTAAAACGGACTAGCCAGGAATAAGACGATGTCTAGGAGTTGCCTTCTAATAATCTAGTCAGGGTTGTGGACGAGGAGAGGTAACAGATGAAACAAGTGTCAGTAAGTTTGTTGTAGTTTAATGAAGGATGCATGAAAGCTCACTACAGTATCTGCTTTACTTTTAGATCATATTTAAAACTTCCCATGACAAAAAGTTAAAAAGATGGTCACCCAATGAAAGTTGTGTGTGAAAATACAATGGAGAGCGAAATGTACAGATCATAAATAGCACAACCTTCCTGTTTTCCAAATACGTTTCAACCAAAATGGGAAATAACTAGGGAAATAAGCAAAAAATAATAATAATAATTAAATATCACACTAGAAAAAAGGAACAGCCTACAGTTAAGGTTTTACAAATGAAGTAAAAATGGCCTTAAAGCTCTCTTTCAGCATTTCAAACACCAAATAACAAGTAGGGGGGCACTTGGGTGGCTCAGCAGTTGAGCATCTGCCTTCAGCTCAGGGCACAATCTTGGGGTCCTGGGTTCAAGTCCCACATCAGGCTCCCTATGAGGAGCCGGCTTCTCCCTCTGCCTATGTCTCTGCCTCTCTCTCTGTGTCTCTCATGAATGAATGAATGAATGAATGAATGAATGAATGAATAAATAAATAAATAAATAAATAAATAAATAAAAAAAATCTTTTTAAAAAGAATAATGAGTATGTATTTACCTACTTATATTTTTACTATTCCAAGTATGCCTGCTTTAAATTAAGTGGTAAAAATACAGAAACACTGCTTTTCCCCTGAGTGTCAGAAATTGTTGGTCACTAAATATGCCCTTGATTACTAAAAGCAGGGAAATGGATGACCTATAATTAGTATCAATGTGATCTATTCCATGAACTAAAATCTTCATAAATAAGAGATCCAAGAGGAAATCATTTTTTAAAAGGGGGGGAGCACCAGGATGGCTCAGTCAGTTAAGCATCCGACTCTTGGTTTTGACTCAGATTGTGGTCTTGGGGTCATAAGATCAAACCCCGCAGCAGGTGCTCAACGCAGAGTCCTGTAGAGTTTCTCTCTCTCTCCCTCTGCTCCTCCCTGCTGCACTCTCTCTTAAATAAATAAATAAATAAATAAATAAATCTTTAAAAGAGAGAGAGACTTTACTGGTGAAAATTTGGGATCACAGATATAGATTACCAAATCTGCAACCCAGTTATGTAGCAGAGTATCTGTCACTGGGGAATAGCCAAAAGATAGGCACTCTCAAGATTATACCACTAATTTAGCTAGAATTTGAAAGAAATGGGTAGGGGTCACAGGAGGCTAATGCCCAGCTTTCGCAATAAGCAGAGAAAGTCACATACCAAGTAAGATCATCCTCGCAGCCTCAGAATTTGACTTACTGACCCCTACCAGACACCACAATTGGAAATCTTGACACTGGACATAAATTAAATAGTGAGATTTATGTCACAGTTTAGGGAAAGAACATGTGTTAAACTTTGCCAAGCCTTCTTCACAGATAAACAGGACAAGAACAAGCCTTGGTTCCCTCTGAAGAGAACACCACAAGACCAATACCAAATCCTACCATGAGATTTGATCTTTTTTTTTTTAACAAGTAGCTGATGGTTTTTCTATTTTCTTTTTCAAGTTTTCCTGGCCTAAAACAATCTGTTTCCTTTCCAATAAAGAATGCCAAATTCTGAAAAGGAAATTTATCTGACTTAATGGACAAGCACATAAAAGCTTATGGGAAAACCAGAGCAACTCGGCCTTGTGAGGCCGGCTTCCAGATTTATCGGCAAAAGGATCAAGGGTTAGAGCAGGGAGCATGTGGGTAATAATTATGAACGAGCTGCTTGATGGAGGTCAGCGAAACAAAATTCAGTTGTTTTCAATTTGAAAATCACAGCCCCAGTGGTTTACTGCATGAGCTAAGAGAACCTTCCATCAGCTTACATCCATACTCAGGTATTTTTCATATTTTATTAAATTGGGAATGGCATTTAATTATGCATTTAATAAATATTTGTCAAATAAATGCATTAATGAGGTGGCAAGTGATGCTCACCAAATCATGAAATCTGAACCTAAGGTTGTTAGAAATCACAAAAATAAAATCCTCAGATACAGCAGTCATGCCTGTTTGTCTAACCAACACACATAAGCCTGATTTCCTTGTAGGTGGGCAATATGCCACGCAAAACTCCCTTGCAGCTAGGGATTAGCCATGTGACACAGCTCTGACTGATGAGATGCAAGAGAAAGGGCTCTGAGAAAGTCTGTTCTCACTTCATGAACACATTCTGTTTCCTCTTTCCTGGGAATAGCTACTGGGGGGTGTAGAGCCAGAACTGCAAGAACAAAAGGCAGACAAAAAGAGTGGAAAGAAAAACATTAAGAACCTGGTTCTCCAGTGGCACTGCTGAGATGCTACACATACCACCACCACCACCCCCAAGTTACTTGGGTTCCTAAACTTGCATTTCATGTTAGGAGTGACAAACCTCTGCTAGTTCAAATTGCTGTTTTCTATAATTCACAGCCAAAAATATTCTAACGCCAGATCTGATTTACCTGCACACCCCAGGCTGTGTTCTTCATGCTGCTCCTATTTCCACTGAGGTATGCTCCACCATCCAATGACACAGTCACATAACTATCACTGACTTATCAACAGTTTCCACTCACCAAGAGCATGCCTCCCACTAAAAGGCCAACAAGCTTGAGGGTGAGCAGTCATGAGGAAAGCCATCAGCAAAGGCCCTGTCATTCTATCAAGCCACATGGTGCTCTCCTATGGACGACCACACTCTCCTGTTAGGGATGCAAAAGAAAATGATGCCAAAAAAGAGAGCAATCTGTTCCAGTGATCAAGAAATGGAAAATCTTCTACCTTATGACTCACTTCAAAATCTGTATGTCTCAACAAAGAAAAGGAAATATTTAGAGGTATGGCTAAATTCAATGTCAGAAATGAAACAGCCCCCCCTTCCCCCTGCCAAAAAAAAAAAGAAAAGAAAGGAAGAAAAGAAAACAAGAACAGGAGGGCTCAAGGGCTATCCTGTGTTCTGGACCAGATGCTCCTACTCTGTGCTTCCACAGGGCCTTAGCAATGTACCTTTTGTGGAACTTAAAATTCTAGTCATTCCTCTCATATATTTATTTCTCTTGATAAAACATGAATTCTGGGCAGCTGGGTGGCTCAGTGGTTGAGTGTCTGCCTTCAGCTCAGGGAGCAATACCGGGGTCCTAGGATGGAGTCCCACATCAGGCTCCCCATGAGAAGCCTATTTCTCCCTCTGCCTTTGTCTCTGCCTCTCTCATGAATAAATAAATAAAATCTTAAAAAAAAAACTCATAAGTTCCTAGAGCTGAGGAAAGCTGGCATGTAACAAGAACTGGCAAATGCCAAAAGAATGAATGAGCAAAAACAACATATAGATCAATTTTCCAAAAGACTTTATGAAAAGTACACCATCCTCATTTTAAAAATCTGTATCATTTCTACAAATATAATTAGTTATATAAACTGTTCAGCTGACCCAACATAATGTATTTAATTGTCAAATGTCTTGAGAAATTGTCAAATGTCTAGAGAAGTGTCAAATTTCTAGAAAAACTGTCAAATGTCAACATTTAAGAAGCACTTATTATAAGCCCAGTGATGTGTCAGGCACTTTGCATGCAGTATTTCATAATCTTCACACAGACATCCCCCCCGGCCCCTCCCAGTGAGTTACTTTCCTTTTAGTTGGGGAAGAATTCAGAGGGAGCTAAGGAGCTCACCTAAGGTCATGTATCTGGTAAGAGGCAGACTTGCTATTCAAACCCAAAAAGGTCAGCTGTCACTTTTCTGCTATACCATGCTGCTTCATCATTTTGGTCTTTACCAAAATATTGTTTATCAGCTATACATATTAGCCAAGCTAACAGTCACAAGAACCTTCAGTTTATGGCCTCAAAAGCATATGCAGGGTGAGAGTTCACTGTAACCTAAAGCACAGTTACATCTTGTCCATTTCAGAAATCAGACATGGTCTGGCATGACACAGACAGTGACCTTCTCTACCTCATCTCATAGCTGCAAGGAATAACATAATGTCCACATACCTACAGCATATTAAAAGCAAGCCATTAGGGGATCCCCGGGTGGCGCAGCGGTTTAGCGCCTGCCTTTGGCCCAGGGCGCGATCCTGGAGACCCGGGATCGAGTCCCAGGTCAGGCTCCCGGTGCATGGAGCCTGCTTCTCCCTCTGCCTATGTCTCTGCCTCTCTCTCTCTCTCTCTCTCTCTCTGTGACTATCATAAATTAAAAAAAAAAAAAGCAAGCCATTATATACTTAAACAACCTAGAAATGATGCAAGTAAACCCATGAGTCTTATGGCTTCAGTTTCTCTCAAAAATCAATAGCTCCCCATCCCTACCCACAGAGGGCATACATATGCACTATACTTCCTATGCCACGTTTACAGATCATCTAGCCCCAAGACCTTAGAGACTGGCCAATGGGCTTACAAAATAAAACCTACCGTTTCTATGCATACACCATATCAGATCTACTGAAGCAGTTAAAATAATAGACCTGCTTGAGCCTAAAGGGGAAAAAAATCTACTGCAGAAAGAATTTTTTTAAAAATGGGTGCATTTTGTGGTAGATTCCTAACACTTTTCATTGAATAAATAATTTCTCCTTGAAGTTGATGAAATTTAGTGAAAATATTTATCCAGTAAACATCTTAATGAAATAAACTGTTATGACTCCAATTTAACAACTTCATAAATTCTGATGGAGAAGAAATACTCACCACCCCCGAAACATTTGGCAATTACTTTTACACAATATGTGCAGTCTATGATGTACATGCACAGATGGAAAAGTGAACCACAATGTATTAGCCTAAATATGAGCTTCTCTGTTCTGCCATTTCAGCTTAACATTTCCAGTGATTTTTAAACAATACGGAGTATTTGGCAAGCCATGATTTCTCTCAGGACAGCTAGCTAATATCCATTTTTTAAGAAAACTTGAATTGAACAGTTATTATGTGTGTTATTATTACATTATGTGTTACTTAACACATAATGTGTTATTATGTGTTAAACCAGCTTTCCATTTTCTCCTCCCTCTTTTCATAACTATAGATTAGTTATCTATATTTTAATTTTTTTGGATATACAGATCTTTGGGGGAAAAATCATGATTTAGTATAAGCATGCTGAATCTTCTACCAAATAACAGTTAAATTCTCTTTAAGAAGATAAAATAGCCTTTTTTTTTAAGCTGTCCCCTTTCAATTCTTTCTCCTGATACAGAAAAATACAGCATTCTCAATTAAATAACCCCATAGCACTCATTGTTTTTCTTCTATAAAGTTATTTTTTAAAGCATTCACTCTTCATCAAAGGCTAATGATTTTAAAGACAAGCTTTGTAATGAAAGAAACAGGATAATGAAGTACTTTACAAAGTCAGTGTCCTGTAATAATTAAAGTAGAACTCTGTGCGTAACTTCTTTTAAATATCTGGCTTAAAACTCCAAGCCTTCTATCAAATTAGGACTCCTTTATGAATGCTTATCTTGCTTAATGTATACTACCCCCCCACACCAAAATTGGCCAAAAGTATTTAGATTCCCCCTTGCATCTGACCCCACAATCAGACAGACACTGCCCCATTTACCAAATGAAATATTGAGGTCCCCCTTAGATTAACTGCCATAAGCAGTTCCAATGCTAGAACTAAACACAGGCGTAAGTGTTAAAATACCTCTTTTCTTGTGCACCAGCTCACTTTCCTTATTTTTTTTTAATATTTTATTTATTTATTCATGAGAGACACAGAGAGAGAGGCAGAGACATAGGCAGAGGGAGAAACAGGCTCTAATGCGGGACTCCATCCCAAGAATCCAGGATCACACCCTGAGCCAAAGGCGGATGCTCAACCACTGCACCACCCAAGCATCCCTCCTTATTTCTTTTTCTGTATCTTAAAGTAATTTTTAACAATTGACTAAGGCTCAGAAAATTACATCAAAATCTACTCTACAAATAAAGTTTGAAAGTATATTTAGCAGATGTCTGATTATATTGGACATAGTCTTGGTATAGCTTCCCACATATAAAGTCTCGCCATGAAAGGGAATTCTTATTAGTCTTTAACAGAAAAGTATGTGAACTGATTAAATATAGATCAAAAGAAGTTCTACCATGAAAGGACCGATTTCTTTATAACTTGTGGGAAAAAAAAGTATCAATAAACAAAAAGCAATCTGGTGTTTCTCATTCTGGCCTATAATGGTTATCTATTCGTGATGAGATTAAGAGCATTTTGCTGCTTTCTTTGTACTTTTCAGTTATTTTCCACTATTTTTAGCATGATCATGTATTACTTTTTATAAGTTCCAAGGTTATTTTTTTAAGCATTAGACACCACCTTTTTAGACCTTTTTATTCAGATAAGCCACTATTGTGTAATAAATTAGAGATGTCAATATATTTTAAAAATATACTGGTAATTAATTCCAGTCAAAATTAAATCCATAGCTTTAAGATGACTATTTATCATATCATCACCTATAGGATCTAGTACAGAGCATATGAAATGTCTTAAGACTATTTTCTACTTTAAGACAAGCTAGTCAATTAACTGATATATACATTTTACATTCATCTGTATCTTCTCCAAAAATTAGGAAAATTACCTGTTTCTTGTTCCAAACCCTTCTCCTTTATGCTATTCACTCTTTACCAACTACTAAAATATATTTGGGGTAGCTTCATCATATGCAATTGTTCTCTCTGACAGCTATATCAGGACCATAAATACATGTATTTATGTGTGTACATATACGTTAAATAAACATATTTACCTATACATACAGATTTACATATGCATTATGTATATACATGCATAATACATACATATTATATATAAAATGTATAAATATATATATATGATCTAAACTGTTTAGAGATTTCCATCAGAGGTACCTGTCAACTTAGTTTCAGGTTTCATCTGCCTTAGCCAACCTAACTCATTATGAGACATTAATGAAAGAAATTAAAGATGACACAAATGGAAAAGTATACCATGCTCATAGACTGCAAGAATTAATATCACTAAAATATCTATACTACCCAAAGCAATCTACAGATTCAAGGTAACCACCATCAAAATACCAATAGCATTTTTCACAGAACTAGAAAAAATAATCCTAAAATTTGTATGGAATCACAAAAGACCTCAAACAGCCAAAGCAATCTTCAGAAAGAACAAAGCTGGAGCTATCACAATCCCAGATTTCATAATATACTACAAAGCCTTAGTAATCAAAACAGTATGGTACTGGCACAAAAACAGATACATTGATCAATGGGAGAAAAAAAAAAAAAAAAACAGAAAGCCCAGAAATAAACTTACATGTATATGGTTAATTAATCTATGACAAAGGAAGCAAAAATACAGAATAGGGGAAAGATAGTCCTTTCAATAAATGGTGTTGGGAAAACTGGAGAGCTACATGCAAAAGAATGAAATCAGACTACTACTACTTTCTGATATCATATACAGAAATAAACCCAAAATGGATTAACACACTTAAATATGAGACCTGAAACCATAAAACTCCTGAAAGCAAATGTAGGCAGTAATCTGTTAAATAGCACCCTTAGCAATATGTTTATGGCTATGTCCCCTCAGGCCAGGAGAATAAAAGTAAATTGTTGGGACTCCACCAAAATAAAAAGTTTTGGGCAGCAAAGGAAGCCATCACCAAAACTAAAAGGTAACATTAGTTTCAAATTATATTTTTTCCACTTATGTGACCAATTGTTTAACCAAATTAGCAGAGTGTTACAGATTAGAAACCTCATTCCTCTTACCATATTGGTCACCCTTACTTTTCCCAAAGACCAATATCCTATAATCATCGTGAGTAAATATATTACGCATTTATTTTACACTAAGTATTTCTCATTACATTGAAGGGAGAAGATTATAAAGTGCGGTAGTTCACAAGTTATAAATGTAGCTGAAAGTATAACACTTATCTGTGCATTTTGCTACAGAGCCAATAATTTCTAAATTCTTTTAAACAGAAGTATAAGAGGAAGTCTCTTAGTGTTTCAAATTTTAGCTAGGGTCTCATCGCTAAAGACAGTAGGTGATGAGTTCCCTCCACATGACCACAGGACAACGTGCTAATGCATGGCTGAACCAGTCCTGAGGTCAACTCCAGGAGTCTATACATGAGAGGAACCTGTAGAAGACACTTCTTCAGAGGGAATTCTCAGGAATAAAGGGTGATTCCCTTTCCTTCCCTCTCGCTCAGTTCACACCAACTGCCTACAACAACCCCTCCACACTGTGGCTACCTGAAGGCAGGGAGGCTGATATCCTACCCCCTGGCTGGATGCTTCCTCTGGGCAGAAACTTGCAGCCTGTTCTGTGGGGCATGTGTGAGGTTAGAGCAAAGAGCTTGGCTGATGCTGCCTTCAATAGCAAAGCAAGGCAACAGAGTCTCAGTAAAAGAGAAAATGGGCTATACTTCAGGGTTTGATGGCGCCAAGATGTGAGTTTTCCTGTACGCCAAATGGAAATCAGAGGGTAGTGAGGTTTGAGTGATCCTAAAAGATCTCCACCCAAGTAGGCTTCCTGGACAAGGGCTCAGGGATGCTCCAGTGGTAAACCACGGGAAGACAGGAGCCCAAGATCATAAGTGATTACCCAGGAGTTGCACTTCCCACGTCCAGTAATGGCATGGTGCCAATGAACCTGCATGGGGTCTCCAAAACAAACAAAGAAAAAAACCATCAGGATGTGTTTGAGGATGAGCTGGCCATGAAAACAAATGGCACCAGCTAACAGTCTTTTTTTTTAAGATTTATTTATTTTTAGAGAAAGAGAAAGAACGAGTGTGGGGTAGGGGTACAGGGAGAGAGAGAATCTCAAGCAAACTCCCTGCATAAAAAGGAGCTCAATGCTGAGGCCAGTCTCAAGACCCTGAGATCATGACCTGAGCTGAAATCAAGAATCAGACATTTAGGGCATCTGGGTGGCTCAGTTGGTTAAGCATCTGCCTTTGGAGCAGATCATGATCCCAGGGTCCTGGGATTGAGCCCTGTATCGAGCTGCCTGCTCAACAGGAAGCCTGCTTCTCCTTTATCCACTCCCCCTGCTTGTGCTCTCAATCTCTCTCTCTCTCTCTCTCTCTCAAATAAATAAATAAAATCTTTTTTAAAAAAGAGCGTGACACTTAACCAACTGAGCCAACCAGGCACCTCTAACAGTCTTAACACCCCTTCTGCCCCCTGACAACTCTGGAGGAGCCTGAGACCCTGGGTAGGAGGAAGAGCAAGAGGAGAATTAAACCAGAAATGACCTTTTCTTCCTCACTGATGATCACTAAGTAACCAGTCACATCTGAGGATGGAAAAGGGGAAAAGCTATGCACTGGATGGGAAAATGGAAGTTTTGATTCATATTATAACACATTTTTCTAACATTCAAAAATGAGATTGTTCTGATACTTTACAATGACTCAACAACTATGGAAGCTGCCAAAACTATCATCCAACATCAAGGTGGGAAAAGAATAAAACTACTTTCTGTTTGTGTCTAAGTGTGACCCACTCAACAAACCAGTTACGCTAATAAGTATCCAACCTGTACAAGATTTTTTTTCATAAACTTAAATTAGAAAATTGAGAAGATACAAAAAATCAAAATGCAAATGTAATACACCTCTTCAAACTTTATCTCCTAAATATAAACATATCAACAGCTTCTTCTAATGTAATGGACTAAACACTCCAATCAAATGGCAGACTGTCAGAATAGATAAAAACAATGATAATGATAATAAAGTAAGAATCAACTAGATTTGCCCAACAAAGAGAAACACTTTAAATAGAAACACACAAATAAGTCAGGAGAAAGGAAAAAGTTACACCATGCATTCAAACAGTAAGCAAATGACAGCTGAACTGGCTATATTAAGACAAACAGACTTTAACACAAGAGGTCTCACTAGAGACAAAGACACTTCCCAATGATTAACAGTAAATGTGAAAGTTCTATAAGTGTTAAGTCCTATGAGATAAGTTAAGTGAGACAGGTGACTTGCTCAAGGACACCAAGTCAGCTAGGAGAATGGCCAGCCACAAGCCCCTTTTCCCAATTCCCTTTTCTGAGCCTTCTTCCTATAACCAGTACCTCTAATCTGAGCTCCTTCAACATGAAAACAACCAGCCTACTTGGATGAAACCATCAACTCAGTGGCTACACAAAGACAGTCCTGGAAAGTGCACTACATGGAATGGGAAAGGAAGCTGGATCATGATCAGGGTTTGGCTCCAGACTCAAGCACTGCAACTTGCTAGTACTGTAGCCCTGAACACATTTATTTAATATTACACTTTGTAGAGAATAACTCTGGAAAGGTAATTTCTAGGTGGAATACTCAGTTGTAAAATATATCCTTTTCAATCTAGATAAATTGAATTTCAGGGACACTTGGGTGGCTCAGCAGTTGAGTGCCTTCAGCTCGGGGTGTGATCCTAGAGTCCCAGGATCGAGTCCCAGGATTAAGTCCTACAGGGGTCTCTCCCCAGAGAGCCTGACTCTCCCTCTGCCTATGTCTCTGCCTCTCTCTGTGTTTCTCATGAATAAATTATTTCTTTAAGAAATAAACAAAAATACAATGAATTTCAGATAATCACTTTTTCTTCTTTCATGTTGGCTTTGCCTGACTCTTCATAAAGTCATATGGTCTAAAAAAAAAAAAGTCATATGGTCTAAGTGAGTAAAGCAGACAGGGTAAAAATTTCAATGATAATTTAATTCAAGTCACCTCTTATACTATAAAATGAGTCATCCAACAGACACATTTTGTAACATTCCTCCGAAAAAAAGTTTAAAACATATCATTTTGTTCATAGGAAGAGACAGGCAGCCCGGGATAGCTCAGTGGTTTAGCGCTGCCTTCAGCCCAGGGCCTGATCCTGGAGGCCCAGGATCGAGTCCTACATCAGGCTCCCTGCATGGAGCCTGCTTCTCCCTCTGCCTGTGTCTCTGCCTCTCTCTCTCTCTCTCTCTTTCTGTGTCTCTCATGAATAAATAAATAAAATCTTTAAAAAAATAAAAAGGAATAAAGAGACATTCCTCTAGATGTTATGATTATAATAACCAAAGAATCACAGCCCCAAGATCATAACCTCAACCTTCAGCTTGGTGAAGGATTCTTCAGAAAATAAACTCTTTCTTGTGGGTAAGTCTGTGCTGTACAAGCCAATTCCTATATAAAATGCTCAAGTACCCTGACAATTTTTTTGGATTCTTTCTATTGTGTAACTGAGGACATTATAGGAACAGGTATTTACGACCACACTGGGTTTTATGTTTTCAGAGTCTAGTCAATGTTCCAAAATGTCAAGGTTATAGTCAAGGTCAATATATTTTCAACCCAGAAAAGTAGGTGTCTGCAAGGTAGATAGATGCTCACTGTGCTGCCTCATATAACCACAAGAATTTAAGAGTAAGACAAAACTTGATAATTAATGTTAAAAAATGCATTGCTTAGCTACCAATTTTAGAAACAGCAGAGTGCATACAAATCCAAAATAGGACACACAAAACCATGAAATAAGGAAGAGAAGTATTATAACAGCATATGGTCAGTGTCTCCATCTTACAAATTCATTTTAGAACATATTTAAGAGCCTACTATGTGTTAGCTACTGCACAAATATAATTTAAAATTGCAAATGAGTTATGATTGCTTGAAAGAGCCAAAGGACTCAAAATTCATTTATTCCAATACATTCAGATGAGTTCGTGTAGTCACTGAAGTTTCATGCACGTACCAAAAGGAGTCAAGACATGTTATTACGTTGACCCTATTCAATTGTATCTATATCAGCTTCTAAGTAGAATATTCTAAAGAAAACACATCATATCTCAGCTGTCAAATTTCTGTGTGACTTAACTAAGAAAACAGCACTATACTCTCTAAAAAGCACCAAATCAAGCAAAACATTTTATTGCACTTCATCAAAGTCCACATAATTTATTCTTCACACAAAAGAATATTAGAAAAGGAAAGCAACAACTACCTAAAAAGAAATCAAAATATTTCCTTGACTGCTTAAAAGGTCAGTTAGAAGCTAAAATCAAAGAAAGAAGGACCAAAGGACCATTTTTATTTTGTTTAAAAAAACTTACCCCAGGACTTAGATTGATAGCAGTGAATTCAGTAAGTACACAGTACTTATCAAATTGTAAATTAGGCAGTGATTCAAGTTCCTAATTATGGGAAATGATTTAAGCTCATTTAACATGAAATGTTTCAACTCTAAGACTCCTTAAAGAAGAATATTAAACCCATACAGAAAAGAGAGGAACAGGGTAGCCCTGGTGGTGCAGCGGTTTAGCACTGCCTGCAGCCCAGGGTGTGATCCTGGAGACCCGGGATCGAGTCCCACGTCTGGCTTCCTGCACGGAACCTGCTTCTCCCTCTGCCTGCGTCTCTGCCTTTCTCTTGCTCTCTCTGAATGAATAAATAAATCTTAAAAGAAAAGAAAAAAGAAAAGAAAAGAAAAGAAAGAAAAGAAAAGGAAAGAAAAGAAAAGGAACAGACTAGAGGCAATATATGGTTTATCTAAATCCCTGCTTATGAACAAGTAGACGTGAAAGTCCAAGGATAACAAAGCCCCCGTAAACTAAACCAACCTGATACAAAATCACCCTGTGAAATTAGGAAATACACGTTCAAATACCAAAATTATTATTTTGCAATGATAAAAGAGCACACATTTTTTGAGTCATCATTCTAATCTAACCATTCTGTTTTCCTAAATATTTCCAAGTACAGTTGACCCTTGAACAACAGAGGTTTGAACTGCGCAGGTCCACTGATCCGTGGATTTTTTTCAATAGATATGATATAGGACTATAAATGTATTTTCTCTTACTTATGATTTCCTTAATAACATGTTCTTTTCTCTAGCTTTCTTTATTGTAAGCATACAGTATATAATTCATATACAAAATATGTCAATCAACTATCAGTGTTATCAGTAAGGCTCCTGGTCAACAAAATAGGCTATTAGTAAAGGTTCCCAGAAGCCAAAATTATATGCAAATTCTCCACTGCTCAGGCAGTTGGTACTTCCAACCGCCCCCTTCTTGTTCAAGGGCAAGCCATACTTTCTTTTCTATAATTTATTCTACAAACAACTATAAAGTGCAAATATTGTGCTATGAAGGAGGAAACCGAAATTGGCAATCTCGCCTAAGAGAGCTCAGGGTGTGTGCGCCCGTATGCATGTGTGCGTATGTATGTATGCACGCTTGTGCACATGTGTGTGTATGCATACATGAGCATCTATGGGGGGGGGACAGGACAGTGGAAGTTCAAGTAACAAAGCATAGTGTCACAAAGTGCTATAGGGACAGCATTCATAAAAAAGGGAAACAGTAGAACTAATCAATCATTAAACTTATTTTGTTAAACTCATATTTGTTTTGGTTCCTTGGTCACTCGGACTGCTTTCAGCTGCACGTAAAAGAAACCCCACCATACTAGTTGGCTAGGGTTGCCATACAAAATACCCAGGCAGGGTGGTTTAAACAGATGTTTTTTCTCCTAGTTCTGGAGGCTAAGAGTCAAGATCAAGGTGCTGATGGGGCTGTTTTCTGTAAAGTCTCCTTGGCATGAAAATATCCACCTCTCATTGTGTCCTCACATGGCCTTTCTTCTGTACACACACATCCCTGGTTTCTCTCTTACATCCTGATAGCCTCCTTCCTATATGGACCCTGGTCAGACTGGACTAAGTGCCAACCGAATAGCCTCATTTTAAACTTCTCTCTTTAAAGGCCTTATCTCCAAATATAGTCACGTGATGTAAGTGGGTGTTAGGGCTTTAATATATGAATTCTGGAGGGACACAATTCAGTCTATAACACCCATCAAAGCGATTTAATCCATATTCTTCTCAGTTAACAAGAAACTCATAGGTAAGTTGATTAGGACTGGTAAAGCCATTCAAATAAGTCATCAAGAAACTAGGTGCCTTCTACTCCCCGTTCTGCCACCCTTGGTGTGTGCTCTCACTGCCACAACCACAAGATGGCATCTGCAAGTCTAAGCATCACGTCCAGATTCCAGGAAGGAAAGGAAGAAATCAGGAAGGAAAAGCCTATCCAAAGGTGTATGCCCATACCCTGTTGGCCAGAACTGGGTAAGCAGTTCTGGCTGCAGAGGAAGCCAAAGAGGGGAGTATGTTTAAATGGACCCATGGCTACCCTGAACCAGAATCAGTTCCATCAGACAGGAGGGGAGGAGAACACAGCTTGCTGACCAGAGATGTAGCCGTACGGATGCAGGTCGCCTTTAGTTGGAAGCCTGTCTGTACCACTGATCAACCACATGACCTTGAGTAAATACTTTAATCACTCAGTTCTCAAAGGTGGTAATTACACCTAACCTGCAGAATCACTGAGAGAATTAAATAGGGTTGCATACATTTGTAGGCCCAGGCACACTGTCTAAGCCTATAGGACGTTGGATTTGCGGCCTGGTCTTAAGTGTCCTGGGATATCACAATATTCTGAGTATCACAAAGCCACCCTGTAATGAGTCAAAACTATCAAAGAACTGATTCCATTTCTTTACACGGTGCCTTCTGACCTATCCTGGTCCATGGCAGGGCCTGAGACCTTACAGTCCGTGTGTGTGTGGAAGGGGCAGGGGAGGGGGCGTGCTACTTTCTGACGGTTGTGCACCTTACGTGAGGGTAGGAAGCACTGATTCACTAGCACTCTGTTCCTTGCATCATAGCCCTCCTGCAATCAAATGGCCGCTTCCAGGAATTTTTCTTGAAATCACAGTCCCTATTGAGCAGTGAGGTATACCTTTCAGGTAGTGTATGCCTTCGACCTCTCCAACAAAGCCAAGAGAGAACCAGGCTCGGTAAAAAGTGCAACCTTTGCAGAAGGTTTTTAAGCGGCATTTGTTGCTCTTAATTGAGGAGTGGATTCTTCCCGGTTATCAATCTTAATGCAAATCCCAGTGGCCCGTCACATCTATCGGTTCAAGGTGAGAAAATGAAAATGACCATGTGACAGAAGGGTACAGGAGAGCTTGCTTCAAGCTCAGTCATTTTCAGGAGTGGTATTAATACCCAGATCATCTGTGCTTTCAAATTTCCTCCTTTCCCTCCAGTAGCTACCAAGAAATCTCTGTATGTTACTTATGGCAGATGGGAGAGCAACTTTTAACTAGTTACTTTGAAATTCTTTCAAAGGGAATAAAAAATAGACAGAATGAGGCCAGCCTTAAGGTTTTCAGAGGGCCCCACAGGTCCAAAAAGGCTAAATAAAAGGGAATATTCCCTCTCTGTATTTGCAAAGTGCTATTATGAAATCTCCTCTCGGCAGCTGCAATAACTATATAGCAATCCTTCTAAACACTGTCCCCATTCAAATTTGAACGAGGATATATCTAATAATTAGCACACTTAGCCAGCACTTTTTCAACACAAAGCTAAAGGAAATTTGCTAAATCAAAAAGATGCCAATTATAAAGAAGACACAACTGACACCCCAAGCTTAGTGGGGAGGGTAGCATGGTTAAGACCATCAGAGCCGCTATTTTCATGTGATTCAAACCAACATCATGAATAAAATGCTCCCTCCTGACTTGGGAACTCCAAAAGATGCTCTCTTAAAAACAATATTCAGCAGAATATTTTCCTTCAATTAATTAATAGCTCTCCTCTCTCTCTCCCTCTCTCTCGCACAGAGATATATTCACAAGCCATTCTGAAAGTAAAATGCTACAAAAAAATAAATACAAAGCATTTTAGATTACCAAGAGTCCCACTTAATAAAAACAATCTGATTAAATAAATGCTTTTTTCCTGTGAATTTCAAGCCAAGTTTGAAACAAAAAGAAAAAAAGAAACGAAAAAGCTGCTCTGATTCGGAGATCTAACACACTGTAAGAAAAATAAGCATAACTTGATTAAAATCTAACTCGTAAAAAAAAAACAATGTGAGAGCGTGCCCAGCAGGAAAGCAGGAATAAATGATAAACCACCTTCAGGGAAATGTCTCCTTTGCTTCTGGTATACTATTAATTAGTATCAGAACTTCTGTTAACAGAATTAATGAACACAGAGTTTTCAAATTACTGATCATCTTTCCAAATTGATCACTGCGCTACTTCTCAGAGGCCAGAGTAAATAATCACGGAATACTTTTTCCCTCCATAGTAAGTCTGCAGATGGTTTCAATTTATTTAACATGGCACTTCTTCTGCTTAGTCATCAGATTGCTTCCCTAATTTGCCCAATCTGCAGACTCTGCGATCATGGCATTTAGTTGTTCAATCATTTAAGAGACATTGATTTAGTCTTCTCATGTGCATCAGAGTCTTCCCTTCCCTAAGGAAGTCCTGCTGTGGCTCAAATTTGCAAACCATGCAACAGGAGGACCTACGTGGAGCATCCAACCTGGGGCTGAAACCTACGCAGGTTTTGCAGGGAAGATGACAGCTGTGGGAGATATGTCAAGGCCTGCAGGATTCAGCCAGTTGCAGAAGGAGGTTGGGTGCAAAGTCAGCAAAGGCACAGTAGCCACGGACCTTATGTTCTTGGAACTTTAATATAGCTTAGAATAGGTGACGTAAATAAAAGCATTAAAACTTCACTGTTGAGGTCCGGCCATGGAATGGCTTGTATCTGGCAAATTAAGGAAACAGAATTAAGTCCTGAAAGCAATAGGGAGCTGTTGAAGCATTTTAGAGGTAACACTATAAAAAGATCTATTTTGTGCAAATTACTTTAGCTGAGTAAGGAGAATGGAATAAAGCGGCAGAACGTAAATTTTTTTAAAGATTTTATTTATTTAGATAAAGAAAGTGTGGGGGCTAACAGGGGGAGGGGCAGAGGGAGAGAGAATCACAAGCAGACTCGAGCACTGAGCCAAATTTGAAGCTCAAGCCCATGACCCTAAGATCATGACCAGAGCTGAAACCAAGAATCACCAGGTGCCCTAAGAAGTTAATTTATAGAGTAGCTGTGTAGGGGCACCTGGGTGACTCAGTCACTTAAGCCTCTACCTTGGGCTCAAGGTCATCATCTCAGGGTCCTGAGATCAAGCCCCACATTGGGGTCCCTGCTCAGTGGTGAGTCCACTTCTCCCTCTTCCCTCTGTGATCTCTTTCACTCTCGCTCTCTCTCAAATAAATAAAATATTTAAAAAGATAAAGTAGCCATTTATCTATCTCTTCCAGTAAACTGTAAACCACTGAGGGCAAGAGCTGCAACTCACTCGCTGTTAAGAGTACCTGAAAAAAAAAAAAAAAAAAAAAAAAAAGAGTACCTGATACTCATTGAATAGCCAGTAAGGAAAAAAAAAAAAAAAAATGAATAGCCAGTAGAACACGTGAATGAGGGATGTATGAGAGAACAGGGAAGTTGACTGAAACATCACAGGAACAATCAAGGCCCAGAGTATTGAGAACAAATCTTAGGCAGTGGCTACAGGAATAGAGAGGAATAGAGAGGAACAGACAGAAATGCAAGACATTCCTGGGCTAAACAGATCAGTGTTGTGTTTAATGAAGATTTAGAACCCAGGGTGGGGCACTGATTTGGAGTAAAGCTGAGGACTTCTCATTTGGATACATAGATTTGAAAGAATCCACAGGACTTGAACCGTAGGCTATCCAGCAGACAACAGGATATAAGTGGATCTCAGACAAGAGGTCAAGGATATTGGAGTTATCAGGAAATAGGTTGTAAATATGATAGAAGTGGATGAGTTATCTTGTACAGAAAGCAAACAGAGTGGGATGAGTCAAGGGCAAAGTAGAGACCCCCAGAGAATACCACTTTATGGGCTGGGTGGTGGACCAGATGTTTAGGAAGCTCTGCCTCTAATATATGAAAATCCTATAGGATGGACAAGCAGGCCCTTGCAAACAGGGACATCAGGAGCCTGTAAGGTAACAGCAAAAATGAACTAGTTTAGTGCAATTCCTTCCAGTGGACAAAGCGATGCAACTTCCCCAGATTCACCAACTCAAGGAATTTGTGCAGCAGCAATCACTAATATCTTAGTTTCTTACACTGTAATATTTAGAGGTAAGAAGAAATGAACACTGATATTCCTTTCAGCAGTATGATTTTATGATTCTAATCAAGTTTCACTGCTTGTTCATTCAGAACAAATACACAAGCCGAACAGAGCAGTCTTTTCATCTTTTCAAACAACAGGGCCACAAAAATGAGAAAATAAACGAGCCCAAAATCTCAGAGTCTTACTGCCATGTTGAACAAATGGGAAAATAAAGCTTGTTCATTTCCATTCAGGAATGCTAATGATTCCGTAAAATTGACTCCTTTGAAGGAAAATCACTGCTAATCTTAATTTCCTCCTAGTCTCTTCCCTTGGGTACCTGACATTTTAAATAAAATATTTTCATAAAATATTAAAAGCAAAGGAATTGTATCTTAGATATCCAGCTCCATATTGACAGACTTTATGAATCCCTCTGTCTCAGCTGTCTAGAGCTTATACTCTTAAATCTTCAGATAAACACATCAAGTTTCCTGTTCTATGTATATCCCAAGAAACACAAAATGAACCAACAATTAAAAAAATAAGTTTCCCTAAAGCCCACAAATCTTACTGATACCAGCCATGTGGTATTGTAGAACATTCCCGCCTTCAACGTAAATTTAATTACTGTAACTGTTTTCTCTTCTTTGTCCCCCCAAACCAGACTTTCCACCCTGGCTTGACCTCTGACACCTCTCTGGATGGCAGGTGGGTAGAGTCTGCCATTTGCCTCCCCAGACCCATCTGCCAACCTCTCCAGCCTCCCATCCCCTCCTATGCCCTTTGGATTCTGTCTGGATTCAGCTAATGGAAGACACTGGCCAGAAGTTTGGGAGGCAAGGGAAGAGTGAGGGAAGCATATTTATTCCCCTACTGTCTTCCTGCAGGCACATTACAGATGGACTGTGCCTCCCAGCAGCCCTTCCTGCTCCTCTACTCAGAGCAAGAACAGCTCCTTATTACTGCTAGGTCTTGCAGCACCGACCTGGTTGTGTTACCTACACCTGCCCAAACCTTCCAAAGGGTCCCTTTATTAAACCTTCCTTAGAGGACTCAGTTTACACACGCCATCTGTTGCTTGGCAGGCCCTGAATGACGTGGGGTTAAAGGGTGAGGCCCTCTGCTGTGGCTCTTGCAGACACTATCAAAGGAAATTGTCTGTAAACTGTAAATCGTTGTAACATTTCCACAAGCAAAAACCTAGTACACACTTTCTTGAATAGCAAGGTTTTGATGCCAAAGAAATATAACTGAATCCTACCATATTTCTACAATTCAGCATGCTGTAAAAATAAACATGCAGAAGGCATACAATCAGAATCTGAATGTCACTGCCAAACCTAACCAGAATTCTTCTTAAAACTGGGTATCTGGAGAAACATGAAAGAACCAGATTCATCTTTGAAAACAGAAACATTTGCCTGCCCTTTACCCACATCAAGATTATTAAACCTGATACAGTGATACTTTAAGGTGATCCCCAATCTTTCAAGGGATGGCACAAAATTCTAAAAGTATTAACAATTCACTTCATATTATAGGTAACAACTACATTTACTTAGGTTGTGACTTCTGGAAAAAGTTAAGAATTGGTGACCTAGATTTCTGTATTTTTCCCAGTATCTCTCAAAATGAAAATAAAGAGGAATTTCTAATGTATATAGCCCTCTGTCTATATATTATTTATAAATATTATGAAAATTACCTTCTGGTATCTAATAAATAATAAACTAAACAAAATAACATTATCTATGAACCTTATAATTCTCTAAGTAGAAAGTAAATGAGATTCTTAAGTAAGTACTTAAAAATTGACAGCTATAAGTACACCTGGACAGAATTTTTAGCAATGAAATTAACTTGATTTTCCCAGGTCAAAATCAACCTCAGTTAGCTGTGCAGTCCCTCACTTCTTTGACCATACATTCAAGGGTGTTTATGACATGTTCCTGCTGTGAGAAATCTAAAATTCCAGAGCTATCCAAACTGATCAGAATACAGATTTTCCATTCTGAGTCTGCAAGGTATCTTTTTACTAAAGAGTTTTTAAACTCATCTCTTAATTGAGAAATTCCTTTTGATGAAGTATTGTATCTTCAAGAAATTTAAGGACATAGACTATTTCTCAATCATTTCCTGGTGCACTGTATATAACTGAAATCCAACTGAATTAATGAAACAGTGTAACAATGTGGGGCATGCTTCAATTATAGAATATGTTCATAATTTAAGGTTCCACGAGATAGAAATTCCTTGGAGGCCTTTCTTAAAGTCAATTTGGCAGTGCTCTCTCAAAATGGAAAATGTGCATACCCTTTTGACCAATTATTTCTATTTCTAGGAATTTAGCTACAAGACAATCTCCCACATGTATACAAAGACCTATGTAAAAAGATCTCAAATCCTTCATTGTGTAACCGTGAAAACAGGTGAATGGTTAAATAAAATACAGTACTCATAGGACCAAAGTTTCTATAATGTTAAAAGAAATAGATTACCAGCACACTGGACATAGAAACAGCTCAAAGACATACCTTAAGTAAACAAAAGCAAATCACAGAAAAATGTATGCAAAATAAATATTGTTTATATAGTAAGAAAAAGACATGTATATGTAATTACACATATAAATGCACAAAAATGGGAGAGAGGCACTCTAAGCTATTTCCAATTGTGATATTTGGGGATGGGCACAGGTGGGTAAGAGTATTTTACATTTTGTTTCTGTATTTCTGCATTATCATTTGGATTGGAACATATTCATGTATCACATACATCATTTTAAAAGCAAATGAAAACAAAAAATTAACAGAAATTCCAGAGGGGAGGGTGCCTGGGTGGTTCAGTCAGTTAAGCATCTGCCATCGGCACAGGTCATGTTCCCAGGGTCCAGGAATGGAGCCCCGAATTCTTGGGGTCCCACGCTCAGTGGGGAGTCTTCTCCATCTGCCCCTCGCCCCTGCTCATGTTCTCTCTCGCTCATTCTCTCTCAAATAAGTAAACAAAATCTTTAAAAAAAAAAAGAAAAATAAACAAACAAACAAACAAATAAATAAATAAATTCTAGAGGCGGTTTGGTGATTTGTCCAATGACAGTGCATTAGCAGATATGAGAGAAACCCACCTCGAAGGGACTTCAGTCTCATTTGATTGCTTGTGATCACTCATTTAAGAACCAAAAGGAAAATGAGGGCTGTTAAGTAGATTGCACCTTGAAACACTAACCTACAGAAACAGATCTACATTCTGCATGTACAGGATAAATATGGCAACTACCAAATAGCAGGGAGAATATTTTGGGACTGGTTAGAGTCCAAGACAGTAATATACACAAAAGAACCCGCATGTCCCCACAAAGTCATCCATTTCTCCATACTGAGATGTTCTTACTTAAAAGAGCACCATGAAATACGAGAGAAAACATCTTGCCCCCTCAACTTTGTATGTTTGCTAACATCTTAGAAAAACGAGCCAGAAGAAAAACAGGCAGAAATTCAGAATCTCAAATCTGTGTCCACTGGAAATAAATGACCACAGCAGCCTTTGTAAGAAATTAAACGGGAAAAAAAAATGCCTGAACAAAAAAGATGCCATGCTTACATCAAGATGAAACTACAGTTCTGGCAATTTCTAGTACACGTCTAGTACACAATTTCTAGTACACAGTGTTTCCGAGCACAATTGACAAAAGGCTCAAAATGGGAGCTGATGGGCTGAATTCATTCCACAGGTTTTGTTTGGCCACCCTGTAGGCTGACGTGTTTGTTTTAATTTTAATTTATTTCTAAAGCATTTTCAAGTGAGGTCTCACACTTAAAAATAAATCTCAAGGGGCCCCTGGGTGACTCAGTCGGTTCGGCCTCTGCCTTCGGCTCAAGTCATGATCTCAGATCCTGGGATCAAGCCCCGTATCAGGCTTCCTTGCTCAGTGGAGAGACTGCTTCTCCATCTCCCTCTACCCCACCCCCCCAACTCGTGCTCTGTCTCTTTCACTCTAATAAAAAAAATGAAACCTTTAAAAAATAAAATAAAATAAAAAATAAATCTGGATTTTTATGCTTCTCTTAAAATGGTAGATGCACTGGCGACTCTGTGCCCGATGCCTGCCTGGCAGAAATGATGGGTCCCTATAACCACGCCCCCAACCCCCAAACTTCCAAAGATCTAACACCTGGGCAGCGCACTTTGCTTACCTGGCACTCAGAAAAGTCAAAATGTGCCACACCCTGAGGGAAACCATGAGGCACTTCACCAGGTAAAAGCTGGCCCTGCAGAACACTAAAATTCCTTTTTAGGCTACCCCAGAGTAGCATTTAGTAATCTCCCTTTCTGATTTGTGGCCCATGCACCTGCGGAGACAAAAGCATGTAAGATTAGATGAGGACACGTGGCTTGATGCTCAACTTCCTATTTCAATTACACTTTCACAGCAGGATTGCCAGAACCTTCTCTGTTCTAGTCAGCCCAGTCACTTAAAATAACGGTCACGAAACTTATTGCGACAAATCTTTCAGGAGTATGTACCTCACTGGCAGGTGACACAGAGTAGTGGTTAGAAGTTAGCATTCTGGCGTCCATCTACCTGGGTTTGCATCCCTCCTCTAAATTTAACTTCACCTTTCTAAGCCCCAGTTTCCCCAAATGTAAAATAGACTATTTATTAGTAACCACCAGAGAAAGGATTCAATGACATGGCACACTTCCATTGCTTGACAAATGTCTGTTGTTCTGTTACTGCTATTGCTATTACTATGTGAAGTGCAGCCACTGAAGCCCCCATGGGAAAACAGGAGCCACCAAGCCTCCTAAACATCAGAGATCTCCAAATGATTCTAGTGGATGCCTCTCTCCTTCCAGGCCTAAATGGCTTACTGTGGTCTTTTTTAAAAGCCTGGCGGGAGACACAGATGCCCTGGGGAAAGCATCTGGCTCACTGAGTCTGCAGCCCCGCAGTCACAGAATCGGAGGCAGATAAGGCTGAGTTAATGTTAGGTCCTCCTGTCCAAATGCAGTCACAGGGTTAGGCAAGTCCAGAGGAAGATCTGGAACTTCACAGCAGCACAAAAAGGTGACCAGAACTTTCTATACTTGCAGGAGGGCAGAGCAAATATTCCTTGTTATAAATTCTGGGGTGTTTTTTTAAGATTTTATTTCAGAGAGAGGGAGACATTGTACACATGAGCTGTGGGCGGGGGGGTGAGGGGGTGAGGAACAGGGAGAGGCAGAGTCCCTGCTGAGCAGGGAGCCTGGTGTGGGGCTTGATCTCAGGACTCTGAGATCATGACCTGAGCCAAAGGCAGATATTTAACTGACTGGGCCACCCAGGCACCCCTTGTTACAAATTTTACAGGAACTGATTCAGCCTATGGGGGTAAGTCAATGGCATCTGCCTCTACAGAGAAGGAGAGGGTGAGCAATAATACTAGCACGATTAGGAGAAGGACCAATAGCAGTTGTATCAACAGCAACAGTAACACAATATCCAGCATCCGGCACAGTACAGTGCTGTGCACTCTTGCTCTATGGAGTTATTCTCCTTGTTTTACAGATGGCAAATGAGTAGATACGCAGGATCATACAGTTAATATGTGACATAATTGAGATTTGAACTCAGGTCTGCCTGACTCCACCACCTGAGGGTCTTAGCAACTTTATATGGCCGAAAGCAAACCCACAGTGCCACCCCCCACTTAGCCCCTAGCTGCCTCTAAGACAAAGTGTTTCTAGAGCAGCTGTTCTTTACCTTCAGTGGGTCAAGACCTCACCCATGCCAAGTCTGGTGAATCATATAGACCCTTATGAGCATAATCTTTTTAAATGCATAAAATTAAGTGCAAACGAAACCAATTATATTGTAATATATTTATCAAAATATTTTTTTAAAGAACTGGGCACACCCTAATAATGCACGTGCTTCTTTTTCAACCCATTAAATGCTAAGATCCAGAGTGACAATACTTAGCTTAATTGTCATTTGGAAGTAAATGCAAATAAAGACATGATTCATTTGCCTGCTATATTCATGGACCCACCAAATTCCATCCTCAGACCATTACAGGGTGGACCTGAGATGAAGAACTCTTGGCCTGGAGGACAGCATGAGATGTCAAGTATAAATCTAACAGTCCGTAGTCTCTGCTCTCTGGATGAGTTGCTTATAATTAATGACTTCAAGTTACTTTCTTCCTTTTGGTCTAAAAAAACAGCTACTTCAGTCCTGTCTGGGAGCCAAAAACACCCTTTAACTGCTCCGGAGGAAAAGAATGCCTTAAGGGCAATGTATCTTAAAGCAATGACTTGCCTGGCCTCAGGGTAGCATGGTAGCTACGGGTAGAATTTCCCAACCCTTGGCAAGCCAAAGGATCACAGGAGAAGAGCTATGAAGGAGACTCCCAGTCAAGAGGATAGCAGTCAAGTTGTATGTGACCTTCTCAAGGAAGGTTTTATAGGTAGTAGGCTAGGGAGGGGTTTGGAGAAGAACTTTATTCTGATTTCTGTCCCTTTCAACTATTTTGATTCCTCAAAGGAAAGAAAAAGTAGATGGAGTTCATGCAGAGAAAAACAGAAACTGCTGACCATTCATCCTCTTGCACAGTTGGATCTTCCAGCAGAGATCTGGAAGGTAGGGCTTTAGTGCCTTAACCTCGTCTATGAACTTGGGTTACACCTTAAGCATATGAAAAGCACCCAAAGGCATGAGCTTCCAGCCAAACTTTTACAAAGTGGGATTTGCAAAGTTGCTGCAATTGAGAGAAATTGGCCTTGAGGATAAAAGTGACTAGAGGTGATTTTTTTTTTTTTTTTTTTAAGCAGGCTGAATTCTGATGAGGGCAATAGAGACTTCTCACTCATCTACTCAGTGATGCATTATCACTCAACTATATTTCCACTGGGGTGAAGGAAACCACCCATTTTTATATTTGGTTAGGTAAAGAATCACAGCCTCTGAATGTGCTAGACCTTCATGTCATATTAAGGTATAACGAGATAAACAATACTACACCTTGAAGAAGTATTTCTACTTTAAGGGGGAAGGCTTTATCAAAAGAGAAGCTATAACACAGAAAAACAAATACTAAGGAATGGAGGAAAGACCTACGAAGGTTATTAGATTTCCTGACGATTGCAGGGGAGTCGAAAAATACAGAATAGACAGTACTGAGAACTAAGCAGTGTCCTTGAAAACACAGTGAACATCTGAACACCACCAACAAAACTACAGGAAGTCGCTGCTGCCCACCATAAGCAATGAAAAGCTGTATCTATTTCTCGATAGGTGGATGAATCTTTTTGGCAGACATTTATATGGCCTACAAGTTCACATTACGAGGTGAAAAGCACCTATTTTAGAAACTTCAGTCTGGACATGAAATACCAAGCGTGATCATTAAGCGTTTCCATTAGTCCTTGACCTCATTCTGCATATAAAAACGCAGAAGTTCTTGGTTTTACAAGACTTACTGTGATAGCCAGTTTAATAAAAACCTGGGTCATGAGTGCTAATAAACACGCTGTTTCATCCTTACAAGTGGTCTTTACAAATGATGATAATCTAGCCACAATCTGCTATGTAAATTTAAATTTCAAAGAATATTTTTACTTCCCCGAAAATACTGGAGTTCACTAGGGCATTTGTGGAGAATAGGATAAATACATCATCTTTCTTTCCTATGACTATATAAGTGCTGTGACACAAAGAGGTAAGATTTTTCTCAATGTAAGTTTTTAAAATTTTAAAAATCAATAAACTCAGCAGCTAATTAACAGCATATTTTTAAAGATAATCCACAAAAGTTACTTGTTAATTGTGATATTTGAGAGTGCTGGCTACATCTGAAATTTTGAGGATGGGAACGCAACAGAAAATCCAGAAGCTGGCCTCACTTCTAGCACATCCGTTCGCAAATTACCATGCCAATTTGATCGGTTCAAGGAGAATAACACAGCAGCACTGAAAGTCAATTTTACCTCAATTTTAACTTCCAGGGTGGGTTAGGGATTGCTAGGCAAACACATATCAATTCTTAATAAACATTTTACCTCAATTTTAACTTCCAGGGTGGTTAGGGATTGCTAGGCAAACACATATCAATTCTTAATAAACTGATGTCAAAAATCAGTGTACATTAGGGCAAAGACAGTTGGCTATATTCTTGGGAAAGATAAAATAGGGCGAAAGGCACTTGCTAGGTCTCTGCTGGAGATGAAATCGCTCAAAGTGATAGAGATTTTTAAAGTCCATTTCTGCAAAAGCTTTTTGGTAATCCTTACCACTTTTTAAACTTCCATAGTTCGCTACCTCATAGACAAAAATACACTACCCTCAAGATTCTGGAGCACAGAAGTAGTTTAATATCATTCACATTTTCAGGCACACAAATATAAAACTCAGAAGACAGTATTTGAGAACAAAGCTCTTCTGTGTGGGTGTGCATTTGTAAAATAAAGGTAGCACTATTCCGACAGATAGAAATGTGTATCCAGTGATCAAATGGAGTCTTAGAAATTCTGTTTTGACAGTTACTTGTAGAATAGCATTTCAACAGCCATTAATTCAAATCTGGGTGGTGATATCATCAACGCTAAATCAAAACGAAATTCAGATGGTTGGGTAATAACATTTGGAGGGATGTGTAATTGGTATCCTACTAGAGGGTACCTTTAACTATGCTATTAATATGTCACATGCAAAGGGTTACCGGCTCTGGCAGCAAAAGTCTCATGGAATAAAAATGCCAATAAAAAAAATGCTCTTCCACTTATGAAGTGAATTTCTATGAAAACAGGTGTTCTCCCAAGATGGCAATCATTTATTAAACTTCTACGGTTCAAAAGGACAATGACAATAATATACTAAAACACCAGCGGAGAACTATGCAAGACTGTCCTATGAAAAACAGCATTCTAGATTACATAACACAGATAATGGCAGATTAAACTACACACCCCTACCCAGCTTGATTTCTGCGCTTCTGCTCTATTACTTAGGGCACTGAAGTCTGAAGAGTACACATCAGGTTCTCAGTTCAACCACATATTTTTGAAACCAAGAGTCCTGAAAAAAACTAACAGGAGAAAAAATTTCACACACACACAAACACACACAGTTTTTCCTGAGGACACAGTTCCTTAGACACTTTCTTACCCTCCTCATAGATGGCCCAGGTGAAGTCACCAGTTGCTTTTCCTGGTCATGTTTACTTTGTGACTCTGATTTTCCTTTAAAGAGGAAACTCAATTCAACTTTATATATTATTGAGCTGCCTATGTTTGAATGACATTTTTTGCTAACCTAACAGAATTATCAAACAGCTATCCTCACACGCTCGTAAGTTAATTTATAATTCACCCTGTGTCACATTTACGGCTTAAAAAAAAAAAAAAGTGACCTTACATTAATGGTGTGACCGAAATTAAATTTTAAACACCTGGGTTTATACACAATAGACTCACAAGAGTTAAAAAAGAGTAGGTGGTTATGTCTCAAATGCACGCGTAAGTTTGAAAATATAATGGGCATTTGTATTTTCTCTAGAAAAGTGCTAGTTTATGAGAGTTTTAGGATTCTAGATAAAGGGGCACTTAGAAACAACTGCAGATTGGTGACTTCCATGATTTCCATACTTCTGTACAGCACTGCCTACAAAATCTACAGTCAGAAGTACTGTACTATATAAACAGGGTCTAATTAGTTAAGGAAAAGGCAACTTTAAAATTCTGAAAACAAGACGACCTTTAATCTCCATCGTTTATATGCTTTTAGGAGGCCCGAACACTGCCCCCATCGAGTGCTGGCCTGTCAGTGTTGTTTTCGGTGGAAATGGTCAATCATTTCTATTACCTCCCCAGAAGAGGTAAGAGATCCACATGCACACACATTTACACGCTCTGCACGGCGCCAACTATTTCCAAGCAAAATAATCCTGTACACGTCGAGCCGAGCTATTTCTAGCCAGAAGCAGGGAACGTCTGGCCAGAGTCTGAGGAAACCCGGCGGCGACGATCCCAGGGCAGGGGCGGCGCGTGGACCCCCGCCTCCGCCCCGCACCTGCACCGCTCCCCGGCAGGCATCCGGGTGCGCGCGCGTCCGGGACGCACCCGCCGGGAGCAAACGAACCCCGCGGGCCGGGCCGGGCCGGGCAGGGCAGGGCAGGGCCGGGCCGGGCCGGAGCATCCTCGGGCGGGACCCGGAATGCCTTCTCCTACCTGTCACTTTGCCGGGCGCTGCTGCCGGGGATGCGGCCGCGGACGCCGCCGCCGCCTGGAGCCCCAGTGTGTGCGCGCGCGTGTGTGCGCGCGTGTGTGAGCGAGAGCTTGTTGGCGGTGCGGCTCACTTACTGCTCCCGCGCGCCCGCCCTCGCCCCCGCGCCCGCGCCCGCCCCCGCGCCCCCACCCCGAGCCGGCCGCCGAGCCCCCTCGCCGCGCGTCCGGTCCCGCCCTCCCGCCGGCCCCCGCCGCCCGCCCGCCGCCCGCCTCCCCGCGCGGAGCCTCACCTCGGCCGAGGGCGGGGGGTCTCCGCGGGCGCTGCTCGCCGAACCCGCCCGCCCGCCCGCCCGGCCGCCCGCGGGGCTCGGCGTGTGCCCGGCCCCGGGTCCCGCGGCCCCTCCGCGGCCGGCCGCTCCCTCCGCCCCAGCCCGAGTCTCCCTCCGCGCTCGCCTCCCGGCTCCGGAGCCCGAGCTGTCGCCTCGCAGCCCCAACCTGCCCGGGCTACGGAGCATGCCCAGTGCGGCGCGCCCGGGCTGGGCTGGGGGTGGGCAGGGGCAGGGCCGGCCGCCCGGCTGCCGCGGGCGGGGAGGGGGCGCGGGCGGGCCGGGGCGCACCTCGCGGCGGGGGCGGGGGCGGGCGCGGGGGGCCTGGGGGCGCGGGCGGCGCGGGGAGGCGGGGGGTGGGGTGGGGTGGGGTGGGGCGTCCGGGGAGCCGCCTGGCCGCGCGCTCCTCGGGGGTCCCCCCGGCCGCCCGCCGAAGCCCTGGCGCCGCGGCACGTGCCCGGGGTCTGGGGTCCGGGGTCCGGGGTCCGGGTGCGCGCAGGGCGGCGCGGGGCTGCGCGGGGCGCCGACCCCGGGCCAGGGGGAGTGGCACCTCGTCCGCCGGGAGACGGGCCGCCCGCCGTGGGCCCCGGCGCGGGAGAGGTGGGGGGAGAGCGAGGGGCTCGGGACTGGCGAGACCCGCGACCCCAAGGCGGCGGGCGGGGGTGGGGGAGGTTTATTGGACTACATTTTGTTTTATAAACACAGAAAGCGCCTACAGGGCTTCGGGCACTATTCTCAACGCTTTTTATTCGTGTGATCCTTAAAACAATCTTCCAAAGCAAGTACTACTATCATCTTTTTCTTTTTTTTTTTCTCGAGGCTTAAACTGAGCCACCGAGAGATTAAGTGGTTCCAAAAAGTCCTCCCCCAAGTGCAACCTCAGAGACGCACCCCCCCCCCCGGCTTTGGTCCCTGCAACGCGGCTCCAGCCGGCCCCGCTGGCCCCTGCCCGACAGCGGCCCCCCGCGACCCCGGTCCCCTCGCACTGCGATGCTAGGGGCGCCGAGACTCCGGCATCACTCTTTGTGTGGACCCTCGACGCGCGGCTCCAGAACTCCCGGGAGGGCTCCCTCCTCCCGCAGGCCACTCCGCCTCCTCCTCCCGGCCGGCGGCCACCAAAACCCGGAGACGTGGCACCTGCGCGTTGGGGACCGGGGCCACGCTCGCAGCTAAACTGGGCATGCTCAGCCGCCTAAGCCGGTCCGGCCGGCCAGGAGGAGACGGGGAGCCTGGCCGCGCGTTCAGTGTGGGGAAAGGACGGACCGGGGGATGTCCGGGCCCTTGATGGGCAGAAGCAGTCCTGGATGCCAAAGTCCCGTGCCTCTGGCACGTCCTGGCCTTTTCCAGGCTGGGCTAAAAGGGGGTGGGGGGCGTGATCCAAAGTTTCCCAGCTGGGCGCGGTTAAGTGGGAGGGGGCCTAGCGCCCACTGACAACACTCCCCAGCTGAATTGCTAAGCTGCAATTTTAGCTGAGCCCTTCCTTAAACAAGCTCCTAAGTTAGCTGAGCCTGTCTGCCTGTGTGGAAGCCAAGAAAAATAGCCTAAACCAAGTTTCCCAGCCACATTGGAAAGGAAGGCAAGATCCAGGGAAAAGCTGGGTGGCTCTTCACTGTTGAGGGGTCCTGAAGATGTTGGTCATGTTGAGTAATGCCAGGGTACTCCAGCAGCTCTGAAACTGCAACGTGTACACAAGTCTCAGGAGATCTTTTTAAAGAAGGGATTTTGATTCAGCAGTCCTGGGGGGGGGGGACCTTGAGACTGTGCCTTTCTGACTAGCTCCCAGGTCATCCTGGTGTTGCTAGTTTTCAGAGCAGGCTGAGTAGAAAAAGGTTAGGGCAGTATTTTAGGCCAGCTCTCTATTTTTATTTATGTAAACTAAGGTTCGGTAGGGCAAAGCAATTTGCCACAGGTCACACAACCAATAAGTAGTGTAGCTAGTTTCAAACCCAGTACTCCAGAACATCCTGTGTTTATGTTCCTATATTCCCCACGTATCACCCATAGACAGATGGGCTAGTAGCTGTCATCTGTGTGTCTTGACCATTTCCATAGTGGAATTTGATTTAGTATATGTACACCTAAACATACTGTATCAGCCTCCTCTGTATAAAGTCACACCAAAATGTAGTAGCTATAGTAGCTTAAAACAACCGTTTATTAGCTCACAATTCTGTGAGTCAGCTGTTTGGGCTGGAATCAACAGAGCAGTTCTGCTGCTTTCCACTGGGTTCACTTATGCTGTTGCAGAGGTGTAAAGCTTGGAGCCTCATCGGATGGCTGGGATGAAAGGATTGTCTTTCTGTATGGCATCTTCATATGGTGAGCTTCTGGTTTTCAGCAGCAAGGGAGGGCAAGCCCCAATTTACAAGAGCATTTCCTTTTGCTGATGTCAGATTGACCAAAGAAAGCTGCATAGCCATGTCTGGGTGTAAAGCATGGAAAAAAATAACAAACTTCACTTTCTTATGGAAGGGGATGCAAAATAGAGTTTGTTTTTCCAATCTACCATATATACCAACTTCCATAAAACTAGCCCTTTTGCACTAGAATTTGCTCAAAGTTTTATAGATTAAGCCCATCTTTACCTTTGCATGTTGGTAAACCAAACCGTAGCAACACTTATTGTTAGGCTGTCAATCTGATAGTGAGTTTATTAAGGAATCTTAGCTCAGTGGGGTATAAATATTAAATGTTCAAAATTTTTTTCAAAGTACTAAGTTCGACTCAATTCTGTAAAAGTTCCTTTTCCCTCCCTTTAATGCCATCTTAGATAGTCATTCACCTGACAAACATTTCTGAGGCTTTTTTTTTTTAAGATTGTATTTATTTATTCATGAGAGACAGGCAGAGGGAGAAGCAGGCTCCATGCAGGGAGCCTGACGTGGGACTCGATCCCGGGTCTCCAGGATCACATCCTGGGCCGAAGGCAGCGCTAAACCACTGAGCCACCTGGGCTGCCCAAGACTTTTTTTGAAACATTTATGTATTTATTTTTAGAGAGACCAACAGAGCACATGCAGTGGGGAGGGGCGGAGGGAGAGAGAATCTCAAGCAGATACCCGCAGAGTGAGGAGCCCCACACAGGGCTCCATTTCACAACTGTGAGATCATGACATGAGCCAAAATCAGGAGTCAGATGCTTAGCTGACTGGGCCACCCAGGTGCCTCTATTTCTGAGGCACTTTTCATATGTGTCAGGCACTATGCTTTGCCCAGGATACCAAGGACAACAGAAGAGGCAAAATCATTTCCCCTATGAAGCCTAAATACTATCAGAGGGGATAAACAATAAAAAGCATATTATATTAAAAAGATATAACATCAAGTAGTGTTGAGAGCCAGGATGGAAAGGAAAAGCAAAAGCTTCATGAGGCAGATAGGAGGGGCTGCCAATTTAGATAGGGGTCAGAGACAGTCTCCCTGAGGATGTGGCATTGAGTGGAGACCTAAATGAAGAGAGAGGTGTGAATATCTAGGGAAGAGTGTTTTCAGCAGAGGGAACAGCAAAAGCCCTGAGATGAGAATGTGATTGCCACATTCAAGAAACAGAAAGGAGGCCAGACTGACAGGGCAAGGCATAGAATGAATGGAATTGGGGTCACAGAGGCAGCAGGGGGCCAGGCCATGTAAGGCCACAGAAAGGACTTTGGGCTTCAGTCCAAGTGTGAGACGAACCCATTGGAAGATGTCAAGCAGAATCAGAACATGATCTTATCAGTGGTTTCGAGAGCTCACATTGAGATTGGCTGAAGAGGCAAGAGTTCAAAAAGTGAGCCCAGTAAAAGGACACCGCAGCAGTTCTGCTTGGGCAGAGTTTATCATCTTCAGCATTAAAACCCAGACTATGTTAAATATTCAACTTTAGGCTCAGTTTAAATCCAGTCTTCTCTCTGTCCCATTGCAGGCTGTAGCTGGATCCGTTGTGCCTTGAAATAGAAGGTGGTGATACAGGATCTGGTCCTTAAACACTTTTATGCCACCTGCTTTTCAAAGTCTATGTGGTCCTGCATGTTGAGTTGGAAGGAGGAAGAAGGAAATCAATGAACCTATCTACTGTTGACTTATGGCCATTTGATCCTCTCTCAGTTCATTGTGGCTACTTTTCTGTCAAAAACACCAGTGACCCTGTGGCAGGTGTCCCATTGCCTGTTCTCTGCCGTGACAGACATAAGTGAGGCCCTTGGAGGGGCCTTCTGGATCCCCACCCTCCCAGCACTGCTCCTTTTATTCCAAGCCCATAATACTCTCCATGGTGGCCTACCCCAGTGCATCTTACTGCTGCCAGGCAGGGCTCGCATGCCAGGCAAGCATCCTACTATGTGGGCCACTGATAAGAAAGTTAAGCCCCTCAGCCTTCTAGCACCCACTGGAGAAAATAGCCCATCTGAGGCAGGTTAAAAGATTGATAGGGAAGGAGATGGGTAAGGTAGAGTTAATTTTGCCATGAGGAGGATACCTAGGCCTAATTATAGGGGCTTTCTTTATAATGTAAGTTATAGAACTCCTCTGTGTAGTCAACGGCTTGTTCTGCTTATCAGTTCCAGGACAACATCTTGTTATGGACATTAACATTCACCAGAAGAAAGGCCAAAGCAAACTGTCAGTGCATCCAGGCCCTTACATTTTTATAAAGTCTTATTTGTTATTGTAGCTTTATAGGAAAGGAGGACAGGAGATAATCAGAACCTTCAGGTTAATAGGCCCAACTGTGTTTGCAAAAGATCACATTGTATTCTTTTTAGAGAAAGGGCAGTGCATCTCTTGTCCTGATTTAAAGTGATACATTAATCACTGCTTCCACCTAGCTTTTTACATGCTGTACTTTGTAAATGAAAAGATCACCACTGGCCCATTTGTCCAGGTTGCCTTAATGAGGGACATATAGCTTTGAAAAGTGGGCAGCACAAGGACCAGCCTGACATGGGCTCTCTTGGCCCAAGGGCATCTCCTCCCTAACCTGTGTCTCATTCCACTGTGTGCTGAAGGAAAAAACAATCTGAGGCACTGAGAACCAAAAAGAATGAAAATGAAGACAATCACCCAAGGATGGGGCTTATGTAGAATATAATGGCTGTTGCCAAACAAACAAACAAACAAAAACAAATCCCACTGAATTTTTTGTTAAATCAGCCTTTGATTGTATTCTAAAGAGAGAATAGAAAGAAAAGCCAAAACAAAAGAGGAGAGTTTAACTCCATTCCAAACAATTTAGTTTAAGAATGGAATTTTCTAAGTGTGAGCCAGGCTTAGAATATGACTACACTGCAGAAGTTCAAAGTGCTGTGTGATGGTGACGACGATGATGATTGTTATTATGAAGGTGTAACATATATGCAATAAAGCATGAAAATCCTCAGTGGGAGCTGAAGGACTTTTCACTTCTAGAAAACTACTACGTGACCACCACCCGGATCAGGATATTTTCAACATTCCAAAAATTCGCTCATGTTCCTTCCTAGGCAGTATTATACACACACACAAGTAATCACTATTCTAACACCATAGAATTGTTTTCCCTGTTTTTGAGCTTCATATAAATGGAAACAGGTAGAATGTACCTTTTGGGTCTGGTTACTTGCCTTCATTATTATGTGTTTGTGATTGATCCATGTTTGCAGCTGGTAACTAGTGTTTATACTTTTTTATTGCTCTAAATTATATCATTGTATGAATATACCAGAACGTATGCATCTTATCTATTGTGACGGGAAATTTTTGTGGGTTTTAAAATTGCACTCCAGGGTCTTTGAAAATTGGTCCTATATTCCCATCCTACTTCTTCTTATTCCCTATTACTATTACAATAGAGTGTATTAAGTACTCAATACTTGTGTTAATGGATTATTCTGTGAAAATAAAGGTGATTCTTTGTCATGGTAAACTCCTAAGTGTTTTATGCAAAAAGCACAGTAAAATTATGTGATATTACTGGATTATAAAAGGAGGATTTTTTCCCAAATAATTCAAATGGTAAATTATTTTTTTCTGATGCCAAAACATTTGTAATCACTTCCTTGAAGTGATGAATACGTGCTGCTAAATGTAAATTAGAAAGCCTCAAACATGGATGTCAGCATTTAACCTACAGGAAATGATTTACAAATGAGAACACTGTTCCTACTTACCTGATGTTTATGGCAAGATTACATAAAATGAAATGAGAGCATATGGAAAATATACACACTACTTAATGAGGCTGTTAAACTGCTGGCCTAATTGCATGGTTTTATATTTCTCTCCACTCTTTAAATGTGAACAGATCAGTTTTGTAAATACAATGATTTGTTCCTACCATCTCTGTTATGGTGCAATAAGATTAGGAAAATACACTAATTTATAATATAAATATCAATTGCACATTCAGCAAGACTCAATGTTCTTTTCTTTCCTTCACTGACTCCGTGTGGTTGGAATCACAACAAAAGTACAGTTTAGTTATATTTCTGTTCCTGTCTCAGGAAGCCCCAAATTTTCATCTACATGAACAAAAAATGAATTCCTTAGACTTTTTTTTTTCAGTCATTTTTGCCATTGTGATTCATGCTGGTTAAGGTGACATTAATGGATTTTTACCATTTCCACCTAGAAGCGACTTAGAGGATCATGTGATCCAATCACTTCAACTAACTGATGAATATTTTAAGTCTCAGAGAGGCTGTGTGGCTTGCTCAGGTTGAATACCCAGCTGGTGGCATGCTCCAACCCCAACTTCCATTTCAGAACTTGTAGGCACATCAGTTCAACAAAATCCAGTCAGAGAACAAAGACAAGTTTAATTGAATATTGACAGAAATCTGTAAAGCCTAGAATTTACCTCTTGGCAAAATGTTTTTTTTCTCCTCGTATTTTATAAATGTTTCCTCAAAGAAGTTTCCCTTTCTAAACTTTGTAAAAGGAGCTGACAAATGCACAAACACTGAATTAATGAGAAGACTGAGTTTCTGGCACTCACATGAGCTTCTGATACTAATGAAAGTACTACCTAAGATTTAGGCAGGGCTACCCCTCGTGGTAGGGCTGGTTGTACACTGCGCAAGGACACAGCGGCAGTAGGGCAAGTATGAGGCTGAGGTACATCCTTTTTCAAGCCTTCTCCCTGGAACTGAGCTGTATCTACCCTCAGAGAAGGGATACACATGTTCCTAATTTGCGGAAGGTCATGGTATAAACCAGACCCTAGAGGTTGTATATGCAGCAGCCAGACACCCCTTACATATATAGTATCCTGCCAAAAAAAGCTGATTTGCAGACAAATAATCAACAACAAAAGATTTGTGTGATATTTGTGCTTCCTTCTGCCCCAATCCTATTTCAAAATAGTGTCTATGCAACCGGAAATGAGTGTGTCCATCATGGCTGGTTCACGTAGGGCTTTATTCCTTCCCAGCTTCATGGTGATGACAAGAGTATCAGAGCAGATGCCAATGCACAGGCTTATTTCACTGCCGCTCATGTCTTATCTGCTAACATCTCAGGTGCCCCGAGCAAGTCACTGGGTTGGGTCAGGTGTCTGGGGACAGGGCAAAGTGACCCACGTGTGGTGGAAAGGTGTGGCAAAGGGTCAAGGTGAATCATTGAGGTGAATAATTGAGGACGTCGTTGACATCCACCATCCTGCATTATCCAACTTGGAGTTCTTAAGGGCAGGGAACATTTCTAATTTAACTTCTAATCCCCAGGGCTCAACCTGGTGCTTGGAACACAATGAGGTGATAACAAATATTTTTTTTTTTTAGGACTAAAAATGAATGGCCCTGCAATCCAGTGAGTGACTGAAACCAAAGCCAGCGAGTCATTTTTGACTTCTTTCGAAGCCTCACATGACACCTGCAGCAGTACTATTGATTGAATCCGTTTGAAAAATATCTCTTAAGGGCAGCCCCGGTGGCTCAGCGGTTTAGCGCGGCCTTTAGCCCAGGGTGTGGTCCTGGAGACCCAGATCGAGTCCCACGTTGGGCTCCCTGCATGGAGCCTGCTTCTCCCTCTGCCTGTGTCTCTGCCTCTCTCTCTCTCTCTCTGTCTCTCTCTCTCTCTCTGTCTCTCTCTCTCTGTCTCTCTCTCTCTCTTTTTCTCATGAATAAATAAATAAAATCTTAAATATATATATATATCTTAAATTGGAATGCCTGGGTGGCTCAGCGGTTGAGCCCCTGCCTTCAGCCCAGGGCGTGATCTTGGAGACCTGGGATCGAGTCCCACATCGGGTTCCCTGCATGGAGCCTACTTCTCTCTCTGCCTGCGTCTCTGCCTCTCTCTCTCTGTGTCTCTCGTGAATAAATAAATTTTAAAAACTGAAAAAAAAAAGAATCTCTCTTAAATCATTCCTCTTTCCATTCTAGACCCAGGACTAAAGACTAAACCCTCCAGAGAAATTAACCCTTTTACGTTTCCCCAAAGCACCTTGTACATTTCTATGTTATAGCACTTGCCTCGTTGTTTTAGAGTTCTCCCTTTGTCTGTTTCTCCTGTAAGAAGTGTCAAACTCTGAAGGGCAAAATCAGGATTCCAACTCATTTTTTTTCTTGCCAAAGAAATAACCATATAGGGATCCCTGGGTGGCGCAGTGGTTTGGCGCCTGCCTTTGGCCCAGGGCGCAATCCTGGAGACCCGGGATCGAATCCCACGTCGGGCTCCCGGTGCATGGAGCCTGCTTCTCCCTCTGCCTGTGTCTCTGCCTCTCTCTCTCTCTGTGTGTGTGACTATCATAAATAAATAAAAATTAAAAATAAAAAAAAAGAAATAACCATATATATTTTAAAATATGTGGCACATACACAAGATTCAAAATTCAAAAGCCATGAAAAGGATATGCAGTGAAAAGTAAGGACTGCCTCCCACCCCAAATTCAAGTACAGAGAAGAGCTCATTCTATTCCAGTGCCTTATTTACTCTGCCTGTGAGTCTTAACCATACCAATTTACAACACATGTTCTTTCCATTTTTCATACACTAATCTGCTTTTCAAACTTAATCTACTCTATTAGAAGTAATATCTACACATGTAAAGCAGCCTTAAACTTTGTAAAAGCCTCATATCATTTCATTGTATGGATGTGCCAAAATTTATGGTACCTATAGGATTGATTACTACTCCTTGCTATGAGCAAAAATGAAAGTAATAAGTTTCCACTTCCTTCCCACTCCTCTTCCTCCTCTTTGCTATCCAAAATTTTAGTTGTTTACATTATTTTGTTAGTGTTTATGTTTATAGCTTCAAATATATCTTCACTTCTAACGCTTGCTTTATTTGGTGTCTGATAGTATCTTTGACATCTGGCAGTAAAGTTTATCTGGATAACTATACCCCTTTCCACATTCTCTCCTTCCTTTCCTGAATGTTGCTTATATTATTCCTACATTTTCAGGGTTCAATTGGCATTTGATTCAGTCTTAGTCTTACAAGTAAATGGATTCACTGGAATAGGTTTACATTTTCCCCTTTCAAGCCCACAAAAAAGGCAGCTCCAGGACTACTCTCCAAGGCAGAGTCTCTCTTCCTCTCTCTCCTGCTTCCTACAAATGTATGTATGTGTGTGAATCTTCATCAACCCCAGCTCTCTGGTAACAAACGTGGCCCAGGGAAGCTCTCACCACCTGCTGATAATCCTCCTTCTCCGTTTTCAAAACAAAAATTATATCTCAATTTTAAAAAATATCCTCTCGGGCAGCCCCAGTGGCGTAGCAGTTTAGCGCCGCCTGCAGCCCAGGGCATGATCTGGAGACCCTGGATCGAGTCCCACGTCGGGCTCTCTGCATGGAGCCTGCTTCTCCCTCTGCCTGTGTCTCTGCCTCTCTCTCTCTCTCTCTCTCTCTCTCTCTCTCTCTCTCTCTGTCTCTGCATCTCTATGAATAAATAAATAAAATCTTAAAAAAAATACCCTCTCATATGGGCCATCTGCTCTGGGGAGCTGTCCTCTACTGCCTATCTTAGATCTACTTCGGGGTAGGGGGAGTCTTCTTAACATTTCCTGTATCCCTATTTGATCTGCATTGGATGTGGCAGCCCTTAGTTACATATTTATTAAGGGTTATGGAGTCATGTTTATTTTTCTTGTTTTGGGGAGATTTGCAACAGGAAGAGGACATAGCATTTTCTTTGCCAGGACATTTTAAAATGGGAAAGAACACACCATTACATCTGTTGAGTAAGGCAGTCAGATAGACCTGAGCAGGAGATGGAGGAAAGAGGATGACAGATAGACAATTTTCAGGGACCACCCAGTATCCAACCAGAGATGGGTCCCTCTCCCTTAGACCAATCCCATTTGCAGTTTAGCCCAAACTGATGAGCTGAAGATACGGGCTCCGAGGATAGCTCCTACTTTAGAGCATGCGCACTTAAGAAAGACTGCATCTGCTAATAACCCTGAGGTTATTATAGTATTTTTATAATGCCATTGCTTATTATAGTATCTTTATAATACCATTTGTTTATTATAATGTCTTTACAATACCATTTGCATTGAGGTTTGGGTCCCTCCACATTGGTTTGCCCTTAGGCACTAGTGGAAGATGACTAACACAAACTTGTACAAAAAGGTTGGAGGGGAGGATCCAGCAGCCTGGGTGGCTTGGTGGTTGAGCGTCTGCCTTCAGTTCAGGCCATGATCCCAGGACCCTGGGATCAAGTCCCGCATTGGGCTCCCCACAAGGAGCCTGCTTCTCCCTCTGCCTGTGTCTCGCCTCTCTCTTCTCTCTGTGTGTTCCTCATAAATAAATAAATAAAATCTTAAAAAAAAAAAACAGTTAGTGGGGAGAAAACCAAGGGATCCAAGGGTGGGAAGAAGACCAAGTAAACCCTCATAAAAGGACACAATGAGATACTTCTGCTGCCACCAATTGTGGGGGTGAGCCTGCTCCCCTGTCTTTTGAGTGTACTGAGGCTTTTTGCTAAAGGAAAAACCTTTGCTACTTTAACTCTCTATTGGGTCTCTCCATTGAATTCTTTCCTTCCAGAAAACAAGAACCGAGGAATTCCACAATCCACCCCAGGTAACACTTCCAATCTTATAACTCATTTTTTCTCTTAATTTCTAGAGTCTATTATGTTATGTTCTTAATAAATACTTGCTAAAACAAAAAGAAGAGAAGAAGGTATATTAGTTTCCTATTGCTGTTGTTACATCTTATAAATGTAGTGGTTTAAAACAACATACATTCATTACCTCAGAGTTCTGTAGGTTAGAAGTCTGAAATGGGTTAAAATCCAGGTACTAGGAGAGCTGTATTAGCCTCCAGGGAATCTGGGGGAGATCCAACTTGGCTATTTGAGGTCCCAGAAGGAGCTCACCTTCCTGGGCTCATGGCCTCTTTCCTCTATCCTCAAAGCTCACCAAAGGGTCAAGCACTTTATACAGGGCATCACTATGACTTCCTTTCCTTTCTCCCTTTTTCACTTTTAAGGAAATTTGTGATTACATTGGGCCCACATTACATAATCTAGAATAATGTAGGTGATCTGGAATATTCTCCTGTATCTCAAAATCCTTAATTTAATCACATCTGCAAAGTCCCTTTTGCCATGTAAAGAAAATATTCAGAGGCTCTGAAGATTAAAACAGGGGCATCTTTTGGGGAGAGGGCATCATTCTGTTTACCATAGAGGGAGAAAAGGAGTGATGGAAAAACTCAGTTACCTGTTCTTATGCAAATTTAATTCTATACTGTAATAGGTTCTATTTGACATTCACAGGCTTTAAATTTTCACAGTGTTCAAGCACCTGGCCTGTCTGTGAGATAAGTGAAAATCTTGTGCTTTTCTGCATGAGGTTGAAAAGTACATTGTGATTCATATAAACAAATAGATATCTTGATTAATTTTGTTTTTAGGAGAAATAAAGTATATGATTTAAAACATATTGTTTGAAAAGCCTAATAAAGCATTTCCTAGATGACTCAGTTACCAACATAGTAAATAGTATGAGGTCAAATGTAAATGTAAAATTAAGGTTAAGTAGAAAATAGTATATATAGTTTAAATATAAGCATGAAATATAAATTAAAATATGCCATTAAGTGGATAGAAAGGCACATAGATGTAAAAAAGAAAATGATAAATAAACTTTGAGAATAAATAAGGAAAATAAGGAAATGCTTCAAATATGTATGATGATGAAAAGAGGCATTTCTAAACTTGTATTTTGACATCTGAATTTATCATCAGAAATAAGATGAAACATATGGGAAACTTTTGGTACAGAGACTGAACAAAAATCTTAACACAAGTGACAGTCAGAAATTGTGCAAATGAAAACATCTAGTATCTAGCTGTAAAATATATTTCAAGAGGCAAACTACTGATTACAACTTGGATTAACTACCTGACATGTCATCTAAATAAATACATTTATTATTCTAAAAAAGAGAATGAAGAATAGTTCTGAGAATCACCATATAGATTACTGAAAATCCCAAAGCAAATCATTTCTTTGAAATGGCTTATAGCACGTGGAAAAGGTTCTTAGTTTTGCTTGGATTCTATTTGAATTATCAGTAGCTTCTGTGCTGCTTTCTAAAAGTGTTCTTCTTGCTCCCAGAATGCAGATCTAGAAGTTTGGGGGTGATATGTGGGATAGATAACATCTAATTTCCCATTGCTCCTCACTATTTTCAATACTACACTCAGGGGTTTTTGTTTTTTGTTTTTTTTTTAAGGAAGTAGTGACTCTAGTCTCCTCTGTTTAATGGCCTGAACAGCTTTGAGCGCATTTTTCTTTTGCCTACATTAGTGTCATTTCCATGAGGGCACAACAACACTTTCTCAGTGAGCCAGACCCCACTGATTATGAACATTAAGTCTGAATTGATTCAGCCTTTGGGCTACATTTAGAAAAATAAGAATAAATAGAAGCAGAAATGAGGTAAGTAGATTCAAGTAGGTACAGACAAGGGACCCACTAGAGCAATGGAGTTTTCCAGATGCCCTTTTGGTGAATTTAGTTAACGATCGTCAAGGTAGCTTCTCTCATTCCAGTTTCTCTATAACTTTTTTTTAATAGAACACTGCTCCAAATCATTTTTATTTTTTCCTAATTACAAGAGGAATGCATGATTACTGTAAATAATATGGAAAATGGAGAAAAATACAAAGAAAAACACCACAAATCATCTGTAATCCTGCCGTCTTGAAATAACCACTATTCCTTCTCTGACACCATTTGTGCTCTTACCCTGCCTTATATTTTGTTCATAGTCTTGTTATATCATTATGTTGATGACTGCTGCTGCTACTGGTACTACTACTACTACTACCACTACTAGTACTACTACTTTACATATTGCCTCACTTCCTTAATTTAATGTAAAGTCCATGAAGACAGGGGATTTGTCTCCCTGAGCACCAGAGCAAGACTCAATAAATATTTATTAGCTTAATAAATATTTTTGACATGAATAAATGCACACTTTGGTGTATCATCTTCCAGTCATTAAAAAAAAATACATACATGAATTACATTTATAAAGCATTATTTTTGTTAATTTTATTGTATTCTAAATTTTAATTCCAGTATAGGGAACATAATGGTGTTATACTAATTTCAGATGTACTCTCCATAGTTTTGTTGGTATCAGGAAATATATTGGTTCTTTATTATGCTCAGACTGATGCTGAGCTCTATGGAGGCAGTGCAGAGCATGCCTCAACAAGACTTTATCCTCAAGGGAAACTTTATCTACATATAATATTGCTTGATTTATTATTATTATTTGTAATCCCCGGCATAAGACCACAGTGTCTTTTTTTTTTTTTCCATTTACACAAATTTCTTCCTTGGACACCTCCCTAATCTCAGGCAGGACAATCTTCAGGAATCCTAAACTCACAGAGTTTACTCCCACCCCATTCTGCTGAGGGTCCCTCAAATAAATGCCCTTTCCCCTCCCAACTGCCCTTTCACATTTTTCTCAGTCTCTCTCTTTTTTAAAAAAGATTTTATTTATTTATTTATGATAGACATAGAGACACAGAGAGAGAGAGAGAGGCAGAGACACAGGCAGAGGGAGAAGCAGTTTCCATGCCAGGAGTCCAAGGTGGGACTCGATCCCGGGACTCCAGGATTGCACCCCGGGCCAAAGGCAGGTGCTAAACCACTGAGCCACCCAGAGATCCCCTCTTTTTTTTCATACAACCAGACGCTGCTGGCTGTATGGTGCTAGAGTCAAGCTCACCTGTATCTCTTTCCAGCTGGGTGATCTGAATCACAGTTCACTCATCTGTAGAATGTAGAAGGGGGAGGATGAAATCACCTTACTCATCAGATTGGTTTGAGGTTTACCCGAGATAAAATGCTGTTTTAGGGTTATCCAGAAAAACAGAAGATATACACACGGAGAGGGAGATAGATATAGATATGTAAAGAGATTTGTCATAAGAAATTGACTTACATGACTATAGAGACTGAGAAGTCCCATGATCTGCAGTCAGCAAGCTGGAGACCCAATGTGTGCTATAGTCTGATTCACAAGGTCTGAGAACCAGGAGAACTGACAGGATGAGTGACAGTCTGAAAGCCAGCAGGCAGGCTTGAGACCCAAGCTGATGTTTCAGTTTGAGCTTGAAGGCCAGAGAACACTCAGCTCAAGGGATCAGGCAGTGGGAGCTCCTACTTACACAGCCTTTTTGTTCCATTCAGGTCTTCAAGTGACTGGATGAGTCCCTCCCATTTTAAGCAGGGCAATCTGCTCTATTCAGTCTATATTAACCACTCAAAGGTTAATCTTATCCAGAGACACTCTCACAGGAACATCCAGAATAATGTTTGGCCAAATGTCTGGGTGTTCCACGGCCTAGTCAAGTTAACACATAAAATTAACAATTATAAGGGCTTATTAGCATTGTTCCTGGCATCCATAAAAAATCAGTGAATGCTAACTCAGGAGCCTTTTGGACTACTTCTAGTTCTCATGATCTCTTTCTCCCTCTGAGGCATATCTTCCTCTTTAATGTTTTAGTGGTAGTGCTGTAAAGGAATGATACCATATGGCACATACCGGACTGTAATATGTTTTATTGACTGTTTATGTCCATTTTACTTTGCCACATATGTTGGGGAGAAAAAAAAATTGTTGGCACCTTCAGTTGCTGAATGAGTAAGGAGAACTGGGGCTTTTCCTTTTCTGCCATGAGAGAATGAAGATGGGATCTTGTCCCATATCAAAACGAGGGAAAGAAGATGCTCTGAAAAAACTATTAGGAAAATTTGGGTTTGACCATTAGAAGGGAGGTCTGGCATCTCATTGGTCATCTAGTTGGGTGACTGGGCTATAAATCCTATAGCCCCAGTGGGAAGCCCCACTTAACTAGAGGAAGTTTGGGGGAGAACTTGAGATATAGCTCTGGAGTTTGGGAGACTGAATGGATATTAAGCGTTATTTCCTGCTTCTCATGTGGAGATAGATATCTGTGACAAGAACCTAATGTGCATGGGAAGGGAGCCAGGTAGGAAAGGAATGTAGTGTAGTACAGTGATAAGAAAATGGGGCAATCTTGGGGCACCTGGATGGCTCAGTTGGTTGAGCATCTGCCTTGGGGCAGGTCATGATCCCAGGGTCCTGGGATCAAGACCCACATTGGGCTCTCTGCTCACTGGGGAGCCTGCTTCTCTCTCTCCCTCTGCTGTTCCTCCCTGCTTGTGCTCACACTTTGTCTTGTCAAATAAATAAAATCTTTTAAAAAAAGAAAATAGGGCAATCTTCAGCATACTCCATCCTCTGAGACTCTTAGAGGGCACAACAAAAGTTTAGTCATGAGAGACACACAGAGAGAGGCAGAGACATAGGCAGAGACAGAAGCAGGCTCCCTGGAGGGAGCCCAATGTGGAACTCAATCCCAGGACCCTGGACTCACGACCTGAGCCAAAGGCAGATGCTCAACCACTGAGCCAGGCATCCCAGTAACTCTGGTCCCTGGTTAATCTGCTAAAAGTTTAAGGATCTAAATAAACATTGAAATATACTAGGATAATTCATCTATGTAATGCAATCACTGATCACTGCTCATTAATTAATTATTATTAGTTTTAGTTTTCATTTTTGTGTGCCCATAAATTTCTTAAGAACCTCCTGGTACTTAGAAACCCAGGACCAGGAAAACAGGGTCAGTCCCTAAAGATTTGGGCAATTTCCCATGCAAGTATCCAAAGCAGTCCACTTTTTAAAAGTGTGCCTCTGAATTCAAAAGAGAAAAAAGCCTCTCTAAAAGGATAGCTTCTCCTGAATATGCTTTTTCAGCTGTTCGTAGCCTTGAAAGATGTACAACCGAGAAGGCCACATAAAAAGCAAATGTTATGGTTAAAAAAAAAAAGGACAGGGACAGACAATATACAGAAGACATAAGTAAGGGGAAAATGTTCAGCTTCACTTGTGGTTACTAAATATAAAAATTGTGGTGCCTGGTGGCTTAGTTGGTTAAGCATCTGCTCAGGTCATGATCCAAAGTTCCTGAGGTACAGCCCCACATCAGGCTCCCTGCTCATTGGGGAGTCTGCTTCTGCTTCTCCCTCTACCCCTTCCCCTGGTCATGTTCTCTCTCTCTCTCAAATAAATACAATCTTATAATTATGTATGTAAACATTTAAAACAAGATAGTACCTTTCAATCATTGAATCAGTGAAGATATTTTCAAATAACCATACTGAGGGATGCCTGGGTGGCTCATTCAACTAAGTGCCCAACTCTTGATTTCGGTTCAGGTCATGATCTTGGGGTCGTGGAACTGAGCCCCAGGTCAAGTTCTGTGCTGGGTGTGGAGCCTGCTTGGGATTCTCTCTCTCCCTCTCCCTCTGCCCCTTCTCACCCTTACCACTTGTTCTGTTGCTCTCCTCTGGCCCCCCAAAACAATTCAAATGAGCATACTGAATGCAGATGAAACACTCTAACCTGGCTGGGGGAGTATACATATTCCTGACAATAATTTGCAATACTTATGCACTCTGTCACAGTAAGTTCACCAATAGTGGCCACTTCAAAATATATCACTAGTTCTGAAAACAATGACTTATATACTAAAATACTCATTTCAATGAATAATGATTTCTGAAAAATTAAAAAAAAACTGTGATCAATATAAACATCCAACCATAGAAACATGGTTTCATGCAATTAGAACAGCATGGATTCTTTGAAAAAGCTAGACTTTTGAAGTTTCTGACCTTGAATTCACATCCCAGCTGTAAAACCTTGGGCAAAACAGTCTCTGAACACCGGTTTCTCACCTGAAGAACAGGAACAATAATGCCTAAGATTCATGAATGTTGTAAGACAAAGATTTAAAAACAACAACAACAACTTTATCCATTTGCTTTTCTTAAGCAGGCACATTTCAGTGTTCTAAAGCTATACTGTCTCAGACAGTAGCACTAGCCACATATAACTATTTAGATCGTTTATTAAAAACAAATGCAATCTAAAATTAATTCCTTAGTTGCACTAGCTACATTTCAAACTTTCAGCAGCTGTATGTTGATGGTAGCTACTATACAGAACATTGTGTGGATATAAACATTTTGTTATCTCAGTAGGTTGTTTTAGACACCATTATTCAAGAGCCTTTCTGTATTTAAACTATAGAAGCTCATTGAAAAATTTTTGAATTTTTTATTTATTTGTTCATGAGAGACAGAGAGAGAGAGAGAGAGAGGTAGAAACACAGAGGGAGAAGCAGGCTCCATGCAGGGAGCCTGATGTGGGACTTGATCCCGGGACCCCAGGATTATGCCCCAGGCTGAAGGCAGGCGCCAAACCGCCAAGCCACCCAGGGATCCCCTAAAAACTCATTGAAAATACTGAAACAAGAGAATATAGTAGTAAATGACAAGAATGCTTCTAATGTAGATAAAACATATGCACTTGTGCACATTTTTAGGCATCTGTATTTTGATGATATGCTTTGACTTCTAAAAATTATTCCTAAAATTTAGTTAGGAAAAAATTATAAGTTCAGTTAGAGCAGAAGAATGATCACATTACAACCACGAAGACATAAATGTCATTATAAAACTTTCATTGCTTCTCACTTGAATTTCCTCATTTGTCTTAAGTTGTATTAGACACAGTCACCTCTTGATTTTTCATTTTTCAGTCAATTCTTGAAGAAGTTATTGATGAATTAGTCAGAATTAACTTGGCTTAAAATATCTCACTTCTTAATGGACATATTGCTCTGCTTGCATGATTCTATGAATTAAGTTCCTCAATTAATATAGAATTTTCATGTCTTCTCAGGGAATAGAATAGAATGGGAAAGATTTTTCAATAATAAGGATATTTGGTGTGGACTATATTTGGATGCCTTCTTCCATGTGATCAACACATGCCATACTGGCGGTTTGTGTGTGTGTGTGTGTGTGTGTGTGTGTATGTGAAGTATCCCCCCCAATCAAAAATACTCTTAGACATAAAAGAATACCATGATAATTCAATTCTTGATTATTCCATTTCACTTCTCTCATGGATCTGTTAGATTAAAATCATATTTTTATAGTTTTTATAGTTTTTAATACATTTTACGAAGTTTACTTTAAAATTCTCAAAAAATAAAAATAACAAAAATCTCAACATTAAAAGTTTGAGAGTAGAAATTCATTTCTAGAGAAAGTGAAAATTGACTTCTCTTTCTTGTTTGTTTTAGGTATGTGAAGTAGATTAGGGCATGGGTGTTACAAGAGCCTTTGTTTCTTTTTCTTTTGTTAATATCATTATTATTTTTATTATTTATTTTTCCTATTCACCCAAATAATTTTCTGATCACAAGCAGAACACAACACACGTAGATGTGTAAGTAAATGAAATTTGGTTCTTTTTATATCAATGCAGATCAAGAGCATTTCTTAACCTACCAATTTTATGCAGTCAACCAAGCCTTGAGATCCACACTTAAAGCATTTGGTCTACTCCTCCTGGACATGTGCTTGGTCTGTCTTCTCTTCCCTTTGTCCACTCATGTCTTGCATCCTCACATGTCTAGATTCACCTCCAGGTCTTCCATACTAGAGACCAGAGACACTGGCTTGGGACCCTTAAGTGGTTTGGTTTTTTAAAGACTTACTTACCTGAGTTTGAATTCGGCTCGGGATCTTTCTAGTACACTTGACCTGAAGAAACACTTCAATTCTTGATAACTTACTCGTCTATTACAAGGGTATAATTAGCACCTTGTTTGTGGATTGATTTGAGAATTAAATTAAAAATAAAGTACTCAGTATGGTTCTCGGCACCTATGAGAGAACTCAGTCACAGCTGTGACGATAAGCCTTTCTTCACCACTCATTTCCGCCAGGCTATCATCGTCCTACTGATTTGACTTCCCAATGATTCTGATTCTAGGAAGCAGGTGTGCTGACAGTGCATAAAATATTATGCACATTAGAAAGGTCTGCCTTTCATCAGACTCTTGTGAGTTTGAGACCTATGATTCAGTCCTTTGAGCCTGATCTATTTCATGAACCAGCAAAATTGAATTTCTGGGGCAGCCCCGGTGGCTCAGCGGTTTAGCACCGCCTTCAGCCCAGGGCGTGATCCTGGAGATCCAGGATCAAGTCCCATGTCAGGCTTCCTGCGTGCAGCCTGCTTCTCCCTCTGCCTGTGTCTCTGCCTCTCTCTCTCTGTGTGTGTCTCTCATGAATAAATAAATAAAATTTAAAAAAACAACTGAATTCTGGAAATGCGCACTTAGGACCAGCCCCTAAAATGAAATGACCAAATAAGACACTCACTATACTCTCAAGCAAACTTCCTAGAGAAACCCACTCTCTTGAGTTGTGATAGTTACAGTGGACACAATAGCCAGTTTTATGATTCATTATATCCATCATCTTGTGTGCTCAGTGTCCTTCACATGCTGACTGGTTTTCAACATAAAGATGCATCCACGTTTACTATGAATTCTTTTGCTTTACAAATATTCTATATCACTCCATTGCAGAAAGAACTCAGTAAGAGTTAAATCTCAAACAGCAAAGCAAAACAAACAAACAAACAAAAAAACCCACCAAGGTTAAAAGAAATACCTGGAATCATTATTCACACTAAATACTCTGGACAAAACTGTGAAACAAAATTTCCCCCTCCTTGTGTCCTTTCCCTGTATCCATAGCCATCTTTCAGACCCTATTACTTTTCCATCGGGCGATCATGCTGCTTCTACCTTTTACCAACCCCTGTCAAAGATTGCTTTAAGGGGGGGAAAATCCAATAACCTCATTCACAATTAAGATGTAAATTAGCAATTCCCTGCAAGACTTAATAGGGTCTCTCCCATGGGGAATTTATATTTTAATGTGAACTAGAGGACCACATCTATAAAAATATAATTTCAGGGATCAGAAAGTGAAGTACAGAAGGTCATTCAAGGAGGCTGTAGGCATTTCTTGCACCTACATGTGTGATATCCTAAAGAGTGGAGCACAGCAAGGTCTGTGAGGAGCAGCCAGGGGCTGAGGCACAACCCAGGGATGTTTCTGGGTAAGGCAGGGTAAACTGGGAGGATGGGATGGGAAGGTTCATTGGCAGGTGGAAGTCAGTGGTCTGGTTCTTCCAAGGATTGGTGTAACAGAGGCCCAGCAAGACAACACCAATGGAACTCTTGGAAGATGAGAAGGGATCTGGCAACAGGCAACATTGGGGTTGCCCCTGAAGCTTTGGGGTTTAAGACAGGTTCAATGTTTCAGAGGACCGAGGTGAAAAATTCTGAAGTCACATGCTAGAAATATGGGGGTACCAGCCAGGAAACCAGAGTCAGGAGTCACCATTGTCCTGGTAGTACCTGGGAACTTAATGATACATCCTCCCAATTTCATGGCTCCAGTGTTAATTCAAAAACAGATAGTCTTCAGCCCAAAGTATTTGAGAACAAGTAGACCATGGCTTTGGCCTGATACTTTCTTGTTTCCTTTGCCACATACTCCAGGCTCATCCATTCTCCAAGTCTGACCTCCACGTGCTTCCCAACTCTGGATTTTTTCCTGGTGTATGGTTCTGGAAACTGAGCTTCCTGAGCTCTGCACTTTTGCTTCTTCTTGTTCCAGTCTCCCATTCCTGTTCCTCACTAACTGACTTTGCTCTCTGCTCCACATGTGGCACTCCTTCCAGCTTCTCAGACACCTTCCGTTGGAGTAATTTCTGTAGCACACAGAATAATGAAGAGATGCTTCTGGTAGTGTCCAAAACATTTTCCTCCTCCCAAGTCAAACTTAGCCTACTTTGTCTTAATTACCATTATTGGACATCCTGAACAAACTTGCTGTATGAAGAACCTTTATCATGCCTGGCAATGAAAAGATGTGAAGAAGAGGTCTGTCTAGCAGCTTGGGCCTTTCACTACTTAGAAGAAAATCAGCTGCAGTATCCCAAATCCACTGGTCCAATCAGCATCTTCCACTGGTTCAGGGCCTATGCCAGATGCCATGGGTCTTTCTGGATGAAGAAACAAAGTTGGGGAAGACTCTGAGGTTTTATTTGTTTTGTTTTGTTTTGTTTTTAATTATATTAGTTTTTTTATGCAATAATGCTGCCATAATAAACAGTCTTCAAATCTCAGGGACTTAGAGGAATACACATTTTTCAGTCAGATGTCTCTCCTGGAGCCTGCTGGAACAGCTTCAGACTGTAGAATGGGTTTAGATCTGCTCCACATATCAGATTGTTCTAGAACCCAGACTGAAGGAATGGAGAGGACTCAGGGGATATTGTTCTCATGACAAATTACAGGAGGACAAGAAAGTGAGCCAAACAAGAGTAGCATATTCAAAACCTTTGAACAGACTTGGTATAGATTATATCTTCTCATATTCCATTGGCCAAAGTATGGTGAAGCTCAAAGTCAGTAAGGTATAGAGTAGTATTCCCTCCCCATAGTGAACCAAGGCATGACCACAGAGCAAAGATAGAATTGTGGAAAAACAATACAATCTATAAAACTGGCCTAGATAGTAATAACAACAACAAAAAATGCTTAAAGGAAGGCAAGGAGAAGGACAAAGAAGAAGAGAGGTATAAATCTTTGGTTGAATGCTTTCTTTGGGCTAGCCAATGGACCAAGCACTCTTATGCATTATCTCATCATCCTACTGACAAATCTCAAAAGTAAATGTCTTTTTATCCTTTACTTGATAGATGAGGAACCTTAGGGACACAGAGATTAAATCAACTAGTAACAACAGAGACAAAAATAAAGATGAGTTCATAATTATTAGGCATGACATCAATTTTGAAACTTTTCAACTACAAATAGTAGAAAATTAAAATGAATTCATTTCAGTGATGCCATCAATTACTGGGCAAAAAGTCCAGAGGTAGGAGACTCTGTCCTATTATTCGTAGCACGTGGATATTGCTCACCAATTGTTACCAACATGTCTACAGCAATCCCAGGCTTCACATGCAAATGACAACTTCTAAAACCTCCCTCTCATGTATCCCATGGTTAAAGTCCCTACAAAACCCTTCCCTTCATATCGTGTTAGCCAGAATTTTATCATATATCTATGCCTAAATCAATCACTTGACAAAAAGGAAATGAATCAAATTAACTTAGGCAAATTATGATTCACCACCCCTTAGACTTAGGAGAATCAAGTTCTGTAATAGATGTGGCCCTCTGAAGTAGGCAAAAAAATTGGAATTCTGGTTAATGAGGGAGAAAGGGAAGCAAGGCTGTTGGGTAGGCACTCAAAATGTCTGTCACCATCTCTTACTATGTGGCAGATTGCTTAAATCAACTCAACACATACTCTCCATGACTGTGATTTATAAGCTGTTATTAGCCTCAAATTTTACATTTCATTCTGAAAGCTAGAGTAAATTCTCCAAAATCATTCAACTAACAAACAGCAGAGCCAAATTTTAACCCTGCATCAAAATTAGCTTTCAGGGATCCCTGAGTGGCTCAGTGGTTCAGCACCTGCCTTCGGCCCAAGGGCGTGATTCTGGAGTCCTGAGATCAAGTCTCACATCAGGCTCCCTGCATGGAACCTGCTTCTCCCTCTGCCTGTGTCTCTGCCTCTCTCTCTCTCTCTTTCTCTCTCTGTCTCTCTGTCTCTTATGAATAAATAAATAAAATCTTTTTAAAAAATTAGCTTTCAAAGCCAGAGTTCCTTTTTTTTTGGCTGGTTTCTATTAAATGGTTTCTATTTAAAAAAAACTTCCAGCTTTATCTAGATAAAATTGACATATAACATTGTATAAATTTGAGGTGTACAACATGATGATTTGGTACATTTACATATTGTGAAATGATTACCACAATGGGGTTAGTTAACATCTCCATTGTTTCACGTAATTACTATTTTTTCCTCTGGCAAGAATAACATCTACTCTCTTAGCAATTTTCAAGTATATAATATAGTATTTTAACCATAGTCATCATGCTGCACATTAAAACCAAGATCTTTTCATCTTATAACCCCAAGTCTGTATCCTTTCATCAACATCTCCCCATTTCCTACAGATTTGGGCTGGTTTTCTGCACATGCTCACTAGCTATCTGCCAAAGGTCTCTCACTGCTGATATTGGGAGTGAGCCCAGAGAGGTGATCAAAGAGAGTAGTATGAGTGAGGTAGATGGAGTCCTGGGGCCATGGGGCAGTTGAGGGGTCCTGAGGGTGAAGTGCTTCCAGCAGCTCATAGGTGGGCTTCTTGATGGAGTCCATGATGCAGTTAGTAGAATTTGTGTCCCTTTAATACCCTCTGAGAGTCTTATCTGCTGCTCTTCCAGCCACTCCCTGCCCCCAATCATGATTCAGTACTCCCTATGGGGTGACATATAAATGGGCCTCTTTGGCAGCATCCTACATAACTGGGGAAGCTGAGCACTCACTCATATTCTCTCACTGTCTCCCTTCCCCAGGGGAAAATCACAGGCTGAGAGGCTCTCTCTTGACCCTGAGCCATGCTACCTGGGAGGGCTGATGCTGGTGAAGGCAAATTATTCTTCTTACCCTTTCCCATGGATCCAATCCTATATATATATATATTTTTTTTTTTTTCTCCAACAGCATGCTAGAACTTCTCCAGTGGAAACCTGGATTTCCACAGAGACTCTCTCATCTGTGGGTGATTTTCTGGGTTGATACTCTTCAGGAACTCCTGTACCATGGCCAAGAGGGGCTGAAGCTTGTTCATAGGTCACTGCAGAGTCCACAGCTGAGAGCAACATATCTATGGCTATGACCCGATGCACAGGTGGGTGAGACTCCTCCCCATATTGGCATATTGTGCTGGAGCCCATGTCTCCCATGAACCCATGAAGGCACTGTTGTCCGTGGATGGATGCCAAATCTTTGTTGTTGGGGTTGGGACACAAACGTAGAATGTCTTATTCTTCCACGTTGCTGATGTCACTCCTTCCACCAATCATTTTTCCCAAAGTTAGAGCTCTAAACCAGTCTAGACATTGATGCTTTATGTCAGTTGTAGGATATATATCTTTTTAAATTTTATTATCTCTGAAGTCAGAATTCAACTAATAACCAAAGACATGTTAAAGATTCCCTATCAGCGTTTTCCCCCTTAAAGGTGCATAAAATAGCGTAACAAAATATTTTGAAATCAAAGGCATAATTATAAGAAGATATTAGACCTCCAGGTCAAGATAATGTCTCAAAAAGTGATACCAAATTGCCTAGCCTATGTCTCCAAATAGCAGTGCCCTGATTTGTTAGTCCTGGGAATTTGGGGGAGAATTTCCAGAGGCCTCTTGTTGATGGGGCATGGGGAAGCCCAGACACAAGTAACAGTTATATACTCTAATGACATATTCTTCCTTTTATGAGTCCTTACCTCAGATGACATCCTCTCATGGATAGCTGTCTCTTACTTTATACCATCCCCTGAAAACCCATGGGGGAATAAGGCAGGAGCTATGCCCATACCTGCTGTCCCCAGCTGGCCTCACTAGCCTTGAGACTATGTTGCTTTTATTTAGAACCTAACCTAGGGATTCCTGGGTGGCTTAGCAGTTTAGCACCTGCCTTTAGCCCAGGGCACGATCCTGGAGTCCCGGGATTGAGTCCCGTGTCGGGCTCCCGGCATGAAGCCTGCTTCTCCCTCTACCTGTGTCTCTGCATCTCTCTCTATGTCTATCATGAATAAATAAATAAAATCTTAAAAAAAAGAACCTAACCCTGATCAGGACCTGAGTACAATCTGTTCATCTAGTGAGTACACCAGCAAAGACACCTATTGCCACCATGTTTCTGCCACTTGCTTAACACAAGAGAAGACTTGTGTCCCATCTTTCTATATAGTAAAAGTCTTCTCTGTCCATGAAAGACTTGTTTTGTACATCTTGAGAGGTAGGATGGAGGCAGTTTCAATTGAAATAAAAAGGAAGAGGTAGACATGAAATATGAAGGGGCCTCATCTTAGATGATGCCTCATCTCAGATTCTCTTGACACAGAGTCTGAAATGTTCTCAGGATAGCACCTCAGGATAACCTTCAGGGTAGCACCAGGAAAGGAGCCAGATAGGATTAGGGTTACCAAAAGTCTAGACTCAGCCTGATCTTATGGGGAACTCTGGGGCATGACTGCCACCACAGAGGTGTTCTCCCTTAAAGCATGGGGTCTGGGATGCCTGAGTGACTCAGTGGATTAAGCATCTGACTCTTGATTTTGGCTCAGGTCATGATCTCAGGGTCATGAGATCGAGTCCCCACCTCAGGCTCTATGCTGAGTATCTACCCTTCCCTTGCCCCCCACAGATGCATGCTCTCTCTTAAAAAAACAAAACAAAACATGAGGTCTGGACTTCAATACCATTTTCTTAGGGACTGATTGGGGGTTCCCTCCAGCAAAGGCACAGCTTCCCAGGCTATTCCAGGTAAAGTGGCTCCTACAGGCCAAGGGCAAGTGTTCATCCGTGAACCGTGAATGGCATTTGCATCATTTGGGCATTTGGATGGAGGGCAAAAATCATTAATAAAGGAAGAATTTTGATGATATTTAGTGGCATATTGGCTATTTTTTTTAATGAGCTCCTTGTGTTTACATTTCCTGTTTTTATTTATCTATACAACAAATGCATGTATTTTAAAGCTATACACACAAAAAAAAGAGTGAAAAAGACTTACTTGCTTCAAACTGAACTTAAAGCTGCCTTTTCTCTTCTTTTTCATACTAGTAGGGATATTACAGATGAATTTCTAGGACTTGATGATAAGCTACATCAGGAGAGCAGTCAAGCATTTCACCAAGGCTGTATATATCAAGACTCAATTCAAACTTGCTTGAGAGAAGAGAGACCTTGTTGGCTCCAGTTTTTAGAAAGGATGAATTAAAAAAAAATATTGATTTATTTATTCATGAGACTACAGAGAGAGAGAGGCAGAGACATAGGCAGAGGAGGAAGAAGGCTCCCCATGGGAAGCCTGATGTGGAACTTGATTCCCAGGATCTCGGGATCACAACCTGAGCCAAGGGCAGATGCTCAACCACTGAGCCACCCAGATGCTCCTAGAAAGGATGGATTTGGAGCTAACCTGTAAGGTGACTGATGGAGGACTCCAAACAAACTCAGTACTTTGACACAGATTTTCTCTGTGCATTAGGATCCTTTCCTTAGTCTGTGGATGGGGTGGAAGGGATTAGTGTTGGATAGACAACTCTAGGCTTACCCTAGCTGATGACCTTAGAATTTAAAGGAGACTTCCTACACTCTATTTTAGTATATCTAAATCCTAGGGAAGAACTCTGATTGGCTGCCTCAGGTCACTTGTCCACCACTTGGACCAATCACTGTGAGTGGGGTATGTGGCACAGACTACTATGGATTGACAAATATCTTTCTCATTTACATCCTGACACATAGCCAAGTTTCCTTTCCCAGCCTCCTATGCAGGTGATGTGGCCATATGTCTGTGCTCTGAATAATGGAACCTGGGAGGAGGTGATGGGTGTCACTTTAGGTTTTGCCTATGAACACCTCATGCCCAGTCATTCACACACCCTCTCTTTTCCTATATGCTAACCAAGTGGAGGAGACCAAGCTGCAGACTCTGAGACCAAGAGGATGATGAAGGCCCAAGACAGAAGAAGTCTAGATCCCTCAATGATTGTTTGGAAGGCTGCCTACTCTCCAGAAACATTCGCTCCGGCTCTTGCTTGAGCAAGAAATCAATTTGTTTGTGTTAAGACACTGCAATTTGGGGGGTTATATGTAACAACATGCAGTGTTTCTTGCTATAACTAACACAGAGTACCATAAAGAGCCAAATTCTGAGAATTACTGCCCTACAGAAAGTGAATGGAAGAGTTGTCATGTTTGTGCGTTAGCAACTGCAGATGGATTTTTGCTAGATATTAGAAGATCACTATAGACTTAGGCAAGAAATGGCTGGCTTCAAAGAAAATATCAAAAGAATTCAAAAGAATCTCTGTTACAGGGTTGAACCCTCAAATAGTAATGGATGGAACTTAAAAGACTTTGAGAAAGTTCCGGGAGGACTTCATGATTGAACAAAGCAATTCAGCCAGAGTCAAGTAGGACATATGTGACTTTACCTTCCTCCTATCTGAGCCCATTGCTTCACATGTCCTCAAAGTGGTTGCCATTAGCTTCCGAGAATTATGTGGGGGCTAGGGCATAACCTAACAAAAACCAGATTTGAGATCTATGTTTAGGATCAGAACTATGTAATGACGTGAGTGTACTAAATTTTTTAAGCCATGCAATGCCAAAGAAACTGTGAGCCAGGACTGAAAAAGTTAGACTTATTTGAACTTTAAAATAATCTTCAGTCTGTCTCCTTCATTAGATTTTAGAATACATGAAAACAGGGACCTTTTTGGCCTGTGTCTTTAAACCATAGTACCCAAGTTCTCACTGCATCATAGAGCCTCACACAGAGTATAAGCTTAGTAAATATGTGCTGGGAAAAATGAAATAAAACAATACAACCTTCAGAGAGCTGAACGTTATACCAGCTAGAATCTGGCTATGAAGATTGTGTATATCCAGCAAAAGTATACTTGCTATGCACCCTAGATATGGCCATGGAGGCTTCTGGACAAGACAGAGACACCTTGAGTGCAGATCATGGGTCTTGGAAGCAAGGACAAGGGAGTTGCTCCCAGACAGGAGAATCAGTATGTATCAAGATACTCCCCCCTGTCTTAGAGTACTTGTGGGAGAAGGGAGTCCACAGTGTCTGCTTAGCAGGATCTCAAAATTCTTATGTGTGTCTCTCTCATCATTACCTTCTAGGAACAGAAGGTTTATTTGGTCTCTGCTGGATCATTGTGTAGTGTGTGTTATGGGAGTTTGCAGATAATTTGTCTTTTCAGATAATAGGTCACCGGGCTTTCAGGAGCCAAATCTGAATGTGGTTGTCTCTACCATTTCCTGTGATCCTCAAATTGGGCTAGGTATAGGAAATGGGTGGAGCTTTGAATTGTCTCACTTGGAGAAGGGATATGTTCTTGTGTGGGGAAAAAAAAATAGGTAATATTTGATCACTAAAAAGAATGAACTGTGAGTTCACCAATCCATTTCCTCTTTTTTTCAGGACTCATGGATGGCCTGCATTTCCCAGGCTCCTTTGAAGTAAAGTGTGGCCATAGGACTGGAATGTAATTGTCTTCATTTGCACTGCTGTAACAAAGTGCTATAGACTGTAGCTTATAAACAGCAGACATTTATTTCTAATCATTCTGGAGGTTGCAAGTCTGAGATCAGGGTGTCAGCATGATTGGATTCTGGTGGAAACCCTCTTCCAGGTTATAGACTGCTGACTTCTCTCAAGTCCTCATATGGCAGAAGGAGAGCGAGCTAGCTCTCTGGCCTCTTCTTATAAAGGCACTAATCCCACTCATGAGAGTGGGATTTACCCACTCTTTACCCTCATGGCCCAAATATCTCCCAAAGACCCCACCTCCAAATACCATCCAGTGGGGGGTTAGGTGTCTTTTTTATTTTATTTATTTATTTATTTATTTATTTATTTATTTATTTATTTATTTATTTTTTAGGTGTCTTTTTTAAAAAAGATTTATTTATTTATTCATGAGAGACACAGAGAAAGGGAGATACATGCATGGGGAGAAGGAGGCTCCCTGTGCACAGCCTGATGTGGGACTTGATCCTAGGACCCTGGGGATCACGACCTGAGCCGAAGGCAGATGCTCAACCACTGAGCCACCCAGACATCCAGGAGGTTAGGTTTCAACATATGAATTTAGGGCGATACAAACATTCTGTCTATTACAATAGACAATAGAATGTTCATGGAAATTTTCAGGCTTGGAACATAAAGATTTCCCATGTAAGATTCTTCATGCTTTTTTGTGTGTATACTACGTGGAAATTAATATGCTGGGCACCCCTCACAGTCTCTACTGAAAATGGCAGCGCCTCCATCAGTATGAGCCTATGACTCACTGCATGAAGCACTTACCACCTGCTGATCACGGACTTTGGGTTTTATGAAAGAGAAATAAATTTTTACAGTGTTAAGCCACTGAAAAGTAGGGTTTGTTTGTTATAGCAACTAGGATGGTTGTGATTTATGCCCTTATTATTCTCCTTCAGAATTTTAAACTTTTGCTAATGTAAAAGCAATCCACCCCTGCCTTGGAATGCCCATTCAACAAGCAAACTAACAAAATCTACCAATTACCTCAAGGTCAAGTTCAAATTCTACCTCTTGCCTGAATCCTTCCCTAACAACTGCAAAAACAAAGACCTCTTATTTTTCATTTTTTAAAATTGCCTTATATTCATTTCCTCTGGCTTTAGTCAGTATCATTGGTCCAAAATCAGTATGTTGGCAGGGCTGTGCTCCCTCTGGAGGCTCTAGAAGAGAATCTGTTCCTTGTATCTTCAACCTTCTGGTGGCTGCTCTTTGCTTCATGGCCCCATCACTCCAGGTTTCAAGGCCAGCATCTTCAAATCACTCTGCTCTGTCTTCACCCTGCTCTCTCCTCTGTGTGAGGTTAATCCCTCTCTGCCTCCCTCTTATAACAATACTTGTGATTGTCTGCATGGCTTCTGTGGATAATCTAAACTAATCTCCCAATCTCAAAATGCTTAACTTTATTATAGCTGCAAATACTTTTTGTAGTTGTTGTTATTTTTTGCCTACTGTATATACTTCTCATAGAACACATGTTGGAAGCTAACTTCACCTAGCTCAGAATTTATATATTGCTTTGTATTGATCTCGCTTTATGTTTCCTATCATATGTAATGCTGATACCATTCAATAATTTATTCATTCAACAATTATCTGTTGACATGTCATGACAGATATGATGGGATCATAAAGGTGAGCAGTGGTTTATCAGACCACTTTAAAGGAGTTCATAAGGTGATACACATATTACTATATAGATGATGGTAATGTGGTGTGATGCCAATAGGAAGTGAGTGAAAAGCACATTATGTAGTGGGGTGCATAACACAGACAATCCCAAGCTAAGACCTGAAAGAGCTACTCTGGTAAAGTGGGCAGGTAAGCAGGGGAAGAAAGTGGACAGGGTGAGTAGGATGTGCAAAGGCACTCAGGCTTCCAAGAGGATGTTTTGTACATGGAAGTGCAAGTGCCTCCTGATTTAACCAGACTACATACAGAGTGAAGGGGCTGGGGGGGTCACAGGAAATGGGGTCAGGAAGACAAACAGAGGCCAGATCTTGTAAACCTTGGCAAGGATCTGGACCTTATCTCAAAAAGCAGTGTGAGGGGTGGGTATCCGAAAGATTTTAAAGTGAGTATTAAGCAAACAATCGGATTGGAGCTTTAGAGACCTCACTGTGGTGTGACTTAAAGGATGGGCTGGAGTTAAGCCATGGTGGTCTCAGAGCAGCTTCTCCTCTCTAGAGACTCCTGACTTATTTCAATATTAAAACCTTTCTTCAGTACTTCCTTTGGGCACTATTTTAAGTGGAATTAAAATTTTTCAGTACCAGATATGTTCAAATAGCAAGATACTTCTGTCATGGAAAAGCACTGGGCTGGAACTGAATTATCTATCAAGAAGATAAAATATCAGCACTATCTAGTAGAGCCTCCTGTGATGATGGAAACCCTCTACATCTGGTCTGTCCAACATGGAAGTCACTATGGAAGACTATGTTGTGGGCTGGCCCATTTACTGAGGAGTAGAAGGTAAGTCACAGCTAACTTTGATTTAAACTGTCCAACAAATGGGTAGACATGAGTCTATGTACAAGTGTTTTTGAGCGTTATTATGTGTTGCAAGGGAAGCAACAGAACAGGCTCAGATGCAGAGACAGTGGAGGAGGGCGTTTGGGAGAAGACCATGGGGCTTAGCTGGAAGTCAGGGTGGGGACCCAGATCCATAATTCAATCAGCAGACTGACAGGCTTCTTTATGACTCCTTAAAGCATGGAGATGTTTAATGTCCTGTCCGTGTATGTTAACATCTTCTCTACAGTGGTTGCTCAGATGAAATGTCAGAATATGTGTAAACTGTAAAGTGCTATACAAACTTTTGTTAGGTTTTAATTATTGTTTTTATATTCAAGTCTGATATTAAAAGATTCTTCCACTTGAATTCCTTTAGATTTCACTTTTATCATTCAATTTGAGATGTTCTGTGATTCTCCTTTGACCTATGGACTATTTATAAGTGTGTTATTTAATTTCCAAATATCTGAAGTTTTTCTGATATCTTAAGTTACTTATCTAATTCCATCATGGCCAGAGAACATATTCTGTAGGATTTCAAGCTCTTGAAATTTAAAGTGTTCTTTTCATGCCCCAGCATTTGGCCTGTCTTGATGAATCTACTGCTTGTACTTGAGAAGAATGTGTATTTAGCAGTCATTGGGTAAGATGGTTATAAATATCAATTAGGTCAACGTGGTTGATACAGACTTGTTTTAGAAAAAAAATTAAATGCCCAATCATTTGAGGAATGGAAATTAGATATGGTAAATTCACACAGAAGACTATTTTATGTCCTGAATCCTTATGGATAATTTCACTCCAGATAGTCAAACTTAGAAAGTTCTTGAACAGCTCAACATTGTTCCTATCATGTTCCCTTCAGACAAATTCCCTGAGTGGATAAGGACTGGCAGTCACTGATGGTTAACTTTACACAAATTACAAGGTATTTATCATCAGAACTTCTGAAGCAACAGAGTACTTCAAGCCTCAGCTTTCCAAGTGTTTCCCTGGAGGGCTTTCCAAAGCTAGAGGGACCCAGGAATCTGGAAATAGTTATATTTTGCTCTTTTCATTATTGAAAACACAGAATATTGAATTAGCTAATTCCTCTGGGGATGAGAAAGCTGGAGGGTCTGAGCAATCTCTTACCTACTACTATTGTTTGGCTGTGAGGTATGGCTCCCATGTAAGCCAGGGGATGGCCTGATGTTCAAGGTTCAGTGTAAACAGAAATACAGGAAACATTCCTTTAAAACCAAATAGATTTTAATGTGAAGGGTGGATTTTATTAGTCAGAGTTTTTAGCTACAAGCGACAGAAATGAACTCTGCATGATTTGAATTCCCCAAATCAGGAATATTAGGTATTGCACATAAATGGGAGGAAGGATAAATAAATGGGATTCAAAAATGGACAGGAAACAAGGTGAGTCCAAGTTGAGGACTGTTGCACCATATCGTAGTTGCAAGAGGGAATGAAAGCAGCAATGTTTTTTTTTTTTTTTTTTCTGTAGCTCCTCCTCCTGAAAAGTCCTGGATAGGAGCATCTGAATAACCAAACCTGCTTGCAAATCTACCACCCAAACACCAGATAAAGGGGGAAAAATTCATCTGGATTTTTTTCCAGCCTCTAAAATGTTCTAGGTTTCACTAAGCCTCGTACAGGAGGACATACCTCCCAAATAGGAAAAGGATTCAGACAACAGCAAAGGAGATTAAATAATCCTTTCTCTCTGTCTTTATAATTGAATATAATCATGTCATAAGGCAAAAAGAAGGCATTTTTGTTTTGTTTCATATTTTGATTTGTAAAGAGAAGGATGGAGTGTTGGTTGCATGTTTAATCTGCACATTGGTCTGAGGAAAGGGTTTAGTACTGGATTCTTATAAATGAGCTGTGTGGTCTTGGTCAAGTCCCTATTTCCTGGAACCTTGGTTTTCTCACTTATAACTGAGGGAATTGGAGTAGATGAACACTAGATTACTTACCAAGACGAAAATCTCTATCAGTACTATCCAATATAGATTTCTATGATCGTTGAAATGCTCTCCTTTTGATTTGTCCAAACATGGAAACCACATGGGACTTTTGAGTCCTTGAAGGATGGCTCATGAGACTAAAAGGCTTAATCTTCAATTTTAGCTAATTTTAACTAATTTTAACTGATTTAAATAGCCATAGGTGACTAGTGACTATTAGGTTAGACAGTTCAACTCTAAATTATAAACCCTGTAAAAGCAGGGGCCATGTCTGCCTTGATGATTTATCAATTCTTGGGGCCCAGCACAGTGACTGGCTGAGTGTTTGGCAGGTGACAAGGATTCTTTTAAATATTTATTGGGCCAAAAATGGGCCAGGCATCATGTGTGGTGTGGTTGTCAACACGTGAACCCAACAGACATGAATCACTGTTCTCCTGGTGTTTACATTCTACTGGGGAAAATACACAATAAAGATATGAGTATAATTTTTAGTATGTTGGTTGTTGGTAAGACTTAAGGGAGAAAATAAATCAGGAGGAGGATAAGGAGCGTGTGGGCTGTAGCAGGGGAGTTGTTATTTAAATAGGGAGATCCAGCAATAAGAAGGTGACATTTAAGTAAGGACTAGCTATGTAGCTATGTGGGCCAGCTCACTCTAGGCAAAGGTTCTAAGATGAGATCAGGCCTGGAATACTCCAGAAATTGCTAGAAGCCAGTGTGGCTTTGTTGTAGGAGGAACAGGTGGAAAGATAAGTCAGGAGGTTGAAAGAGTAACGTGGCCTATCAGAAGTGGGGGGGGGGGGGCAGGAGGTGGTCCCTGTAAAACCTGGTAAATTTTTTAAAGACTGATGGGAATTGCTGGAGGTTTTTGAGTAGAGAACTGTGACATGATCTGATTTATGTTACCAAAGGATCACTCTAGCTGTCCTGTCAAGAGTGCTATAGGCCAAGGAAAGGTGTAGAAGGGCCACATAGAGAGAGATATTCCAAAGATCCAGGCAAGAGGTGGTGGTGACTTAGAACACAGTAGCAGGTGGTATGAGTGATCAAATTTTGATTTTAGAGTTAATGCCAACAGCATTAGCTAATTGATTGGCCATGGGCTATAAAAAGAAAGATGAAGCAAAGATGACTGAAATTACTTTGGCTTATGCAGCTGGACTAATGGGGTGGCTGTTCACTGAGCTGAGCAGGACTGTGGATGAGGCAGGTTGGATCACAGATCAGAAGTTCCACTGGCATCTGTTGAGTCCAAATCTGGAATGAGGAATGAAAGTGCTCTTTGAACCTTCCAGCTCCACAGATATAAGAGTCTGTCATTAGACCAGAAGGTTCTTATGGGACCTAAAGAAACCTGGTGATCTGGATCTTGCTCTACTGCTGTGTCAAGATGTGGAGCTTCTCCCCCATCACCTTCCCTCCTCCCAGACCCCTCAGCTGTCTATGACTGCCATTTCCCAAAGGGCAAAGAATCCATCTGTGGCTGGCCACTGTTTATTCTGCCTAAAGGAAGTTGTCTAGACAATGTTTCACTCCTTGCTAATAAAGTTTTGCTTTATTTTTTTAAATGTAATTTTAAGGTGGTGAATTGTGTTTGTTCCCCAAGGTACTTATATTTCAAGACTAGAAACCATTACACAATTTTAAACACAAAAAGAGAATTTCAAAATGTGTATATCCTGAGGACAAACATGGCCTATTGTTAGGACATTTCAAAGTAAATTGGCCTTTTTTTCTACAAAAGTTTGCTCAAGACCAGAAATATGTGATATCAAAAGTAAATGCAATCAACTTCAAAATGCATAGGTACTTGGGCTAAAAAAACATAATCGAAAAAGTTTCTTTCTTTCTCCTTTTTTTTCTTCTTTCAGCTGTGGAAAAGATTTTCTGGGGTTTGGAATCTTTCATTTATGAAAGTCTAGTGGTCTGGCATTTGCATGTTCTTGGGGTGATGCCAAGAAAATGAGATGCTTGTTATCTGATAAGACTGAAGGCCTCTTTGATTTCCTAGGAGAGCACAGACTTGGAGATATGAGAGGACTACAGAAAGGTAACTGGAAAGGAAACCCCCATAGAATGACCACATTCTGCCAAGCTTTCTCTTGAGGAAGCAACTGCTGAGAGTTTGAGAACATTTGCTCAAAGATGTTCTGTTGATAAGTGTTGCATGGTAGAAAACTGCAGAAATTGGAAGCTGTCAGTCCATAAACACTATATCTCAAGGTGGAATACAAGCTCATGTATCTAGAGGTCGTTTATTATCTAACCTGAACTGCCCAGAACAGAGCCTAGAACCCAAGGTATAAAATGATCTCTGAAAAACCAAAATGATCATCACAAAATTCATAAACCAAAATTCACTTCTCTTTAGAAAATCTCCTCAGACCCTCTTTTAGTGGACACTTCTTATGAGCTGTGTGCTCTAATAAGATTATTAAGTTCTAAAGTCTTCTGGAAATTCGAAAGAGCCATTTCAAGGGGGAAGTGGTTTCCTGGAGTTTCCTGAATTCTCAAAGTCTGATTCTGGGACCAACATGCTTTGCGGACCTGCTAGAAATGCAAAGCTCCTGTCTAGCCCTTACCTACTAGATTAGAAATTCTTGGGATGTCCAGCCATCTGTAGTTCAACAGGCCCTCCAGGTGATTCTGAAGCAAGTTCTAACTTGGCTTCCACTCTTCTGGAGGAAGCAAAGAGCAAAACTGATGACACGGGAAAGGACAGGAGAAAGTAAAGAAACAAACATAGGACTGAACAGACAGAGAGATGTCTTAGGATCCAAGAAGCTTGCTTAAAGGCATGAAGAGGGGCAAATTTTAGTAAGAGGGGCCAGGATAAGTAAAGATACACAGTCAAGAAATAATTGTATGGATGAGGATGATAGAGAAGATTCTAGAAAGGCAACGAGGGGATCATTACAGGCTATATAAAGAAGTTAGGCTTTTATTTTACTTTTAAGTAATTTGGAGCCACTAATTTTTTAGGTTGTAGAGTAAACGGTGAAAAAAGAAAAAAAAAAGTTTTGTAGTTGTAGGGAAGGTTTCAGTATCTAAAGATTTAATTTATCCAAAGATGTGGATTCAAAGAGGCATTATTATATTCAGTTAAATGGTGAATAATGCCCTGTGGATAACCCTAAAGTCATAGACACAGAGTTTTGCTGTAACAGGATCTGGTCTGACCAGTTGTGGTGTACCTGGAACTTTATTTTGAGACAGGAATCTTGGCAGAAAATGAAAACAACCATGTTAACATTTCAGACTACCTTTCAGTGTTACATAAACATAACTGTATCTCTCCTCAAAAAAATCTTCCCTGTCATTCTAACAATATTTCCACAACATAAAATTTGGTTTCCTACTTTCTCTTCACAACTCTGTGTTTTTGGTCACAATTTTGTTATTCAGACTAATAAATACTAAAACAAAATCACAATTTTCATATTCACACCAACCACAGTAGTATTTAGGCTATGGAGAACACTCTCTGGCTACTGGTCACTATTTCCTTTCACTTTCTTAAATTTTTTGCATTTTTTTAAAATGAATTCTGGAGACTGCCACAAAATTTATACCATATTGCCCTGCCAAGTAGAAAGCAGATGTCCAAATGTCCAAACAAGGTGTCCAAATGTCCTTCTGAGAACCACATTAAAATGTATAATTCTGTGAACATTATATATTTGGTGCTTTAGGTTTAAATTATCAAGCAGTAAAAAACCCCAGATGACATCTTAGTGGCTTCAGGAAGTTAAATGCCAGCGTCAAAAGGAATCACATTATTTTCAGAGTCATGTTAATTTGAGGTAGACTGCTGTCAGGTTAAATGAACACCTGCCCTGCCATGGGTGAGAGAACCTGTACTTCGGCACCTATGAAATACAGCTCTTGGAGTTTCTGGTTAGTGACTTGGCACCACTGACCTAATACAAAGAATCCACCTCTGAGGACCAGCAGGGTCTCAAATGTGTTTTTAGTTCTTGCTGGTACTGGTCTTTTTGCAATAAAAAAAGAAGATGCAGGCTATATTTGATGGCCTCTGCTAAAACTTCTAAAAGCATTCTTTAAAAATTTACAAAATGCTCTCTGCAGTTTTTCCTATCAATATGGTCTTTTGTTTATCACAAAATAGAATGTCTACTTGTATAACTGAAACAGATAACAAATACATTACTGGCATTTTTTGTTCAGTGTTGGTGTATAGCTGTTCAATGATAAGCAAAATTGTGTCTTTAAACAAGGTTGCATAGAGACATGATGGATGTTCCTTTCATAATGTAAAAAAGAATATGTGTATGAGTTATGCTGGGGAAGAAATACCTTTTATATATGTATGTTATATTATATATAAATATATATATTACATCTTGGAGAAGATACATATATATATTAGGGAAGAATACCTTTAATACACACATACACTCACACACACAAATACATATACATATGCATATAAACTGGGTTTTGGCTTCACAGGTTAGCATGGTTTGAAATGACATTAAAATTCCCATGGATCCAGGGGCACCTGGATGGCTCAGCGGTTGAGTGTCTGCCTTCGGCTCAAGGCGTGATCCCAGGATCCAGGATCGAGTCCCTCATCAGGCTTCTTACAGGGACTGTGCTTCTCCTTCTACCTGTGTCTCTGCCTCTCTCTGGGTGTCTCTAATGAATAAATAAATATAATATTTTTAAAAATTCCCATGGCTCTGGAATAATTCACTTGTGGACATATACACATACAAGTATTTCACATCTTAAAGGGTTATAGTCTAAAAATAGGGAAGGAGAACCTGGGTGGCTCAGTTAGTTGAGCAGCCAGCTCTCGATCTCACCTCAAGTCTTAAACTCAGGGTCCTGGACTTGGAGCCTACTTAAGAAAATTTTAAAATAAAAATAGGTAGGAAAAAATTCATCGCTATTTTGTAATCTTTACTATTTCTACATCTCTCTAAAATGAGAAGGTAATAGTTGTTAACTTTACTAAATCCAATTTAAAATGATGGGCACACATATGTTCAAAAAATTTTAACTTGTTTTTTAAATATATATGAAGAGAAGTGCCTGATTCATGTGCTACTTTCCTTATCAAGACTTTTTTATTTCTCCAATACTTGCCACCCCTCAGCTTCTCTTCCACCAGTGCAAGTCTTATCTTTCCAGGATCTCTTACTGAAGGTCACCTCTTCCAAGAAGTCCTCCCTGAATTTCCTTCTACCAAAGAGTCTGAATCAAGAGCCTCTCCTTTGTACTCCTATGATATCCCCCCTTGGCACTTAAAACTCTATTTTAATCTTTAGTTTATCCATCCATCTTCCCTGGAAGACTGAGGTCCTTTAAGAGTTGCAAGGAAGTCATGTTTGCTATGGCATCTTCAAGGCTCAGCACAGTTGTTTGATTTAATTATCACATGAGTGAATTCTTATCTTATTAGGAGGTTTCATTTGGACATTTTATACTATGGTCATTATGTGCAGGCATCCAAAAAAACGTCTGCTGAATAATCTACTAAATGTAGCAATTCATAATATTTGACTAATCTGTTTCACAAATTTACAATTAAACCTGTCAATATATCTATAGTGGTTAAAAGAAATACTCTGGAACCAGGATGCTGGGGTTCAAATCACAGTTCTGTGCGACCTTGAAAAAATTACGTAAACACTTCATGTCTCATTATCTCATGGATGGAAGATTGTTTTGAGAAGTTAATCAATTGCGGATGCCTGAGTGGCTCAGCGGTTGGGCGTCTGCCTTTGGCTCGGGGCGTGTTCCTGGTCCAGGGATTGGTCCTGCATGGGGTCCGGCATGGGGTCCGGCATGGGGTCCTTGCGAGGAGCCTGCTTCTTCCTCTGCTTGTGTCTCTGCTGCTCTTTGTGTCTCTCTCATGAATAAATAAATAAAATCTTAAAAAAAAAGTTAATCAATTCATATGTGTGCAGGAATTAAAACAGTTCCTAGAGCATAGTAAGCACTGCATAAGTGCATGCTGTTATATTTATTATTACTATTATTTGTTAAACAACTTAGTAACTAAAAAGGCAATTGCATAGATTTGGAGAAACTGGTTGTCTAAGTAGAGACATTAATGTTCTTTATTAATTTTATTCTGTATCAGTTGCAACATAAAAATATAGACTCTGACATCAAATTTATGATCATTTTATAGTTCCTATATACCAAAGGCATGTTTCCCTTAATTTCCTGCAACCATAAAATCTCAGCCCTCCCTAAGAATCCCCTTTATACTGAAAAGAATCTTAGGCTTTGACACAATTTGAGATTCAAACTTGACACAGGATCCACTGTCATTCTCTTGAGCCAGAGCACTGTGGGTTCTGAAGAAAGAGGACATTCTTTGTGTAATATCCTCAAATGAAAAAGTATCTTGTTTGAGTCCAGTATTGTAAGAATCTGGTCTATTATTATTATGCTGGACAAAGTATAAAGAGAGGGTTTTGCACACAGGTGAATTCTACTTAATGCATGTTGTCTGTGTGTAAGACATTTTCCCTGTACTCTTTTTGGCTTGATATTCAAACAAGGAGATTGGAGATGTTTCATACAGCCAAACTGTCCATCTTCAAAATTTCCCTATGCATTCCTATCCTTAAAAACTTAGAGACCTCTGTAGCTTTGCTTTCAAAATTTATTCACCTTTATGTGTTGCCCATTGACAAACGTCTAAAAAACTGTCTCCTAATATAGGAGGATAGAAAATAACCTCTCTTCTATATCCAGTCATAGATGAAATGTAGTTCCTTCCTTGAGGAACTTGACAGGTAGATTGCCCATGAATTGATTACAAAAACACCTACCTTCCTAAAGCTTTCATCCCAGGGTAGTGACATTAATCTACTCGCTGTAGATTCGCCATTGTTCCCATTTGATACACTAAGAAAACAAAGGCAGGCAAAACAGGGACAGAGGGTTATTTTTTCAAACTCACAGAAAGAACTAGAGGCAGAGATGGGAAGGGGAGGGGAGTTCCTGGGGCTTTCCTTTGTTAAGTAACTCCCTTTGTTCTTCTACTTTGTCCATTTTCAATAGTGGTATTATTTTGGTCTGTACAAGTGGAACAAAACTTTAGCCAAAAAAGAAAAATAAGAAGCAAGCCTTGAAAATTGAGAAAAACCACTTGAAAATGGATTCTGCTTGGAGATACGAAGCTATAACCTTACCCAAAGTTTCTGGGCAAGACACAACAGAAGACCACTTAGAATCTTAAGCATCACTTGAGTCGAGAAGGCTTTGTAATCGATTCTTACAGGGCAGAATTCTAAAAATTAATGTGCTGTGGGCATACATTTTGTGCCAGGAAAATGAACATTTTAATGGAATTCTCGAAGACCTTATGAATGCAGGAAGAAGAGCTGCTGCCAGAAGAATGGGATACAATGAGAGTGCCAGCTTGGGCAACAACAATATTATCTAACAAAAAGCATAATGAAAACATCCTATAGGATGTTAATTGTGACCTTCAGATAACTTAGGCATCTGCAGGCCATTTTATCAAGGACACATTTTATTTGTGGACTGTGGTCTCCACGTGAGGCTCTCTGATTTACATTAATCCCTTCTTCCCGTACGTGTCTCATGGTTCAGAAGTCCAGTAGCTTTCATTTGCTTGGTTGTGGAGTCCCAGGATAATAATAGCTAACATTTATCAGGCACCATTTCTCAAGCAGTGGGCTGCATCTATGTGAATTTTCCAATTTTTAAAAAATTTTTTTTTTCATTTATTTATGATAGTCACACACACAGAGAGAGAGAGAGGCAGAGACATAGGCAGAGGGAGAAGCAGGCTCCATGCACCGGGAGCCTGACGTGGGATTCGATCCCGGGTCTCCAGGATCGCGCCCTGGGCCAAAGGCAGGCGCCAAACCGCTGCGCCACCCAGGGATCCCTCCAATTTTATGCTTATTACAAAAGTACTTTCAGAATTCCTGTTTTATGAGAAAATTGAGTACTACAGAGGACAAGCAGCTTGTCTAAGGTCTTGCACTTACAAAATAACATAGTAGTTTGGAAACCAAGTGGTTGGTCTATCTCAAAAAAAAAAAAAAAGCTACAGCACTAACCTCTGGGCTACATGTCTCACAGCTATTACTTTAAATTAAATATGCATAGTATTAAGTCAAGTCAAGTTTGTTTACAACAATTGCAGTTTGCTCCCAACAGCTAATTCTAATATCTTCTACCTCATTTGTTTTATAGATAATTTCTGTTATGTTCTGAGATCGTGGTTTAAGATTTATGCTTTAAAATTGCCATTTACTGACCACCTACTGTGTCAGTCACTAGTCTGATGACCTATAAACTGCTCTCTATTTTTTTTTTAAGATTTTATTTATTTATTCACAAAAGACACAGAGAGACAGAGAGGCAGAGAGGCAGAGACACAGGCAGAGGGAGAAGCAGGCTCCATGCAGGGAGCCTGATGCAGACGCGATTCTGGGACTGCAGGATCATGCCCTGAGCTAAAGGCAAGCGCTTAACTGCTGAGCCACGCAGGCGTCTCTTTTTTAAATCATGATCTTTTTTTAAATCATGATCTCTCCTGGTTCTGGGGTTTGACTGGGCTTAGCCGGGTGGTTGGTTCTTTCTTTCTTTCTTTCTTTCTTTCTTTCTTTCTTTCTTTCTTTCTTTCTCTTTCTTTCTTTGTTTCTTTGTTTCTTTCTTTGTTTCTTTGTTTCTTTCTTTGTTTCTTTCTGTTTCTTTCTTTCTTTTTCTTTTTCTTTTTTTTAAGATTTTATTTATTTATTCATGAGAGACACACAGAGAGATAGGCAGAGACACAGGCAGAGGGAGAAACAGCTCCAAGCAGGGAGCCCGACACAGGACTCCATCCCAGGATCACACTCTGGGTGGAAGGCAGACGCTAAACCACTGAGCCACCCAAGCATCCGATCAGCAGGGTGGTTCTTGATGGGAGCTGCTCATGTAGTGGCAGTCAGATGGTGGCTGGACAATCAGGCTGACACCATGTCTGGAGTTCTTCCAAAAAATTCTGAGCTCAGGTGCCTGGTGTCTGGGCTAGATAGAAGGATACAAATAGCTGTGGGCTGGTATAGGTAGAGCTCTTGCCTCTTTATCTTGGTGTGGTGTCTCCAACATGACAGCTTGAGGCAGCCAGACTTCTTAGATGTGGTTCAGGGCCCCAAAGACCTGTGACCCAAGAGAGCCTTGAAATTCATGCAGGGTCACTTCTGCCACATTCTATTCATTAGAAGCGAGTCACAAAATCTAGCCCATCTCCAGGGGAGGAAAACTAGTCTCCATCCCATGACAGGAAGAGCGAAAAGACTTGCAGACATGTTTTAAAACGTGTCATGACATGACAGGCCCAGTCATAAACACTTTGCATAGTTCCTTTATTTAAATATCAAGTTATCAATGCAAAGTAGACATTATCTTCCTAGTACAGTGGAGGTGTCAGACACTCAGCTAGGAAGTGATGGAACTCGGATTCAAACTCACATCTGCCTTAAGCCACAGCCTTTTCTCTTATCCACTGTACTCCTAGCACTCTAGTCCAAAAAAGATATGAAGTTTCCAGGAGAATTAAAACAGAAAATTTAGGGATAAAAACAGGACCATTCCAGAGTAATAGAGTAAATCAATAGTATTGATTATTCATTCATTCAGCAAATATATATTAAATACCTACTATATGCCAGGCACTAGGAATATAAGGATATACATATAAGATCCAAGCAGAATAAGGATATAAGTTTCTGGGTGCATGTATCAGTATCAGAATATTTTTCACAGTCCTACTCTCATGGATATTAGTGTCTAGAGGAATTGGCATTTAACAGATAACCAAGACATAGCAAGGTTTTTTATAAGTGGTGATAAGTACTCAGAAGCGAGTAAGGGCTACGGTGAACTTTGTGATGGATATTCCCTATTCCAGGTAGTTCTCAGTAATTGCCACCCACCCTCACATGGAAAATAATACAGCTCAGGGTGGCCACAAACAGTGTCCATTGCACTGGTAATAGTGATAGGTCCAAGAAATTGACATCAGATTTAAGAAGGGTCCATTAGAAAGCTTTCTGGAACTCACACATACATAGAGGAAAAGATGTTTTCTTTCTACTAGGGTTGCCAAGCTAGGAGAATATCTATATGGAGCAATGGGTGGCCACATTTGAAGAAGCATATCTGGTCAAAGGTAAAGTGATGCTGACACACTTTTAGGGTGGGGAAGAGAAGGGCACAAAACAGACAAGAGAGAGATGGAAGAGAAGAGAAGAGAAGAGAAGAGAAGAGAAGAGAAGAGAAGAGAAGAGAAGAGAAGAGAAGAGAAGGGGAAGAGGAGAGAGAGAACCCATGGAAGGCACCCACTGAACTTGGTTGGATTCAAGCTGCCACTGCCTTCCCCAGAGCATGCTGTACTTCCTCTCAGACACTTATACTGCCACTGCCTGCCCTTTATGCAAAACCTACCCAAGCATGAGGTTCGATAGGGTCTCTCTTGTCCACAATTTACCTGTATCCCCTGGTACAGAATCTGGGACATACTTGAATGAAGGGATGGCACATGAGTAAGTGGATGACTCAGGAAAGAAGAAAAAGACCCACAGAGAAAAGATTTGTTTTCCTCTATCTAACTACATGAAAAGAACACTTAGTGAAGCTGAGGAGTCAGGAATATTTTAGCATTTTCGTATTTAAAAAAAATTAATTCATATGGAGTTTCCTCACAAAATAAAAAAAAATTAAAAATAGAACTATTACATGACCCAGCAGGTCCTTTTCCAGGTACACCTCCAAAGGGAATGAAAACAGGCCACTGAAGAGATATCTGCATTCCCATGTTCCCTGCTGCATTATTCACAACAGCCAGGACAGGAAAACAACCTAAGTGTCCATCAGTGGATGAACCGATAAGGAAAATGTGGTATACATAAACAGTGGAATATTAATCATGGGAAGAGGGAAATTCTGCCATTTGTGACAATATGATGGAAACTTGGGGACATTATGCTAAGTGAAATAAGCCAGACAGAGAATGACAAATACTGAATGGCAACATTTATATGTGGAATCTGGGGTAGGGGGAGTCAAAGTCATAGAAACGGAGAGTGGAGAAGTGGTTACCAGGGGCTGGGGGGTGGGAAGAAATAGGGAAAGAGGTTGGTAAAAGGGCACTAACTTTGACTTATAAGATGAATAAGGTCTGAGGCTCTAATGTAGAACATGGTAACCACCACTGATAGCACTATATTGTATAATTGACGTTTGCTAAGAGAGCAGCACTTAATGTTCTTCCTCCCTAGCCATCCCAGAGGTAAATCTGTGAAGTGAAGGATGTGTTAATTATCTAGGTGGGGGGAGTCCTTTCATAATTCATATCAAATCACCATGATGTACACTTTAAATATCTTAGTTTTACATGTCAGTTACACCTTAATAAAGCTGAAAAGAAACATTAATTAAAAAACCGTACGGTATTGATTCAAATACTACATTCTCAACAGCATAGAAGAATCATAGAAGAAGCTGTAGTTTCTCTTCCACATGGGATGAATACAACTTAGACAATAAAATGAAATATCCCAAACCCTTCAAATGCATGCAAGTTTTAGGATCACTTCAATTTAAGGGAATGCAATGTTGACAGGTAGCACACAAAGTTTTGAAAAAAATCAAGAGGTAGTTAAGACATTCATAATTCCTAGCTTTCAAGGCTTCAAGCCCATAAAAATAATGGAACTTCCTTCAGAATCAAATAACAACTTGAGTTAGTACAATCAGAGAAGACTCAGGAAGCTAAGGCCTCGGGACCAAAACATAACCAGATTGGATGTGTCTTCATGAAACCTCAGAGGTATAATTTAAAAATTACAGGGTTAATTTGCTTTTCTATAGCAAATGGTCCCTGAAAATGATGGTGTAATTTATCATCCAGGCAGGAGGATGAAAAGTTCCTGGTGGGTAGCCAGGCCTTGTCTAGTCTCATAAATTCTGGCATTGGGAGATTTCCTCCATCCCTCACAAGTTTATGGACACAGTAGATTTCCATGCTATCACCTTTCATTTTCAGTACTGGCAATCCAAGCCTTTTTATTAAAAAGAAATCAAAACAAACATAAAAGCCAATAAACACTAAGCAATAAAAACTCATAAAGAATCCAGACATAGGGGAAGTTAGCATCTACTGTTGCTGGTCATTATATTCTAATGTCTTTCTTTTTTTCCACTCACCTCGGAAGAGCACCACCCCCAGCGTCCTTCCTCCCCTAACCCTTCCTAAAACAGCCTTCACTCATCCACACTAAAGGACAAATGGCAATGAGTAATTAAAGGTGTTTCTTTTCCAGAGTGCCTTCGTGACATAAGAGAACAAAGCTTCAAGATAGAGCAATTTCTGATGGTGAAAATTTGAGCCCTAGTGAGAAGATAAAGGACCTATTTTGGGGTCCGACGGGTTTTTTCAGATACCTCTCTGGCATTATGGAAGAGTGGATTTTGCAAATCAGCCCAGAAGAAGAGGCTTGATAGGTATTCATATAATGGAGAATAATCTCTCTTCATTGATATATTCATCCTTTCATCCAAAATTTTTTTCCATTTTTCAACAAATACCTAGGTTTCATTCTTGATTTCCACCCCCCCTGGTGGATAAATTTCATAATGAAATAACCAGTGTACGTCTCTGTTTTCTCCTCTGTAAAATGAGGATAATAATGGTACTTACCTCACTGGGTATAGTGAAGGTGAATTAAGTTAATACACATAAAACTTGCAGACTGGATGCAAGTATTCTGGGTTCATATTAGTGAGTAATGACTGTGTGCCCATGACTCTGCCAAGTACTACGTATATAGAGAAGGAAACCATGTTACTGGACTCAAATCTCTCCCAATCTAGTTGAAAAACACTCATGTTGACAATGACAAGAAGCAGGTTACCATGACAAAGGTTGAGGCTGAAAGCAAGGAAACTACATGGTGTCCATTGCAAGAGTCAATGACGGGAATGCCACAGGGCTGTACTAGAGCAATGAATAAAAAAAGAGAAAGCTTTAGTGGAGTAGAGGAGAGGATGGTTGTACGAGTCTTTGAGGAAGGAGAAAAATAAGACTGGGAAACGAATTGGGTGTAGGAGGTGAAAGAGATAAAGACCTAGAGTGGCTTGAGGTTACTGTCTTGGACTGAGTATGTGGAATGGTTACCCATAGATACAAATCAAGGAGGAAGAGGGGAGAGAGCTTCAGTTGTGGATACTTTGTGTCTGAGGTAGAGGTATTACCAAGGAATTGGATATACAGATCTGCAAGGTTTAGATTGATGACTGAGATTTAGGAATTATCAGCTGATGAGTAGGAGAGAAGACCATTGAATTAGATGAGGTGGCCTAAGGACCCATCCTTCACTTCCTAGGCATGCTGCATGTGTCATTTTATTTTATTTTATTTTTGTTTTTTTTTAAACTATTTCAATTCAATTAACATATAGTGTATTACTAGTTTTAGAAGTAGATTTATCAGTTGCATATAACACCCATTGCTCATTACTTCAAGTGCCCTTCTTAATGCCCATTACTCAGTTACCACATCCCCCAACCCATCTCCCTCCAGCAACCCTCAGTTTGTTTCCTAGAGTTGAGTCTTGTTCAATTTGCCTCTCTGTGTTTTCTTTTTTTAATTTATTTTTTATTGGAGTTCAATTTGTGAACATATAGCATATCTCCCAGTGCTAATCCCATCAAGTGCCCCCCTCAGTGCCCATCACCCAGTCACCCCTCCCCCCACCCACCTCCCTTTCTACCACCCCTTGTTCATTCCCCAGAGTTAGGTGTCTCTCATGTTCTGTCACCCTCTCTGATATTTCCCACTCATTTTCTCTCCTTTACCCTTTATTCCCTTTCACTACTTTTATATTCCCCAAATGAATGAGACCATATAATGTTTGTCCTTCTCCGACTGACTTGCTTCACTCAGCATAATACCCTCCAGTTCCTTCCATGTTGAAGCAAATGGTGGGTATTTGTCGTTTCTAATGGCTGAGGAATATTCCATTGTATACATAGACCACATCTTCTTTATCCCTTCATCCTTCGATGGACACCGAGGCTCCTTCCACAGTTTGGCTATTGTGGACATCGCTGCTAGAAACATCGGGGTGCAGGTGTCCCACGTTTCACTGCATCTGTATCTTTGGGGTAAATCCCCAACAGTGCAATTGCTGGGTCGTAGGGCAGGTCTATTTTTAACTCTTTGAGGAACCTCCACACAGTTTTCCAGAGTGGCTGCACCAGTTCACATTCCCACCAACAGTGCAAGAGGGTTCCCCTTTCTCCACATCCTCTCCAACATTTGTGGTTTCCTGTCTTGTTAATTTTCCCCATTCTCACTGGTGTGAGGTGGTGTCTCATTGTGGTTTTGATTTGTATTTCCCTGATGGCAAGTGCTGCAGAGCATTTTCTGGTGTGCTTGTTGGCCATGTCTATGTCTTCCTCTGTGAAATTTCTATTCATATCTTTTGCCCATTTCATGATTGGATTGTTTGTTTCTTTGCTGTTGAGTTTAATAAGTTCTTTATAGATCTTGGATACTAGCTCTTTATCTGATAGGTCGTTTGCAAATACCTTCTTCCATTCTGTAGGTTGTCTTTTAGTTTTTTTGATTGTTTCTTTTGCTGTGCAGAAGCTTTTTATCTTAAGTCCCAATAATTCATTTTTGCTTTTGTTTCCTTTGCCTTCCTAGATGTATCTTGCAAGATGTTGCTGTGGCCAAGTTAAAAAAGGGTGTTGTCTGTCTTCTCCTCTAGGATTTTGATGGATTCTTGCCCCACATTTAGATCTTTCATCCATTTTGAGTTTATCTTTGTGTATGGTGCAAGAGAGTGGTCTAGTTTCATTCTTCTGCATGTGGATGTCCAATTTTTCCAGCACCATTTATTGAAGAGACTGTCCTTTTTCCAAGGGATATTCTTTCCTGCTTTGTTGACCACAGAGTTGAGGGGCCATTTCTGGATTCTCTATTCTGTTCCATTGATCTATGTGTCTGTTTTTGTGTCAGTACCACACTGTCTTGATGAGCACAGCTTTGTAGTATAACCTGAAATCTGGCATTGTGATGCCCCCGGCTCTGGTTTTCTTTTTTAATATTCCCCTGGCTATTCGGGGTCTTTTCTGATTCCACACAAATCTTAGGATGATTTGTTCCAACTCTCTGAAGAAAATCCATAGTATTTTGATAGGGATTGCATTAAATGTGTAAATTGCTCTGGGTAGCACTGACATTTTTACAACGTTAATTCTTCCAATCCATGAGCATGAAATATTTTTCGATCTCTTTGTGTCTTCCTCAATTTCTTTCAGAAGTGTTCTGTAGTTTTTAGGGCATAGATCCTTTACCTCTTTGGTTAGGTTTATTCCTAGGTATCTTATGCTTTTGGGTGCAATTGTAAATGGGATTAACTCCTTAATTTATCTTTCTTCAGTCTTAGTGTATAGAAATGCCACTGATTTCTGGGCATTGATTTTGTATCCTGCCACACTGCTGAATTGCTGTATGAGTTCTAGCAATCTTGGGGTGGAGTCTTTTGGATTTTCTAGGTACAGTATCATGTCATCTGCAAAGAGGGAGAGTTTGACTTCTTTGTCAATTTGAATGCCTTTTATTTCTTTTACCAGTGTCATTTTAGTTGGTACTTACAACATCCCTGTAAGTTAAAGGCATTAGTTAGAACATGGCTTTAGCTACGTGTGATTGAGACTAAAAATCAGCACTGGCTTCAAGAAGATACTCGCTAATTTTTTTCTCAGGTTAAAAATCTGAACTGGATGTGGAGGCTGTTTTCCATGTATGATGCTCCATGGTGTGAGGAACCCAGTATCCTTTCTTTTGTTGTTCTTCTCTGTCTAGACTCACTGCCATGCCTCCATCCTGCCAGCAGAAAGGGAAGCAGGAGGACAAAGGAGTGCATCCATCCCCTTAAATCTACAACCCAAGGTTGAATATGCCACATGCACTTACAGCCCATTGATAAGATTGAGTCTGTGTCAATAATCATCTCCATGGAAGGCTAGCCTTTCTTCTGGGTGGTGTAGCATGCTCTGTAAAAGCAAGATTGAGGACAACTCATGTCCATCAGTAGGGAACATGTACTTCTATAGGAATTCTGCACAGCCATAGGAAGCAATGAAGACTGGCTCTATGAACTCTTATGGAAGAATCTCTGGGATGAGTGGAAAAAAAGCACAGTAGGGAAGAGTATGCTACTGTTTATGTAAGAAGGAGAAAGCATATAAATACACATAAACATTTGCTTTTATGAAAGAAACTGGAGGATGAGCTTTACAGCTTAAAAACTTGTGTCTTATATAGAAAAAGGAACAGGGTGGACAATGGTAGAAGTTGATTTTTCTGCATATATTGTATCTCATTTGGAATCTTGTATATATTTTATGTAATTATGAAAGAAAATTAAAACTTTAAAAACCAAAAGCAAAATGAAACAAATAAATCTGGTTATAAATGCACATACCACCTCATTTGGAGCGACTTTAAAACATGTAAATTTGATAGTATTTTCCTGGTGAGCCATACCCTATGCATAAAAACAAAACTATAATAAAATATTATTCTCAATAATCATATATTGCTGGTGGTGTGGATGTTGTCATTCCAAGTCTATTTGTGGACAGTGAAAGAAAGTAATGGATAATTTTGTTGAATATCATTGAGAATCAGCATTTTTAGTTAGAATGAAAGAGCAGAAGAATATGAAAATCCATAAGGTCAAAAAATCTATAGTCCTGAATTTGATGTTTCAGTATGAATTTATGACATAGTTTCTTTAAAAAAAATAGATGACTCACACATGTACACAAATGTTTTCTAGATCTCTCCCCTGAAAAGGTCTGAGTATGGTGACAAACTCAGTAACATAAGCCCTCAGAGTCTTATCTCTAACTGCCTTTGCATTTAAGGGAGCAGGAAAAGCTGGTTCTGGGTCAAGGGCAGGAAATGTCCTCCATGTGCCTGGAACAAGGAAACTATCAGCACTATGAAGTGCATGTCAAACTCAAGAGTCACTGACCAAAAATGGGAAATTCAGACCACTAATAACGTTAGTGGATCAAAACATGTCAGAACATGTGATAATGGATCAAAACATGTCAATTAGCTCAAACCCTAAAATCAAATAGCAATAGAATCAAAACCACCTCTTTAGTCACCTTTGGAGTATGCTATGGAACAAATTATTTTGAAAACAAGTTATATGAACTCTATTTCAGGGTCAGTAAACAGTTGATTAAAGGAATCTTTTTATTTGTATTTATTTTTAGCTTTTATTTATTATTTAATTAATTTACTGATTTGAGATAGGGAGCAAGAAAGAGAGCATGAACCATGGCAGAGGTGGGGAGGGAGGGGCAGAGGGAGAAACAGATTCTCTGCTGAGCTGGGAGCTCATCATGGGGCTTATCCCAGGACCCTGAGATCATGACCTGAGCCAAAGGCAGACACTTAACCGACTAAATCACCCAGGGACAGGCACGGTAGGAAGTTTCTCATTTTAGATGTATTCTTACTAACATAGTCTAGCTAACAAATAAAGAAGAAATAATAGAATCAGAATACTGCCATTTTGTAATCCCTAAAAATTATAGACATACTGATCTAGGCAATGATCATCAAGACTTCATAACATCATAAAGAACAGCAATGTATTGTGTGTTTACTGTTTGAAGTATGCATCCTCCCTGCGAAGTTCTCTTTTAAAAAACTCAAACTTATTTTTATTTAGACTTTAGATCTAACTACCAATTCGTAAGAAGCACAGGTAAGAGAGGAGCAGGTTTAACAATACCTAGTTGATATTGATCATCAAAATCAAGACGAGGGGAAACCAGACAGGACAGAAGAGCTGGTTGATTCAATTAAAACTTTGCAAGGTTTAAAAAAGGTCAAGGAGCAGATGATGTCAACCAAATACAATGCATAACCTTTGCCTAGATCTTGATTTAAACAGGGTTAGGAAGCACTGAGGGAAAGTCAAACATAGAGTATTAGAAGATATAAACTATGATTACTTTTAAAATGTGACATATTAGACCAAATTCCTCATCTTTTAGAAAGATACAAGGTTGTATTAATGACTAAAATGACATAATAGATGGTCTTTCTGAGCTTGGCTTCAACATAAGAGAATGTGGTTGGGACGAGGGGTGAAACCAGATCTGTCATGAATTGATAATTGTTAAACCTCTGTGATAGGTACCTAGGGGTTATTGTCCTAATTCCTATTTTTTAGTACCTTTAAAGGTTGCTTTTAGGCAACACGCTTGAGCAATGGAGACCTCAGTGAGGTAGAAGGGTCCACAGTGACCACTGGGCTGAATGCAAACAGGCTTATAAGGCAACATACCTCAAAATATCCACAAGCCCCAGCTGACCAATGGGTACTTACACCTGGACACAGGTATCAAAAAAAGAAGGTTCTATACATCCCCATACCTCTTCACCTTCCCCCTTAACTCCAGCCCCTCACCACTGCCTCCTGGCCAACGCTGTCTACTCTGCTGTCCCACCTGTTGCTCTCTTGCAGTATATTTGAAGACTTCTCCTTTGTTCTGCCTTGGGTGAATCCTTCACTGCCCATGCCACTGGCCTCCACCCCATCAGGTCGCCCAAAGGTATATACCTAAAAATTTTAATATCAAAAAACTTTAACAAATTTTTGTGGAAGAGAGAGTACTGGCAGGAAACTAGCAATTTCTACGATAATGTGTGTATTCGTGTATATTCATTTTATGGAAGAAACGGTGACTTGGGAAAGAGAAATGAGTGTCATTCTAGGTTGATACCTGTAACGGGAAGATTTAGGAAAAGGAACACAGAAGGAGTCAGAGAAGGAGGTGAGGAGCAAGTGAGAAGGTCAGGAGACAATGGCCTAAAAGACATTAAGTTAGGGGGCATTTGGAAAGGAAGGATCTCCATGCTCATAGAAATGAGCTGATTTCTTTAAGAAAGAAAATTCCTGAGGCAAGAATTATCAAGAACCCACTGTTAAAGCTCACTGACCAAAGGCCCTCTGGAACATACCTAGAGCCCAATAAAGGGAGATTTATTTAGCTGGCTGCCACCAAGGAGAACACACCCTGAGAGACTGTGGGACCTCTAGTAAGAGGCAGTGGAAGGGGCTTCTTTTTAAAAAATATTTTATTTTATTTTATTTTATTTTTTTTAACTCTTTTTTTTTTTTTAAACTTTTATTTATTTATGATAGGCACACAGTGAGAGAGAGAGAGAGAGAGGCATAGACACAGGCAGAGGGAGAAGCAGGCTCCATGCACTGGGAGCCCGACATGGGATTCGATCCCGGATATCCAGGATCGCGCCCTGGGCCAAAGGCAGGCGCCAAACCGCTGCGCCACCCAGGGATCCCTAAAAAATATTTTATTTATTTATTCATGAGACACACAGAGAGGCAGAGAGATAGGCAGAAGGAGAAGCAGGCTCCCTTTGGGGAGCCTGATGCAAGACTCCATCCCAGGACCCCAGGATCATGACCTGAGCCAAAGGCAGATGCTCAACCACTGAGTCACACAGGTGCCCTTGTGGAAGAGGCTTCTTATAGGATTTGGGTTTACACTGGATGGTCCTAAAGCCAGTATAAGGAAACAGCCAGTTCTGAGTGGTTGTCATCCAAGCTGGGGTATCCGAATAGTTTTCCTCCAGGAGATGGGAAGGTTAAAGCAGGGCTGGATGTATCATTGGTAGTCAGGAGGGGGCCATGGTTCATTGTTTGCTGTGGGTGCCAGGTGGCCTTGCCTCTGTCCTGTTTATTTGCTGGGAGCACGGTTCACGCTCAGTGAGGAACATCGGGGCCTGGTGTGCAGGAGGACCGTGTTTCACTTTCTTAATACTTCGATGCCGAGCTTCACGCTGGACTGCAAACCAGGTCAGCAAGGCGCTAGCTCCTAGAGTGTTCGTGTCGGCTTTGTTCTTCCAAGGCCACTTGGGTGTGTTGGGAGGACACCTCAGCATCTCACATGGTGAACCAACTTTAATTTTCCTCTTTAAGAAGAGCACATGCACACATCTTAAATGATAAGGGGGAAATGACAGAGACAAAAATGGTTTCCAAGTGGTATGAACAAGCATAAATTTCACAGCCATAAAGTGGAATGAGAATCACCTAATCAGTTACCCAGAAGAGTCCCTCGTAGAAACGATAGATAAACTGCTAAACAAAAAAGTTAAAAGGAGTCTCATTAATGGTTACAGCAATCTTGTTTTGGAAACTGTTAAAAGAAATCCAAATTGTAATGCCTTAATGCACTTCACACCATTAACTTTACATAAAGAGCAGCACCATCAAGAAATAAAAGAAACAATTCAACCAGCATTGCCTGCAGGATTATTTAAGAAAATCACCACTTAAAAACAAAAACCCTAGGTGCTTTTGCATTTATATATCAGTATTGCCTGTATCAAGCAATTTCAGCTGGAAGAAGAAAGACCAAAGTAATTAAAATAATTTTCCTCGATATTGTGGGTACATGAGTGCAGCAGCTGGACATTTTTATCTCCTTAAGGAGAGATGTTTTTCATTTTTTTTTTTAATTTTTATTTATTTATGATAGTCACAGAGAGAGAGAGAGGCAGAGACACAGGCAGAGGGAGAAGCAGGCTCCATGCACCGGGAGCCCGACGTGGGATTTGATCCTGGGTCTCCAGGATCGCGCCCTGGGCCAAAGGCAGGCGCTAAACCGCTGCGCCACCCAGGGATCCCGAGAGATGTTTTTCAAATCACTTTTTGTTCTCTACATCTTGGTAACCAGAATACTGCTTTTATAAAGGCACTTTTGTTCCTGAATATGAAATGATTCTAGAAGCCTACTTCCAGAAAAGAGAGTCCCTCTTTTTCTGCTTGTCACTACCGTGTGGACCTTGAAGTGAACTCTGCAGCAGGTGGGGGTAAAGGCAGATGCTAATACCAATCCTGGAGAAAGCAACATCCTTTCTAAGGGCGAGGAGCTGCCCCTTGAGGCAGAGGCAGGAGAGAAGAGTGCGGAAACACGAAGAAAAGCAGAAGCAGAACCAAGATTGATCATACCTTCTACGAGGCAGACACTTCTCTAGGCACTTCTGACCCACTAACCCCATTCATTCTTACAACACCCACCCTCCAAAGTTAGATGTTATTGCTTATAATTCAGTGGCAATATAAACAGAGGGAAGTTAAGTAACTTGCTCATCTGGTATATGACTAAGACTGCTGGGAGTCTATAGCCTGAGCTGTCTGGGGTTGGTGGGGAGGGGGCGCAGTGGATTGCAAACTCAGATTCCTAAAAGGAGCCAAATGGGTAACATGAAGGTGTGATTTGTGCAGGAGTTAGGTCCTGTGGCCAGGTGGAGAATGTTTGTCCCAACTAAAGGCATTCCATTAAAAAGAAAAAAGTTAAGCACAGTGCTGGTTTCCCAAAACCATGCTGGGTGCCCGCTGGCACACTTCAATTTAGTACCTGTGGATAATGCTGCTGATCCTATGTTTATTTCTCGTCATCCTTGTTCCCTTGCCTTACGGTCCTTCCCAAGGCTGTTTCCTTCCTTTACCCACCCCTCCTGCCTCTCTCTCCAAAGGCTCATTCCCAACTAGGACAATTCCTTTTATTCCCTTAATCCACCAGAATGGCTGGGTTAGTTATAACTTGTTACTTATAATCCTCTTTTAACTTTACCGACATAAATAACAGATTTTTAACTTGTCATAATAAAAGGCCAGTTTATTTAGAGTCTAAGTGATAGAGGATATCCTAGGAATTCAAAACTAGCTCAGTGATTTTGTTTTGGAAAAATATAAGGGCTAGAGTGCACATGGCTTTCCCAAATTCGTATAGGTTTCCCAAGGTCACTTGACTTTTTATTGACAAAACCAAAAGTTAAAGCTAGGTATCTTCATCCTTCCTGCAGAGCAGGAAAGGATTTCTCCAATCCTTTGTTCAGCTAACAGAAAATTCCTGCTTATTCATTTATAACAATTAGAAAAAGGAGTTTGGGTACCACATATATAGGAGGAAGGGACAATATGTCATATCTTTATAAAGCTTCATAGTTTAAAATCAGCTCATTTGCTCATCACAGGCTTAGGAAATGGAAAGAAAAATATTATTTCTACTTTACAGATGGAGAAACTGAGACTGAGAGAGTATGAGTTATTTTTCTAAAGTTACATCCTATAAAAGTTATAATGAGAAATCCAGTTTCAGACACTTAATATAATGCCCTATGTACTATGCCACTCTGTTTCTCTTTTTCATAGAGAAATCAATACTCACAGGACTTATTGCTGCTTCATTTGTTTTATTTACTTCTAATTTACTCTTTGCTAATTTATTTTATGATCATAAGAGCTACTCAGTTTACTTATTGTAGTGTACTGTCTCTCATGGACCTCCAACACTAGTATGTAAATAAACCCAGGCCAGCTTACTAGAAGAGCAGTCATATGGAAGCTAGTCCCCTTTTATCTGCTGGGGCCATCCTAGACCAGCCTGCAGCCACATAGCTCCCAAATTTGTGACATAACCCAGCTAAGATCAACACAACTGTCTCCTTGATTTACAGTTGTCTATAGAAGCATAAGTGAGCCCAGCCAAGGCTACAAGTACACCCAGATGACCTGAAGACATAATAAATAATAAGTATTTATTACCTTAAGATACGAAATTTGGGGTGCCTGGGTGGTGCAGTCAGTTGAGCGATCAGCTCTCGGTTTTGGCTCATATCTGATTTCAGGGTCATGAGATTGAGGCCCACATTGGGTTCCATGCTCAGCAGTGAGTCTGCTTCAGATTCTCTCTTCCTCTGCCCCTTCTGCTCATGCTCTCTCTCTCTCTAAAATAAATAAGTAAATAAATAAATAAATAAATAAATAAATTTTAAAAATGATACTGAATTTTGAGGTAGATTGTTATGCATTAGTAACTAACCGATATAATGCCTTATTTCAGGAGCTAATAATACAGGTTTTTAAAAAGATTTTATTTATTCATGAGAGACACAGAGAAAGAGACAGAGACATAGGTAGAGGGAGAAGCAGGTTCCATGCAGGAGCCCGATGTGGGACTCGATCCCTGGACCCAGGATCATGCCCTGGGCAGAAGACAGGCCCTCAACCGCTGAGCCACCCAGGGATCCCAGGAATACAGATTCGACATAGCAAAACCACCACCATTTCTACCAACTGCACAGTTGGTTTCAGACGATGGTGAATTTGGAATTTGGCTTGCAAACAAAAACTCTAAACTTCTCTTTCTTTTTTTAAGTTTCAGGACTGCTTGGCTGACTGAAGATTCTGCATAAAGTGAAAATATGAGAAATGTTGTTGCTAGAGCAATGCCAGTCAGTTGGCAGACTATCATGAGACACAAAACCTATCTGGCTACTGATATATTGATAGATGGCAGTGGATTATTTTTAAAAATATCTGGTAATTTCACTAAAACAACTCTTGATTTCTGCCTGGAAGAAAATACATTCCATGTATTTCAAGGAATGTAAAAATTCTGAAGGAATGGGACGAGAACATAGAGTGGAATATGTGTTACTACCATAAGCCATGAATTCTCATTTTGGTTGGTATTGCTACCATAGGAAGGAAATTGCTTCTTGGGGTGGGTGGTGAAAAAAATCTTAGATGTTACAAGAACTTGTTGTCCTCCAGAAAGCTGTAATACATAAACACATACATAGTATATTTGTTTTATTAGAATTTTATTGGGGGATGGGAGGTGAGATTAATAGTTTTTTTAAAAGTCTAAAAGGTCTCCTTAAGAGAAGCAATGATTTTTAAAAAGTTGAGAAACACTGCTGTAAGCAGAGGTCAATACCACATCGTCATGGTCAATAATTTTTTCATTGTATCCCCTCATGTTGTTTAGTTTTCTCTTAATTTATATCCTTTAACACTTCTGGCTTCTATTTTCCATTTTCATTCAAAATAAAATCCATCTCCCCTCCTTTCCGGAATAACTTCCAGGCTGGAATCATTACTAATATTTCCATCATCACCAGCATCATCAGTTATTTATTTTTTGTAAAGTGCCACTAGCAAACACTCTCTCTGGATAAATACATTCCATCTGCCACGGAGGTCTCTAGCCTTGTTACCATGGAGTCCCCTAAGGTACAAGTCCCTTATGCCTGGCTAATTTAGCAGCAGATGTTAGAGAAACCAACTGATTTGTGTACCTAGAAAAGGGGGTAAGAGAGCACTTTCATGCTGTGGTCTACTGGGGAGGTGAGGATTTCTACTAGAATAACACTCTGGCCTCTCTCCACCTTCTTACCAATTTCCTCTCTGAGGAGGAGCGAAGACTCAACTCCAAGGCTCACGTCCTACCAGCAGAGAGCATTCATTCTCATCTCTTTCATAATGTAAGTTTTTTAGGAGCTTGCTTCCATGGGGGAGGCTGGTGCTTCGGCAAGTATCTGTAATTCATATGTAAGTTTCAGTCAAAGAAGCCATGCTAGACAGCAGATAGAAGGCCCTTTCTCCACGTAGTATTTTTTCAATCATAAAGTTAGATTTTGATCTCTGACTGATGCCTTCAACTATCAGTTGGCTCCTAACTTGGGCAGATACAAAGGTGGGGGCTAAACATTAGCTTCCTTAAATCCCCACATGAATTTTCCTTAGAAGAAGCTCTCCTAAAGTTGAGATAACATTCTCAGTTCCAAGTTTTATATTTAGCCCTTTAATTAGACCATAGAATGGCTGGATTCCATAATTTATACCTCTTACATGGTTGACGCCATGTCCCATAAAAAGTTAAACTCATGAATTCATGGACTTTATTAGGATTGCCACAAATGAGTCAGATGTGACAATCTTTTAAATAACTATACTGTTCATAATGTGAGAATCAAGGATGTTTAAAGGGGAAGTTCAGTATTATCCTTTTTTACGTGTAATGCATCCAACAAATATGCATGCAGCACACATAATAAGCACTCTGCTGCCCTCCGCTCTGGCAGCAAGGGATGTCTGTAACTCACAACTCTAAATTATGAGACCCTAATAGACTTTTGCTAGGTAAACTCTGTAAAAACTTGCTTTCACAGGAAAAAAGTATAAACTTGGCTAGTATTTCTTTTTTTCCTTTTCCTGACTTAATTGTAGACATGATATCTGGAAGCACAGCATCCGTCTTGCACCCAAAAAAATAATAATAATAAGAGTGAAATGAAATTAAACATGAGCCAAGCATGTTAAGGCAGGAAGAGAAAGAGCCAGAATTCCTATTGACAATTGAATAATATCAATGAATCGAAGCCACTACATGCCTTCCTCTAGATTCCTTCTTATTCTGAGGAGAGAGGGAACAAACCTTTATTTATGAAGGCTCTGCTAGTCAAGTGTTGTTCTTGCAGCCAGATGCTTTCCTAAAATTCAATGTGCAACAGTGGATTAGACATACTCTGGCTTTGAAGCTGCTAATATTGTAGAGTCACTTCGGTGTAAGTGAAAAGCATTATGATGAAGGTCAATACAGGAAGGATATAAATAGAAAATAGACCCCTAACATAGTCTAGATTGAGCTTTTGGATTAATAAAATCCAAAATAAAACCTGAAAATAAAAAGATGTTAGGTAAAGGGCTAAGGGGACCAAAGCAACAATTAGAAACAACAGCAACAAGACAATAAAGTTAAAAGTGCAGAGGGGAGTAAAGCTAAATAAATATAGAAAGATAACTAAGGATGAGATATGGGTCAAAGCAAACCTATCCTTTCCTGTCCACTCCCCACCCCACTCTGATAAAATAATCTTGCTTAATTTTATGACAAGTGACAGAGGGGTATTAGCACCATAATATATTATAGACAGGGATTGTGTTCAATCATTATTTATTTCCTACTGCATTTATTTATTTATTTATTTATTTATTTATTTATTTATTTATTTATTATTTTAAGATTTTTATTTATTCATGAGAGGCAGAGAGAGAGACAGGCAGAGACACAGGCAGAGGGAGAAGTAGGCTCCCTGCAAGGAACCCGATGTGGGACTCCATCCTAGGACCCCAGGATCATGCCTGAGCCACCCAGGAGTCCCTGGCCTCCCATTTTATTTTTATTAAAAAATTTTTTTTTATTGGAGTTCAATTTGCCAACATATAGCATAACACCCAGTGCTCATCCCGTCAAGTGCCCCTCTCAGAGCCCATCACCCAGTCACCCCAACACCCTGCCCACTTCCCCTTCCACTACCCCTTGTTCATTTTCCAGAGTTAGGTGTCTCTCATGCTTTGCCACCCTCACTGATATTTTCACTCATTTTCTCTCAATTCCCTTTATTCCCTTTCACTAATTTTTATACTCCCCAAATGAATGAGAACATATAATGTTTATCCTTCTCTGATTGACTTACTTCACTCAGCATAATACCCTCCAGTTCCATCCACGTTGAAGCAAATAGTGGGTATTTGTCATTTCTAATGGCTGAGGAATATTCCATTGTATACATAGACTACATCTTCTTTATCCATTCATTCTTTGATGGACACCGAGATCCTTCCACAGTTTGGTTATTGTGGACACTGCTGCTATAAACATCGGGGTGCAGGTGTCCTGGTGTTTCACTGCATCTGTATCTTTGGGGTAAATCCCCAGCAGTGCAATTGCTGGGTCGTAGGGCAGATCTATTTTTAACTCTTTGAGGAACCTCCACACAGTTTTCCAGAGTGGCTGCACCAGTTCACATTCCCACCAACAGTGCAAGAGGGTTCCCCTTTCTCCACATCCTCTCTGACATTTGTTGTTTCCTGTCTTGTTAATTTCCCCCATTCTCACGGTGTGAGGTGGTATCTCATTGTGGTTTTGATTTGTATTTCCCTGATGGCCAGTGATGTGGAGCATTTTCTCATGTGCTTGTTGGCCATGTCTATGTCTTCCTCTGTGAAATTTCTGTTCATGTCTTTTGTCCATTTCATGATTGGATTGTTTGTTTCTTTGCTGTTGAGTTTAGTAAGTTCTTTATAGATCTTGGATACTAGCTCTTTATCTGATAGGTCGTTTGCAAATACCTTCTTCCATTCTGTAGGTTGTCTTTTAGTTTTGTTGACTGTTTCTTTTGCTGTGCAGAAGCTTCTTATCTTGATGAAGTCCCAATAATTCATTTTTGCTTTTGTTTCTCTTGCCTTCATGGATGTATCCTGCAAGACGTTGCTGTGGCCAAGTTCAAAAAGGGTGTTGCCTGTGTTCTCCTCTAGGATTTTGATGGAATCTTGTCTCACATTTAGATCTTCCATCCATTTTGAGTTTATCTTTGTGTATGGTGAAAGAGAGTGGTCTAGTTTCATTCTTCTGCATGTGGTTGTCCAATTTTCCCAGCACCATTTATTGAAGAGACTGTCTTTTTTCCAGTGGATAGTCTTTCCTGCTTTGCCGAATATTAGTTGACCATAAAGTTGAGGGTCCATTTCTGGATTCTCTATTCTGTTCCATTGATCTATGTGTCTGTTTTTGTGCCAGTACCACACTGTCTTGATGAGCACAGCTTTGTAGTACAACCTGAAATCTGGCATTGTGATGCCCCTGGTTCTGATTTTCTTTTTTAAAATTCCCCTGGCTATTTGGGGTCTTTTCTGATTCCACACAAATCTTAGGATGATTTGTTCCAACTCTCAGAAGAAAGTCCATGGTATTTTGATAGGGATTGTATTAAATGTGTAAATTGCTCTGGGTAACATTGACATTTTCACAATATTAATTCTTCCAACCCATGAGCATGGAATGCAAGGCTGGTTCAACACTCGTAAAGCAATCAATGTGATTGATCATATCAGCAAGAGAAAAAAAAAAAGAACCATATGATCCTCTCAATAGATGCAGAGAAAGCATTTGACAAAATACAGCATCCATTCCTGATCAAAACTCTTCAGAGTGTTGGGATAGAAGGACATTCCTCAGCATCTTAAAAGCCATCTAAGAAAAGCCCACAGCAAATATCATTCTCAATGGGGAAACACTGGGAGCCTTTCCCCTAAGATCAGGAACAGGACAGGTATGTCCACTGTCACCATGGCTATTCAACATAGTACTAGAAGTCCTAGCCTCAGCAATCAGGCAACAAAAAGAAATAAAAGGCATTCAAATTGGCAAAGAAGAAGTCAAACTCTCCCTTTTTGCAGATGACATGATACTGCACATAGAAAACCCAAAATACTCCACCCCAAGATTACTAGAACTCATACAGCAATTCAGCAGTGTGGCAGGATACAAAATCAATGCCCAGAAATCAGTGGCATTTCTATACACTAACAATGAGACTGAAGAAAGAGAAATTAAGGAGTCAATCCCATTTACAATTGCACCCAAAAGCATAAGATACCCAGGAATAAACCAAATAGGTAGAGGATCTATGCCCTAAAAACTACAGAACACTTCTGGCCTCCCTTTTTATTTTTTTTATTTTATTTTTTTTTAATTTTTTTTTTTTTATTTATTTATGATAGTAACAGAGGGAGAGAGAGAGAGGCAGAGACACAGGCAGAGAGAGAAGCAGGCTCCATGCACCGAGAGCCCGACGTGGGATTTGATCCTAGGTCTCCAGGATCGCGCCCTGGGCCAAAGGCAGGCGCCAAACCGCTGCGCCACCCAGGGATCCCTGGCCTCCCTTTTTAAAAAAGAAATTTACCTTCTTACATATACTGAAAAATTTTTTGTGATGATTTAATATACAAATCTCATAAACTTTCCTTAATTTGTGCTGGGTATGATATGGAAACCAAGCTGTGTCTCAGATGCTTAATAAATATTCAATGTTGTCTGTTGAAAACATGTTTTGGACTCAAATCTGTGCTACATCTTCTTTGAAATTCTCCAAACTCTGTATGCTTTCATGGTCCAGTTCTCCTTCTCCCTTCAATGGTAGCTGAGTGAATCAAGAAGCTCATGGAAGATACTGGGAACTGGGCATTCTTGCTTGAAAAGAGAGAAGGAGGAAGCTAAAAGCATCCTGGTGAGCTGAACCAAGCAACCCTAAAGCTAGGGGTGTCTGGAATGATCTCTCCTGCTTGATGCTCCTCCTTTCAGTCACTATTTCAGTGACTGTAAGCATTATCTTCTACCTGCCTGTGATGGCTTAACAAACTTCCCTAAAACTTAGTGGCTTAAGACAACCACTACTTATTCAGCTCAATGTATGGCAGGTCAGTTCTTAGTTCAGGTGTGGCTTATCTTGGTTGGGCTTGCTTGTGTTTTATGGTCAACAAGTGGGTTGGGACTGGCTATATTTTTGCTGATCTTGGTTGTTACAGCTAGGTAAACTGGGGCCTTTGTCTCTATGGCCTCTCATCCTCTAAGTTGATTTACATGGTACCTTAGGCTCCAAACACAAAAAATGAATAGACATTAATGCATGAGCACCTTCCAAGTCTCTGTTCATGTCATGTTTGCTACTTGTCCCAAGGTCATATTTAAAAGCCTGGAGAGACAAAATCCTCTTAATGGGAGGAATGACAAAGATGTTGCATAAGGGCATAGCTACTAGGAGGGGCCATTTTTGGCAATTAGCCCATTACAGTTGTGCCTTCAAATCAATTGGGGATAATGGCTGATGCCTAGGCAGTATGCCAAGCCAATTACATCAGAATTTCTGGGAGTGGGACTTGGCCTCAGTGTTTATTTTTAGTTTTTATTTTTTGCCAATGGTCTAGGGTTCTGTCTCCAACTCTGGGATGTGAGTTTACAGAAAAGAATTAGGTTCCCTGAAAACTTCTTTTGCAGTTGGTAAACTTTTCAATAATTCAGGACTTTTTGATATGGAAACCCTATTTTTATCCAGCTAACTTGGCAGGCCAATTCAGCTAAAACAGTTAAAATGGATTGCTCTTTGTAGATTGGAGTCTCTCAAAAGTTAGTGTGCTTCAGAATCACCTGCAGGGCTTATTGAACACAAATCTCTGAACCCCTCCCAAGAGATTCTGAATGAATAGGCCTGCTGTGGGGCCCAGGAACATGGATTTCTGAGAAGTTCCCTGGTGATGCTGCTGCTGTTGATCAGAGATGATATTTCAGGAAGCACTTGTTTTGACCCGGCCTCCATTAGATATCGTGTATGATCACCTCGGTCTCATTGCCCAGTGGATGGCTGTGGTTATCACTGTGAGCAGAAGTAACTTTGCAATAAGTTTAAAGTCTTTTGTTCTAAGCATTTAGATACAGCCACAGAGTATGTAATCACTACCACAGGGTCTGATGGGCTGGGAGACTTTTCCAATTGTCTGAGAGACTTAAAGTGCCTCCACGGGACATTCACTTGGCTAAAAATCCAGCTCTCTACCCTTCCTTCCCAACTTTCTCTTAAATGATCAAAAAAAAAAAAAAAAAAAAAGAAAAGAAAAAAAGAAAAAAGATGAGGATTTGGAAGGGCAGCAGCAAAGAAGCCTGAAATCTTTAGTACTCAACAATAAAAGTCTGAGACTTTACAGTGAACTCATTCATCCAGCTAACAATCATCAGTCAGAACTCACAAAAGATTTCCGATGAATCCCTTGAAGTGTATGAACCTAACCCTCTACCAACGGGGAAGGAGTGATAATAGAAAAAAAAAATTACTTGCTCTTTCCTAGATAAGAGCAAATGTTTTTTAAGTGCAAGTTATTTGCAGCTCATGCCTTGATCATAAGGAACTGAACACTCTGGTTTATCCTGATAATGGAATAGAGAATGAAGAGGTTCTTATCGGCACTGCCCAGAAAATTATTTTCTATTCTTTAATGTAATCACATATCTATTTATAATCACATATCTATTTATAAAAAAACACACTCCATCTATATATTCCCATCTAATTCTAGGTAACATGAATTCAACAGTTTGTTAGACACACAGCCCACTCTCCGTGGGAATCTCCAAAGAGAAGGATGGTTTTATACAGCATAGAAGCCATTGCTGGATACTATTTTTCTGCTCATAGTGACATTACCAGCTTTGCCAGAGCTTAGCGCCTTAACTTTTACCCAGTCTAACCCGTGCTCAGCCTGGGCCACTCATCTTCCATTGATCTCTTAATAATTTTTAAATTTCCATTCCTTGGAGCTCCTACTTTTCCCATGTACCCCTCAATCTCCTGTGTTCCTTTCTCTCTGTAATCAGTAAGGACATCCTTTTTCCTAAAGTCTTTTTCTTCTTATTAAAAAATATTTATTAATTTGAGAGAGAGAGGTATTGAGAGAGAGAGAGAACTTAAGCATGATCTGGGGGAAGAGGCAGAGGAAGAGGGAGAAGCAGATTCCCACTGAGCAGGGAGCCGGATGAAGGACTCAATCCCAGGGGCCTGAGATCACAACCTGAGCCAAAGGTAGATACTTAACCAACTGAGCCATTCAGGCACCCCCTAAATTCCTTCTTTGCTGAAACTATGGCCCTATAGCAGGTTTAACAATACCTAGTTGGTTTTAAGCAACAGATATATTTGGTCCTCGAACCATATAGCAGATATATTTGGTCCTCGAACCATATGTTTTTTTTTTTTTTTAGTTTTATCATTTAGCTCTCTCCCTCCATGTGCATACAGGAATGCCCTAGAAGCACCAAGTTCAACAGCACACTCGTAACAACAGCAATTATTATCAGAGGAAACAGTGAATTCTCACTGGTCACCATGCTTTATATTGAATTAATATTTTTGGTCTAAGAGAAGTTATTGTTTGTATTTTATCGATGATGACATGAAGTACAGAGAGACTCCTACTTTCCTATTTACATCACCACTAAATCTAGCCCCCGATGCCTTTTTCTATATTCATGACCTGCCTAGTGTAGGCTACTGTCTCAGACTGTTCCTCAGTTAAGGAAACTTCTCTCAGTCAGCCTTGCTGATGTTACAGTGGAATGGTAGTGTGGTTTATTGACAGCTACCAGTAAGTTTAGTTAGAAGATGAAATATTTCTTTAAAGGTGAATTTTACACAATCCCATGGAAGATGGTGACACAAGACAGGAGAAATCCCTGATGAACTCGTAATGGAAGATGTAGATTTCTGAAATTCCCAAATTCTCAAATCCAAATATCATCAGCTGCCACTCTGATTCCCGTTAAGGAGGGTTCCACCACAGTCAGCAGTTTACCTTTGTTTTTCTATTGGGCATTCTGATATCTTCTTGCATTTCCCCTTTGGTCACTCCACCTGTTTGCTCTGGAGATAGCTTACCAGGTGTAGTAACATCAGCTGGGACAAAACATCAGCTTATCTTCAAGTATTTAAGGTTAGAGCAACAGAATGAAAGATCAAGTTCTTGCGCCCAGCAGCCCTCAGCAAGGCCAGGTTTAGCCTGATTTAATCTTTCTCTCTGTGGCACATCCCCTATTACCATTCAACCTTGCATACCATCTCCCTGTACAATTCCTCTCTGTAAGACTCTCAAGTGTTTGCATATTTTTAGTTACAAAGTTTCAATCCAGACAGAATTTAAATGGTTTTCACGGTCACATTGGTTCACATATGCATAAGGGTATGTGTTTAGGTGCAGAGGTGGTAACGAGGGCAGTGGAAGGATGAGGGGGAATTAAAATGTTTACTCCTTACTGTGGTATCTAAACCCCAGGGCTGCCACTACCAAAAACCCAAAGGTGTTTTTTCTCCTTAAAATATGTCAGTCTAGGGGTGCCTGAGTGGCTAAGTCAGTTAAACATCTGACTTTGATTTCAGCCAGGTCATGATCTCAAGGTTGTGGGATGGAGCCTGGAGTTGGGCTCTGCTTTCAGAGAGTAGTTCACTTGAGGTTCTCTTACTCCCGCTGCCTCTTGCCCCTGCACACACACTCTCTCTCTTTCAAATAAATAAATAAAACTTAAAAAATATGTCAGTCCAATAACATGTATAAATAACACAGAAATTAAGCCAAATAATTAATAATATTGACATCATTGACTATGCACACTGGTTTTGTGTTGAATGGCCATTTGTAGGGGGAATAAATAAACAAACTGTGGATGAAAAAATAAACAAATATGAGCCACACACTAACATGTTTATCTCAAGTTAACTTGGAGCTATTTGAATATTTGAATTTCACAGAAGCCACAATGAACAGAACAAAATACTGAGGTTGACAACATTGTTTCAAGTGGGCTAAGTCAAAATTTAGCCAATGTCTTATTAGATAATACTTTGCAGGCTCTGGCTTTACCACACCTTTCTTTTCAGGATTTTAAATTCCACATTTCTTCTCTTTGTCCCAAGCAAAGTCAGATGTGACTAACTGGAATATTTAATTTAAAAATTTAGTAATATTTTAAAATGTGTGTAGTTTGATAATATTTGTTTATTACTTGCAGAGTTAGCTCATTACTTTTACTGTCATTCCTGATGTATTTGAACTCATTTATTCCATTTCATTTTGCTCTATTTGACCTATTTTTAAAAGTGTAACTTTCTGTTCTCCTTTCTTATTTTTTGAATTGATTTTCACCAAATTCTACCTTTTTCTCTCTACTTAAAAATAATGAATATTCTTTTCTTGTAGAAAATACCCTGGGGTGGGGGTGCTGGATGATTCAGTTGATTGGGTTTCTAACTCTTGGTTTCGGTTCAGGTTGTGATCTCAGGGACTGAACCCTGCTTTGGGCTCTGTGCTTAGCACGGAGTCTGCTTGGAACTCTCTCTCCCTCTCCCTTTGCCCCAGGATTTCTCTCTCTCTCTAAAATAAATAAATCTTTAAAGAAAAAAGAAAAGAAAATACTTTGTAAAATTTAATATCAATATTTAACCTCGTAATAGTCTAAAATTAATATCAATATATTTACCTGCCTCCTGAACAACACAATCATTTTAAGATACTTTAAATCTAATGACCTACCCAAATTATATGTAATATCCAGGATTCTGGGTCTATCTTGAATTTTGTATTTTTTTGTTTATACTTTGAAGATTTGTCTGGCCTTTTGCATATTTTATCCATTTTCCTTGCTCACAATCCCTTCTTGCATCTCAGATCTACCTTTCTAGAATAATTTGCTTTCTTCCTAAAGCAAATCCTGTGCTTCCATTCTTTAGAAGTTCTTTAGAAAGAAATCATTGTGAGTAGCCTCCTTCACTTTTGTGTCTGTCTCTGTCTCTAGAAATATGACATGAGAGTGTATAATAAATATGTGTAAAGTGTAATATCAAAACTAATACCAACCCAGTTTAAGCCTTCCTAGTTTCTCTTTTTTTAAGCTTTCATTTAAATTCCAGTGCAGTTAATATACAGTGTAATATTAGTTTCAGGTATACAATAAAAAGTCGGTACTTCCATACAATATCCAGTGCTCATCACAAGTGTCCTCCTTCATCCTCCCAATCTATTTCACCCATCCTCCTCACTCACTTCTCTTCTGGTAACCATCAGTTTGTTCTCTATAGTCAAGAGTCTGGTTTTTTTGTTTGTTTTTATCTCTCTTTTTTCCCCTTTGCTCATTTGCTTCTTTCTTAAATCCCCCATGTGAGTGAAATCATATGGCATTTGTCTTCTCTGACCTTTTTCACTCAGCATAATACTCTCTAGCTCCATCCATGTTGTTGCAAAAGGCAAGATTTTATATATATCACATCTCTTTATCCCTTCATCAGTTGATGAACACTTGGGTTGTTTCTGTAATCTGGCTATTGTAGATAACGCTGCTGTAAATATTGGGGTGCATGTATCCCCTTGAATTAGTACTTTTGTATTCTTTGGGTAAGTACCTAGGAGTGCAATTGCCAGGTCGTAAGGTAGTTCTATTTTTAACTTTTTGAGGAAATCATACTGTTTTCCAAAGTGGCTTCACCAGTTTGTTTTTCTGCCAACAGTGCTGGAGAGTGCCCTTTTCTCCACATCCTTGCCAAAACCTGTTGTTTCTTAAGTTGTTGATTTTATTCATTCAAACAGATGTGAGTTGATAGCTCATTGCCCAGTTTCTCTTTGTCTTTAAAGTCTCTATATTTCGCCCTCATTCTTGAAAGATTTTTTAATTGAGTATAGAATTCTAGGCTGACCAATATTTTCTCACATAAAAACATCCAATATAGTTAGCATACAGTGTTATATTAATTTCAGGTTTATAGTATAGTGATTCAACAAATTCCATATTATTACTCAGGGCTTATCAAGATATATCTTTTCACTTTGAAGGGATACATTTTTTTCTCTGCTCCATTGTTTTTTAGAAGAAATTGGCTCTTTAAATTTTATTCCTTTGTAGGTAATGTACTTTTCCTTTCTGGCTGCTTTTAAGATATTTTCTTCTGTATTTACTAAAACATGTCTAGGTGCTAGGAATTTATTGAATTTCATAAAATTTGATTAATTTTGGAAAATTATAGTCATTATCTCTCACATATTGTGTCTCTCCATCATTTGGTTTTCTCCTGAAACTGAGTATATGTGTACTGGAACTTCCCACTCTATCATCCACATCCCTTAGGCTCTCTTTTATAATTTGCATCTTTTCCTCTGTGAGTTGTATTTTATATAATTTCTTCAGATCTGACTCTTCAGCTGTGTCCAATCTGCTGTTTCATCTATTCATTAGATTTCAGATTATTTTTCAAATCTGCCTGATAAACATTGAGTCTCCTATTCCTTTATCATTATTTCAGTATCCCTTTGGATTTTTAAAAAATAATAATAAACAAATTTATTTCCTATTTCATATATATTAATGTAAGCATGTGCTGTTTTTGTAGGTTTTATTCTGGTGATCTCTCAATCCTGCTTTGTTCATTAAAACCAAAGCTCTGGGATTCTGCTCCCTCCCGCTAAGTTAAAGACCTCTTCACCTGAATTCAGATCTACCTGGTTAACCTTACCAGGTGCAGGACAAGATGCCAGGATGGAAAGAGAGTATGGGATTGTCCTTAGATTCTGTGTGATATTCCTGCCACACAGACAGAAAGCATAGTGGCAGTTAAGACTAAGCTGAGGAGTGAAAAGACAGACAGGAGGACCAGTCATAGTTGAGTTTAACTAGATTAGTTAAAGAGAGAAAATACAGATGATGTTTTGGGACACAGTGAAATGGACCCAATAAAGATCAATACATGCCCAAAAGGGTTAGTCAATATTCCTCCTCTGGGGAGAGGCAAATGAGAAGTGAGAGGGAGTGGGGGGAAGTGAAGTGTTGGCAGAAATCTCCTAAAAGTGACTTATAGAGGATGTTTTGGTTTCCCACAGCAGTCTCTTGTTTCAACTCTGATTCCAGCTGCAGGTATTGTGGGTAGTTTCCTGTGAGCTCAGTCACCTTGCTAACATCATTGCACTGGGGACACAGTTGTGTCTAGCTTTCTGCTTTGGAGCCTTGTCTGAAGCCTCAGAAAACTGCTTGTCTGAAGCCTCAGAAAACTGCTCAGCCTTTCAGCAAGATGGTATCACTCAACCTACAGGGAGGTGCAGCTGGTAGGGAATTTGGCTGTTTCTTTGGGAAACTCCCAGTGACAGTGTCTTTGGGTCGTTTATCCTGGGCTGCTAATATTCCCTAAAGACCATCTTCTGCTTGCCCACAATCTGGTAGTGGATGTAGAAAGAAGGCAAAGTTCTCCATATTGAACACATGCTTATGTAATTTTCTATTTGCAATTGGGGAATCAGCCACAGTGATTACAAAAATCTTCCATGTCCTCAACGACGTTCACAAAAACCATCCATGGCCAGAACAATCATTGAGCATTTTCCAGGTGGAAGTTACAGCATCAGTCTGTGTTTCTGTGCATAATGCCAAGACATGGGTCCTGATTTTGCATGGCTGGCTGTTTCTTTTGAGCTTAGCTCATCCTCTGGAAAAATGCAGGACATTTATTATAATCATGGTGAAAGGAAGAATAGTTTAAATTCAGCCCAGAGATATGTGAAAATAGCTTAGCAACATTTCTCTAGTGTCAAAATCAATTGTCAATTGTGCTTATGTTTAAGAAACTTTTTATTTTGAAAAATTCAAGTATTCAAAGAGTAGTACAATGGACTTGTACTATTTAAGCTCGCTAATTAACATTTTGCCACATTTGCTTCCCTTTACTGACTCTATCTCTCATTCTGTATCTCTGTTTCTCTGTCTCCCTACTCTTTCTGCATCTATGTCTGAATGGATGTATGACTACACATACACAGACATATATATATTTGATGAACAGTTTGAGGGTAAGATGCTGACATCACCTCTATTCCTAAATATCTCTACACATATCTGTGCAGACGTATGTATTATCTTACATAACCACAGTACAGTGATAAAAAATCAGGAAATTGAACATTGACATAATGTTGTTATCCAATATAGAACACATATTCAAATTTTGCTAAGTGCCTTATTGTCTTTAACAGCAATATTTCTCCCCATCCAGAATCTATTATGAGATCAGGCATTTAATTTAATTTTTATATCTTTGTAGTCTACTTTAATCTGGAAAAGAATCATCAACCTTTTTTTTTTTTTTTTTGGTCTCTCATGACATTGATATTTTTGAAGAGTACAGGCCACTTTTCATGTAATCTTCTGACATAAATAAATAGCTTTTAAAATAGCTGATCTCAGAATGGGTATACTTTAAATCTGTAGACACAACAGTGATTAGATTAAGTCAGTTTGTGGCTTGAATTTTACAAAACTCCTTCATCCTTTTGCTTCAAAGTACTCTGTACTATATGGGTATATATATAGTTCAATTAGGAGAAAATAATGAACTTAGGGCTTTGAGACACTCTCTGACATAATTGAGGTCAATCCTGTGATGCCACAGAGGTGTGGTTAGGAATCAATGGTTTATCGTGAAACACAGACCATACGGATTTTAACACATTTGGCAGATAAATTATCTCAATAACTTATCCTAAGAAGCCATACATCTGGAAATAAATCATAAGGTAATATATAAAATTAAAATTGTATCAAGAAAATGTTTTTTTTGGATGCTAAAATCAAAGACTATTTGCTTGCATACTTAGAGAAGAAGATTGGTGATTCTATACAGTTCGCACGAACTATGATATATGGTAACCTACTTTTTATATGATTTCCCTTTAGAACTAAAATCCTAGTTATGATGAAGACAAAGGATATTAATTATTAAAAAAACTTCCCATATCCAAAACACAGTAGGTAAGCTACGTTTATATATAGCAGCCCAGCTCCCTGAGCTTTACCATTGAGTATGTTCCAGTTGAGCCAAAGCTCCATCGTTGCAATGCCATTGAGGAACAATCTACAGAAGGATTTCCCCCTTAAGGGTTCTGATTTTCAGAACAAAATGAAGGACAAACATGAAACCAAAATGGATAAGGAAGACAAAGAACTGTCTGTGGTGCTTAATCTCTGGACCCCTACAGGTTAATGGACCGGGAAGCAGGGATGGTTGCAGTGGAGGGGAACAGGTAAGTTATATTTATTCTATTAGCCTTCAAGTGTGAAATTTCCTTATTTGTTCTGTGTTTTGTTTAAGTAATGTGATTAGAAAGGAATTTTTCAGACACAGATGATGTTTGCACATTTTAACTGTTTCTACCTGACCCTCAGCCCACTCTACTTTCTTAGTTACATTATAGTAATTGCATTATAATTATGTAGAATTTCAGGATATTTCTGCTTTGTCTTAAAACTATGTTGATGACTGAAAGCTCTTCGTTGAGTGCCTCAGAATTTGTTTCAGTTGCTGGCACTAAAGTCAGCAATTGAATTATCAAAGTGTCTGGCAGACCTAGAGAATTAGAAATAATAATTTGCACAGTATTCCAGATCAAAGGAGGGAAGGAAACTGTTATTCACAGCCACTTCTCCAGGAGCATTATTATTCATTCTGGATTGAAGCCATAGGAAGATGCTGTATAACATATGTTTTTAGAATGTGTAATTTAACATGGGGTGTTGTCATAAAAAGGAAATTACCAAGTTGTATTTAGCTTGAGGTGTTCATATTAATATTTTTTACCCTTTCCTTTCTTCTTTTGAATGAAGTTGGCTGTCCATTAGGAGGGAAAGCATAGATATTTTTTTATTCTTGATTTAAATGGAAAATAGTGAAACTATTCCCAATAATTTAACATTTTTTAATGTACCACTTGCATGTGGAGACAGTGAACTCAAGTAAGTGACTGTGGTCACTTAAATGAATAATTCATTTAGTTATCTCATTCTTGCCCTTCTCTTTACAATTGTAATGGTATTATAGAAACTAAGATGTGACTTCTATCCAGTAGATTTAGCACCTCTGAGTGAACTAAAATACAAGTCATCTATAAAATATTTTTGATTTGTCTGTTCAAATGAAGGGATTAAAAAAGGGAGGAACTAAAATTGGGAAATGAAACTCAGAAACACTGAAGGGTTTCAGATATATTACAGACACAACATCAATAACAGAAATTCCACAGCCTCCCTTTATTTCCCATTAAATGTTCATATTTTTGGAGCAACTTTCTTCCTGTTACATCAGCAGCATACTTAGAATGAGCTTTTTCCATGAGGTCTGAGAACTGAAGCTTATGAAGGTATTCATGCAACAAACCCTCAAAACTGCTCTCCTAGAGAGGGTGAGTGATTGGTGAATTAAGAGCCAGGAAAAGAGATGGAGGATTCGGTTTTCCAAATCTTTTTGTTGGGGACTCACTTTACTTATTTAAAATGCTTTCTTTCTTGATGATTTCCTTTCTTTTTTTCCCCACTAACCTCTTCTCTTCCATACCTGCTATGTGATACTATGCTGACCATGTTCATGTATACACACATACACACACACACACTGATGAAAGACATGGGCCAGCTGAGTGTTGCATGGAGACTATTGTGGCTATAAGCCAATATCAAATGATAATGGAGAATGTGATTAAAGATCTCACCTGAAGCACATTTCTCCTAGTCCAGGGATTGGCCAACAACAGTCCACTTGTTAGAACCTACCCTATCTTCTCTTTCTTTCTCCTTTCTTTTCTTTCTTTCTTTTTTTTTTTTTAAGTAAAGGCTTATTGGAATATAGCTTTACCCATTTATTTACATATTGTCTGTGGCTGCTTTCAGGATACAGGGGATGGCAGAGTTGAATAGTGGTGACAGAGACCACATGGCCTGCAAAGCCTGAAATATTTATTTTCTGGCCCATTATGGAAAACAGTTGCTGACCCCTGCTAAAAGACAAAACATTATTTCACAAAGGTTGGTCCCAGACCAGCAGATCCAGCATCATCTAGAAATTTAATAGAATGCAAATTCTCCAGCCTCATCCCAAATGTAAGGAATAAAAGTATCCGAGGGTGGGGCTTACAATCTGTCTTTTAACAAACCCTTTGAATAATTGGGATGCTTTCTCAAGACTCTCCTGGGTCAGAGCATCCCAACCAGATGGTGTTAATGCATTTCAGGTGTGCTAACAATATTGTTCTATAGGCCATGGGTGGCATCATGTAGGATCACACAGAATCACAGTCTGGGGAAAAACGTAATTCAAATTGTGTTTTCGAAATTCATTTGAGCTGAACAGATAGAAGATGATGTTTTCCATACAGAATGAATTTCCTATCAATCTCAGAGTTGATTTTAGAATGACCAAAAAGAACATTCTGATAATACTTTCTAGTTTACAAGGTTGTCCAGAGTGATCTCAAAGACATTTTCAGTTTGAAAGTGTTACTTTAAGATGATGCAGAAAATCTCAGGATAGAGGGCACTTATCTATGTGTATTGTGTTTGTGTGTATTTAACACCTTTTCTTTAAGACAAAGAAATATCTTGTAGGTGGGTTCAGTAGAGAGATATACAAATGTATTTTTTGAGTATCCTTAATGCAAACCTGTTGTGTCAAGCTTTAAACAAATACTATATGATATGAACATCTAGACTGGATAAATTAGCCCAGAGGATCATTTTGAAGACATTAAATCAGTAACTTACTTGAAGTATTAATATCCCAGATTGCACCTAAATAAGATTCCACTGACAAGAATCCACTGCAAGTCATGTTTTTAGAACATTTTTCTCTTGCTTTCAGCAAAACATGCCTATAGGGTAGCCCATTCATAACTGGTGAGTACATGCTTGAATGTCAACTAGTGAGTAATAAACAGTGGTCCACTGCCCATCCATCACAAAGATAAAGAATGTTGACTTTCAGTGGTTTGCAGACTAGGGCCAAAACAGAACACTGGCTTGGGGAATTGGGCCTGTAGCCTATTGACTCTAGGTCTTCAAATTCCTTTCTACAAATCTTTGTCCTGGAATTTATTTTTTTTAATTTATTTTTTATTGGTGTTCAATTTACCAACATACAGAATAACCCCCAGTGCCCGTCACCCATTCACTCCCACCCCCCGCCCTCCTCCCCTTCTACCACCCCTAGTTCGTTTCCCAGAGTTAGCAGTCTTTACGTTCTGTCTCCCTTTCTGATATTTCCCACACATTTCTTCTCCTTTCCCTTATATTCCCTTTCACTATTATTTATATTCTCCAAATGAATGAAAACATATAATGTTTGTCCTTCTCCGACTGACTTACTTCACTCAGCATAATACCCTCCAGGTCCATCCACGTTGAAGCAAATGGTGGGTATTTGTCATTTCTAATAGCTGAGTAATATTCCACTTGTCCTGGAATTTAGACTGCTTCCAGGATCCCTAGAACTGTCTCAGATCAATTGGGTCCAGGATGCTTTGAAAATCCCCTGGGGTCTTTGTCTAGCGAGAGATTTCCATCATGCTCAGAGTATTGCCCAGTGAGTTGCTATTGGTCCAGCTGGGCTTGAGATAATATTTGCACTGGCATGCCCTGCTAATCCCATCCTTGCCCACCAAATACACACATATACATACATGTCATGGAAGCACTTGGACACTTGGACCCCCAAAGCTTGTGCTGATATGAGGTTGTGTTATAGGCCCACCATGGATTAAATTGATCAGATCTACTTTGAATCATTGCATGGTTAGGCCAAGATAACAAATGGAGTTTGACCTTATCCCCTGACCCAAAACTCTTCTCACCACTGGGAGGAGCTTTGTGTGCATGCGTATCTGCCTCAACTGGCATGCACCTTGTCGGGCCTAGGGGTAAATGCACTACCAGAGAAGTCTTCTGTAGAGAGGCAGTGAGAGGCCCACACTGGCCCTGTGTATCTAGTTCTGGGCACCTGGGAACACAGGATGTGGTCTGAAAGAGGAGTTATGGACTCTGGTGGTCCTGTGCTCTAGGCCTAGGCTTCTTGCTTTGTGGGGAACAGAACAACTAGAAGAAGACTAGAACAGATCCACTGAAGCGGGGGACCTGGAGAGAGGCCCATGTTGACCAAAGTCTAAAAGTGGCTCTAAATAGGTCTTCTCAACCTTCTCACATTGACATTGGTGGCCATATAATTCTTTGTAGGGTATATGGCAGCATCCCCAGCCTCTACCCACTAGATGCCAGTAGCACCTCAACTGTGACACCAAAAATGTCTCTAGATGATTTCTGGCAGATGTGATCAAATGTCTACAGAGGACAGAATCGTCCCTGGTTGAGAACCACTGTTCTACACCAAATACCACTTAGTCCCAGCATGTATAGATCTTCCTTGATCAACTTAAAACCAGATCCTCCTTCATTGGGCCTTTAAAACAAGAATGAAATGCAGTTAAGGCAGCTCCTTTTACATTACATCCTACATTATTACATTATTAGTGTATTATTAGTGTGCATAATAGTGGTTCGACTCCTTGTGAGATTTACTCACAATCACACTGGAAGGTAAAGTCAGAAATCCACATCCTTAAATTTTATCAGTCTGATATTGGGACCAAATCCATCAGGCAGATGGCTACTATTTCAGAATCAAACATCCAAGAAAAACTCATCTCATATACTGATTCTATGAAATGTACACAATGAAACTACAGACATTGATTCCATTAACTCAGAAGAAAATCTATTTGGTGCTATAAACCCAAAGTTGAGAACAGAAGGCAAATGTTGAGTAGAAGTGCTCTTTGCTAAAATACATCAAGAATAATGGACATTATATTCACTTCCAATGTCAACATATGTGTAAATCTCATAAATGTGGCTGCTTGAAATTATATTTCTATCATTCCCCCAAATAAAATAATATAAAAGTAATTAATAAATTACCTGCTTATTCCAAATCATCTAAATTTATGTTGCTGAGTTTTGCTTGTCTTGTGTATGTGTGTGTGTGTGTGGGGGGGCATACATAGTAAAGAAATTTTGTTTCAATTAGGCAGGAAAATAGAGGAAATTATACAGGAATCCACCTGTGGGCCAAATCCAGCCAATTTCTGCTTTCTAAATAAGGTTTTATTAGAACACACTGAAGCTCATTTATTTATATATTTTCTATGACTACTTTCATGGTATAGCAGCCAACTTGAATAGTTATAACCAGCTGAGACCATATGGCCTGCAAAATTGAAAATATTGACTTGCTTTTTTCATGAATTGTTTTTTGACCTCTAATACAAGAGATGTAGGCAGGAGTATGTCCCTTAAGAGAGCTGCCAAATATTTCAATGCATGCTTAAATTACTTCAAATTCCAGTCTCTTTTTTTGACTGTCCACTAAAGTTCTCATTTCATGTTGATGAGGGTTATAGTAATGATTTCCAATCATTTTCTGGACATGCCACAATGTGAGCAATTTAGTTTCTGTTTCAGCTACTTAGGCACCAACCACTGGTTGAAGGGAGAGGATGTATTTCTCAACGACAGTCTGGGTTCTTCTTACCCTAGATGGTTGTCACAGAGAGGCCTTGGTTAAACTTACTGTTGTTCTGATAAAATAATCTCAACTCCAATTGTATCTCCTTAAATGACTAAAAAATGTATTGAAGTGTTGGAATTGCCTTGGAAATGAGCAATTTTCTTTCTCTCTTTTTCTTAAAAGCTTTCCTAATATTTGGACACTGCTCATACTTCTAATTAGTACATGAAATATTTTCAGCTGGGTTCTTTGGTGTTGCTCATGTGGAAGAATGGCAGGCAGCTATTTTGAGGACTACCATTTGTCACTAAGATGATTGTCCTGTTATTTGATTGCATTTGTATATTCTGATTTTTCTTTTCTGATTCAGGGCAAGTCAGAGATAGAATTCCATTATGATGCCTTTGAGCACTTGTGTGTGTCTCCAGTCATCTCTAATAGTTTGTGAATGTTGTGCTTGAGAGGATTGAAGAACTCTAGGAAATATTTAAGAATTAAAAAAAAATCTTAGGGCCCTAGTCTTCTTCATAATAAATATTACATAATATTTATATATCATGGACATATGGCTCTAGTGTGCTTACTATATATATCATTACTGGTATTATAATATGTAATAAAATATTAAGTAGCCTTACTATATCTGTGTATGAGGGAATATGTGTAAACCTGATGTGTGTAGGTGTAAGAATGTATGTGCCTACCATACAATGTGTGAGAAACAATAATCTACAAACAAAATTGAGGGTAGGAACTTGAAGGAGGAAACTGCCTGTCAAGGTCAGATATTCCTTGATGTAACTGAACTTGTTTATATTGACTTTGTTATCTCCATGCTGCTTAGAAAATGCTGATTGTGTAAAAACAAAACATTCTTTCCCCTTTTGGATTTTAACTTTTAGAAGCAGATTTCTTCTTTTCTTTTACATTTTATTCACTGGGTTTTCTCTTTGGTTCACTCCCCAAGGTGTGTTTGTTGCTTCCAATGCCAAATGTTCCTTCTCAGCTGTTTCAGTAGTGTCTCCTCCAGATCTTGCCTTTCGAGGCAGCATTCTTGTCCCCCAGCTGGAGCTGACAGGACTCCGGCATCCCCACAAACACATCGTCTTTAGTTCTCAATCCCTTCTCTCTGTTGAGTTTTCCTCACTGAACCATAGCCAGCTTGTCCTAGGTCACAAGGAAAGCAGTTAGACCAGCCTAAACTCACCCCCTGAGATGGAAGTTTCCTGAAACACAAGCTGAATGTTGATGCCATCCTTGTTGCCCTTCTAGAGGAAACACCTCCCTTAGACCTCTAGCATAACTTTGTCACCTTGTTTGTTTAGCCTCTACTCAGCTCCCAGATCGTGAGCTGCCTGTGCGGAAGAACTATGTCTTGATTATCTTCCTATTCCCAAGGGGAGTGTCTCTGGACATAGTCAGTGACAAATGAATATTTATTGAGGGAAAAATGATAAAAAATTAATGTTTAAGCAGTTTATATCAGAGAGACAGCATAAATAAACAGTGGATTCTGTTTCATGCCAATTGAACTGGCCCAATCTCTGATACTTAAATGTAACAGAGGTCATGGAATTTTATAGCCAGGGAGGAAACTTAAGTCATACACAGTCCAATCATCTCAGTTGACTGTTGAGAAGTGTGAGGCTCAGACAAGAAAGGAGAAATAAAAAATGGCATCAGCTGTATGCCGGTCAGTGCTTTGCAATATCTAATCTTCATGGTAACCCCTTGCATACTCATTTTTCACTCTGAGAAATAAGACTGTACCATTAGAAGTCATGGCATGACAGGCTTCAAGTGACAAGCTCAAGGTCACAGACTGAGGAAGGCTGGTTCTGCTGAGCTTCAAAGCCATGCTCACTTCCTCACACCCTGTCAAGGCAGCCCCTGAGTACTATAATTTTGCATCGCCTGTTACTGACCTAAATTCACATAATATCTAACTAGCCACTTACAAGACATACAGAGAAAGGGAGAGAACTACATTATAAGATATCATAAATAAATCATCAGCCTTATCCCGGATTGGAGAAATCTGACAGGGCAAAAGGCCCTGCTTCTTCAACAAATAAATGACATTAAACCATCACCACCACCAACACCACCACCACCACCACAGGTAGGAGATGATTACAGAGAGGGACTTAAGGAGCATATTTTCCAAATGGGACCTTGGCGGCATCTTGATTCATGAACTAACTATAAAAAACAAACAAACAAACAACAAACATCGAGAATCCTGGGGAATTTGAAGATAAACGGTTATAAGATGATATTAAGGACTATTGTGAAGTCTTTCTGATAAGAAACTATTATTTTGAGTATGTTTAAAAAATCCTGGTGTGTGAGAGATTCATAATCATGGGTGAAGAGATATATATCTGGGAATTATTTTAAAATATTCCAGATGAATTCATATACTACTTATTTAATTAAAAAGCATGATTTTAATAAAAACTATAATACCTAGGGCCATGAATTTGGTCTGGGTGTCGGAGCAGATATCAGTTCTCCTCTGAAGTCTTAGGTAAGATTAAAATTCCACATATATACTTGATATGACTCCATGTTAAAACAAAACCCAATTTCTCTAAGATCAGAGTGTATGCAGACTGACAAGCTCACGTAGAGTTGAAATATTCCACTCCTTCACTAGGAACAGTCATAGTGGGGTTAGGATGGTTCATCCTCCTTGAAAACCCTCCAAGGTCACCTGACATGACCAAATTGGAGGCATTTCTTCAAACCAAAGCAAGGACATCTCTATCTTAACAGTCCTTGGGATTGGAAGATCTGAAGTGAGCAACACTCAAGGGCAAAATAACAGCTAGTTTCAAGGATTTTTGAAAAGCTGAGGAATATATTAATTCACAGCTCTTTTATCTAAGTGCTGCCTGCAGTCCCTAAAAAAACCCATCCCTCTCTCGATACTTCTTTCAAAGAGTACCTGGAGAAAGAAAGGAAAGGACTCATCTTCTGCCGACCTCTGCCCATAGAAGTCTTCTAGCTTCCCAGTTATCTGTTAAAAGTTAAAGATTTAAAGAAAGACAGGAATTGAGGGAAGGGAGACAAGACCTCCATGGTTAGAGGGGAGTCTAGAACTTTCTAGACTCAGGGTAAAAAAAAGAAATCCCTAATTTCTGCACCAAGAACTACATTTTAGTCCTCTGAATACTGGTGCTCTCTGTCTATAGTGTGTACACAAAATACCCTGGAGGTTTTGTTAAAATGTAGATTCTGATTCAGCTGGTCCAGGTGGAGCCTGAGATTCTGCATTTCTACCAAGCTCCCAGAAGATGTGCTGCTGCTGGTGGTGGTAGTCCACATTTTGAGTAGTGATCACCTGGTCACTTTTAGAGGTAGGATAGAATTTTCTTATCTTTTTCCTAGGTCAGGTCTTTATTATGTAGCATTTGTTAAAACTAATCTGTTAGCCCACGTGAGTGCTGAGAGTGAGTCTAAAAGACTTAATGTTAAATAAATGGGGACCATTTGAAACCCAATAAATTATAAACCTTCTGAAAGGATTGGAGGAGGAAGTGGTGAATAGGGGATGGGGACAAACATTTCCTCTGTTCTGGGCTTTTTTCAGATATTTTTTTCATTCAAGCCTTACAGAACCCCTCTGAGTGAATGTTATTGTCCTCATTTTATAATAATAAGAAACTGAATCACCAGCTTAAAATCATCCAAAGCAAAAAGGGGGAAATTCTACAAGAAAAATGACCTAGTTTCTTAAAAAATAAATGGCATACAAAAAGAAAGAGGGGCAAGAACGGTTTCAGATGAGAAGAGACTAGAGAGACATACCAAGCAAATCCAGTATCAGGATCTTGCCTGGGACTCGATTGAACCCCCCCAAAACCTCCCATAAATAGCATTTTGAGACATTCAGTAAAATAGATCAGAGACTGATTCTGCATTAAGGAATTGTTACTGATTTTGTGAGGTGTGGTAATGTTACTGCAATTATGTCATAAAACAGAGTTCTTATCAGTCAGGGACTGACTGGTAAAATTATATCCTGTTTGGATTTGCTTTAAAATATTCCAGCAGGAAAAAAAAAAAGTAGGAAAAGGTGAGGGTGAGTTGGGGGAGGAATAGAAGAAATTAGAATGGGGGGATGTGATAAATGTTATTTTTTAAAGCTTTATTAGGAACAGTTTTAGATTAATAGAAAAGTTGGGCTATTTTCAGCACAGGGGGCCTGACTGCATATCCCCTTGCTTCCCCTCATATTTACATCTTATATAACCATGGCACCATGATCATACCTGGACATTAATACTGATAGATCACTAGTAACTGACCTAATTTCTCGTCCCACCTTCTTCCAACTCAAGTTCTTTTTCTACTGCAGGTTTAACCCCGAGTCCCCCAGGGCATTTAATTGTCCTGTCTCCTTAGTCTCCTTGAATCTGTAGCAGTCTCTCAGTCTGTCCTGTCTCTCATGCCCTTGACACTTGTGAAGAGTACTGACGAGTTATTTGGTAGAATGTTTTTCAATTTAGGCTTGCCTGATGTTTCCTCATGATTAGATTGAGATTACATTGATAATTATTGGAGCCAGGTGACATATATACCTATGTTTTAATTATATTGTTCTCCTGACTTTGGGATATGTTTGAAAGTTTCTATAGAAGTAAACATTTTTTTTACAAAGGAGAATAAGGTGACATCACTTCTTTACATTAATTGAGTTATTAGATGAGCATTTCTGGGATTAGAACCCAAATTTGTTTGATTAAAAAAAATCTGTGGGGATCCCTGGGTGGCGCAGCGGTTTGGTGCCTGCCTTTGGCCCGGGGCACGATCCTGGAGACCCGGGATCGAATCCCACGTCGGGCTCCCGGTGCATGGAGCCTGCTTCTCCCTCTGCCTGTGTCTCTGCCTCTCTGTGTGTGTGTGTGTGTGTGACTATCATGAATAAATAAATAAAATCTTTAAAAAAAAAAATCTGTGACCTTTATATTACAAAGAGTCGGATGCAAAATAAATTGATATTTAGTTGTTAAGGTGAGATCCCTGGGTGGCGCAGTGGTTTGGCGCCTGCCTTTGGCCCAGGGCGCGATCCTGGAGACCTGGGATCGAATCCCATGTCGGGCTCCTGGTGCATGGAGCCTGCTTCTCCCTCTGCCTGTGTCTCTGCCTCTCTCTCTCTCTATCTGTGTGACTATCATAAATAAATAAAAATTAAAAAAAAATAGTTGTTAAGGTTGTGTTCATGGGTGAGCCCTGTGAAAAATTTTTTGCTTCTTTGAAAATAATGAAAGAAGCCTCAGTTAATGGGTACATACCACTAATGGATATATCAGGTCAAGATCGAATTGTCTTGCAGGATCGCTCATTATGTATGAGAAACTAAAACCCACACAGGTTAACTAAAATGAATATTGAATATATGGAAAGGGGTGGGGAATGGAATTCAAAATCAAGAGAATAGCAGACTTCCCATGGGACAAGATTTGAGAAAAATGAATCCATAGACATTCATTCTCTTTATATGTATTTCTCTATTTATCTGTCCATCTCTCTGGAAACTCATGAAATAAATGCTTTTCTTCTTCTCTTTGTGTGTCTGTTTCATTATTTTGCTTCTAAGCATAATCTTTCTTCATTTTATGTTTTTGTAAAATAGTATATGCCTGTTTCATCCTGTGTCTGCAAGACCTTAGATACAGTGATTATTACCAAGAGGTTTTTGCCTTCTAGGTTTCATCATTCAAAATCCTTTGTCATATAATCCAGTTTTCCCCATCTTGTTGGTTAAATGGCCAGGCTAGTCTAATGAGCTGTGGCCACTGAAGGGTGGGGACTTATGGTACTCATAGGGATAGGAACCTGCTCCTTTAACTATAGCTAAAAATGAGATGAGTGGATGGTGAGGTCAGGCTAACATAAGAAGCAACAGGAAAAGTAATACCTCATTCCATAGAATTGGCCATTGATTAATTTTGTCCACTTTTTCTTGATTCTAAACTCTCAGAAGAGGTTGCAAATACTGATTTCTTCGTTTTCACTGTTGCAGAAGGAAAAAAATAATCTATTAACACTAGGTGATGTACGTTCCTTGAAAGTCCACAATTTTCTATCCCAGAACAGGCATGATACTAAGTTCTTTGGGTAGGGTGGCACCATCTTTGTCCTTGAAGAGATCAGAAGTTAGTAGAAGAGATAGATGTGTAATTTAAAAAAAAAATTAATACCAAGGATGCTTGGGTGGCTCAGTTGGTTGAGTTTCTGACTCTTGGTTTTGGTTCAGGTCATGACCTTGTCGTTGTGGGATCAAGCCCTGTGATGGGCTCTGTGCTCACCCCCTCCTTGCATGCACATGCTCTCTCTGTCTCAAAGGAAAAAAAATCAATAAAAATGACAATACCATACAATTAATGCTGCAGTAGAATTATATACAAGGTTCATGGGGATAACATAAAAGGAAATAATTAACCATGTCTGCAGAGGGTAGGATGAGAAAGTCTTCAGAAAAAAGGGGACATCAGACCTAGAATTTGAAGGCTGAGTTTGGAGATGAAACACTTTTTTAAAACGACACTTCTTGTAGGATCAGGTCTCAGCCCATCATCTTGAATCTTTAAGGAGAACCAAGATGTAACCTTCCTCGTCTGCAGGAGCAGTGGGCTTGGTTATTCAGGGCTTTTCTAAATAAGCCAACTTAGCCTTTAAGGATTAAGTTATGGGTATTCATATGTGCTCTGCTTTCCAGATTGCTGATTTGAAATTCACTGCTTGACTTCTGACAAACAGTGTCTTCAGCCATGAGGCCCTCTTGGAGGGCATCACTGTGTTGTACAGTTTAGGGCTATTGTAAACAGGTTATCTGAGCAATCCCTACATTTGCAGTAGAAAGAAGGGCAGCGGGGTTTGAAGAAGACTGGTGATTTATCTCTCTCTCGCTTGCATTGTGAAATTTAAATGTGTAGGGTGGGAAGAGCTCTTTAATAATTAGGTAGTTTCACCAACTATGCTGGTGTTTGAAAAGCAGATACAAGAAGAGAGCTGGAAATGGAAAAGTGAAATGAGTGCATCTGAGTCGGTGAATTCTTTTTTTTTTTAATAATAAATTTATTTTTTATTGGTGTTCAATTTGCCAACATACAGAATAACACCCAGTGCTCATCCCGTCAAGTGCCCCCCCTCAGTGCCTGTCACCCATTCAACCCCCACCCCCCACCCTCCTCCCCTTCCACCACCCCTAGTTCGTTTCCCAGAGTTAGGAGTCTTTATGTTCTGTCTCCCTTTCTGATATTTCCTACCCATTTCTTCTCCCTTCCCTTCTATTCCCTTTCACTATTATTTATATTCCCCAAATAAATGAGAACATATAATGTTTGTCCTTCTCCAATTGACTTCCTTCACTCAGCATAATACCTTCCAGTTCCATCCACATCGAAGCAAATGGTGGGTATTTGTCATTTCTAATGGCTGAGTAATATTCCATTGTATACATAAACCAAATCTTCTTTTTTTTTTATATTTCATTTTTTTTTATTGGTGTTCAATTTACCAACATACAGAATAACCCCCAGTGCCCATCACCCAATCACTCCCACCCCCCGCCCTCCTCCCCTTCTACCACCCCTAGTTCGTTTCCCAGAGTTAGCAGTCTTTACGTTCTGTCTCCCTTTTTTTTTTTATGTCTCCCTTTCTGATATTTCCCACACATTTCTTCTCCCTTCCCTTATACTCCCTTTCACTATTATTTATATTCCCCACATGAATGAGAACATATAATGTTTGTCCTTCTCCGACTGAATTACTTCACTCAGAATAATACCCTCCAGTTCCATCCACGTTGAAGCAAATGGTGGGTATTTGTCATTTCTAATGGCTGAGGAATATTCCACTGTATACATAAACCACATATTCTTTATCCACTCATCTTTCGATGGACACCGAGGCTCCTTCCACAGTTTGGCTATTGTGGCCATTGCTGCTAGAAACATCGGGGTGCAGGTGTCCCGGCGTTTCACTGCATCTGTATCTTTGGGGTAAATCCCCAACAGTGCAATTGCTGGGTCGTAGGGCAGGTCTATTTTTAACTCTTTGAGGAACCTCCACATAGTTTTCCAGAGTGGCTGCACCAGTTCACATTCCCACCAACAGTGCAAGAGGGTTCCCTTTTCTCCGCATCCTCTCCAACATTTGTGGTTTCCTGCCTTGTTAATTTTCCCCATTCTCACTGGTGTGAGGTGGTATCTCATTGTGGTTTGGATTTGTATTTCCCTGATGGCAAGTGATGCAGAGCATTTTCTCAAGTGCATGTTGGCCATGTCTGTCTTCCTCTGTGAAATTTTTGTTCATGTCTTTTGCCCATTTCATGATTGGATTGTTTGTTTCTTTGGTGTTGAGTTTAATAAGTTCTTTATAGATCTTGGAAACTAGCCCTTTATCTGACACGTCATTTGCAAATATCTTCTCCCATTCTGTAGGTTGTCTTTGAGTTTTGTTGACTGTATCCTTTGCTGTGCAAAAGCTTCTTATCTTGATGAAGTCCCAATAATTCATTTTTGCTTTTGTTTCTTTTGCCTTCGTGGATGTATCTTGCAAGAAGTTGCTGCGGCCAAGTTCAAAAAAAGGGTGTTGCCTGTGTTCTCCTCTAGGATTTTGATGGAATCTTGTCTCACACTTAGATCTTTCATCCATTTTGAGTTTATCTTTGTGTATGGTGCAAGAGAGTGGTCTAGTTTCATTCTTCTGCATGTGGATGTCCAATTTTCCCAGCACCATTTATTGAAGAGACTGTCTTTCTTCCAGTGGATAGTCTTTCCTCCTTTATCGAATATTAGTTGACCATAAAGTTCAGGGTCCACTTCTGGGTTCTCTATTCTGTTCCATTGATCTATGTGTCTTTGTGCCAGTACCACACTGTCTTGATGACCACAGCTTTGTAGTACAACCTGAAATCTGGCATTGTGATGCCCCCAGCTATGGTTTTCTTTTTAAAAATTCCCCTGTGAGCTGGTGAATTCTAAGAACCAGAATGGTTGGCAAGAATCTTTCATTGTGTCTCAAAGCCTCCATTTTAACCACCAGGCTGTTGAATTTCTGGGGTGGGGTGGGGGGAGGGGATGGATTTGGTTACTTACCAGGAGTGTTGGGTGGACATGTGTGTATATATACACCAACTACTTTTTTTGTCAATCTGTGTGTAACCAGATGTCACAACATTTAGAATAATAATATGGGTAAAACACAGCTGGATTTATTTTAGAATAATGTAATGGCCACACTTCTTTCCCTGGAACATGCACAAGTGATGCCAGAAAAGTGTTAAACAAATTAAGTCAAAATTTAAAATGGGCCTGTCTATTTACTATCCTAGGATCCTTTGGCCATCTGGAACATACAATAAAAAGAAAGCCATTAGAAGGAAACTTCTGAAACATTGAAACGTCGTAGTTTAGTTTTGGAAAGCTTAAAAGAAGAGGACAGCAGAACCAGTTCCTCCTTGGACTGAAGTTTGTTTATTTTGCTTGTTTGAAATCAGAGCCAAAGGCCTAATGGTTTTGACTAGCTCTATGCGTTTGTTTCTGACTTTTGGGCTGGGCCAGTTTCTGCAGATGAGACTTTGCAGATAGCAGAAGACTTTCCCCCTGGTTTTTAGGACCTTAAACATTTCTGGGAAATCATTCCTGAAATTATGTCTTCTCCAAGAAGCTGCCTCTGCGTCATGAGAAGAAAAAGCATTTTTAAATTTATAACCATTTACCGAGTTCCTGATGTGGGGAGGTAGGATCCTCGTGTTATGGAGTGGAAAATACCTGAGAGCAGTGGGCAAAAGAGAAACCCTTACCCTCAAAACAGCCTGTGCTCCGCTCAGGGAGACAGCGTCTACCCAGGTCTCCCTCAAGGGAGACTTCTTCAAGGGAAAGGGAGAAGAGAAGGGTGATGTGGGAAACCCACCAGTTCAACGATATTGAAACTAGGAACATCAGCATCAAGAATGATGCACTTACCCATCTCATCCTGGAGACATGGTTGAGCACAGAGAGCCTTCCCCAACCTGGGAGCAGACAACTCCAAGTGGACTCCTGGGCATGCATTACATCTCCTCCTGCATTGTGTTCAGCAATGGGAGAATTTTAGGGCTTAGTGTACTGGCCGGACCCTTGCCTGTGATGGTGGTGGAAGGACTTCCAAGGTGTCTCTGCCAGAAAATTCTAGAGCTGGGATTGAAAATCCATACCTGGTTGACTTCAAATCCCACAGCTTGAGTGCTGACATAGATACGAATCAGCAAGGCATTTACCCTCTGGCCTCTGATTCTTCATTAGCAAAATAAGAGACTTGGAATCAGTTTCCAAATTCTCAACTTCTCTTCTTTGAAGCAATGGAATACTTCTCTCAAATAAAATATTACTCAAGCCCAGGACAGAAAACAGATCAAAGTAAAACTGCTTTGGTTGAAGCCAAAGTGGGAACTAGAGCCCTGACCTCCATTTCGCCCCAGAGGAGTCCTGCATATTCTGTTGCATTATTGTTCAGAAAATACTCTTTCTCCTTTACCCCTTCTGTAGGAGGGTCTACTTTACACCCTACTGATGAAGGGCTTGTCTTTGTGACTTGCTTTGGCCAAAGAAATAGATGTGACATCTTTCACACTCAAATTGAGCTCTCATAACCAGATGGCTTGGCCTTCTGCACTTCTGGCCTCTGTTGTGAGAAAAGTATGCTCTGAGAAGTCAGTGCTCCTGCAGCCTGGAAGGACAGACAGATAGAACACATGTGCATTTGACTCTTAGCTTCAAGCAGACTCTGTGGTCAGAGTGCTGAGAGCATAGGTCTAATTGGTGAAGAAAAGTGGGGATCTGAGATATTAAATGAAAACACAACAAGCACCACCAAAACATAACCCTATACTTATTCCACTGATAGTGACACTGGTGCCAGCTAATGAAATAGTTTTTGCTGCTTAGATGCCTCATGTTGTTGTTTTCCTATCCTGTTTTTCAGCCTTGTTTCTGCAGGGTCTGGTGCGATTTATGAGCTTCCTTATATCACTCCAATAAATTCTTTGTTCCTGAGTCATAAAGAGTTGTTTCTGTAGCTTGCAACCAAAGATCCCTAACTGACACAGAGATAGCCACTGTTTGAGTCACTACAGTATCTATATCTATGTATTTGTATATACACGAAGAAGAGGAAGCTCAGAAATGAGGAAGGGTGGTCATCTTAGCTCATCTAGTTGGCAGTCTCACTCCAGCAAAGCTTGAAAAGCTCACTACTGGGTCCTGTCCGTGCTGTTTTTATCTCCATTACCAAGCCCTGTACCCTCTCCCGGCTGCTATGACAGTTCACCTGCAATGGCTCA